>NC_139248.1:0-1486896 GCF_977018435.1 Lepisma saccharinum | reverse complement strand
CTCCCCTACGTATGGCTTGTGCGTGAGGCCGCGAGGAGCTTCTTGTCTTGCCTATTCTACTGTACCTTTCTCCCTTTCTCAGCTTGTAAACTAAGTTATTGTTTGTTTTTACGAAAATGTAAATCGATTGCAAGTGAATTACTGCTGAAACAGGATGTATGGAATCGTAGCTTTTCTTGTCCTCCTGAAAACGTTGTTGTGTTAGTTTTTAGAAATTATTGTACGAAAATGTATCTTGCTTTTACCAGGAGTTAGATCGTAGGTGATCGGATCCGTCATACCCCGGACGACTTCGAATTTTTTAAAAGTTTTTCCTTTCCGAAAATAATTGTTTTTAAGGCTGGATCAAAAGTTTTTAATGTGCAGCCGTGTAATTACATATTGACAATGCCATAGTGTTTGAACGTAGAAATTGTCATGTTTCAAGCTTTATCATTGATGCATGTAGAATTCTGTCATTCCACAATCAATACTAATTATAACTAAATAAAGGACTAAACGACTTGACACAATGGTGTATTGAAAATAAGATAATTTTGAATAGCCTAGATCAAAAACTGCCTATATTACTTGTACAGTATATTCCATAAATATAAAAAAGAAAAATTGTGACTGTCCTTTTATCAATTTCATCGAGTAATCATTCATCCTCATTATTGCGATTAGCCAATATGCAATACTGGAAAAGAGTGTCCTGTAATATGAGTCAGTAAACCAAATGTAACTCACGAATGGACGTTTACGTGAAGGTTTCGTCTTCTACGAAGCAATACAGCATTGACGTGCGCTGAGGAGTAGCTAGTCTAGCAGAGATAGATTAATCAATCTCACATCTATAATTATTTTCAAATCACAATATTTATTGTCTTGTTAAAGCCACAGTTCATATGCACAGGGGTTTTATCCAGGATTGTTCCCTTGGTGGGGTGTTGGAAACTTTTGGGGGGGTGTACGTTTGGGGATGTTAAGTGCATATTTTGGACTGCTTTTAAAATGTTCACCCTAATTCAATTTGTTCATAGATGTTTCCAGAGATTAAACCCCCTCCCTTCCCTTCACGTAACATTTCAGAAGAAAAAAATATGTCAAATGCTGGAAAAGATAGAAAATAGATTTTTGTGGTAATGTTAAGATTTCAGTCTAACTTTTCAAGTATTGCTTTCCAATAATGTACTTGATTTAATCAATCGTTAGACAAACACAAGTCATGGCATTGACAAATACAACATTTTAACATATTAATACCAGGGATTATTTCATGCAATTCTTAAGCTGGTTATAAAGAAATTGGGAACACTTGCGCAATATTTTTTTACTGTATTTGTATTTCTTATCGTAGGTGCAACTCAAATATTACACTGGGGAACAGTGAAATTGCGGCACAGTGTTTGAGAGCTAATTTAGGGCAATTTCATGCTGCTGAATAATGATATAATAATATATTTCCTGAATTGGCTCTAATTTATGAAATAAATGCAACTAAACCAAAATGGCGGAAACATAAGATATACATATAAATGAACTTCCAACAACAATTTAATATTTATTTTTGTGATTACAATCATTATTATAAAAATAAATGTATATAGGCCTATGATCCAAATAATTAAGAAAATATGTACACAATGAAGTAACAAACTATGTGAAACGTTTTCTATACGATTTCCTGCTGTATTGCTTTTTAGCACAATCCCTCTGTAAGCTCCACCAGTAGTCGGCCATCACGTGGCGATCCCACCGTCCCTGGTACCTTTCTTCCATTATCCTTATATCCTGATGGAACCTTTCTCCCTGTTCTTCACTAAAATCACCAAGGTTCTCAGGGAATCTGTCAATGTGGGTATGTAGAAAATGTATCTTCACACTCATATTAGCTCCCAATTTCTCAAAATTTTTCAACATATTTCCAACTATATCGGGGTACTTTTCTGCACTGTGATTCCCCAAAAAGTTTTTGACGACGGACACAAAGCTCAGCCAGGCCTCAGATTCGATGTAAGACATGTAAGTTGTAAAATTGGCATCATTTATAAGTGTACGAATTTGTGGTCGTCCGTCAAAGATTCCTGCCTTCAATTTTTCAATACTTAGTCCTGGAAAAGTGTGGCATATATATTTGAAACAATCACCACTTGTATCTAAGGCCTTGACAAACTGTTTTATCAACCCAAGTTTAATATGCAGTGGCGGAAGGATGATTTTGTCCCTATCTATCAGCGGTTCATGAATGATATTAGCTTTTCCCACTAATATTTTCCCTTGGGGGCCAAACTTTTATCGTCCAATGCTTTTCTCTAGCACGACTATCCCACAAACATAGGAAACAGGGATACTTTGTGTACCCACTTTGTTGTCCTAGTAAAAAAATCACCATCTTCAAATGCACACACACGAGCCACTTATGTTCAGCATATTCAATTTTTTTCTAAAACCATTTTTATGTTTTAGTATTCTTCCTTAAGGTTTGTTGAGTGTCCGATATATTGCCTAGCAATGCTTCATAAGTTGCCTAGCAACAATTTACAAATAAATAAATAAGTTTCTTATGGGAATTTCAGCCCATTATAAATTTTGATATTACCGAGAAAAGCGTAGAGTAATTTTACCTCCTACATTTTCCATGGTGTGTTTATTTTTATAACTGGAGTCAATTCAACTGAACCAATCATACAATTGGCAATCACAGCTGTTTTGTGTGCTGAAACTGTTATTAAACTTTATGCCGCAAAATAAAATCTTTTTTTTGTTCCCCAGTGTTATCTTTGGGGTGCCCAATTCATTGATGAAATATCGTTGAGAATGCATTGCATGGGTGCGTGTGCTCTTGCCTGTCTGAAATAGTAGTAATAAGTGCATGTATCTGCAGATATAATATGACTATTAAATAAATCACTATACTGCGAGCGAAGCGAGCAAGAAAATTTTTAGAACTATTTATTTGCAAACTGATAATGCATATTATTAATTAAGCATAGCGACAATACTTTCATTTCACAGTATTATTACTCTTTAGAATCTTGCTTTGCTCGTTCGGTGTCCTCTTTACCTTAGCACAAGCCCCCTCTTGTTCTAGCTTCAGTTACATTGATTGAGTGATTGAGTTGGTGTTTTAAGACCACTGTATGCACAGTAAGGCTAATCGAGACTGGACCTACAGTTTAAAGTGGGATTCGAACCACTATGTGCCTCCACCGGGTATGGAACCCGGACCCCTTGATTACAAGGTGATGGCGCTACCACTGCGCCATCGGAGGCCAGCTTCAGTTAGAAAATATGAATATATAATAATAAAAAAATAATAATAATTCTATGTTGCGAGTGTGTTCCAGATTCTGCTGGCGTTTTCAAATTTCTGTTTAAACAATGATTCACAAAACTAAAATAAAGTAATGAAACTCTAGCACGGCCATGAAGACTTTAAAATATAGTGGGAAGTTTGGATGCACGTTTGATAGATACAGTATTGCTTTTGAATGGAATCGGTCAAGGAATTTGATATTGAAGTCTTATACCCTTACAAAACTTTGGAAAATACGCTTGGCGCTGTTGAGAGTTTATCTTTCAAATACTGAACGAGAAACTCTAGGGAATTGTGCCTCTTTGCCTTAAAAGAAAACGAAATAACATGGGCAAATAAACGCATGGCATGTTAGCTGCAAAGGGAAGACAAGGAATTTTCACTTCTAATTTGATGTAGAGTACAACACACATAAATTTGCCGTTGAGTAGATACCAATTTTCGTTTCATCTCCCTCTCTCTTAGTATCACGTGTTCTACCCTGCTCGAAAACCTTCGCATTTGTTGCCATATTGTCATTCCATTCCTGGACACACTCGCGCAAACATCATTGAAAACAATTGAATAGCGCTCCAGCTCGTGGTTCACACCGTTCGGCAGGGACGGTAATGTGGCAATACAGCACGGTGTAGTGGTTGCTTCATTTATGCAGTGCATGTTCATTGGCTAGCTAGTAACTAGTGTTGCCAACTGTAATAATGAAGCACTATTTCTGTCACGGAAGGGGAAAGTCAGGTAAAATGACGGTGAGTTTTGTTGGATTGGAAGCACCATATTTTTATTTTATACTAAGTAATTTACCGGTTTGACGTTGTGTGCGTGTATTGCGTGTGTGTATGTGAAAGTGTGTGTTTGTTAATGAACGTTAAATTCCATAATGCCTCCAGTTCTGTCAAAGTTGAAATCAAAAACCTTGCATAGCCAAGCTCGGGAAATTCTAAGCAACGTGCACGAGTTCATGAAGGAGGAAGCCAGTGAAGGTGTTAGCATCCCAATACAGCATTTTGGCAAGAGAGCAGCGGCTACGACTGTAGTTCCTGAACGAACAATCAGGGCTATCATGAACGAAAGACAATCTCTTGAGATGTCAGAAGGCCCCTCCACATCATTCCACACTCCCGGGAAAGGACAAAGACCAGCGACCAAATCGTCAATGGACGCTTTCGATGAAAACGTTATCCGTAGGCGCATATACGACTACGCTCTGAGTGAAAATGAAGTGCCGACATTGAAAAAATTGCATGTCAAATAATTACAGGCGGACATACATTTTGCGGGAAGTCAAGAGAGTTTGCGACGTTTGCTGCGAAAGATGGGATTTAGGTGGAGGAAGAGGAGGCTGTCATTTTTGCTGCTTAATGCGATGGATATTGTTTTCTGTGTTAAAATTGCCATGCTTTGATGGGTGACCAAGTTCATAGCAGAGCCGGCGGAAGGGGAGGGCGAACCGTGCCACCGGCCAGGGCGGCAAAATTTGAAGAGAAGAAAAAAATAAGCCTATTGAAAACTGTGGTCGAGCGAGATATTCTCTTGCGCTTAATAGTATTGAAATAGCATAAGAAGTCTCATTATTTATTTTATATTTTCATGTTGTACTTAGGAATATATTGATTTTCAATTTCCCGTTGCTGCGTAATGGCGGGGGGGGGGGGGTGGGTCGAAATGGAGCGGCATCTACCACCACCGCCCAGGGAGGCAAAATGACTAGCGCCAGCCCTGGTTCATAGCAAAAGAAAACGTCGCACAGCTAATCATCTAGTGGCAGTATATGTACTTGTTATTGTTGTGGAAGCCGGCATCGTTTGTAAATGTAGAACAAAGGCAACCGACTTTCGACGATCACAGAGAGGAAATAATAATACTGTTTGAGGAGGAGTGTTGTGGTCCAATTGTCGCAGTTTAACACGTTGGCATGTTGTTATCTGCCGTTGCAGTTCCGTACCAGTGTATACGGGTTTTGGGAGTGAACAGTTAGAACGCCACCAGTGCATTAATGCAATGAAAAATAATATTTTTTTATTTTGTTTGAAATCATTCAAATAAGGAATCGTATGAAGAAGTCTTCTTTGCAGCATTTTTGGTAATTTTACGTATGTGTTAGTTCATATTTTCCGAATTTTTAGTCCATATGTATTGTAACGTTTGTCCCTTGCGGTTTACAATCCTTACATTGTTAAAACAAAAAAAAAAATTGCTAGTTCAATTTTTCGCCATCGAGGGCGTTTCGCCTCACGATCGCTCTCTGCTGCTGCCTCCTGGTGGCATATTTTTGCGGCTTACGCCCGCTTGTAAATCCTGCTGCGATTGCAGTTCAGTTCGTCCTCCGACCTCGGTCTTTCTCGCTCGCTTCGAACGGCACGCACCAGCCAGGTGCTTCGTCATCCAGCCCCAACCGGCTAGAGAGTATCTGAACCACGACCTGCCGAACCACGTCCGCTGCGCTGACAGCTAAATGGGAAGAAGGCAAATGGAGTGATCACTTTGGACTTTTGTGAAAGGAAGGCGTTGCAGTTCCACGGGACGTTTACAATCGTGGTGAGGTACGTACAAACTTTAACTAGACCGTGAAAAGTGGGAACAAGGTTAATTCCTTGCCGTTCGTCGCATAAGTGTTGGGAACCCCGTAACTTTTGACATACCCAATTGAATAAGTTAAATTGCGAGAAAACTAATATATATACGTTTCTGCTTTTACGTCTTGGACCTGTGATTTAATATCTCGCTACCCTGTTGTAGCACGGCGAACATTTTTTGTAACGACGCAAATCGCGTACGTTTGTGTTAGTGTGGCATAACTTCACGAACCGATCTTTTCGGTTGAATTTGGCTTTGTAAAATAAACGCAAGAAGAAGTGTGGGGAATTGCTTATAACCTCTTGGTATTCTACAATTGGGCAAAAATAGATATTTTGAAGCTTTTACGGCGAAACTCGTGGTTGTAAGAAGCACTACCTTGTTCGTGCTACGACAAAGGCGTGCGTGTTCGCGCCAGAATTAAATGAAACAAAAAGGACTTGCACTAATCGCAATCTCCCCCCTTTTTTCCCCCTTGTCCTAATAGCGATCCTGTATATGTAAAGGTAGCACTAGTTGATGCGTAAAGAATAGGGGACAAGCGATATATTAATGTATACATAAGTACGTACAGTTACGTTAAAGATTGAGGCCATCTAGGTCCTTTTGTTGGATTGGGCAAAGGAAGAACGTCACGTTCTTATTTATTGGATATGCTACGTATACTGTATAAGAGAGATGAATGTTTTGGCAAGTAAAATTATTACGTGGGATCAATTGATAACACGACAAGATTGTTAAGTGGAAGCTTTTTGCTTCGTGTTTTTGCTGGTTTGTTAAAATTGAACATGAGTTTATGTAACGTAGTGGAATAGAGCGCTGGTCGCTCGGTTTGTTAATCATTGAACGTGTTATTGAAATCACACCCAGTGCAATACGTGGGGATTTGTTGTAATATTCAAATGATGTAAAGTGGAGGACAATCTTGAATTCAATTATATTTGTTAATTGAATGGAGTAGCGTCTTAATTATTGGTGGAACGTTTGAACAGTAAGATTTGCCCGTTAGTAACGTTACGTAGAATCCTAAAGTTAACTTAACAAAAAAAAAAGGAGTGTGTACACGTATTCAATTTTTTCATGTAATTTACATTGCACAGAGAAGTGAGAAAAGTAGTTACGTTGGAGGAATACTATCCTTTTTTTTATTTTGTTACAGCGGAGAAAGTTAGTGTTGCTATTCGCTGTCGGACCCCTTTTTTGAAACCTTGAAGCACGGCACGTGCTAAACGTGAGTTTCTCTTTTTTTTGGGGTCACCTTCCTCCCCTTCTTGTCTCGTGCTTGCTGCACTTGTCGCCCGTAAACTCTCGCGTCACTGTGAGGGAAGTACGACGCAGGAGGAGGTGGAATTACTTTTTGTACGTGAAGAGTGGGTCTGGGATTTCCTTTTTTTGAAGGTGAGTTGCCGCGTGCGCTTCCAGACAATTTATCGCGTGCAATCTCACTTAGCCCCTCTACACGTTACAAATTTTGGTAGCTAGAGCATTGGTTTTTTTTCGTTCCAATTACTCAATTAATACCCTTTTGTTAGCATTGAAAGCAAAATTTTTTTCCCTCCCATTAACCCCCCTTTTTTTTCCTTGTCCCTTTATATAACTTTGGCAGTAAACTTTTTGATATAACAATTAACCATATATATTTTTTGTACTATTTGACATAAATTTTTTTCCCTCACATTCATCGCCCCCCTTTTTTTTGTTGGGTATCATTTCCCCCTTTTACAGTCCTTGCCAGTTTTTTTTGTTTGATTCTGGTAGCGTTCTATTCATCCTTGACTTGTTATTTGGTGTTTAGTTTTCTTACCTTTCACTTGTACCGGGTGTTTACATATTTCAGGATTTTCGTGCCTTTTTTTCTCTGTTAGCAACATGACATTTGATATTCCTCCTCCTTATACTCCGTCCCCTTTACCTCCCCCCTCTCCTTCAACATTGGATTTTGTAAGTGGTCTCCTGTTACCTCAGCCACAAACGCCCGTGCGCGACCTTGTACGCTTTAATGCCTCCAAATTTCTTTTTCAAGACCTGCCAGTGTTACACGGACTAGATATTCCTCTTTTCTTTGCCTTTTTTTTCAGACTTCATAAGATAGTTACCTTGGAATTGCTTGACATCGAGTCGGTTTTGCTATGGGCCTTGCAGTACACCTTGACCCCCCTTAAAGAGATTTGGCTGGAAGGCCTTTTACAAAAGTTGCCTTGGAAATTATTCAAGTTAATGATTTGGAATCGGTTGATTCCTCATTCTTTATTGTTGCCATTTCAGAACGAGGTTTTACATCGGGTGCAGCAACCCGGTGAGAGTTTGTACTCATTTGTTCGCGACATCTATGACGCTTATCAAATTCTCCCGGTAGAATGGTCGGAGTCACAATTATTAGGTACGATTATTGAGGGTATAAATTTTCCAGCGCGTGCATTACTTTTGGGGCATTCCCGACCACAAACTATTGGGGATTTACTTCTTATGGCCCAAAACATTTGGCAGCCGGAATTGAAGTGGAATCTCCAACGCAAACCGGACAATGTGGACATTTTGGCACATGTGCCTTCGGTAGACGATTCCTCAATTCCAGATATTTCGCCCCATCAACCAGTTTCTATTCCATCATGCATGCCAGCGGTAGCGTCATCAACTAGGTTGGGCCAGGATTCCAATTTACCTTCGACTTTAAATACAACACAGGTGGATACCCCCCCTTTTTACTGCATGCTGAATATCCCTTTTTGTTTGAAGGTCACCCGACACCTACACTGCGGGTGCTTCTTAATCATTTTCCCGTTTTATCATTACTTGATACCGCTTCTTCGGTATCTATAATCTCTTCTTCTTTGTTACATACTCTTAAAGGTTCCTTTCCTATTTTTTCTGACCAATCCATCGAATTGCGAGATGTTACTAACCATTCATTTTTTTTATCCTCCTTTTGTTACCTACCTTTGCGACTTGACCGACTTACTTGGAAATGGCGCTTTTGGGTGTCGGAAGCTCTCCCCTTTTCATTAATTTTGGGCACGGATTTTTTGGTCCATACCAAAGCGACCATTTCTTTTGAGACGAAACTTTTATCTTTTCCCTTTCATCAGGAGGGTGTACCTATTGCTTTCCCTGAACCTACCCAGATACATATCTCTGAGGCCCTTCCTGGTTCCTCCTCGAGTTCGCCGGAAACTTCTCATGTGTCAGTCATTACCGATCCTCTTCCCGTTCACTTAGATAACCAATCCTTACAATCATTGTTATTTCAATTTCAGGATGTGGTTACGGAAAAGGTTGGTACTTGCAGTTTGGATCCGGTTTCGATACCGGTTGTGTCAGACAATCCTTTCCGATCAAAACCCTTCCAACTTAATCCTGTTCAAACTGACATAATGAGGAAACAGATTGAAGAGTTGCAGGCTCAGCACATTATAGAGTCCTGCCGGTCACCTTACTCCAGCCCGGCCTTTCTGGTTCCCAAAAAGAACGGTACACACCGTCTAGTATGCTCATATAAGAACCTTAACCGCCTGATAGCGTATGATCAATTTCCACAACCGCGCATAAACTTATTGTTTCAACATCTACAATCAGCAGCAGTATTTTCTTGCTTGGATCTCTGCCAATCGTTCCATCAGATACGGTTAGATGAGAGGAGTAAAGACTTGACAGCATTTGCACTTCTTTTGGCCAGTATAGATATACTCGCGTTCCGTTCGGAATCAATCTTGGAACTCAGATATTGTCAAGGGTTCTCGATGAAGTGTTGGGAAAGTTTAAATACAAGTTCCTTTTGACCTATGCAGATGATTTATTGATATATTCACCCGATGAGTCGTCCCATATGGAACATCTTAGAGAGGTCCTTCAGGTTTTGCGATCGGCTGGTCTTACTGTCAACCCGGATAAATCTATTTGGATGGCGTCGGAGATTAAGTATCTCGGTTATATCATTCGTAAAGGCCAGATGGTTATGGATCCGGATCGGATTTCAGCTATCCAAGATATTCCCGCTCCTAAGAGCCAGAAGGGTGTTTCCCAGGTCATGGGTTTACTCTCGTATTATTCCCGGTTTCTTCCCCAATTCGCTGATCGTACGTCTTTTCTAACAGATAAACTGAAGAAAGACGCTACCTTTGTATGGACTGCCGATGATCAAACTCGGTTTGATAATTTGAAAGCCGCATTCATTGAACATACGGTTCTGGCCTTGCCAGATTTTACAAAGGAGTTTGTACTTCAAACGGATGCTTCAAGTTTAGCACTGGGTGCTACCTTAAACCAACGTGAACTGGATGGCTCCTTGCGTCCTATTGCATTTGCATCGAGAAAGCGTACAACCTTGGAACGTAAGCAATCTATATATGAAGCGGAGTGTTGTGCGGTGGTGTTTGGCTTCAAGAAATTTGAAACATATTTAACTTCTAAACATTTTGTTCTCCAAACAGATAATCAGGCATTGTCTTGGCTTTTAAAACACCCTGAACAATTTGGTAAGTTTGGTCGATGGCTTTTGTATTTGTCTCGTTTCTCTTACCATGTGGAACACATTTCTTCCGCTAAAAATCCGGTGGCCGACTGTCTTTCCCGCATGCATTCTTCAGACGATTTTGCGGTAACGTCTCCGCCTTGTACCAGTTTGGCTTGTGCGGCTCCCAAATTCAATATCATTCCTTTCAATAAATCAGATATTGCGGTCCTGCAAAGCCAGGATCCAGATTTGTCACCTATTATTACGCATTTGAAGGAGAATCAACAGGTTAAACATTATCATTTACATCAGGATCTGTTGATTTGGCAGCCGCCTCGTTCTACTTCTTCTCTAGTTGTTGTTCCTCAAGTGCTTAGACATTTATTATGTCGTTATTATCACGACACCCCTGTCGGTGGTGCGCATTTAGGCGTCAATAAAACCATCAAGAAAATAGCGACGCTTTTCTGGTGGCCTACTTATCTCTCCGATATCCTCCAATATGTCCATTCTTGCGACATTTGTCAGAGGGCCAAACTGGCTGTCCGTAAACCTCCTGGTTTTTTGTCTTCTGAGGTTATACGACACCCTTGGCGACGTTTATATATCGATTTGGTTGGTCCTCTTGTTCGTTGCACTAAGGGTAATGTGTATATTTTGGTGGTGGTGGATGCCTTTTCCAAGTGGGTGTCCTTGTTTCCGCTTAGGTCGGCTACATCCCATCATATTATTGACAAGCTACGCACCTTGTTTTTATTGTTTGGTGCTCCATGTGAGTTGGTCTCGGACAATGCCTCTTATTTTCGTTCGAACCTCTTTAATAATTTTCTATTTGAGTCAAATATTCGCCATATTTACACTAGTGCTTATTATCCCAATCCTTCCTTAGCGGAGAGATTCATACGGAACCTTAAGGCTTCGTTAATTTGTTACCATTCTAAGGATAACTCCAAATGGGACACTCATCTGGAAAGCATAGCTTTTGCCTTCAATACCGCCCAACATGATAGCACTCATACGTCTCCATCTAAAATTATTTTTGGTCGAGACATAGACGGCCCGATGAATTTTTTTTGGGAGTTACAAACTGATTCTGAATTGGCTGCTCCTCCTTCGCCGGAGCGGGCACATCGCTGGGGTGAGGCTTATCAACATCTATTAAAGTCTTGGCGCTCTCGCCAACTTAAATACGACCCCTCCAGATCCCAGGTTTCTCTGAAACCAGGAGATATGGTACTTTACCGTACTTTTCCCCATAGCAATGCCTTGCTCCACATATCTTCTAAGCTTTAAGAGCGTTGGTCGGGTCCGGCCCAGGTGTTTAAAATGCTGGGTCCGGTTACCGTCATGTTGGTTGACCCAGATACCCAGCAAATGATCCGAAAGGTCCATGTCTCTCATGTAAAACCATACATCATTCGAGATATGGAAGTTGATTCCCAACCGGTTGCTTTATCGGATTCGGAGATGGCAGCTACGCTTCAGTCTTCCCCTGCAAATCATTCCTAATTTTTTTTTTATATTCTTATGAGTAAGGTCTTTCTTCCAACGTAATTCCTGGCTCATCTCCTTACTTGGTCATTGTGTATACATATTATGTACCTTTTGAAAGTGTATTATTTGTATTTATGTATCAATTTTCAAAATTTGCCTTTTTCTAGTTATGGCTAGTCTTGTTTATATTCTTGTATAGTTATGTGATAATATTGCTTATTATGCTTTATTGAGAAATGATGTTGTTTTGTCTTGCATCCTCATGTTATCCCGGATTTGGCATCTTTTGTAATAGTGCTACCTTCCTTCTCCTTTTCGTAGTACTTTTCCTCCTCTCCTTTCCCATATTTTTGTTTATTCTTCCTTCTCACTTTCTCGTTTTTCATTCTTGTCTTTTTTTCCTTTTTCTCTATGTTTTCTTCTGCGAGGATGGAAGTGCTACGTGTGCGTTTTCCGAAAAGTCAATGGTTTACATCTTCCGTTGTACTCAGCGTAGCCATAATATCCAAGTCTAAGGCAAGTCCGCATGGTAACATACTTCAGTGGTGTGATGGTTTTCTACAAGCTGCGCCGACATTTATCAGGAGTCCAGGTGTATCGACCGGGAGGCGTACACGACGTCCTGTTATCTTCGTGCTCAACAACAACAGCTTGGTTTTCATAAAGACTTATGTGATTTTCGAAATTTAATTAGAGTTAATCTCTAATCTGTGATTGGATACGTGTATGTCTTCAGGTGTATTGATGATTTTTTGGGGGTTGTACCAATGGTTTAATGTTTATGGTAATATTTTGTGGTTGATAAAAATGGTGCTCTTATTTTTTCGGGATTAGTGTCTTGCCCTTATTTTGGTTAAAGGGGGGTTTTGATTTCGCTTGTCGGGAGAATTTGTAACGTTTGTCCCTTGCGGTTTACAATCCTTACATTGTTAAAACAAAAAAAAAATGCTAGTTCAATTTTTCGCCATCGAGGGCGTTTCGCCTCACGATCGCTCTCTGCTGCTGCCCCCTGGTGGCATATTTTTGCGGCTTACGCCCGCTTGTAAATCCTGCTGCGATTGCAGTTCAGTTCGTCCTCCGACCTCGGTCTTTCTCGCTCGCTTCGAACGGCACGCACCAGCCAGGTGCTTCGTCATCCAGCCCCAACCGGCTAGAGAGTATCTGAACCACGACCTGCCGAACCACGTCCGCTGCGCTGACAGCTAAATGGGAAGAAGGCAAATGGAGTGATCACTTTGGACTTTTGTGAAAGGAAGGCGTTGCAGTTCCACGGGACGTTTACAATCGTGGTGAGGTACGTACAAACTTTAACTAGACCGTGAAAAGTGGGAACAAGGTTAATTCCTTGCCGTTCGTCGCATAAGTGTTGGGAACCCCGTAACTTTTGACATACCCAATTGAATAAGTTAAATTGCGAGAAAACTAATATATATACGTTTCTGCTTTTACGTCTTGGACCTGTGATTTAATATCTCGCTACCCTGTTGTAGCACGGCGAACATTTTTTGTAACGACGCAAATCGCGTACGTTTGTGTTAGTGTGGCATAACTTCACGAACCGATCTTTTCGGTTGAATTTGGCTTTGTAAAATAAACGCAAGAAGAAGTGTGGGGAATTGCTTATAACCTCTTGGTATTCTACAATTGGGCAAAAATAGATATTTTGAAGCTTTTACGGCGAAACTCGTGGTTGTAAGAAGCACTACCTTGTTCGTGCTACGACAAAGGCGTGCGTGTTCGCGCCAGAATTAAATGAAACAAAAAGGACTTGCACTAATCGCAATCTCCCCCCTTTTTTCCCCCTTGTCCTAATAGCGATCCTGTATATGTAAAGGTAGCACTAGTTGATGCGTAAAGAATAGGGGACAAGCGATATATTAATGTATACATAAGTACGTACAGTTACGTTAAAGATTGAGGCCATCTAGGTCCTTTTGTTGGATTGGGCAAAGGAAGAACGTCACGTTCTTATTTATTGGATATGCTACGTATACTGTATAAGAGAGATGAATGTTTTGGCAAGTAAAATTATTACGTGGGATCAATTGATAACACGACAAGATTGTTAAGTGGAAGCTTTTTGCTTCGTGTTTTTGCTGGTTTGTTAAAATTGAACATGAGTCTATGTAACGTAGTGGAATAGAGCGCTGGTCGCTCGGTTTGTTAATCATTGAACGTGTTATTGAAATCACACCCAGTGCAATACGTGGGGATTTGTTGTAATATTCAAATGATGTAAAGTGGAGGACAATCTTGAATGCAATTATATTTGTTAATTGAATGGAGTAGGGTCTTAATTATTGGTGGAACGTTTGAACAGTAAGATTTGCCCGTTAGTAACGTTACGTAGAATCCTAAAGTTAACTTAACAAAAAAAAAAAGGAGTGTGTACACGTATTCAATTTTTTCATGTAATTTACATTGCACAGAGAAGTGAGAAAAGTAGTTACGTTGGAGGAATACTATCCTTTTTTTTTATTTTGTTACAGCGGAGAAAGTTAGTGTTGCTATTCGCTGTCGGACCCCTTTTTTGAAACCTTGAAGCACGGCACGTGCTAAACGTGAGTTTCTCTTTTTTTTGGGGTCACCTTCCTCCCCTTCTTGTCTCGTGCTTGCTGCACTTGTCGCCCGTAAACTCTCGCGTCACTGTGAGGGAAGTACGACGCAGGAGGAGGTGGAATTACTTTTTGTACGTGAAGAGTGGGTCTGGGATTTCCTTTTTTTGAAGGTGAGTTGCCGCGTGCGCTTCCAGACAATTTATCGCGTGCAATCTCACTTAGCCCCTCTACACGTTACAGTATGTAGCTACATACAAAGCCACTTGTTAGTACATATTAATCCTAGTCCTGGTATAATGCATGACGTTTAAAACTCAACGTTAGATAGACCTGAATTCTCTAATTTCCTTGTTGTACGTAACAGCTGTGCATCGGCGCACTCCAGCGATTTTTCTATCTGCTCCATTATCAACACTGCTTCTTTAGTTCTGTCGCGCATCGCACGGCAGAAATATCCGTGCTAGACTCTAATGCTTGTATTTTCAATTATTTAAAAACTGAATAGCATTTATTTCACTTTGCAACACAAAGAGCATAATGAAAGAAGCTAATTTTTTCTCTCCACGTTTTCCATCAGGCAGCGACAAGCACCGTCGTGCCCCCACTAGTGCGCCTGTGGTCTAATACAAATTTGGGACTTAATATAAATAAAATTTATTTTTATATTTAATTCCTTAAACTTCCTTTGTTCTTCTGCAAAGTTGGAAAAAATTAAATATGTCATTATGTCAGGGAACAGACTAGATAAAAAGAGGAAGACAATTTTTACAATATCTTTGCAAACTGACAATAGCTTTAATTCAATAGGGTGCCTGTAATTTCACAGGGCACTACGCTTTTCTATTTATATCTGTTTTGCTTGTTTGTAAGCCCATTTGTCCTTTGCGACCAGGCAAACCCCACGCGACCAACCCCCACCCCCCTTTTTACAACTCTCTTTCTAATATATAATTTCTTTTACAAAGGTAAGAACTCTTAGAGCCACAAAAATGGTTATATACATCAACTATAGACGTGAATGAATCACTTAGGTTCTTATAAATACTTGCCGTGTTATATCGAATACTCGGTCAGTAAATTTTATATTCGTACTTTATGAATATCCGTTGAAAGAAATTGTACCTACATATAGTGTCACTGCTTTTCTACTCACCACTTTCGGTTTCTTTCTGTCTGGTTTCATTTTTTCTACCTTCTTCAGCCAGTTTTGTAGTAAAGTTTCAGACATTGTTACACTAAGCAGAACGACAACACGCGAACTGACATGCTACACTAAGACTGACCTAAGTTCTAAGGCATTTGACTGTTCTGTTCTTTACCACTCAAAAATCATCCATCTCACCAAAATTACAGAAAATAGTGTTGCTAACCATAGTAACACAATTCACTACAAGGAGTCAAACCTGTATCTTTTAATTTCTTCCTTTATTTTAGCGTACATTTTTCACATGACGGAATCGAAAGGAAAATGCAACGAAATCAAAATTTCATTGACTCGGGGGTTGAATTTACAAATCTGTAACGTATTTAAGAAATATTTATTTACGTATTCAAACGCTGAACTGTCAACACTGTGTGCGGTATGTCTCCCTGGAAGGAGGGCGAGAGGTCAGTTTGACATTTTCCAGATGGCAGTTCCCCTTCCCTAGAGCTGACCAAAGCCTTGTCAAGGGAGCCTGGTGTTCCCAGGAAATTACCATGCTGAACATTCCACCCTCCTTCTTTGAATTGGACTTCGCTTCTTGTAGCTCTACAAATGGTTCCTTTATGTTGAAGTATTATCATTCTATTGTTCATATAAAAATCCATATTTACACCCCCCTTGCAGGGGGAGTGTTCCACTTTTCTGCTTGGGGGGGGGGTGTTCGTCAAAATTTGGGAGGGTGTTGGGGGGGTGTTAGGGGTGTGTGGATAAATCACTGCATATGCAACACTTTATTTTTCACGCGCTTCTCGGTGTGATCCGTGGGCAAAACTTCTTCCGTCATACCAGTTCCAGGTAGAAACGGTCGCCCGAAGGAAATGGGAAGATTTCTGCCTCTACCTCCCTTGTCCCCTCGCCCCCGCTGCAATGGTTGAAAGCCCGTGCTTTCAGGTCGCCCAGTCTATCTCCTATAGGACAGATAGGGGATTAGTTTCCCTTGATTCTTTGTAAATCCTCTAAAGAACTCAAGGGAAAATTTTCTGCAGTTCTTGCGTATGTTCTCTGTATTTACAGAACCTTATGGGATGTAGTTTTATTATTTATGAAATGGCAACGTGTTATGTGCAGACAATAATGTTATGCTTTCTTTCTTTATTTTTTTTTTCAAATATGGAATATATAATGATTAAATTACAAATATTTGCTCAGGCTCTCTCTCGCTCTCGTTTTAGTAGTGTTTTATTTAAATATACCAATCTTTTGGCCTCCAACGGATGTATTTATTTGGGCAAGAGAACGCACGTTCATATTATTGTTGGTTTGGTTTATTTTACTTCGATTTTCTGCCACGTTTGGTTATCGCGAAAATGAGGATGAGTGATGATATGATGAAATTGATGAAGGGACCTCGAACAATCCAGATTCGGGATTCGAACCTGTGATGTGCGCGCATTCTTGTTCCTGTGTTGTACTCTGCAGTGAATAATGAAATAATTTGAAATGAAAAATATATCTCAGAACTCAAGAAGCCAAATGAATATTATTAAAGAAACTATAAAAACGTGTGTTTTGTTACCTGTTTTGTTTCTGTGCATAAAGTGGACTTACAACACCAAATCAACCAACCGTGGGGGAGTGGTTATCACTTCGCGCTACGACACCAGGAGTCCGGGTTCGAACCCCAACCTGGGCATGGGTGTTCTTTGTGTTTGTCCCTTCATTAATTTATCGTATCATCTTCGCAATTAAAATATGAGAAAAAAGCGGCGCTAAGTAACAAAAATCAAGTCAAATCATTGATTGATTGCTTGATTTGGTTTATTTTACTTCGCTTCTCCGTCTCTTTTGGCTAATCGCGAAGATGATACAATATAATTGATGAAGGAACACACTCAAAGAATACCCATGGTCAAGCCGAAATTCGAACCCAGGATCTCTGGATTAGTAGTCAAATCAAATCTTTATTTTCGAATGGGGGTGGAGGTTACGTGTACTTTTTTTAGTACTCATACATCATTTTGCAATCTTTTCCTGTTATTGATGTTCTATTTTTAGGAATAATGTGTCCTAAAGGGGGAAGGGGTATGACCCACACCAACCCCACTTCCTTGAGCACGCGGTTCGGATCCCACTTTAAACTGTAGGTCCAATCCCGATTAGTCATAATGTGCATTGCGGACTTAAAACACCAAATCAACAACCAACCAACAAATACATGGTTGGAAACACTACGGTTATAGGTTTGAAAACACTGCTCCTCTCGGGAACTACTCTACCAGGCTGCAGCGCCTAGAATAACGTAGTGTGGAAAACGGCATGCTTCTGCGCTCTCTGGCTGGTTCCACTCGAAAATGATCCGCTAGAGGCGCTGGTGTTGACCCCGGTGCTTGGTGTTCGACTGCTTATAATGGAAGTAAATGGAGTTTTCGCTGCAACGTCTGATTCTTTTACATGAAGCATTTCTATGAATGTGATAATTGCTATGATATTTGGTACAGTGGTCGAGAAGATATTAACGAACATTCTAGACAGTCGACCACGTCCTGTTATCGTCATACTTTCGTTAATAATACGGGAGAAAAAATACGCGTGGAATGTTCTTGGCAACTAAATTTTTGTGTATGAATTAGGTTCATTATTATTATTATCATCATCATTTCTTTTAAAGATATACACACTGAAGCATTTGTATTTTTTATATTTACTGTCTCTTTTCTTCCGCTTTAAACTAATCGCGGCGATGATGATAATGATGATTCCTTGAAACGACAAGGGGAACCCCACAAAACTTTCTTAGTGCCATCGACATGAGTGTAAGGCAACTTTCAAACCAATGGGACAAGCGACACGGGATGTTCACACTGTCACACTAGTGACACACACTTCCAGACTGTAAAATAGCATTCATTGCACATGAGGATCCAAACAGCAAACGACACGTTCATATGGCGTATTCGCGTGCTACTTGTTACTTCGGTCGGAAAGCTCCTTAAAGGAAGGGTGCTGAGACCGAAGTACAGGGGGAGTTCCCAAATAAGTAACAAGCGACATGATGCCTTCAGTCTATTAGCAAGCGTTGCTTGCAAACAACAGATAGGCGACACGATAAACCGCACATTACAACAACAGATCTAGGCGACACGATAAGCCTAATGTGTCGCTTTGTCGCTTCTGCGTCGCTCAAACTGGGTCGTTTCCTCAATAGCTTGCAACATGTTGCCGTGGTTTGTTCTTCGCGCATACGCGATGAAATGAGTGTCTTGCTTTAGTGAGATTGCGCACCAAAGCGACAAGCGGCACGCGACACTTATCGCTTGAGGATTTCACCAACCGAACGCTGGCCTGTGCTTCCCGTCATGCCGCTACGATGTGAAATGTTGCTCTTGATTGGCTCCTTTCCAAGCAACATGTGTCACTTCGGTATGAAAGTTGCCTTGGACCGAATGACCCCTGTCGCTTTGGTGTGAAATCCTCGTATTGTTTGTAGCGTGTCGCTTTGGTGTAAAATCTCCTTGAGGAAACGGTGCAGTCAGAGCGTTTGTCCCTACGGTTCGAAAGGCTGCATTGATTTCCGGCTGCTCGCTTTCAAGCGACATTTGTGGTTTGTCGCCTCGGTATGAAATATCTCTTAGGATACTATTTATATTCTAATAACATAGAAAAATAAACTCTAATACACAGTTCAAGACCTGACGTCCGGAATGACATTGCAATGTTTCTTGTTGTGTTACGCATGCTATTTATTTATTCATTTTATTTTACTTTTCTTTCCAAATTAATGCCGTTTCGTGACTGCAAATCACTCCACAAAATAACTGTTTCCATTAGTTCACTTACCGCCTTTCTAGATAAACAAATCTACACAATATATTCCAAAAACTAACTAAGCCGCATTACGTTCATAACAAAATTAGCACCTGGGTCGATCGCACTGCCATCTACTTGTCATCGTCTCGGGGAACCAGTTTCTTGGGTCGTTTTCCACACTACGTTATTCAAGACGCTGTAACCAGGCGAAACTAGAGGATATAAAATTCCGGGTTGCATAACCGTAAGGGAGGGCGTTTGTTTCGATTTCTTGTGTATCAGTCGTACCAACAAATGTATTTCAAATACTTTCTAAGTTTCTCCTTTTTACCTTTTAAATATCCTAGTGTTAATATTACCTTCTCTTCAATGAAAGCATGAGCAAAATAACTTATTTTGCAGCTATAGATTACGTTAACAGTGCATTAAACTGCATCTACCCACTCAGTGGCGTGCCCAGGATTTTTGATAGGGAAGGGTTATGTACACTTTTTCTGGTAGTCAGCCATCACTTTGCCATCTTTTCCTACCTTTGATGCTCTTTTTTTTTTAGGAATACTGGGTTAAAGGGGGGTTATAACTCCCACAACCCACCTTGGGCACGCCACTGCACCCACTGCCGTTGCTAACGAGTCCAAAACAAAGCAGCCTCCATACATCACGCGGCACCAGCGACCCTTGTCCATCCACGTCCATTGTCCAACTGGCGGTGACTGCCGACCCGGCCGAGCGGTCATTTCAAATTCAAAGCTGTGCACGCGGGGGCTGGCGAACGTTGAATGAGTGTTGCTAACTCTACCCGCAGAAAATGAGCTGAGCACTAGATGACAGAAAAAAATGCTTTGTGGAAATAAATATCAATATACCTAAGCGATGTGTAGTATAAACTTTATATTACAAGCAGCAAATGCCAAGTATTAGATATAATTCACAACTAATACTAATTAATAAATAATTAGTTCTAAGATGTCTACAGTATTCTTTGGGAACTAAGAGCCAGATTTCGATGAGGGAATCTATTTCAAATGGAACCAGGGACGTCGTTAGGGGGGTCCGTGGGGGCACTGCCCCCCCCCCCCGAAATGTTCAGGTGGCCCCGGCAAACTGTTCTACATTTGCTGAAAATTTTACTTTTATGACAAATATTACAAAATTAGTTTTTCCGTAATTTTTTCTTTCAGTTAGAAACACTGTTCTTGAATTTGAGTGTCACGAACCAAAAACAACACATTTCTTTCTCGTTTTTCTGGTTCTAGCTATAATAGATGTCAATGTAGGAACCTAGAACTTCGTTGTTTCTCAGAAATTTGAGAGAGCGGTCTTTCCACCCCTCGCAATTGCAGGTCAGCAACAGGCAGGGTTGGGGGTTGGGTGTTGCCGTTGCGTCCAAACAATGTTTCGAGTTTGAGTAGTTTGTGACCAGATTGAAGAACGACCGCCTGTGCAGCGGTAAACCACATATATGCAAATAGTTACAACTTGTTCCCGAATCAGAGCGCAATACACGCTAAAATAAGTATAATGGTGACAGGATGCCTATGTAGATTATCATATCTCCGGGTATTCGCACCAAATAACTATTCTACTATTGAGACATCCTAAAACACGCAAAGCGTTAAAAGTAATTATCTTCACAAACTGTACGATTTCTTGAGTCGCATATTTTTCTCGATATCGTGAAGACCGATTTTGAGAATGCCTCCCCTATGGCGCAGTGATAGCATTGTTGCCTTGTAATCGAGGGGTCCCAGGTTCGATACATGGGTGTAGGTACACAGTTGTCCGGATCTTACTTGAAACTGTAGATCTAGTCACGATTAGCTTTACTGTGCATAAAGTGGACTTAAAACACCAACTCACCTCAATTCCTTAACAAACGTTTCAAAGAATTTTTCAGCCTGAATTTTTGTTATGGGACAAAATGTCAGTTTGTATTTTTTATATGTATTGGTAAGACCTCTTGTAGCTGGATTGAGAATAAATTATCACCTGACATTAAAATAGTGTTAATTACAACTAATTACAACTAATGGAACCTGAAAGTCCCGACAGGCAATTGGCGTCTGATGTGTAAACGCTGGAGTGAAATATCAGATGGTGCGTGTTTACTATATATATATATATTCCTTTCAACAGTTACATTCAAAATATCTACGCACTACGTGCTACAGTCTAAAATATACATTTGATAGAAACAAAATCCAATATATAAGCCAAAGAGAAATAAATGTATAATAGATGGAACAGTGTCTTATGATTGGTGGTACTAAAAAATAAAAACAGTTCTTCTTCTGGTCATTTACACAGAAATGAAATTACAAAATTAAGTGCCAAAATTGGAAGAAAGTATAAATGTATAACTGATGATCAATGTCTTACGATTGGTGGTATTCGAAAAAACAATTCTTCTTCTCATTCACACAGAGGAAAACCTTACATAGTGTACAACGTGAATGTGGTCTAGACTCAGTCTTATGCATAGCACACAATTCACACCTTCCTCGTTTAGTAGTAAATTCTGGCCAGTGTCCTCCCACGTTCTGAAGTCGAATATCTGAACTGACAGAGAAACCTCCCCTTCTCCGTTTCACCGGTGGGCTTAGTGTGGATGTTGATGGAGATGAGTCCTGTTTGGGTCTCCCTCTCTTCTTGGTCGGAACTCTGCACTTAGCTAGTAATCCCTGCACCACTCTTCTCTTGAAATCTAACAAAGGCATCGTGCCATACAGATCTGAGTAAATTATGTGAGAATTCACCAGAGCAATTTCTATAAATGAAAAGAACAATCTGTGCCACCATTTCTTTGATCGTTTGTTGCGATCATATAGAGATCTCAACATATCAGCCTTATCTACTCCCCCCATGTGTGAATTATAATCTTGAACAACTGTAGGTGCTTGGATATCAACCTTTGTTCCATCTCTTTGTGTACGTTTGATTGTTGCAGTCTCATTGCCATGGTAGTTAGATATCAGATGCACACAACGATTGTCTCTCCATTTGAAGTAGGCAATTCCTTGATCTGATATTCTGAAATCAAAATCACCCCTTTGTAACTTTCTGTCATCCGCAAGTTTTGGAAGTCCAACACGATTGGGACGCACAGTTCCACATGCATTCACACCCTGTGCCTTCAGATATTCAAGAAGCTCCAGAGATGTAAAATAATTGTCCATCATAACGACATAATTTTTATGACACAAAGACAAGGTCAGTTTCTCAACTACACTTCCACCTAGGCCAAATCGTTTATTACCCATGTCGTTACCCTGTTTGCCCTGATAAACATGAAATTCATATATATATCCAGACATGTCTGCCCGGCACCATAATTTGAATCCCCGTTTGATAGGTTTCATGGGATTGTATTGTTTCAATGATGAACGTCCTTTGAATCGCACCATACTTTCATCAATGCTCTGAAATTGATCAGGTAACCTGAATTTTTGAAAATTCAGATTCAAAGCAGTTATCAGTGGACGAAGCTTGTATAATCTGTCACTATTATCTGAAGGGATTGACTCATTGTCATTCACATGTAAATTGGTCAGGATTTGTTTGTATCTTTCCCGCGTCATTGTTTGAGATACAGCTGGTACTGTGAGGTCAAAATCACTACACCAGTAATGCTGCAACTGTGGTAGACGATGATAACCGAATAGGAACTCAAGACCAAGGAAACCGTATAGTTCTTCCTCTGATATTTGTAATACTCTCCTTTGTTTCTGCTGGATATATAAGTTGCTTTGAAATATTATATCGCAAACAGTAGTTTCACCTAGTACTGTGAGGAAAAAATCTGTTGGACTTGTTTTGCCTGCAAAGAACTGCTCAACAGTACCCTTTTGTAAAGTAAAGATAGGCACTGTAGTTACACTGTTACGTTTTCTGAAGTTTCTATTCACTAGTGAATGCGCAGATGATACAGATGATACACCTTCACATTCGCTGTCAGAAGATTCAGGTTGTTCTCCACTATCATGTTGCTGTCCTGCATCATCACAAATGCCCTCCCACTCATCACCACTGTCCTCAAATGACGTATCTGCATCAGAGAGATCATCAGCGAGCCAACCCTCAATATCATCATCGGTTGTCGGTTTCCGTGCCATAGCCCTACAACACCAAAAAAGAGTTGTTTAGAAACGGAGAAAAGATACGTCGACTTATTCACGCACCATTGACAAAAACAGCAGACGCCTGTCGGGACTGGAAAGTCCGGGGTGATTTTTTGTTCATGAAACACATTTCCGAACACATTTCGCCAAAATTATTTCCTACACAAATTTACAATAGTTAAAACTAAGATATAAAAAAATCTGGGGGTACTTACAGTTATTGAAACCCTTAATTATTGTGGAAAAACAACAGTTGCAATTTCGCCCTTGCAATATGGCTGCCTTACTGACGCCTTGGTCTAAAAACGTGTGTACTGCTCAGCTGTTTATTAGGCCAGCGACTCCTGCCATCTTTTGTGAATAAGAGACACTACATTTAACAGGGACGCACAAGTTCCGCTGGGTCAGAAACGAAATGTGTCGTGTAGCTAGCGTGTGAACAAAGTGGGACTTTTAAGTCCCGTCAGGCTGAAAAGGGTTAAACAAGAACAAGTAAATACATTTTTGTAATTTTGAAGTAAATTATTATTATTATTATTATTTTGGCTATTTTTGGTTCCTATGAATCTGCCTCACACGGTAAGTTTATTTTATTGAATCAAGTACAATAACTAACCCTTGCAATAAGTCACTGGAAAGACATGGGTTGCACATATATTTAAGTATCTATAAATAAATAATAACCCGTGGATCGACAGCCCTGGTAGGGCATTGGCCTATCTCCCGACTGCCAGTCTACCTCCCACAATCCTACCTAGAAGTGTGGAGATCTTTAACCAGTAATGGGGTGATGTGAGGTCAGCACGTCGAACCCCCCAACCGTTATAGGGGATATCCGTAAAGAATAATTATACTTTTGTGGTAAGGAGTCGTTGTCATTTAACAAACTTTATTGATTTATTCCATCAGCATTATTTAAAATGTAGTGCCAGACTGAACTTACCAACTTAACAAAGGCACATTGATTGCTAAATGAGGCATTTTTCTTGTGTTGAAGAGCAGGTTCAGTTTTTGCAGTATTGCAATGTTTTACACAGTCCGTTCGAAGAATTTTGAATTTGAATTTTGATTTTTTTTTGTCAAAGGGACCAAACTAACTAACTCTCTAGCCTTCTTAAACCCGAAGGTTTATGGCTGCAGCAACACAGGCCTTCCATCTTTCCCTATCTTGAGCAAGGTCTATATACTCTTTTCCATCCCTACCAATTTCCCTTAGGTCCATCTCAACGTTGTCCCTCCATCTTCGTCTTGGCGTTCCTACAGGTCTCTTACCATCAGGTTTCCCAACAAGAATCCTGTAAACTCCTCTTTCCTCTCCCATTCGTGCCACATGGCCTGCCCACCTAAGTCTTCTTGATTTAATTATTCTAATAATATCTGGACATGAATACAAATTATGTAGTTCTAAATTATGTAACCTTCTCCACTCACCTGTCTCCTCATCCCTTTTAGGTCCAAATATTTTCCTAAGGATCTTATTTTCAAATACTCTCAATTTATGTTCCTCTTTCAATGTAAGGGACCATGTTTTACATCCATATAATAATACAGGCAAAATTACTGTTTTGTATATTTTAACTTTTAGTTTCTTAGATATTAAACGAGAAGACAAAAGTTTATGAAGAGAGAAGTAACATGCATTTCCTGAATTAAGCCTACTTTTTATTTCTTCTTTAATATAATTTTCATTTGTTAATATTACTCCTAAGTATTTGAATTTGGAAACTGGTTCAAACGAGTTGTTATCAATAATTAGATTTTGATTATTACCTAACACTTGGTTTCGGCCTGTAAGCATATATTTAGTTTTCTCTTTGTTAACTTCCAAACCTATCTCTTTAGCAGTTTTGAAAAATATATTAGCATTATTCTTAATTGTATTCACATCATCCCCCAGTAAGTCTACATCATCTGCATATGCTAACAACTGAGTCACACCATTTAATTTTAGTCCTTCTTTAGTTTCTTTTACCTTCCTAACAGCATATTCTAAGGCAAAATTAAAGAGCAATGGAGATAATGCATCTTCTTGTTTTAACCCATCATGAATTGTAAATTTGTCAGACATTAATACCCACACGAATTTTACTTTCTGTTTCACTGGTGCATTTGAAACCAATGAATAGCTGATGGACATTATGATTATATTTCCACTTTTTTTCAAGTGTCTGTCTGATGTGAAAAAATTGATCTGTAGTTGATCTGTTACGTTTAAATCCACATTGATAATCACCTATAATTTCATTAGCATATGGGGTTAGTCTTGTTAAAAGAATGTTAGACAATATTTTGTATGTTGTTGAGAGTAGAGAAATTCCACGGTAATTATTGCAGTTCATTTTATCACCTTTTTTAAACACAGGAACAATTATGGATTCTTTCCACTGTTGAGGGATTTCTTCTTTATTCCATATTAAACAAATTAATTTATGAATTTGACATATTAATGAATTTCCACCATATTTAATTAACTCAGCTGGTATTAAATCAATGCCAGGTGCTTTGTTATTCTTTAGCCTTTTAATAGCATCTTTAACTTCAGTCAAGTTAGGTTCTTGAACTAAAGGTTCTGCTGTGTGGACTTCATTTACGTCTGATTTATCTCCTACATGAACATTTAAAAGGTCATTAAAGTAGTTCTTCCATCTATTTAGAATATCGCTTGGGTCAGCTAGAAAATCACCGTCTTTATATTTTATCAAGTTTACTTTAGGTTGCCACCCCTTTCTAAACTCATTTACACCTTTATATAAATCTCTGATATTTTTATTTTTGCTGTTTGTTTCAATTTCGTTAATTTTGCTTTTCAAGTAATCTCTTTTTTTACTTCTAAATGTGCGGTTAACTTCTCGCTTTATTATATTATAATTGTTTAGGTTTGTATCATCAGAGTTATTTAACCACCTAAGTCTAGCCTGATTCCTTATTTCTATTAGATTATGACATTCATTATCAAACCATGGCTTACTTTTTCTTGGTTTATGCTATCCTATACTTTCATTAGCTGCTGATTCTATTGCATTACGTATGTGCTCCCAATTCTTATTTACGTCTGTTTCATTTATATTTTCACCATCATTTAAATCCTGCAAAACATCAAATCTATTTGACAGTTTAATTTGGTAATCTTTCTTAATTCTTTCATCAGTAAACTTTCCTGTATCAAATTTTAGAACTTTTAGATTTTGTTGCTTATGATTTATCACTGAGAGTCTTTCTCTTAATTTAGCAATTACTAAATAATGGTCACTGGCACAGTCAGCACCTCTATGTGTACGAACGTCAATTATCTTCTCTTATCAATGAGAATATGATCTATCTGATTATGAGTTTTACCATCTGGAGAAGACCAGGTATATTTATGGATATCTTTATGTTTAAAAGTGGTACTTTTCACAATTAAATTCTTTGAGGTTGCAAAAGTAATCAATCTTATACCATTATCATTACTTAATTCATGAAGACTTTCTTTACCAATCGTGGGTTTAAATGTCTTTTCTTTGCCAATCTGTGCATTACAGTCACCTAACAGAATTTTCATATCATACTGAGAAAATTTATCAAAGACCTGTTCTAACTCTGCATACAAATCATCTTTAGTATTATCATCTTTATCTTCCGTTGGTGCATGTATGTTTATTAAAATAATTTTACACCACCTACCCTGTAAAATTGCATATGATATCCTATCATTAATAAATTCTACTGTTTTAAGAGCCGAGATAATTCTATTATTTATGAAAAAGCCTGTTCCAAAATTATGATTTTCAGTACCACCATAGAAAAAAGTATAATTTTTAGTTTTACAATTCCCATCTCCTGGCCACCTAACTTCCTGGACAGCTACTACATCTAATTTATACTTAACTATCTCATTAACTGTACACTGAAATGCCCCAGGCCGGTAAAGGCTCAGAACATTCCAGGTGCCTAATTTAATATCCTTATTCGTAATGTAAATCTTATCCTTAGTCCAGGGACCTCCCAAAGTAGTCCCCACCCGGAGATCCAAACGGGGGACTATTTTACCTCCGGAATATTTTACCTTGGGAACATCCATGGCCTTATATTGCTGTTTCTTGACATTTTTTTTACAGTGCAGAGTTGTCAGCTCTACGCCTAACCCCCAATATGAATGGAGGAACTACTACACAAGACAAACACAAACACATTAGACAGCACAATTACTACACAAGACGAACACAAAAGGGACCACCCCAGAATAAATATCTGTGGATGTTTTACAGGTTTCATTGTATTTAAGAAGGTAATTTTCCGGTGCAACTTTCCTCCGTACAAAATGTCTTTTGCCGCTCAGGCTGAAGACCCGATTCATAGGTGGAACGACCTTGGCAGAATCAGAGAGGAACTCTTATTGGCACCCCATGTTGACAACAGAATCAAGAAGTCCTGCAACCGACAGAACTCGAAGCGCTCAGATAACGGTGACATACGCTTTGGTTGAACACAAAGAGATGTATTGGTAGGAAATGCAGTGATTTTATGGCCCTTCCCTTTCTGGGAAGTCGGGGACCTTTTGAAAACACACTTTCCCTTCATGCAGACTAGCCCCTTCCCCCAAACACACACAAAATCTTCTCTTCATCTGGCTCTGGTTGTCGGCCGCACTGAAATCGCAAAGAAGATTTAGCTGCAAGTTGCTAGGACTTTCTGGGTTAATTACTTTCTGGTTCAGGATGGATATAGGCTTTTCAAATTGCAAGAGACAAAATTCTACTGTTTGTCCCTTTTCTGGCGGGGGATGAATGACAAAGATGTCGTGGCTCCTTCAGATTCCCACACGCAACCCTTGAGCTCATAACCTGCAATGAAGGGAAGGGCCATAATAAGCCTTTGTAATGTACCGACTTTACATCCTTCCTTGGTAACTTTCCACTCATTTTGAAGAAACATCTGCTTCGTTTTGCCCTACCCTGTTGATTTAGTGGGCAACTGAAGACTGTCAGCTAGTTGGAAGTAGTTTGATCCGAGAAATGGTTTCATAGTTAGTTCTGTAAACGCGAGATTCCGGTAGGATAACGGAGTGCTTGTGATCTCATTAGAATGCATTGCAAGTGAAATTTCGATTGATTTGGTTAATTTTTCTTCGCTTTTCTGCCATAATTGGCTAATTGCGAATATGGGCATGAGTGATGATATGATGAAAATGATCAATGGACACTCACAAATACTTATAGTATAGTTAGCTTTGATATATGTTTTTCTCGCTATCGCCTGGGCATTCTTTAATTCTCACCAAGTACCCGGCATAGGATATCTGGCGTATAATTTTCCTATTTTATTTATTTACATTTTACGTGGGATTAGCGCTAAGCAGTTTTTCCCATATCTATATATGTACTGTACATAAACTTACATTTTTTAGTACATTATTATTAAAAGATACTATGAACAATTTTTTTCTACTAAATAGTTAAGCCACATTTTCTAAAAAAAGATAACAATATATATCCAACTGTAAGGTTAGGTTCACAAATCAAAGATTCCAAACACTGAGGAAAAGGAATTTCACAGTTTATAAGAGTTTTATAGAATGTCTCTTTCTTGTGTGTATCTATTACACTCAAATATGATATGGTGTATATCTTCCTTGTTGCCACATGTACAGTTTGGGTTTTGTACAATCCGGATCTTTTGTAAATGGCTTTTAGTAGTTGTATGTCCTGACCTAATACGATTTAGTAATACTATCACATTCCGTGAACCTTAAACGTTTGTAAACCAAGGTCTCATTCTATTGAAATTAGCTATCCTCTGATAAAAGCTGCCTGCATTTTGAAATTCACCCTTGCACCATTCCGTCCAGTTTTCCTTCAACTTTTTCTTCACCCTCGGTAGAAGGTCTGTCTACCAGGTTTTCAGCTCCAGTACAGGTTGAATTACCCTAGCTTGTTTTGCATACAAATCTGCCATATCATTTCCTAAATTTTGACAATGTGCTTTAACCCAGGTTAAATGAATTATCTTTCCCCTGCTCCTTAAATTTTGTAAAGTTTTTACACAGTTTATAATGTATGGGGAGCATTTAAATAATAAATCATAATTGGACTGAATTGAATATAATACACTTTTGGAATCCCTTAATATTAATATATTTTTTCTTGCAATTTATATGTATAAATTAGTGCTTGGTAAATTGCATAAGCTTCAGCTGTAAAAATGGAAAAATCTTTCGGTAAATGTATCATAATTGATTCCTTCTTCTGTACATCATAAACAGCACATCCTACATTTTGATTACTTTTTGAACCGTCTGTATATATAAAGTAATAATCTTTCCATCTTTCCATGTAATCATATTTTGTATATTGTTCAGGAAAATAAATATCTCTATATTCACAAACGCGAAAATCTAGAGTATATATGGGCTTACTCCTTACTTTCAATAATTTTTGATGATCCTCATAGTACATTATATAATTGCACCCATCCTATATCTTCGCAGTTATTAATTTTGCCTGTATCATATAATTCAACCAAGTCGAATAGAATGTCGTTAAAAGGATGATTAACTGACATTGTATTTAACAGATTTTTAATAGACATTTCTCTTTTCCTATAACTTAAGTTCCATTCGCATGCTTCCATGTATACAGCAACATTGGGAGTACTCTTCATCATTCCTAGACACTTTCGTAGAACTTTCCTCTGCATTACTTCCAAAGGTCGAAATACACGTTCCGAAACTGTATTAAAGACTATAATCCCGTATTCTATTGTTGGTTTGTAATAGTTTTTGTAAAAATTCATCATGGTACTAGGATGACTTCCCCATTTTGTTGTAGCCATAGAACGAAATACATTGTAAATTACTTCTGCCTTTTTCACTAACATTTTACATGAGGTTTCCATGTTAATTTAGTATCAAATATAACTCCTAAATATTTTACTGAATTTTCTATGGGAATGTGTAACTTTTTTGTGTATTGATTCACATTTTTCGGAGCTCCTTTTTTACTAAATATAATCAACTTTGATTTTTCTGACGATATATTCATAGACCTATTCTCAAGAAATTTTTTTATCTCTATTATTTTCGCTTCCACGTTAGTGACTCCTTTATCTACTTGCTTGACACTCTCATATATACATAAATCATCTGCATATTGTATAAATCCAAATGGCTCAGGACATATTCTTTGAACATCCATTAAATATATATTAAAAAGTAAAGGACTTAAAGGGCTTCCCTGTGGAAGTCACCTTGTTATCCATCTAGGACCCTCAACTTTATTGTGAAAGTAAAAATATAAACAACGATTTTTTAATAGATTCCAAATTATTTTTAGATGCATATAAGGTATTTTCAGATTTTGTAGAATGTTTAATAATTTATTTATATTTACATTATCATATGCCCCTTTAATATCTAAGAAAGCAGCAATAAGACTACTTTTCCTTTTCATTGTATCATAAATTTTTGATGATAACATTGCCAAGGCATCTGTACACCCCATACCCTTCCTAAATCCAACTTGAAGCCTTGAAAATAATCCTTGTCCCTCTATATGCCAACTTATTCTCTTTAGAATTAATTTTTCAAAAATTTTCTCCAGAACTGAAGACAAAGCTATCGGTCTATAAGATTCTCCTTTATGTGGACTTTTGCCAGGTTTCAATATTGGTAAAATCATTTGAGTGTACCACGATTGCGGTACATTTCCTGAATTCATTATATAATTGTAGATGTTACAAAGAGATATTATACCACATTCCGGTAAATTTTGAATCATCGAGTATGTTATTCCATCTTTTCCTGGAGTTGTGTCCTTGGCTTTAATTATTATGTCTCTTATTTCATCGATCATTATATTGGTGTATAATCCTTGTGAATGTCTATCTTTAGGACTGAAAGAGAAAATTTCATCAGGGGCATCTGCAGGTTTGTGTTTATTATTACATGTTACCTTCATAATAAATTCATCTTTCCAGGTTTCTTTGAGTGGTATTAATCGAGGGGTATGTGGTTTGCGGATTGATTTAAATTAGGCCCACACGGTACTGATACTCTCTTTGTTATTTATGTCTTCACAATACTTTGCCCACAATTGTCTTTTTGCACTGATATAACTTTTCTTGGCCTGCGCTATTGCTTTCTTATAATTAATCCAAGTTTCCTGATTTGGTATTGTTTTATAAACTTTAGTAGCTTCAATTCTCTGTATTTTAAAATTTTGGCAATCTTTATTCCACCAGTGTTCTATAGGATACTTTTTTACAACTTCCTCTTTTGCCCTTGTACATGATCTGTCCATAACAATACTAACAGAATCTACAAAATAATCATATGTACTCTTATCAATATTATTTAAATCTAAATTTTTAAATAAGATTGTAAGTAATTTAGTATATTTATTCCAATCAGCTTCGTTAACTTTCCATTTTCTGAGCGGAAAAGTGAAAGATCTCACTGAATTAGTATCAGTATAAAAGAAACATGGGTAATGGTCACTGGTTCTTTGATCACTGTCTGTTTCCCACTGAAATTGACCACATATATCATCTGACATTAACGTTAAATCTATAGCTGTTGGCCGAGTACTTAATCTTCCTATATACGTAGCAGACCCATCATTAATTACAGTAAAGTTGTACAAATCCATACATTCTACTAACACTTTCCCCAACTTATCTTCATCCTGATCTCCCCATATTGTGTGATGGCAATTGAAATCCCCTGCTATAATAAATTAATTTCTGTGATTCTGCACCTGTAGGAATATATATAGATATAATACTAACTTTTTTATTCATAAAAGCAATTTTAATTCCTACGACTTCAATTTTGTATGTGTCGTATATAGACAATGTATAATCAAAAGATATAGGTTCAAATGGAATGCTTTCATGAATCATAATTGCAACTCCTTTACTATCATCTTTAATCTTTTCATAAATTGTGTGATAATGATTTACTTTAAAATAATTTATGTTTGATAGGTTCACAGAGATTTCCGATAAACATAAAAGTTCAGGTCTATATTCATCTATTAATTTCACCAGATTCTGCTTTCTTGCTTTCAGTGATCTTACATTCCAGTGTACCCCCACGAATGTTTTCCATTATTTTTTCTTCCACACCCTAAGGTGTCTCTCCAAAAATTTCCAAATCCTCAATAATTTTCTGCACCTGGCCATTTATTTGTGAGCATTCTGTTAGTATTTCTTTTATGCTTAATAAGTCAGAATTTTTTGTTAATGTCGCCATAAGTTTTGCCATTAATTGTAACACATTATACATAAGATCCTTCTGAGATGTTATGTCAGGAAAGTACACAATTTTTTTCTGTTCTTCATTGTTGTAGATTCCGATGTTCACCTCCTGCATGCTTCTATTTGTACTATCCACATCTTCCTCATTATTCCTTGTCTTAATTACAGTTCCTGTAGACTTGCCATTTAATTGTTTTTGATTACTTTGTAATTTCTTTAGAGAACCTTTACTTGATTCTCCTTGAGAATTTCCATTATAACTCTTTGTTTGTGAATAGGAATTTAGTCTGAAATTTTTTCCATATTTATTTTCAAATTTGGAATATTCTATGATGTTCTGGAGAAACTCTTTTCCATGAAACATTTTCCAAGTATGTATCTGATTTTCTTTCACCCCAATCACTTAAGGCTTCAAATCTGTTTTGTATTGTTATGCTATTTCCTACAACACCAGTCTTTCTTGTGTTAATTTCACTTACTTGACTTTTGTTTATATGGTTTTTTATTTGATCAGCATATGTATTGCCTTGAACAACATAATTGCTTGGAACATTACCTGTTATTACTTTCTCTCTTGCTTCTTGCCGGGATAAATTATCATATGCCATAACTCTCATGATTTATCTTTCCATTTCCTATTTTACACATGACTTATCAGTAGCAACATGTTCTCTTCTTCAATTTAAACACTTCGGAGTTTCATTACAATTTTCATGTTCCTCTCTTCCACATCTAGCACACTTAGATTTATCCTTGCATATGGGTGCTGAATGGGCAAGTCTGTAACATTTCTTACATTGCATCACATTTCTAACTTTAGGAGTAACATCGAAAATGTGACTAACCACTATAATCTGTTTAGGCATTTCTTGAGATCTAAACGTGATTGATATTAGCTTAGTAGGAACAAAATAATATGAACAGTCATCTTTTCGAATTCTCTTTTTCATTCTTTCCACTGATATTACTGTCGGGTCTTCAATACTTTCCTTAATTTCCTCCTCTTCAAATTCAGTGGGCACACCATATATCAATCCTCCCTTCAACAATAAGGATTCTGGGATGAACACATCAATATTATTTTCTTTATGAAAATGCATATTTTTCATGAAATTGTTAGCTTCATTCCTGGTGTAAAAATAAATCTTTGCTCTATATAAACCACTTGGTTGGATATATCTGATCCTTATATCTTTCTTTCGCAATTCATTTCCTATTTTCATAGAGTTAAATTTCTTTTCTGCACCTTTTGTACTAGTCATTATTACTAAATATGGCCCATTATGTGTATCATAATACGTTTTACACTTGTCTACATTATTTTCTCTTCGACCTTCTCCAAACTTGTTAACTTTATCTCTATTATCTAACCTGTCCATCCTTACCGCTTTGCAGGAACTTGATCATCTTCAGGAGATCTGACTCTTTTAGCTTGTTTTCTAGATGTTTCTTCTATAATGTTATCTTCTATAACAATTTCATTGTCTTCTACTAAGTTCGTTATGATTTCTACTTGATTATTAAGTTCCATATAACCTATGGCATCCGCCATGACGTTAACAAGAACTGCCTTAGCAAATCACATTAATGAGTATATTTCCTTTTACCTAGTTTTAAACTTCAACTTAAATAAGTGTATGGGTTTAACTCAATTCCAGTCACAAAATTATGTCTTTAAAAACAGTACTCACTGAATTAACAACTGTTAATATTACCACAATATTACACAAACAGCTCAGTTTCCATCAACCGTTAAGATTTTTCCTATGATTCAATATATAATTTTGCTTATATTTTCTTTCTCTCTTTTTTTATTTTTTTTTTATTGCGGCACAGGTTGGGTTCCACCAATAGAGTTTTGGAAAACGGTCAAAGGAGTAAAATTTTTGTCTTGTTCCGCTGTCATCGAGTGTGATTGTTAGCATTTGCAAGAATTGGGTATATGTCAGGGGCGCCGACTTGTCAAAATTATTGGGGGGGCTCTGATCACTGAAATAAATTAATGAATGACTCACTCCCTCCCTTTTTTAAAAATAAAAATTACGTCTTCGTATAGTAGTTTTTAAGCAGCTATTATATTGCTCATGCAAATGAAATATAACATGAAAAACGTTTAGAAAATGTTTCAAAGTCTCTTTATGTCTTTTGTGTCTGCTCATTTGTTTTTTAAATAACAATTAACATTTTTATTGAAATGTATGTATTTACATTAAGAGACCAACCTAACAGTTTTATGCCGGCCTCAGTAGCCGAGCATGTTGGGTGGTCGACTCAACTCGCTTTGATCCAGAGGTCTCATGTTCGAGTCCCGGCGAGGGCATGGTTGTGTTTTAATGTCCACCACAGACATGTGATGGGTTGCAAATAACCCATAAAATAACGAATATTTACAATATTTAACAGTTTTATTTTAATTATTTACATAAATGCTAACACAAATTGCAGGAAAATAGTTTTACTTTTTTGTTCTTGCTACAATATTTTACTTTTAAATTTAATTTTGCAATAATAAAAGAAAAGCATGTACACTAAGATATAAAGTGACATACACAATAAAAACATATGAACATGATTTAAAAATAAAGCAAAAGTTGCTCTACGCAGTGGATTATTTTTTTTATGAACTCATTAACGAGCGGTCTCTGGTTCAAATTATTAATCACAGTTTGATATATGTGGAGAACCGCTAAGCTGCTTAGTCTCTACTGTCTCATTGTAGATGTCAATTATGTCTTCAGTCGGCGAATAGCATTGAATGACCTTTCGGCAGTGGCTGTCGTCACTGGCACAGTGCGGAGGACCATCATGAATTTGGCTCCTGGAGGGTGCTGTCTTCCAAAAGAAACTTCCTTATGTCACGCATGGTAGTTAGAACCACTTTCTTCTGTTTGGCGATATCACAAAGCATGGACATGTGTAAGGAGAGCCTATCGGCATCCAAATCTTGGCGAAAGAATTCTCGCGTTTGCTGAAAGTTTGTTGTGCAACTGTTCACAGCTGAGATGCATTCTTTCTCTATGGCTGTTACTTTTTGTAGTCCTGTAGATTCATGTCCTTGTTTAGCACATGATTTTGCTGTGTCACACAAGTCAGTGTATATTGATTTATAATACTATTTTGGAGTGTAGAACTTGTGATGTTTGGCACCATCAGGATTTTCAAGTCTCTTAGGGTTGTGACGTTGCCGGAGCAATTCTGGCTCATCAATGAGGCTGGGTTTGCCCTCTGTGCATTTCTGCCAGAACTGTTCAAAACCCATTCTCTTTTCTTGAAAGATGCCAGTCAAGTATTTTAGTTTTGATTCCACTTCTGTAGCACCAATGCCTGGAGACTGAATCTTACAGTTTACCTCTTCTATTGAACCCATCACATGGCAGTAGAGGGAGAGAAAGAAAAATGTCTTGAAGTGAAGCATTGTCTCCAGGTATACAGCACATTTTAATGCTGCGTCAGTAGAATCTTCTTCAGAAAATTTCTCAAGAAAATTGAGGAGGTTTTCATATTTCCTTAAGATCTGTTGCATACTGAAGGCTCTCAACGTCCCCCGACGAGGGCAAAGTGGTCGCAGTCCAGTATGGCCGCCAGCCTTCTCATTCACATCAATAATATTCCTAAATATTTGCATTATTTTAGGGGATTTCCAAACAGTCTTTAACAAGTCGTTGGCTAAATTCATTATGTCTCTGATTAATATATGTATAATAGTAAATAATAATTGTATACTTAGTACGAGGGTCACTATTTATATTTTGAGCCTTGGCAACACTGATTGAAGTTAGGTGCGATTGGACGTTTGCACAGAATCGTCTGGCATTATTGACCATAACGTACTTCAAATGTTTTGTCAATAGCTTCATTTGTGTTGTTTATGTTGCCTTGGAGATTGCGCGACAACAATAAAATGGAATTAACTCGTGAACATTTTCGTGCGATGATTTTTTACGATTTTCGACGTGGATTATCAAGACAAGAGTGCATCGATCAACTTACTTCCACATTTGGCGATGAAGCCCCATCCTTTGCCACTGTGAAACGCTGGTATAACGAATTTAATCGTGGCCGCCATTTGCTCACCGACGAGATTCGCGAAGTTCGTAAAAAATCAGTTGTTGTTCAAGAAAACATTGATGCTGTGCAAAACCTAATACTGCAAGATCGTCATGTGACATACTGTGAGATTGAGGCAACCATAGGCATTAGTTCCACCAGCATATATAAAATATTACATGATCATTTAGCTGTGAGAAAGGTATGTTCTCGTTGGATCCCACACAATTTGACAAAAACTCAAAAAGACCCTCGCGTCAATTGGTGCAAACAAATGCTCAATAAATACAATCGTGGTGCTTCAAAAGACGTATATAAGATTGTAACAGGTGACGAATCATGGATATATGCATATGAGCCGGAACGTAAACAGCAGTCGACTGTATGGGTGTTTCAAGATGAACCCAATCCAACAAAAGTTGTTCGCGCTCGAAGCACATCGAAACAAATGGTCGCCTGTTTTTTTTTCGGGAAAACTGGTCATGTGGCAACTGTGCCTTTAGAGGAACGTAGAACGGTCAACTCTGAATGGTACACAACAATTTGTTTGCCAGAGGTCGTCGGTCAAATACGGAAAACAAACAAACGCCGTCGGATCATTCTTCATCAAGACAATGCCAGCTGTCACACATCTCGTCTAACAACCGACTGTATGAACAGTCAAAAAATCGAATTGATGGGTCATCCGCCGTACAGTCCTGATTTGGCACCCAATGACTTCTTCTTGTTCCCGAATGTCAAGAATAAATTGCGTGGACAACGACTTTCGTCGGCGGAAGACGCCGTTGATGCGTTCAAAAACCATATTATGGAGGTGTCTCAAGAAGATTGAAAAAACTGCTTTGACAAATGGTTCGAACGAATGCAAAAGTGTATTGACCATAAAGGAGAATACTTCGAAAAACAATAAAGCAGTTTTCAATGCCAAATTCCTGTTTTTTCATTGTTAGGCTCGAAATATGTTTTGCTGTCTCCCCAAAGTTGATGGGTTAACGGTCTCAGCCCCCCAAAGTTGATTTTTCTAGAACATTTCAAATGTGTACTTAAAGTTAAGTTCACAATTCAGAGTAAACTTTACAAGAGATGAAAAATAATACATTAGATCGTCTTAAGCAAAATTATTTGGGAGCTCTGCCCCCACATCATTAACATTGGGGGGCTCGAGCCCCCTAAGCCCCATGGAGTCGGCGCCTATGGTATATGTAATGGTCCGTACTGAAGCCGAATCATCACTATAATGGAAGCGGAGGAAAGAAGTGCGGAAATTTTTCCAGTTTATGAAGTCGCGTTTCCAGCGACGAACCGGAGGCACAGTTGTGCTTGTAGTCGATAAATTAGCCGGTAAAGAAAGGAAAATCGGGGTATGATCACTCCCTCGTAAATCTATGTTATTAAACCAATTGATGTTATTGAATATATGTGTTGATACTAAAGTGAGGTCTATACTCGTTGGGCTGGATCCGTTATGAGGATAATGTATGGGGGAACCATCATTCAGAATAATAAGGTTATTTTCAGTGACCTAATTTTGTATTGTAGGTTTGTGTCGTCAATTTGTGACACAACACTTCGGTCACTCGTCTTTCAACCGTTTTCTTTTTTTTTTTTTTTTTGTTACTTACTTGTTTTCTGATTTTACTTCTGCTTTGAATATAGTACCCTGCTTCGGCTTGCGAGCTCTGGGTTTATGGTACCAGACCGACCAGTCACTCGTAAGTCTTAAGTTAGCAAATTTGTATAACAAGAAATAAACCACTGATATCTAATTTTACCTTGTATTGGAAAAAATACACATTAAAATCCAATAGTCACTACATTTTACAAAACCGTGATATCAACTTTTCTTCTAATGCTGTTCTTGTGTCAGAGAATGTGATGTGTGATTATAAAATTATTTTAGCGACGCTCGTATAAAGTTTTAACAATCGCGGGAAACTCGCAACGCGACGTCCGAATGCACTACTCCTAACCGAGGAAATCTTTCCGCGCCGAGAAAGTTAATGTTACTCCTTTTCTGTTCCCAACCGCACTGTTCTCCTTCATTTTGCACCACTCACCCCATTGCAACTCTAAGTCTGTGATTGGTCTTTACATAATCACACCATGCAATGTTATGCCAATAGCATTCAAGCTCTTAACTGCCTAGCGACAGCTTCTACTGCGCCACTATGCAAAACCCGCTCACTGTAATCCAACACTCTTCCTACGCACTATTCCTGTTCCTTCAAATCACCCTTTCGTCCTACGTGTGCGTTATTTTACGTGTCCCAAAGTAATCGGTCACAATCTGCCCCTCCCTGGGCAGAAATAAAAATTTCGAGTCAAATGAGGAATTTTTATTTCAGTAGGTTGGTCCTAAATGATCAGTTCTATTTACTTTGGTCACTTAACTTCCTCGGTTGGTCATTCACTTTTTGAACACTCCTCGTATAATCACTACACACGCATCCTCATTCCTTATCACCACATTGTGTTGGCAAAATTTATAGTTAAATTTGACATTTATTTTATACAGCACAAAATATAAAAGTACAAGAGATTATACAATATTAGGTAAATCCCTTATTTTCCACCATCCTTTATCCTTTGAAGTAGCACATTGTTTACCTAACAATAATTAATACATAATAACATATCAAGTTCTTATGAAACACATCTCTCTAAATACACCAATAATATAACAAATACATAGGAACCTATATTCCAATTTTTATCTAAAATATAAAATTATCTTTTTTTTTCTTTTTTTTTTTACATACAATAACTCTACAACACGCTTTCTTTCAGTACACTAAAAAAAACCTAACATTCTTATCCTAAAAAATTAACCTTTAAACATATTGACATTTATACAAGAAACTACACTAAACTTTTCTTTTCTAATTAACTAATTACTAAATATTCTTCAAATTCTCATTGAAAGCTCTAAAACTTATTTCCTTCTAAATTCAAATGAAAAGTATTTTTCGGTTTTCAACCCCTAGCCTACTACATTGGTAACATTCAACTTTTTACAGTACTCAATTTTCTTTTCCTTTGAACATCTCCATAACTTAAGGTTTTCTACATGTTGGTCACTTACCAACTCCTCAGTATCACAATCTAATAGATCAAAAACTCCGTTTCTAGTTTGTTTCATACAATAATAAGGCCCTCTAAACTAGTCAAAATATTTAGCAATCTTTTTATCAATTAATGAACTATGGTTATGAGTCTTTAAAAATACTAAATCACCTTCAACAATTTCAGTTCTACCTACTTCTTTTTCAGCATGTTTATCTACAAATTTCTGTCTTTTTTCACAAGTTTTAACTTTCACCATTTTTAGTTTATTACTCCAGTTGACATTAATTTCATTTTCGATTCCAAATGTAGCTTTCAAATTTCCATCAATCTGTTCATTTAAATGTACTGAGACAGGAGCTTCTCCTAAAGTTTCATTTATGGAATAATTCAATAAGTTAACAATTTTACTAACATACAACGGCCAATCTTTATGCATGTCTTCACAATATATTCTCATGAGTCGGTTAATCTCCTGGTGAGCACGTTCTACTATATTGGTTTTAGGATGATAACTGCTACAGTAATATATCTCAACACCAAACTCTTTCATTTTCTGTTTGAACTGTTTACTAATAAAACAAGACCCTCTATCGCAAATCAATCTTTTCGGTATGCCCAAATGAACAAAGTAACAATTAACCAGCTTATCCAGAACTTTTTCTGTAGTAGCGTTTGGTATAGTGTAAGCAACTAAATACCTAGAAAACCCATCCAACACTGTTAACAAAAATTTCTCTCTACGAGGCCCAGTAGGCAACTGGCCTTGCAAATCTACAAATACTTGCTCCCTTACGGTATTAATGACATGCATACCCAATTTGGCTTTAACAGGGTGTTTATCTGGTTTAGTTTTAGCACATATAACACAGTCATTTATCCAATTTCTCACATCCTTTCTCATCCCTCTCCAAACAAATGATTTTATCAGTCTATTTACTACTTTATCAACACCAAAATGTCCACATTGATCATGATAAACCTTAATCACATCCGCTACAAAAATTTTTGGTAAACACAATCTCCAATTTTCCAGAAAATGGTAATTTCTAGTCAACAGAACACCCTCTTCTAGTTTATAAAATTTGTTTACATTTATTATTCTTGATCTCATAACATTTCCCTCTACATTTTCCAAAATACTAATGATTTCACTCAATCTCTCATCTTCTCGTTGCGCCTGTTTTAATTGTTCCTTAGAAAAAGGTAAATTTTCAAGTTTCAAGTTACCGATTGTGTTAACAAACACTTTTTCTATTTCAAATTCCAGGTTGTTTCTTGACAATAAATCAGATAAATTATTATCCACTCCTCTAACATAAGTTACTTTAAATTTGTGTTTTCCTAATTCTAACGACCATCTACACAATCGCAGATTCCAGTGTTTAGCGGAATTCAGCCATTGTAGTGCTTTGTGATCAGTTAAAACCTCAAACTCCAGACCTGATATATACATTTCAAATTTCTTTATGCAAAATAACACTGCTAGACATTCTAATTCAGTAATGCTGTAATTTTGTTCAGCTTTAGTCAATTTTCTACTTACATAGTGTATCACCTTCTTACATTCACCCTCCATTTGAAACAAATAACCGCCAATAGCGACTGAAGATGCATCACAACTAATATAGAATTTTTTGTTAAAGTTAGGGTGACATAACATGGTTTCATTAGCAATTACCTCTTTCATTTTATCGAAACTTGCTTGTTCTATGGCCCCCCATTGCCATTTCTTATTTTTATGCAACAAATCAGCTATAGGAGCTATAATATTGGAAAAATGAGGTACAAATCTCTTCAACCATGTGAAACTTCCCAGTAACTTCTGTATCTCCTTTTTGTTTCTAGGTTCTTGCAATTCTAAAATGCTTTTTACTTTTTCAGGATTGGCCCTCACACCAGAACCAGATATAAGGTGTCCTAAGAACATAACTTCCTTCTTACAAAATTCTGTTTTTCTTAACTTAACTGTCATTCCAGCTTCGTGCAATTTTTTCAATACAATTTGCAAATGTTTTACATGATCTTCAAAAGTACTATCAAAAATTAATAAATCGTCAACATATATTATACAAAATTCTGACACATTTCCCAAAACATGATTCAAAGCACTAGTAAAGGCAGAAACGCCTGTCGTAATTCCAAAAGGTAATTTCTTAAATTTGTACATTTTCCCCTCAAAAATAAAAGCCGTACATGCCTTACTATTTTCTGTAAGTGGTATCTGAAAATAACCTGCCGACAGATCCAGAGAGGTAAAATACGTCTTTCCATTGAAATTTAACAAAATCTCGTCTAATTTAACTACTCTGTTTTGTTCTAGTCTTATCTTTTGATTGGTTGCACGAAAATCTACCACAACTCTTTTTTCATCACTTCGAGGCTTAGGCACTACCAAAAGTGGATTTAAATATGGTGAGTGACCTAATTCTACAATATCATCTTTCCGCCACTGCTCAATTTGTCCTCTCACTTCATTTTTCAATGCAAAAGGTACAGAGTAGAATTTTCCCACAACTGGTTCATCGTCTATTAACTTGATATTATATGTAAACTTATTACAAGTGCCAGGTCTATCAGAAAAAACATCTATTATAGGAGACAATGCATCCAACAACTCCATCTTTTGTTTACTAGTTAATTCTTCAGAAAATTGTATTCGTTCCCGCAAATCATTCACTGTAGCATCTCTTTGGTCTTTAACTTTCGCAGTTGGCAACACTTCAACTCTCTCAGTATATTTCAAACAATCATCTCTCTCCACTCGTACGCGACTCACATTGGCTTCCTTTTCACATTCTTCCTCTTCATACTGTGTGGGTAAAAACTTAATAACGTTTCTTCCAACTTCTGTATTAAAAAACATCTTCTTTTCTTGAAAGTCTAACACCCCTTCTATCGTAAACAAAAAATCGCTTCCTAATATCACTGGTAGATTAAGATCTTTAACCACTACAAACTCCATTAATAATTCAGCTCCTTCCAGGTTAAGTATAGTCACTGTTTTTCCTAGCACCCTAGATTTCTTTTTTCCTGTGTAGTCAATCAAAATTAAATTATCTACTTTTGTTAATGAAGGTCTTGTCACCTCAGATGTGACCTTTTTCCATATCTTCTCGGACATTATCGAAATCATACTTCCGGTGTCTACTAAGCATGTCACTTGAAGTTTATTGACCTTAGCTTTCACGCAGACTGAATGTTTAATCTTTCTTCTGTTAGCCGAACTATTCAAAATTTCTTCATTAAATGCACTATCTTCATCCACTAAATCTTCATACCACCTCACGTCAATTTCACACACTTGTAATAAACTCTTTTCAAAAAGCATTACAAATTCTCTCATTGCTAGTTCATTCCAATGCACTAAGTCTTGTCGATAATTATAACCATTTCCCATCGTCTTCTCATATTTATCTAAGTTAATTTCTCCGTTATCCTTCAAAAACAAGCTATCTAGGCTGAGCACTTGAACTTTTTCTCTTTTTCCCAACTCTTTAATCACTCTGTTAAAGAATGTAAGTTTTTTCCAATGATCATAACTGCTTTCATTCGCCACTGCAGGCACAGGAGGAACCGTACACAAAACAATCTCTTCACTCTTATTCTCCAATAAGTCTACTAACTCTACGTAGGATTTCTTAAAATCTTCCTTTTTTCCTCCTTTTAAGACATCATTTGTACCTATTAAAACTAACACTTTATCGAACTTAATGCTATGCTCTATTTTCCTTAATTTTTGTAACAAGTCATCAACTTTACACCCACTCTCACACAAACCGACATATCTTCTTCCTTCTCCGTTACATTTCACTGACCTGTTTAACACAACGTTCGCAAATCTCACTAATTGACTGTCTCCCATCAATTCATAATCTTCAAGTACACATTTGTTCTCAACTTTCTCCACTGCTGTTCTTTGCATACTATTCTTGCACTGATTAGCACTAAAACCCACTTTATTATCTTTTTCTTTAAACTTATTCAGCGTTTCATCTTCCACTGATTTCTTTGATTCGAAGTCAACTATAGTTGGTGAGGTGCAACTTTTTCTTTTACTTCCATTTTCCAGTTTATTTAGTAAAATACGAAGACTATTCCCGACTTTCTCAAAATTAGGAACACATTCACTACACAAATCACTAGGAGACAATTCCTTTTTGTTAACTTCCTCCAAAAATGATTTCAACTCGCCTATTTTAGTTACTAACTTCTCCCTCAATGGAGGCTCATGAACTTCAGCTTTCACAACTAATATATCATTCATTTCTTTCTTGGGGTTATTTTTACTATTTTTCACTACATCACTGTAAAGAAACTTTTGATTTACTATCGCCTGTCCGTTATCAGTTCTATTTTCGGTTCTTATTTTATCAGCCACTATCCGAGAACAATCACGTGACTCTTCCATTACTCGTTTTTTGAACTAGTACGGCTTGCGGTAGAGTTATTAAAACCTTGGCCATTAACCGGTACATTTCTAGAAATTTCCTTTCCTTCACTATTTGCTAAACTATTTCTAGTTTGATCTTCCTGTCTTCTCTCAAAGTATTCATTTCTTCGAGGTGTCGGCGAGAAACGAGCTTGCTGCGCAAATCGCCCTTGGTCAGGAAATGGCGCTGTTCTAACATTAGTAGTTACACTTCCATTATTTCCCAGTGGAGTTATTCTATTTTGCCCATAAAAATTTCTAGTGTTTCTTTTGACTTCTACGTTCCTCACAGCATATCTCCCTTCATTCTGCCTGGCTCCTCTCACTTCCCCTCTTCTTTCTTCTGTCATTCTTTGTCCTGAGTTTTTCTGTCCAGCCCACAAAATTTCATGCCTTCTTATAACGTCTGCGGCCGAATTCAAAGTTTTGCATTTTGCTGCCAGCAACATTTCTCTTAGTCTAAAAGGTAACTGATTAGCGACCAAACTAACACACTTGTCTTCTGAAAGTGAAGTTTGTAGCAATTTCAACTGTCTCACATTATCCCAGTAAAATTCTTCCATCGCTTTTCCGCGTCCAGGTATAAATTTTTGCGTTAATATCTCTGTCAATTTTGTAGATTTCACATCTTCAGATTCAAACTTCCTTAAGAACTTCTTTTTGAAGTGCTCATAATCGCTGTACTTAGACTTAGTTTCTAAGACCATAACTTTGCTGTCTTAGTTAACACAAAAGGAAGTACATGTAAATACTGATATTCCTTCACTCCCATTAAAGTTAAACTTTCTTCGAGATCTTGCAAGAATTCAGACGGTAGCAAGTCGTCCATTTCACCCGAGAACTTTTTCAACTTTGTTATATCACTATATTTGATAGGGCTTTCTTTTACTTTCTCTTGCTTTCTCTTTTCCTTTCTTCTATTTCTTTGTTTCTTCCTTCGATACGTTTTATTATAGGAATCGGAGTCTTCTGAGCTGGCACTCGTGGAAATATGTATCTTACTCCTAGCACCTTTCTTCAAACTTTCTTCATCACTTTCATCACTACGAGACGACTCGCTTTCTTCGTCACTATCACTCACTCTTTCCTTCTTAATCACCCTTCGTACTGGTAGTTTAACAACACTTCCGCTAGACTTTTCTACACTACGTCTATCTCTACGACCCCTACTTTCACTACTTTTACCGGCAAATTTCAAAACTTTCTCTACACTTTCATTAGTCATTTCTTCATTTCTCTCAAAAACTAACCCTTTAAAACGCTTCACTTCTTCCTTAAGAGCATCGAATCTGTTATGTATTTCTCTCTCACTTTCTTTCAATTTCTTTTCAAACACTTCAACACTTTCTTCGTTATTCCTTTCTAACAAAAGTATTCTTCTTGAAATAACCTGAACCTCATTCTCTATCTCTCTTTGTTGCACTTTCAACAATTCATTTTCACTTCGCAGATTATCACATTTCAATTCAAGGTCACCTCGATTTATTTTACACTTATTTTTAACATTACTCAATTCTTCCACTTGTATCTCTAATTTTCCTTCTGACTTTCGCACTGCAATTCCAATTTCTTTCTTCATCTCTTCATGCGCCTCGTTACACCATTCACGATGCAACCGCAACTCTTCCCTAACACTTTCCACACTAACTATTTTACTTTCTGACACTTGAAAACGCTCGATCATTTCACTCTTATCTTCTTCACTTTGTTTCACCATACATTCTAACTTCTCGTTTTGTTTTTCAAATTTCGCATCCATTTTCTCGGAGTTCATTAACAACCGTCGGAGCATTTCCATCACATTTTCATTAGTCATATCATCCCTTTTCTGATCTTCCGACACTACATCTTCCCCCCCGGATTCATTTTTCTCTGCGCCACTGCAATTTGCACATCTAAACACTTCCTTCTCATTCACAAAAGACTCGAACTCAACATCAGTCATACTTTCACATGATTTATGCTTCCAAAGTTTACACTCGCTACATTCTATGCTTCCATCTTCGCTCAGCATCTTGCCCCAACACTCTAAAGTAATGTCCCAGTTAACTTCAGGGGCGTCGTCTCTTAATTTAGGGGCAACAGACTTCCTTCTAGCCATTTATTTTTAATTGAAACACAGCACCACAACACGCAAGACAAAAAACATGTCGCTCTCCTGGCTAGTCGATGCACAACGTCAATTTTCCTCCAGCTGTGATCGAGTACAACAAGGTCAACACAGATATAAACAATCAAAACTATTTGCCTCCTCTCAAACACTAGACAGTTTATCCAACTCACTAGGAAATGTAAGGCTCTTACCTAATGAATTTAGAAAATTTAGAAGTAAATTTGGGATAATTTAGAAATTTAGTGAGATTAAAACTAACTATCCCGGGTTTCGGCACCAATTTCAACCGTTTTCTTTTTTTTTTTTTTTTTTTTTTGTTACTTACTTGTTTTCTGATTTTACTTCTGCTTTGAATATAGTACCCTGCTTCGGCTTGCGAGCTCTGGGTTTATGGTACCAGACCGACCAGTCACTCGTAAGTCTTAAGTTAGCAAATTTGTATAACAAGAAATAAACCACTGATATCTAATTTTACCTTGTATTGGAAAAAATACACATTAAAATCCAATAGTCACTACATTTTACAAAACCGTGGTATCAACTTTTCTTCTAATGCTGTTCTTGTGTCAGAGAATGTGATGTGTGATTATAAAATTATTTTAGCGACGCTCGTATAAAGTTTTAACAATCGCGGGAAACTCGCAACGCGACGTCCGAATGCACTACTCCTAACCGAGGAAATCTTTCCGCGCCGAGAAAGTTAATGTTACTCCTTTTCTGTTCCCAACCGCACTGTTCTCCTTCATTTTGCACCACTCACCCCATTGCAACTCTAAGTCTGTGATTGGTCTTTACATAATCACACCATGCAATGTTATGCCAATAGCATTCAAGCTCTTAACTGCCTAGCGACAGCTTCTACTGCGCCACTATGCAAAACCCGCTCACTGTAATCCAACACTCTTCCTACGCACTATTCCTGTTCCTTCAAATCACCCTTTCGTCCTACGTGTGCGTTATTTTACGTGTCCCAAAGTAATCGGTCACAGTCTTCATCTGTTCTTAGGATTTGAAACATCCTCTGTAATTGGTTAGCAGACGAATTACGTGGCAGGAGCAAATTTGACGCTTATTCTTGCTGCTGCCACGCGCGTGTCAGCAGACTCGGCCTTATTCTTGTGAATCTGGTAAATAATACATAATTATTCCACGCGATTGTACTTTTATTTTTATTAATTAACTTTGTCCTTTCTTTATGTGATTGATATCACACTTTTCCTCATGGATAGTACAATAAATACTCCGTTCGGTGGGCAAGACCCCGTTCGGCAGGCAAGACAACTTCTAGTCGGCTTGAACATCTTGCACGTTTAATGAACCAAGTGCTCTAGGAGGAATTTTAAACTACTCTGATTTTTCAGAATTTACACCAATCTTGTCTCGAACAGGATTTTTTTTTTGATAAGTCGTTGCATAAGCGAGCGGAACAGACAAAAAGCGCCCTCCCAGCATTCCCTGCGTTGCAATGGGAACGGCATGACGTACGCATGTGACGTCACGTACTCTGTGACACGCAGTGACGTGCACTGAGGAGTAGCTAGTCTAGCAGAGATAGATCAATCAATCTCAAATCTCTAATTATTTTCAAATCACAATATTTATTGTTTTGTTGAAGCCACAGTTCATATGCAACACTTTCTTTCACGCGCTTCTCGTCCCTCGGTGCGTTTAGCGGCCTAGCTCGCTCTTTCTCCGCCTCACAGTTCCAGGTAGAAACGGGTTTCCGAAGGGAAAGGGAAGATTTCTGCCCCTTGCTCCGTTGCCACCGCTCCAATGGTTGAAAGCCCGTGCTTTCAGGTCCTCCAGTCTATCTCCTATAGGACAGATAGGGGATTGGATTCCATTCGCTTCCTTTGTAAATCCTCTAAAGAACTAAGGGGAAATTTTGCTGCAGTACTTCTGTCCTCTGTATTTACGCTACTTTTTACACGTTGTACAATATGTATGTATAATATGGAATGTACTTTTATCATTTATGCAATTGGAACGTCTTATGTGCAGACAAAATTTTATGCTTTTTTTTTTAAAAAAATGGAATATATAATGATTAAATAACAAATATTTGCTCACGCTCTCTCTTGCTCTCGTTTTAGTAGTGTTTTATTTAAATATACTAATCTCTTGGCCTCCAATAAAAAAAATGGATAAGCTAAACAATCATAAATACGGATGTACTTATTTGGGCAAGAGAACGCGCGTTCTAATTCTTGTTGTTGGTTTCGTTTATTTTACTTCGCTTTTCTGCCACATTTGGTTATCGCAAAAATGAGGATGAGTGATGATATGATGAAACTGATGAAGGGACCTCACAAAGAACAATTCAGGCCGGGATTCGTGACGAGCGTGCATTCTTGTTCTTATGTGTTATACTCTGCCTGCAGTGAATAATGAGAAAATTAGAAATGAAAAAGGTATCCCAGAACTCAAAAAGCCAAATGAATATCATTGAAGAAAGTAGAAAAAAGGTTTGTTTAAATGTGTGTTTTGTTACCCATCGCTGTATAGATTTAATCGGAATAAGTAGCTAAGAGCTTGGAAAGTCTTGAGGGACAATCATAAACAGAGAATTCTAGGCTCCTGATTTCACAGTGCCCTGTAGATGCACTGGGAGGAAATTATTTGTATTTTCTTCTCTCTTCCATCGCTTTATCTAATTTCTGCCATGACGATGAACGTTGATTAAATTAAACGGGTGAAGAGTGGTTGCAAATAAACACTCATGCAAAGGCCAGGGCTCGAGCCAGGATCCTTCAGTAAGGAGATCGTCAGATGGGGAAATTATGGAAATCAAACAATGCAACATTTTTGAAAAAAAAAACCGTTAATCATATATAAAGATGGTATTTCAAAAATTCAATTGAAAATTACTACTCAGGAGAAATGCAGTTTGCTTTACCGATACCCACGTATCCGAATGGTTAGCGCCTTCCTCACATGTTCGTTGTCGGCCGACCTCCGTGGGGGAGTGGAAATGGTCCCGGATCTGTACCCGATGACCCGATGGAGGCATATAGTGGTTCGGATCCCACATTAAACTATAGGTCTAGTCCCGATTAGCCTTTCTGTGTATAAAGTGGACTTAAAACGTCAAATCAACCATCAAATCAACCAACCGTATGGGAGTGGTTACCACAGCGCGCTACAACACCAGAAGTTCCTGGTTCGAACCCCTACCTGGACATGGGTGTTCTTTGTGTGTGTCCGTTCATTAATTTTGTCCTATCATCTTCGCGATTAGCCAAATGTATAAAAAAGCGAATCAAATAAAATCATTGATTGATTGATTGTTTGATTTGGTTTATTTTACTTCGCTTTCCGCCATTTTTGGATAATCGCGAAGACGATATGATAAAATTGATGAAGGGACACACAAAGATCACCCATTGCCAAGCCGAGATTCAAACCCGCCATCTCTGGCTCAGTAGTCAAATCAAATCGTTTTTGATTTTCGAAAGTGGGTGGAAGTTATGTGTACAATTTTTTGTAGTCATTCCTAACTTTGCAATTTTTCCTGTATTTGACGTTCTTCTTTTAGGAATACTGGCCCCTAAAAGGGGGGGGGCGTTATGACCCGTTGGGCACGCCACTCATTGCTACCCCAAGTGTCGACGTCACCGCACGTCACTGGTGACACGTAGCCGACGAAAAAGTATTTTACGTCGGCTACTACGTTGTGACATATTTTAGCGCTATCATGGGAGAGAGAAGCATGGCAAATCACGCGACGAGCGGGTAGCAGACGACAAAAAAATTTCCGTAGGAGTAATGGGAAGTTACCCATCTGTACTCATTTCTAGTCTATGCACAGTGTGCTCTGGGGTTATTCATATGCCTTTTAAGGGACCCTGTTGCCATTCATACCTACCGGATCAGCCAGTGTTGTCACATCGGATTGGCAGAAAAGAGCTAAATCCCGCCTAAAATAGGAATACCATTTCTGTGAAGCAACTAGAGGTAGACTGCAAAGCCAAGGGGATTGAACTACAACTGAGACCAGTTAGGTAATAGACGAAAATATAGTTCCTTGGTGTGATTTGTGATTTGGACAAACTTTGCTCCAAAATACTAGGTTGACAACAACAGTAGTACGTACAGCTGGGAGTCATTTCTGCAGCTGGGCTTCCCTTCCACAAATAAGCGGAGGTCTGTCATCTGCTCAGTGCTCACCACACAAACGTCAAGAAAAGTGTGTATCTTCTTCTTCCCCATCGCACCTCATTGCAAAGAAACGGAGACAAATGAAGAATTGACAAGGATCTACCACTATTCATTGGATGTTCGTGGTAACTGTCTCGTGAGTGGTAGTTCTTTCTAGAAGTGTTTGTGGCTAAATCATCCGGGTGGGGGGGGGGGGGGTGATAACGTTTAGCAGGCATAATTGTCGTACTGATAGCAGGTAACACTTTTGAAAAAGTTACGCCACGCCACTGATGCTAAACAAAGAATGACAGCGGGGCAAAATTATGAAGCCGGGAAATCGGTGCACGTACAACAACACAAAAGAAACAACTTGCACCTCAAAATTGCGTTAGTCATAATTCAAATTTGGTTCCTAAAGCTGTAGAAGATAACCGGAAAAGAGCCCTGTTTTTATGTAACAGTACAGATTTTTTTTTTTTTTGAACAGTATTCTGCGACTGCAAGAATTGAAATCATGAACAAGAAATTAGCCGATCCATCAAGACGGCAGGAAGATAAGAACGGTGGCTTTTTGATGATTTGAAAGTTTTTTCTTGTATAATATTAACAATCAGGAATCCAAATTAAATGAAAGGGAGCTATTAGCCTTAAGGGGAAAAATTGAATATTTCAGTTTCATTTTCTTATGGACTGTTCAATGTAAAGGCTTGGCGCAGATGAATATAACTTAAAAGTCATTACAAGCAGACTCTCCTGATATGGCTGCATATGATCTCTTACCGAAGGCTCACTTAGGAATTTTTGATCTTCATGGATCATATGAATTACTTGTTGAAATGATGAAACAATATGCAAAATAGGAGGATTTAAAGTGAATTATTTGACGAAAGAATAAAAAAAATGAAGAAACACTTTGACGAACTCTGTCCAACGACCTGCTAACCGAGAAAGCTGGTTCAACATATCAATATTTCACACATCTGGACAGTCGTTGAAGGCATGAAAGCAGTTGTAGACACACAGAAAGTGATACAACCTTCTTTTTGACAAGATATATAGACACAGCTTCGCAAAGATCCTGAAAAAATTGCAAAAACATTTCCAAACCTTTATTTCAGTCGAAAATATTACCAGAAGTTCTCTCAAACACAAGATAAAGGACACATATGATGTGAAAGAGATTGCTCATCTCCTTGTTATGCAACACAGTTAATTGATTTTCTGTTAGTTATCCTGACGTGTTATGTAGAGTCACCTAGATGGGACACCTAGATCCTGAAATACTGGCTTCCCTGCAATGCATTATGTGTGTTGTCCAATTCTACGGCGATAATAGCAACTTTTTTAATATGAAGTTCTGCTATCGCCATAGATTTAGCCAACACAAATAACACAGGGCCTATAGATGGGACGAATAAATGGTGTATAGACGTCCCATTTTTATTGCGGGTGACTGTACGTTACTGTTCCTCTCGCAGTAGCAAAGACAGAGAGATTGTTTTCTAAATTTAAAATTACGAAAACCTATTTACGCATTTGGCACAGTGGTTCGGATCCCACTTTAAACTGTCGGTCCAGTCCCGATTACCTTTTTTTTTTTTTTTTTGATAAAGTGGACTTGAAACAACAAATCAAGATCAACAGAGACAAAAACATCAACTATAACAAAGTAATCGATGCTTTTGCGTAAATAATAATAAATTAATGTATAGGCCTAATGTAAACATTGTAATTAATTTTAAGTTGTTAATGAGTAAATAATTTATTTCACTATCTATTTCATTACTTATTTTCTACTATTCGTGTCCAGCATTTATCAAAGACAAAAATAAAGAGAATTTTATTTGTTTACACCTCACATGATAAAATTAACGCATTTTTTGCCCCCTTGAAAGAATACCTTGCTTGCCCCTCCCTGGAAAAAAAAAATTCTGCGGACGTCCATGGCTTCCCAAAATTCTTGGTTTTAACCTTCAACATATTCTATTCATTGCTCTTTGGCAATAATACGAAATATATAAATTAATTGTTTATTTATTCGAATAATATTTGTACTGTGATTGTAAGAAGACCTGTCCTTCAGAGAAAGAAAATTCTTTGACTTTTTCAGACCTCTGAACAATTTTGGTTATAGGCCCCACATCCACCTAGAGCCGGCCCTGTTTTCGGGAGTTCAAGGGTAAGTTTAAGGCCTAAAATAACCAAATAACCTTAAATTTGACGTGATGGATAAATCAGTCTTCAGTGCTCTATTCAATAGTAGTGGCGCTTGCGTCAAACTAGTTTGGTCACTCCTACTCTATAGGCTATATTAAACAATATCGCTATATGTACTATATTATCAGTTATCAAGAAAGACGTTATCAAGTTATCCTGCTAGCGAAATGGCAACTCTAAGCTTCAGGTCTGTTGCTTCAGCATTTCTTCGCCGCAATATGTTTTACAAAACAGTTAGGCATGCCAATCAAAGTAAGTATTAAGGTTTTTAGCAGTCTATTGTAATACAAGTTTGTATTGTGTCAAGCCATTTTTAAAATCGTATGTATTCAGCAAACAGTTGACATCTTTCTTCTTGTAACGATTATTACGTTACTTGAGGCTCATATTTAACGAAATGTGACAAGTTGAAATTGCTTTTTGTGTGCGTCTAACGATCTTCGTCTAACCAGAGTAAACTCCTTGTAATATCATGCATATAAATGTAAAAGAGGAAAAGACGAGTTGCTCTTCATTGTTGCGAATGTTACTACTGACATTTCGTGGCTTCTAATAACCTTGCATTATGTTCCAGGATCGAAACTACAATTGTTCTTACGTGCAAAATTGTGCAAAACTCTATATTATGGAATTTTATCCCGTAACTTCTAGCAGGCACAGATTTAACAGCTTGAGCCAATAATGTTGAACAAATTGATCGATTTAGGAGCTACATTTTCGCTGTAACGTACTGAAAATAATATGTCGATGTAGTTAAATTATGATAGGCTATACGCCACAGACAAAAATGAGCTCTTATGGAACAAACACAGATAAACTTTAAAATAATTTTGCTAAGAAATATCCTGTCATTATTTGTTTTGATTAACTTAAAAATTTGTATTTCTTGTTATTTACCGTCGCTTTTCCGTCACTTTTGTCTAATTGCTACGATCGGGATGAAAGATGAAGTTGATGAAGGATCGAAGGGACAACCCAAAGGAACACCCATGGTCAAGCCGGGAACATAAGTGGCGGATAAACCTATATAATATTTACCTACCCCATCCCAAAATTTGCGTAAAATGTATTCGGGAAGAAACAATATTTGGCTCACTTGATTTAGTTTATTTTGCTTCACTTTTCTGTCACTTTTTGACTAATCGCGAAGATGAGGATGATATATGATGAAATTCGTGACACAAGGAACACAAATACCCAGGCCTGGATTCGAACCCAGGACCCCTAGCGGCGTAGCGTGCTGTGCTAACCACTTCGCCACGGAGGCCGGCGTTTGGCAAATTCTGCGTCAATTCCTACTCGCAGAATTCGAGAGAGACTACCCCGCAAAAGTCTTCATGAAAATCTGGACGAGAACGTGGCTTGTCGAGACGACGCTGAGAACGAGATACACTTCAGCTTTATCGAGACAAGACCGTGACTTATCCGAGATTCTCGGTGACTCTTGTATGTTTTTACGTGAACCAAATTTTCATCAGGCACAGAAAGCTAATATCTGGCTGATTATTTATATTTTTGTTTCTTATTTTGCTGGGACTCGATGCAAAAGTCGATCCATTGTTTGCAACATTTTTAGTCGGAAACTGAGATCGAACGGGTTTGTTCACCCGCCCCTCACCCACATGGAAATTAGCATAGTTTATTTGAAGTTACAAGAAAAGCAGAAAGCTTGTTATTTTTACTCTAATAACAGAAATAAAGTTCATTCCATTAGTATTCGACAGAATAACCAAAGAAAACCGCGTTATATAAAAAAATGAGAGTAAAATACAGGAACCAGTTGAAATTCTATCCAGTGTTAGATATGATGTGGGGATGGAATCCTCCATTTAGGAAAATTTTCGCAGAATTAATTGGATTCAGGCCCGTAGCAAGAATTTTATTTCGAAGGGGACGGCATGGGAGTCCGAAAGGGGGGTGGGGAGGAGCACGCCATCTCTTGCATTCACAGTAATTTATGTTAATTATTTGAAGGATATTGCGGGAACATGATAACTTCAATGTGAAGAATTGTTTCTGACCATTATGGAAAAAATATGCCTCCTTTGCCCCCACCTGGAAAAAATAACTTTGCTTGCCCCTCCCTGGAAAAAATCCTGCGGACCATCATTCTTTCGAGGGGACCATCCATTATCAGCAGCCGCCATCTAAAGGCGAAAAAATGTGGGAGTAGAAGTCATGGAGATGAGTTTCTCAGTATACAACTTTTATAGATGTTTAATCCTACTAAGAAAGTAATATTAATTACGACTATACACTATTTAAATCAGATATTTGTAGGATTTCAGGGGAAGGGGCTTCAGTCCCCAGAGCCCTTCCCTCTCTATGTGCCTCATTGGATTCCTGACTTTTACTCTCAACATATTGATTTTTTTACTTCGGTAATTCAGTTCAAAATACGAAGCGATCAGTATGTTGAAAGAAAGAAAGTATAAACGATTGGCATGTGCTGTACATGGCAATTTCTATTGGTCTTCAAAATGTTCCGTAATCTTTTTCTTTCAGTGATGATGGACCCATTGGATCATGCAACGGGCAGAGAAAAGAGACTGATGCTTGCTGCATTGGCTGGGGAGGACGTAAGTTCAAATTATATTTTACACATTTCTTTTCAGTTGGTGTTTGCTCTGCTATTCCTTAACCTGCGATGGCTCACGTGTGAACGCCATATCGACTTTCAATTTTAATGAAGTGCCATTTTAACAGTATTTAAAGTATTGGCCTGTGGTGCCTTCTAGCTGACTTTTATAGTGTCACGAGTGACCTGATCACATTCTAATGAGATGACATGAATGGCAGTGTGAGAGAGACCATTGTTGTGGAAGGAGCAGAGAGCTCACCTGCGACCAATTATGCGACATTTTTTTCATTTAGACTTGTCCATTGTTAAGTCAATAAGTCTACACTGTTTCTAGGATTTTTTGTGCCCAGATGTTTTTGTCATGTTCACAGAAAATAAGAAAAGTATGTAAGTGATTTAATATTACATCATATTTGTGGAACACAAATGAAACTGCCCTAGAGTCCTTCAGAGCAGCTTTGAGGAACATCCCATTTTTGTTAGGGCTCAGACAGAGAAGAAGGGAAATAATAGAAAGATCACTAGAACAAAAAATAAAATGCTGTGAAATATGACTCAAAAGCAAGGGCGAGTGCCTCTCTCACCTGTGACTGATGGTGTGACTCAAGCAAATTCGACCAATCATGGGCTACAGAAACGCTAATTTTCATCCACTTGAACCAAACAGAATGTCCCACATGCAACGACGTACACAGATAGCAAATAAGAAATTCCATTTGTTCAAATTCCAGTGAAAAACAAACTGTTCAACAAACAGTATCATTCATCATGAAGGCTTGGCAATATAAATTAATTAGGTTATATTATGTCACTTTTCTGCTACTTTTGCTAATCATGACAATAAGGATGAGTGATGATATGAAATTGATGAAGGGAGACTCGTGCTCAGACTAGGATTTGAGCCTGGGACCCCTTTTTCATAACATGTAGTGTTAACCACTCTGCCTGAGATTCCAAGAATCTATTTCAATTACATTTAATTAATCTAGATTGGGTGTATAATAAATATATACATTAATAAATAAGAATGGTTGTTGTAAACCAGGTCAAATTTTCAGAATATGCCACCGATCTTTGCCTGAGGCTAAGGAAAATATTGAAAAGCATGGTGCTATTGGAATCAGGCAGGTATATTGTATATTTGATCTGAATTTGATTTTAAGTCCACTTTATCACAGAAAGGCTAATCAGGACTGGACTTAGAAGAGTTTAAAGAGGGATTCGTATCACTATGTGCCCCATTGGATATCGAACCAGGGTAAAGTATACAATTGAGGAACATGTAAAAACCAACTGATTTATATTAAAATTGATAATTAAATGCAGCATTTTTCTTTCAGGACCCATATCATTCACAGCCTATTGCCAGAGGGGAGGATGGGGGAGAAGAGTGCCCCATAGAAATTCCATCGGCATTTGATCACCGCTTCGTGGGGTGCATTTGCGATGACCATGCCATGTTCCCCCTGTGGATGGTTCTCCACAAAGATTGCCCGACACGCTGCGAGTGTGGCTACTGGTTCAAGCTGGTGGAGAAGGAGCCGATCGGCTGAAGGAAGCAGATATACATCTGATGCTTCTGCTAAACATTCACAGTTTGGCAGACACTTTTGTTATTTCCTAGAGGAGCAGCATAGTTCATTAATCTCCTTTAAATTGCAGAAGTCATTACTTTTTGTTTCATTCAGTTATCATTGTGATTAAGATATTAAATAAAAATTTGTTGCAAGTTCCTTTTGAAAAATGAGTTGTCTTGTAAATGCATATTATTGATTCCAATAAAGGAAAAGTTATATTCCCTGTCTATTTATAATGGTAAATGAATAACGGTGGACTCCTTTTAATTCAAACTTCAAGGGGACATGAAAAAAATTCAAATTATGCAAAATTGTTTCATTAACAATGATTTCAAGGGGGATAAACTACTGTTTCAAGTTTGAACTAAAAATAGTCCACTGTATTATTTACATCTTACTCGTCATATTGTTTTCCCCCAAATAAATTAACTTCTTCAACATAGTTACTACAAAAAGCAATTTGCCACTTCTGATTTCATTAATAACAATTGTCTATCCCAGTGCTCTACCAAGTCAGTCTCTGGCTTCTCCCCACATTCCACTACTTACACAAGCAAGCTTGGTAGACCCCATTTGGATCAATCAAATTTTCACTATTTTACTTAACATACTCGTAAGTTGGCAATACTGATGTTATGATGATGGTAACTTTTCACTATATATACAAGGTGTACAACTTTGCTTCCGCTGTTTTCCGACAGGTGGCAACAACAGGAAGTAGCGGTCGAAATAAGCAAATCGCAGACGTCACGCAGTTAGCTTGGACCTCTGTCAAGATAACCCCATTCAAACATTAGTCGAGTGGTGTGTGCATCGTGAAGTTGTTCGCGATTGAAAATGTCAGTGTACGAGCCAAATTCTCGCCATTTGCGGGAGGTTCTACTTTTTTGTTTCAATATGAAGAAAACTGCGGCTGAGGCTCATCGAATGCTCTCCACTATGTATGGTGAGGATGCTACAAGTGAGAGAACCTGTCGTGAGTGGTTTCAATGCTTCAAGAACGGTGACTTTAACGTCGATGACCGACATAGTGGTGGAAGACAGAAAGTTTTCGAAGATGCAGAATTGGAGACATTGCTGAGTGAAGACTCGCATCAAACTCACGAAGAATTGGCACGATCATTGGGAGTGACACAGCAAGCCATTTCAAAACATCTGAAAGCCATGAGTATGATTCAGAAAGAAGGAACTTGGGTCCTGTATGAGCTGAAACCAAGAGACGTTGAACGGCGTTTGTGTGTTTGTGAACAGTTGCTTCAGAGGCAAAAACTGAAGGGATTTCTGCATCGGATTGTGACCGGGGACGAAAAATGGGTTCATTACGATAACCCAAAATGCAAACAATCATGGGGATATCCTGGCCATGCTTCCACGTCGATGGCCAAACCGAATATTCATGGCTCCAAGTGAAACAATCACAGGTGCTCGTTATCGAACGCAATTAATGCGTTTGAGCCGAGCATTGAAGGACAAACGGCCGCAATACAGCGAGAGGCATGACAAAGTGATTTTGCAGCATGACAACGCACGACCCCACGCTGCCAAAGTGGTGAAAACGTACTTGGAAACATTAAGATGGAACGTCCTACCCCCACCCACCTTATTCTCCAGACATCGCTCCCTCTGATTATCACCTGTTTAGATCAATGGCTCATGAACTGGCTGACCAACACTTCCGATCTTATGCAGAAGTCAAAAAGTGGATCGCCTCCAAAGATGAACATTTTTTTAGACGCGGCATTCGTACGCTGCCCGAAAGATGGGAGAAAGTAGTGGCCAGCGATGGACAATACTTTGAATAATGCCTGGGTAAGCAATGTTTTTCATTACAGCGTCATATTTTTGGGGAAAAATGGCGGAAGCAAAGTTGTACACCTTGTACTAAGTACTGCATTGGGCCACTTCGACTTGGTCGTACTTGGTGTTACTCGGACCTATGAAAACAGACGTCCGCAGGATTTTTTCCAGGGATGGGCAAGGAAGGTGTTTTTTTCCAGGGGGGTAAACAAGTCATATTTTCCCCCAAAAGAGTATAGTTCCCTAAAAAAAACATTGCTCAAATTTGAATTTTTGGTGTTAATGCAATAATTAACACACATTATTGTGGCTAAAATGAAATTATATGTGTGAAATACATAATTTTTGGTTGACTTTCATTTTCCAGGGGGGGCCACAGCCCCACCTTTCCGGACGCACTTGCTGACGAGTAAAGAAAGCCATAGCCATTTCAAGGGAAAGCACCAATCTCAACAGGGATGTGGGACTCCAAGTCAGTCAGGCCTGGAAGCAACTCCTCCGTAAAACACACGACACCAGCCAATGAGAACACCAGGATACAGAGATATCCAATAGGAAGACAGCGTCCAAACTCTGCCCCATCATAGTCATATATATAACCCTACACTGGTCTCCATTTTTACATTCCTGTAGATGAGAGCAATGTATGCACTCGAAACGTTGGAAGCTAACGCCAATTTAACCTGACTGGTAACCGAGAACATCTGTTCGAATCATGTCATCAGGAAAGGAAAGCTACAATTCATAGTTTAGAAACTTGTCTTATGATAGTAACTATTCACTATAAACTAATGGAAAAATGAAAACAAATTTAAACCACTTGCAGAAGCAATAGGCATGGAATGAAGGATTAGAAAAAAATAAAATCTTTTGATTAAATTAATTGAAAGGATTTTTATTTTTAAACAAATTTAGCTTCCTCTGTCAGAAACATTTTTCTTTTGGCTTAACGCATTTCTAGAATCAAGCAGTACAACAGGAAACACTGCCATTAACATACAACAGGAAAATTGACTATAAAACAAGTCTAGCTTGACCAGTTACTATGACAACATCTTTTATGTATCTACATATATATTTATATATATATCTTGGTCACAAAATGTATAAAATATAATTTCATAAATAAAAATACGGGTATTGCTCAAGGCAACCTTTGTGATTTTCATGATTCCTTTTGAATATTAATACTGAAAACAACATATTGTTGAGTATTTTACATAAATTGTGACTGACCAGCCTGTAAGTGAAATTACATTGTAAAATCCTGAAAACATGACCACCATCCAATAAACTTTTTCCTTCTTTTTGAAGAATTTTAAACGTATGTTTCAACTATGTTTAATAACATTCTACAAATTGTCCAACATGGTGTGTTTTACATAACATCAAAAAACATTTTCTTAACAATACATTTTGCACATGGTGCAATGTGGGAGAATTCGGTGTTGAACAAACGTTCACTTCTTCACAAACCCTCCAAATAGTTCACTCCAGAGGTTTAATGCCTGCAATATCCGGCCATTCGTAAGTTGCAGGAAGAGTTCTCTTCTCGTAATAGTGTGTATATATTTCAGACTCTATGTATGCTTCTTTGTCTTCCGGTTCAGGGTAAGTGGATGCCACACCTGTTGTGAAAACAGAAAAGTCATATTAGAACAATGCTTATGCATAGTTTGTCCTGTAAAACAGCTTTTCAGAAAGGAAATGTAGCTATAATCTGTCCTGGGAATCCCTGGAGGGAGCAAACGAAAACGTCTCTGTGCAAAGAGTGACTATACTTTAGTTTTCAGTATGTTGGGCCAATGTAAAACCGACACGTTTGGGCAACATTGGAACCACGACCAAAACTACTGTTGCCCAACGGTATGTTCTTACATTTGGTCAACCATTTTTAGTACGGTTGTTCCAACATTGGGCCAACCACTTTTGGTTACTTGAGTTCCTCCACAGACCAGAGACAGAATATAGCTGCAACTTTTGCCAAAAATAAATTGTTCAAAGTGTGTCACTTGTTTGAACTGATGAACGGGTAATTTAAACTAAGCATGGATTAATATGAGGATTATATGGATGCTAAAGAACCAATATACATTTCATCACTGATAACTGATATTCTACAGATCTGATGTTAACAAAACTTCCACGAGGAACATGAATGATTACACCTCCCTAATTAGTGTATGTAATAAGATTTCTACATTGGGTTTTGCCTTGGAAAACGAAGCTACATATTTAGACATTTACAAAGACAGGCTATATGAATTCTGCAACAAAATGGCAGTTTTTATACATTACAAACACTATTTACGGAAATATATCCAAAAAATTACTGCCAAATTTACTAATAAACCACTATTGCCTGATATCAACACAACTGCTTAATCTGTTCCATTCCTTAAAGGAAAATGGCTATGAATTTTTGTTTCCAGTGCATACAGCTTACATATCCTTTTTCAGACTACAAAGTACAGCTAAGAATAAAACTGTGTATCATATAATGGCACAGTAAGAACACTTGATCTAAGACACACCCGCAGTAACAAGTACTTTAGATAATAATGTTAATGGCACAAAAATATCAGCAATATGTATATGTATATATATATATATATATATATATATATATATATATATATATATATATATATATATATATATGGCTAAAAGCAAGGAGGGCCAAAAGGGCTAAGTAAAAATCAAAGAAGGTAAAAGGAAACACTCATCAGACAGTAGAAAAAATCAAAATTTTCCTTTTACCTTCTTTGATTTTTATATATATATATATGTTTCACTTCTGATATATATTTCAAACTTAATAATACCACACACCTGCCCAGGCCAACAAAAAATTGCAATTAAAATAAATTTTTGTGATTTAATGCATTTTTCCACCTCTGTAGGTTAATTGCAACGGCAATGATTGATAACACTTTTTTTCTGATACAGAGAGGAAAGTAGCTGTTTCTTACTGAAATTGACCTGAACACGAATATTCACTTCATGTTCTAAGATTGGCTCTTAAGTTGAAGTTATGGCATAATTCATGTTACATAACAACTAATCATAAGCAATGTGCGTGATAAATATATTAAGAGCGCCCGCAAAAGGAGCCCAGGGGGACACTTCACCCCCATCCAGCCCATGAGATATCTGGGAAGAATTAAGAGATTCAAATTTTGAAATTACAGCGTGAAAACCTAGATAAGAGGTGCCGTGAAAGACAGATTAAGCATCTATGCAAATTAACTTAGTGCTGGTGATATGCTTTATGATAATTCTCTTAACTGGGGAAAGCATAACTCTTTTTAAGCATAACTCCACTTTAAACACTGCCACCCTCCACCCTCCCAAAACAATTCTGCAGGTGGCCTTAAAATAAATGGTTACTGAATCCTCGACAAGAATATTTTTCTGTTGTGTAGGATAAAGTACTTTCTTTACTGAAATACATCTCTTGAACAGTAAAAACCGCTAACAGCAAAGAACTAAGAAAGAAAAGTAATACCATGAATGCTGAATTCCCACCCAGTCTTCTCGTAAGACATCAGAAGATTCTTCACGAGTTGTTCATAGTTCTTTGATCTCCTGTTCCCCAGAGAACTATGACACACTTGTCGAAATGCATTCCACGTAGTTCACTCACCATCACCAAACAACTTCTTTCATGTTTTCAGAAGTTTCCTTAATGTCAACTACATGGACAACAGGAATTAACTACATGGACAACAGGAATTGAAGTTAGAGCATTGCATGCTGTTGTGCAGCAAAACTGCTTTAAGAGAGGACTTGGAGGAATCAATAGAAAGTGTCCAGCACTCGGTCTTATGTGATATATTCATCGATGCAAAGAAGCCTTTGTGATGGCACACAGTCAGGTCCCTTCCTCTTTTCTTTTGAAAAATGGAAGAAATTCTTTTACCAAAAATTGTCTGTAGGGAGCAGTACCTTCACATCATCCTCTCTGTGCACTTGCACCATGTCGTGAGGCATAGGACCACACACATGCTTCAATCTCAGCCATTTTGGAGGTGGTGATCAGCACCATGATCAAGCCACCTTTACCCCCTATCCCCCCCTCCCGGTAACCATTTTATTTGAGTCTCAGAGACGCTTTATGTGGAGACACAACCAGAAGCATTCCCACCATAGATTACCCACCCTGGGAATCAAACCTGGGTCTCCCGCACGGTACTCAAGACACCCTACATGGAAACATGGCTCTAAATAATTCTAAAAGATTCCAATAAATGAAAAGGAGATAAAGTTTGTTCATAAAAAAGAAATGGCACTGTAATATTAAATACATTTACACTGTAACTGTAATAATGGGGATGGTATCCCCCCCAGCTAGTAAAAATTTTGCAAAGCATCCCCCCCCCCCCCAGCTAACCTCAAGGTTCATCCAAACATCCACCCAACTAACATTTTTAACTTCAAGCGCTCACTGTAATATTATATTGGAAAGGACTGGGGCAGAGCAACACCAAGCTAAACTTCATTTGATTAATGAAGAAACACTGAAAAAAAAAAGGTAAAGTGCTCCCCTGTGCATAGCACCACACCATGAAGGCGTATAGGGGGTGTGGGGGTAACGCCCTACACTTTCTTGATCCAGTCGTGAGTGAGGGTGATGTGATCAGCACCATGTCCCTGACCGCCTTTACCCCCCAGGGTTTCCCCCAGGTACCCATGTTATTCGACGCTGGGTGGGCGCCGGGGCCGCTTCCATCGTTAGAAAAGTTCCCGGATTTGAACCGGCCGGGGATCGAACCCGGAACCTTTAGCATGGTAGTCAGACGCTGATGAATTTTAAATTAAAATGTAAACATGATTGAAATTTTTCCCAAGCAAAATTTTATGACTATTTGCATGTGGAAGTAAAACCACTTAAAAAAAAAAGGATGGAAATTTAAGTACAAGCCACAATTCTTAAAACAATTACATAATATAAATTCTATGCTAATTAAAACTGCTATGAATTTGACCATAGTTTTAAAGAAAATAGCAAAACTGTCAATTGAATTCATATCACCATCAACACACAAGCATGCATGTTCAACATTCAAGCTTTTTCCACAAAACTTTCTCTATATTCACAAACATTACATACATAAATATATATTATGCATATTATTGTAAATCATTGCAGTTTTTAGCAAAAAGAAAGCTCTGAGAGAAAAGTTGAAATATTCACATTTCAAAATAAATAGTTCAAAGTTTGCATTTGACAAGTAATGCATACAAACAAGAATAGTTCTGTAATCTTGTTAATAGCATATTTACAAGCCTCTTATGTACAGAATAAACAAAAACAGCATTAATGTAAGCATCATAAATAGTGAATTACATAAACACCAACTCTTGGAAGCTTTGAGGCAGGCAACTGAAAAAATGAACAGTCAAGAAAGTCATCCACAACCACAGGGAAGAAGGTGATGGGTTACAAGCAGAGAGAGAATTACAGAAAATTGCATACAAAATATTAAAGTGTGAACCTGTAGAAAATATACCTGATTAACTAATTTTTTTTAAAAATTTCAAATGATTGAGCTAAATGAAAATATTATATGATATTTACTATTTTTATGCAGAAAAATAAGTGTCTATTATTAAATATTAAACTGCATAGACACTGTCAGTACAAAACAATTTTATCCCAATCGATTCCCAGAAATAAATGCCACATTGCAAGAGTACCATGCCAAGGATGTATTTGGGGAGTGGGTCTGGAAGCCCTGCTTCCCCCCACGTCATTGGAATGGAAAGGTTTTGTTTATTTCAGTGCTTGCAACCCTTTCGGGGATAATAACCCGTGGCACAACAGCCCTTGTACGCCAGACTGCCGGCCTTACTCCCACCTATCCAACCAGTTACAGGCTGATATGTGGTCAGCACTACGAATCCACAGTCGTCGTTGCAGGTTTCCATGACTGGGTTGCGCTACTCACTCGTAGCTCCCCAATTTCCTCACGATGGTGGGTGGCCACAGGTCCCATACGCAGGCCGAAATCTCAACAGAAAAGTTGTTACGCTTTCCTCAGGTGACTCAAAACCAGCACATGTCCCGAAGTCGTAGACCATATGGCCATGTTGCGGGACACCCTTTCGGAGAAGGTCTTGCTTTTTTTAAATATTTTTTTTCATACTTCAACATAATCTAATTTTCTACAGGCTTTGCTATTGTTATTATTACTACACAGTAATACAAAAAACTAAATCAATAACTACTCATGACACTAACTACAAAAGAAACAAAATGCTTGCGCAGGCTACAAGAAAGTGAGTGAAATTACTTGAGGAGAGAAGAAAAATCTCATTTGCATTCTGCAGGCAAGTGCTTTGACTTGCAAGTCTAACCTTCTTATGTCTAAAGCTTTGGCCAACCGTATATAGTGGGTAAAGCAGAAGTATAATGGTAGTCATAGAGTTGTGCTTTGATAAATTCTGCCTTGTCCTCCGGCTCTGGGTAAGTAGATGCTTTGCCTGAAAGGATACAGCAGAAACATTTTTCCTTTTTGCATGTTGGATACTTCACCTGCCACATCATTGCATATGCACTGTATTGGAGCAAAACTACAGACAACAGGATTAGGATTTATCACCTCTGATCATCAATAATACTGCACCTGCACCCAGCCAGGACTGGTGAAAACTTTCCTCATCAATACATTTGACACTACAGATTGAAATAGAACTTGAAAAGCTACTCAAAATTATGAAACCAGTTCCGAAAGGTTATATCCACACACCCCCAACCCCCAAATTTCATCAATAGCCCCTAATTTATTTTTACAAAGATCCAAGTTTTGGTCCTTTGGCTTTAAATATGAACATACAGCACTTAAAAGGGAAAATTCTGGATAAACCTTTGCTTTCCAGTTCATGTCCTTATCACTTCTTAAGGCTTGGCTGATGTCAGCAAAGGTGTTTGAGTTTTCCTCTCCTTTCAAAAAACCACTAAGATATTTCAAAATCTGAAAAATTCCATCTGCTTAGAATTCCTTCTAGAGCATTCAGGTGAATCTTTGTGTATTTAACTTTTGCTGTTGTCTAGTTATTCACAATAGTTTCGTGGCTATGTAAGCCTATTAAACAATTATGAATATATGAGGGTGGTTCAATAAATAAGTTTCCCTGTGCCATAAAATTTGTTACAAAAATAATTTGTAACACTATGCACATGGTTGACAAGCCCTATCTGTCACCTTCAAGGAAGGATAGGCATTTCTCCCGCAGACGTGAATGCCCATGCCCAGAGGGGAAGGAAACAACGGAACATCGTGAAATGCCAGGCTCGTGCCATTAGAGAGGAGGGCAGCATGGCAGGTGCATGTGTATTGGGCAGATGGTGTCAGGAAGAAGTGCATGCCATGATTCGGTACAAATGGGCAAATGGCTTGACATCCACAGGAAGCTGTGTACGGTGACACTGTAATGTATGTGCAGATGGTCAGAAGGTGGTGCAACATGTTCACCAAAGGCAGAGTATGGACTTTTGATGAAGTTCGATTCGGTCGTCTCTCAACTGGCTCCCTGATGAGAACATCGTGAAAGTGGATGAACTGATCTGGGGGAACAGAAGAATCAAGGTTCGTGAGGTGGCCAACACGTTGAACATTTCTCTTGGGACTGCTCACAGCATCATCCACGAGGACTTGCGAGGAGGGTTGTTGCAAGGTCTGAGCCCGGACTTTTTTTTTGCACAGGGGTTCGATAAGGTGGTGCAGCGTTGGGACAAATGTCTCAATGTGCAAGGCGATTATGTTGAAAAGTAGTACAGGTATGCACTTATTTAGACATGTAGAGTTTGCATGTATAAAAATATTACAACATAGGGAAACTTATTTTTTAAACAACCCTCGTATAGAGAGCAAAATCTCAAAGATTCACGTGAATGCTCCAGAAGGAATTATAAGCAGATTTAATGTTTCACATTTTGGAATATCATAGCAGTTTTTTGAAAGGAGAGAAAAATTCAATAAACAGCTGCCCTGACATCAAAAGTCCAGCCAAGCCTTAAGGCAACTAGACATGGCTTGGCTTCCTTAAATCTGAGCCTTTGAATTTCGAAGGGGCTGGCAACGATGGGTGGGAATGGAATTAGAAACATCCCTGCTTTCCTTTCCATAGTCTATCAGTTCTGAAGTCTGCTAGACTTTAATCTTCAGGCCTCCATGGCCACACAGAGGGACGAGAAATGTGTGGAAGCATCACCTATAAGCTGACAAGCTGTCTATTCTTGGTAGCTTCTCATTTGGCACATACTGTTGGCCAATTAAATGAGGCACTGATATACCAATGTGTCAGTCAATTAATTTGCTTCACTTCTACAATATAGGTAAAGTTATCATTACGCATTAGGGATGGGACAGATAAATCGGTATCGGCCGATATAGGCATATCGGTGCATTACCGATTATTTTACTGATCTGATATATCTATAAATATCTTAAAATTTTATCATTTTTTAATAATTTTTATGGATAATCTCAATACCCTACTTTCTTTAAAAAAGTAAATTTGTAAATATGCAACTTCTTTTGCATTGTTGTCACCTCGAAATACATTAATTCAGGAGGTCAATGAACTATTCAGGTTCTTCAAGGACCATTTGGAATTTTACATCAGATCGGTAGAATATCGGTTATCGGTATTGGTAAATTTTACATCGGTACTTTCTCGGTATCGGTCAAAATTTCATATCGGTCCATCCCTACTATATATACTGATAAACAAATATGCCAAGACCAACACATATTCACTTCTATTCCTATTCTAAATAATTCTCCTAAGTACTCAAAAAAAAGAGGAAAAATAAAGAACAGAATCCCAATCCTGCATCTGTAGTTTTGCATAAAGACGTGGTATTCCTGCTCACAGTCAGACATTTTTTTAAAAATCAAACATGCAGTAACCCACTCCTGATGTTAATGCATTATCATTATTAATATCCATCATGCTATAACAAAAGTATAAAAATAATGATTAATATACTTAAAAAAATAACATGAAAATATATACATCAAATGTGTTACATCCTTACAGTTAAAAATTATTACATTACAAGCTTTATATTTCATTCAAAATTTTTAGTTTCTTATAAAAATGTTTACTCAGCTAAAATTACGAACTATAAACTCCTACAAAAACATTTCTTTTAAAATATAATGAAAAGGCAAAAAATAGTACCAAAAAGCCTCACAATTCCTTAGTTATTTCAATAAGTATATAGCAGCACTACATTTGTAGTACTTACAATTTGCATTAGATGTTAAGTGCAAAATTCTTTTTGACAAGTAATTTCCACAAACTATACCTTTAAAATATTTTCATGATTTTCTCATATACATTTCAAAGTTGCAGAAAGTGTGAAGAGGAATTGAATGAATGATGAAAAGAAAAATATTTATGTAAATTTGAATATTGTGAACATTAGTAAAGTAAAGGTAAAGGTTTCACTCCCATCTATCTCAAAATTATACGGACTCTACTGTACTTAGAATAATTTTTAATATGATAATTCTTCACACATTCTCAACTTCAGTACTGGGAGGAAAAGTTGAAGCCACACTGGGTGACAGAAGGAAAAAGAATTCTAATATCACAGGAAGACAAAATGTGTATCAAAAGAAACAGGGAAGGTCTTGTTAAGAAACATTACAATCAAATACATTATTTTCCATGTACTCTCTCTCTCTCTCTCTCTTTCATTATCACAACTATACAGCACACACACACTTAAAGAGACAAGTAGTGGATTCTGTCAAGTTTAATTCAAGCCACTTGAAACAGAGTGATTCAGGACAGAGTTCTCTGTTACTTAAACCAATGTAATGCAACTCATATAAAGAAAACTAGGAACGGATTTTGAACTTTTAATTATAAATATTCCAATTGACATGTAGCTGAAAATTCAACAGCAATGAGAAAATATTGGCAACAACAACAAAGAATGTGAGAAACTGGGAAGCAAGAAATATTAGACATGGAAATTCAAAACATGTTTTAAGAGTGAAGGAATGGAAGCTTGGAAACTGTAGCAACTGAACAGCTTACTAGATATAAATTTTGCCTACTTATTATTTGGTTTCCTTTGTATTGATGTTATTCTAAAGTCATGTATACAGAAAACAGTTTGTAGTACAGGGTTATTCATAATTTCCTCTGGGGTTTGAATGTTTACAGTACAAGAACTATAACACATACAGCAAAAAGGTGCATATTAGTACATAAAGAATCTATTCAAACTTGCACTCGTCATAGGCCCCACCATGTAATTGTAAATTTATAGGTGGCAGTATAACACAGTTAACATAAACACGGTATGCAGTGGTGAATGCAAAGTGTCCTGCATTTTAGAATTCGCTAAATGTGAGTTGGTTGTGACGGTACAATGGAGATTTTGTACGAAATATCGAACAGATGCACCTACAGACAAGCCAATTCGTGGTACAACAAGTTCAAGGAGACTGGCTGCCTGTGGGATTCAAAACGAACATGCTGGGAGGGACCGTGTGGCAGGAACTTCATTTCAGGATTGATGTTTGCCGTGTTACCAGGGGTGCACATATCGAACACCTGTAAGGTACATACCAAACTTGGAGAAATCGTTATACACTGTTATGCACCTATAACCGTTCAAAACCACTGAGGGAATTATAAATCACCCTGTATATGCAAATAGGGTGTGCAGTGTGGTCAGTGTTTTCACCCTTTATTTATAGTGTTTCGAATGTTGAATCCATTCCTAACATTCTCCCATTGCATTACACTTCACTCTACATATATGTGATTAAATGGACGGAAATATATCAAATCAATGTAACACACGACACAAGAACTCGCAAAACCTTAGAAAATGACAACAAAAAGATATGTAAAATAGACCAAAATAGAAGACAAACACAAATACAAGTAACACAAAATAGTGAAATGATATTCAGATTTGAATATACAGACATTAGAAGAGAGGAAAAAACAGAAGTATTTGCAAAGTCAGAAAAGAAAGATTCCCCTTTTACTCCCCATTATACAACACAATTTTATTAATTGGAAGATAGCAAAAAAAATTTTGGTGGTCTTTTGTTATTTAGTGTTACTTTTTGGGAGATAGTAAATGAACATAGTACATATTTCTTGACATTGGTTGAGACTATCCATCATGCAAATTGTTTAGGCAAGTGCCTCATAAAGAACAGTGTGTTTACATTAGATGAAAAGCAATTCGATGCAAATTATTTGATTCAAAAATAAACAGCAAGGAATCATGCTTTTTGACTTTCCTTCATACAATCAAGAACAAGGAACAGGTAAAGTGAGATCTAAGAATTACAGTATAACAATTGACGAACATATTATATGATACAATTCTTGTTTCTAAACACCAGTTCACTTAATTACTAGTGTACAAGGTTCACTATTTGTTTGGAATGTTTTCCCCTTCTCTTCCTTTTTATGCAGTTTTTTAAGTGGGCTTAAGAGTAAAATAAAGATCCATAACAAAATTTATAAGTAATCTAAAATTAACCAAGAGTTGCAAGAGTTTTGATTATACTTAAGGAAAACTTACAAAATATGTTGTATTCAATGGCCATTACTTCAATAAGTAAATATTTCATGTATAGGGTGTCTGGATGGAAGTTCTAAAGAAAATCTCAGGAAGTATATATTATAAACATTTAACAGTTTGTGCCACTACAGGAGATAAACACATTGCACTTTTTCTCTCACTAATTGTTTCAGTGTGGATTATTCCATGTTCCTTGAAGAATGTTTGATGTTCAAAACTGATGTTGAATAGAATTGATAGGCCAGCACAAAATGTTGACAGCATACCTGAACAAACAACTTGTTACCAAGGTCACTAGATGTCAGTTGGAGGTATTTACGTTAGGTATTTTCTAGAAACGCAAATTTAAGAGTTTCTCTTTACAATGGTACACATTGGGCATGTGTATAATAAAGACTTTCCAAAATATAACATTTTTGTTTTGGATATTCTCCATCCAGATCCCCTTTATTAGGAATAATGGCGTTACATCACCATGTGATCTTAGTTGGACTTTATTCATCTTTATTATTTTTATTATTATTGTAACTCTTCATACACAATAGACTGCATTTGGAGAGAATATTTCTTCTCTGGTCTTCAGTTAAACCAACAATGCCAATTCAAACTTACAACCTTGGATTACTGATGTGTAAACCAGTGAAACTCTAAATTCTACCCTTCTCTTTGCCCTGTTCAAGTTACCATTTCATTTCCTGAGAAAGAATAAACAGTAACTTTAAATGGAGCACAAAGTAGTATGGAATTCTAGATATCTGGGAAAGTAATCACACCCAATCAGAAATGAAAGGGTTGTAAGTTTAAACTTCTACTGGACCAAACAGAAGAAAATACTTCAACTGCAGATGAAGTTCAGAAAAAAATAGTATTATGTCCAACTAAAAATTAAGATAAGGCATAACTTACAACACATGCCACCATTTCACTAAGTAATAAAACCAGTTTTGGAATGTACTTATTTTGTTCTCTAGCTTTCACCACATCCTCAGGGAGGACAAGTATGGTAAAGAGTTGCCAGTCAGAGTTGAAGTGGAAGGAGTGAGAGGGCACTGCTTTGTCTTTTATCGTCTCAATCTATTTTTAACCTTAACATAGCTTCCCATGTCTTAAATCTTGACTATTCTTGTCCTATCTCCTGAGGAAGCTACATGATGTGATGAAAGCTACAGAACAAAGCAAACACATGCCAAAGCTGGACTTCATTACTTAGTGAAAATTAAGACTTAGATGGGCAGGCCATTTGGGAGAGGAAAGAAGAGTTCATAGGATTCTTGTTGGGAAACCTGATGGTAAGAGACCAGTAGGAAGACCAAGACGAAGATGGAGGGATAACGTTGAGATGGACCTAAAGGAAATCGTTAAGGTGGGAAAGATTGGATTGATCTCGCCCAGGAAGGGACAGATGGAAGGCCTGTGTTGCTGCAGCCATAAACATTCGGGTTTAAGAAGGCTAGGGAGTTAGTTATGTCAACTAAAATTACAAGTTGAGCAGTTAAGTCAAAATAAAATAGAAGTATAGATAGCACAGCAAGAAACAAGTATGAAAGAAAGTACAAGAATGGAATTCACAGACAAAAAAAAAAAAAAGAGAAGAAAGCTGGAAGAAAATAAGGAGAGTAATTTGAGGGGAAATATTTTGACTTTTATTGTGATCCTATGAATGTAGTTCCTGTCTAAATTGTGAAAGAAGAGTTAATACAAAAATAAGAAAAAACAACACTTATTATGAAGTACACAAAGCAAGATGACGACTGTACCAAACAACTCTGCAGTCAAGAGTAAACTGTTGTTTTCAAGAAATTACTGAAAAACATACAACCTTCCATTGCATACTGCCTCTTGATTTTATATTATCTGTCTTGTCCTTCTCAAATGAATATAAATTACATTCAAATTATATAAGAAAGAGAGAATTAATTTCTTGTTCAAAATTTGGACAATATATTTTGAAACAAAATAATAATGAACACTGACCATTCTTGTAGGCATATTCAGCTATCTTGGTGGAGATTTTTAGGGAGCATCGACGGATATCATTTAACGGGGGATACACACGACCAGTTTCAATATCATCTGACGTCACGAGTTCTGACAATGCCTGTAAGCAGAAATTGCATCAAATTATACAACCAAAAACGGTCTGTTTCTCAGAGTGAAAAATACACATTACCTGTATCCAGGACACTACTATTACTATTATTATTATTAAGCACACTATGTGCATTACATAAAAATGCTAGGAAGTGGAGACCCAATATTACTCACAAAATATGTGATATGATAGGGATGGACTGATATGAAAATTTTGCAAATACCGAATATAAAATTTACTAATGCTGATATTCTGCAGATCTGATGAAAGCTGCAAATGTTCCAATAATGTGCATTGAGACATTTATTTGGAAAAACATTCAAGACTTCAATTATACATTTCCATCTACAAATATAGCAAAAAAATCAAAATTTTCCACTAAATTACAGGTTATTCACAGACATATCAGCTTGGTAAAATTATTGGTGATTTTACAGAAACACCGATATACCTATGCTGGCCGATATCAATAAATTACCGATTAATCTGCAAGATCCCTAATATATGATGATTAGCAAAACAAGGGAAAACAGATATTTCCTTCTGAAATATTCAGTACATTTATAAAAATATAATCTTGGCAAATTATTGTGCTCTAGATGAAGAGTGTAATCTCAATAATATTTTTCACATTTTGGTTTATTTCAGGATAAAGAAAAATGTACCCTTTACACAACACTAATATAATAATAACAACAGTCCATGGCTTGACAGCCCTTGAAGGGCCTTGGCCTATCTCCCAACTGCCAGTCTCGCTCCCACAATCCTACCCAGAGGTGTGGAGGTCTTCAACCAGTAATGGAGTGACGTGGAGTCAGCACGTCGAACCCGCAGCCGTTATAGGAGATATTTATGATCGGGTTACGCTACTCAATCGTATCTTCCCAATTTCCTCATGATGGTGGGTTGCCACCGGTTCTATACACAGGCCGAAAACCCAGAGACTGAACCCAGGCAGACTCTAACCATTGCCATCTTGCAATTGGAGTCTAAAGCACAACGCCTTAGACCGCATGGCCACGAAGGAGGACACAACACTAATATATCTTGTTTATTTCAGGATTAAGAAAAGTGTAGCCTTTATACAACAGTAACATACCTTTATGAATAACAATAGCGAAAATAGTGTCAAAAGTCAGTTTACATCAAGATTTTACACAGAACATTCTCTAGCATATATATATCAATAATACAAGTGACAAACCTTATTAAATGTGAGCATTTTCCCAGTGACTTTGGGTGGGGATAGAGAATCGAAGTGAAAATCAAGGTTTAACTTCACATACCTGGGCAGCAATTAAAAAGATTTCTTCTCCAATGTGATGCATTCCAGAGCAGATAACGCCTAGAGCAATCCCTGGAAATATGTACGCATTGTTTCCTTGTCCTGTTTCATAGGTCTTTCCATTAAATGTTACCGGAGGAAATGGGGAACCACTTGCAAATATTACAGTTCCCTGCAAAATTAAATATTTACAGATGTCAGAATTCTTCATAGTTACATACGTGTAAAAATACACAAGAAACAAACAAAATCTTAGTTAAGAAACAAACTGATGAAGAGGCCGAATAAAGTTTGTATTCTAATAAACAATAGTGATACAAAAAGTGAATATTGTATTTAGTGTAGACCAGAATCTCATTATCAGTTTACATTACAATTATTTCTTTTGAAAGGATTCTGCAAGACAACTAATTCTATTAAATGAGTGCACATATATTTTTAACTGCTACCTGTTGTTTTAATATTTTATTAACTTTGAGCTATATTTAACATGTAACAATCGTGACACTTCCCAAAGATAAAAACAAAAGCTGGCATGCCAATAGTTCAAATCAATCAACAATACAGAATTATCATCTCATTTAATACCTCTCTTAGGACCAAAATTTGATACATGTGACAAATGTATGCATCAATCAAACCTCATTAAGGCTCGACAGGATCTTTGCCTTTTCGAATTTTCCCCTCCTCTCGAAAAAAACACTATGATATTCCAAAATATAAAAAACAACGTTGATTTCTGTTTGATTAGATATTAAGCAATTAATGTACAATTATATGCATGCATTGTATATTGGTAAAAACGAACATCTGCATGCGAGGTTTAAATGAATGGAAACCTATCAGAGCCTACTAAATAGTATTCTGGAGAGCTCTTTGCAAACATCTATAAGATTATTAAGATAGCATACCAACTAAGTTCATTCCTCTTCCACCTCTTATAAAATCATAAATCACACTCTAGGTAGGTGATCATTTTCAGTTGACAGAGATTTATTACATACTCAGTGTCTTCGGCTACAGCTTAACTGTCTTTCTCTCCAATGAACATGCACTACTGAACATGGATAGGGAAATTGTAGTTGAACGAAAAAAAAAAAATCGGGAATGTCTAGATGAGCAAAAAGCAGAGCACTTTTATTGAAGTTTTAGATAGGACAATTACGTAATTGGTGCAATATCTTTATGTTCTCTTCACGAATCTAGTCACAACAAGTGGTTCTCAGTTGTAGTAAAATGAGGAAAATGCGAAGTTTCATTGTATAAAAATTAAGGAAATTTGAATTTTTCCTATTCCATTACTGATGTAGATTGAGCTTTTAAATGCCTTGCAGCATTATAATTTGCTCATTACCACAAACACCGGATTACCCTATTATATTATTATATATTTGAAATTATACCTTCTTCATTCCAAAGAAGAAATGTGTTCTTTAATGAATTTGCAACCATCTATAATAGCATATTTATTCCTTTCAACGATTCCGATTCTTTTGGATAAGATGATGAGGGGATCGCCTGTCTCCCAAGGAGAATGTCCGTGATGATTTTTGTAATGAATAAAAGTATGGATAAAATTAGCCCCAGCTAGCACCCACCCACAAGCAGATGGACAAAACTATGCCTATGCATATCATCACTCATCCCCATCTTCACAATTGGAAAAAAGTGGCAGAAAAGCGAAGTGAAATAAACCAAATCAAATCAATATGAAAACGAAACAAACTACCTAGGCGGACATTTTATACATATGTTTCTATGATTATTGGCACATTAAAATGATGTTTGATCGAATGTTGTAACTGAATCTTATTATTTAGAAGGAACCTTTTCGATAAGTGAACAATGATGTACAGATATGTGTTGCACTGTGCTACGATATTTTAAATTGCTTCTGTAGATATTACACACTTTCATATGTATCGAATTTGGGTCTTATTTATTTTGAATTGTAATTGCATGAAGTAGATTCGAGCGAAAGTGCAGTACTCTAGTACTGAGCTTCTATGTCTGGGGAAGTGCAAGCAGCTTTGCCATAAATCAATTTTGCTAAAAATAAATCACTTACGTTTGTGTTGTCAAAGGCAGTTTGTGCCGTGCACTCCGCTTTACTCGTTGGATTGCTCAGAGCAAAAACAACCGGGTGCTGGTTGAAGCTAGCCATGGCTTTCAGGATGGCTGGCGTGAATGCTCCAGCCACTGCAGCAGCACCTGGTGGAAGGAAACAGAAATTCATGGTTGGTTATGACAGATCATAAGTTCTCTAGTTGAAAATGTTGTATATAAAAATAATCACGCTGTACAAATTACAACTTTGCCAGCAATGTGTAAAAAACTACAATGGCAATCACGCTGTACAAATTATAACTTTGACAGCGCTGCAAAGAAAAGTCATATTGCCAATCACATTGTATAAAATAGAGGAATAGGAGGGTGGAGATAGGCTGTGGCTTAGCTTAATGGAAGCGGGGCTGTAAGTTTATGCGATGCATGTTAATCGGATTGTTTTCTAACCAATTTCAAGCATGTTTGCATGTAAAAATTAATAAAAATCTGAATTTACTAACACCAGACTTGTTTTATGACATTTTTCATGAGTTAGCGTATGTGGTTTAAGCCTGAAAGGTAAAAATCCAAGTAAGGAAGTTGGTCCCCTGCGATTCTCCAGTTGCCAGAAGTGCTACGAGAATTGGTAGGCGGTCACAAAAGATTTTATGAGACTCAGTACGCTGTCTCAAAGATTATTCGTCTAAAGATTATAATGTGAAATATTTTACATTATCATCGCAACTAGTTTGCAAAAACGAAATATGTGATTCCACGATTGTGATAGTGTTCAACTAGTTCTTGTTTGGTGCAAAGTGAATTTAAGTGGTTTTATGTGAAAAATAAGAAATATGGAGCAAATATTGGCTGAATTGCGAGCTATCTCGAAGTCACAAGAGGAACTTAAACAGGAGTTAGGACAAGTGAAAGCAGAATTTAAGAGTGATCTAAAGAATCTAGAAAAAAATATAAGAGCTGATCTGAACATTCGACTGAATGTCATGCAGAAAGATGTGTCCCTATACAGGCAAGAATGCATTTCTAGGAATGAGAAGGTTAGGAGTGAAACCCAGAAAGTTGACATGGAAGTGAGAAAATTGATAGAAGAAAAGGATGAATTGCGTCAGGAACTGGTGGTTGTGAAAAACAAACTTTTTGAACTGGAAGAAAGAATAGAAAACAATCAAGCCAAGACTGTATGGTGTCATCGTCAAGTACAAGTACCAGAGTCTGTCAAAAAGAAGCCTGCATTTTCACCTGTAGATCACCAGGAATCTACTGAAGAGCCATCAGAAGCTGAAGAATGGTTTAATTTTATTGCTGGTAAATCCCATACAAGTGAAAATATTCCCATCGAAACTAGTGAATTACAAAATGGTAATGTTTCCCATGAGGTAGAACATTTAGTGGGTATTGTGAACAATACAGTGTTGCCCGTTTTGTCAGGCGTAGCTCAACAAGTTAAAGTTCTGCAGAATTCAACTACTACCATGCTACACAGGTTTCGGGAAAGTGATTCAGATAGTTCACCCAGCACAATTAGCTGTCATTCATCTGGGCTTAAGAGTAGAAAAAAGAATAGGTCTGGGAAAAGGTCTCCCTTAGTAAATGTGAATAATAATGATAGTGTAACAACACTTTTCCCTAATGGAACAAGTAAGAGTGTTTCTAGGTGCAAAGAAAATCAAGTTTTCTCACATGTTACTAAAAGAAATTTCTTGAAGTCAGATCAATTAAATAGGTTTCCGAAATTCTCTGGAGTTTCTAGTGAACTAATCCCATCTGAATTCTTAGATGATGTCGAAGAGAATTTCGAGTTATTTCAAATAGCAGAAACAGATTTTATGACTTATGTACCAACGCTGCTAACGAAGGATGCTAAGCAATGGTACAAGATCTCAAAGCAAAAATTTTCAGATTACCAATCTTTCAAAATTCTGTTTCTGAATCATTATCAAAATTCTAATTGGAAAACAACGATGCTCACCAAAATCTTGAATTCCCAGTATCAAAAGTCTGTTCATGGGTCACTGCTAACATTTTTCATGGACCAATGGAAAATTTTGCAGATTGTTCAACCTAACACTGACGAAGCACAAAGGCTAGCTCAAATTGCTACTTTGATGCCTTTCAAAATCAAGGAAATTTTCATAATGAAACCTGTTACCGAGCTGAGTGAAGCCATCACGGTAATAGAAAATTCCGAAGCCCTTAGCAAAACTTCATTACGTGAAAGGCCACAGGCAGTATTTAACAGTAGAACTAAAAACTATGATAATAATAGAAACGTAGCAGTTATTCAAACTAAATGTACTGATCAGTCTAAAGACAGAGGTGACAAACTCAAGTGCGAGGTTGTTGATCATTCCAGCACACAGCGTAACTCAAAAAGAAATGTAGTCACCAATGCTAATAAGTCTACTTTTTCGGGAAACGAGTAAGTCGCTCATGTCGAGAGGGAGGTGTCATGAGTGTACCTGCTAATCCTCCTTTGCAACAACCCAACTCTAGTAATCTTAATCACACACACAAAAATTTTTACAATTCATTCAAAACAAATACCGAAGCACAGGCCATTGAACCCTTGTACAATAATGTTCATTTGCTAGGTGATTCCATGATGATCCGCGTAGCAGAAACCTTGGCAAACTACACTGTTTCATATGATTCACTAGGTAAACGAAACATTGGGTTATGTACTAGCGGCCAAACTATTTCCAACCTATCTCAAAAAATCCGTCCAGATACCAAAGTTGGTAAAAAAGTGATGTTGCTTATTGGCACCAATGATTTTTTGAGATATACAGAGCTACACAAAATGAAAAGTGACCTCAAAGGTTTAATACACAAGTTATTACCTTTAACGAATCAGTTAATATTACTCACGTTACCACCAATCCCAAAGTTGTTAACTGCTGACAATCCTGATTTGTGGAGTAAGTGGAGTCAGTGGAATAATTTTCTAATGGAGTTAGGGAATGATGAGAATCTCATTGTAGTGAATATTAGTGATCTGTTTTTGAATGCAGATTCTAGTATAAAACTAGATCTATTTGAAAAACACTTAGGAAATCCAAGGAATGGCCGAATTGATTTAATTCATTGGTCAAAGTCTGGGATGAATGTAGTTTTTGATTTCTTGAAACAAAAGGGTCTGTTCAATGATGTCAATCAGAATGAAATCACAGTCCAGGCAGACATACACCAGTTTAACTCGTTAAACTAGTTACGAGCTCATGTCAAAAAGCAGGTGATGTGAGTGATGCGATAAATCCTGCTATTCATTTTATAAACTTAAGTCAATGTGATGAAATAGATTGCAGTGCAGAAATCAAAAATTGTAAGCAACCCATAAATACTAATAGCAAGCGTAAACCTTCTGCTCACATAAAAGTAAGAATAAACAATAAGGAATATACTTCTTTACTCGATAGTGGCGCTGAAGTCAGTGTTCTCTCGGAAACCCTGTGGAAGTCTATTTGTACTCAGGCTTCTAAACCACGGCTATTGCCAGTTACAGGAATTAAATTAGTTGATTATACAGGGAAAAGGAAAGACAAACTAATAGGTTCCACTCATTTGAACGTTGAAATTTGTGGACTTTCCTTTTACATTAAATTCCTGGTAGTCAGACATTTAAAAGTAGACATTATTCTCGGTTTAGATGTCCTATACAATATTGATAGTACTTTAGACTTTGTCCAGCGAGGCTTACTCTTGGAATCGAGCGAAGGAAGCAAATTCTCCAAATTTATCGCTGTCTCAAATGAAAGTTGTCCGGAAGAAGAGTTAGATTTCAGACCTTCTGTATCTAACATATCCCCACGGTCATCCTCTCATCCTTCTGATGAAGACTTGTGGAGAAGGGTTAAAGAGTGTGAACATTTAAATGAGTCACAAAGGATAGCTTTAGTTCAGTTGTTAAAACAATATAAAACATTGTTTTCTGAATTACCAGGTCTCTGTAACAAGTATACACACACAATAGAACTGGATACTTCCACACCAATAGTTAACAAAAACTATCCAATACCATTAGCATATCGGGACGAAGTTGGCAGGCAAATAGAACAAATGTTCAACTTAGGCATTATTGAATATTCTGAATCAGAGTACCTATGTCCTCTCCTAGTTGTAGTCAAGCCCGGAGGAGGCATTCGTCTCTGCTTAGATCAAAGAAATATCAACAAACATGTCAAGCTTGAGCAATTACATCCTATGAACATAAATGAACTCTTAATGAGTTTCCATGGATGTCAGTGTTTGTCCTCCCTAGATTTGGTTAATGCTTTCTGGCAGGTCCCCTTACACCCCAAAGCAAGAAAGTATACTGCTTTCAGTTTTCAGGGAAAACTTTACCAGTTCACAAGGGTAGTGTTCGGATCAATCAATGGAACGTCTGCTTTCATTAATGCTCTGACACGAACCTTGGAAGGTACGGAATCTTTTACAGTATGTTATGTAGACGACGTAATTGTCAAAAGCACGTCTTTCGAACAACATCTTTTTCACTTAAGACTTATTTTTGACAAGTTACAAGATGCCAACATGACACTGAGACTGGACAAATGTAGGTTTTGTCAAGTCAAGGTGGAATTTTTAGGGCATTCTATCAGTGCACAGGGTTATGAGAAATCTCCCAAGTATGTTCAAGCCATAAAAGACTTACCTGTCCCTTGCAATATCAAGCAACTGCAGAAAGTCTTGGGAAGTTTCAATTGGCTATCAAAATATGTTAAAGATTATGCCATCATGGCACATCCCTTGTACCAGTTATTGAAAAAAGGCAAAAAGTGGGAATGGGATGAAAGTGCACAATGCTCCTTTGAGTTGTTGAAACAGTCCATTATTGCAGAAACAATGCTTTACCATCCAGATTTGAACAAACCATTCTTTGTTCAAACTGATGGATCAAATATAGGCATTGCAGGATATTGTTTTCAACTGGTAGACAACAACATGCGTCCGATTGGATTCGTGTCAAGGATTTTGAAACCTTTTGAGAAATCATATACGTCCACTGAAGTAGAAGTGTTAGCAATACTCTTTACACTGGACAAATGTAAATCACTATTGTTAGATAGAAAATTTACTGTTATCACGGATCATAAATCCCTCACGTGGCTAGAATCTGCACACACTTGGAACAATAGGCTGACTAGATGGTTTATTCAAATACAACAGTACTCATTCCATGTCGAGTATTGTAGAGGTAAAGAAAACCTCTTGGCAGACCTGTTGAGCCGATCTTTTAATGACCATAATAATGAACTCATATTCATGGATAACTTTGAGTATCTTGATGAGTCATTAATATGTGATAAAAACAATTTTGTTAATGAACAAAATAGTGATCCGTATTGCAGTGGTGTTAAATCTGTTCTCGCTGGTTGTGAAAGTTCACAACAGAGCAAATATCGAAACTGGAAAAATATATACCTTATTCACAATGATCTACTTACCATCAAAGATTTTCACAATCCAAACCGGATAAGAATATGCGTGCCTCAATCATTAGTAAATCTTGTACTGCACAAGTATCATGATGAAGGTGGTCATTTTGGTACAGACAAGACACTCGGTAAAATTTACCAAATATTTTACTGGCCTCATATGAAAAGAGACACAAAATCTTACATTACTGATTGTGAAATTTGCATGAAAAATAAACCAGATAAACATCCTCCTAAGTATCTGGAAATCATGCACAAACCCTCAAAACCAGGTGAAATATTATTTATTGATTTACAAGGTCCATTCATACGTTCCTCCAAAGGCGAAAAATATTTACTAACAGTATTAGATTCTGCTAGCCGTTATCTTGTGGCATATCCTATTGGCAATAGTACAGCTTCCATCGTAACTAGAAAACTAACACATTCTTACTTCATCCATTTGGGAATACCAACAGTCATTATATGTGACAATGGTCCACAATTTCGTGCAGAACATTTTACAAAAGGTATGCATGCTCTCAATGTAAAAATTTTTTACATACCCAGTTATCATCCAAGTGCTAACTTAGTGGAGAGATATCACCAGGAAATAAATAGATTGATGCGTATATTTTGCAACGGTAAACATAAGCAATGGTCTAGCCATGTTGCTGCCATTTTACATCTGTTAAATAATTCAATTTGTTCCAGTACAGGTTATGCTCCTATAGAACTCAGGCTAAATGTTGAACCTCAAAATATCTGTAAAAAAGTACTAACGGATCGCATTCCTGATGTAGAGATGTGGAAAAATAAGCTGCTTATGGCAGAAACATTTAGTTTCAATAAGAGACAAAAACATATTATAAAACAGCATGAAAAACAAGCAACAAAAAATCCAGTAAAACAAGGCGATCTGATCTTCATAAAACTGCATCCTCAAAGTGACACTATCACTTGCATTATAAAAAAATATTGTAATTTATACCAAGGTCCTTTTGTTTGTATGCAAATCCATGATGATAACACAGTGAAAGCCATATGCTGCAACACTGGAAAAGACATTACAAATATTTCCGTAAAAAATATCAAAGCTTGGCATTGTTCATTGGACAAACAAAAACTTTGGATAAACAAACTTTTAAGCATGCGTAACGATTTGCAACTTCATGAGTTAGGTTTGGAGCAGTTGCATGATGCTGTCTAACTATATTTATTAAGAGCATGATAACAAATTGTAAATTATAGTGGTACCATATTTGTGATATGTGGAGTTTGTGCATACATGTTGTCTATTGCATGTTAAATGTATGCATGCTAATTTATGTATGCGAGATGCATATGTTATGATTTTATCTCTGCATGCAAATTGTACATGATGTGTTTTCTTTTTTTTACTGATGCATGTAAACTGCACGTGTGTTGTTTTGTGTTTATGCATCTTAAGTTATTTAATATATGAATCTGATATTTTGTCATAATCTTACATGTTATATCTTTGTTTATGTGGTGTTTGTTTTGTAACTAACTTCTTGCATGTAAACAATGTCATAATTTTAGTAATGCATGAAGTATTTGACATTTCTTCTTGATTCTCAGTAAGAAAGTCAAATTTCCCAACCCCGGGGAATTTATGACAGATCATAAGTTCTCTAGTTGAAAATGTTGTATATAAAAATAATCACGCTGTACAAATTACAACTTTGCCAGCAATGTGTAAAAAACTACAATGGCAATCACGCTGTACAAATTATAACTTTGACAGCGCTGCAAAGAAAAGTCATATTGCCAATCACATTGTATAAAATAGAGGAATAGGAGGGTGGAGATATTCTGTGGCTTAGCTTAATGGAAGCGGTGGCTGTAAGTTTATGCGATGCATATTAATCGGATTGTTTTCTAACCAATTTCAAGCATGTTTGCATGTGAAAATTAATAAAAATCTGAATTTACTAACACCAGACTTGTTTTATGACATTTTTCATGAGTTAGCGTATGTGGTTTAAGCCTGAAAGGTAAAAATCCAAGTAAGGAAGTTGGTCCCCTGCGATTCTCCAGTTGCCAGAAGTGCTACGAGAATAGGTAGGCGGTCATAGTAACATACAGTTTATTGAATACCTCATCAAATTTTATTCTTAAAAATGTTCTCAACGTTTGTTATAATTCCACTTTGTGCACGGTGGCACTGGATTTACAGTAAAGTATTCAAACTGTTGAAATACACCATCAATGAGCCACTTACTTTGGTTAAAAGTCTATCAAACAACCACTACTCTATCATTTTTTATCCAACAATTCATTTGTTAAATATTTTACTTGTACATATTAAATGTTTCTTCTTTTAAAATAAAATTTACTTATTTTTAAACCTCTCGAAGAGTTCAATTATCCCTATATTTATATTTTCAAGTATAATTTGGGATGTATAAGCAGTGGAGAAATAGTCAGGAACTCAAAGTGAGGATAGCCATCATGAATAGAAGAAGTGTTTTTTGTGGAACTTTGAACAAAGAACTAAGGAACAGAGTAATTGTTTTGTGTGAGTGTAGGTTTTTATGGCACAAAACCTGAATTCCATGAAAAAGTGATTGATTGATTGATTTGGTTTATTTTGCATCGCTTTTCTGCCACTTTTGACTAATCGTGAAGATGATATGATGAAATTGATGAAGGGAAACTCACAAAGTGACCAGGCTAGATACGAATCCATGACCCTGGCATTGTAGCATGCTCTGCTAATCACTCTGCCATGAACAAGTCAGAAAAAGTGGCTGGAAGCTTTAGGGATGTGGCTCTGGCAAAATCAGTCTGAGTTTTTGTGTTAAGGCCACATTATGCATGGTAAGGTTAATGGAGACTAAACGTACAGTTTAAAGTGGGATTCGAATCACTTGTGCCTCTGCTGGTATTGAATCTGGGACGCCTTGATTACAAATGTGACAACGTTACCACTATGGTATTGAGGAGGTGAAATGGACTGAAGAAGTAAGAAATGGAAGAGTGAGATGAAAAATAAAAGAGATCAGGAAGAAGGGACAATATCTAAGGGATGAAACTAATAAGAATGGCTTACTGATGATATTAAATTAAGTGCATCCTATTCCTATGTTAACATTAAGCATAAGGTGAGAGATCAGAAAGCCATGTGTAACAATGAAAAATTTCTCCATTCAGCTGGACCCAATCACAATTTAGTGTCATTCCATTTTAAATGACTACTTGTTTGTGTACAAATATTTATTTGTTCTGTTTGCGTAATTTTTAGTGACAAATTTTTAGGTTAGAGCACTGTTAATTTTCAATAAAGTATTTACTTTACAACTTTTGACTAACAAAAGAATAATTTTAATTTTATGACATGTTACCACAAGTCAATTGAAACACTGTGACTATTATTGATTGATTGATTTGGTGTTTTAAGTCCACTTTATGCACAGCAAGGCTAATCGGGACTGGACCTACAGTTTAAAGTGGGATCCGAACCACTATGTGCCTCCACCAGGTATCGAACCCGAGACCCCTTGATTACAAGGGGACAACGCTACCACTGCACCATTGGGAAGGCACTCTGTGACTATTATTACTTTACACTAAAGACACATACTCACCAATAAGCACACTGGGCTTTACTTCATTAACAATTTCTTCTAAATTCTTCATTACTTTATGCTCCTTAGCATAAAATTCCTTATCACCTGTCAAAAAAGAAAATTATCAAAATTTGAACAAACACAGATGTTTTCATGAACTGAATCAATACAAAAGTTCATACAAATTTGAAATACAAGAAATTCCTGAACTGAGCAGATACTTGTACTGGAAAGTAAGTGTGTGTGTGAAGCAGGGGCGATTCCTCCATGTAGGAAGTGAGGAACTTCCTACAGTTCATTTTTACTTATTTCCAGTTCTCTGCTCTTTAGAGTTTAATGTGTGTTATAAAATTAGGAGTGCAATGTATGTACAATTGCCTAGGTTGCTAATGTCAAGAGTTGACTGCTCTTGGTCGCTCCAGGAGCAGTCTAAAGACGATGGACACTGGCTCTTCTGCCTCTCGCTGAGGAACCTCGGTGGTCATCCTACAGACAGATGGGTGGGGGTGGAAGGGGCAGTGCAAGGGAGTGGGGAAAGGTTACGAAGATCGGCGAGGAACGAGGAACCAGCAAGACTTTCCTCAATCAGCGATCCCAACCCCAACAAAATGTTACTAAACCAAACATAATTTGATCTTTGTTGACACTTAGCACCGTTTCTAGCATAATCTGCAAATGCAAATCCCTGGGAGAGGGAAATCGAATTCAAAGGAATATGTTTTCAGTAAATAAAAATAAAATTATGTCCATATCTTTTTTCTACCTCACCAGCGGACATGTTTCAAACAAAAGGGAGTATGCCGATCCAGCGGAAAGCTATTTTACAACCATGCAACGATCCATCCTCTGTCTCTTCTTCATCCTGCCCAATTTAATTCGTCAGGAGATTTTGTGGTAGGAAATCGGTAGAAAGTTGGGGGTAAGCAATTTTCTCAAACCTTTTTAAGTTCGATGTTGAACCCATGTCGTTTGTTGCATCATTTTAAACAATTTTGGGGGGAAATTTACATATTACATAACTGTTAAGAAAAGTAACGCAAGTTCAAAACTCTAGAAAAGCAGATGCAGAATTACAATTATCCGAAAAAAAAATAATTAATAATGAATCCTACCACAATTTAGAAGCATTTAGCATAATTTCGAAGTTTAAGCAACACTTTTTATTATTGTCAATCCACACGACAAGGAGGGGGAAGAAAATATAAATTCTTGCAAAATCTGAAATATCGTCAATGTTATTTTCATCAATTTTTGTAGGTTCACATTTAAATATTTCGTAGTTCAAAGTGAGGAGCATGGGCCTGCAGCTAACATTCTAAATGAAATGGGTAGTACAAGCGAGAACTTCTTCCTACACTCCAAAAAAGCCACGAGTCGCCACTGGTGTGAAGAGTGAACAAAGGTTCAACTTTTGTATCTCAAAAATAGTCTGCTGCAATTTTGCTGTTCGTATTATTATTCACAAGTTAACAAGATTATGGATAAGCAATAGTATACTTATAAAAAATACATTATAGCTAAACTCTCAATGTTTACTTGATGTTCATTAATTTTAATATATTTTTTAACATTTTTAAATTCTTGGCCGACTTACGTTTTTTAATTATTAGAATTATTTATGAAAGCATGTCAATGTTTATAATGTCATGAATTGAAGATTGAAACTTTAGAAACATGAATTTTGAATTTGAAGGAGTTTGCTATCAAAATGATTATAAATTATTTAAGTTATCTATTAAATCTGATGTACTAAAAAACTTTTTTATATGTAGCACCAGTAACTACTACAGCAATTTGTTACAAGCTATACCGTATTTTACTTTCTCTAAATATCACTTTTCAGAATAAAATTACAGGTTTTATAAGTACTAAGGTGTGAGCCACATAAAAACAATATTGGATCATGGTCTATAGTTTGTGTGTGACCCTGTACTATACATAAAATTTTCAAAGCTATCGTATCAATCCATAGGATTATTCTTTATTTTTATTTAAACTTTCTCTAGAAGCTTCAATTCACCAAGGGTCGTTCACTTGTTTACACCAGCTGTCTACTCCCCTGAGGCATTTTAATTATGCATAGTCAAGTGTATGCAGACTTCCTGATGTATTGAGGTTACAGAGTTTCATCAGGTAAACAGGTAGCAATCTGTTTACAAGTATAGGAAGGTAAAAACTCACGAATCAGCGTGGAGGAAGTCTGGATTGACAGGGGTTTCAGAGAAGCAGATAGGCTGGGAGAGGACCCACTTTTCGAATTGATTGGAAACAGGGAACAGAACTTTGGAGAGTAGGGAAGGAGAGTAGTCATCCTGAGTGAGGTCAACTTGCTAAGAAGCCTGGAGAAAGAACAGTTTCATTTTACATTTCACTACTGATTTGATCATCTACTGTAAGATTAGATAGGTATTTATCCTAATCCTTACCATGTATAATTCTGGTTCAAAAGTTCTAAAATCCAACGAGTAACTATTTGCAGTTTCTAGTTGTTTTGTAAGGTTTTCAATTTTAGTTGTGCCTCTTGCTGCCAAGCATCCAACTTCTCGACATGACAAGTGCTCTCATCATTAATGAGTATGAATGATGATTAGCTACATCACCCATAAATATATTGGGAGTGGCAGGTTCGATCCCATCATACTTAAGGGTACGATACGTGGTGGAGGTGCAGGGCACAGGATACACAACATGATACCCCGCGAGGGGACAAGAATTGAAGCTTCTAGAGAAAGTTTAAATAAAAATAAAGAATAAGCCTATGGATTGATACGCTATTTCAATCATTGTAATGTTGGATCAGTATATTCGTTTCTTTACTATTTGATTACATAAATACATTGGAAATTGTTAACTATAAGGATGGGAGAAGTTTGAACAGTTACCCCTTTCTTCATGTATAGCCATGGTTAGGAATCCATAAGGATATTGAAATCAGTATTAAATATCTTCAAAACGATCAACTTTTATCTGTCAAATGAAGTTTTTGACAGTATTTTCCTTACTTTCTATTTGGCACCCACAGAAGATGATCACGTAGACATTTCTACATTGCAGTTGCAGACACTTCTGGCTTGTAGTGACCGTGTTGAAAGTCAATGGAGTTGTTACAACTCAGAAGTGTCCATGATTGTACATCATCTGTGTCTGCCAAATCATAAGGTAATTTACAATCTACACTGGGAGAAACTAGGCACTATCAGTGTTTCCAAGGCAACAAATCCCGTTGTGGTAGCACCGGCAGAGACAATATCCACACAGGTAAGACGACGACAGCAGGACTGGCTCGGTAGCTCAGTTTGGTAGAGTAACGGCACGGTATGCCAGAGACCCAGGATTGAGTCCTGGTCAAGTTTGCATTTTTTGCTGGAATTTCTACATAGTATTTTATTGGGCTCTGCTTTGAAAAGCCAGAAATCAGTGGTGATGGGACTCGATGCAGTGACGTGTTACTCAACAAAAAGCCACTTGGCAGGCGTCAGCCATAGTGTTTAGTCTTTTTAATATTTTCCTCGGCTATAACAGTAAAGCCGAATCAGTTGTGCTCATAAAGATTCCCCCAAAGCTAAGACTACCTTGTAGAGAGATATTTCAAGGATACGAACCATCCAAGCATCCCTCCGGTCGGCCTTTAACAAGAAGTCCTCGGGAGTCCACCATCCAGATCTTCTTCCTTGCCTCCGCAGTGGGCGTTCCTTCAGCCTCCATGGCCATCACGCATAAATTGGCGATGCCTATTGCGGCCTGCGGACAATCAGAGAAAATGCTTATAAATACACTTGAAACTACATCAAAAATTGACAGAATCAAAAAGTTTTCTAGCCCATAAGAATATCATCCAGGATTATTTTCAAACAACTGTTACGTTTGCAAAAAATCATAAAACTTACTCGTTACTTTGCTCCGCAGGTTTCATCATGTTAACAAAAGTACCAGCAACTTATATATTTTCATAAACCTGGATTTTTTTGGGGGGGGGAGCAAATGCACCTGCCAAGTCATGTACATGGTGAGATAGGTTATGACTTGGACTCAGAATAAACCACTTAACAATAGGAATAGGTAGTACTAGATATAGTACACAGAGACTTCACTGGTTATTGTGGTCTAGAGATAAGCACACTACACTGTGAATGGAGGACTTGGGTTATTGCATTACAATTATTAATTTATCACCACATTTTTAAACGTACGGTTGACAAATCCAACATGAAAGAATGAATGACCAGTACTATAAAAATGGTCGAAAGGCTCCATGAAAGTAAGCTTAACTCACCTCGCCAGCTCCTTGGAAGAGGAAAGTATTGTCGGACAACTTGCAGCCTGTGATCTGTAGAGAAGCCAGCAAACCAGCGACAATCACACTTGCTGTTCCCTGAATATCATCGTTGAAAGTGCAGTACTTGTTCCTGTATTTTTTCAAAAACCGGAATGCATTGTGGTTGCCGAAGTCTTCAAACTGTAAGAAGTTGATCAAGACTCTCATCAGTTCAATCGTATAGTTACTTCCCCTGCAGAGAATGTGGCTCTACAAGATATTTTCTCAAGGCATATTTATCCCCATATAACACATACTATGTGCCAATAATTACATACGGAGCAGAGACTTGGACAATGACAGAGAGAGACAAAAGAAAGATGCAGGCAGCGGAGATGAATTTTTTAAGGAGTATATTGGGGAAGACTAGAAGGGATAGAAAAAGGAATAAGGAGATCCGACAGTGGCAGTGGTGAAGCTTCAGGACAGGATAGATGAGGCACAGATGAGATGGTGTGGACACATGAAGAGGATGGATGCAGAAGACTACCAGTAAGAGAATGCACAAGGAGAGAGAATAAGGCTAAAGAGGAGACCAAGATGTTCGTGGAAAGAGCAGATAACGGAGTGTTAGGAGAAGAGGACAAGATTGGAAAGAGGAGTGGTGGAAGACCAGAAAAAAATGCAAATTGAATTTTATGTCGACCCAGCCAGAGGCAGGAAATGGCGATGGATGATGATGAATAACATTGCCCCTTCAAAAAAACTTCTCCAGGTTAAAGTTATGTTCCTGCAATGGCTTTATAATAATTAACAAATTACTATGCCTGAAATGAAATTACATGTGTAAAATATATAATTTTAAGTTGACATTCATTCTCCAAGGGAAGACTGTGGCTCTCCATTTGGACGCTCATGCTCCCTTGGAGTTCTTATTTTTCATTATGCCTTATCTACACTGTATTTAGATAGGAGGAGGAAAGCAGTTCTGTAATAAATATCGAACCACCCACACTGTGCTAAATCTACATTTCCATCATATATATCTTTATAAGTTCCTTAACAGTTAGGGTAATAGGAGATAGAATGGTCCTCGGTAAATAAAAATAGTAATAAACAATATCATAGGAGGTACAATTAACATTCTCATTTTTTTCTTTTAAGAAAATACAAATAAGCACATCAAATTCATGAAATGCATATATCTGTACTCTAAATTTAATTTGGTTAATGATAAATGTGAAAACTGATTAACCTGGAGGGATAGACAGCAGCAAATTACCAGTAGAAAGCAGCAAAATGCAACGTAACACATTGTTATACCCCACTACAAAATACAGTGCAACTCCGATTTTTTGTTGTTCCTGCATGTAAGTTTCATCATCTTAGTTCCTGAAAAATGTAAAATGTAGCTGCTGCCACGAGAATAATTCCTTTGGTTCATGTATTTTCAAGGCTGCAGAAATTATGATGACACAGTACTATTTAATATAATAAAAAATATAATTTTGAAGATAAAAATGAAATCATAATCATGTGCATGACAGAAAAAAAAACCACAGTCACCAGATGTACCTGAATCAGTGTATTCTGACCATATCGTCTCACAACAGCTTCCATGAACTCATCAACAAACTCGTCGTACTCTTTTCCTGTGACTCGTTTGTGTCTGAGGCCAATGTACAGGTCGTCGTCTAGAAGTTCCTGGAAAGAAATACCACACGAATCACAGCAAGTCAAGAATGTGCATATTTTGTTTTTGACGGAAACACAAAATGTGAAATAACACACTGTAATGCTCACTTTTAATGTTTTTGGAAGGTGTGTTTCCATACCAAGTTTTGTCACGAACAGAACTGCAAAATAAACTCTTATGATGAAATTTAGAGTTTATTTACAGACACATCATTTTTAGACATCTGAATTATCCTGTAAGTTATGCAAAATCATGGAAAATTGATTAATTCTGCTGTAAATATTTGAGAAGGAAAATAGACTCCATTACACAGGAATCAACTTAACCTTTTGATAACTACATAAACGTACTATTAGAAAGGAACTGTTTGTTTGGTGTACGTATAGCTTTAAATCAAATTTAGGATTATATTCACCATTTTAACACTGAAATGCCATTTTATATACAACTTTTAATCTGGAAATGTTCCCAGTTTTTGTACCGATATTTTGATCTTTTATGCACCATAAATATATGGCCCTAGTAATAAGATTAAGAGATTTCCACAATAGAACATACATTTATAACTGTAGCCAATAAAAGTTCAAATCAAGGATGTAAATATAAACAAGTAGATCACATGACTGAGACGAGTAATGGACTTACCTTTCTATTTGTGCCAACATCGAGTGTTATGGGGAGACACTGGTAAGGTTTGATTCCAGCTAAGGCAGTGTACAGAGCCAGCTTTCCTACAGGAATGCCCATTCCGTAGGCACCAAGGTCACCGAGACCCAAAATTCTCTCACCATCCGTCACGACTATAGCTCTAACATCGGGTTCTGGCCTGAAATTAAACATATATTATATTATTTACTTGGTGTCTAGCTTATAAGTCAATGAAACTATTGTTTTTACACTCTTGTCAAGAGTTTACTAGAATAAATGACATACAAGTGTAATAACAAATGACATGTGAGAGATATGAACAATAATAACTAGGAGACCAGAAGTTCAAGTATTCATCTGCGCTACATAGACAGGCAAAAGGAATTTAAAATATGACAATTAGTCACTAAAAGGAAAATGAAACAAAAATTTTCCTCATTATTAGCATGTAGCAAATCCTTAAATACATATATATCTTTCAACTTCCATGAAGTATGATGTTTCAAAACAGGAGAGTATTTATGAACCACCCTGTACAAACATTATTGTAGATATATTCCACTTCAAATAGTTTATAAGCCTGGTAATTAGTTTACAATATAAAATTGAAAGTAGATTATTTACAACAATTCACAGTAAATTTAAATTATTGAATTACTTTATTTCATTTTTGTTATTTAGTGTTGCTTTTCTGCCACTTTTGGCTAATTGCAACGATGAGGATGAGTGATGATATGATGAAATAGATGTAGTAATGGGATTCGAACCTGGGACGGTGGCATTATTGTGCACTCTGCCATTTAGATCAGCATGTGAATTAATTAAGTACTAATATGTACGTACTGTACCAGAGAATTGTTATCAGGCCTGTATCAGTATGATTATAACATACTGGCATGACTTTGATAAAATTCAGAATTTAAGAATAAGGAAAATGATGCTTGACTATATTTACAGCTATAAATAAACTTTCTTTCACTGTGTACCACCTACTACTCACCAATTTCGCAGCACTTCATATACATGTCCCTTATCATGGATTGTGATAAAAAGACCTCGTGGCCGGCGATAAATTAAACCAAATTTCTGGCAAGCCAGACCTACAATTGGTGTATAAACAATTGGCATCATTTTCTCTACGTTCTCTGAGAGTAGCCGGAAGAACAGCCTTTCATTTCGATCCTGGAAATACAGATTTCAGACAATTATTTGCTAGTACTTGATACTCCTTACAACATAACATTCTCACGTACCTAACATAATTTACACTATCAATTGTTCATGTATTTCTAAAGTAAATCATGCATTAATTGTCAATATAGCTTTGTTGACCTGATAAATTCAGCATTTAGTTCAGGAAAATTATATGAGGACAAGACTTTTTAGTAACAATTAAATTAAACCCATGCCAAGAATAAGGCAAGAACACAGAGTGGCCAGGAAAGAATCAGAGGATTCACAACAATGTTTGGAAAGTTAATTTTTTAAAAGTGACTGTTTGTTACTTCTACAGTTACTTTCTGTAAAGGTAAAGTGCTCCCCTGTGCATAGCAACATGCCATGAAGGCGTATAGGGGGTGTGGGGGTAACGCCCCACACTTTCTTGATCCGGTCGTAGAAAAAAATTCTTGAAAACAATTACGTGTAATCAGTGTTCATTAATCATAATAAAATAAATATATGAAGACTTACATGTGTTTTATATATTTCTGATATGTAATGTAAGTTTTCACATATTTATATTATCACAACAAATAAATGATGAAACAAGGAGTTTGCTTTGCTTGAATGATTTTAATTTGAAAAATCATCCACATGCCGGCAAAGGTATTTTGCATGAGGTGCATCAATTCTACTTCCACCTGTTTCTTTCTCTTCCATTCCAAGCTCAACAAGATCCACTCCCTATGCAATGACTTCTTTCTATCTCAAAGACAACATTACAAATAAATGCATAAATCCACCCAAAACCACTGAAGTTTTCATGTGGAACTAGATATGACAAATTGCATTAAAGTGTGGATGTTCTAAAGTTAGAATCCAACGAAGCCTAGGTGATTCCATGAAAATTCTTTCACCTTATTATCCAGACAAAACACATAGTTACAAACAAAGTGACCAAATTTAGCTCTTACTCCAAGTTACAAAATTTCAAGTTAACAATTTATGTGTTGTAAAGTAACTCTTGATAAGTCAGTTACAGTTACTTACTTTTAAAAGTAGCTAGTTAACAGTAACAATTCATCAAAAAAATAACTGTCACTTGTAACTAGTTACTTCCAAACAGTGGTATAGCGCAGTGCCCTAGGCCCCCCTGCAATTAAAATATTGGGGGGCCCTTAGTAAAAAAATATAGAAAATACTACAACGTATATATATATATAAAAAGGGTGATTCAAAAAGGACTTTACAACTTTGAAAGCATATAGAAATTTATTCAGATAACTTACAGAGTCAGTTGAGGGGCCATTGCAAAGCAAAACACATCAAGTTTTGACTCACGTAGTCCATTAGTACCGAACTCACCCACCAGTAGCGCTGTCAGCATTGTACTTGAAAATTGCTACTTTTACGGGTGCGAAACGTGCTCACTGTGTGTTTTGGTTTCACGAAACGCAATCAGCCTTACGTACGTACTATCGTAAGGTGCCTCCTAGTAGGCCTACAATTTACTCTTGGCACCAAACCTTCGTTGAGACTGGTTGCATGGCCACCTCCCTCCCCAGATTTGACACTGCTAGATTTTTTCTTGTGAGGTTTCATTAAAGATCGGGTTTTTGTACCACCTTTACCTGCTGATCTTGCTGAGCTGAGACTTCGAATTAACGCCTCTGCTGCAGAAGTGACGCCTGACTTACTGGTGAAAGCCTGGAATTAAATCGACTTCAGGTGGGATGTATGCCGCATTACAAATGGTAGCCACATCAACCCAACATGAATGTTGTATGACAAACTTGATGTGTTTTTCTTTACAATGGCACCTCAACCAACTCTCTAAGTTATCTGAATAAATTTCTATATGCTTTCAAAGTTGTAAAGTCCTTTATGAATCACCCTGTTTGTGTATATATATAATCAATGACGTCAGAGGGTAACAGACGTACAACAGTTAGCTACCCCCTTTGAAGTCTTTAATAATTAAAATAAAATTGTACTACCTTGTCACACTATAGCTAAAATCGAAAATAATCTGTAACACTTAACAGGTGTTGACTATAAGTGAGAAATTTGTCTCAGTTCTTATTTGAATATGGTGGGAAGTTCCATTCTAAATACCACACATAAAACTAATATTAGTGGTAAAAGTTCATGAATTTCCAAGTTTTATTGTTTGTGTAGCAATAAAAAAGCAGATTGTCCGAGCAATTGAATCTTCCTACTGAATTCATATCTGCAGACAATTGATAGTCTAGAAGATTCCGATAAACGGTATATCCATAAAAGTGTGAGATGAGGGATTTTTTTCCTATTTTAGGCAGTCTGCGAGCAAGTAAATTCATATGGCATTTCTGAGGGCCCACAGGTTAAGTTTCCAGGGTCCCTTTGATTGAGCCAGTATACCCCTGCTTATTATCACAGACATTGTCTTATGATATGTTACTGGGAACCCACTCGACCAACTTCCACATGAAAGAAAATAAATAAAACAGTCGTGAAGTTATTTGTGGTGTCCACTGATTGTTCATGCATATTCTAAGTTCACCGATCGGGCGTTTCTATTAAGTGCTCACCTCAGTGAATTTAGAGTTCAAATTTTGTCATTGTTGACCTAGATTTTCTCTACTTAGTATTTTAAAAAAATAACCGACATTATGTGTTGAATTTCTGAAATTATACAAAATTTCAGGAGCGCAGAGAAAACATTGAAGGGCCCCTACATTTTGCACCCCCCACATAGTGGGGGTTGAAGGGGTGGCCGCTTTGCCATTGCTTCCAAACACTTATCCACAATTTAAATTCACATAATTACCTGCAAAGAAACCAGATAAATGTACTTGTTCAAGTCTTCCTTGTAACCTTCGATAACTTGCAGACAGAGTTCTAGCTGCTCCTCCTGGGTCTTGAAACGTGGAGGGATAAGACCATGGATTCCTAGGGTCTGCCTCTCCTCCAGTGTAAATGCCATGCCCTGGAAACAAGGAAAGCATTTTTATTCTCTTTTTCCATTCGCTTTGTAACATCACCAAACAATGGCTTATATATAAATATAATACAACACTGATCACAAAAAATATCACAAGCAAAATTTGAAAAGGAACAAGAACAAATGAAATAAAGAAACTGCAGTTTTGACATTCTCAGAAGAGAACCATGACTATTAACAGGTAAATTAACTGACTGAGTTTTTGCTTTCAGTCTGCTTTATGCACAATAGGCTAGATGGGACTAGATTTACTGTTTAAATTGTGATCTGAACTACTGTGTGCCTCCACTGGGTATCGAACCTGGGAGCCCTTGATTAAAAGGTGACGACATTACCACTATGTCACCGGGGAGGCATTGCAAATTACCTAACTAGCTATATTTGAAGAAAATACATTTGATCATTAGATGCAGAGACAGCACCAAGGATGAGCCAGAGGGGGCCATGCCCACCCAAAAACAGGCTGGCCCACTCTGTCAATGTGTCATAGGGAAATATGAAATTGTATACATAATTACACACCCCACTCTGTCAATGTGTCATAGGCAGTGGCATGCGGTGATAAATCAGGCAGGGGAACAGGTCACCTGCACTTGCTCCCCATCGCATGGGTGTCTTAATATAATACAATAGATCAAGTAAAATTCAACCCTTATTGAAATGTCAGAAGTGACAAACATGAGGCACTTTAAAATTATATGACAATAATAATTTTAAAGCAAATGTGATATAATATAAAGAAAACATTAAAAATAAAATTGTTGATGCGCAACAAAGAAAAATTTGATATAAATTTGTGAGTCATCAGAGAAAGAAAATAATATTTTGTCGTGACCTGTTTCATCTCTTTGTTCGTAGATTAAGTTGACGTTTTTTCATAGAGTTGAGTATTCTTGTAATTCAAACTTTCTCAATCCAATAATGGCACACAGATGGTTGAGTTTTTCATGACGTTCGCTAGATTAGTCAGGGTGGCTACAGAAGGTTGTTCGGGATCTCTGGTGACGATTTTGAAAGCCGCTGGCGGCGCTGTTATCAACGTCAGTCCGTCCAAACGGTGCATGCTGAGTCACGTCAGTACCGAGAACGCATGTGCAGAGTGTTGTGCCATTTACCTACAACGATGCCGAAGAAAATTGAACCATACTGGGAGGGCTACATAACAGCCCTTTCCGATGCTAAATATAGCTATTCGGCAATCAAAGGAATGTGCAAGAATCGTGGTTTTGTGATATCGAAGAACGGGATCGGTGCGGTATTCAACAAAATAGGCAAAGACCGACTGGGCCTAATTCCACAGGGGAAGAAACAGGCAAATCCACGAGCAGCTACGAGTCGTACACCGGACATAGTGAGAAAAGTGAAGGCCCTTGTGTCAGGTGGTAACCCTGCCCCCCAAAGAAGTATCGCACGTAAGTTGGGAATGTCTGCGTCAACAGTGAACACCATAATCAAGAAGGACCTGCAACTAGAAATGCGGCATAAGCGGCGAGTTCACAAGCTGTTGCCTCGTCACATTGCGGAACGTCGACCGAACGCTAGAAAGCTCTATGAGACCTATCTTGCAGGAGAGAGATGGAAAAATGTGGTGACATTAGACGAAGCATATGTCTACCTTAGTGACTGTCACAAACCCCGCGCGATTTACTACCGCCCTCGCGACAAAAACAATTATCAAACATTGTATCGAGAATGCCAGGAAAGTTTTCCACGGGGTTTCATGATCATCGCTGGATACTGCTATAATGGCAAGCTAGCAATTCGCCGTGTAGCTAATAATGTGAAGGTGAACTCCACGTACTATCAGGATGAGGTTTTAACACCCATTTATAACACAGATATCCCGGCACTGTATGGGGGGGGGGGGGGGCAAAAACCCGGTCTGGGTGCACCAAGATAAAGCATCCAGCCATACCTCCCGTTCGACTCGTCTGTTGTTACAGCGAATGGAGGTGGAAACTGGCATCCGTGCAATTCCTTACAGCGACATTCCGGTCAAGGCGCCAGATGGGTCACCCATGGACTTCTGTGCATTTGGACTCCTAAAACGAGCCTTAGGAAAGAGACGTCCACGCCCTCTCAATGGCCTCTGGAAAGCCTGTCAGGAGGAGTGGGAAAAGTTGGACATGATAACTCTCCGGAAAAGTCTGTTGCAATGGAAATTACGTTGTTGGGCTATAGCGCGGAATGCTGGTTTTCCAATTGAGCATGATCGTTGGTGACGACATGGGTTTTCATGAACTTATCACCCTTCCAACATTGTCCTCAGAGATCCCGAACGACCTTCTGTACTGTAGGACCATAATAAAATTCAAGTATAATTCCCGGTTTTCAAAGCGAACTTTACAAAAATTCAAGCAGATGTTCTCTCTATTTCAAACTAAGGTTTTATAGTCTCTCACCACCCACACACATCCACACAAACAATTACTTATATTAACAATATATGGTTTGTGCGATTCCAATGAATCCAATAATTCTAATTCACTTGGACGGTAAATATATATAATTCAAGGCGCGGATTTTACATTTGTCATTTCACATAGCTACTCGGCAGTGGCGTGCCCAAGGGGGGGGGGGTTGGTAGGGGTTATACCCCCCTTTGGCCCAATATTCCTAAAAAAGGAACGTCAATGGTAGAAAAAATTATGACAAAATGAGGGCGGACTACAGAGAAAAAGTATAGGTAACCCCTCCCTTACAAAAATCCTGGGCACGCCACTGCTACTCGGGACTATAAATACATCTACAAACACAAGTCACATATGTTACGGGAAATAGTAATCTACGAAAAATTGTTAATTCTATAAGAATTTTAAATTTACCTAATCAACTTCAAGATATTTTATCTTGCAATAATCTTCAGTCTATCAGATGGATTGTTCTTCAAAGAACACTAACAAAGCAAATGGATTGAGAGAATTCTGTTTTATTTTCCACGCAGCTTTATTTACCTTCCTCAATAAAGATAAAACCTAAACTGTGAAAAACTTGTTTCAGGTCATTAATAAATATGTATAAATTCAATGGAATTGGGATTTTAAAAAGTTGCAATTTTTCATGTCTACAGAGAAAATTTCAAGCAGAATTCACGCACAATTCCCGGAGCCAATAATTCACGCATAATTCCCGGAATTCAAGAAATTCCCGGTGACTAGCCACCCTGCTAGTAGAAGTTGTTAATGTGACAAAACCCGACCTGTTCCAGACTCCCTTCTCAGGATTAAACAAGGACAACAATATAATTTGCCACTGGTAGAATATCCAGTTAATAATTTACAGAGTTGTAGTAACTCGTTTGAAAATGCTCTGTGTATGATTTCGTTTTAGTTTTTAATTCAGTTAGAATATGTGTTGGTTTGTTGTATTTTCTGCAAAGTTGAATGAACTAAAGGCTTTCGTCCTCAGCCGGTCGATCATACAACACTCGCAACATTCGCTTCTTGTCCTGCCACTGCATGCCTTGAAACTTTGGTCTTGGGGTTGGTGGAACAGGTGGATGTGAGCTGTTCCCTCGGAAGCTATTTCCCAGCGTTTAGCCAAGGCATTTAGCAGACGCTTAGACTGTAGAAGATTTTTCCCGTTCGTTATGAATGTCAGACGCAAGTTCTCAACGAGATTAGGACGTTATGGACTTTCTACACTCAAATGTACCACTTGTGACGCGATTAAACTTCAGCACATAGCAAAAACTGGAAGAAAAGCGAATCCGCAATATCTCTCTGAGGGAACAGCTAGAGTGTTCAGCTTCCGTGGTGCCGTGGGGATCGTTTACCTTCGCGCGTGGTCGGAAATACTCGGCTTCAGACAGTAGAGGGCATGATACTAAGAGACCATGGTAGAGCATGGGGTGAGAACCATGATGCGTTGGGGGTAGATGACGTCAACAAACGTCCAGCCACGGTGAAAGATTTTCTTCAGTGTTACTTTTGGAAACGTTGATTTCGAGAGAAAAGTGTTCTTATTATGTTAATATAAATAATTTAAATAGCCCAAAAGCGCATTAAGTAGGAGGGAACAACCTGTTCCATGGAGGGACCGCCACTGGTCATAGGGAAATATGAAATTGTATACATAATTACACACACATATATATATTTATTGTTTATATCATGTAGAATCTGAATATCAAAATACATCTTTATTTGAAGATATGATCCGCCCAAATCTTCGACAGTCATTCAGTGGCCCATTTGCACCAAAAAGTCTGGCTGGTGATGCCAACAACTGCATGTACTGAGGGAAAGCAGCGTGAGGGACAACGCATCACCCAACAGAAAGCAGCTTGGAAAGCCTGGGCTCTCAAAGGTCGGTTATGTCATGCAGTTAAGTTTTAATTTTCAGTAGAAAGAATACTCCCAGTAAAGTTTGGATAACACTCGTGAAATGGAGGAACATAACAGTCTGAAAGTTTTTAATTGCAAATTTCAAAACATGCACTAATAGTCTAATATCATCATACAAGATTAACATAATAAATTCTCCAATTTGCCATACTCGCTTTGTAAGCAAATTAAACTTTATTATAAAACATGCAAAAAAAAATTGAACACTTGAAATGACCTTATAAACATTGCATTGGGGCCAATGTCTTACAGTCATGTGCCAGAAATATTAACAATTTCATGGTCAAAGTTCAAAAGATTATGAAATTTCTTTCATCAACTCGTGACCAGCAGTAAAAAATGTATAGTTTTGGACAAGTAGTGGAGCAAAATTTTTGGGACGATGCCAAGTCTATCATTCAACAATTCAAGAGCAATGACTTGTCTCGTGAGCGAAAATACACAATATTTTGGTTCAAAGGGTCTGTCTTTAGATCTGCGAACCCCCTCTCCCTCTTGATAATAAAGTAGCACTGGATACAAAGGTTAAGTTCTATTCATGGTCCACAATAGAAAACGGATCTAATCTAAAGTGGATATATTGAGTGCCTTGTTGTATGTTACAAAATTAGTTTCATGAATCTGTCCTAGAAAATAAAAGTTCATTTTGCACTTTCATTGGCAAGAAGAAATATATATTCCCTAGTATGCACGCTTTATTGCGATCTTTATTAAGGTTTGACTGCACCTTTGGCCGACGCCAGCGAAGTAGTTTTTGAAACTTCTTCCACTTTCGAAAACCCGCCATGATATTAAAAAAATCTAAAAAAAATACACCTGCTTTGAATTCCTTCTAGAGCATTCGTGTGAAACCTAGTAGTTATGCACCCGCGTAGAGTCCGATAAATCAATTGATTGGAAAAGATCGATCAAAGATCAATTGATGACCAAGCAGTGTGGGCAAGCAAGGGTGGGTGTTTTGAGCGTTTTGATTGGTTGATGGGGAAAAGTGGGCGGGGCTTAATGTTTTGAGCGTTTTGATTGGTTGATGGGGGAAAAGGGGCGGGGCTTAATGTTTTGAGCGTTTTGATTGGTTGATGGGGAAAAGGGGCGGGGCTTAATGATATGGATTTCCTGTTGTGAATGAGGAGATTGATAAGTGTTTCCGGGGGGCGTTTTCGGTGGCTTTGATAAGTTTGCGGGAAGTGTTTTTTGTTGTTAATGAGGACTTGATAAGGGTTTCCGGTGTTGATGAGATAGGTGGTAAGTTTTGGGGGGCGTTTCCCGTTTGAGACCGTTGATAAGTCTGAGATTTCTGGAAATGGGTGGAACGGTTTTTCTGTCTGAATAGAACATGTCCGAACATGTTTTGGGCGTAGGTTTGGATGAATGTGCAATTTCTGGGAGTCACGTGACTGTTTGTGACGTCACAAAATGGAAGTCACGTGACCAGATTATATTATTAAATTATTATTAATTGAAATATTATTATATTATTATTAGGAATTGTTTTAATTTCTGTGACGCCATTTTGTTACGCTATTTTGGCGTGTGACGTCATATATAAATTGGAGTACGTGTTTCCGGTGTTCGAAAACAGATGGCGTTGATGAGTCGGAAATTCTCGGATTATTATTATTATTATTATGAATTGTTTTAATTTCAGTGACGCCATTTTGTTTTTGTTATGTTATTTTGGTGTGTGATGTTATATATAAATCGGAGTACGTGTTTCCGGTGTTTGAAAACAGATGGCGTTGATGAGTCGGAAATTCTCGGATTATTATTATTATTATTATGAATTGTTTTAATTTCTGTGACGCCATTCTGTTTTTTTATGTTATTTTGGTGTGTGATGTTATATATAAATTGGAGTACGTGTTTCCGGTCTTTGAAAACAGATGGCGTTGATGAGTCTGAAATTCTCGGATTATTATTATTATTATTATTATGAAATGTTTTAATTTTTGTGACGCCATTTTGTTTTTGTTACGCTATTTTGGCGTGTGACGTCATATATAAATCGGAGTACGTGTTTCCGGTGTTTGAAAACAGATGGCGTTGTTGAGTCTGAAATTCTCGGAAATGGGTACATGTATCCGGTGTTTGGGGAGAGATGGCATTGATGAGTCATTGTGGGAAATTCGACAGTTTTCGTCCTGTAGTCAAAATGTAAGAATTAAAACGCTTTTCAGGCTCTGAAAAAGCATAATAATTCAACATTTTCCTGAAGATCATCTTTGGTTTGCTTTGGGGAGAAAATGAGTTTTAAAAGAATATTAGCATTGAACGCGATTTGTTGCAACACCGATATTATATAATTACTCACCTGTAGAGTTTTATTATGTGTAAGAATTTCTGTGTATATATTTTGTAAACTGATGATCGACACCAATAAATGTTGCGATGTGTAAATATGAACTTATTATTTGACAAAATGAAATTAATATAAGGTACTTACATCGTCCCCGTTCTCTATTCTGATCCTTTGTTAACAATTTCAAAGTGTGAAATGATCGTAGAGAAACATATGCAGCTGCCGCAAACACAGATTCCAGTATCATATCGCCTTTCAAGATAGTAAGTTAATTGCTGAATCTGGCTAATTGGTATATCCGGTAAACTCTGATTGCAGTATCATATCAAATTGGTGTCAACACTTGCGAGATGAACTCACTGCTGACTAATCGGCATATCCGGGAAATTTGGATCGCAGTATCATATCAAGTTGGTGTCAACAGTTGCGAGATATCTAATAGCTGCATGTGGTTGATTGCTTGGAAGACTCTGATAGAAAAATAATAAGGGTCTAATTAAATATACAGCTCTCTGACAGCCCGGTCGAGAAGTGTTGAGATAAACTGTTCTAATATAAAGTTCCTTTTTTCTGTTTCCTAATGTAATGTTATGAACCGATCGGCAGGAAAAGTCTACAAATATGGATGTTATTAACTGAGGCAGGTGTCTCACATAATAAAGATGTATTTTATAATATTGGTTATATATGTTTTATAATGGGTTTGGTGTTATAAGTCCACTTTATGCACAGTAAGGCTAAACGGGATCGAACCTACAGTTTTAAAGTGGGATCCGAACTTCTATAAGCTTTCACAGGGAAATGCACAGTAAGGCTAATTGGAATCGGACCTACAGTTTTAAAGTTCCTTTTTTCTGTTTCCGAATATAATATTATGAACCAGTGTTGTAATATCGGTAGGAAAAGTCTACAAATATGAATATCATTAGTTGAGGCATATGTCTCCCATAATGAAGATGTATTTTATAATATCGGATATATATGTTTTATAATGGGTTATTGATTTACTGTTATAAGTCCACTTTATGCACAGTAAGGCTAATCGGGATAAGTTTTAAAGGGGATTCGAACTTCTATAAGCTTTCACAGAGAATATATAAGTATAACATGCATATATATAACTTGATCTTTGACCTTTAGCCTTTGACCTTTGAGCTTGACCATCGAATTTCTCGGCTCCTAATTGAGCTAGGAGAAGGATTGATAGCTTGTTGGGCTCGGAGTGAAGTCCTCTTTCCGGTGAACCAGGTTTTATTGTTCTAGGACCAGCGGTTTCCTACTTTCTTTATTTTCATTCGTAGACCCCCTTCCGACCACTCTAATGAAAGGTCTCGACGTGCAGATTGCGAATATATAATCAGATTCGCTCTACGACGATTAGGGGAGGAGCTAGAACCTTTTGAAAAATTTAGTTTTTTTTTTTTTTTTTTTTTTTTTTTTTTTTGTGCGAAAACTTAAAATCGCTGTAACTCGGCTCCTAATTGAGCTAGGAGGATGATTGATAGCTTGTTGGGCTCGGAGTGAAGTCCTCTTTCCGGTGAACCAGGTTTTATTGTTCTAGGACCAGCGGTTTCCTACTTTCTTTATTTTCATTCGTAGACCCCCTTCCGACCACTCTAATGAAAGGTCTCGACGTGCAGATTGCGAATATATAATCAGATTCGCTCTACGACGATTAGGGGAGGAGCTAGAGCCTTGAGCTAGGAGGATGATTGATAGCTTGTCGGACTCGGAGTGAAGTCTTCTTTCCGGTGAACCAGTTTCATTGTTCTAGGACCAGCGGTTTCCTACTTTTTTATTTTCAATCGTAGACCCTCCTTCCGACCACTCTACTGAAAGGTTTCGACGTGCAGATTACGAATATATAATCAGATTCGCTCTACAACAGAATCAAATTTATACACGGAGGTTGTTTGCGAGCAGAATGTATCGAAGTAGATTCCGCTTTATGCACGGATAGATTAATCGGGACAGAATTCACTTTATACAATTAGGCTGATCGGGATACAAATATACAAGGCCATGGTAGAAATCAGATTGTATAATAATAGCAATGGGATAGGGCCTACATTCTTCAATTAGGATATCGATCAAACTTGGTGCATAAAACGGGTTACAAACATCAGTTCAATCAATCGATCAGCCACTAAGAGGATTCCACATTTTCTGCCATGCCGTCGTATATTTCTGTACCGATTACAATCGGTGCATAATCGCGTATATTTCTGTATCGATCAACTTCAGTGCATAAAACGATCGCGACGGTTGGTCGGGAGTTTCCGGTGTCTGAAAACAGATGACGTCGATGAGTCAGAAATTCAATGAGTGATTCTGGTGAGGAGGTGTTTTTGTGGACGGTTGTTGATGAGTTTGAAATTCCAGGAATTGGGTGCGGTCCTTTCAGCGTACAATAAACGATAAGTATTACTCTTCAAATTGTCTATGAATATTGTGAGAAATAATGCTGATTTAGAAGCCACTTTTAATTTTGGATTTCTTATTTGGTGGAAATAAATTCAGCATAATACTGATGGACCCCACTGTACATGATGTTTTTAAAATGAAAATTACTATCGGTAGTATGAATTGTAAATAAAGTAAAGTGTGTAAAATGTGCTGAATTTTGAATCTCTTATTTCACCGAATAAAATACAGCATAATACTTATGGAGCCCACTGTACAAGGTGTTCTTAAAATTGAACCAAATATTGGTAGAATGTATTGTAAATTGAGTAAAATGTGTAAGCTTTTCTGAATTTTGAAACTCTTATTCGTCGAATAAAATACAGCATAACACGTATGGAACAAACTGTACATGGTGTTTTTTAAAATAAAAACAAATATTGGTAGTATGTATTGTAAATTGAGTAAATATGTAAGATCTGTCCAAGTAATAAATAGAGCGGTGTTTACATACAAAAGTAATGTTATTACTGCGTTGCACTTGGGTGTGGTCCTTTTAGTGTACAGTGAGAACCATGAGTATTACTCTTCAAATTGTTTATGAATATTGTAAGAAATAATGCTGATTTAGAAGCCGCTTTTAATTTTGGAGTTCTTATTTGGTCGAATAAAATGCAGCATAATACTGATGGACCCCACTGTACATGATGTTTTTTAAAATGAAAATAACTATCGGTAGTATGAATTGTAAATTAAGTAAAGTGTGTAAAATGTGCTGAATTTTGAATCTCTTAATATTGTGAGAAATAATGCTGATTTAGAAGCCACTTTTAATTTTGGATTTCTTATTTGGTGGAAATAAATTCAGCATAATACTGATGGACCCCACTGTACATAATGTTTTTAAAATGAAAATTACTATCGGTAGTATGAATTGTAAATAAAGTAAAGTGTGTAAAATGTGCTGAATTTTGAATCTCTTATTTCACCGAATAAAATACAGCATAATACTTATGGAGCCCACTGTACAAGGTGTTCTTAAAATTGAACCAAATATTGGTAGTATGTATTGTAAATTGAGTAAAATGTGTAAGCTTTTCTGAATTTTGAAACTCTTATTCGTCGAATAAAATACAGCATAACACGTATGGAACAAACTGTACATGGTGTTTTTTAAAATAAAAACAAATATTGGTAGTATGTATTGTAAATTGAGTAAATATGTAAGATCTGTCCAAGTAATAAATAGAGCGGTGTTTACATACAAAAGTAATGTTATTACTGCGTTGCACTTGGGTGTGGTCCTTTTAGTGTACAGTGAGAACCATGAGTATTACTCTTCAAATTGTTTATGAATATTGTAAGAAATAATGCTGATTTAGAAGCCGCTTTTAATTTTGGAGTTCTTATTTGGTCGAATAAAATGCAGCATAATACTGATGGACCCCACTGTACATGATGTTTTTTAAAATGAAAATAACTATCGGTAGTATGAATTGTAAATTAAGTAAAGTGTGTAAAATGTGCTGAATTTTGAATCTCTTATTTCACCGAATAAAATACAACATAATACTTATGGAGCCCCCTGTACAAGGTGTTCTTAAAATTGAACTGGACCCCACTGTACATGATGTTTTTTAAAAAATGAGAATAACTATCGGTAGTATGAATTGTAAATAAAGTAAAGTGTGTAAAATGTGCTGAATTTTGAATCTTTTATTTCACCGAATAAAATACAGCGTAATACTTATGGAGCCCACTGTACAAGATGTTCTTAAAATGGAAACAAATATTGGTATTGTAAATTGAGTAAAATGTGTAAGTTTTTCTGAATTTTGAAGTTCTTATTCCGTCGAATAAAATACATCAAAATACTTATGGAGTCCACTGTACATGGTGTTTTTAAAATGAAAAGCAATATTGGTAGTATGTATTGTCAATAGAGTAAAATGTGCGAGCCGTGGTCAAGTAATAAATAAAACGGTGTTTACATATACATCAAAATACTTATGAAGCCCACTGTACATTGTGTTCTTAAAATGAAAACAAATATTGGTAGTATATATTGTAAATTGAGTAAATGTGTAAGATCTGTCCAAGTAATAAATAGAACGTTGTTTACATACAAAAATAATGTTATTATTGCGTTGCACTTGGGTGTGGTCTTTTTTAGCGTACAGTGAGAACCATATGTATTACTCTTCAAATTGTTTACGAATATTGTAAGAAATAATGCTGATTTAGAAGCCGCTTTTAATTTTTGTTCTTATTTGGTCGAATAAAATGCAGCGTAATACTGATGGACCCCACTGTACATGATGTTTTTTAAAAATGAGAATAACTATCGGTAGTATGAATTGTAAATAAAGTAAAGTGTGTAAAATGTGCTGAATTTTGAATCTCTTATTTCACCGAATAACATACAGCATAATACTTATGGAGCCCACTGTACAAGATCTTCTTAAAATTGAAACAAATATTGGTATTGTAAATTGAGTAAAATGTGTAAGTTTTTCTGAATTTTGAAGCTCTTATTTCGTCGAATACAATACATCAAAATAGTTATGAAGCCCACTGTAGATGGTGTTCTTAAAATGAAAGCAAATATTGGTAGTATATATTGCAAATTGAGTAAATGTGTAAGACCTGTCCAAGTAATAAATAGAACGTTGTTTACATACAAAAATAATGTTATTATTGCGTTGCATTTGGGTGTGGTGTTTTTAGCGTACAGTGAGAACCATGAGTATTACTCCTCAAATTGTCTATGAATATTGTAAGAAATAATACTGATTTAGAAGCCGTTTTTAATTTTGGAGTTCTTATTTGGTCGAATAAAATGCAGCGTAATACTGATGGACCCCACTGTACATGATGTTTTTTTAAAAATGAGAATAACTATCGGTAGTATGAATTGTAAATAAAGTAAAGTGTGTAAAATGTGCTGAATTTTGAATCTTTTATTTCACCGAATAAAATACAGCGTAATACTTATGGAGCCCACTGTACAAGATGTTCTTAAAATGGAAACAAATATTGGTATTGTAAATTGAGTAAAATGTGTAAGTTTTTCTGAATTTTGAAGTTCTTATTCCGTCGAATAAAATACATCAAAATACTTATGGAGTCCACTGTACATGGTGTTTTTAAAATGAAAAGAAATATTGGTAGTATGTATTGTCAATAGAGTAAAATGTGCGAGCCGTGTGTGAATGTGTGTATTTTGTATAGTAAATAAAAAGAGTGAATTAACTTCATGCACTGAGACTAATCGGAAACATGATGTTTTTTTAAAATGAGAATAACTATCGGTAGTATGAATTGTAAATAAAGTAAAGTGTGTAAAATGTGCTGAATTTTGAATCTTTTATTTCACCGAATAAAATACAGCGTAATACTTATGGAGCCCACTGTACAAGATGTTCTTAAAATGGAAACAAATATTGGTAGTATGTATTGTAAATTGAGTAAAATGTGTAAGTTTTTCTGAATTTTGAAGTTCTTATTCCGTCGAATAAAATACATCAAAATACTTATGGAGTCCACTGTACATGGTGTTTTTAAAATGAAAAGAAATATTGGTAGTATGTATTGTCAATAGAGTAAAATGTGCGAGCCGTGTGTGAATGTGTATTTTGTATAGTAAATAAAAAGAGTGAATTAACTTCATGCACTGAGACTGATCGGAAATAGGATGTATGGTTAATCGGAAACAGAATGTATCTATGGGATTGAACAGATGTTTAAAATCCACTTTATGCACAAATAGGTGTGACGGATTGAAATAATGTTTGAAACCTGTTTTATGCACCAAGGGTAAACCGTTTTATGCACCGAAACTGATCGATACCACCGATGGTAATCGGTACAGAAATATACGACGCCATGGTAGAAAATGTGGAATCCTCTTAGGGGCTGATCGATTGATTGAACTGATGTTTGTAATCCGTTTTATGCACCAAGTTTGATCGATATCCTAATTGAAGAATGTAGGGTCTATCCCATTGCCATTATACTCAGTAAGGCTAAACGGGATCGAACCTACAGTTTTAAAGTGGGATCCGAACTTCTAAATAGAGCGGTGTTTACATACAAAAGTAATGTTATTATTGCGTTGCAATTGGGTGTGGTCCTTTTAGCGTACAGTGAGAACCATGAGTATTACTCTTCAAATTGTTTATGAATATTGTAAGAAATAATGCTGATTTAGAAGCCGCTTTTAATTTTTGTTCTTATTTGGTCGAATAAAATACAGTGTAATACTAATTGACCCCACTGTACATGATGTTTTTAAAATGAGAATAACTATCGGTAGTATGAATTGTAAATAAAGTAAAGTGTGTAAAATGTGCTGAATTTTGAATCTTTTATTTCACCGAATAAAATACAGCGTAATACTTATGGAGCCCACTGTACAAGATGTTCTTAAAATGGAAACAAATATTGGTATTGTAAATTGAGTAAAATGTGTAAGTTTTTCTGAATTTTGAAGTTCTTATTCCGTCGAATAAAATACATCAAAATACTTATGGAGTCCACTGTACATGGTGTTTTTAAAATGAAAAGAAATATTGGTAGTATGTATTGTCAATAGAGTAAAATGTGCGAGCCGTGGTCAAGTAATAAATAGAGTGGTGTTTACATACAAAAGTAATGTTATTATTATTGCGTTGCACTATACTTAGCAAATTCTTTCCCTCCATCTTTTCAATATACTGATAAAGACATTACAGAATAAAAACTCTGCAGTGATAGTCGGAACATATGCACATATTAGATACGTGTAGAGTTGAATCATTAACGGAACGGATGCAACTTCCTTGTTGGGTCTGCATGCCTGAGATAGCAAACTTCCTCTCAGAGTCTCCATAAAATGATAAGTTGGTTCACACTATGTTCCTTGTCACATCCTGCTACAGCAGGCATCAGAAAATTGAACAGTTGCAGCCGAAGGAATGGAGAAGGTGCCAGTGGAAATCTGGGTGCGGATTTTATCCATGGTTCCCCTGCACAATATTATTCCCTTAGCAGCATTGAATAAAATATTGAAAACTGCTGTTCAGATAGTGATAGGCGATTACACTTATGTCACGTATGGGTGCAGAGTGAAGAAGATATCAGATTTTGCTAATTTTAGGCCAATGCTTAACAACGAGTTGGATGTTCTGGAAGAAAATCGCTTCCCTGGTATGTACCGGTGGAGTGATTCATGGCGCGAACATAATAGAAAAGTAGATGCTGTGATAGACAAAATAATTCGCTCCACCGAACTGGAAACTGCATGCCGTAAATATGGAGTGTTCGATGTGTGAATGTGTGTATTTTGTATAGTAAATAGAGTGAATTAACTTTATGCACTGAAGCTGATAGGAAGTAGGATGTATGGTTAATCGGTTAATCGGGAGCAGAATGTATCTATGCGGATTGAACCGATGTTTAAAGTCCGCTTTATGCACAGATAGGTTAATCAGGACAGAATCAACTTTATACACTGAGGTTATTCGCGAGCAGAATGTATCGAAGCGGGTTCCGCTTTATGCACGGATAGATTAATCGGGACAGAATTTACTTTATGCAATTAGGGTGATCGGGACAGAAATATAAGAGAAAGTAGGATGTATGGTTAATCGGGAGCAGAATGTATCTATGCGGATTGAACCGATGTTTAAAGTCCACTTTATGCACAGATAGGTTAATCAGGACAGAATCAACTTTATACACTGAGGTTATTCGCGAGCAGAATGTATCGAAGTGGGTTCCGCTTTATGCACGGATAGATTAATCGGGACAGAATTTACTTTATGCAATTAGGGTGATCGGGACAGAAATATAAGAGAAAGTAGGATGTATGGTTAATCGGGAGCAGAATGTATCTATGCGGATTGAACCGATGTTTAAAGTCCACTTTATGCACAGATAGGTTAATCAGGACAGAATCAACTTTATACACTGAGGTTATTCGCGAGCAGAATGTATCGAAGTGGGTTCCGCTTTATGCACGGATAGATTAATCGGGACAGAATTTACTTTATGCAATTAGGGTGATCGGGACAGAAATATAAGAGAAAGTAGGATGTATGGTTAATCGGGAGCAGAATGTATCTATGCGGATTGAACCGATGTTTAAAGTCCGCTTTATGCACAGATAGGTTAATCAGGACAGAATCAACTTTATACACTGAGGTTATTCGCGAGCAGAATGTATCGAAGCGGGTTCCGCTTTATGCACGGATAGATTAATCGGGACAGAATTTACTTTATGCAATTAGGGTGATCGGGACAGAAATATAAGAGAAAGTAGGATGTATGGTTAATCGGGAGCAGAATGTATCTATGCGGATTGAACCGATGTTTAAAGTCCGCTTTATGCACAGATACGTTAATCAGGACAGAATCAACTTTATACACTGAGGTTATTCGCGAATAGAATGTATCGAAGTGGATTCCGCTTTATGCACGGATAGATTAATCGAGACAGAATTTACTTTATGCAATTAGGCTGATCAGGACAGAAATATACGAGCCCATGGTAGAAATCAGGTTGTATAATGGCAATGGGATAGGCCCTACATTCTTCAATTAGGATATCGATCAAACTTGGTGCATAAAACGGGTTACAAACATCAGTTGAATCAATCGATCAGCCCCTAAGAGGATTCCACATTTTTTACCATGCCGTCGTATATTTCTGTACCGATTACCATTGGTGGTATCGATCAGTTTCGGTGCATAAAACGGTTTACCCTTGGTGCATAAAACAGGTTTCAAACATTATTTCAATCCGTCACACCTATTTGTGCATAAAGTGGATTTTAAACATCTGTTCAATCCCATAGATACATTCTGCTTCCGATTAACCATACATCCTATTTCCGATTAGTCTCAGTGCATGAAGTTAATTCACTTTTTTATTTACTATACAAAATACACACATTCACACACGGCTCGCACATTTTACTCTATTAACAATACATACTACCAATACTTCTTTTCATTTTAAAAACACCATGTACAGTGGACTCCATAAGTATTTTGATGTATTTGATTCGACGGAATAAGAACTTCAAAATTCAGAAAAAATTACACATTTTACTCAATTTACAATACATACTAACAATATTTGTTTCCATTTTAAGAACATCTTGTACAGTGGGCTCCATAAATATTACGCTGTATTTTATTCGGTGAAATAAAAGATTCAAAATTCAGCACATTTTACACACTTTACTTTATTTACAATTCATACTACCGATAGTTATTCTCATTTTTTAAAAAAACATCATGTACAGTGGGGTCCAGTTCAATTTTAAGAACACCTTGTACAGGGGGCTCCATAAGTATTATGTTGTATTTTATTCGGTGAAATAAGAGATTCAAAATTCAGCACATTTTACACACTTTACTTAATTTACAATTCATACTACCGATAGTTATTTTCATTTTAAAAAACATCATGTACAGTGGGGTCCATCAGTATTATGCTGCATTTTATTCGACCAAATAAGAACTCCAAAATTAAAAGCGGCTTCTAAATCAGCATTATTTCTTACAATATTCATAAACAATTTGAAGAGTAATACTCATGGTTCTCACTGTACACTAAAAGGACCACACCCAAGTGCAACGCAGTAATAACATTACTTTTGTATGTAAACACCGCTCTATTTATTACTTGGACAGATCTTACATATTTACTCAATTTACAATACATACTACCAATATTTGTTTTTATTTTAAAAAACACCATGTACAGTTTGTTCCATACGTGTTATGCTGTATTTTATTCGACGAATAAGAGTTTCAAAATTCAGAAAAGCTTACACATTTTACTCAATTTACAATACATACTACCAATATTTGGTTCAATTTTAAGAACACCTTGTACAGTGGGCTCCATAAGTATTATGCTGTATTTTATTCGGTGAAATAAGAGATTCAAAATTCAGCACATTTTACACACTTTACTTTATTTACAATTCATACTACCGATAGTAATTTTCATTTTAAAAACATCATGTACAGTGGGGTCCATCAGTATTATGCTGAATTTATTTCCACCAAATAAGAAATCCAAAATTAAAAGTGGCTTCTAAATCAGCATTATTTCTCACAATATTCATAGACAATTTGAAGAGTAATACTTATCGTTTATTGTACGCTGAAAGGACCGCACCCAATTCCTGGAATTTCAAACTCATCAACAACCGTCCACAAAAACACCTCCTCACCAGAATCACTCATTGAATTTCTGACTCATCGACGTCATCTGTTTTCAGACACCGGAAACTCCCGACCAACCGTCGCGATCGTTTTATGCACTGAAGTTGATCGATACAGAAATATACGCGATTATGCACCGATTGTAATCGGTACAGAAATATACGACGGCATGGCAGAAAATGTGGAATCCTCTTAGTGGCTGATCGATTGATTGAACTGATGTTTGTAACCCGTTTTATGCACCAAGTTTGATCGATATCCTAATTGAAGAATGTAGGCCCTATCCCATTGCTATTATTATACAATCTGATTTCTACCATGGCCTTGTATATTTGTATCCCGATCAGCCTAATTGTATAAAGTGAATTCTGTCCCGATTAATCTATCCGTGCATAAAGCGGAATCTACTTCGATACATTCTGCTCGCAAACAACCTCCGTGTATAAATTTGATTCTGTTGTAGAGCGAATCTGATTATATATTCGTAATCTGCACGTCGAAACCTTTCAGTAGAGTGGTCGGAAGGGGGGTCTACGAATGAAAATAAAAAAAGTAGGAAACCGCTGGTCCTAGAACAATGAAACCTGGTTCACCGGAAAGAGGACTTCACTCCGAGCCCAACAAGCTATCAATCATCCTCCTAGCTCAATTAGGAGCCGAGTTACAGCGATTTTAAGTTTTCGCACCAAAAAAAAAAAAAAAAAAATCAAAAGGCTCTAGCTCCTCCCCTAATCGTCGTAGAGCGAATCTGATTATATATTCGCAATCTGCACGTCGAGACCTTTCATTAGAGTGGTCGGAAGGGGGGGTCTACGAATGAAAATAAAGAAAGTAGGAAACCGCTGGTCCTAGAACAATAAAACCTGGTTCACCGGAAAGAGGACTTCACTCCGAGCCCAACAAGCTATCAATCCTTCTCCTAGCTCAATTAGGAGCCGAGAAATTCGATGGTCAAGCTCAAAGGTCAAAGGCTAAAGGTCAAAGATCAAGTTATATATATGCATGTTATACTTATATATTCTCTGTGAAAGCTTATAGAAGTTCGAATCCCCTTTAAAACTTATCCCGATTAGCCTTACTGTGCATAAAGTGGACTTATAACAGTAAATCAATAACCCATTATAAAACATATATATCCGATATTATAAAATACATCTTCATTATGGGAGACATATGCCTCAACTAATGATATTCATATTTGTAGACTTTTCCTACCGATATTACAACACTGGTTCATAATATTATATTCGGAAACAGAAAAAAGGAACTTTAAAACTGTAGGTCCGATTCCAATTAGCCTTACTGTGCATTTCCCTGTGAAAGCTTATAGAAGTTCGGATCCCACTTTAAAACTGTAGGTTCGATCCCGTTTAGCCTTACTGTGCATAAAGTGGACTTATAACACCAAACCCATTATAAAACATATATAACCAATATTATAAAATACATCTTTATTATGTGAGACACCTGCCTCAGTTAATAACATCCATATTTGTAGACTTTTCCTGCCGATCGGTTCATAACATTACATTAGGAAACAGAAAAAAGGAACTTTATATTAGAACAGTTTATCTCAACACTTCTCGACCGGGCTGTCAGAGAGCTGTATATTTAATTAGACCCTTATTATTTTTCTATCAGAGTCTGCCAAGCAATCAACCACATGCAGCTATTAGATATCTCGCAACTGTTGACACCAACTTGATATGATACTGCGATCCAAATTTCCCGGATATGCCGATTAGTCAGCAGTGAGTTCATCTCGCAAGTGTTGACACCAATTTGATATGATACTGCAATCAGAGTTTACCGGATATACCAATTAGCCAGATTCAGCAATTAACTTACTATCTTGAAAGGCGATATGATACTGGAATCTGTGTTTGCGGCAGCTGCATATGTTTCTCTACGATCATTTCACACTTTGAAATTGTTAACAAAGGATCAGAATAGAGAACGGGGACGATGTAAGTACCTTATATTAATTTCATTTTGTCAAATAATAAGTTCATATTTACACATCGCAACATTTATTGGTGTCGATCATCAGTTTACAAAATATATACACAGAAATTCTTACACATAATAAAACTCTACAGGTGAGTAATTATATAATATCGGTGTTGCAACAAATCGCGTTCAATGCTAATATTCTTTTAAAACTCATTTTCTCCCCAAAGCAAACCAAAGATGATCTTCAGGAAAATGTTGAATTATTATGCTTTTTCAGAGCCTGAAAAGCGTTTTAATTCTTACATTTTGACTACAGGACGAAAACTGTCGAATTTCCCACAATGACTCATCAATGCCATCTCTCCCCAAACACCGGATACATGTACCCATTTCCGAGAATTTCAGACTCAACAACGCCATCTGTTTTCAAACACCGGAAACACGTACTCCGATTTATATATGACGTCACACGCCAAAATAGCGTAACAAAAACAAAATGGCGTCACAAAAATTAAAACATTTCATAATAATAATAATAATAATAATCCGAGAATTTCAGACTCATCAACGCCATCTGTTTTCAAAGACCGGAAACACGTACTCCAATTTATATATAACATCACACACCAAAATAACATAAAAAAACAGAATGGCGTCACAGAAATTAAAACAATTCATAATAATAATAATAATAATCCGAGAATTTCCGACTCATCAACGCCATCTGTTTTCAAACACCGGAAACACGTACTCCGATTTATATATAACATCACACACCAAAATAACATAACAAAAACAAAATGGCGTCACTGAAATTAAAACAATTCATAATAATAATAATAATCCGAGAATTTCCGACTCATCAACGCCATCTGTTTTCGAACACCGGAAACACGTACTCCAATTTATATATGACGTCACACGCCAAAATAGCGTAACAAAATGGCGTCACAGAAATTAAAACAATTCCTAATAATAATATAATAATATTTCAATTAATAATAATTTAATAATATAATCTGGTCACGTGACTTCCATTTTGTGACGTCACAAACAGTCACGTGACTCCCAGAAATTGCACATTCATCCAAACCTACGCCCAAAACATGTTCGGACATGTTCTATTCAGACAGAAAAACCGTTCCACCCATTTCCAGAAATCTCAGACTTATCAACGGTCTCAAACGGGAAACGCCCCCCAAAACTTACCACCTATCTCATCAACACCGGAAACCCTTATCAAGTCCTCATTAACAACAAAAAACACTTCCCGCAAACTTATCAAAGCCACCGAAAACGCCCCCCGGAAACACTTATCAATCTCCTCATTCACAACAGGAAATCCATATCATTAAGCCCCGCCCCTTTTCCCCATCAACCAATCAAAACGCTCAAAACATTAAGCCCCGCCCCTTTTCCCCCATCAACCAATCAAAACGCTCAAAACATTAAGCCCCGCCCCTTTTCCCCATCAACCAATCAAAACGCTCAAAACATTAAGCCCCGCCCACTTTTCCCCATCAACCAATCAAAACGCTCAAAACACCCACCCTTGCTTGCCCACACTGCTTGGTCATCAATTGATCTTTGATCGATCTTTTCCAATCAATTGATTTATCGGACTCTACGCGGGTGCATAACTACTAACCTAGTGGGTTTGTTTGTTACCTAGATATTCGCAATAGTTCCATGGCTACGTAAACCTATTAAGCTATTGCGAATATCTAGAAAACAACGTATGCAAACTGCACGAAGATTCAAGTTTGTTTGAATTTGTTTTTAAGTCTACTTTACGCACAAAAAGGCTAATCGGGACTGGAACTGCAGTTTAAAGTGGTATCCGAACCACTATGTGCTTCCACCGGGTATCGAACCAGGGACCCTTTCATTACAAAAAGTCCAGTCGAGCCTTAACCTAAAGAGACAAGCAGGTCCATAGCCAGAATTATATTTCGGGAGGTGCTCATCCCTTATCAGCAGTCGCCATTTAAAGGCAAAAAGGGGCGGGGAGCGGGAATAGAAGCCCTGAAGATGAATTTCTCAGTATTCATTATACAAGATGTTTAATCGTGCTGGGCGACATATCGTCCAGACGATATATGGCGATATTGAAAAAAATATCGTTCAGGCCATATCAACTAGACTATATATCGTCACGATATTTTTGCGATATATATCGTGGAGACCATATAACTATCGCCGATATCACGATACAGTAAAATATTGTATCGTCTGTGACGATATTTTCTTGACGATATATCACGATATAAAATTTCCGATATCGTCCATTCCTAATTACCATCATACACTATTTAAATTAGATACTTGCAGGATTTATGGGGGGCGGGGGGAGGAACGCAACAGAGATACGAACAACGAACAAGCATACATTTGTGGAAGTACAGAAGTTAAAGACTGTAATTACAGAACTGTAGCCAAGGGTTTCCGGGCTCGATACCCGGTGAAGGCATATAGTGGTTCGCATACCACTTCAAACTGCAGGTCCGGTCTCGATTAGCCTCTCTGTGCGTAAAGTGAACTTAAAACAAAATTCAAACACACACACACAACTATCTACCGATTCGCCCGTAGCAAGATACTCACGATTCCATCGTAAGAGGCGAACCCGTCGCCGAATATGTCCACCCTGTCGCTCACGGGCCGAACGTGCTGGTCGCTCTCCCAGACGCAGTCCATGACGGCACAGTGGCACGGGGGCCTCTGCCGTGCATCTCCCGATCCTTCCCAACCTGACACACGCAGACACACGGCCCCCTTCCCCCCTAATGAGGGGATCGATAGTAGGAAGTGACCACGCGAAAGCTGAGCTCCGTGCTGGGCGACCAGGTGAACCAAAAAACTTCCCACCGACTTCAATCTTTCACGAATCTCTGCAGACCAAGTTTCTTGTCGCAGGAAAGATTAATGTGTTCGTAGATCTCGGCATTTTCTTCCAATTTCCGCCGAGACTACCACGATTCGCGACAAAGCACAAGATTTTATTTGTATTATTTAGCGTCGCTTTTTCTGCCACTATTGGTTAATCGCAACGACGAGGATGAGATGATATGGCGAAGGGACACAAAGAACACCCACGCTCTGGTCGGATTCGAATCCGGGACTCCTCCGTGGCAGAATGGTTAGCACACCGTGCTACGACGCTAGAGGTACAGGGTTTGAATCCCCGCCTTTGTTCTTATACGTATTTTCCCAAGATTTTCACTTTTAATGTAATTTGCAGTATTATTAAAATTGTTAACTGTATACAAACTGAAAATGCACAAAAGCAATATCAATAAGAAAATAAAATATAGTAACATGATGTATTGTAGGCTACAAGATACTTCGGTATGTATACGTTTAAAAGAAATTATTCAAATATTCGTTCATATTTTTATTTTATTTTAAAAATGCCTTCTCTATTGCAATATGCCTCTTTTATGCGAATTACGTATATAGTCGTCATCAGTGTTCAACCATGAATGACATTTTTCTGTAAGTTAACTGATTTCATCCACATACTTAATGTTGTTGATTTTGCTTTATTTTATGTATTTCATTTCTTGTGTCACATTTGGCTAATTTGCGAAAATGTGGATGTGTGATGATATGGAACTGATGAATAGACACCCACAAACATCCATGCCCAGGCCAGGATTCGAACCCGGGGCCTCTGGCGTCGTAGCGCCGCTTATTTAATGGAAATAGGTAAAATCCACTGGGTATCGAACCCGCGATCCCTTCATTACAAGGCGAGAGCGTTACTATTACGCCATCGGGGAACGTCGGTCTGAAATCTCACCGAAGACCAACCACGGTCAGGTCTGGATTCGATACTATCGAATTTGGGACCGAACGTGAGTGGACTATTAAACGCCCTCGGCCAGGGAGGCGGCATTGTGAACCATTCATGCAGCTTTTCTTTTAAAAAGTGCATGTACTTATATGAACATGCTAAGTGTGGTGTTATAAATCTCGCATAACCTTAAAGGACGCAGATAATGCTCCACTAATCCAGAAACGACGCGGTCGAGGTTGCCACTCCCTCTCAAGAGCCACTTTCACTTTCGCCCCGCACGGAAAAATCCTCCGAGGTGGTTGACTGCAAAAACTTTCCTAACCGCTGACCACTTAGAGCGAAGGTGGAAAAATCTAGAGCGACCTTGGAAGAGACGATGCAAGTTCATCGAGTACACGCAGAAGGCTTCGTCACGTCCTTTCGCGCTCATTCAAGCAGATAGCAGCTCAGGGGCTGATACCAACTTCCACTTCTAGAGTCGACACACCTCCCTGCCGATGTCACGACCGGCTAGGAGCATTAGCACCTTGGTAACATGCTAACAGTACCAAACCTAACCTGCCTAACCTATCCACGTATGCATATAATAGCTTTAATAAGCAAAATATAACTTGCCTATTTACATGCTTCTTTATGCTAGAGCGCCAGCAAAGGGAGCCAGAGGAGGCACTTACCCCCCCCCCCCCCGATATTGGAAAATTTTCACGTAATTCGAATGGGGAAATTGTAGCGATATTTTACATGCTGTAAGTTACAGCAAATAACTGCCATGTCCAACAAAATAACGAGAGAACCTTTTTTACCAGACTACCATAAAATCTCAATATTAGGTATATCTGCAGTTAATTATGAACTGTATGGTGTTAAGTTCCACGTTCTTGCAAAATGGAAGAAAAATCACACTTCTTATGGAATTTTTCCTTGTAATAAGAAAATGTTATGAATAATTTTCAGCTCAAGCTCATTAAAAGATACGTAGATACTTGAAGATTTCCAATGAGGCACATTTATTTTTTTCCCTCCCACGGAGTACAATTTTACAAGGAAGGAAACGGAGGGCAAAATATTTTTGATGTGGATAGTAGGGCTGTGGGCGAAGGGATGGGCAAGGTATATTTTATAATCCCGACTTTCGGGACGAAAAAAAATGAAGACGCGGTGAAAATCTCGAATTTTACACATTATTTCCCCCCTCACGGACTTCTGGATAAAAACTGTTAATTTCAGGAAATTTCAGATATTTATGGCACGGAAATGTGTATTTATGGAGCTTCGGACGTTAGGATATATTTCGAAAAGGAGTATTTGCAGAGTTACTCTTTAAAAGTACCCGAGTTATAGTAATTTTTCTTCAAAAGTTATTCATGTTGAAAATCAGTTCAGAAAAAGCTGAAAATTTCCAATGCCAGGCGCCTCTGAACTGAATATTTAAAATGTTCTTTGTTAACTATTTGCGTAACTTTGACGTAATTCTTTTTACCACGATTCTTACCGACACGCTACCATAATTATGATTGCCTAACCACTAATTGCAGTTACTTGTAGATAAACATTTTCTCGTAAACGGTATTGCATGATGACGTTCATGGAACTGTGATAAGCAAAATACAATAACAAAACCAAAACCAAATTAACTTTATAGCCACGGAAGAGTTTAAGTGTATTATTTCACCATTCGAACGTGCAGCATGGTATTTATAGCAATTCGTTCTTTTGGAAAGTGTAGAATTACTTGTCATTGTTTTCAACCATAAAGCTATTGTTACATAATTTTATCGCAATATTATTTCAACCGATATTAAACCTTGAACAATCTAACAGGAGTCTTCTTTCACTGTATACCTCATACTTAGATGAGAGATGTTATATGGTTTATTAAATTCTACCAATGGTGGGCCTCCCTCATGGCGCAGTCGTAGCGTCGTCGCCTTGTAATCAAGGGGTCGGGTTCGATACCCGGTGGAGGCACATAGAGGTTCGGATCCCACTTTAAACTGTAGGTCCAGTCCCGATTAGCCTTACTGTGCATAAAGCGGACTTAAAACACCAACTCAATCAATCAATCTACCAATGGTGTTACGTAAGATACCTCATACATCTTGTATGTAAGATTTAATTTCAAAGATTCACTGTTTCAGTTGACAACATTGGCTGAACAGTTCAATAAGCTGCACCACAACTGCTGTTGATGTAGTATTACTAGAGGACAACGAAAATCCAATTAAATGGGTTTAAAAGTTACCAAAGATAAAACTCAATACATGCTTGTCTAAACCAAATATCAAGAAATGAAAAGGAATTACCGTTTATAAGTCATTTGATATAATTCCCAAAGTCAAGTAATTTGGAATAATATCGACACACCAAAATGTTGTCGAAGAAATTAAAAGCAGGGTTAATACAGGTAAAACATGTTCCCTTTTTATTCATAAAGTCTGATCAGTGGCGTGCCCACGGAGGGGTTTGTGGGGGTCATACCCCACACCTTTGGCCCAGTATTCCTAAAAAAAATGGTTATAAAACTAATCTACCCATACACTGCAGACTCCTGAAGCCTGCCTCTCTCCACAAAAACCCATTCATTTATGCAAGGATCGAAATTTTTATACATTTGAAAAATTGTCGATGTTATTTTAGTAGCCTTTTATAGGTTCACATTTAAATATTTCATAGTTCGAGGGGGTACGGACCTTTCGGGTTTGATTGATTGATTGAATTGTCCACTTTATGCACAGTAAGGCTAATCGGGACTGGACCTACAGTTTAAAGTGGGATCCCAACCACTATGTGCCTCCACCGGGCTACCACTGCGTCATCGGGGAGGGCCTAATTTCGGGTTTGGGATTGCCAGAGGGTTAGATGTCGGTGGAACATTTCACATATCGTAAAAACATCGTCACTGAGTGTGTTTCAGATTCGCCCTGCTCGCACGTTCATTCGACAAGTGTAAGTAAACCAGTCTGAACGAACAGAGAAGAATTTAGCCATGACCCGTCGTCAGGCCCGTACAAGGGATTTTTTCGGGGGAGGGGGGGTAGACCCAAAGGCAGATTTTATAAATTTTCTCTAAGGCACAGCATGTGTATTAATGTTGTAAACATATTAGACACTATATATGGGAGAGGATGTGTAGAGAAATTTGCTCATTTTGATGCTAGGAATCCTTGAAGAACGACATTTTCTAACCTGCGATTTTTTAAAAATTAAATAATAAAAACAGCCTACGAGAAGCAACATATGTCTATGCGGTGATAGATGATTGTTCACCATTTTGCAAAATCAAAGTTCCCGACTTTTCCAGGCATTTTACATAACTTTTCAGACTACTGTATAATGATTTAACATGCTAATAAATTAGAGTTGTACTTCAACTTTGCAAGTTAATCAAACGAATCAAGTTTGTTGAACATTTTTGAAAATAAATGAAAAATTAAAAGAAGGAATGTTAACAAAAAAAGAAGATTGTTGGGAAGATAAAACTAAATGTGTTTTCGGTTACAAATTCTGGCAAGCAGGCAGGAATCATGTAATTCACCTGACTTTTCCAGGTTTTGAACACTTTTTTTTAAAAAAATCCTTTGTTTCCAATTACCTTCTCACTCCTATCCTGGTTTTCCTGACTCCTCCAGTTGTCCAGGACTTTCAGGTCAGTGCGAACCCTGTAAATTAATTATCTGAAGGGAACGGCTAAGATAAGTGACTTCACCCTGGCAGCGTCTGTGCTGGCAAAATATTGATTCGCTTTTGGAATCTTATTTGACAGTAAAAATAAATGCCAGTGGCATACATGTGGGATAGAAAATGCAATTTGCAGCACCTTGCAATCGATTTTTTTCGTCTTGATGTCCTCTACACACTGTGAAAGTTGTCAGTCTTGTATGGTCAGGTCACACCCCGTGTATTTATGTTCAAGACAATTACAAGTAGAAAATATAAAAAGTTGTAGTAAAATATATTCAGATTGACTGAATCTCGTAAATAATATTGTACTTATTTTTTTCCAGTATTTTTGGAAAATAACAATATGTTTCTGCTCAGTGGCGGCGAAAAGGGACCAGACCTTGCAGTACTGGTGGAGAGCTAAATGCCCCCCTCCTATATGGTTGGTTTTGTTTTGCAGTCATTGAGGAACTTTTGTTCCATAATGTATAAAGCATACAAAATTCCCCTTTATGCAAATTAATGTGAAAAATTAGTGACACTGTAATAGAAGAAACCATTCAATAATCAAGGGGTTCCAATTTCTCGAGTGTCAACAAACTGTTTTTGACTAAAAAAAATCAGACAATTTTTAAAATGTACACAGTATTCTACAGAAAGTCCTACATAACCAGTACAATGTCTGCAGTGGCGGAAGGGTCTTCATTTATAGCACGTAGCGTCCGAGCCGAGACGAAAAATGTCGGGACATGGATTGAAAGGAATGGACGTTTTCGACTAAATCGGGATGTCTGATGGCCTTGCATCAAGGGTTATAAAACTAAAATTGTCAAATATTGCAGACTGCAGAATTCTGGAATCCATTCATTTGTGCAAGAACAAAATCGAAGTTCTTACAAAATTTGAAAAATCATCAACGTTATTTTCATAGGTTTTTATACGTTCAAATTAAAAAAATTCCAGGCTCGAGGGGGGGCATGGCCCGCGTGCCCCCTCCTTGGGTACGGGCCTGCCTGTCTGATGCTTTGGCAAGTTGCGGTTTCCCCGTGATAACACGGGTGACGCTTCGCTGCTGACCGAATCCAAAGCTAACGAAAAAAGCAAGCACAGCCATATGGCGCGACCTTCGCAACCCACTGGGTAAACACCGCCATGCCGACTCTTTTATTAACTCTGGTCTCGCCGGATTATCGAGATCCGCTGAAGAAGAGACGACGTCATAAAAAGTATTTATTACGTCGTTCGCTTATGATTGATTATGTAAGACAATGAATATTTAATCTGTGTAAAATATATGAACATTTAATCTAAATCAAAATATATTTATTTAGTATGGAACTTATACAGACAAGAGAGACTGTCTTGATTATAGGTAGCTTACATGCATTGTTTAATGTACAAAGTAATTAAGAAAAAAGTATATGTTATTAAGTCGAGATTGGATCGAGATTTTCCCTTCCATTGATTACATGATTTGATTTTCTTATTTCGCGTTTCGGCCACTTTTGGCTAATCGTGAAGATGACGATGAGTGATGATATGATGAAATTGACGAAGGGGCACTCACAAAGAACACTCATGTCCAGGATTCGAACCAGGAACCCATGGAGTCGTAGCGCGCTGTGCTAACCACTCCGTCACGGAGGTTGGCTGCTAGACGATTAGAAAGGTGGGAATTGCAAAAATATTACGAGAATGGCAACACATACAAAAAAACTAAAAATACATACAGAACGTTTCAATATCATTCCGAATAGTCTAGCTTCAAATACAACGAAGAGAAAAGTGAGAAATTTCGAAAGCTTCAGTCTTAATGGCTTGACGACAAATGAAACTAACAGCTGATTTTCACGGGGCAAGAGAAAGCAGGCAATGTCATCTAATAACTGGCTGGAAGGCACAAAGACACGTGGAAGTTTATGCAAGAGGAAATTGTTTTCGCCTTGACATTCTGCTCGCCGAATATGATCCGTCACGGGGGAAAGGAAACAATAAAAGTGCAACGTGTCTTCCCGTTCTATCAGCATCAGATGAACTGTTACCGAGCAGATTTCGATCTTTTAAAAATACTTCCCTTTCAACAGGATTGCGTCAAACGGGGTGAAGTTCCCATGCTTATGTAACCCTTAACGGGACGTGGTTAATTTTATTTCATTTTAACAAAAAAGAATATACCCCTCTCATCCATGGAAGAGACAGCAGCAAACAGAGAAGGGCTCAACCCTTTCAAAATAACTAAAATATTAGTACTAAAGACAAAATCATGTAAATTTAATTTGTCACCTACTTTTACATTCGCTCCCCTTTTATTTGCATTGTAATAGCTATTAAAACTTTAAAAACAGACGTGGTCCATTTTTTTACTGATGGATGGCAGTGGAAATCTTGGACAGCCATTTGTCCAGTGAAGGCTACACTTACGATACACGACAGAGCGGAACCTTTCATTTGGGCTTTAAATACCCTTCCCAGCTGCCAAAGACTTCCACAATTAGAAATTCCTTTTGCCGCTATTCAACTGTTCGATTAATCCATCGACGCACGTCATCACCCGACAGAAAGAAACACAGCAGGGACCGAGGTTTTTGCATTCAAGTCACGCAAGAGGCCACTTTAGCAAACATGAAACAATATTTAATTCAAGAGATTTTGTTTGGCGGAGTTCTTCCTACTTCGATACCTGGAATCGATTTCTCTGATTTGTCCCAATTAACGCTAATTATGCATCAAATAAATTATGGTCTAAAATCTAGAGCAGTTTCTGAGAAGACAACTAAAATCACAATAGTTATGAATGCAAGAAATATTACTGTGTAATTTGCGTAAAACTAATTACTAGTTTTATCGCTGTGTCAAATTGCAGTTTTGCCATTTCCCATCACTTTCTTTAGTTTTAGAAATTTCATCGCTACTACAAAAATGGATCATCCTCCCCCTCCTCTCTCTCTCTCACCTCTTTCCGAAAGAAAGGGTCGCCACTAGACGAAATCCGAAAGAGTGCGTTGCCAAAACACAAAGAGACAGATTCGCAAGTAAGCAGGGTTGCAAGAAGTTGGTCGCAAAGGTACAGAGTAGCAAAAAGCCAGGGTCAACAAAAGACAGTGTCGAAAAAGCCATTTGCAAGAAGCCAGGGTCGACAAAATACTGGTAACGAGTCTCTAGACTACCCTGTCTTTTGGCGACTTTGTCCTTTGGTGAACCTTCTTCTCGCAACCCTCTTTTGGCGACGCTTTCTTTAGACAAATGACGATGAGGATGAAGGAGAAGCGACAAAGAACACCCGTGCCTACACCGGGACTCGAAACCGGGAACTTGCAACGATTATAAATACCTTTAAAGAAAACACGAAGACGAAGAGAGTACTTCTGTGGGTTTACGTATTCGAAATATAAGAATGCAAGATGCAATTCACTCTTGACTATTTGATTTCCGTCACATATAGAGATATTATATTGCTGTTGATTTTTGTCACCATAGGAACGAAAATATCCAAATATTACATCATTTACACAGCACTTAAGCGAAAATAAATAAATAACACATAACATGTTCCACAAAAGTAATTATTATACAAATTTTCAACTTTTAATAGAAAGTGAAAGTTCAATAATTAGTAATTTTAATTAACACATAATCATATTGTGAAGCTCTACGGGACCGTCACAATCGAAAGTCAACCACTTAACACATTCGGCCGGCTCCAAAACACAATGAAGCATCAATGCCTCACACGGAATTACAATCTAGGAGCTGTGGGTTCGCAGCGAAGTACGCTAACCACTCTCCCACGGAGTTTGGCCCTCTAATATCTTATCTGTTTCTGTTCTACAGGGTGTCCACAAATTTTATTTTCAACTTTTCACCTTTATGACGGACACCCTGTAAGTTCATTGTATTTGTTTCGTAATACAGTACGAATATCAAAGTTTTAATTGGCACCGTTGTCGGTTGTTTCAGGTGCCCGATTGACGTAGCAGGCTGTGTTTTATGAAAATGTGCCCCCGCAAGAGAAAACTCAGCGTGTCACTTGGTTCATCGGAACAAAATATAATATACAAACTCAAGGACATTTCCGGAATAAGTATGGGAAAACCACGCCATCTGGTCCTACTATCCGCCAACGGCACCATGAACTTACACAGTACAGGGAGTACATGAACATATAAACACCATGCCCTTCAAATGCTGAAAACCTGTTTATAATGGACGTGCTATCAGTGTTGCGGAAAGTCACCTACATGAAGCATAATAGTAAAACATTAGCGCATTGGGAAACTAGAGTTAGCATTGAGCAACGACATTCATACCCTTTGCCCCCAGAACTCCAAGGTTGAATTAACGACAGTCATTTCAAATGCGATTATCACACAATGTGGACTTGAAATGACGAAAGAGAGAGTATGCGAAAGAGGCAAGGGTTATGCGATCGGATATCTGCATATGCAGTAGTGGTCGCTTGCAAGGTGATACGATAGCACAGGTGCCAGCAACCGCAGATTCGAAGCCTGCATGTCGAATGAACTTTTCAACGTTCACGTCATTCTGTAGACTACTACTGCTTATCAAAGGATAAATGTTAGCACAGCTCGCTACGACCTGGACATGGGTGTTCTTTTAATTGCTTCATATCATTACTCACGTTATCTTCGAGTAGCAAGCAACAAGTGGCAGAAAAGCCAAGTAAAATGGCCTAATTCAATCAATCAAGGAGAATGAAAAGCTTACACGTACAAGGTGGTTGTGAGGCGGTGTTGAATTCAGAGACGTTCTTGGGTACGAGGGTGCGATTTTACTTTACAGATTCTCTCTAAGAGCAGGGGTTTATCCAACATTTTCCATCTGGGGGTGACGTAATTAGCCCTAGAAAAAGCTAAGGCTTCGTCAAATTGACGACGCGTAAATTAAAAAAGGAATCCCCCCACCCTTTCTTACCACATGATGCGCTTGGAACTCTCAGTACCTTCAATTGGCCTTGAACTGTGGAGGGAGTGGTACTGTCTGGGTCGAATTGCTGTCCAGTTGACAAATTATTTCATATTATTTTATCTGCGTAGTCAGTTAAGCTGGCACAGCATCCATCTATCAACTTCCGAATAGCCTGTGATAACCATGAAAGGAAAGGAGGATGACAAAAATGTTTTGTAGCCATTGTTCCAAAGCAATATGTGGGGAATACCAAACACATTTTTGTTTTAAATGTAGATATGGACGTTAAATTATGTCAAAACTTCTCTGTTCGTTTCTAATACTACATGAAACAAATTTATGTTATTAGCCAATTTTAATTGCCAATATAGCAAAAGAGTAAGATTGTCAAAATGACTACGCCTGCTTTAGAATTCCTGATTTTCCACGTTAGCTCTCTAGGGTTACGGAATGTGAAGGTAAACTTCGAGCCAAATGACCATAAATTGAGAATTTATGAAGAAAATAATAGTGTGTTGTGGAAATCTGAGGGGATCTGTATCAGGTACGTATCTAGAAATATGTTTCGGGGAGTGGGAGTCCGAACCAAGTGTCTCAGGAATAATAATAATAATAATTATGATAATAATAATGTTTAAATTAAATTAATACTAATTACAATACATAAATTAATATTATATTATTATTACACGATTAGGTAAAAAGACTGTAGCTATAAAAATAGAGATATAACAGCGCATATTCATTACGTAGCTTACCTTTAGTTAAGATCGGAATAATTTAAATAAAAACAAGTGCCCTGGCAATGAAATTAATGGCAAATAGATGAATAATTGAATATTTATCGAATAACAAAAATGATGTTACATGTAGTTTGAGAAAACTAAGTTTCTGATTAAAAAAAGTTCAGAGGAAATTAATAACCATCGATTATGCAACAAATGTTAATATTTTCATTACTTAATATTTTAGTACTTGGTAAGTCTTTCGGGGGTCCGGGCTCCTGGACTCCTCTTAAATACGTCCTTCGTGTCCCTCAAAGCCGTATGATCCCAATATATTCCTTGTTTTCCAATAAGTTAAGGAGGGAATTATACAACAAATGCTAAACGAGTATATTTTCATTATTCAATTTTCGTACTTAATAGATATTTCGGGTATGTGTGTGTGTGTTGGGAGGGGGGGTCCAGACCCCCTAAATAAGTCCTTTCTCTCCTTCAAAGCCGTATGATCCCAATATAATCTTTGTCTTCCAATAAGTTCAGAGGAAATTATACAACAACGGCTAAACAAATATATTTATTATTTAAATTTAATACTTGATAAATCTTTCGGGACAGGGGGGTGTCCGGACCCAATAGACCCACCCCCCACAAATACGTCCTTGATGTGTAACATTGCCATTGTTCCACAGTGCTGTTTCGTTTTTTAAGACACATTTCTGCCACTTTTGGCTAATCGCGCCAATGAGGATAAAATAGTGCTTACACGAAATTGATCGTCAGACATTTACAATGAGCAGCCAGGCCAGGACTCTATCCTGCAGCATACACAGGGTGCCTACCAAAATAACAAATCCAAAAATCTTGACTTTTTCTTGACCTTTTTTAGTTTTTCTTAACCCTTATTTATACGACCCACACTTAGCCAAAGTTGGAAATTACCAATTAAGAAAATAAATATTTATTGAATGAAAAACCCCTAACAAAGGTCAGTTAAGATGGAAACCGAAGCTGTATTTAACAAGCGAATTACACTTGCTTTAGATCTATCTATTAATGCATCTTGGCAGACTAGCGAGGCTCTGGCGTCTGGACTTACAGCCAGAATAATCTTATTTGGGGCTCGTGCGGTCGTCCCTATAGCCTATATTTGTGATCGCCCCTTCAACCATGTTATCTTACCACCACTCATCCCCATCTTCGCGATGAGGGGCAGAAAAGTGAGGTAAAATAAACTAATCAGTCATTGTGATAGCAAAAATTCTTGACCACAAGTATGATTCCTTGACTTTTTGACCTACTTGTTGATTTCTTTACTTTTTCTTGACTGGTACACACACACCCTGATACAGTGACGGGATAGTGAGTCTGCTATAATGTTTTGCTTTGGATTCCCAAAGTTGCATATGCTTGTCGTAAACAATACATTTTCAGATGTGTCATCAAGGCTTGAATATCACACTACTTCGTATGAGACGCATTCCTAGGAAGTGAATGCACAGCGACGACGTATTGGCTTACAAGCAAAAGCAACCGGACACCATGGCTTGTCGCGTTCATGAGAATTCGAAGAAAAGAACGAGAAGATATTCGATTGTCTCTCGTGAGCATTGTGTGTCGTATGCGAAGGCATGTCTCCAGAAGGAGAAACTGACATTATCAACCATGAAGATATATGTGTGCGTTGGGACGTCACTTATATTAAAGCTAGTGATTTTTATTTCGTGTCACCGAACCAAGTTAGAGAAGAAAAACATACGCGTATTAACAATATACTGTACATCCTAGTAGAACATATCTTTAACGAACACAAGATTCAGCTCACAGATTAGTACCTCGCACAGCAACACATTATAGCACTTTAAAGGATTGCAAAAAAATAATAAACAAAAATAAACAACACGTCACAATGGCTTCACACGTAGCTGACGAAACAAAATACCCCTTACACCCAAGGAGATATTGGGACGTATTTATAGTGGGTCCAGGGGGGTCCGGATAACCCAGAAAGTCTTATCAAGTAAAAAAAAAAAAAAATAATAAGCAAAATTAAATAATCAAATTATACTTGTTTAGCATTTGTTGTGTAATGTACAAAATATTTCTCGTGAATTTTACTTTCATGAACTGAACATAATATCCTTTTTTGTTATTCAATACACATTCCATTTTTTACTTTTCGACAATTTCCTTGCCAGGAAAGTTGCTTTTATGTAAATTTTAGCAATCTTAAGTACACGAAGCTAGAAAAGATCACGTGCTGTTATATCTCTATTCTTCTACCTATTTTAATAATTATTATAAACAGATATTAAGTTAATATTTGCTATTAAAATGAACTTATCGCCGTATAGTTAGTCAACACACACAACGCCTTGTAGGGAAGAGAGTATTACAGAATATAGGTGGCCCTTTCCTATTGCCGGTGATTGTACGTAGGAGAAATTATTACACGTCATTGTACGGGAAAAAGGCGTCCAAGATCAGAATGTTCATATAAGAGCCTGCAGGTCAAAAGGCACACCCCGAGCATCGAATCGATAACCGCCCGCCACGGGTCAGGAATTCCGATCGAAGCGCCGATCTGCGTGTCTGCTCCAGAGGAGATGCTGGGACGGGCTGGTGTGGAGTCCCCCTGCGATTGACTGCGTGTGCATCTCTATATTACAATAAATAATAGATCACTCTTTAAACTAGTTACGCAAACTTGCGAGCTTGATTCACGGACATTCTGCGGCGCAGACATACGGCCGCGAGCGACTCGCTTGCCGATAGCGCAAAGAGCAGCGCGGCGGTCTACACTTGGATGGATCGCCCCGTACAATCTAGTTACTTTCAATTTAATATATTTTACTAGATTTAGGCAGTCTTTCAGCCTTGTTCTTTAACCATAAGGTTATCGTGAATGATGAACTAATGAAATATAGTAAAATACAAACACAGTCTGTCTATTACTCGTAATTATAATTTTGATGTGCATAAATAAAACAAATATCATAGGGAGAATGGTCATGTGGCACGAATATCATATGACAGGCAAGAATGGCCAGGAAGAACTTTAGCAGGAATATTTTTGGTTTAGGGGCGTGCAAAGTTCAATTTGATTAATTGGTTCATTTGGTTTATTTTACTTCGCTCTTCTCCCGGTTTTGTTAATCGCAAAGACGAGGGTAAGTGAAGATATGATGAAACTGATGGAGGAAGCCTCACAAACAACAAACATGCCCAGGACGGGATTCGAACCCGGGGTCACTGGCGTGGTAGTGATCCTTGCTACCCACTCCGCCGCGGAGGTCAGCACAAAGACACACAAACACACATAATTCTTAGCATGTTTCTTAAAACATATAATTCCGAACGCATGAAGCTCTGCTCCTCAGTTCATCGTAATGCACTCACTTTTCGAGGCAATGTAGACAATATAAAGTTTTTCATTGAGCTGCGAAAAAGCATCTAGTGCCTGTAAAATTATTTGACGAGGGTACATAGAGCTACAATTTGGGTCAAAGGATTTAGGAGGTTCTGTAACCCATTCCTGCTCCACTGAACTTGAGGACAGTAATCAATTTCCTTCCTCATTGCGAGAACCACATCCGGCCTCGTGTCTTCACAGGAGCTCTAAAACGGAAACAGATATCACAGGCAAATGTCGAATTCTAACACGAGAAATAAAGCAAAATTGGCACGGGATTTCCATGTCGAATGGAAATTCAAACGAACTGTCTACAAATCAGAACTCCAATCCCCAATCTATAAGAAAATCCTACACAGTCAGTCACCTTCAATACAAAAGTAGTTTTGATACCAAAAACACTTCTCCCTCGTGTTTATTTAAAGGGTTAACACTTTCTATGTCTATTAAACCGTAATTGTATTAAAAATTGCACTTCCGTAGGCATTTCGGGTTGTCACGTTCGTCTCGGGTTCGATCCGTGTATTTTCAATATTTGGCAATATTGTAAATATAATTTTGTAGCATTTTAAACAGGGTTGTTCTAGGTCCAGAAATTTTAAATAAATTCGATTCCGGTCCAGAAGAGAAAATCAGGAAGCGTAAATGGGTTCTGGACCATAAATAATCTTTTTATCTGTAAAGTATTTCAATTCAGTCCAGGAACCTTTCTCCGGATCAGTTTAAATACGGTCCAGGGACCTTTTTAAGACTGAATTAAAATTCGGTCCAGGAACCTTTTTTACTCACTAAATTTAAATACGGTCCAAGAACCTTTTTCCGGACCAATTTAAATGTGGTCCAGGAACCTTTTCCAATGAAACAATACGCAACTTGGACCGAATTTAAATTGGTCGAGAAAAAAAGTTCCGGTTCTTTTGCGGGACCCAATAGAACCCATTAGAATCTATGGGTTCCTGGACCTTTTGACAGCCCGGATTTTAAGAAATGTTTTACTACGAAAGTGAGAGCAGCAGCAGCGATGGGACTCGATACAGCGCGCTACGACGCCAGGGGTCCAGAGTTCGAATCCCGGCCTGGGCGTAGGTGTTCGTTGTGAGTGTCCATTCATCAATTACTTCGTATCGTCACTCATTCTGATCGTCACGATTAGCCACAAAGAAAGCATAACCATCCAAATCGCATTGTCGTGATTACACAAAAAGGGTTAAAAACCGACGTAAACTAAAGGGATGACGGAATAACGGCGAAACGAACTAAGCGAGAAAGGCAGAACCGCGAAGAATAAATGTGAAAGGAATTACAGCAAAACGGATTAATTAGAAAACCAAACCTGAACACCGGAATAAGCGCGAAATGAAGAACCGCGAAACCGATTTGATTATTCCAAATATGTGATTACTTAGTAGTACTTTTTACACATAAAATGTTTCTGAATTCGAAATATGTGTTTATTTTTTAACTTAAGGCAAGCAACCTAACCACACTAACTGATTTAGAAATTGTTAGAAAGCCCCACATTCTGACTTGAACGCCGCGGAAAATCTTAAAACACTAAGGGCGCCGTGAAACGAAAAAAAAAATGGGAAGCCATGGATTAGGCGCTAAAGGAATTTAGAGCGAAACGGATTAATTGCGAACGGAACAAGAACGAAGGAATAACAGCGAAGGAATAAGCGCGAAAGGTACAATTGCGAAAATTTCAATTTATCCCTTTCGCGATTGTTCTGGCGAGCCAAACTAAAGAAATGACTGGTAGCATTGTGATGTGAAGATATGACACTTGGAAACAACCCATTTCAACATCTCACCAGATCCCGTCTTTTCCCTCCCAACAACAGATGCTCAGAACTGCACCATAATCCATGCGCTTCCCGACAGGCAAGGTGATCAACCTGTTGCTAGGTAGGTTTGGTTCTCGCGGCCACGCTGTATTGCAACGAATAAAGCTCTTGCATAGGTGTTAATGCAAAGCTGCGATATAAACACTGCTTATCTGCAGCTTATCTGCTATTGTGTGCGTTGGTAGCAAGGCAGGGGATCACGCCGATATTGTCTTCAGATTGTGAATCGATATTGGAACGAGATACGAAACCAAATTATTTTGCATTTTCCTTATTTAGAGTTGCTTTTCTGCGGTTCTTCGCTAATCGCGACGATGAGGATGGGTGATGATTGGATGAAATGAATGAATGAGCACTGGCAAAGAATGCCCATGCTTTGGCCGGGACTCGAAGCCGGGAAAATCGATGATAAAAAAAGGGCATTTGGGACACACCGAAGCAAATATATGTGAACCTAGATCATATTTTTTAAATAAGAGTAACCAATATATAGTTTCTATTCAGTTGATATATTACTTTATTATTAAAAATTCTGACATCAAACAGATTATCCATCTCAGACAACATTCGGGAACTCAAGAACGAAAGCACTCTCAAATATGGGGTACACGAGATTCCCAAATGATTGTCTTTTTTTTTTTTACAGATTTCATCGTACGTTCACGTTGGTTAATTTATTTAATTGATTTGCTTTATTTTACTTCGCTTTTCTGCCACTTTGGCTAATCGCGACGATGAGGATGATTGATGATATGATGAAGGGACACTCTTAAAGAACAGCCACGCCCAGCCCGGGATTCGAACCCGGAACCCCATTGCAACGTAGCGCGCTGTGTTAACCACTCCGCCACGGTGGCCGGCAATATATCTACGAAAATAATAACGAACATACTCAAATGATAGAAGATAAATTAAGAATGCCAGATTCGTCAATATTGACGGTGTTGTGGTTAGCAGAAATTTATTTTAAGCCTACTTTATGGTTACGTAGGCTAATCGGGGCTGGCTACACTTTTAAGTTGGATCCTAGCTACCGTGCAATGTGCCTCCACCAGGTATCGAACGCCGTACCCCTTGACTGCAAAGCAAGAGCGTTACAGCTACGCCATCAGGCAGGCCGTGGTTGGCGTAGAACAGTACTCAAGTGAGGGGCAGGAGTTAGAAAACGATTTAAGTGATGAAAAACGGGAAAATAGAGTAAAAAGGAACCAAAATTACAAATACAAACCCCAAATCTACTTCATGAATGATTCCAAATGCACTTTTATGCACAGATTGCTTAATACCGACGAAGCACACTTAAAAGTGGAACGGGAAGCAGCAGAATTTGTTCTCGCAGGAACCTCTTCACTACAAGGTAATAACGTTATCACTACCGGGGAAAGCCTGCGCGAATTCATTGTTAGCATCTAAATAGCAGCGCCAAGGGCCACCACTAAAATAGTGTGATCTATCCGCATCGTCAGAATATTCTCATCTCCGCGATGAACTCGAAAGGAGCCGACTAGGTGGTTAGTGCTCGACTCACAATATCGACACCGAATTTCCCGGGTTCGAGTGATGGATGTCCTTTTTTCAGCGTCTGTTTCGATTTCAACCGGCATCATTCATCTTCACCATTGCGTTTAGCCTAAAGAAACAGAAACGTTTAAGTCCACTTTATGCTCGGAGAGGCTAATCGGGACTTAGCTTACAGTTTAAAAGGTAAGGTAAGAGGTAAAGTTCCCCGTCCATATAGCACCGTGCCATGAAGTCACATTCTTGATCTAGGTCATTTTGGAAGCGATGTAATCAGCACTACGCTCCGGTCGCCTTTATCCCCCAGGTACCCATTGATTTGAGGCTTGGTGAGACCCAGAGCCGCTTTATGCGGAGACTACGATCCCGGAATCCGAACTCTAGCGACTAGACCACTGCGGCTCTACAGTTTACAGTGGGATGCGAATCATTGCGAAATGAGACACTACTGGGTGTCGAACACGAAACCCCTTCATTACAAGCCGACAGCGTTACCGCTATGTAAGCGAAGTCCAGAAGAGGCAGAAAAGATGCGAGAAAAATGCACCTATTTCCTGCATAAATGGACTTTCCTTGGCATTTTATGGGAAGAAAATCTATCGTATCGTCAAGACATGTAACTTTGTTGTCGCTGAAGAGGAAATGACACAGCAGGTAAAAAATTGTCACGTTAAGAAAATGCAAATTCCAGAAGGGAAAAAAAAAGGCACGAAAGTTGATCAAAATGACAGGAAAAACATTGCAAAAATGCTGCGATTTTTACTGATAAATGACGCGAAGAGGTTCGAAATCGGATCAAAATGAGTGCAACAAAAATAACATTTAAGGAGCAAGACGTTAAAGAAAGCCAGAATACAGAACATAGCTTACCTTATACAATCTTGGGTCCCGTATGAAGTCGATGCCACGAACCATCGGCGGGCACACGTTCTCCCCCGTGATTTCATGATAGTTGCGCTGTCCTAGCTTGTCCCTCTTGTGTTCCGTCATCCCGACCAACTTCTGCAGACTTCCTAGAACTCTGCAGCCACTGGAAGCACTGCCACCATGACAAGCGACTCTGCAACAGAAGAAGGAGAATCAGTCACGACTGCGCATGCGCAGAGACGTTATCGGGCCGCAGTGTTGCCATAGCGCGTCCCGGGCGGCAATATATTTCAATAATAAATTGGATTAAGTAGTAAACAGGTCCGAAAGTGACGGGACCTGACGTAACCGAGACAGCCTTGCTAAAAATGGATTTTTGCTGACGAGACGTCTTGTTGATGGGGCGATTGCTGTAAATATTCCTCGCACGATTTAATCTGAGGGTGGCAATTTTTAAAGTCAGAATAAAATGGCTTACGAAATGCAAATTTTAGATTGCAACACGGTAATAATTGTTCGTTCTAACATACAAACACTTAATATTTTGGATGTAGAAATATATTTTTATATTTAATTGCACACCTAATTTAGTTTACGTCAACGATATCAGGGCACTTATTGTCACTTGGGCAATATGTGCTTTATAGTGGTTCGGATCACATTTTAAATTGTATATCCAGTCCCGATTAGCCTTTCTGTGCATCAAGTGGACTTAAAATAAAAACTCTAAGTCACCTGAGAAAGTCCACAGTCAATAGGGGTTTATAGTCAATATCATATTCTACCCTATTTTGTAACGTTTGGTTTGGCATTTTATTTTTTTAGCGGTGCTGGCATGAATGTGGTGACGTGTCCCATACTTGAATGTTCTTGAAAGCTCTTTGCACTGTTGGCATATTTTTTAAAGTGATAATTTGGTGATATTAATAGTTTATCAACATGCTCATATTACATTAGTGATGGTCATATTAACAAACGAAAATAATGGCAAAGAAAACATTGAAAGCAGATAATTCAAGTAGGCTAACAAATATGAAAGAATTTGAAGAAATATTAATTTTGCCTCCAATATTATACTGCTATGAAACATGGATTCTGAAAATAAAAGAGGAACATAAATTCAGAATTTTCTTTTAAAAAAAACTTGAAATATATCTGCACATAAAAGAGACGAAATAGAAGGTGCGTTGAGAGGATTACACAGTCACATTCGTCCCCTGCTATCATTACAATAATTAAATCAAGAAGAAGACCACGCCAGGCCTCATGGGAGAGGAAAGAAAAATACAGGATCCTTGTGGCTCATCAAGTGGTAAGAAACCTGAAGGAATGCCGAAGACAAGGGTGGGCAAGAATCAATTGATCTAACCCAGGATTAGATAGGGACAACTGGAAAGCTTTCAGGTTATTTTGGTAGTATTACTTCACCATATATATTTCTTATCGAGGGAAACATCTGTAATTTCCAGACATAAGCTAACACCAATTGAAAAATTGCATATATGTAAAAAGCATCCCCCATAGCAATGTGTAAAGCGACACTTTCACCATATCCGCTGTTCAAAAACTCCTGAAAGTAGTTTTTAATCCTCCTGGTTTACACATAATTTTCATTTCGGTAAAGAATGTGAGCATCTAATAAAAATACGACACAACTTTGCCTTTGTTCTTTCATCAAATTAAATGCTACTCACATATTGCACCCTGGATTTGAACACATTTGTGTAGCTCCTGTTTTTCTAACAACAAACATGTAAAAATCTATAAACGCTCCGTATAAATTAGTACATACCCATCAGCTAATGAGTTTTACGATAATAATATATTTCACTCTATTCCATAATAATGGATTCAATGACGGTAATCGTGCTAATGGTATACCATCCTTCTTAAAATTCAAGCAAACGTAGAAAGTACATTACACTAAAATTGACTGATATAAAGTATGACAGTTACACCTCTAACAAATCTAACTTATTTTTAATTTCACGTTACGTCATACTTTCTAACAAGGTGAATACTCACCTAGAGTCTTATACTCTAAGGTAATAAATGAAAGAACGCTACAGAGACGGGCTAGCCTTCTGTCTGTCCTCTTCTGTAGCAACAAAAATTCGTCGTACTATTCCTGAAATCACTTTTGCCTAAGGGGATCCTTACCACCGAGTTCACCGTTGACAGGTAGGTTATATTCTTGTTTCATTACTGCAAAGCTTTCAGGCCCGGGAAGAAAGTTTATTTTCCTATGGTGAAAAACCACGCTTACAACTACGGTACAGGAGTTTGGGAACATTTCTTTCTAAACCAGATGATCAGAGTTCAGTTTTTTAAAATTATGTTTTACTGGTATGATAATTAATCAGGTAGTTTTATACAAATATGCATGTGCGGGAGGGTGTGGCCGTACCAAATTTCCTCTATCAGTGTAAATCAATTTACGTATTTTTAAGGTCTTATAACTAAGGAAACGACAAATGAAATGCTTTGTATGGAGTGTAGCTTTATATGGTACGGAAACATGGACAGTAAGAACAAGTGAGAAAAAGTGACTGGAAGTTCTGGAAATGTGGTTATGGAGACGAATGGAACGGGTGAGTTGAAACAGAAAAACTGAGAAATGAAACAGATCGAACAGCATGGAGGTTGCAAGGAAAGACCTGCCCCTGGGCAGAAAATAATGAATGAATGAATTCTCTGTATATACGTTTTTATCGTATCGTAGAAAAAGAAGCAGTTTTGGCTGTATGAAAAAAAGTTTCGCGAGTATGGAGCGGGGGGAGGGGGGGGGTCGGCTGTTGGAGGTGTGACTTGGAAGGGAGAGGCTGTTTTGCTCCAGTGGGCTTGCATTGGAGGACAGATCTTCTGAAATGAATGGCGCAAGGAAATTGGATGGCTGGACTAGCTAGAGCCTTGGTGTCCGAACAACAGGTAAAGGGATTTGTTCTGAATGCTCTTTTGAAGTGAGCTTTTGCGCTGGGCAGCCTAATATCCTGTTACCGTGGAATATTGTCAAATGTACACCTCACGTCTGTTAAGACGCATAGGGATTACGTGAGTCTACCTTGTGACAAGCGTACCGTGGTATATGCCATTACTGTGTAAAGCATCCAGGCACAAATAAATAATTCAAACCACCAAAAATGTAGAGTTTTTGGCCTAATCATTAGAGAAACGTAACGTTCAGATACAACATTGTGTACACATCAAATTATGCTAATTAAAACTAAAAAATTCCATAATTATGGGTTTCGATTTAACAGTAGCTGAAAAAAGGTAAATTTTCCCCTATAAAATTTCGCAAAAACAATCTGGTGGCATTCTTATAGCCAGGAGTAGCAAAATACAGGGTGCTCGGTCGCCATGGTGCCTGAAAACTCACCTGGTGACTGAATTTTCAAATTCAGTTCTAAAAAATGTATAATATTATTTTAATATCTCGAGTTCGCTTATGGAAATTTCCATTACCTTCCTTTAAATAACGTGGACAGTATGTGTTTTTTAATGTCTTTCTCTTTTCTGTATCACGTGTATCTTAAATCAGAATAATAAACATACTATTAAAAATGTCTGCAATGTTTGTAGCCATGATGAATTTCTGCGATGTTGATAGGGCTGGCGTCTGAATTATTTTAGGTTTTTCTACACCTGCTTATAGCCACATGTAATTATGTTGACTTGGTTGCAATTGCAACCCAAGTATATTTCTGTATAAAGATACCTATAGACAAATCAGAGCCGAGTAAGGAGTGCACCGAGCCTCAAGAGTGGAGGTAAAGTGTGGTGACAATGCGTTCGTGGCCTTTGTTAAATATATCATATCTGAGTTCCCATGGAATGACAGGAAAACGACGGAAAATCTAAGTTCAAGTAGCCAACCTTATGGGTTTGAGCTCGCTACTCCCCATTGCGAGTCCTATCACCTTCATCACTAATTTTTTTCTTATTTTACTTCCACCGAAAGTTCAGAGTTCGAAGCCTAGATTGGAAGAAAGTGCTCGGTAATCGCATCAGATTGTACATTTTTGTTATTTAACGTCGTATTAGGTAGAAAATTATCATAACAACCAAATTGAAATTAATCATAAAACCGGAAACCTTAGGCTGATTGTTTTTACTTCGCTATTCTTGCACTTTTGGCTAATCGTGAAGACGAGGATGAGTGTTGACGAAGGGACAATCGCAATTATATAGGGGCGACGCAACACTAGCCCCACAGGATTATACTGGCTGCGAGTCTAGGCGCCAGAGCCTCGCTAGTCTGCAAAATACAGCCCAGGGTGTACTACAGAGGTTCACATTTTGGTGTCTTCACAAAGGGGTCATCTCTGGAAGCCTTAGAGGAAGAACTTTAGGCTTACTTCTCCACCCTTCGTCAAAAATGGCCCCGACTATCAGTTATCGGTGTCGATAATGTCCTATGGATCCACGACAAAAAAACAATGGCCTGTTCTCATAAGAACTCACGCGACAGTGTTGCCAACGATGTCCTCATCCGAGGCTGGACTTCTCCCATGCATCACCCGATATTCACACTCGCTCAGCTCATCCAAGGACGGAGGCTTACGCCAAGGTCCCCGCGCTGTTATCTGTCTACAATGAAGCAGCGACTCATGCTGGTTCCGCATGCTTCCACCGCACCAGATCAAAGCTCATCGTGAACTCCATGACCTGACGTAAGATGCGAAAACGTCAAAACATAACCTGCTGCAGATACAGAGGTTCCGAACTCTTTGAAGGCACGAAAGTTTCCACGAATCGTGCCCGCGTTCTACCGGAACTAGACATTTCGTCCACTGAGAATGTAAATGTTCTATGCCCAATTTTTCATTTTTTCAGGGAGGTCTCCCCGATAGCGTAGTGGTAACGTCGTCGCCTCGTAATCAAGGGTTCGATAGCCGGTGGAGGCACATGGCACAGTGGTTCCGATCCTACTTTAAACTGTAGGTCCAGTTCCGATTAGCCTTCCTGTGCATAAAGTGGACTCAAAACAACAAATCAATCAATCATTTTTTCAGGAGAGACCTTTAAAGTTTGACATGATATATTTCTCGGATCTTTGCCACCATTGCGCTGAAAGTTTGGATCATTGCAAAGGCTGATATATTGAAGCCTAGCTAAAATAGTAGTTGTTTGGTTAGGAATTTATGCTGTATTTAAAAATTGAAATTTCAGATAGAACAACTGCACGCAACACTAGCTTTGATTTGAGAGTTCCAATGTTCTATCAACCAAAAAGACTCTCAATATATCAATATTGGTTGCATGAAAGCATCAGGCGATATAAGATTACCACAATCCAAATATTTCGATTTGTTTACAATTTGGAGATAGAACATTTAAATTTTCAATGGACGATTGGCACTGGTCTCACTTATCGCAAGTAAGTCAAACAAACACCGTATCAGGTTAAATGGTTTCGTTGTTAGACTAAATGTAGTGTATTTATGCTAAGAGATTCAAACCTGACAAGCGTAATCTAACCACGAAAGCATTCCGTGCTTGCATCAGAAGATGAAATACGGCGCTCTACCGGGAAGGTGTCTGACTTACGTGCGATGGGTCATACCACATTTGGCACAGCCTCATCTAATGAACCAGCGGCGATGCTAGACGGGGGTAGAGGGTCAACGGTCCCTCAATTTTTAGGTATAATAATTTGTGTACCACTCCACTCTGGCGTCGCTGCTGTCAGGATTGGAGTAGTCCTTCCTTAATCTAAATCTCGTCTCGATATGAAAACTCAAGTCTCATTCTCGTTTCTATCAAAATCAGTTATTTTACGTGGCTCTTATATTTCTTGATTAATCGCGACGATGAGGGTGCATGATGAAATGATCAAATGGATGGGACGAACACCCATACCCTATTCGAACCTTGGAGCTGTGCTTTCCTAGCGCGTTTCGTACACCACTCCACCTTGGAGGGTGGCTAATGTTCGTTTCGAAATAACACCCATACAAAAAGGTAAATCAAAATTTAATTAAAAAAAAACAACAACAAACTAAGTCCTTACGTGGATAAGACGTACAGTCACGGACACTTTTGGGTTGTAACGATTCGATTGAAATATAATAGTAGTGTTACAACCCAAAATTGTCCGTGACTGTACAATCAAGTAATTATAATTTTTCATTTGCCAAACTTCCGAACGAGATAGAAACAGATCGTTGTTTGATTGATTGCTTTGTTTTATATTACTTCGCTCTTTGTGCCACTTTTGGCTAATTTGCGAAGATGGGGATGAGTGATGATATGATGAATGGACACCCATAAACATCCATGCCCAAGATTAGAACCCGGTACCCCTGGCGTCGCAGCGCCATGTGCTAACCACTCCGCCACAGGGGCCGGCAGAGAGAGAGAGATGATCTCGCCGATGGCTCAGCAATAACATTGTCGCCTTGTAATCAAGGGATACCGGTTTCGATCCCGACAGAGGCACGCAGTGGTAAGGATTCCACTTTAAACTGTAGGCCCAGCCCCGATTATTATTCCTGTGCATAAAGTGAACTTCAAAACAAACTGAAACGAACAATAAAGCACAATTTTCAACTGACTTGTGGGACGCCTTGTATAACACCGGGCAGCACTCCAGATCCACCATTCCACTGTTCTTCAATCATTCCTTTATTGTTTGATCTCAGTCTTGGAAGTTCAAGTGGAGGAGCCGACACGCATTGCGAGAAGGTTCCCTCTTTCACGAGACGCTACCTACGGTGTGGAGAAAATAGAGCGCCTGTAACCAGTGGCGGCGATTGGGTTCCAAAACCGAAGGGGGGCAAGGTGCCAAAAGTGGCGGGCGGGGGCAACTGGCCGCCTCTCGCCGCCACTGCGTTTAACTCTTAAACGCGTTTGTCACAGCGTATGAAAGCTATTTCTGTCTGTTGCATCGCCTCTGACGAAGCGAGTGCAGCCAACATTCATCCACCAAAAAATGCGAGCAGAATTCGTCTCGATGCGACACCGCTAACAGACCGGCGAGGCGAGGAATATGTCGAGGCTTCGCAACTTTTCTTCAATCAAAATTCACTTCACTCTTCGGCTTATTTGTGCGTAGAGAAAATGAGTCAAGGGGGGGGGGGGGTGTTGTTCTCCATAGATTTTTTTGAGTTGGTGTTTTAAGTCCACTTTATGCATAGTAAGGCTAATCGGGACTGAACCTACGGTTTAAAGTGGGATCCGAACCACTGTGGCATATGCCACTACAGGGTATCGAACCCGGGACCCCTTGATTACAAGGCGACGACGCTATTACTGCGCCATCGGGGAGGCCCTCCCTAGATTTGTACAAGAGAGCAATTATAAAGAAATGTATGTGATACATTATAGTCTGCAATACAAATAAAGAGGCGTCTACAGGAACCGGGAATCGAACCCGGAACCCCTTAATTACAAGGTGACGACGTTATCACTACGGTTGAGAACGGTACTTCCTATTTAAAACTAAGCAAGCAGATCAAGCGATTGTTTCCCCGCCTACAGGTGGGTTTCATGTGACGTCAAGATGCGCACAACCGCCATGTTTGAGGTCAATATAATTTGTCGTTTGCAAGGAAATATCCACCACGTATCGTTCGTTACATCTCCACCAACTGCACGTTTGCTTTAGATCACGAATGTCTGTGTTACGAGGGATGATCGGAAAAAAAGGTTACAAAGCATATAACATATGCATATAAACATATTCACTGTAACGTAACGAAAATTTATGTGTAAATTAATAACATGTTTGTCTTGTTTCGAGTTTGAGGACTTCGGATTCTGACCATGTATACCCGAGAAGCGGACATTTAAAATGGTGACTCGTTTAGAAAATTGGTCAAGAGTAGAAGTGAGGGCAGTGGTGCGGTTCCTGTGGGCCAAAAACAAACACTACACCTGCTGACATTCATAGGCAGATTGTGGAGGTGTATGGGGAGGGGACAATTTAAAGGCAACATGTAGCGAAGTGGTGTCGTGCCTTCAAAGAAGGACGGACCAGTATTGTTAATGACAACCCTGGACACAGCGGTAGGCCCAGTACCTCAACCACTGACGTGAACTGTGCTCTTGTGGATGAGTGTATTCGAGGACAGAAGAAGAACATTACGCTCAATATCAGCTGAGCTGGGACTACCATTTGGTTGGCTGGCCACCATTATCTGACATGTGATGATGTCAAAAGAGCTGCCTCAAGGTGGCTACGAAAACTTGACGCGGATTTCTGTGCAACCGGTATGGAAAACCTCATCTACCGTTGTGACAAGTGCTTGAACAAAAAAAGATGATTACATCGAGGACTAGTGTTGAGTGCCCTCCATCATCAGGTGTGTTGATCTTCCAGCTATGTCTAACACATACGACATAATAGGCTTTGTAACATTTTTTTTCGATCATCCCTCGTATTATCTTCCGCCCGCTTCAGTTTCATATGCTTCCAAGAACTGGCCTCAATCATGGCTGCCCGAAGACACAATGCAACAGTTTGTGACGTAGGTTGGTGAAACCAAAAACAAAACCTCCCATTCAATATGCTTCTGGCGGGAAACTACCTCAGACATATTTCACATCTCTTCGTTCTGTGGTTTAAACAATACAAATATGTTGCGAAATGAAGCAATGACAGGAATACGTAAACAATAGGAGAATTTCCTACAGTCGCAACAGAAACAAATGTTTCAGCTGACATGTCTTCTTCCTTTTTGGACAAAGTATGTGGTCGGTACTGCTTTTTTGTTATTTTTTGGACAAACCCACGATCTAATTGTGATGACGTCAAATTTTATTGACATACCTTAATTTCTACATAGTAATTATGGTGGGTTTTTGTGTGTTTTTGAGAAAAGCTAATATGAAATATTTTTAAAATAATTAATGAGTTAATGTAGTTAGATGCAAACAAGTTATTTAAGAGAAATTTATACCAAAAGTGTTTATTTATTCAAAATGTATGGTGGGTAGCCAACTGTAAAGCTGCAAGTACAATAAAATTTATTCATGACGGATTTTTGTTAGAAAATATGAATTAATATTGTAAAAACATTGATTGATTGAGTGATTTGATGTTTGAAGTCCACTATGCACACTAAGGCTAATCGGGAGTGGACCTACAGTTTAAAGTGGGATCCGAACAACTATGTGCCTCCACCGGATATCGAACCCAGGATCACTTGATTACAAGGCAACGACGCTACCACTGCGCCATCGGGGAGGCCCTATGGTAAGAACATGTCAGGTATTGTGAAAAGTGATGTTTAGTGCAAGAATGTTATATTATAGAGACAAATATAGCACGTGGGAAAAAGTGACATATAGTGAATTAAATCAGTAGTGGCATTTTCCATAGTCCAAGTGTTCGTTGTGGAGTCATGTTTTCTTGTGTTTTAGAAGCGTCGCGGTTAGCCGCTGTTCATGAAGCGAACCTTAAACAAGGCATTGAGAAGAGTATCTCTTCGCATACCGCCCATCTTAGTGACCGGTGCGCTCTAAGGAGACACCGCCATTTATCGATCACGCGACGCTACTCGCCAAGGCATTCCGCTCGGCACTTCCCTCAAGATGGCCTTTACGTGTTCCTGGCTCAGCCTCTCAAGGACAACCCTAATGGCATTTTATCTCCACCTCAGTGTGGGTTGCAGGATTACCATGTGCGAAATCGTGAAATGTCGAGTCTGACACAAACCCAGGCAAATTTTGTAACGTCATTTCGAAGCTCTCGTTAATATTAACGAAGGGTTAAAAAAAGACCATGTTTATGATTTATCGAGACCACGATTTAAAAATCTATAGAGACCTCAAATTATTGACCGAGTCTCGTCTACAGTGGTGCAACCACACTGGGGCAGGGTGTATTGCCCCCCCCCCCAAATCTTGGACCGAAATGAGTTTTAGGGGGCAAGGGGGGGCAAACATTGACGGCCAAGTGTACTTGCAGGGGGCAATTACAGCTCACAACTTCAAATTTTATGCAAAGAAAAATACTTTTCGTGAAATTTTCTTGCTCGCTTCGCTCGCAATCCTTGCTTTCCTTACATCTTATGAAGTTCAGAACCGTAGCTAGGAGGCGGGAGTCGGTCCTGAGTGCCGAACAATCTAAATGAAAATAAGTTTTAAAATGGAATGATTGATTTGTGGTTAAGTCCACTTTACGCACAGAAAGGCCAATAGGGACTGGTCCTACAATTTAAAGTTGAATCCGAACCACTGTGCCATGTGCCTCCACCGGAACCCGGAACTCCTGGATCACAAGGCGACAATGTTACCATTACACCATCGGGGAGGCACAAAAGTTGTAAAAGAGAGAATACGTTGGCATCTCATGAAATTATTTGCACCCTATTAAATCAATATTGATTTCAGCCTGCAAAAAAATTGGATCCAAAATTGTTCTTGCTCGCTTCGCTCGCATTTTATAATTTTTCTCTGTAATGCATTGTAAATTACCAGACAGAGAAATAAGACTTGTCTTAATTGGTTATGTTTTAAATGCATGAACAATTGTTTTGAGGACTGCGACGCCAAGGGTCCCGGGTTCGAATCCCGGTCGGGCTTGGTTGTTTGTGAATGTCCATTCATCAATTTCATCATTTCATCACTCATCCCCATCTTCGCAAATTAGCCAAGAGGCACAAAACGCGAAGTAAAATAAACTAAATCAATCAATCAATCAATCAATTGTTTTGAGGAAAGGGAGCGTGCACATTTAAGAGACAATTTGTGTAATTTTTGCTGTTGATTGATTGTGAGATGGATGAATTGGTTGTGTAATGTATTTAAATAAAATATGTTGTATATAATATGCATTAAAGAAACTTCGAATACGCTCATATATGTGAAACATATATCATGCATGAAAGTTATACATGTTAATTGGATTGATTTGTTGTTTTAAGTCCACTTTATGCACAGTAATGCCAATTAGGACTGGACCTACAGTTTAAAGTGGGATCCGAACCACTATGTGTCTCCACCGGGAATCGAGCCCGGGACCCCTTGATTACAAGGCGACGACGCTACAACTGCGCTATCGGGGAGGCCTTATACATGTTATGTAAAAAATAATTATATTTAGAATGCATTTATCAAGCATTTCCTGTCTTTCAAAATATAGTTTGTGTGCTTGTTTTCCATTATTAACGTCAAATTGAAAAAAAAAGTCATTCAAACCTTCTGTTTGAACACAAATGCTTATCACAAACTTCTACCCTCCTTTTTGCATAATTTACAAGGGTAATAACATATTTGATACTACCACTTCCACTACTAATACTAATACTAATAATAATAATAATGTTGGTCTCGGGTTCGAATCCCGGCTTGGGGATGGACGTTTGTGAGTGTCCATTCATCAATTTCATTATCCCCATCTTCGCAAATTAGCCAAAAGTGGCACAAGAAGCGAAGTAAAACAAAGCAAATCAATAATAACAATAATGTTATAATAACATTATTATTATTATCATCATAATTATTAAAATTATTATTATTATTAATATTATTGGTACGTTTATTCTGGTACTTGCACCTGACAAAAATTCGTGGTTGCGCTTCTGTCGCGGAGGACAAAGTAGAAACAAGGCCGACCGCAGAATTTTCTCTCGGGGGGAAGGGTACATGGGGGATGCTATCCCCCATCAAGAAAATTATCATGTAGCATCTCCCAAAGCCACTGCATCTTCTCCATGTTGATCCATACAAGCACGCAAAGTGGGCAAAGCACCCCCACCCCCCCCAAGCTAGGAATTTCCACTTCGAGCACTGGAGGTCAGAGTAAGATTTCATATGTTGCTCTTCAGTCATAGAAACTCATATACTACCTTTTATTATTATTACTATTATAATTATTACAAAGAATTAAATTGAAATCGAATTAAAAATACCTTGGCGTCTTGGCGTTGATCTCAAGTTCAGACTTTAGTACATTATTTAAATAGAAACTGATTTGACTTGCTTCCTCTCTGTAAACATCTATCACTCGTTGATGAACAGTTCTTTGTCTTCTTAATGATGCACAGAGACCAATTATTCTGCTGTTTTTCAAAGCATCCCTCATCCTTGTTTTTACGCTATTTTTCACCATTCGAATTATACGGAGTTGTCCAGATATCTCATAGGGGCAAGTGCCACTTAGCGAACGCCCTTGAACTTGAAAGTAAAATTTCGCCCAACACAAAATTGCTTTTCAGATACACCAAGCGCTGGTTGTGTAATTATGTTCCAGCAGTTGTTTTTCATGTGGTAAAAACTTACTTTCTTTTTAATACCTTTTAGACACGAACGAAACGGGCGTTTAGAAATCTAGACCCGACAGACATAGGAAATAGTAACTTAGAGACAAGACCGGGAACGGGGCAGCGGTGGTAAAGTCGGATTTTATCAGGTTGAATTCATAGTGAGGGTAATCCCAGGGAAGTTGTCGGTCGATATCTACTCATAAGTTGCTCTGGGATTTGCTCAGTCTCTCACGAATGGATAATAGCAGTTTTCTTGTAATCATAATCATATTAATTACACATTTTTTTCTGATTCGTTGCGTAAATCTTGAGGCGAAAGGTGTTCTGGATAAATAATTTTATAGTATTTATAGTATTTTATAGTATTTTCATTTGAAACTAAATCTTTCAAAATTGCCTATGCAGCAACAGGCATTTTGAATGAATTACAAATATGTATTAAGAAATGTATATGTGGTAGAAACGTTTTCCTCACTCACTGTTACAAAACATGCGCAATGCAATTGTATTGTAATTAAACCGAAGTTCTTCTAGCAAGGAATCGTTAAAGAAAGAAGCACCAGTTACTTCAACAAAGAAACAACGAGTTAGATAACACAGGTTAAAAAACAATAACAATGGGAATAGTTTGTGAGGCAACAAAGAAAACAGAAAAGTCTTCATTGTTGACAATGTGCAAGTATGGAAGCACCTAACATGTTTAGATAAGCTGGTCGCTTAATAGTCTTGTTCCCGGCTCTGATTGGCGATTTTTACCCTGCGTTGATTTACAATTACTATACTGCATTTATTTTCTAGCATTTTAGAAAAAGCTTAGGTTTTCTTAGCGGCCTGATTTTTCTTTACACAAACCACAAGTAAAAATAATAAACATTGTGCTGTCGAAATGCATTACAGTGGTCTAACAAATAATACAAATTGAAAGTTTTTTACGTTTTTTTTTAAATATTTAAAAATAAAAGTAATAATAATAATAAAGCATGGGAAACTGGCTTCCTGTTCTATTCTACACTGTTCAACCTTTGCTGTAAGCGATCTCAGAAAATAATCTACTAAATTAATGGGTGGTTTTGAGATAGAAATTGATTCTGTTCTCCGAGTTACTCTGGATGTGGGGATAGAAAGCGTGTTGCCCCCAATCCCCTCCAAAAAATCCAGCGCTTGTGATAAGCACTGATAAGAGAGAGGCCTGTAGGTAAGTCATTTTTGTATAATTTCACTTTCCTGTACGTTGAAAGCACATCCTTTATCTGTGATGAAAGTCACACACCTAGTTGTACTTTTCCAATAACTTTCACTAGTCGAAATCGAAACTTCACAGGAAGCTTGTTAATAATTATGTTCATTTTTATATATTATTATTTTTTTGGCTAGTTTCTTTTGAGATTGGGGGAAATTTCCTCTGATGAAAGTAATCGGCTATACCTTGGGGCAAAAACCCTGTCGCATTATATGCAGGGGAACTGCCTTTGATGTTTCACCTGCTGGCGGCCTGGCCTTTAGCCTAAAGAAGTCTTGCACTTTTTTTATGCATTCTATCTGGGACGTGTGACTTTCTTTTCAATCGCGCAATTAAATTCCCTTTCTTTTCATCTACTTGACCCACACACCATAATATAAACGGAGGAACTTGTTATAACTGGTTCCGGTTTGTCCCCCTTAGCCGCACTCTCCCCTCCGGCTGCTAACAGCTGGTGGAAGTTACGTAATCCCCCACTTGGAGCACTGCTCTACAGGCCAAGAGATCTCAAGTGCACAATTCTCAATGATCTCGCGCGTGACAAAACACCCGAGCAGGAAAGAGAGAAAACTAACTGTACAAGGTCAAAATATAAATATACAATAGCTATCGAACAATACTGTCTATTGTTTCGTTTGGCAAGTATCGGAAGAAAGGAGAATTCCACTGTAAAAGAAAAAGTAGTTGTTTGATTTACACACTTGGGTACTTCGTGTTATATTTGTTTTGTAATAAAATTGTTATGCAAGTACATTTTGATATTTGTAATGCTCTGTGTTTACAACACGTACTACAAATGTATCACTTATTGTCCATGGACGTCCGGAAGGGGAAAGGGGGCACGGCCCCCCTTTAAAATGAGTCAACAACAATTATATATTTCACACACATAATTATTATGGGGGAACTATGCCTTATTTGCCCCCCCCCAGAAAAAATACCTTGATTGCCCCTCCCGGGAGAAAATCCTGCGGACGTCTATATTATTGGCACGGCCCCCCTTTAAAATGAGTCAACAACAATTATATATTTCACACATATAATTATTATGGGGGAAATATGCCTTATTTGCCCCCCCCCCCAGAAAAATACCTTGATTGCCCCTCCCGGGAGAAAATCCTGCGGACGTCTATGTTATTGTCCCACACTCACAAATGCCATCAATAGAGACACGATTAACGGGCATATTTTTATTTGCGTCACTTTCTTTGGGTGGAACCCTCCCAAGCCAGGAATCGAACTCGGAACCTGTGTTGGTGAATTCGACACGTTAGGCTACCAAGGCAGGAGCCTTATTTATCATCTATGACTGCTTTAACATGTATTTATTGCGTTTGTACGGAGGATGTGTGCTGTTACATTTAAGTTTTGCTAATTACACAAGTCAATTAGGATTTTACTGCAGTTTAGCACAATGGATTACACCCGTAACGTATCACTTGCAGCATTGCTCAGATTAAACAACCATGTAGCCATTAACACATTGTTTCGTGCAAAGTAGTGTTACGAAATCAATCGTTCGTGGTCTCGTTCTGTCAGGAGTTAAAAATAGCGCACGAACACAATTTAGTCTTGAAAATTCACTATTTTAAATTATCAACTACAATTCAAAACCAACTACTGTTGTTTACTTGGAATTTCAATACACATTCCGAGAGAGTTTGAACCGAAAGCATGCTATTTCGAGATCTCCCTACTGGCTCCTTGCTTCCATGCGAAGTGCACCCTGGTTTCTCACAGGCCAGGCTAACGCGACAAGATAGGGTGAACTAACATAGAAAATCCACAGAACTATCGTTGCTACAAACTACAAGGCAATGTAGGGGAAAACAATGTGCTAAAACTCACATAAAGGTACGACTATATATACTGAACATCCTCTGCAAACCGATGTTCCTCCCGTTTCGCGTTGCAGAAACATGCACAGAGCGCTTCGATCCGGGCTCGACTAGGCGATCACACAACCGTTCTTACCTGGCACGACTGCGCAATGTTACGACTTGGCACAGTTCGTCAATAACAAACAGCTGGAGATCGCTCGGAAGGGCGAGTCGCGTTCAAGCTTATCAGGGCAACAAATTATTCTATTGTTATTACATTCTTCTTGTCTGAAGAGTACACACACATTTTCCCATGATAATAGGCAATGGCACGCGTCATAAAATCGTTCGCACATGTAACCTTCTGTTTTATTTTCGTGGAGTAATTTATCACTGGATCGAGGTCGATACAGTAACCTTTCCGGAACTGAACAATGAAACGTTCAATTATCCTGTTAGAAGTAAACTACAAGGAAAGAATGTCACAGAATGCAACATAGACTGAGAAAATCATTTTGCACATGTATCAGTCTATATATTTTAATGAAACTTTTATATTTGAATCTTTAGTTTCCTAAATTTATTTAGACGCGTAATTGTACCTTAGGTAGCAGCAATACCCGAAAAACTAATAAGGATGGCAATAATGGCTGAAGTGGCAAACAGAAAATTGCTTGCAAAAATTTATTATTTATTGATGTCCCTCAAGAAACACTATTTCACTCTGAAATTATCATGTTCCTTCAACGCATTTATAATAATTAACATAAATTACTGTGACTGAAATGAAATTATGTGTGAAATATATAATTTTAGGTGGACATCCACTTTCCAGGGGGACATGGTCCCCCGTTGCCCCCCCCCTTTCCGGACGTCCATGCCCTGTTACCCGGTGGAGGTACATTTTTCATAGTGGTTCGGATCCCACTTTAAACGGTAGTTGCAGTCACGATTAACATATCTGTTCATATAAAGGACTTAAAACATTTCACTTGTTCTTTTCTCGACGGAAATTTCATAAAGAGTATCGCCCCACCCCCTTTAATCTGAGGGTGTGCGCATATCTATGATTGTATTAGCCCGTTTTATTGTCGGTTTACCAATAATATTTATGTATCAAACAACAATGTAACATACTCTACTACACCATTTTTCACCTGGTAAAGATATATCGCCAGAGGCGCAACCATGAATTTTTGTTTGGGGGGGAGCAAGCAAAGTAAGTATATATATAGTTGAGAAAGTAGCGCAGTCTTCCCTCCCGAAGCTGAAAAAAGAGGGTCGTGGGCGGTCCCAACCCTGACGTCACTCACAGGACAGGGGTGACTCTGTCACTGACCTTTCCACTTGTTATAGGATCTGCATTTGTGCGAGAGAGTGTGAAAGTGCCTTGTTTTTCCTTTTTCTGTAGCTTGTGTGATAGTGGAGAATTTTTTTTTGCAACAACAATAACATTTAAGGAAGATGCCGTGCAATTGTGCTGTTGCTTTGTGCCCGAACAACGCAAGAAATACTGTAGGTGTAAGCTACTTTTCGTTCCCAAAGGATCCGATTACGTGCAAGATATGGGTTTCAAAGTGTAAGAGGTTAGATCCTGTTAACGCCAAAACAGCGACAGTGTGCTCATCGCATTTTCTGGATGCTGATTACGAACGGAACTTAAAAGCAGAACTGCTGAGCATTGCCTGTAGATCGCAACTTAATAAAAACGCTGTACCAAGTTTAAATTTGCCTGGTTGTGTGGTGAATTGTAGTAGTGTGCAACAGCCAAATGACATAATTGATCGAAGTGGACGTGCCAATAAACGTCAGATTAGAAAGCGAGCATTGAAAAAACTTGAAGAGTTGTCTCCTCGCAAAAGAATTTGCATGGCACATAATTCAGAGACTTTGAGTACTGGAAATATATCCAATCTACAACAAGATAGTGAGTTCGAAACGCTGACAAAGAAATTAAAATGTGCTGAAGAACAAATAAAGAAACTGCAGACACTACATGATGAAAGTGCTAAGAAAGTAAACAAAGTAAAGAAACAATGCAATCGTTTATTACATAAAGTGATGAATTTACAAATTAGCAATAAAAGTTTGAGGCAACAGTTAGTAAAACTTCACAAATCAAAGCAATCTGCTTTCAATGTGTCTAAGAAAGTAAGGGAAATTCTTCGACCAGTGTTTTCCTCCAACCAAATCGAATGTCTTCTTAGCCACAAAAGCAGACCGAAACTGTGGTCGAGAAGTGATATTGTAAGTGCATTAGCACTTAGGCATGTGTCAAGAAAAGCTTACACCTACATGAGGAAAAATATGAAAATCCCTCTTCCAAGCATTTCCACTTTGCGTCACTGGACAAAAAGTTTCAAGTGTAGACCAGGCCTTCTGAAAAGTGTTATTGATGTTATGAAGAGTTATGGAGAATCACTTCAACCACACCAAAAGTGCTGCGTATTATGCTTCGACGAAATGAATATATACTCCAAAGTTGCGTACGATGCTGAGAGTGACACTCTCATGGGACCGTTCAAGAATGCACAGGTAAATAATTTATTACTTTACTTACAAGTAGAATTAACAAGTTATTTATATAATGTTAGAACGTAACAGAAGTCAAATTCTAGCATAACGAATGAGCAAGTAATCATTTTCATTCATTCATCATTGAGAGCCTTTCCGATGGCGCAGTTCTGGAGTCGTCACCTTTCAATCAAGTGGTCCCTGGTTTGATTCCCGGTGGAGGCACATAGTGGTTAGGATCCCACTTTAAACTGTAGGTCCAGTCCCGATTAGCCTTACTGTTCATAAAGTGGACTTAAAACACCAAATCATTCATCATTGACTGCGGAGTTTTTCCGCTGCAACCTTCATCTTTTTCTATCTTGCGTTAGCGTGTGCGCGCGTGTGTGCGCGTGTGTATTCTTACTGTGTTGGAAATGTGAAAAGATATAAGGTAAAATATGAATAAAATTGCTAGGGTGTGTTCACCAAAACTCAGCGTTAATTTTTTGACTGAAGTTTTTCTAATAGAAGTAAACTACTTTAAAGTCCTTAAAAAAGTGTTACATAGCATAATTAAGAATGAAAAATACATATTAAAATTTGGAAAGACACATCTCGATAGACTGTGTTATCAGGATGAAGTACTAAATTTATTAGTAGTTCATAATGAGATTATTATCAAGTATTAATACCGTAATTATTGCTCGAAACTCAACATTTTAATGACAAGATTTTAGAAAGTTTTTTTTTTTTTTTTTTTTTTTTTACAGGTCATTCTGGTTCGCGGGTTGTACGCCCCATGGAAACAAACTGTATACTACAACTTCGACACACAAATGACTAAGGAGATCTTATATTTAGTAATATCAGCAGTGCAAAGTGCGGGCTATGAAGTTGTTGCATGTGTTTCCGACTTGGGAGGTGGAAATATAAGGGTTTGGCGAGAATTAGGTGTCGCTTCGAGTCATCCTTCGTTTGTGAATCCGAATGATAAGGGACGGAACATTTGGGTATTTGCAGATACTCCACACATGCTTAAATTGCTAAGAAACCATTTTATTGATAAAGGTTTAGTTTTGCCATCGCAGAATGTCGTAACAAAAAAAGTCATACAGTCAGTGTTAGATAAAAATGAAAGTGAACTTCATTTGCCTTTACCGATAACGGATGCACACATTTGCGTATCAGGTCGCGAGAGACAAAGAGTATTCTATGCCGCTCAGTTATTTTCTAGAAGGACAAGCAGCGCTATATGTTATTTATTCCGAAATGAAGTTGAAAGTGCAGAATTTTTCGCATTAATTAACAACTGGTTTGACATAATGAATTCGTATGTTAAAGAGAATTTTGATGTTAAATTAAAAAGTGCTTTTGGAGTGCATCTTGGACATCAAACCAAGGTGTTAAATGAAATGAAGCAGGTCATCGAAAGTGTTCGCGTGAAAGGACATGGAAAATTGTTGCCTTTTCAGCAAGGAATGATACAATCTATCAACGCATTATTTGGGCTCTATCAGGATATGAAACAGAAACACAATATGAATTTTTTACTGACTGCAAGGTTGAATCAGGATGTAATTGAAAATCTTTTCTCGCGTCTTCGTGGCATGGGAGGTTTCTATGATCACCCTCTCCCTACAGAATTTAAAAACCGACTTAGGCTGCTGTTGTTAGGAGTGAATATAGGACAACTTCCCCTAAAAATGCCAACCAGGGATCAGTGCGAGAATGATGAATTACACAGTAGGACATACAATAGTGTTTTTAGTACGATGGTGTCTGACCTTTTACTTGACAAAGAGGAAGGCGAATCAAAGACGAAGGATAACACCGATGGCAGCGAACTCCAGTTTCCAACAGAGTGCAGTGACAACGAAGCCCACGACTGTTCCAAGGAAGGTTTATATTATATCGCAGGTTTCATTGCGCAAAAGTGTCGGCATTTAGATAAAGATTTGGGTTCTCGTACGGACAGTCTTCCTCCCGTTCGTCAGAAAGAGAAAAAATGGGTTGACATAGTGTCGCGTGGTGGACTGTATAAACCTACTGAAGAATTTTTCCAAATCATTGAACAAATGGAAAATGCATTTTGTTTATACAATCCTCCTGGTGATTTAAGCAGGGAATGTGGAGTAATGAAAGCAATGAGGAAATTATTACTTTTCAGGTTTGCTATGATAAAGAAGGAAATTATAGATTTATTTGTCAAAACTCGGACATACATTCGTATCAGGCATTTAAATTCGAAAATTAAACACAATCGAAGTCTGCTCAAGAAAGGTAAAAAATGGTTGTTATCTAATTAATGCCAACCTGTAGTCAGGCATGACTAACTTTGGAGCGGGAACTTGTGATCTGATTTACATTAATGTATATTTGACTTTGAGAACAAATGAGAAACAAGTACTCAATATTTTGTGTGTGTTGACGCTTCACGGGATATAAAAAGCCATCTATCCAGACTCTGAAATGAAGCGTGAACAGAGTGTGAAGTGAAATAACAATAGTGTTTGGATTATTTATGTTTGCTACATGTGCGCAGTGCAGTGTGTGTGCTTTTTGTGTATTTCCTGGCGTTTTGTTAATGCTTCTTTCCTGGACATGGTAAGTCACATTTATCAATTAATTTTAACTTGTGCATGGTGTAACGTGCCCACCGTTACATGGTGGTATGGTAAAGTGTGGCATGGTTTGGTATAATGATGTATATATATTTAAAAACATTCTGCCGGCACACTGTCGATGACTCACATGTTAGTTTCGTAAGAAGGATGCTATTGATTTATGTTATCTCTCTTTCGGTCAAAGAATGTGCTCTTCCCATTGTTGTTGGTTTGGAACTGATAAAGAATTGTCTATTTCCTTCTGTATAGAATCGGTACAATGCAATGTGTTTTTAGTTATTTTTATGTTTGGGGATTTTTACCAAGTAGGATTGAGAGAATTTTGAACGTACGGTTTGTATCTCTGATTAAAGTGAGTTGGCAACGCGTACTCATAGTTAGGATTTTCGCCGCCCATGCGCCACCCCCAAACGTTATAAAAGCAGTGCAGACGGGCCGAGAGCTCAGTTGACTCAGTGATGCCAAAAGCAGGGAAATTTCCCGCGGCACAGGGAAATTTGAGGGTGAAAAGGGAAAAGGGAAATTTAATGAAAAATAGCTAAAAAACAGGGAAATTTAAACTCACATTTTCGTTTCATTCTTTTAAAAATTTCAAAAATATTTTTTTTCAGCGTGTACTTTTTCCAAATTAATAGTTAGCAACAGTCACACTTTTCAGTATTCTAAGCTTTCTTTCTCCCTGTTATAGATGACCTTGACCGGCCAGTCTTATATTTGTAGCGTTTCCTAGAAAGGCCACAAGGCACGAGCAGCGCTGCACCTGGAAAGAATTTGGGACTCGATTTTCAACTTCTTTCCTTGTTCCATCCATCAGAACGTGTCTTAGTGGCTGTGTGTGTGCCTTTGTGTGTCCTGTGTCGTTGCAAGGAGAATGGAAGAGGTGACTGATGCTGATAGGAAGCTACCTACAACTCCAAAAAGGTTAGAAAACGTCGTGGGGATTAATCTGCGGATGAAAAGAAACATGTGAAAAAATTTCGTATTGAGTGTCAGGAAGACCCGCAATTCAAAGGCTGTTAAAGGTAACGAGTGTAAGTGTCTTGAATATCATAGAAATATTTGTATCCCAAGTGAGGCGAGTTGGAAAATTTTCTCTTTCTTTTCCCCAGGAAAATTTGAAAAACTTAGAGTACCCGACCCCACTTCGGTGCGCCCTGTTATCTTCTCTTGTTCGAGACTATCTGCCCATTACTTCACACTTTTATGGTCTTCATAAATATTTAATAATAATAATAATAATAATAATAAAGTTTGTTCCTCAGGCAAAACAGGCGTCAAAAGAAAAATATTAACAGCAGGCCCCTAGCTAAGCTTTGACAATGGGTGGGTTTCAAAGTCCGACAATCATTGCGCCGCAGACGAATTTTTTTTTGTTTGGGAATTTTTCAATACATTAGTGTTTTATTTTAAAATTCAAATGTTTATTTTAGGATAATTGTATTATGAAACTATGTTTCTAGTATTTTATTTAATGGGGGGGTTTGAACCCACTAAACCCCCTTATATACGGCCCTGATTAAGAATTATAGTAATACAAAAATACAGCTTCAGATGTGTTTTGAAAATCGAGGGAAATTTAGGTCGAAAAAGGGAAATTTTACACTGGTAAAAGGGAAATCCTGCATTCGGAGATTGGTAACACTGAGTTGACTGCCAGATGCCAACTGCGGAAGGATCGTAAGATCTGGTCCCCAAGACTTCGGTCTAGGATAAGTCCCCGGCCAGATCTTCCCTAACTGATGTTTCCCCCCCTACTGATCCGGTTCCAGGTTCAAACCTCGGATAAGTCCCCGACCGGGTCCCTTCTTCAACAGTACCTTGGTTCCCAGGTGCAAACCCCGGGAAAGTCCCCGACCAAGGAACTGAAATGGATGAGTCCCTCACGAACCGGTTCCTAGGTGCAAACCCTGGACAGCCCCCGACCGGTTCTCCCCGTAGATCCTGGTTCCAGGTTCAAACCTCGGACGAGTCCCCGACCAGGTTCTCGCACACCGTCCGTCCTGATTCGTTGGGAGGTACCGACGCTTGTCACCTGGCTCACGCCCAAAAGGAGGTACCCGCGGACCCTGTGCATCCTGTTTCTCTAACTTCTATTTCTATCCCCCCCCCCCAGTTGGCAATTTTGATAGAGGGCCTTTTCTTTTGGTCACGTGTGGTTTTCTTTTATGTAATCACGTGGGACCCTTTTTACTGTTAATTGGTTTTTGTTAATTAGTCACGTGGCCCCGGATAATTATTAGTACATTACGGAACTCGCGTATTTGTATCAAGTGGGATAAAGTAGAGTAGTGTGTTGTTCCCATGTGGGCTAAGGTTTGTATTATTATTATTATTATTATTATTATTGGTGCCTAAGTTGAATAAAACTGTCACGTGGCATGAAAACAGGAGGTCCCTAACTGAAATAAACTCTGGCTATTTGGATCCAACTGGTACGGTAATTAACTCTAAATCTATCAGGGATAAAATTGTATGCAACCACCAGAGTAAATGTAAGGTAAATTATTTTGTCATGTAATAAGTTTGTTAACGGGTCAATGCTTTACCCGGGGGTCGAACCGATTATCATTTAACACAACATTTCTGTAAATACCTTGTATTCACTTTTTGCGGTAAAATATAAATGACCATTGCTCACACTCAAAAAGGATATTCATGTTTTTCATTTCGAGCTTCACTGTTATTCACGTTACACCCAGCAAGCCCTGAGATATCCAGAATCTGTGTTCTCCGACTGGAATGTAGTTAGCATTTGTGGGTAGACTTTGGCCTCGCTCCCCCCATCTTGTAAGGTTCTGTGTAGCTCCTTGTGTAAGGGCTCTGCGTAGCCCCTGTGTGTAGTTTCTGCGCGGAGGGGGGGGGGGGGCAGTCTGTTGCAATGGTAGTATATTTTCTTTCATTTGTATTTACATTTTCGTATTTTGATATTGTAATGTCTCGGCCCCAGTGATTTATTCACTAACTTCGCCCTAACACACCACACAGTTTTTAAAAAAGGACAACTTTGTGGTTATTTTGGCTCTAAGTATACCTTTTCACCCCCATAAACACGAACTTACACCCCTAAAAGAGAAAATTCTGAATAGACCTCTGCTCCACCCCCGAGCCGGCTTTCCCGCTTTTCATTACATGTTAATTATATTGATAGTTAACCTTCGGCGACACATTTTACTAGATATAGTCTGCTCTAAACATATACATTTACTTACACACACACGCTAGAACATTCAATCGATTTTTAAGACAAATTTATTTCCAAAAACACGGAAGAAGTATATATGAATTCCTATGCCGTTGCTTGGGCTCGTCTTTGACATGTCCTGTGTCTGACGTCATCCGTGGAGGTTTACGAATGGTTCCGAACTTTTCCGAACGCCAGACTGCACCTCCCTGGGAGCAAGTACCAGGATAAGCTTATCAATAATAATAATAATAATAATAATAATAATAATAATAATAATAATAATAATAACAAAAACAACAACAATAAGAATGGCATTATTATTATTATTATTATTATTACTAGTGGTAGTAGTAGTATCAAAGACGTTATTATTTTCATAAATTACACAAAAAGGGGGTAGAAGTCGGTGCTAAAGAATTTATTTGGAACAAACGATAATAATTTTTCAACACCGTCAATTTCACATTAGCTAATAATGGAAAACAAGCACAGACTGTTTTTTTTCGAACGCCAGAAAGTGAATGATAAATGCATTCCGAAGATAATGCTTTTTGTATATATAACATGTATAATTTTCATGTACAGTCACGGACACTGCCGGCTTGTAACGCTTCGATTGAAAGTCAATGTATTCATTACAAGCCGGCAGTGTCCGTGACTGTACAACATATGTTTTATACATATGCAACATGAAGCGACATAAAATATGAAAATTCATATGCAAAATGCTAACACTAAATTGTGCACGTATTCAAAGTTTATTCAATACATATATACAACACATATTATTTAAATACATTACATTACAGAAAACAAATATATTGCGAGCAAGAAAATTTTTAGATTCAATTTTTGCAAATGAAAACAATATGGCTGACTCCTGCCGCCCCTATCTACGTCTCGGAACTTGACGAGGCTGAGAAAAGGAGGCAATGCGAGCGAACCGAGAAATAAAATTTTATGAAATTTTTATTTACATACAATTTGAAATCGAAAGAGGGGGGGCAGTTACTGCTCTCTGCCCCCTGCAGGTGCCCTTAGCCGTCAATGTTTGCCCCCCTAGAATTGACTTCCATCGGAGGTTGGGGGGGGGGGCAATGCCCCCCTTCCCCCCTGTGGTTGCGCCACTGTGTATCGAAGGCTAGACCAACAATGATTTGGGGCAAACATTCTTTGAGGCCATACGAGTACATAACACTAAGGCGTAACCTTTCACCGGTGATTCCGTAAAGACTGGAAATTGCTATGGTACTCCGTTGCTAGACTGATCCTTTGTAGACAGCCTCTATACAATGCAACTGTTTCTAAGGGTCTAAATGGAAGAAGACAAATGAGAAACGAAATACTTTTCGTGAAGGAATGTGCTTCAAAAATTTCCACGCACAAGACAAGGGAATTAAATAGAAATTTATATTCTGAGATATTGACAGGTATTTATTGCGCAGGATTTTTTTCGGGAGGGGCTGGAATTGTAAAGGTGCATAGTACATGGGATCCACGAGTATTACCGTGCAAAATGTCCTTGACTATTTTCATTAATTTTTCTCTTACAACCCATATGTTTTTAAGCGATGGATTTTTATGTATGCTGGTGCAGAAGTTGTCAACAGCATGTTTTGAGTTTTCTTATAATTCTTGAAGATCTTATTTGATCAAATAAAGTGCACGAACATGGTGATGGACAATTTGCACGGCAATACTCATGGAGCCCACTGTCCATAGCTCTTTTCTAGGGGGCTTGCATAAAATAAGGTTTTTCGTATTTACGGAGGGGGCTGTAACCCCATCAGCCACCCTCTGCGTACGACAGTGACACCTGTCATTACAAGGTTGGGGATGAATTGAAATCAAATGAAACTGACGAACGGAGAACTTAGCGAACTCGTGGGACGATCGATCATCCAATGCGTTTGTCCATTCAGAGGCATGGGGTAAAAAGTGGGGAGCAAATGCCCCTCTCCTAATCGCCGCCACTGTCTTTGGACGTACAGATACTTTTCTCAGAGGGTAGGGGGAGAGTTTTTTTCTTTTTTTTTACATAGGGGCAAACAACACTTTCCAGGAGGCAAGAAATATGTACTTCAAAATTGTGACAATGCTTTTGAATCATCTGATATGGAACTGAACTCACTGAAACTGAAATAACTTTTTCTATTCAAACATATGCTAAGCAAGGAAACGAAAACTCACCTAGTCAACACACTTGTAATGCCAAAAATTGATTATGCTTCCCCCGTATTTATAAACATCCACAGTGCTCTAAATTACAAGATACAAAAACTTCAAAACAGTTGCATAAGATTTATACTGAATGTCAAAAGAAGAGAACATATATCCCCGTACTTACAGGAACTTAATTGGTTAAACGTTAAGAATAGGAGAACATTTTTGGCATTGTCTTTATTGTACAGGATCCTGAACAATAAGGAACCAAGATATTTATATTATCAAATTGCTCTGTACAGGAAGAAAGGAAAACAAATTAACCTTCGTCAAAAAACACACTTCACGATTCCTGTACACAGAACAACATTCTATGGGAATTCTTTCATAGTCACAGCAATAAAAGAATGGAACCACTGACCTCAGGGGACCTCCACCCTGCAACATACAAAATATATCTAAAGAAGCATCTACTGTCCAAACAATAGTGCCTGGCTTTGTCTTTTCTGTAATGAATGGGAATGAGGCATTGGTTTTAGTTTTAGCTGTAATAATTGTATTCTAATTGTGGTTTTAGATTTAACTCTGTACTTTCAGTACATTAATTGTTTACATTATAAGTAGGAATGTTTTTTTTATTTTTTGTATTTTTATTTTTTCTACTGCAACAATGATTTTCAAGAAGTGGAAAGTGTCAATTGTAATAAGTTTTTTTAAAGGGTTTGTTGTAAGAACGGCCCGCGAGGCCGAAACACGCCCTCTCAATAAAGACGATATTATTATTATTATTATTATTATATTATTATTAATTTTACTTTCCAACATAAAAGCGCAATGAACCAAATTACATTTTCAACAGTCGTTTTCCGGAGGTGGGTACGCTGGATACGCTCATGGTGACCGATCTATGTGCAGTTAAAGATGTTAACATGTCTGGGAAAGTACACCCCAGCAGAGTGTCCAAGAATTTTGTTCTGATAGCGTCCAGGGTGGACGCAATATGATCAGGTGCTTCGGTAGTCCTGATTACCAGATCCTTCTTTTTCTATCCCCTCTTTCTCTCTCTTTCTTTTCACCTTTCTGTCTCTCTTACTTCTCTTTCTTTTACGGTCTCCACGTTTCTTTTTTCTTAATTTCTTGCTTCCACATACAGATACACACTCTGTTTCTACCTTCTTACTATCTTACCACATCTCTCTTTATCTCTGTTTCCTCTGCTCTGAAATTTTCTCTCTACTTCCCTTTCATCTTCTATCTTCCTTCATGCCTTCCTATCTTTATTTTTCCCTTCTTCTGTTTCTCTCTCTTTCTACCATCTCCTATCCGTCTTACTCTGTTTCTTTCTGTCTCCTTCTTTTCTGCCCCATTTTATCTAAATAACTCTATCTCTCTTTTACATTTTTTGTATCTCTTCCTTTGTTGTTTATCTGTTTCTTCCCGTAATCCTCTTTTTCTTCTATCGACTTCCCTTTTTCTTCTATCGACTTCCCTTTTTCTCTACCTCTATCTTTATTCTATAGTTCTCTCTCTTTCATGGACACACGGAAGGGGGCAAGGAGGGCCACGTCCCCTGGAAAATAAATGCTACATGAAAATTATATATTCCACACGTAAAATTACACTTCTTGATTTATTGATTGATTGACTTGGTTTATTTTACTTCGCTTTGCTGCCACTTTTTGGCTAATCGCCAAGACGAGGAAATTCCCGTCCTCTGGGGGGGGGGGGAATCTTAATTCTCATTACATAAGCGTGGCTGTCTTTTTGTTTATTTTTAAGCTCACTTTATGCACAGAAAGGCTAATCGGGACTGAATTTAGTTTAAAGTGGGACCCGAACCGCTATGTGCTTTCACCGACACGAGAATTATTTAATGCTGTATAAGTGACTGCCACACAAGAGACCCGGGTCCGATTCCTGGAGGGGTGAACTAAGGTCTGAATTTTTCCGGCCTTGTCCCTGCATAAAGCGGTTCTGCGGCTCACCCAGCCCCAAATAAATGGGTACTTGAGGGCAACCCCTAGGGGTTAAAGGCGGCTGAAGAATGTGTGGGGCGCTACACCCAAATCCCCTAAATGTGCCAATCGGCACAGGGCAATATTGGGGGGGGGGTCTTACCTTTACCTTCTTGCTGCATGACATAATAAGTATATTGCAAAATCATGTAACAATTGAAGCTACGAGATTACTGTCATTTTGATGTCATTATGTAGTTATTAAATTAACACGTGCCTACAATAAGAGTGCTCCTTGACTGTAGAACTTAAAGTATTTTAAAAATAAAGCTATTACTTTTTGTCATTAAATCCGTCACGGTCATGCTTTTCATTGGAGGAAGGTGGAAAGCAGGAGAACCCAAGTAGAAAGGGTGGGGGCAAAAATCCACATAGCTCGGGTGAAAATTCTATCTTGAGCCACTCTTTCCCTTGCGCGTGTGCTTCTTCTTCACATAAGCTACAACGGAATACAGGCATTGAGGACAATAGAGGGAGAGCGTATAACGGTCAAATATTGAGTAACAGGTAATTAATCTAATTGCCCGTTATTAGGAATTAATTGCAATTGGTAATATTAAAATCCGTCGCGAATACAGGTGTCTAGCGACTGTCTTAGTCAACACTAATTTGCTCAACCACCGTTTTTCGCCCGAATTCGGATTTGCATGCATTCTTATGGGGAATAGCAGGAAAAGAGCAACTTCTAAACCAATGGACCGAATTGGATGAGATTTTAACCAGCGGAAGACCACATCTTGAAAGTACAGATTCCAAGATTTGAGCCTAATCAGAACAGAACTACGGGAGTTATGAATTATTAAAGATCTATCGCTGGATTCAATGGGAGACGGCATCCTACTGAGTTGGCTCTTACTGAACGTGTCGAATACAATAGCCGAGGATTTAACCTAATCTCTGCACGAGGGGCTGCTACCAGAGGTTAAGGACCGGAGTGAGCATTGACCAGGATAGGAGGACAACGGTCAAAGCACCAGAAACAATAAACAAGCATCTGATCACAGAGACTAGAGCGTCACCTCGTTCAAATCTGGAATAAAAGGGATGATTGGGAATAGCGAGACACAGTTTTGCCTAGAATCGCCACCAGAGTGTGAGCTACGCGCGACCTAGCTGCGAGTCACAATCAGACCCGTGGTCTGGATTTGTTTTTCCTCGAGTGAGTGTTTTAGAGCCATGGAGTAGAGCAGAGTAGAACCAGGGGGTCGTTTCCCCCTCGCCGTCAACGCATCCGTGAACATACGTGTGGTTATGTGAGAATAACGCCAGACACGTCCACCTGTGTCAATCGTCCGAAACAACGTCCTAAGTAGTAAAAGTTAATAACATTTGATATCCATGTGAAACCGCTAATGGCTCATCGCGTATGTTCGTCTCATCGCCCAAGCCACGTATCTGTACTTACGAGTGACCGCGAAGAACTGACCTATTATTGCGCAAGTTGTCGTATGGAGTCGACAGTGTACGTGTACCGTCCTGGACGTCCCTGCGAAGTGAACGAGTGAAGCCAGGATCCGATGATGCCAGATGGAGCTGCCGACTGATCCACTTTCGCCAACCAGGATAACCGCGAAGTGCAACACTGGAGTCTTCCAGAACTGTAGGACCACTTTCACCCTACCCAGGTCAGAGGGAATGCAGCGAAGGTAAGATCCAACCATGTGCGTGTGTGAGAGAGATGACGCCAATCTACCGCGAATCTGCGTAAATCAAATCATTGCATAAACTAATCCGTGCTATGGCATCCCTAGACATCGTTATTCCGGCGGAGTAATCAATGTTACAGATCAGAGTTTATCTTAACAGCAAACAATAGTTCGTTGAATATATTTATACCTTCAGAAAAGATAAAAGGGGTTCGCACGAGGAACAATTATTCACTATATACTTAAAATCCTAAACGGTAAATTGTAAACGGCAATGCAGCCAAGAAATAGCATGAGTATAGTCAAAGTATTAATTAATCTAACCTTTGTAATTGCCATATTGTCTCAATATGCCATGGAATGTGTGTATGAATGAGAGATCGAGTGAAAGAGGGCAAGATGTACTGTCTATTTATCTGTACTTTAATATATGTGTATATTCAGAACCACCGTAGTATGATGTCACGTCATTTCAGGTGCATGAATCAAATCCTCCTAGGTTTATTCTTGGTAACTCCGACTGTAGGCACTTATCCTGACCGTATTATAATTCATGTGATGTTTAATCCGCGTGACAGGTGTCACGGGGAGCGATTCTGCGTTGTTGCGTTGCTCAGTTCAGTTTAGCGCGTGACAAAAAATTGGCGCCCGAACATTCGACGAGTAGGCGAATAGATAAGTAGGAGTATAAAAAAGTAGGCCCGAACATTAGACGGGTAGGCGATTAAGAAAGTAGGTATGTAAAAAAGTACGCCGAACATTCGACGAGTAGGCGAATAGATAAGTAGGAGTATAAAAAGTAGGCCCGAATAATCGACGAATAGGCAAATAGAAGAGTAGGAAAATAGGAAGCAAATAGGAACTAGGCTCGTAGAACGATGTTACAGGCAGGCTAGTAAGGAACCTGGAGGTCACGAGTATTCTAATTAGTTGCTTATCTACTAAATGTGAATTTTATTAAGGTTGATTGTAATGGTTAACAATCAGTTCGGTCTATTACCCAAGGGAATCTAATACTTGCTTTTTAAAGAGAAGTCTTCAGCCTACGCATGTCTACTACAGGGTACCAGAATTGAACGCTAAGGGGAAACTACGATTTTTTTTGTTGTAAGTTAAATAGTTGCAAATTAATGTAACTGGAAATCCTGATAAGAATCTATAAAGGCGTGCTCATTTAAAGTATTAATGTGTAATTTGTACGGTGATTTTAATTAACTGAATATGCAATCGATGTGTAGCTAGAACCATTTTGTGTGTTTTTTATGAGTGTAATTGTGAAAATAATTTGTTGCGACTATAGCATTTATCCAATAGCAGAATTATTAGAGGATCTTATTATTTTATTAACAATGGGCGTTATTAACTTCGGACGATAAAGGACACGCGGTATGACACACGGAAGCAGGTGAGGGGAGCGATCCCAGGGATCTAAAACCAGAAACCAGGAAAATAATTTTGATTTTTTCCTTCGGCGATAGCCAGCCACGAGAAGAAGAAGAAGAAGAAGAAGAAGAAGGGAGATTGGCATGCAAAGGACTACTCGGCTCCGCAAGAGATTAGCCAACAATACGATGGACCGCCCAGGGGTTGAGCATTCCACAGATGCAGGCGCTTCGTCAGCCGGCAACGTTGATAAAGATCTAAGGAAAGATTAGTCGGTAACAGGGTTGCCAGTTCCAGAAAAGATGGACGTACAGGCCATGTTCTCTCAGCAAATTAGTTATATCCACGCCAAAGATGAAGAAAGAGAAGAGAACAGGAAGAGAGAAGAAGAAGAAAGGCGGAAGAGAGAGGCTGCCGAAAGGAGAGAAAAGGAAGAACGCCGAAAACAGAAGGAAGAGCAGAGAAGAAAGGAGGAGGAAGAGAAAGATAAGATAAAGGCTGCTGAAAGGAGAGAAGGAGAAGAAAGAAGAAGAAAAGAGTGGGAAGAGAGAGAAGAAAGATGGGACCGCCGTTTCCAATTACTGCTATCCGAAAATGACCAAATGAAGGAGAAAGTACTTCAGTCGGAGAATGAATGCCAAAAGAGACATCAAGAGACGAACAACAATGTAGTCACAATGGAGAAAGAGCTGCGTGTGGAGTTACGCCAGGTTCAAGAAGCTATTGGAACGTTGGACGCAAGAATGACCGAGAATCAGACGAGCATAACCAGCCGATTAGAACGAATGGAAGAAAGGGAGATTTCGGAAGGACAACGATTAAGGAAACTGGAAGCGGAGGCACGCGAATTGAAGAAGAATTTCCAAATCACGCAACGGAGAAGAAACGAGGACGAAGAGATTCGCCGATTGGAGACAACGTCCAGTGATTCGAACCCAACTCCTTTGCTCGTCGCAGCAGACGTGACCAACCAGCCGACCTGTCAATCATCACCAACTTCCTTGGATCGCCAAGCGGCGCGTTACGTCATCGTCCGGAGCGGGAGTTCGCCGAGCTTGAACGCTTTCGCCCAGCAGGAGACACGCAGTGTTTCCAACCCGGAGTCGAATACTCGCGGAATATTCGCAAAGGTCAGCATAGATCATTTTCAAACGTACAACCCCGATCACGACGAGACTTTACTGTCAATATTCATAGGGGACTTCAAGAAAGATTGTTTGTTGTACGGTATCGATAGCCCAGACTACTTGAGGCTAATGCGAAAATTACTCAAAGGGAATGCAAGGATCTGGCTCGAGCAGCGAAATCCACAATTCGATATCTTTGAAGAGTTCGAACAGGCATATGAAGTTCTCTCCAACCCAGAGAAACGGAAGCTCTATGACCGGGGACCACAGTTTTTGAGCAACGAGTGGAAAAGCACATTGCAGGACTACGGAGTGAAAGTTATGCTAACCGCCCCTTATCCCCAGCGAGGCCAGTACAGCAATCACCGCCCACAACAACAACACTTCAGAGATGATAGGGATGGAGAAAACGCGAGATGGCAACACTGCCGGGGTCAAAACAACCCGAGACGAGATGAGAGGAATCTTGCTGTGAATGCAGTTAGAACAGACTACTGCTAATTTACCCGACTGGAATAGACCGTCTACTAGTCGTAACTTGGACCCACTCTCCCCGGATTACCAACCCGGACGAAGTAGACTGAGGCAAGAACAGCGATCTCTGGAGCAGACAACCGATATTCAAGGCCCGACGGGAGACTAGCAGATTCCTGCGACAGTCCGGCTCATGTCAAAGGAGACACTGAAGAAAATACCGCACTAGAGCCACCCCGATTAGGAAGTAAACAATAGGGAGATTAGAGATTATATTTTTATATTAGAAGGCAAAAAATGTAGACATTTAGTATCATTAATGAAAGAAGTATGCAGACATATCTGAGAGAGAGAACAAATTGCAAACCAAATATTTACTTATATCTTATTTACCTTATTATTCAGTATTCACTTTATTATGTATAAAACTACAGGGTGAATCCAAAATTAGTATGTATGTGGTAATATACGTTGAGATTTCCATGTTAAAATGTACTTTATATTGTATTCTTGTATACTTTATCATATTCGTTTATATTCTCATAATTATAGTACAATTGCAGAAAGTATAACTTGATTCTAATGTTGGGTTGAAAGTTATACGATCCAGGGTTCGAGTCCCTACTCGGACGCCTAAGTATGCGATCACTAAGAAATATCATTGATATGTGGTATGAATTTTTTCCTGTCACTCACAAGTTCATTCTGAAAAAAATTCATAATTAAAAGGAGGGGAATGTTATAACGGTCAAATATTGAGTAACAGGTAATTAATCTAATTGCCCGTTATTAGGAATTAATTACAATTGGTAATATTAAAATCCGTCGCGAATACAGGTGTCTAGCGACTGTCTTAGCCAACACCAACTTGATCAACCACCGTTTTTCGCCCGAATTCGGATTTACATGCATTCTTATGGGGAATAGCAGGAAAAGAACAACTTCTAAACCAATGGAAAGTACTGATTCTAAGATTTGAGCCTAATCAGAACAGAACTACGGGAGTTATGAATTATTAAAGATCTATCGCTGGATTCAATGGGAGACGGCATCCTACTGAGTTGGCTCTTACTGAACGTGTCGAATACAATAGCCGAGGATTTAACCTAATCTCTGCACGAGAGGCTGCTACCAGAGGTTAAGGACCGGAGTGAGCATTGACCAGGATAGGAGGACAACGGTCAAAGCACCAGAAACAATAAACAAGCATCTGATCACAGAGACTAGAGCGTCACCTCGTTCAAATCTGGAATAAAAGGGATGATTGGGAATAGCGAGACACAGTTTTGCCTAGAATCGCCACCGGAGTGTGAGCTACGCGCGACCTAGCTGCGAGTCACAATCAGACCCGTGGTCTGGATTTGTTTTTCCTCGAGTGAGTGTTTTAGAGCCATGGAGTAGAGCAGAGTAGAACCAGGGGGTCGTTTCCCCTCGCCGTCAACGCATCCGTGAACATACGTGTGGTTATGTGAGAATAACGCCAGACACGTCCACCTGTGTCAATCGTCCGAAACAACGTCCTAAGTAGTAAAAGTTAATAACATTTGATATCCATGTGAAACCGCTAATGGCTCATCGCGTATGTTCGTCTCATCGCCCAAGCCACGTATCTGTACTTACGAGTGACCGCGAAGAACTGACCTATTATTGCGCAAGTTGTCGTATGGAGTCGACAGTGTACGTGTACCGTCCTGGACGTCCCTGCGAAGTGAACGAGTGAAGCCAGGATCCGATGATGCCAGATGGAGCTGCCGACTGATCCACTTTCGCCAACCAGGATAACCGCGAAGTGCAACACTGGAGTCTTCCAGAACTGTAGGACCACTTTCACCCTACCCAGGTCAGAGGGAATGCAGCGAAGGTAAGATCCAACCATGTGCGTGTGTGAGAGAGATGACGCCAATCTACCGCGAATCTGCGTAAATCAAATCATTGCATAAACTAATCCGTGCTATGGCATCCCTAGACATCGTTATTCCGGCGGAGTAATCAATGTTACAGATCAGAGTTTATCTTAACAGCAAACAATAGTTCGTTGAATATATTTATACCTTCAGAAAAGATAAAAGGGGTTCGCACGAGGAACAATTATTCACTATATACTTAAAATCCTAAACGGTAAATTGTAAACGGCAATGCAGCCAAGAAATAGCATGAGTATAGTCAAAGTATTAATTAATCTAACCTTTGTAATTGCCATATTGTCTCAATATGCCATGGAATGTGTGTATGAATGAGAGATCGAGTGAAAGAGGGCAAGATGTACTGTCTATTTATCTGTACTTTAATATATGTGTATATTCAGAACCACCGTAGTATGATGTCACGTCATTTCAGGTGCATGAATCAAATCCTCCTAGGTTTATTCTTGGTAACTCCGACTGTAGGCACTTATCCTGACCGTATTATAATTCATGTGATGTTTAATCCGCGTGACAGGTGTCACGGGGAGCGATTCTGCGTTGTTGCGTTGCTCAGTTCAGTTTAGCGCGTGACAAGGGAGATAGATAAGAGGAAAGGAAGGGAAAGAAATAGAAGGAGGAACAAGAAGAAAAAGAGATAGGAAAATGGTATAGAGAGAGAGAGAGAGAAAGAAAGAGAGAGAAAGAAAGTGAGAATGAAAGAAAGAGAGAGAGGAAACGAAAAACAGAGAAAGGAAATTAAAAAGATACGAAGAAAGAGAGAAAGATATGAACACCGAAGCATAGCCCATACCGCGTAAAACTGTTTCTCGTACGCGTATTGTCATCTCGCTTTTTTTCCCTTGAATCAATTGCATTTCGCGATTAAGTACTCAGTTTTGGCGCCTAAATGTTATGTATTAGTTACCAAATGGCTCATGAATATGACATCGGACAGTGGTACCAACTTATATGGGCCCGTATGGATCAAGACAACCACAAAATTTGCTGTCATTACTACTACTATTATTATTATTATTATTATTATTCTATCATGATTCGTGGTGAATGGTTTTCCGAAATCAGTAAACAAAATTTTTTTTCTAAAAAATAAGGATGCATTGTTGGTATGTTTGTGGTTGTTCTTTAATCCATTTTTTTCATGTCATCACTCATCCTCACCTTTGCGATTAACCAAACGTGGAAGAAAAGCGAAGTAAAATGAACCAAATCCATCCAACAAGAGCGTAACAGCAAAATCTCACTGAGTTGGCTACCCTGATTAGCTCTGTGACCTTGAGGACGTTTGAATGAATCATGTGGATCGATGCATAACGCGCTTTCCAATCACACACACATCAGTCCGAGTGCATCATGCACTCTTCATTTGGTCGAAGTGTGATGGCAAACAAAAACATTCGCTCGCATCTGATGAAGAGGGCAAGGGGAAAGGGGGGGGGGGTGCACACGGCACGGCTTTTGTCAAGAATGGAAGCTATCCTCGGTGGCCGAGTGCATAGAGTAGACCTACTCAACTTTATCACCATCGAAGGTTACGGGTTGGCGTCATGGATGTCGGAACAACACAAGTTTGATAAAAATTTGAATATTATTGTTATTAACAACTAACTAACTCTGTAATATTCTTAAACCCGAAGGTTTATGGCTGCAGCATCACAAACCTTCCGTCTGTCCCTATCCTGGGTAAGACCAATCCAATCATTTCCATCCTTACCGATTTCCTTCAGGTCCAGGTCTTTTACCATCAGGTTTCCCAACAGAAATCCTGTAAACTCTTATCTTCTCTCATTCGTGCCGCATGACCTGCCCACTTAAATCTTCTTGATTTTTAATTATTCTAACAATATCTGGACATGAATACAAATTATGCAGTTCTAAATTATGTAATCTTCTCCACTCACCTGTCTCCTCATCATTTTTAGGTCCAGATATTTTTCTACTGCATACACCAGAATATCCCGTGAATATCCAGGGGACTACTGTTTTCCTTCGTTTTGTACACCTTACACTGTTAATATTTTGAAATAAATGATTATTTTAATTTGGTATCAACTCTTACACTCTTCTTTCAGGGATGTAAGAGGTGATTTTTTCTGAAGACACTCAAATGTCAACCTTTCTTCGAAGAATGTATTACACCTTGGACTGCATTTTGTAGACTAGCGATGCTCTGGCGTCTGGATTCACAGCCAGTATAATCCTTTGTGGGGCTTATGTGTTGTCCTTGTGTGTATGTGATTGTTCTTTCACTAAAATCATTTCATTATCTTTCCATCGTCATCGTCGCGATTACCAAAGATTGGAATCTGGCCAATGCCAGAAGGACCGATCCTCTGCAGATAAATTTATCACATATGAGCAGATATATTGCCAATAATCAGCTTGAGAACTGGTTTAATTTTGAAGTCATTGCTATCAATTCTTATTGTGCAGTACTACACAAGTCGCAGCTTGTACGAGTGACCTTTCGCAATGATATCGTCACTATTTAAGATGGCCGGGATGTATCTGGTAGACATGGGCGTTGGCAGAAATTTTTGTAGGGGGGACTCAGACCTTCAATAAAACTTCAATAGTAGAAGAAATTATTATTATTATTTTCAAGATTATAATTATTATCATACTGTTAAGGTAACAAAACTAATAAAATTAACGATTTTTATTCCAATTTTGTTACTATTATTGTCCAGGTATTATTATTGAATTGATGTTTTATTTACACTTTATGCACTGGACCTACTAAGCTGTGCAATGTGCCTCCACCGAGTATCGAACCCGGGACACCTTGATTATAAGGCGACGATATTACCACTACGCCATCGGGAAGGCCCTATTATTATTATATATTTTATTATTATTATTATTATTAATAATAATAATAATAATAATAATAATAATAATGTATTATTATTAAAGTGCTTCTCGGACTGGCCCGTTTTTTTTAATACTGTACATCGTATAGCATCGGTCTGTTGTTCGCGCATGCGCGGTGAATGTTTTGCTTCAGACTGAATAGTCTCGTGTCGCTTCAGTCTGGAAGCTCCCTTAAATAATCACGTACGGAATACAATTAGCATTTGAAACATCTCACCTTAGAGACCAAATCTATTTTACTCATAAGTCAAAATATGTAACCCGTAGAACGTTGCATTTTTTTATTTTGTTTATTGCACTTGACCTGGGGCAAGAGTAGATCTGTCGGATTCTGTGAACCGGTAGAAACCAGTTTATTTATCTTTAGCATCATTTTGATGCAGGTCGCACAGGCCACGGAATCTCGTGTTGGTGTGACATAAGAGGTTTGCGTAACAGATGCACGGGCTGCCGTGCTGAGGCTCCTGACGAGAGAGTGGCCACTGGATGCTTCCATCGGATGTTGAAGCGTGGGAAAAACGTCCTTCTTCCTCAAAAACACTTCGCTTCGATGTAAGTTTAAATGCCATCTAGATTGAGATTTGAAACCATCAGCAAAAATCAATATTTCGTCCGCCATCTTGCATGTTTTCACCGATTTCATGAAAAATTCAATACCGAAACGGCCATGTGACGTATCTAACTGACGAAGAGTGGGATGATTGATTGAGTTGGTTTATTTTACCGCTTTTCTTGGCTAATCGCGAAGATGAGGATGAGTGATGATATGATGAAATTGATGGACACTCGCAAATAACATGCCCAGGTCGGGATTCGAACCCAACCACTGTGGTAACCAGTCCGCCACGGAAGCTGGCGTAGAGTGGGATGAATTGATTGAATTAAAATTGTTGGGTGCGTGCCCATCACCAGCGGCGCAGGAAAAGGGGTACAGAGTTACATTGCAACATCCGAATTTTTGAAAGAGATAGAAAAGATCCAAATTGTATCCCTCAAATAATTTTTCAGACGAAAGATGCTGCTGTTCAAAGAATCTTATTTCTAATAGCTAAACACACAATACTATATTTCTTTATCGTCCGCAGGTTTTTTTTCCAGAGGGGAGCGGGGAGAAACGAAGCATATTTTCCCCATAGTAGCGGTCTTCCCTCAAACAACACTCCTTCAGTAAGAAAAGAAGTTATCATGTCTCTGCAACGCCATTATGATAATGAACACTAATTGCTGACAGAAATGAAATGCATGTGTGAAATAACGTCCACTGTCGGACGTCCATAAAAGATAGAGAGCTATAGAATAAAGAAAGAGGTAGAGAAAAAGGGAAGAACGATAGAAAGAATAAAAAAGAGGAGTAGGAGAAGAAAGAGGTAAGAACAGAGAAAGATCAAAAAAGGAAAAGAGAAACAGAGAGAGACAGAGAAGAAAGAGAGAGATAGAAACAGAGTAAGAAGGAAGGAAAGAACGAGAGGGGAGAGAAAAAGAAGGAGAGGGAGAGAGAGAAACAGAGGAAGGGAGAAATAAAGATAGGAATTAAGAAAGCGCGTAGGAGCAGGATGCGAAATCATTGAAGACTGGGGGGGGGGGGAGAAAGACACACACACACACACTCAAATACATACGTATACACAAATATTATTATTGCTATTATATGATATACTTATTGTAATTAAATATAAAAGGGTCAATCCATATGAAGTCATACAACACGGTTGCTTGACCATTTTTAAAAAAGTTTATTTTTTGTGTGGTGTTAGCCTCATATGTTGACAGTTCAGAACCACTGCTATTTTATATTTACTATCACCGATTTGAAGATGGCGGGCATTCCTTTATCATGGCACGCGTCATTTTCTCCATTCGTAAGCATCAGCGGCAACTTTTTTATCTCAGCTCTGGTAAGTCCTACGACAATGAGACAAAATGTGTGATGTTAAGCCCATTATAGGCTACAATTATATTTCTGTGTAATTTTCTAAATATTATTCCTTCATAATAAATTTTAAGGTCAAAATTGTGAATTTAAACGCTCAAAATGACATTTTCGGACATTTTTTTTTGGGGGGGGAAGGCAGTTTGTTAGACACTTGAATTTTTTTGTGCAAGTACCTGTGTACCAATAGAGTATGTGAAAATTATTTGAAGCTTGAGATTTTAATATTTTTTTTTCTACAGGGTCATAAACATGTACTTTTTGTTTAAAAAAATTCCAAGTTCAGGGTTAAATATCTCTGGTGGGCAGTTGTTTAAAAATCTGAAATTTGTACACAATACAATACTCCATGATAAGTAACTTCAGTAAAAATTTTGAGTTTGAGATTCAATTGATTTAAGAGATACAAAACTCGAGAAAAATTCAATATTTTCATTAAATATGGTATGCATAATTTCATTTCTTATTAACATTTTGTGTTGAAATTCTGCAAACTATAATTTGGGATGTAACCTTTGTAAAAGTAACCTTTTGTTAGGGAATTTTTGAGGTCAATATTGTTGATGGGGATGGTGGGGGGAAGCTCGCACCCTGGAGAGAGTTTTAGCAGCCATCACCACCGAATCAGAGCCTAACTGAAAATATGCGTTTCAGGGGTTTTGAACGAGGAACATATATTAAGAGTATTTAAAAATATAATCCTTACAAAAATATTTGGACCTCAAAGGGATGAGGAGACAGGTGAGTGGAGGAGGTTATGGATATTTTTTTTACCATAACATATAATGTATGTAACTAATATATATAATATATTAGACGAGTTTGGAATAACTAAGAAGCTTGTTAATATGATAAAAGTATGCACCAGTGAAACAGAAAGTAAAATTCGTGTGGGTATTAATGTGTCTGACAAATTTACAATTCATGATGGGTTAAAACAAGGAGATGCATTATCTCCATTGCTCTTTAATTTTGTCTTAGAATATGCTGTTAGGAAGGTAAAAGAAACTAACGAAGGACTAAAATTAAATGGTATGACTCAGTGGTTAGCATATGCAGATGATGTAGACTTACTGGGGGATGATGTGAATGCAATTAAGAATAATGCTAAAATATTTTTCAAAACTGCTAAAGAGATAGGTTTGGAAGTTAACAAAAAGAAAACTAAATATATGCTTACAGGCCGAAACCAAGTGTTAGGTAATAATCAAAATCTAATTATTGATAACAACTCGTTTGAACCAGTTTCCAAATTCAAATACTTAGGAGTAATATTAACAAGTGAAAATTATATTAAAGAGGAAATAAAAAGTAGGCTTAATTCAGGAAATGCATGTTACTTCTCTCTTCATAAACTTTTGTCTTCTCGCTTAATATCTAAGAAACTAAAAGTTAAAATATACAAGACAGTAATTTTGTCTGTAGTATTATATGGGTGTGAAACTTGGCCCCTTACATTGAAAGAGGAACATAAATTGATAGTATTTGAAAATAAGATCCTTAGGAAAATCTTTGGACCTAAAAGGGATGAGGAGACAGGTGAGTGGAGAAGGTTACATAATTTAGAACTACATAATTTGTATTCATGTCCAGATATTATTAGAATAATTAAATCAAGAAGACTTAGGTGGGCAGGCCATGTGGCACGAATGGGAGAGGAAAGAGGAGTTTACAGGATTCTTGTTGGGAAACCTGATGGTAAGAGACCTGTAGGAAGGCCAAGACGAAGATGGAGGGACAACGTTGAGATGGATTTAAAGGAAATCGGTAAGGATGGAAAAGATTGGATTGATCTTCATTCAGAAACAATCTCTCTTTGGTCTCAAAGCTCTAACGTACTTCGATATTAAATTTTACCGCAGAGAAGCCGATGTGCACGGAACCTGAAAATTAATCACGTGTAGTGGTTGACTGCCAAACGTCAGCCTTTCCAATCACCAAGCAAGAAGAAACTGTCCTTGCACATTCCGAGATCGCCTGCAAGTACACGCTTCAAGCACGATTCTACAAGAACGCTGTCACGAGCTTTCAAGGGTAGCATTAGTTAGGATACGCTCTGATGTCGAAATAGCAGCAAAAGTATAAAACACGGCGAATAACCTATGACGTCACTACTTTTTCTCTTATTCAATTACACACAGATGACGCATGCTGCACTCAAGGATGCATGAGCGAAACATGATAACCTATTTTGTACCGAACCTAACACCGCAAAGTTTTTTTTTGTACACTGCTATTTTCGTGCTCTGAAAAAGTGAAAGTCAAACTATGAAGAAAGTTTTAGAAGTTTTTACTTCTTATATTGATGTATTGCTTAACTTTTTTGTTGGTTAGTTAATGCCACGTATCTACCTTACTCTCGGATTTGTTCGTACAGTCACGAACAATTCTGGGTTGTAATAATCACATTAACTTGCAATGATATTGTGAGATTTATCCTAACGGACATTTCTTTATTCCACTGAACAATGGCGGCGATTGGGTTCTGAAACTGTGGGGGAGGGGGGAGATGTCAAAACTGGGGGGGGGGGCAAGGGCAGTTTACTTTCCGTTAGTAAATAAGGTTCAGCATAGTTCGGGAGCAAAAGTGGCAAAAAGTGGGACAACTGGCCCCCCTCCTAATCGCTGTCACTGTCCCGGCAGAAAAGTACAGTCACGGATACTTCTGGGTATCAACACAGAAATGCCCGTGACTGTACACTAAATACCCTTAAACGGGCAAACATATATGACATGCTGAAAAAAATTAATTAATAGGATACATGCTATGTTTTCAGTATAATTATGACCAAAATATTTTATTTTTACATATTTATGTATTACATAATGAGATACATAATGTGTCCTGTGAGATACATTGCCCATTGGAGACATACATGTAATTATACATAGGTAAACAGTGCTCCTACAATGATTAGAATCGTACCATATAAAATATAATCGTTCCACATTTCCTTGTTAGTATAATGAATATTCAAAAATATATTTACTAAGAAAATGAAGAGAAACGTAAAATTAAGTATTTTTGTGTTATAATAATGTGCTACAATCACCAATTACATAACATTTTACAGACATATTTATCTTCTACCTACTTTTGGTGAAATGCTGAAAAGCAGTTCCTTGTTTTTGAACCTGTCAACCATTCACACATAATATCCAAATACCTTTCTCTGTAATTTTTGACCAATGCCCAACACTGTCATATCTTATATCTTGAAGTGGACGTGGTGCTATTCAATGCTTTACTTATTTCTGTGGTACGTCTTCCCCGTTTTGGTGTGTGTGAGTGAATGAGACCATTAGCTATGTCCATCCTGAAAGTTTTCAATGTTTTCAAACTTTTTTCTTCCTTTTGCTTCTACATTACGATGATCCTTGGATATACAAGAGCTAGCCAGAGTCACAGTTTGTTCTGTCCACATGGGTGGCGTGGATCTGACAGATATGCTCATAGCATTGTACAGAACACCTCTGAAAACATGGCTTGAATCTGGAAACAAATTATTGAGTCATCGTAGATAATGATTTTCTTCTTTTCTAAGAAATGAAATTGAAATAAGAAATTATGTTATTGTTTGCATTTATGTTGGATAATTGTAATTTCTAATCCTTGAAAGAAATACAAGATGCACTAAAGTCATCTGTGTCAAAATTGATGTATCTCTTCACATGATACATTTACTGGTTTTCAATTTTCAAATTTGAAAATAAAATGTGGCATTATCTGAAATTATCACAAATCCGTGCTTTTACTTTCTTCTTCCCTCTTCCGATTTGGTCAGTTTTCCAGGAGGAACCATAAAACTTCCATGGTGGTATTGTGATATCCTGTGAAAGAAGAGGCAGTTGTATGAAAACAAATGTAAAATGCAGACAAAACATTTTCCATTTCATTCAAATGCACATAATCTATTGGAAATTATTATTTTAGAAATGATGTAACTATTCATGTTGTTCAAAGTGGAGTCAACGTAAGTGCTGTCATAATATTCTGGTAAAAAAGGAAGAGAAAATATTGAGAAACTAAAGCGAGAAAAAAGAACGAGACACGATGCAATTTCTTTTACAATGATACTATATTTCTACATATCTTCATATGTAAAAAAAACATTTGTATATTAGAAAATAACCCTACAAATTACAACAACATAAAATACGACATTTATACTGAGCAAAAGCAATGGTAGAATACACAGAATGTTCAAGAGAACATGCATTCTACATGTATTTCCTTCTGTATTTGCTTAGAATGTGATAAGGTGAAATTGTCCTTTTTTGGGCAATGTATCCCTGTAGATACACACAAATAAAGAACTGGCTCACAACGTACTTGGTAACAATTTCAAGTATTATAAATATTAGAAGTTTTCTAATAACTTCGATACACATTTATTTCATGCTCACGTCTTACAAAATTAAATAAAAATAGGTCAACAAGAAATAAACTTACCACCCCATTGTTAGAGCTCCTACTGCAAGATGCCATGGTCCTCTCCATGCAACTGTGCATGCAGTTCTACAAACATCCAACAGATGGCACACGAGTAGAATCGTCAAAACGCACGTATCTCACGATCCACACTGCCCGTTTGCTCAACTCAAGCGCAGAGATCGTTTAAGAACGCATCGAAAGCAGTGTATCCCACAAGATACAACGGCCAATTAAGGGCTAACCGGCAAAAAAATGGGACATGCTTCCTTGCATGTCATTATGTATGTTGCCTAACTCTACGGCGGTAATACAAGTTGCCATTAAAATCCACTTCTCGCCGTAGAGTTAGGCAACACACATGTCGCCATGAGGGAAAGCGGGTATTTCAGGATGTAGATGTCGCGTTTTTATTGCCGGGCACTGTACATGGGTTTAATGGGTATTCTCAATAACGGACACAGACGCTAAGAACTATCTCTGGGAGCCGATCTAAAACTTCGGAACAACCGTGACAAACAACAACAGCGATTTCTGACATTCGGAGATAACCAGGCCTGTAGCTAGAGGGGGGCAGGGGGCAACTGCCCCCTCCTGAGAGCCTGCTTTGTCCCCCCTGTGAAATATACAGAACACCTGATATTCTCACTAATCTTTACAATTATATCCTGTATTACTCTAGCAACATAACAAAGACACTTATTGATTTTGTGATTTAATGAGGTGTGTGGGATTCCGAATAATGTCGTACTAGCATTGGGTGGGGGGATCCCTTCCTGATTCAGACTTCGGGAAATTATTTCGTAATTTTCAGTATCTAGAACAGTTATGACATTTTTAGAAGTCTTATATTAAAGGTGCCTAATGTGTTTGGATGTTTTTCTTGGATGTGTTGCTATCAAGTTTGAACTACTTAATTTTTTGTTTCCCAAGTCTTCAATTTGGTAATAGTGATTCATGCAGTAGAGAGGGGGGAATGGATAATTAATATTTGTTACTTAGCTTTGCTTTTCTGCCACTTCTAGCTAATCACGACAATGAGTGATGACTTGAAACTGATGAAGCGGAACTCACAAACAGTACCACAACCACAGGGGGGCAGGGGTCATTATCCCCCCAACCTTGAACGGAAGTCCATTCTAGGGGGGGGCAAACATTTAAGTAAAAAACAAGACTAGCAGAATCTAAGAATAGTAGGACAAATGGATACTCAAGATGAAATTAGTTTTATCTTCCAGACGGCCAAGAGAACTTGCAGGGGGGGCACAGAGGGTGAATTGCCCCAATTGATTTCAAATTTTCGTAAAATTTTCTTGCTCGCAATGTCTGCTATTATTATAGTCCAAGTTCAGAGCCATATACCTATGGGCAAAGCGGTCTAAATGAAATAAAAAATGTGTTAAAGAAAATTCCATGGCGTCCTGTGAAATTTTTTACACCCTATTAAGTTTTCAGTTTGAAAAATTTGGATCTAAAAATGTTCTTACTCGCATCGATCCCAATATGATTGTTTTCTGTAATGCATTCTAAATTCCCCGAGAGAGAAGTAAGACCAAATATGTAGCTACTTCAGACTGTTGCTGCTAAAAAGTTTTGTCTCAAATGCACGAATAGTTCTTTTGAGGAAAAGGAGACAAAATTTGTATTATTTTTACTGTTGATTTGTTATGAGGCGGATGAATTGATTATGTAATGTATTTAATGTATTCTCATTAATATATATATTAAAGAAACTGAATGCATACACAATTTAGCGTTAACATGTTGCATACTTATGCATTTTCTTATTTTACGTCGTTCCATGTTGCATAAATAAAATATATGTTGTAGATGAAAGTAATACATGTCATATGTACAAATAGAATCATGCATTTTGTATCTTTCATAAATACAGTTGTGTGCTTGTTTTCCAGTATTAGTTAATGTGAAACTGAACGTGTTGGAAAAATATTTTCAAATCATTTGTTCCATGACAAATGCTTTAGCACAGACTTCTAACCCCCTCTTGCGTGATTCTTAATAACGTCTTTTATGCTACTATTATTACTACCACTACCACCACTATATTACAATCATTATTATTTGCACGTTTGTCCTTGTACTGGCCCCCCTCCAGACAAAAATTCGTGGTTGCGCCCACTGGCGTACGCAGGAATTTTTTTTTCTGGAGGGGCTGAAATTGTATAGGTGGATGCTTTCAGTGGCGCAAACTTATAGGGATCCGTGGGAACATAGCGCACCTAAGAATTTGTCGTGTTATTATTATTTTATTTGTTATTGTTATATATTTTCTTATTAAATCAATAAATAGAATAAAATAGCGAGTATGTTCCATATTAATATCATAATACATGGAAGGGAGAATTTGAGATTATTTAAACTTATAAGAACCCAATGTTTTTCAAAATTTGGCATCCCTGACTGTTTTCTAGTGGGCAGCATACGCAATAAGATATATCGTATATTTACAACTTTCCACTCTCAAAAATGTCAACTGGGGATAATTTTATAGGGCTTGAATTTCCCACTCTGGTTTTTCCAGAGTTTATGGTGATTTTACTTGAAAATGTCGATTTTTCAAAATTTCGGAGGGGACTGTAGCGTACGCCAGTGGTTGCGCCTCTGCTCACAAAGAACACTCATGCCCAGGCTCGAAACTGCGACCCTTGGCTTCGTAGTGTGTTGTGTAACCAACCACCCCACCATAGAGGTCGGCTGGTGAAAGATGTAGGACAGCTTAGTGGGTCAAATTATTATCAGATATGATGAAAATCTGATAGTGTTTCACATTTATTATTTTTTGTTAATGTGCGTAAAAATCTTGCATACTGGAAGCTAGAGGGAAACAGTATGAAGCACGATTTATAAAGGACTCCCTTAATCAGCTCTGCAGAGAGGCTCAAAGCTGTTGGTACATATTAATCGTCTATTAACATTGTCGACCTGTAAATATCAAGTAGATACCGTCCCGACTAGACTTTATCTTGTATTCTTTGGCAGCCCGTAAACGTTATTATCGAAATACTGTTATTTGATGTTGCTCGAACTTTTTTTGTTCGTTGGAGTTTCAATATATCATCCCTTTTCTGTTACTTATATAGCTTTTGCTATATCTGCCAATGCGACACAATATATTAAAAATTTGCCTCCTCTGGGATTGACTTTGCCCCCCCGCCAACTAAGAATTCCTGGCTACGGACCTGGAGATAACAGTGTTATAATATGGGCAGAATGTCTTTTGCAAATTATTTTCAGTTCGTTTCAAGGAATATCATTTGTTGTGGGCGCCCGCACCGAGGGTCAAGAAGGAAAATAAACTTATTATTTTTCCCTTCCCCTTTTATTTCTTTGCTCCTCCTCGTTTCCTTTCCACTTGATCATTCTTTTTCCTTTCACTGTCGGTTGCTTTTGTCATTTTCTACTCTCCCGTCTCTATACTTCATGTTTTCTCTCTGTGTCACTCACCTCTTTAGCTTTCTTCTTTTTTCCCTTCTTTCTCGCTTTGTTTTCTCTCTTCTTTCTCCTTTGTTTCTTTCACTATCTCTCTCTCTACTTCTCTCGCTTCTATTTCTCTCCTCTTCCGTGTTTTTATTTACCTTTTTTTAACTTTTTCCTTCTCTCCGATTTACCTTGTCTAATTCTACAATTCTACAATTTCACAATAATTTCACAGTAATTTTTCTTTGCGTCCTTCCTACCTCTTCTTTAAAACGCTTCTTTTTTCCTAATGACGTCAGAACATTACGCCAATATATCACGCTTGCGGACACAACTTTTCAATTTTGACCAATTTTACGAAAGTTGGATTGATTGATTGAGTGATTGTACTTCGCTTTTCTGCCACCTTTGGCTAATCACGAAGATAAAGATGAGTGATGATAAGATGAAATTGGTGAAAGGACAATCACAAATATAAATGGACAGGAACACGGGCAACAGCGAAGAGTTCAGACGCCAGAGACTCGTTAGTCTGCAAAATTCATTCCAGGATAAACTACAGTGAAGGTCACCCCTTGCACCCTTGAAAAGTACGAAATTGGTAACATGTACAGATCTCTGTAGGGTTGCAGAGTTTCGCTTCATTTTAGCATAGATCCAGTGGCGTGCTCAGGATTTTAAAAGGGGGAAGGTTACGTATACTCTTTTTAATTGTCAGTCCTCATTTCACCATCCTTTCCTGCCTTTGACTTTTTTTAGGAGTACTGGGTCAAAGGTTGGGCACGCCACTGCATAGATCCCATACCTGATCCATCAGCAGTGGCGTGCCCAAGGGGGGGGGGGTTGATGGGGGTTATGACCCCCCCCCCTCTTTCGCCCAGTATTCATAAAAAAATAACGTCAAAGGTAGGAAAATATGACAAAATGAGGGCTGACTACCAAGAAAAGGTATACATAACCCCTCCCTTTCGAAAATCCTGGGCACGCCACTGTCTATCAGATACACATAATTTGAAGTTTGAGTAAGTGCCAGGATACCTCAAGAAGGAATCTTTTGGATGCACGTGCAGTCAGAGCCACTGCGAAGGTTTTTTCCATCAAACCAAGAACGTCTGGCTTCAGAGAGCTTATGAAGAGCGGTAGGTGGGGGAAGGGGTGGTCGCCCGGAGCAACCAGGCAAAGGAAGAGCAGAAACGACAACGCCATAAAAACGGAAAGACGTAGACATGGCCGTCCGGAAGGGAAGGCAAGGGGGAACCATGCCTCCCCTGGAGAATGAATGTCTACCTAAAAATTATATAATTTCACAGTAATTTATGTTAATTATTGTAAGTGCGTTGAAGGAACATGACAATTTCAGACTGAAGCAATGTTGTTTCTTTAAAGGGGCAGCACTATTATGGGGAAAATATGCCTCCTTTGCCCCCCTCTGGAAAAAAAAATCTTGCGGACGTCCATGGACATAGACATCAATGCTCCCCGAGAAAGTACTGGCGGCCAACTGCATCAGTACTATTGCTTTTTTTGCAAATAAATATATATAAAACTTCTTACTCGGTTCGCTTGTAAATAAACATACCACCACGAAACTAGTCATTTATTTTAGGACCTTCGTATTAATTACTAAAGCATCATACAAGTAGTTTTATGAGCAGAGGGGGTGAGGGGGGAAGGCAAATGTAGGTCCAGTCCCAAGTAGCGTAGTGCGACTATGAAATTATTGTTATTCATTTTTGTTCGTGAGGTTTTTACCTGCTCATAATAATCTAGTAAATAATTTAGTTCAAGAGGGATGTGCTACCCTTTTCGGCGGAGTTGATTTATTTATTTTAATTTGCTTTTCTGCCACTTTTGGTTAATCATGAAGATGAGGGTGAGTGATGATGAAATTGATGAAGGGACACTCTCAAGGAACACCCATTCCCAGGCAGGGATTCGAACCATGGCCGTAGGCAGGAAAAATTTTCGGGGGGGGGGGCATTTGTTCATTCATAATTGTTCCCATGGGCTTCGCCAGAAATTTGAATAATAGAAATAATAACAATAATTGCACAATAATAATTAAAATTTCATAATAATAAAACAATTTTATTCCATAATAATACTAATAATAATAATTATTATATTATTGTTATATCCTTGAGGGGGCTTACTCAATCCAGCAGATGAGTGAATATCCAGCACAAGTTTCTTTTTGTTGTTTCACGTTTCACACAGTGTGTACTGAAATGCACAATTATTATACTTCGTCATTAAACTTTAGATGCCTTCAAGAAAAAGCTTTAAAAGTTAGATGGAAATTTTAGTCATAAAGTTTTTGTTGTTTAACTTTAAAATTACATTTTTGGAATTTTGAAAAGTGCGGAAGCAGTTATTATTTTTAAAAACTTAGCCTGGTGCATGGATTGTAACCTCAATCGCGAACGTAATGCGCTACAAAACTGGAGATCCTAGGTTTGAAGTCCTATCAAGGGGGATTTTCGACTTTATCGGACAGGGAATTTAAAAACTGGAACGGGAATTTTGGGACAATCATAAGGGAACCTTCAGTCTATATTCCTTGTGACGCAGGAACAACACTGGAAAGAGGACAGCAGAAGTGAAAATGGAGGGGTCGCGGGTTGGCTACGATTCTGAGAATAAATCCTGTTTCACTCAACTTTCAAAATTCCAAATGTATGACAATTGTGGCTCGATCGTTTCAACATTGTCTCCTTGTATTTTTGTGATGCTTCGAAAAAAAAATTGAAAATTTGTTACAGATTTTGGTTTCTGAACTTCCATTAATCCAACATGTCGGAAGTTTCGGGGGGGGGGGTTGAACCCTAGAAACCCCCCTCTAAATACGGCCATGATTCGAACCCGGGACCCCTGGCGTCATAGCACGCTGTGCTAACCACTCCGCTACGGAGGTCGGCTATTGGGGAAGTGCACACCTGTCTGGGTCAGGAGATTTCTCAGATCACTGCCTCTCTTCTACATAATAACACCCTGGCAGTGGCGTGCCCAAACGGGAGGGTCATATCCCCCCTTTGGCCCAGTATTCATAATAAAAGAACGGCAAAGGCAGGAAAATGTGACGAAATCAGTGGAGACTTCTAAAAAAAGTATATGTAACCCCTTCCTTGCAATAATCCTGGACATGCCACTGCGACTCTGGACTGCATTTTGTAGACTAACGAGGCTCTGGCGACTGGATTCAAAGCCAGTTAGAATCCTCGGGATTATCCAAAAGTGACAGAAAAGCGAAGTAACAAAGAATCAATTACTTTCTGAGATAACCGCACAGCCAGTGGCGTGCCCAGGATTTCTGGAAAGGGTGTGGGGGTATTTCTTATTTTTTAGTGGTCTGCCTTATATTTTATCATATTTCCCCGGATTTAAAGTTATTTATTTTAGAGATGCAGAGCCAAAGGAGAGGGTTTTAACACCCACCAACCCTTCCTTGAGCACGCCACTGCCTACAGCACCATTCAATGGGCGTAACTAGCGTTGAAAACAAACGAAGGCACACCGATACATACTCACCCGCAGTTCGACATTACAAACAGGCTGCAGTAATAAGTCCATATGAACACGTGAAAGAGGGTGGCCACTGCAACAAGTTGCAAGAGTTCTTTCGTGCGGTACATCATTTCGCAGCGCCCGCAGGCCACTGCTACGTTCTCATGTTGCCAAGAGCATTTCACTCGTGCACGAATCGATGAAGTAGTTCGACCGTCGCCCGATAGATGGAAGCACTTTCAAGAGAGCGTCGGTCACTTTATCGCACTACACGACAGGATGCTGCAAGCACTTGAAGATGTTCGAGGCACACACAAAAAGGTGTACGCGCACTGGCGAAATGTCTCGGTGCACTGTGCGACACCAAGTCGCCCTCTGCAGACCACGAACCGTGCACCGGAACCAACGGAGCCACTGACGCGAGCAGCGCAGAAGAGCAACGGCCCCGCCTCCGTGGCGAAGTGGTTAGCTTGCGTTTTTGCTTTAGTCTCCTTTGTGCACAGATAGGCTACAATCGGGATTGGACGTGTGGGATGGCACGAAAGATTTGGGGGGGGGGGGGGGTCGCTAGAAATGTTTAGGAGCGATCAGGCCATTGATAAAGTTTGAATAATAAAAATGAATATAGTAATTAAATCTCAAACAAATTGTATTATTATTATTATTATTATTATTATTGCTGCTATAACCTTATTATATTCCACTCGATCCACCAGATGAATTAATATTCTAAAACTAGGGTACCAGACGTCCCCTTTTCGGGCCCTAAAAATGGTCCGGGCGGGTTTTTAGGAAAACGGGGAAATGTCCTCTTTTTTGAGTTATAGACAACTGCTTCAACTTTAAAGATTCGCAACAAAATTTTATGTATGTAAATAACTGTTAATGTTGTTTCCGTGTTCAATTTCAAAGTAAGGAAATACAACACTCTCAGTTGCAAGTGCAAAGACAAGAAACTTTTCTTCCAACAAAGAATGAATATACAGTAAAACCTCGTTAATCCGGACTAATGGGGGGGGGGATAAGTTGGCCGGTTTAACGAAAGTCCGAATTAACTGAAATAACATAAAAGAACAGTAAAAGTGCATTAACACTCCGTTTATAGCAACAAAACACGTCATGGTGTATTTAGAGGGCATAGACCTAAATACACTATACAGTACAGTAAAAATGAAAAAAAAAAACTCAATATGCTGACCAAGGCAGAAATTTATTTTATTATAAAACATAAACTAAAAATAACGTTTCAACCTTCTAGCAAGGTCTTCTTCAGACTCTGCACCAAGTACAAATACAACAAGGTACAGTGTCTCTCAAAAGTTTTAGGACAACGACATTTTAACCTAGGCAACCCAATTTACACAAGCCGTTGGTGGGTTGCGTGCAGAGTTAGGCTCAATTTCAGGGTTGCCACATGCACAATAGATATTTATAAAATACGCGAAAGAAATATAAACAAGTATTATTGTATAAAATTATTAAAAATATCACTATTATATCATATCGCAAATGACAAAATTCTTTCTGAAAGAAAAAAAAATGGTTTTCTAGTGTTTCATAGCTGATGAGTCTACAGTAAGGAAAAGAGGTGAGAGGAAACGAAAGGTTACAAAAGAGAGGAGAAAGGGAAAGCGAAAGGAGAAGAGGAAAAGTAAAGGAGAGAAGAAAGATAGGATAGACGAGGAGAGGAGATGTAGTGAGGAGAATGGAAAAAGATTCGAGGAGAGATGAGGAAAAAAGAACAAAGAAGAGAAAAGAGGAGGAAAACGAGAGGAGAGGAGAAGAGAGGAGAGGAGGAGACGAGACGAGAAGATGGAAGTGGAGAGTAGAGTAAAGGAGAGAAAAGAGAAGAACGAAAAAAGAGAGAATAGTGCAGTGGAGTCGGAAATCTAAGACAGGTAAGGAGATAAGAGAAGTGGAGAAGAGTGAGATGGAGATAAGATGCGAGAAAAGTAGGGAAGGCGATATGAGATAAAAGCAGAACGGAAAGAGGGGAGAGAAGAAGGAGAAGGAACTGGAGAGAAGAGGTAGTTGCAGAAAATATCGTCTGAGCGTCAAGAATGGATGCATTGGTCAAATTATCGACATGAAACATTCAAAGACATTTTGAAATGTACTGGAGAATATATTAGATCGGTGCGAAATGCCTTTTGGCTGAGTTCAGAGCAAATTAAAATCTTCCATGTAAGATCTTTGATTTTACCTGCGATTACACCACTAAAAAAATGAATGTAATTTTTAATATTTATAAGAATTATTCAATTTTTCTCCACTTCTCGGTTCGTTGGAATGGAGATTTTGTAATTCAATATTTCCCCTCCCCCCATCGTTAATTCCAAACTAAATCATTCCGTTTCACACGGCGTGGACAATGAACACAATGGCATATGTCTAAAACTTACGAAAATTTTCTGCCACCGGAAGGGTTTGAACCTACGACCATCAGATTGACAATCCTGAACGGTAGCCACTACCCTACAAGCTTTAGCTCCTTAAACCAGGTAGAAGAACCACTACACAACGCCTTTACCTTCGAATGAAACAACAATTTTTTTTAAGTATTAAAAAAAAAAAAAGGTAATGTGCTCCCCTGTGCATAGCACCACGCCATGAAGGCGTATAGGGGGTGTGAGGGTAACGCCTTACACTTTCTTGATCCGGTCGTGACTGGGGGTGATGTGATCAGCATCACGCCCCTGACCGCCTTTACCCCCCAGGGTTTCCCCCAGGTACCCATGTCATTCGACGCTGGGTGGGCGCCGGGGCCGCTTCCAACGTTAGAAAAGTTCCCGGATTTGAACCGGCCGGGGATCGAACCCGGGACCTTTAGCATGGTAGTCAGACGCGTTACCGACTGAGCCACCGCGGCCACTCAAGTATTCTGTCCCTCCAATATTGTAAATGTCGTTTGGTATATGTGTAGTTGAACTTTTACTTTAATTTTGATTTGCTTTCTTGTAGTATAACCGATATCTTCGAGAAATAATTTTCGAAGTGATTAAAAACAAGAATATTGGTAGTTGTGAAAATGCGAGTTATTTCTTCTAATTTATTATTGTGATTAGACATTATTAATGGAAAATATCTAGAGGCTTGAACATTACAGGACGATGTTCTTTTCCTGTGATACTGTAACAGACAAAATGCTTGTTTACTGATGCAAGTCTTGTGTCCAGAACAGTCTTATGAAATGTATTTGCTGTTGCGTAAGATAACACGAAATAATTTCACCGTGTGCTAACTACCAAATCTGTGCAACGTTATACGTAAACAGGCGGAAAATTTTATTCTTAAAATCACTTCACATTTGACAGTGTTAGTCAAGAGGGACTCGTGGGACACTGTGTTAAGGTGCTGGACTAAATCCTTCTAATTTTTCTTCCTCGAAGAATAACAATTTCTAAGGAAGAGCAACAGTGATGATGTTTCTTATTTCTTTTAAATGCTTACACTTTCCTTTAATTGGGTTAAAAATAAATAAGAATATTGCTTGCATTTCTGTCATTGACGTAGACCAGAGAGACAGACAGACAGACAGACAGATATTACAAAATAGTTCAAATAGTGTGAGCGCCATTAAAAAGTCATGATAATTCTATGTTGCGTACTTAGAATTATTCATACAATAAAGAACATGTCTAATTGTGAGTTAACAACAAAAAAAAAACAATAATAAAGAGACATTTTCGCATCACGATTGCAGTTCGAAAAGTCGGGACAGGAATTGAAAATAACGTACTGTCCTGATTAAATCGGTGAATCGGACGTCTGGTAGCCTTGCATCAATGATTATAAAACTAAAACCACCCAATATTGCAGCTTGAAGACTTTTGCGAACGAAACAGATTCATTTATACAAAAGCCAAATTGAAATTTTTACTCATTTCAAAAATCGACGATGTTATTTTCGTATTTATTTATTTATAGGTTCACATTTAAATATTTTAGGGTTCGAGGGGGAAGCATGGCCCACATGGCCCCTCCCCTGGGTACTGACCTTAGGTAGACAGTGGAAGAGAAATTTTGGAGAACCTTTCTATTAAATTTAGTATTTACATTCACCTTATGCTCAGATAGGTTAAACCGTTTATTCACAATCGTGAACTTTTCGGTTAATGGATAATATTAGGTTTTAAACGACGGGAGAACATTGGTCGAATTTCCTTTCTTGATCTTTTGAGAGAATATATACTTCTACAATAGCAATCGCGTTCGGAAACCGTGAAAAAAATGACCTGGTTTTCTAAGGCAGACAAGCTTGGTAGTCTAACTTGCTCGCGATCAAAGTGACTCACTCACGCTATTCAAGGCCGCTTCTTATCGCAAAACACTGTGCTTCGATGCACAGTGTCTGCACCCAGCACGTTACAAGTGACCAGAGTCGAATTTTAAAGAGAATCTGAAGAATAGTAGATTTCATCAGAGGCGGCTAGGTAGGCACCAGCTCAACATGCAGTAGTTTAAGTGATAATTCCTGATAAACAAAAAAACCGTATTGAATAATTATTGGGATAGTAATACAATGTAACCTCGAAGACAATCTGTATTCCATTTATTTATATTGGCAACTTGGTCAACCGGAGGTTATTTTATCGCCTTCGATAATCGAATTGTCTGATCGATTATTTTTTGTTTACCCAGGAACATGACTCATAGGAGATTTCCGAGATCGGGTTACGCTACTCACTCGTAGCTCCCCAATTTTTTCACGATGGTGGGTTGCCACCGGTCGTATACACAGGCCGAGAACCTAGAGAGTGAGCATAGGCGGACTCGAATCCATGCCGTCCTGCAGTCGGAGGCCACGGAGGAGGACTTTTCTTATTTTACCTTTGGCAAATCGCGACAATGAGGATGAATAATGAATAGAATAATAAAGGTCACGCACAAAGTAGAGGACGATCTTCAACCTCTTAAGTGACGAGTTGAAGCCCTAAATATGAGGATTTCAACCTTAGACAACCTCAATTTCAAAATTATAAACAAAATGCCTACTTACACTAAACTTCTCATCAAGGCCAAAATAGTTTGTAACTGTGAAACTACCCCTGAATACAAATTGACATTTTCTTTCCATGTGAGTAAGAATTAAATGTGTGGTATACAGAGATAGATGATACCTTTTGAGAAACAATTAACTGTACCCTGTCGCAGCATCTCTGGAGCAAAGCCGCGCATAGCGGAAGAGAAGTGGAGACAGGGGAGAGGGGATCGAGTGGACAGAGCGAATCAGTGCACGCTGCTGGGAAGGCTGGTAACTGCAGTGGCTTTCCTCCCTCCACGCAATCCCATTCCTCTCACGTGTTCATCGATGCTCAGATACTTGTTTTCGTTCACCTGCTCCAGAGATAAGTGGGATAGTTCGCATACATGTAGCAAGTAAAGAAACTTATCCCAGAATGAAAATTCCACATAGTTTTAAAACGTTTCTTTAAGCAATGAATAACTGGAAACGGATCACACATAATTCCCTTGCCAAAATCTAGTGGTCGGAAATTAATTTCAAGACATTTCGTATCTATTCACCATATTCCAAGTTATAAGGAACTATTTCGTAGATGTTCATGAAACCGTTATAAAATTACAAATAAAATATATTCACAAGCTTAGATATAATAATACGAAGAAAGAAATTCAGAGTTAAATTTCAAATGCATGTGTATAAAGTAATTCTAGAAGTACAGAGCTATATCTGAGTATTTAACTTCTTTTTTGCAGATAACGTTTACAATATTGAGGCGAAAGAATAATTAGGAATAGTAGCTCCAAGAAATCAAAGGGCGTAATGTATTGGTTAGAGTTCTTGAAAGCATTGCGGTCCCACGTTCGATCCTCCATACTAGATGTTCCTTAAAAAAGAATGCCTTCTATTAAACAAGAGCATGGTAACATTATTTGTAATAGCAGTATATAGTGTCTACATTGTTCTGCATATGGAATTTATAAAAAAAAATAAACAAATAAATGAATTGACACACGTTCAACGGGATATTTTTATATATAAGATCATGGATTATGATACTCTAACGATAATTGTGTACTGCTTCAAAGACATTGACAAATATTAATGAAATAAATAACTATTTATATGTGTGGCAATTCAGGACATGCTAATTTTACCCCTTTTCCCACTTGAGTTCAATGCAAGGATGTGTAAAAATTTCAATTTTGCTCTTGTATAAATGTTAACTCACAATTAGACATGTTCTTTATTGTATGAATAATTCTAAGTACGCAACATAGAATTATCATGACTTTTTAATGGCGCTCACACTATTTGAACTATTTTGTAATATCTGTCTGTCTGTCTGTCTCTCTCTCTGGTCTACGTCAATGACAGAAATGCAAGCAATATTCTTATTTATTTTTAACCCAATTAAAGGAAAGTGTAAGCATTTAAAAGAAATAAGAAAGCACATTAACACAGTGTCCCACGAGTCTCTCTTGACTAACACTGTCAAATGTGAAGTGATTTTAAGAATAACATTTTCCGCCTGTTTACTTATAACGTTGCACAGATTTGGTAGTTCGCACACGGTTTAATTTTTTCGTGTTATCTTACGCAACATCAAATACATTTCATAAGACTGTTCTGGACACAAGACTTGCATCAGTAAACAAGCATTTTGTCTGTTACAGTATCACAGAAAAGAACATCGTCCTGTAGTGTTCAAGCCTCTAGATATTTCCCATTAATAATGTCTAATCACAATAATAAGTTAGAAGAAATAACTCGTATTTTCACAACTACCAATATTCTTGTTTTTAATCACTTCGAAAATTATTTCTCGAAGATATCGGTTATACTACAAGAAAGCAAATCAAAATTAAAGTAAAAGTTCAACTACACATATACCAAACGACATTTTTAATATTGGAGGGACAGAATACTTAAAAAAAAAATTGTTTCATTCGAAGGTAAAGGCGTGGTGTAGTGGTTCTTCTACCTGATTTAAGGAGCTAAAGCTTGTAGGGTAGTGGCTACCGTTCAGGATTGTCAATCTGATGGTCGTAGGTTCAAACCCTTCCGGTGGCAGAAAATTTTCGTAAGTTTTAGACATATGCCATTGTGTTCATTGTCCACGCCGTGTGAAACGGAATGATTTAGTTTGGAATTAACGATGGGGGGAGGGGAAATATTGAATTACAAAATCTCCATTCCAACGAACCGAGAAGTGGAGAAAAATTGAATAATTCTTATAAATATTAAAAATTACATTCATTTTTTTAGTGGTGTAATCGCAGGTAAAATCAAAGATCTTACATGGAAGATTTTAATTTGCTCTGAACTCAGCCAAAAGGCATTTCGCACCGATCTAATATATTCTCCAGTACATTTCAAAATGTCTTTGAATGTTTCATGTCGATAATTTGACCAATGCATCCATTCTTGACGCTCAGACGATATTTTCTGCAACTACCTCTTCTCTCCAGTTCCTTCTCCTTCTTCTCTCCCCTCTTTCCGTTCTGCTTTTATCTCATATCGCCTTCCCTACTTTTCTCGCATCTTATCTCCATCTCACTCTTCTCCACTTCTCTTATCTCCTTACCTGTCTTAGATTTCCGACTCCAGTGCACTATTCTCTCTTTTTTCGTTCTTCTCTTTTCTCTCCTTTACTCTACTCTCCACTTCCATCTTCTCGTCTCGTCTCCTCCTCTCCTCTCTTCTCCTCTCCTCTCGTTTTCCTCCTCTTTTCTCTTCTTTGTTCTTTTTTCCTCATCTCTCCTCGAATCTTTTTCCATTCTCCTCACTACATCTCCTCTCCTCGTCTATCCTATCTTTCTTCTCTCCTTTACTTTTCCTCTTCTCCTTTCGCTTTCCCTTTCTCCTCTCTTTTGTAACCTTTCGTTTCCTCTCACCTCTTTTCCTTACTGTAGACTCATCAGCTATGAAACACTAGAAAACCATTTTTTTTTCTTTCAGAAAGAATTTTGTCATTTGCGATATGATATAATAGTGATATTTTTAATAATTTTATACAATAATACTTGTTTATATTTCTTTCGCGTATTTTATAAATATCTATTGTCCATGTGGCAACCCTGAAATTGAGCCTAACTCTGCACGCAACCCACCAACGGCTTGTGTAAATTGGGTTGCCTAGTTTAAAATGTCGTTGTCCTAAAACTTTTGAGAGACACTGTACAAAACAGGACGATATATATACACAAAAATGTCTGAAGAAGACCTTGCTAGAAGGTTGAAACGTTACGTGTAGTTTATGTTTTATAATAAAATAAATTTCAGCCTTGGTCAGCATATTGAGTATTTCATATCATGGAAACAAGGCTTAATGGTGTTAGTAAAATGTAAAGGAATACTGTACATACAATCCGATCATTGACTTCTAGCCACATTTAAAACCTTGCATTCTTCTTCTTCTTTTTTTTGCCTGTCCGGATTAAGCGAAGTTCGGCTTATTGTGGTCCGTATTTACGAGGTTTTACTGTAGTTCATGCGTTCATTATTATGTGATAGTCTCCATTCTCGTGATTCTTTATCTCATTTACGTCCAAATATTCTCCCGAGTGCTTTATTTAAGAAAAAAAACCTCTCAAATTATGTTTTTTTAAAGTTAGAGACCAAGTTTCACAGCGTTACAATACTACCGGCATAGGAAAAAAATATAAGAATATTCGGACATTTGCCCATAATGAGGCCTATTGTTAGTTATACTGAATCTGTGTAAAATTATTTTAAAAGGATGTGTGATCAACACACTCACCAAAAACCTAGACTTGTGTTCGAAGAACTGCATCTTGAAATGTCCTTTTTTTACATTATGAAATGTAAAAATGTCCTCTTTTTAAAAAGTATTTTTCATTGTCTTTTTTTTACATTTCATGCAGTTAGTGTACTGACATGCATAGTTATTAACTTTTAGATTCCTTGTTCAATAAAAAGCTTTCAAAGTTAGATGGAATTTTATTGATTGATTGTTTTGGTGTTTTAAGTCAACTTTATGCACAGTAAGGTTAATCAGGACTGGACCTACAGTGGGATACGAACCACTATGTGCCTTCACTGGGTATCGAACAAGGGACCCCTTGATTACAAGGCGACGACGCTACCACTGCGCCATCGGGGAGGCCAGCATGGAATTTTAGTAATGAAGTTTATGTTGTTTGACCTGACATAAAAAATTAAATTTGGATGATAACCATTTAGTCTTTCGATTAAAATGTACACTGATTGGGCATTCTTATTTTACAGCGACTTTAATTGTGCCATTGCAGTTGAGTATTCAATAAATTATTTACATACATAATGACAACGCTCTTGGAAATCGCAAATCTCTTTTTACTTGTATCTTCTTTATAAATATAAATACAGAGTGTCCGAAAAGTCACGCAACCCGGTGTTTACGACCGTATAACGGAATAGCGAAACGGAATGAGAAGAAACTCTTTCTGCCAAGAGAATGCCCTGTATATTGCGAAAATTTAGAGAGACAAACATATGTAAGAACATGCATGTTTTAATAACAAATAAGCAAAGTGTTGCCAATCGTGTGTATTGATGCACTGAACTCACTGAGGTAAATTATTGCAACATTTCACAATACCAACGAACAATTTGGATGGCCATCTATTGAATTTGACAGAAAAAGAACTTTGACGAAGTTTCAAAAATATTGCACAAGGGAATACATGGGCTGTTCCAAAAATCGATGTTTTCACAATATCACGTGTCACTAACAGACTTGTTTCACCTCAGGCTATCACACTAAGGCACTTCTAACGACAAAGGAGAAAGTTAGTTATTCTCAAACATATGCAATAAATTACATACACCTTGCAACCCTGAAATGTGGGTATCCCTACAAATTAAAGCAAATGTTCGAAGTGTCCACCATTTTCTTGGATACATACAGTGGCGTGGCGTGACTTTTTCAAAAGTGTTACCGGCTATCAGTACTACTATTATGCCTGCTAGACGTTATAATTCCCCCCCCCCCCCATCGGTAAAGAAAACATGTCTTCGAGCTAGATATTTGTTCATTTCGTTCTTGTTTTGCAATCAGCACAGTGATTTAGCCACAAACACTCCTAGCAAGAACTACCACTCATGAGACAGTTACCACGAAATTCCAATGAATAGTGGTAGACCCTTGTCAATTCTTCATCTGTCTCTGTTTCTTTGCAATGAGGTGCGAAGGGGAAGAAGAACCACACTTTTCTCGGGTCAGTTTGACGTTTGTGTTGTGAGCACTGTCGTCAGAACTACGCTCCTTTGTGGAAGGGAAGCCAAGCTGTACGTACTATTCTACTGTTGCCAACTTAGTATTTTGGAGCAAGGTTTGTCCAAATCACGAATCACACCAAGGAACCATATTTTCGTCTATTACCTAACTGGTCTCAGTTGTAGTTCAATCCAGCCTTGGCTCCGCAGTCCACCTCTAGTTGCTTCACAGAAATTGTATTCCTATTTTAGGCGGTATTTAGCTCTTTTATGCCAATCCGATGTGACAACACTGGCTGACATATACGCCGACTCCATGGGGCTTCGGGGGCTCGAAACCCCCCAATGTTAATGATGTGGGGGCAGAGCCCCTCAAATAATTTTGCTTAAGAGGATCTAATGTATTATTTTGCTTCTCTTGTAAAGTTTACTCTGAATTGTGCAACATGAACTTAACTTTAAATACACATTTGAAATGTTCTAGACCATCAAATTTGGGGGCCTGAGACCGCTAAACCATCAACTTTTTTTGGGGGGGGGGGCTATGAACGGAGACAGCAAAACACATGACTTATTACTATATACTAAGTATGCAATTATGAGTATTGTTAACATTTTTACTAAAAAGAGTTTCAAAATAACGAGGTGATATGACAATTATACCAGTATGTTGTTTAGTGAATTCTGAACAATTTGAGGTCGTAAACACGACTTTCAGGCAATATTGATATGTACGATATTTAGTTATCCTCGAAATCTCTTCCTCTAGTCCAAAGAATAAGGGGAAAATAATTCAAATGTCTTTTAGTTTATGTAACACTCGCTTGCAGTAAAGTACGCAAGGAAAGTTTATGAAAAGTCTGTATTGCGAAAGCGGGAACGGCTATGATAAAAGGCATTATTGCTAAAGCACGGCGTGCTATGTGTTTATTATTGCAAAATTAAATTTCAAAAGTAAAATATTGTAGCAAAAACAAAAAAAGTAAAACTATTTGCCTGCGATTTGTGTTAGCATTTATGTAAATAATTAAATAAAACTGTTAAATATTGTAAATATTCGCTATTTTTATGGGTACGTCAACACTAAGGTTCTTTGCACCCGTCACGTGCCCTTTCTTTACAAGTCTGTTGCCCTCGCCGGGACTCGAACCCGAGACCTCCGGATCAAAGCGAGTTGAGCCGACCACCCAACACGCTCGGCTACCGAGGCCGGCATAAAACTGTTATGTTGGCCTTTTAATGTAAATACATAGCCTACTTTTAAGTAAAAATTTTAATTGTTATCTAAAAAACAAATGAGCAGACACACGTTTTTCATGTTACATTTCATTTGCATGAGGAATATAATAGCTGCTTAAAAACGGCTATACGAAGACGTAATTTTTATTTTTAAAAAAGTGAGGGAGTGAGTCATTCATTAATGTATTTCAGTGATCAGAGCCCCCCAATAATTTTGACAAGTCGGGGCCCCTGCTGGCTAATCCGGTAGGTCTGAACGGCAACAGGGCCTCTTAGCAGGCATATGAATAACCCCAAAGTCCTTCCCCGCTCTTTCCTTGCATTGGCGTCATCTTCTCCCTTGTTGCCTCTTCGCTTCTGTCGGCTGCAGAAAAAATGTCCTAGGAAATATCTACTCGACGGCAACGTATTTAACAAAGTTGTCATTTTATTGACACAACGTTTTAATTCTTTACATTTTGCTGTTACCTGCGGTAACACCGGCTACATACACGCCACGCCTCTGGATACATATGTTGGTTCGCTTGATCATGTTCTCAGATACCTTCCGGAGGGTTGCAGCACCGATATTATCAATTTCCTGTGTAATGTTTCGTTTCAGCTCCTCCAATGTTCTGGGTCTCGTTTGGTATACTTTCCCCTTTAAGTAACCCACAGAAAAAAATCTGCAGATGTTAAATCGGGCGAGCGACTGGGCCATAAATCCTTGAATATTAGACGATCACAAAAAAAATGGCTCAGCATATGAAGATATTCATTAGATGTATGGAAAGTTTCTCCATCTTTTTGTAGCCAAGTATCACGTTCGTCTCCTTCGCCATTGTTGCCATATTGTCATTCCATTCCTGGACACACTCGCGCAAACATCATTGAAAACAATTGAATAGCGCTCCAGCTCGCGGTTCACACCGTTCGGCAGGGACGGTAATGTGGCAATATAGCACGGCGTAGTGGTTGCTTCTTTTATGCAGTGCATGTTCATTGGCTAGCTAGTAACTAGTGTTGCAAACTGTAATAAAGAAGCACTATTTCTGTCACTGAAGGAGAAAGGCAGTTAAAGTGACGGTGATTTTTGTTGGATTCGAAGCACCATATTTTTATTTCATACTAAGTATTTGACCGTTTGACGTTGTGTGCGTGTATTGCGTGTGTGTGTGTGAAAGTGTGTGTTTGTTAATGAACGTTAAATTCCATAATGCCTCCAGTTCTGTCAAAGTTGAAATCAAAAACCTTTCATAGCCAAGCTCGGAAAATTCACAAATTGTTAATAATTCATAATTTTGGAATTGTTCAAAAGAAATAAATTATATGGCTCCATGAGCATTTCAACTCGTGTTCTTGTAGAAATTGTAAAGAGCAGGCTGTCATTTTTGCTGCTTAATACGATGCATATTGTTTTCTGTGTTAAAATTGCCATGCTTTCATAGGAAAAAAAAAAAAGACGGACAGCTTATCGTCTAGTGGCAGTATATGTACTTGTTATTGTTGTTTGTAAATGTACAACAAAGGCAACCGACTGTCGCCGATCACAGAGAGGCAATAATACTGCGTGAGGAGGAGTGTTGTGGTCCAATTGTCGAGGTTTAACACGTTCGCATGTTATTAGTTCCAGAGGCGTCCTAGGGATGGCCAAACGGATCCGGATCCGAAAAATCCGGATCCGTTCGGATCCGGATCCGGATCCAAAAGTTACGGATCTGGATCCGGATCCGAAAGTTTCGGATCTGGATCCGGATCCGAGAGTTCCGGATCCAAAAGTTACGGATCTGGATCCGGATCCGAAAGTTCCGGATCCGAAAATCCGGATCCGGATCCGAGAGTTTCGTATCTCAATCCCATTATAATATTACCACAACTTAAAAGGTATTATGATCTTCTATTACAAAGAAATTTTTCGTTAGTCCAACAAGAATTTTTTTCAAGTGTTGTTCCTAAAATACTTTGCTACGCATCGGCTAACACACTCGTGCACACATGTCAGAGGTGATTTTGTAAATGCCATTGAAACGAATATGTATTCATTCGAATGTATTGGAAATGAAAACACACATAAATGTGAGACATTCCATTCCAGGATGAAACCTTTAACACATATAACAAGATAGAAATGTTATACAAAAATTATACAATTGTTCTACAGTTACAGTTCTACAAATTAAAATAAAACATTATAATATATGCAGTGTTAAATAATTACAAGGGAGGTTATCTAAGTATCCCCCTCCGATTTCCATGAAACTTGGCAGGTGTATAGTGGGGCCCAAAGGAAGAAATACGTGTTTTTTTGTTTCAGCTAAAAACTGTTTTAGGGGGCAAAATCCCCTCAAATGTCAGGATGAGGACAAATTGAAGTAAGGATCTGACCCCTGTGTCCCCCTCCGATTTTCATGAAACTTGGCAGGTATATAGAGGGGCCCAAAGGAAGAAATACGTGTTTTTTTTGTTTCGGCTAAAGAAAACTGTTTTAGGGGGCAAAACCCGGCTCAAATGTCACGATGAGGACAAATTGACGTGAGGATGATCTGACCCCTGTGTCCCCCTCCGATTCTCATGAAATTTGACAGGTGTATAGAGAGGCCGTATGTCTCCTGTTTCTTCCTATGTCATATTTACGTGGTTTCGGGGTCAGATCCCCACTTCAATTTCTCCTCATCTTGACATTTGAGGGGGGGGGGGGAGAATGAAAACACACATAAATGTGAGACATTCCATTCCAGGATGAAACCTTTAACACATATAACAAGATAGAAATGTTATACAAAAATTATACAATTGTTCTACAGTTACAGTTCTACAAATTAAAATAAAGATCTGGATTTCGGATCCGCCAGGATCCGGATCTGACCATCCCTACTATACACCTGCCACGTTTCATGGAAATCGGAGGGGAACACAGGGGTCAGATCTCCACTTCAATTTGTCCTCATCTTGACATTTGAGAACAATTTTTTTGCCGAAACAAAAAAACACGTATTTCTTCATTTGGGCCCTGCAGGTTTCATGGAAATCGGAGGGGGAGACTTAGACCTCCCTTGTAAGTGTATTAATTAATTACAAATCGCGCACGCGCGCACACACTATATATATATGTGTGTATGTATATTATATATATCGGGTGGGCTGAAAAGTTCGTAGGCTGACTCATAGATGGCGTTACTAGAATTAAATCCATGTGATTTTTACTTAGTACTAACCTTCAAAATATACGTGTATAAATTTCACAGCTGCCGGATAATTAGTTCGTGAGATATAGCATTGTGAGTGAAGCAGCTTTTGTTATTGTGAAAAAATGGATAAAAAAGAATTTCGTGTGTTAATAAAGCATTGCTTTTTGGCGAAAAAAAATACTGTTGAAGCCAAGGCTTGGCTTGATAAACATTATTCGGACTCTGCACCAGGAAAATCAACCGTTGAGAAGTGGTTTGCTAAATTTAAACGAGGCGAAATGAGCATCGAAGACGATGCACGCAGTGGACGCCCCAAGGAGGCTGTTACCGAGGAAAACATCAAAAAAGTCCGCAAAATAATTTTAAATTATCGTAAAGTGAAGTTGATCGAGATAGCTGAGACTTTAAAAATATCAAAGGAACGTGTTGACATATTGTGCATGAATATTTGAACATGCGAAAGCTGTGTGCAAAATGGGTGCCTCGCGTGCTCACAATCGATCAAAAGCAACAACGTTTTGATGATTCGGAGCAATGTTTACCGATATTCAACCGTAATAAACACGAATTTTTCCGTCGATATATTACAATGGATGAAACATGGCTCCATAACTACACTCCAGAGTCCAATCGACAGTCAGCCGAGTGGACTGCACGTGATGAACCGAATCCAAAGCGTGGAAAGACGCAACAGTCGGCTGGCAAGGTTATGGCATCAGTATTCTGGGATGCGCGTGGTATTATATTCATCGATTACCTCAAAAAGGGCCAGACCATCAACAGCGATTATTACATAGCGTTGTTGGAGCGTTTAAAGGATAAAATCACGAAAAAAACGGCCCCATTTGAAGAAGAAAAAAGTGGTTTCATCAAGACAATGCACCGTGTCACAAATCAATGAAAACGATGGCAAAATTATATGAATTAGACTACGAATTGCTTCCCCATCCACCATATTCTCCAGATCTGGCCCCCAGTGACTTTTTCCTGTTTGCAGACCTTAAAAGAATGCTCGCTGGAAAGAAATTTAGCACTGATGAAGAGGTAATCGCCGAAACTGAGGCCTATTTTGAGGCTAAAGAGAAATCGTACTATAAAAAATGGCATCGAAAAATTGTATGACCGCTATAATCGTTGTATCGCCCTCGAAGGCAACTATATTGAATAATAAAATCGAATTTTGTCAAAAAAATATTTTTTACTTTGTTAGCCTACGAACTTTTCAGCCCAACTGTTATATGTATATTAGCAGGTAACAATATGTTATAAGCACATTGTTACTTTCCAAAGAAGCGCATGTGGGATGGCAAAACGGATCCGGATCCGGATCCAAAAGTACCGGATCCGGATCCGGATCCGAAAATTCTGGATCCGGATCCGAAAGTTCCGGATCCGGATCCGGATCTGAAAATTCCGGATCCGCGGATCCGGATCCGAAAAATTTTAGGATCCGGATCCTTAGGATCCGGAACCAACCGGATCCGGATTTCGGATCCGCTAGGATCCGGATCTGGCCATCCCTAGCGTCGACTTGTCAAAATTATTGAGGGTGGGAGTCTCTGATCACTGAAATAAATTAATTAATGACTCACTCCCTCACTTTTTTAAAAATAAAAATTACGTCTTCGTATAGCCGTTTTTAAGCAGCTATTATATTCCTCATGCAAATGAAATGTAACATGAAAAACGTGTGTCTGCTCGTTTGTTTTTTAGATAACAATTAACATTTTTACTTAAAAGTAGGCTATGTATTTACATTAAAATTACAACATAACAGTTTTATGACGGCCTCGGTAGCCGAGCGTGTTGGGTGGTCGTCTCAACTCGCTTTGATCCGGAGGTCTCGGGTTCGAGTCCCGGCGAGGGCATGGGTGTGTTTTAATGTCCACAACAGACTTGTAAAGAAAGGACATGTGACGGGTGCAAAGAACCTTAATGTTGACGTACCCATAAAAATAAAGAATATTTACAATAACAGTTTTATTTAATTATTTACATAAATGCTAACACAAATCGCAGGCAAATAGTTTTACTTTTTGTTTTTGCTACAATATTTTACTTTTGAAATTTAGTTTTGCAATAATAAACACATAGCACGCCGTGCTTTAGAAATAATGCCTTTTATCATAGCCGTTCCCGCTTTCGCAATACAGACTTTTCATAAGCTTTCCTTGCGTACTTTACTGCAAGCGAGTATTGAATAAACTCAAAGACTTTAAATTTATTTTCCCCTTATTCTTTGGACTACAGGAAGAGATTTCGAGGATAACTAAATATCGTACATATCAATATTGCCTAAAAGTCGTGTTTACGACCTCAAATTGTTCAGAATTCACTAAACAACATACTGGTATAATTGTCATATCACCTCGTTATTTTGAAACTCATTTTAGTAAAAATGTTAACAATACTCATAATTACATACTTAGTATATAGTAATAAGTCATGTGTTTTGCTGTCTCCGTTCATAGTCCCCCCCCCCCAAAGTTGATGGTTTAGCGGTCTCAGCCCCCGAAATTTGATGGTCTAGAACATTTCAAATGTGTATTTAAAGTTAAGTTCATGTTGCACAATTCAGAGTAAACTTTACAAGAGAAGCAAAATAATACATTAGATAGATCCTCTTAAGCAAAATTATTTGAGGGACTCTGTCCCCAAATCATTAACATTAGGGGGGCTCGAGCCCCCCCCCCCAAGCCCCATGGGGTCGGCGCCTATGATTAGTTCTCAAAGTAGTGGTAGTGTCGGTCGTGTATTATCTGTCGTTGCAGTTCCGTACATGTGTAGACTGGTTTTGGGAGTGAACAGTTAGGACGCCACCAGTGCATTAATGCAATGGAAAATAATAAAGTGTTTATTTTGTTTGAAATCACTCAAATAGGGAATCACTACGAAGAAGTCTTCTTTGCAGCATTTTTGGTAATTTTACGTATGTGTTAGTCCATATTTTGCGAAATTTTAGTCCAGATGTATGTAGCTACATAAAAAGCCACTTGTTAGTACATATTAATAATCCTAGTCCTGGTATAATGCATGACGTTTAAAACTCAATGTTAGATAGACCTAAATTCTCTAATTTTCCTGTTGTACGTAACAGCTGTGCATCGGCGCACTCCAGCGATTTTTCTATCTGCTCCATTAGCAACACTGCTTCTTGAGTTGTGTCGCGCATCGCACGGCAAAAATATATGTGCTGGGCTCTATCCACTGTTGTCTCAAAGAATAACGGTCCCACAATACGACGTCGCGATATTCCACACCATACACCGATTTTCGGAGAGTGGAAGGGTAGTTCATGCAACTGATGTGGGTTTTCTGTCGCCCAAGGCCTGGAATTTTGGCTGTCGACATACCCATCCAATTGAAACCAGGCTTCGTCGCTAAAAAAAAACTTTTTTCAGTACATTGACACCATTTTGTCGAACGAATGATTGAAACCAATGACAGTAACGCAACCGTGCCGGGAAATCCACCGCTTTCAATTCATGAACAACACGAACTCTATACGGGTAAGATTTCAATTTCCGTATAGCCTTGTCAGCAGTTGACTTGCGTAAGTCCAATTCTGAGGCGAGCTTCCGAGCAGACTTTTGTGGCGACGTCACCATTCTTTGTTCAACACGCTGCAGAACATCAGCTCCTAACACAGAAGGGCGCCCTGAACGTTGCCTGTCATGTACTGACCCAGTTTGGCGAAACATTTGCACAAGACGAAAAATTGACGACTTATCTGGAGAGGGAGTAGTCGGAAACTTGGCACTAAATGCTTCTCTTACGCCAGAATATGACGATGTTCGGATATATTCTTCAACAATAAACACTCTTTCCTGTTTAGAATATGGCATTTTGAAAACACACACACGACGTCAGCATAAGTAGACACAATCTGGAATGCCGTTCGCGGCAAACAGCAACCACCTAAGGCACAGAAAACATAACAATTGATACAAGTTCTTCTGTACCCACATTTCAGGGTTTCAAGGTGTATGTAATTTATTGCATATGTTCGAGAATAACCAACTTTATCCCTTGTCGTTAAAAGTGCCTTAGTGTGATAGCCTGAGGTGAAACAAGTCTGTTAGTGACACGTGACAGCAACAGTGTTGCCAGTGTCCCTCGTAATATTGTGAAAACATCGATATATTGAACAGCCCATGTATTCCCTTGTGCAATGTTTTTGAAACTTCGTCAAAGTTCTTTTTCTGTCAAATTCAATAGATGGCCATCCAAATTGTTCGTTGGTATTGTGAAATGTTGCAATAATTTACCTCAGTGAGTTCAGTGCATCAATACACACGATTTGAAAAAAAAAAAAAAAAAAAAAAAAAAAAAAAAAAAAAAATGTGCCTTTGGTAACACTTCGCTTATTTGTTATGTTTGTTATGTTCGCTTGTTTGCATGTTCTTACATATGTTTGTCTCTCTAAATTTTCCCAATATACAGGGCATTCTCTTGGCAGAAAGCGTTTCTTCTCATTCCGTTACGCTATTCCGTTATACGGTCGTAAACACCGGGTTGCGTGACTTTTCGGACACTCGTTATAAATCTTTCTTCATCTTTACTCCCTCTCTCGTTGATTAATTCTTCTTCAATGTTGTCTCTACTCTTTCCTGTCATTCTCCTTTCACTCTCTAACTTCTTTAATTTATCTTAGTTTCTAGTTTCCACTTTTCTCTCCTTTATTCCCTATTCTCTCTTTCACTCTCTCTCACCCACTCTCGCGTCTCTTTTATTCTCCCTCTCCATTTCCTTTTCTTTACATCTCTTTCCTCTTTTATTTTCATTTCTCTTCGTTAAACAGTTTTGTTCTGATGACGCAAATATACAACTTACGGAGCACTGAAACGCGGCAAACCACACACGACAGATCAAAAGCATTCCCCGCACGTGGGCGTCAATGAAGCAGCTTTCTGATCGAAGTGACACGCGACAAATGTCGCTTAAGAACGAACCATTCAAAACCAACATTTCACACCGTCTAGTTGTTAAGGTAAATCTGAACTGGACGTACAGTGGGTATCGAACTCGGAACCCCTTGATTAGAAGACTACGATGTTACCACTATGCCAATGGGGAGGCCAATTTCATACCTCAGTGGCTTGACACTTCTGTCATATGGCTTCGGTGTGAAATCTCCCTAAGAAAACGGCGCAGTTCGAGCGACAAACGATTTCGAAGGGACACAGGTCGCTTCGGTACGAAAGTTCACTAGTCCCCCTCTTCACATCGTGTCCACAAAGTGGACAGTCTGGGACCCCTTTAGCGAGCATACGCTGATTCTATGGTAAGACATGTTCTTTACACCAGGCAGTGGAAATTTTCTGCTGAAGCTCATGGTTTCACATTTAAATTAAATTTAAACAAACACAATTCTCTTTATTTATTATGATTTATAGCGATCAGCAACATTGATCGAAAGAGAAACCCATTCTTCACATTCCACCGTTCAATGCCAAGCGCACTTTCCCTGCCCCTGTGCTATAATATTAGGCTATCGCTTTCCTCCGTCAAAATAACACCTACGTAAAAGCAGGCGGTGTTCTTCACGGCCTGAATCGCTCACCTGAAAGCCCACGTGACCTCAAAACAGCGGAAAAGTACTTTTGTCTTCCCCTCTGCTTCGTCATTTCGATACTCTTCGAGCCAATTTCATTTCGGGGATAAGTTTTGTTAGAGGTGCGAATTAATGTTTATTTTCAGGCTTCAAACAACACGACTGAATTGAATGCATTTCAATATGTCCTTAACACCCTGTGCGAATTAAGCTTTCTGCTTCAGGGGGGATGCACATTCATTTATTTAAGATTTATTTTGGAAAAAGGTTTTTTGGATATGCACATTTGTATATACGTATGTTACCAAAGTAAACTACTGCATTTCTAAGCACCTGAAACATTGGTTCCAACATCGGTCATTAAATCTTATAACATTTAAACGTAATTTAGAAACATTTAGAATATTTTCATTCTAAGAAAACCCTCGTACACAAAAAGAGCTATCCAACTAGTAACACTAAAAACTTAACCAAATTCCTATTGGCAAGATCAAACGTAACGCCCACCTAAAGTACCTACAAGTTTCTTGTGAACGCTTTAATACATGAATGGCTTATTTGCAGAAAGGGACCTGAGTCACGTTTGCACAATTCTGAGAAAAACATGAAAAATTGTATAATATTGATGGTGTAAGAAAGAAATGTGCCGTTGTTGGCTCAAATATTCAGCATAATGAATAGTTAATTTTGCAACCCTCAATGCGCCCTTCTGCAGTATGCTGCTAGAGACAGTGGAGATGAAAAGGTTGTGACTCCGGTACCTTTCTGCAATAAAAGTGAAAACTGTGAGAAATAAGACGAAAAATATCCTACAAACGCCCGTTTGTCGTTGCCACATAAGCTAGGTTAGGTTAGGTTATGTTATATATGCCACAGAAAATTATAGATTCAGCAATAAATGACAGTGTACTGCACTTTCTGGACTTTATTGTCGGTACGAGCTCATACATGCATGTGTTATTCTACATCTGAGTCTGTTTCATTGGCGCGTGTAGTAGGCCACTGATGAATATCTTCATAAAATCCTTTGACGTCGTCTGTACATACGACAAGGCAGTTCGTATGTCCTTCAATTTAGTAAGGTTGATCGTCATATGTGCAACTGGGAACGTACGTGGCGTAGGAATTACAATTCTTGCACCTTTGGACAGATAGAAGGTGTAAGACGTCAAAGCTTTTATGAATTTGGAAACCTTGACAGTACCCTTATGTTCAACACAGTATTCAAAGTAATGATACTTGGAAATCTGAAAATACTGCCTATTCTTGTAGGAACACATGGTAGTGCCACATTTTTTTTTGTAGACACGAGGTCACCACGTTGCGAAACCAATAATGTTACTGTTGTCAATATGTTTGACAGTTTTTTTACCGCCCCGAGCTGCATTATAGATTAGCATACACAGTTCGTACAACATATAAATACGGCTAAGTTTATTGCAGAAAAGGACCCGAGTCAGTGACTCAGGTACCTTTCTGCATTAAAGTACACTTTTCACTGTGCATTTTCTTGACTATAGCCTCGTGTGACTGACGTCCTTTCTGCACTAAAAGATGTGTCTGTAACTAGGAAAATCAAAAATACCATTAACTCCGATACCTCAAAAATGTGACTCAGGTCCCTTTCTGCAATAAGCCATTCACATGTAAACTACCAGCACTATGCCATGGAAACTTAAGTGGAGAACAGCCTTCTGTTGTCTCGGCTCGGTGAGGTTGGTCCGTTACAGAATGGCGTCCTTCGTTATTCCACAAGGCTGCATATTTTTCGCCAGGGAAATCTTTGATGACTGAACCACTTATGGACACGAATGATTTTTCGATTGTGCTTATTTCATAATTATGCTTTCAAATCCATTTTCTCTGAGGGGGATAAGAAAATCCCTGACAGGGATAAAAATAATTTTATTTTGCCCGGGATATTATTTTATGAGGGATATACCCGGCCGTTAATTCGCATACTGCCTTAACATGTAGGTAGTATCCAGTATTCGAATTGAAGTTTATCTACATGTATAAAAAAATCAGAATGATGCATACGGTAGGAGAGAGAGAGAGAGAGAGAGAGAGAGAGAGAGAGAGAGAGAGAGAGAGAGAGAGAGAGAGAGAGAGAGAGAGAGAGAGAGAGAGAGAGAGCAGTGAAGACGCCAAATTTTCTGTTGTGGGAGGAGTACTGGACCCCTTGATTACAAGGCAATGACGTTACCACTACGTTATCCGGAATGGTTTATTGTTCAATAATAGGAAGTTTATAGTAAAAGCAAATTATACAAATTCATGATATAGCAATAACTGAAAATTAGGCTGTAAAAGGGAGAGTCAAAGGTATAGAGAGATATGTAAAGAAATAAATGTAGAAATAAAGATAAGCAGGCGAAGAAAGAAGACAGATAGAGTTTGAGTTTAATTGTTTCAAGTCCCCTTTATGCACGCATGGGCTAATCGGGACCAAACCTACAGTTTAAAGTGGGATACGAACCATTATGAGCCTCAACCGGGTAACGATCCCAGGACTCCTTGATTACAAGGCGACGGCGTTATCATTACTACGCCATCGGGGAGGCACAAGAAAGAAGAGACAGAAAGTTAAAAGTAGATAGATCAGGATCAGAAAGAGAGAGAGAAAAAAAAAGGAGAAAAGAAGATTTAAATTAGAGAAATGGAGAAAGAGAAACAGAACAAGAAAAAGAAGGAGAGGAAAAGAAAAGGCTGGCAGAAAAAAGAGAGAGAGAGAAAGAGAGAGAGAGAGAGAGAGAGAGAGAGAGAGAGAGAGAGAGAGAGAGAGAGATTATCAAAAAGCCCACGTGAAAATATTCCGACTAGAAAATACTAAATTCAACCAGCACAAAGACGTATCAAATACTACATTAGCACATTATGTTTTATCTATGTCATCCGAGTAAACAATTGATTTCACTTAAGATATCGCTGTGTCTGGAGGTATACCAGCTAGACATGAAGTATGGCCAGAAGTTACTCCCGATTACGAAGAATGGTCACATGACTACATCCAACTTGACACAGTGAAAAACAATGCAGAATCTTTGAAAAGTCAATTCCTTGATGTTCCGCTGAACTTTTCAAAATGTCTCTTGTTTTGAGATAGTACGTACCATATTTAAATTCTGAAAACAATATCTACATCTGGTTAGAAGGGATTTGTCATGTGGTTTGCTTGCGCTTTTGTCTAGATATCTATGGCAGAAAACAGAATTATGACGATGCAAAACTATTAGAGATATCTAGACAACAGCGAAGGAAAACAACACGAAGATTCACTTGCATGTTCTAGAAGGAATTATAGTTCAGAATTTTGGGTATCGTAGCAAATTTTGGTAACTAAATTCTCGAAAATGATTTTGTTTTGACAGACCAAAGGACCAGCCACCCAAATAGCAGTTAAAAGGCCAGCACATGCACAACACAGACACCAAAACCCCCGAGCACCACACAGGCGGATACCGTATCTGCCAAGAACGGGACTGGATTTCATTCAACGACGCGTGTCAAAGACACCACTTCGGAAGCAAGACACCAAGAAACGCAATAATTAACATGTTAATTAGCTAAAAGCAACCCTTACCTGCTTCTCTGCTCGCCTCCCGCCACGACCACCGTATTTCCCATGATCACCTGCTCATTTGAAGAAACACAAAACACCGACGCGCTTCGCCAACCTCAACTGTCTACCTTTCTCAATTCCAACTCGATATACACGACCTCTCTACCGGAACTGAACCTAATTTCCCTTGTCTCCTCCTTTCTTTTACCAAGAAACACGCACTTACACATTTTATATCTATTCAAATAACTTTACAATGTACTTAACAGCAATCGTACTTAGTTCTCAAGAATAGTTTATAAAGGTATTATGCTTATGACAGCGCCATCTATTAGGTAGCATTAAACGTCGATGAAATAGCTACACATTACACGGCAACTTGAGCATGAAGATTGCTTACGAGTCGACATACACTTACTTGAAGTTCTTTTAACCAGAACACAAAATTAAGTTCGCGAATGTGGACAGTTCAATCAAGTTTAATTTGAAACATAAGCAATTGAGGCTTTAAAATACTGATAAAGCTACATTTCCCAATATTCTCCAGTGAAAACATAAAATATTAAAAAAAAAAAAAATGAAAGTTTGGGAATGTGCATGTTGTTGCTATATAGTTGTGAAAAATGATTTCATGTTAATTAAACCATATCCATATCCAAGAGAAAGAATAGCAGAAGATGAAAAAGAAGAAGAAAGAGATATATACTGTCTGGCTGCCTTAGGCGAGACCATGGACGGAAGTGCGCATGCGCCAACTGGACGTGTTCATTGGCAAAATAGGGGTGACGTCACTCTGGTCAGGAAGCGGGATCCGTGAAAATGGTCAGCCGTGGAAACAACAATGAAGTTTCAAACGTAGTAACATCGTCGCCCAAATACGTAGAGATGTTTACGAATTATGAAAGGGTACAGAATGAAAAAAATAACCATCCATATACTACTATATAAGAAACAGAATATATCAGGAAAGTATTATTTACGTCACATTAGTAGATAAACTTGTTTGTAAACCAGTAATTTTATTTTGGATCATTCAATTAAATTGATCTCCTTAGTAAGTTTTATAATTAGCACAAATGTACACAGCAGTAATCAGGATAGTATTCACTAATAATAGTATTTTTATACATAGTATTATAAATATAATAAAGAAAATGTAGTAACTGAATGGTTTGTGGCATTGTGTAATATATCGAGGGCGTTTTGTAGAATGTGCAACAGGGACCAAAGCGTCATAGTTTTCATTGTTCTACTTCGAAACGGTTTGTTACGAATTGTAAGAGGCATCACAAACACAACACAGCAAGCAGTAATAAACACAAGCGAACCCATGCAAGCAAAATGCCACAGGGTGGTTTGGTGAGTGTTCTACCTGCTTCCCCTCTCGCGTTTGGAATCGTACTTTCCAGCTAGTTTCGTTTCCCTTGGCCGGACTGTACTGAATACTGAAATGAAGAAGTGATATAAAAAGAAAGAGGAAAGAAAAGTTACAGGGAAGCAAAAATAGATAGAAAAGAGAAATAGAGAGAGAGAAGGGAAAGACAGAACAAGAAAAACGGTAGAAGGAAGGGAGAAATAGAGAAGCAGGAATACAAACAAACACCCAGAGAAGGCGAGACTGATAGAGAGAGAGAGAGAGAGAGAGAGAGAGAGAGAGAGAGAGAGAGAGAGAGAGAGAGAGAGAGAAATTCCTTAGATCACGCAATGACCATGTGAATATAAAAATTCACTTTGAAGTTATGGTCCACCCAGAACTTCGACAGCGATCCAGCGGTCCACTTGAAAGAAATTCTGGGGACCGAGAAACTGCAAAGTCGTCTTGTCTCGACACCATCCTTGTACGCCACGGATTCATATCAGTACGATATGCTATTGTTTTTACAAAAGGAAATAAACATCCGTCTGACATAGATTCAGATAATGAAATTATAATTTACTTTTTAGCACAACTGTTTTGCATATCACGAACATTTAATTTAGTATTGAATAAACGGTAGGGATGAAATATTGAACAGTAAATATTAATGCTTGCCTTTGTTTTACTGGTAGAAAAGTGTCATTTATACACTTTATAAATTAAATATTAAATAATAATGAGAAGCATTTTAACATCTATTTTATATCCCTGCTAGATTTCACGTTTGATCGATGTGAAAGCTACCTTGGAAAATTAAATTACGACTTACTGTTCTATCACAGTGATGACGCCAGAAGGAGACAGGGGCAAGAACCCCGGTTGATCAGTCCGACCACCCTATCACACCAAACAAGAAGAGATAGATAAATAAATGCTGTAATGTTTAAATGGTAATATGTATGGCATTCAGGGGTACATGAAATGCGATTGCTCCCTCAGAAAATATTTCCAACCCCGACTATATTTTCTAGCTTCGCCACTGTTTCAAATAAATAACTTTGACAGCAATTCTAATAATATATTTCATTGTGATTATTTCGAATTAAAACAAGTGTGGAGAGTTCTATTGTCAAATACCTAGGCGCAAGGGCGCCGACTTTCCAAAATTTCTGTGGGTGCATTTCAATGGCGGTTAGATCTGTAATTATCAAGTATTGTATACTTTAAACAACTTACATGCACAATAATTGCAAGAGGCAATGATATTATCAACACGTTACTAAAAGAAAATACCACATTCATACAAATTAAAATGAAAAAATCTTCATAAATGCAAATAATTTTAATTGTATTGCAGAAAGAACTATGCAAGGATTTTGTTGTGAACAGAAACTTCAAAATGACTAACTTTATGTACCAAATAATAATAATGATAATCATGACATGTTAACTTTCAATATAAAACACATTCCTTCTTACGTCATTTGCACTTATGAATTTGTTTGCAATTTTGGTAATGTCAATATACTTCCATTGTTATTGTGGGGACTGCCTTTGACTTGGCCAGAAACAGGCAAGGAAGGGGGGAATGTGTTGCTTGGTTGCCTTTGCACAAACACATTTGAAACAATTATGTTTTAGAGGTTAGAAATTTTAACTTCCATCTCAATGTTTCAATTGCTTATTATTTTTTGATAATGGCAAGTGAGAAATATTTACTTTATTTTGTTTTTATCAAACTAAAAATCTTGTGGGTGCGGCGCACCCACAAGATTATTTATGTGGGTGCTCGAGCCCCGGAGCACCCACGTAGTCGGCGCGCATGCCTAGGCGTAACTTTGAAATGTGAAAACGAGTCACTATTTAATTATGCAAACCCAGTGTGATAATTGAAAAATTTCCAGTAGGGAATTAAAGTAACTACACTTTGCGCATGGGCACATTATATAAAATATATATATATCTTTGTTCCCGAAATGTAACAAATTAGCAACTAAAGGGGTTATGCAACCCTGACAAATCACATCTGATCCATAGTAGAATTAATGAAAACTTCCACCTATTGCGGTTTTAAAAAAATCAATACAATTTAAGCTGATAAACATTTGACTTACCTTCAGTAAATCTTATTAAAGGTAATTTTATGCTTCTTGCCTTTCCCTAATAACTATTATAGCAGGAAAATGTAACAACTCATAGAAAATACTTGATACGTTGCTCGTGCTCCCTGGAGCGCAAGTTGAAACAAGTCGCCAGTTCAGTCTTCTCAAAAAGAAGATAGTGCTGCCATCTAGAAGTTCTCGTTGTAACTAGCTGAGCTCTACTTCCACCGGCATAAGACACAATACGTAAAGAAAACACATTACTTATCAAATTATTTATTGTTCTCATTTTTTTACTTATACTTAAATTGGCATCCCAGTTTGACAGGTTGTAAATATGAACATTACATTAGTTTAGGTTGATGTTGTGCGAGTGCAAATTGTGTATAAATAGGTGAGAGAAAGACAATCTGTTGTTTTTGGAAATATATCATTGAATAATCTCGCCTCTTAGACAACTGAAATCGCACAACTGGCAGACAACTATCTTCTTCAACAACGTGTTTTCCTCTCATGAAAACTAGAAACATCACAAAAATAGTCATAAATTCACGATATTATTATTATTATTATTTGAGTCCTGAAGAGGTTTAACAGAGGAACAATTAAAATAGAACAATTCGAAGTGTAAACAAAACACAGTCGTTATGTCTGTTTCTCGCGAAACTTTTTTTTTTCAACAAACATGCTCTCTTTCGCTGATGTGGAATGCAACATTATTATTAATTGTTCAATCTGGAATTTAAAACACGAACTCCTACTAATGGAATTACATGTGATATCTTACTTCCCGTACAGAATATTGTTTCCAAGTTTGGATATTTCAAAAATCAATTTACTTAGCTTGTGGCACAGTACTCAAATTAACATTGCTTTCATATGGCTGTTTTAAGCATCCATTCTTTATCGTTTGGACCTTATTGAAGCCATATTTTGACATTTTGTATTATCGTCCTCTACGGGTGTATAAGGGAAACGAAGCTATTAATACCACCCTTCTCGTCAGGCCCTAGTGAGTTATATTTTTACGTTTCAAATATCTAATTTCTTTCCATTTCGTGGCCCTTTTCAAAGGCAATTTTACCCATTGAAGGCCCTTTGCAGATGGAGGTTCAGGGCTGTAACTCCCCAAGCTCCCCTAAATCCGGGCTGTTTCCCGTATTTGTAAATTCGTCCAAATGTACATTCCAAAGCAATATCTGAAATTCAGTGGCAGCGATTGGGGGGGGGGGGGGGGGTTGTGAGGTGTGGGAGGCAGTTGTCCCCACTCTTTGCCACTTTTGCCCCAGCACCATGCTAAACCTTATCTAACCCCCCCCCCCCATAGTTTTGGCACCTTGCCCCCTCAATTTTGGAACCGAATCGCCGCCACTGCTGAGAACCATAGGTACATATTGCACATTGAAGTGTATGTTTGGAAGCTCAAAATATAAGCAAGAAGTTTGTGGGAGAGTACCCGGACACAAGTAAAATTTCTCTCCCAGCATTTCACAGATCAAACCAAAAATAACAACTTATTGCATGGAATTATACATCTTTAGGTGTTTAATTATATATTTACGTACTCGGATTAATCTTTGCATATTTGTTGATGCTGACTTTTGTGAAGTTGAAAATTATCTCAATAGACGATGCTTTTAAAATACAGAATGTAAGACTTCATGGCCTAGCGACTGATGCTTCTCCCATACGAGTAGAGTATATTTTCTCCAGATTTCTTAACCATTTTAGAAACATAATATTCATTCCTCTAAATTGCAGGCAGATGACCGTGCAAAGTAAACCCAACACTGCAAACAAGAAGTTCTAAAAGCATTTGAATTGAAAATATTGAGGAAGATATGTTTAGGAATTAGAGAATGCAATGAACACAGAAAATAAATGCATTGACATTATTGAAAATGACATTATAGAAAATGGTTATGTATATAAACAGAAGAGGACCGAAGAGAACCAAATGCCTAAAAGAATATTGTGGAGAAATCTATTTTAAGAAAGAAAGGAAGATGAAGACTGATGGATGATGTTGCTGAGGAATAGAGGAGGCTGGTTATGATAGAAGCCACGAAGGAAGGGAGAGAGAGAGAATAGCCATAGAAAGAGAGAGGAAGAGAATAGAGGAAAATATGGATAGAGTAAGAGAGAGAGGGGGGTGAGATAGAAAGAAATTAGAAGAGAGAGAGAGATAGTGAGGAGATATGTGGAATGAAAAGGAAGGAAGGAAGGACGGGGAAAGGAATACACGTATGGTATGAAGGAAGAGAAAGGGACAGACAGACAGATAAAGAGAGATAAAGAGAAAATACGTATCAAGGACAAAAAGAAGGCAGAATGAGCCGGAGATGGACAATGCTGAAATTTAAGGTGGGAGCATATGAGAAACTAAAGGAGAATGGGAGATGAGGTGGGGGTTGAGGTGTAGAGACAGACAATCAGAGAGGGAAAGGGGGGGGGGGAGGAGCTACTCGGACAATGTTGAAAAAATCAAGTTACTCTTCACATCAGCAGAAAGCAATTCTGAAGGCAACTTACAGTTAGTATTGAGGTAATGGGAACTACAGCCGAAATCTTATTCCAACTTAATAACAGGAACTAACTCACTAAACACTGTCGAGGACGATAGTGCAAAATGTACCCAAAAACCATAAAAATGGCGTCCTATGTCACGGATACCTTAGATAAGGCAGAGAAAGAGAGACAGTTGAGCATTTTGTTGTAAGTAATCCTAAGGCTGCAGTGGTGGTTACGATTCTAACCTCAACATTTGATTTACATCACTAAAAATGATAGATTGCCCTTGATGACGTCACATGTCTTCTCCCGGCGACTGAAGAGAGTGAAAGGGCTCCCAGGGACTAGAGTGATGCACAGGTGAATCACTTGAGTGTGTACTGCACAGTGTCCTTCAACGGCACCGTTCATTCTTTTATTGGACAAGATACAGAAGCCACGTTAACAGTAGAAAAACAATAGTATTGCAACCTGAAAGGAGAAAAAGTATATTACATGTCTGAATAATAAGGATTAATACTAAGAACTGAAAATTATATTAAAGAGAGAGAGAGAGAGAGAGAAAAAACAGACAATTCAGGAAATGCGTGTTACTTTTCATAAACTTTTATCTTCTCGTATAATATCTAGGAAACTATAAGTTTAAATATGCAAAACAGTAATTTTGCCTGTAGTGTTATATAGATTTGAAACTTGGTTTTCCTTACGGGTCAAATCAACCAAAAGGTCTGAACGTTGATATCTCAGAAATTAATAATTTTTGGTACAGTGGTAGTACCAGTAACGTTCACGAAGTCTGCCAATTTTCAGATTTCTTGGGCTTTCTGTTTTTGAGTTATTGACTTTCAAAGATGCAAAAATGCCAAAATTTGACGACATTTTGAAATCTTTAAACAGCTGTAGATAAAAAACTATTTGACCTAGAGAGCTCAAATTGGTGTCATTCTCTTCTGCTTTTAATGAGCTATAATTTGAAATGCAACATGACTTGTCACAGGAATCCATTGCCGTCCCATTATGAAATTTTGCACACCAATACTCAAGTGATATGTTCAAAACATTTTTTTCCAAAGAAATTGAAATGGATGTTTTTGAGATTTTCACAAAAACTTTTTTTTCGGGTGTTTGAAAAATTAGAAAATTTGAATATGACAGTCATGTTGAATTTCAAATTATAGCTCATTAAAAGCAGAAGAGAAGAGAATGACACCAATTTCAGCTCTCTAAGTCAAATAGTCTTTTATCTATAGTTGTTTAAAGATTTCAAAATGTCGTCAAATTTTGAGTTTTTTGCTATTTTGAAAGTCGATAACTCAAAAACTAAGAGCTCAAGAAATCGGAAATTTGGCAGTTTTTGTCCTCTCGATAGGTACAATGAATAAACAAAAGATTTTAAAAATCTGAATACCCAAGGTTCAAAAATATTTTTTTATTGGTTGATTTGTCATTAAAAGAGGAACATATTTGAAAATAAAATCCTTTGACCTAAGGATTCTTAGTGTGCGCGCAGAGTGTGCAGCGTGTCGTAGCATAAGTCAGCAAACTGAATTTCTAATAAATCAAAAGGCAAACTACTAGCGAGGCTCTGGCGTCCGTGTTCAAAGGCAGTATAATCCTCTGTGGGGACGGGCTTATCTTGTGTCGTTCTGGTTTCTATGGGTTTAAACTTTTCAGAAGGTCTGTCTGATTTCTTGTTCTGAGTCCACTTTATATGTAGAAGGTTACTAGGGACTGGCCATGGGTGTTCTTTGTGAGTGACCCTTCATCATTCACTGCTGCAAATAACAGCTGACATCTCTTATAAATTTGTGTCTGTCTTATACATTTTCTTGGATGTTTGAGATTTTCTGAATCATCAAGGTAGTAAATTCACATAGCTTTTGCAACTTTAGCACTTTCAGATATCTGTCTGCTATAGCTCTCGTCTAATCTTACGGCGGGCGACCTACATGCTGGCAAGGGAAGTGGGGAACGGGGAATACGCTGCAGACCAACCAGGCAACAGCGGTGGCACCAACGTGGATTCATTTAAATTATGTTGATGTAATTGATTGACTGATTTGCTTTATTTTACTTCGCATTTGTGCCACTTTTGGCTAAATTGCGAAGATGGGGATGAGTGATGATATGATGAATGGACACTCACAAACATCCATGCCCAGGCCAGGATTCGAACCCGGGACCCCTGGCGTCGTAGCGCGATGTGCTACGGGGACTCAGGTTGATTTAAATCGCGATTTAAATCACGTTAAGAAATAATTTATGGAATAACGTACATGAGAATTTTGTAGCCATTAGAATCACTTTTGGTGGAAGTACATTAATGACGTAATCATTGAATGGTGTTTATTAGGCTCTAAGAAAGGAAAAGAAAGGAAACAAAATATATATGTCCTGATGGGGTGAAGCTCATACGAAAGGAAATGTAAACTGTAAACACGCTTAAATTATCTTGATTTAAAATTCAATAAATTTTATGGGTAAAAACAGCAAACATTTTGTGTAGAAAAATATGCAAAATACTATCCATGTTAAACCATAAATAGTGTCAATGTCAGTAAACTGTAAATAAACATGGCAGCTGATATTTTGCACATTAAAAGAAATTGCCAATGTTCAGACTAAAAATATTTTAAGTTACAATTACCGAGTACATGCAGAATGTTTTATTTTTACTCCAAGAAAAGTTATTGAAATTATTATAGTTTCATTAACACACTCAACATAGTAGGTTCATATATATACAGTAGTGAAAAAAGTACGTGTTTAATAAGTGAAAGAAAACTATTCAATGATATCACACTTGATTCCTCACCCCAGCCCCCTGGGGGTGGGGCAGGGGCAACTGTGAAATTTTAAATGGAAACCCCAATTTTGTATTGTAGAATCGGAAACAGGACCCCCACCTTCCATATGCTCTATTGAAAGGTCTTGACGTGCAGATTCAGAAGCTGCAATCGCCTTCACTCTAGCTCAATTAGGGGTAGAGCGTCCCTTTGATTTTTTTTTTTTTTTTTTTTTTTTTTTTTTTTTTTTTTTATATATAGCGAAAATTTAAAATCGTATTATCTCCGTTCCTATTTGAGCTAGGAGGATGGTTGATAGCTCGTTGGACTCGGAATGAAGTCCTCTTTCCGATTCTACAATACAAAATGGGGGTTTCTATTTAAAATTTCAGATTTGCTCCCCGCCACACCCACAGGGGGCGGGGGTGGGGAATCAAGTTTGATAATTGAATAGTTTTCTTTCACATATTAAACACGTATTTTTTCGTTTTCAGATTCGATGTGTATTTTTCACGATATGTGACCGTTCCGGAACTTTTGGACCAACCGGTATATGCTTATTTAGTACTTTTTACATGTAAAATGTTTCTGAATTTGAAATATGTGTTTATATTTTTAACCTAATAGGAGCAACCTAACCACACTAACTGAGAGTTGCAAGTGTTGGATAGGCCTACATTCTGACTTGAGCGCCGCGGAAAAATGTCAAACCATAAGGGCGCCGTGGAACGAGAAAGTTTTGGAACCCCTCACAAATACAAACTTATATATAATCAAACTTGAAGTATTTTACAGGGCTGTTTATCAGAAGAAAGCCCTTCTATAAAAAACAGATATCTATACGTATGGCGCCAAAAAACATACAAGTAATCTAAAGACTGCTTTTTTCTAAAAAAATCGATTTAGATAAAAAAAATCAGCAAAAGTGTTTTTTATCCACCCTTGGTGGCACTAAGAGTTACGACGCGGCGGGAGAAAGTACTACGTGCACCTCGTTCTACAGGCTCCTGCGTTTCTTATCGCGCTGGATTGGTCGCTTCCCCGCTCTCCACTTCTCTTGACAGCATGTAGGGCACCCGCCGTAAGACTGGACAAGCATTATGGAACCTTAAAACATGTCCTCGGAGTTATTGTAAAGGGCTGCATCGCGTACAGTGTGACGGGTGCTGACACAATATTAATTACAATGAACCAATCGAAACTAATATTTTTACCTTCCAGCGCGCTAGAGACGTCCCCCTGTATAGGTCTGATGGTGTACGTGTCGACGTCCGTGTCCAGGAACTGGTAGGCGGCCTGGAAGCCCGTCCCGTCCAGCCTGTCGTTGGACTTGAAGGTGACCCGGAAGAACTTCTTGTCCGATTGGATCTCGAACTCCTTCTTCTGGCCGCAGTCCCGAGCGTACTTCCTGTCCGTCGTCATAAAGTTGGAGAACTCCACGTAGTCGCTGGCGGAGTCCTCTTCGCACCTGGCGGAAAGGAAACAGTCTTTGCTGGTTGACCAAACGCTATTATGCAGAGTAACAAACTTTCGCCAACAGAGCTTTGCACGCTTCTCAATTATTACCTTGTTACATATCCAGTCAATCAGTGTGTGTGTGCAGGGCCGGCCCTATACTCTGTCCCGGCCATCTCAGGAGTAAGGCCGCGCACGGCGGCAGAAAAGGGGGCGAATCGAGTGGGCAGAGCGAAGTAATACAAGCTAAAGGCTTCCCCCCTCGACGCAATCACATTTCCTCTCACGTGTTCGTTGGTGGGGCCGTCTCACGTCTCCTTGCGCAGAGACTTGTTTTAGTTCGCCTGCTCCAGAGATAGCCGGAACAGAGTATAGGTAGGTGCGGGGTCTGGGGTATACAATATATGCGGGACCTATGACCAAAAGTTTCCACAAGTTTTAAAAAATCAGGGATTTTTGTTCCTGATTCAGAAGTACAAGTGTCCTATATAATCACGATGAAAACATTATCAAAATTAAAAAAAAAAAAACAATTTATATATTTCGTATTATTACTTTAGAGCAATAACATCTTGAAGGTTAAAACCAAGACTTATGGCAGGCTAATCAATGTCTCTAAATTATTGTTTCTCTATAAGAATGTTGACGCTGCACAGTGGGCCAGAATTCTGAAATTGGGGACAAAAATCGAAATTCCTACTTGAAATCAGAGCCTTTAAACCATTAGGTACCTGTAGAACAATTATGGGGCTGCCTCAAAACGCAAATAGTTCCATCCGGGCGTTAACGTAAATGACGATTTAAGGTGGGCCACACCCATCCATTTGCCATTTCACAAACGTCTCGCGCACAGTTTCACCCATTCCGACTGGTGTTGAATTGTCACAACGTTATCTGTGTGGGCATCTGTGGCACATATTCTACATATCGTCAAGGTATGTACTTTCTGTGGGTGGAGTAAGAATTATATTTACTGAATTGTGGGCTTTGTTATATACAAGCAGGTTCATACGCTGCCGTTTTCAGCTGAGTTGCAATGACGTATGTTTCTTCCCTTTGACTTTCAAATTTGTGGGATGAGGTGGGATGAAGATGTTTATGCCGAATGATTCAACGGGTCATACAAATGCAACCAAGAGAAAATTGGTTGCCAACTCTTGCCTATTCGCACTTACGAAATGTAAGAGGAATTGCAGTTGCATACGACTTCACGATGACAAAGAAGTCTGCGTTGAAACAGAATTGCATTACGAGTAGAAAGCAGAATTTAACGTAAACCTAGCAGAATCAGGATTCACTGGAGACCAGATACAGCATCTAGGTCCTACATACTTCTCAACTGGCATTCTGGAAGATCTGACAGTTTTTCACATATTAGTTTTGCAACAAAGTGAGCGGTACATCATCTGCTCAGGTGTGTTGCATTTGTGGAGCTTGGCGAACAGAAATTAGAACAATTTTGACAAGATCACTCGTAGAGCGACAAATACTCAGTTCTGATTGTCGATCCTACGTGCACATGATTTGATTCTTGAGTTCTTCTTTCACATGTCGTATCGAATCGAATTCAAGAGGGAGGAGACTTGTTGAGAAGACAAAGCACAAACGAATGTCCGAAAACCAAACGACCAGGAGAAATTCAAACGCTTCATGGACATTGCCATTGACAAGTGCAAACTAGATGGTAGTGGCTCCTCTAATAACGGGAAGACAACAGATCAATTCATTCAGAATCCCAAGCAAGCCAGTCGAAATCACCGGCATCAACGAGGTGTTAATCAAACGATGCAACTATTTTGTAAACACAATCGTGAAGTCACCGTCCGAACGTCCACAGTTTTTGTGAATGTGCGTTGGAAACTGCGAAACTTCTAGTAGTATAATGTGTGTGGTGTTATATGCCCGATGGCGTACACAACATCTTCTTTCACGGTCCAGATGCCAGAGCGGAAGCTGTTCTTCCATTCGGTAGCTCCGGGATGAGGCTCAAGAAGCAAGAATCTCCAGAACATTAAAAGAGTGACTTTCCCGAGCGAGCTCCCGAATTTATATCAACGATGATCTTATGCATGATCTGCTTATCTCATCTGATCCACTAATAACAAATCTCCGGTTTTTGCCTCCTAAAAAATAATGTTCGTTCTTAAAAGACATCACTCACTTGCTCGACATCACTGAGTGTCAGACGAACCCCAGCATTCTGCCTGACGAATGAAAATCTATCCACTACTAACTGTGAAAGTGGAGATTAAGGTTTCTCTCAGTCAGTATCTGAACATATATATTTCATAGTGTCAGGTAGGTGAAATTCTCCGTAGACCCTGCACCGTGCCATGAAGGAATATAGGGGAATGTTGAGACTGCACAATTAATGATGATCTATCTCACTCATTGTGGAGGTAATGCGATGACAACCACACTGCTCCCTTCCCATTCCGGTGTGCCTTCAGGTACCCATTTATTACATGTTGTGCGTGAACCCCAGATCCGTTTTTATGCAGGAACAAGGCCGGAAACAATTCCGACCCTAGATCACCCACGCCGAGAATCGAACCCGAGTCCCCGCTTGGCAGTCAGACGCTATACCGACTGGACCACGAGGAATAATTTATTAGTGCTTTCTTGTCAACAAACAGAGGATTTAACTGAGTTTATGTGATGTTGCAAACTGTAGTATATCTCAGTACATGAGCACGGGGCATTCTTTGTACAGAAAACGTTGCACCGTCATTATGTGAATAATTACAGAATTTCAATCATTTTATGGTTTTTATGTATTATATAATGTTTTTAGAAATACAGGGTGGTCCAAAAGTCGCAGTACAGCCTATTATTTCAGAAGTTGTAAGGAAAATGAAACATTTGAATACACCAATGTAAATTGGGTATGAGGGCCCAACTTTTGGGGGCATAACACAACAATGACCGCCATTTTGAAATCCGCCATTTTGAATTGCCTTCCATTTTTTTTAAGTGGGAATGGGGTCATTAAAAAGAATGGACGGCAATTCAAAATGGCGGATTTCAAAATGGCGGCCATTGTTGTGTTATGCCCCCAAAAGTTGGGCCCTCATACCCAATTTACATTGGTGTATTCAAATGTTTCATTTTCCTTACAACTTCTGAAATAATAGGCTGTACTGCGACTTTTGGACCACCCTGTACTGACAGCGTAAAGTATCCCTATTCACCAATTCAGATTTTTGTCCCCATTTTCAGAATTCTCGCCCACTGTGCGCTGCAGTGAATTCACACTGCTTCATGTAAAATAATATATCACTTCATGACTTCATTCTATAAATAAACTAATATGTAAACTAACTAATTTTAATTTAAATATTTGAAGACGACCTGTATGTAGTGCTTATTATATACACATAAAGTAGAACTACTTCAAAAAGCTTTAGTAATGATATCGCCATAATCAAAGGGTCCCGGGTTCGTTCCCTGGTGGAGGAACAGTGGGTTGAATCCCTCCTTGAAGGTCCAGCCCCAATTAGTTTATCTGACCACAAATTGGACCTACAACGAACCCTGGTAATTATCCTGATTTTAATATATATTTAAGCACATACGTATATAAGCTGTGTTTAATATCTAGAGAAATCTGCATATCTCATATAGGGCTACTTACAACATATTCTGTACTCCTCCTAGATCCACCTATGCCTCAGACTGTTGTTAAGGACAGACAATTTAATGGAATAATTCAATAGGTTAAGGGTCACACATGAGGTTGTTCTGGTTGTTTTCTAGCAATGTTGTTAGTACATTGTTATACCCTTCTCACATAGGCATTAGGTGATGGACACAGCCTTGGAATGCAACAACATATGGTACCTGTCTGTCTGCTGGACCTTCTTGTGTTTTCGCCGAAATATGCCACCGTGCCTATCACCTATTGGTTTGATTTGATTTATTTTACTTCGCTTTTTGTGCCACTTTTGGCTAATTTGCGAAGATGGGGATGAGTGATGACATGATGAAATTGATGAATTGACAATCACAAACATCCTTGCCCAGGCCAGGATTCGAACCCGGATGCTAGCCACTCCGCCACGGTGCCCTATCACCTATTGCCTAATATAATAATATTTCAAACTTTTTGTCAAGAGTATATTAGAATATTGATCGCCAGTGGCGGCGATTAGGGGGACTTTTCCCCCCACTTTTAGCCAGTTTTTACCCCGTACTATAGCATCTTAATGCTAAGCTTTATCTACCAAGAGAAAGTAAACTGTCCTTGCCCCACCCCCTCCCTTCAGTTTTGGCACCCAATCGCCGCTACTGGTAGGCATTGAAGTAAAGTCATACTTTGTTTAACAGAAGCATCTAACTTAGGTTGTCCTGTACATTTTTCTTCCACTGCGCCAAAAGATAAACCCCTTCTCACCCATTTCACATTTCAATTTAGTGGCGGGACTAGAGAAGTCGGGGATGAAAGCGAGGACCAAGAATTCGTTTCTTTAAATGGGAAAAGTCCACCCTGTGCTACGTACGGGGGCAGTCCTTCCACGTCGAAGTAGGTGAAGTGCAGGTGAACCCTCTCCTTGGCCCTCCCGTGGAAGAAGTAGTGGCACTCCGTGTCTCGGGGGTAGAAGCCGGGGTAGTTGGGGCTGGAGAACGTTCCGTTGGTCGTCTCCGTGCTGTTGAACTCGAAAGCGCAAGGGTGGGTGAACAGCTGCCTCCCCGCGGTCACGCCGAAATCTGAAACAGGGTGGTTTCGTTAACAGTTACACCCAAAGAACAACACGTTACACTGCACTATTTTTTATTTCCACAAAATTTCAGCTTTACTCATGGGACTCCATGTCAAGTGCCCCTGAATCTCAGTTTTTGAAATAAATGAAATGCTGCAACTATATTCTATTTTGTCATTCAACAATATAGACTTGTTATTTGGATAAAAAATCAAGTATTACTTTTTGATTTCCTTTTCTTTTGTCCCGTGGATCCGTACAATATGATTATATGTTTATTAAAATTATTAATTTCATGTTACACAACTTACTTTCTATATCAACAGCTAAAAAAAGTATAGTAATTACTTCGTGCAACGTTAATTATATTTTGTTGTTAGCTTGAGTTAAACGCTGTATAAATGATGTAACATTTGGAATTCTGACGTTGCTATAGCAACGAAAAATCAATAGTCATTACATAATAGTGCATGTAACCAAACAAACCACTCATCTCTCATCTGACAATTCCTATTGAACCACGTGTAGAGATACACTACGATGAGCACGGCAGACATGAGAATTATAAAGAATTGAGGCCTAAGTTGACTATTATATACACCGACGGTTCAAAATCCACTGATGGAGTTGGCTGTGCATTTTATGTTCCGTCGTACAATGAAATTAAAAAAATTTCATGACCACAAGATAAGTCAATATTTTCGGCTGAGTGTTATGCCATATATCATGCGCTCCTCTACTAAGAATTATCCACTCCTTAATCCTCACTGTAGCATTGAGCGTCTTGCAGGCTTTGTCGAGAACAGGCAGTGCTGCTTACAAGTTAACAACATTTGAATACTTGATTTTCTGCACGACAAAAAGGAATGAAAGTAATTTATATATTGCAATGCAATGTTTTTGAAACTTCATCAAATTTCTTTTTCTGTCAAATTCAATAGATGGCCATCCAAATTGTTTGTTGGTATTGTGAAATGTTGCAATAATTTACCTCAGTGAGTTCTGTGCATCAATACACACGATTTGAAAAAAAAAAAACGCCTTTGGCAACACTTGCTTATTTGTTATTAAAACATGCATGTTCTTACATATCTTTGTCTGTCTAAATTTTTCCAATATACAGGGCATTCTCTTGGCAGAAAGCGTTTCTTCTCATTCCGTTTCGCTATTCCGTTATACGGTCGTAAACACCGGGTTGCGTGACTTTTCGGACACTCTGTAGTAGATGCAAACGCAAAAAAAAGCGAGAACCCAGGAATATGTAACACCTCTTCGAGGAGTGGGAGGAGTGGTGCAAAATAGAGCTCCAAAACTACCACATCCTATAAGTGGCATGCTAAAGTCAGAAATCATAGAGCTTGTTACCAAAACATGAAGCTATCTCGGGCAGTGGTTGTGTACAGGCCATGTATTAGTAAACCAACATTTGGCTCGTTTAAAGGTTGTGCCATCAACTTCCTGTCAGTGCGAAGAAGCCAATCAAACACTCAACCATTTATTTTTTGAATGTCACTAAAGGCAACAACACCGCGACTATTTATATAAAAACTTACAACACGCACAGGTTCCATTTCCGATATCCTTATCTACATCAATATCTGAAGCTCGTACTGCAGTTATTTGGGTACTTTATAGTTTCGCTAGAAAACGTAGGTGTACGTACAATCTAAACAGCCAAGACCCTCACTATAATTTTAATCCAAAAGACCTCGCAAAGTAGTTATATAATAAGAACAGAATGAACTACAGCACTCAATAAGTGTTTCGAAGAAAGTGAGTTATTCATCAACAAAACTCGGCAACTTTGGCTAGAAATCGCAAAAAATACGCGGTGTGAGCCAAAAATAATATAGAAGAAGAAGCATGTAACGAAACAGGAATACAGGTAATAGTGAACGGTAACGGTTTCGTATATCGGAGACACATTTCTTCATTTTTACTAAGGAAAAATATTTACGAAAACTCGTTTCAGCAGAGTACGAAATGCTGCGGAAACTGAAAACTTCACCGTAGAATGCTGCAGAACAAGAAATAATCACTTTTCATTTAATAAACTTGCCTCTTTTTTACTATGTTAACCTAACCTAGCCTAACCTAACGTAACATAACCTAACCTAACCTGCCGAACTGTGCATGTCTCGTGACTTGAAAGTATAATTTCAAAAACACAATAATTCGTGGAACATAGCAATTTTCTTGCATAATGTAGTTGGAAACACTGATATTCTAAAACAAAAGCCGCAATATCATTCGCAATATCATTCACAAATATTGCACCGTTACGTGCGTTCGGTAGTACTTAGAAAATACTTAGAAAAATGCGTTATTTTAGTAGACATGTGCTTGTTTTCGTGTAAAAAGCATAATGGCACCTTGAACTGTGTTCCGCAATACACAATTGCTAAATACGAACCAAGCGAAACACAAAATATCCGATTTTAATGTGTCTCCGATATACGGAACGGGTAATTAGTTAACTTCATCTTGCATAGTTATATCTTCATTTTCGTGTTATATTTCAAAACATTTATGAACTACGTATATCGAATTGTGTAAAATGATTAAGAAGTCATCGTTTCATGTTTTGTATTGTGTCCCACCTGTGACACCAAAAACAATTAATTTCTCTTTTAAATGTTACGTTTCCCCCTCAACTCCACTAGAATATTAAAAGGTCAATTACCTTCACTCTTTGTCTTCAATAATTTAGTTTTCATTTGAAAATTCACAGGAATTAAAATACATTTCTTATTAAGTAAAGATGCAGTGTTTCAGCAGTCCTACGAGAGTGACACAAAATTGTTCACTTATATAAATCTAGGAAAGTATTTTATGAGTAGATATGTTCAATCAACAGTGTGAAGTTCATAATTCATTGTACATGAACTGAAAGAAACAATTATGTTGCACAGGCAAGAATACACTTTTTTAAAAACAATTATCTCAACACAGTCATGTTGAAGTTAGCAACGAGATCGCTCTGGCTGCCTGTACATAAATAAATACAAACAAGACGAAAGTAAAAGCTGTGCGCTAACGATTAAGGTTAACCAGAGGACATGCGGTGTATACCCCACAAAAAGAAGTCTCCCGCGCACTTACTCTTGGTGAAGCTGTACATGGCCCTGAAGCCCCTAGCGTATCTGGAGGAGAGCGCCCCCTTGAACTCCAGCATCATGCGGGGGCCGTTGGACATCAGAGGCAGCGGGATGGAGCTGGCGCAGAAGTTGTCGATCTTCTCCATCTTGCCGTCGATGTACACGAAGGCCATCAGGGCATCCGTCGTCTCGCAGCTGGAAAAGACCCAGGAACGTCAGGGTGCGGTGTGTGCATAAGTCAACAATGTGCAGCAAATTAACAACCAAAAGAGCTTATCTCTAGGTTAATGCAGGATAGATTCAGTGTGAACTGGACATTTCCTTCTGTCGCAATCAGGGCCGGACTGGGACTGCCAAGAGAGCGGCGTCCGATTGAGAGCAGCTGGGGAAATAGGGCGCAGAATGTGCGTTTTCGGAAGGGCAGTGAAAGGGCGCACCGGGATTTTGCCCGGTGTCCCACTCAGGCCCTGGTCACAATATGAAACAGTTTTAAAAAAACCTATACCCTTTCCAAGACTCGAACCCAGAACTGTCGATGCTCTGTATAATAGAGGTGTCTCTCCATGCTACTAAATCAGCGGTCACAGATTCGAATACTGTGTAAATGTGTACTCAAAAGAAAGGAAGGAAAAACAGAGGAAATTACAAGGAGAAAGAGAGAAAGGAGGAAAGACAGAAAGAAAAAGAAAATATAGGAAGAAAGAACAAGAGAAGGAAAGTGAGAATGAAAGAGATAGGCAAACATAATAAGACAGAAAGAAAAAGACAGAGATTGGAACAGAGCAGAGAGGATAGAAAGGAAGGAAAAGTAGGGGAAGAAAGAGATAGAGGGAGAGGAATATAGACAAAAGCAGAAGAAAAGAGAGAACATATGAAGAAAGAATGAGACAGGAAGAGATACAAAAGGAAAAAGAGAGGAAAGGCGGTTTAGGAGCTGAAAATGGCATCAAACGTTGGCAACATTTGATCGACTCTTGTGACACAATATTCCTGGGTTGTTTTGCCGAGAAAGGTTACTTCGAAATACAGTATGTGTTTGTATAACAGGAAGTCATCACCATTGAACTAGCTAGGCACAAGGAGTGCCTTTATTTTTTTTTTACATAAGATCACATTATTAGGATAGAAAATGCAACCAAAATTAACATTTTATGTACGGCAACCACTAAATCATAATAACTTTCTCATATTTTGAGGAAACTGATTCTCTGTTAAGTCAACACTAGGCAAGCTCAGGCATCTGGCGTTGCATTGGGTAAGAATTAGAGTGGGAGATAAATAAAATAGTTCTCTGCACCCCTAATATAATCATTGGTTATATTATGTTGTGCATATATTCATTATAATTAATAAATAACAAATTTATAAGCTTTCCAATTTATTTATTTATATGCAATAATGGTCAACTGATCATTACTTTAAACAACTTTTAAGAATGTACATTATAGTAAAATAAATTTGAAACATAGAAATATTTCCAATTTTTTGTTTGAATATTGTGTTTTTATAGAATTTGTAATGTAAGTAGAGTTAATTTGTTAATATTATAGAGTAAATCCTGCCATCTGCCGTTAGAAAATTGTCACAAATTAATAGTGGTAGCAGTCAAATTATTCAAAGAACGATTGGTATTTATTTTATGAAATAAGTAACTGTATCTCGGTGTTCTGAGTTATTAAGCACGGAAATTAACAAAGTCAGTTACGATTTGATAAACAATAAAATAAAATGTTAATCTTGAAGTTATTTTACGTGACTTTTATTATTTTTAAGTATGAGATTTTCATAGAGAAACGGAAGAAGAAAAAGAAATAGAGATAAGAAGAAAAGAAATTGGTAGAAAGAGGGGAAGAAGGGGAAAATAAATAAAGATAAAGAAGAAAGAGAGAAGAAAAGGTTGAGTGAGAAAGCAGAACAGAGAAAGAAGAAAGGCAAGGAAGATAGAAAGCAGGAGCGAGTAAAAGAGAGAGAGCAAATAAATTGAGAAGCAGACAGAATGAAAGGAAGAGAAGGTAAGAAAGAAAGAAAGAAAGAAAGAGAGGTACAAAACAACAAGAAGTGTGAGAATAATGGCAACAAATAGGACTGAAAGAAATTGAGAACCAAAGAGAAAGAAAGTGCGTTGTAAACAGAGAACAAGAAGAGAAAAGAAAGAGAAACAGAATAAGAGAGAAGAGGCAGATATAGAAAGAAAGAAAGGGATAATAGTGGAGGGGTAAGGAAAGAGAAGCAGAGAAAGGAAGAAGGAAAAGGTAAACAAACAAAGAAAGATAAAGAAAAATTGAAGCAACCAGGAATATATGAGGTTGCGAAAGAGAGAGAGAGAGATAGAAAGTAAAGAAATAAAGTAGAAAGAGACGAAAGAAACATTGAAATAGAGGTATATACAAATACAGGAAGGAAGAAATAAAAATAGAGAGAGAAAAAGCAACATAGATGAAGGAGACAAACAGAAGAAGGAAGTTAGAAAGATAGAGAAAGAGAAAATGACTTCTGAATCAGGCCCTACATTAAAATATATCATCCACCACTTTAAACTGCAACACTGCAGTCCCGATTATCCCATCTGTGCATGAAGTGGACTTTCAACAAACTCTGATAAGTGTTCTCGAGAGCAGACGCTACTCTTACGTGCTGAAGAATCAAAGCACTTTCATTTCCAGAACGTGATGGAAATCGACAATATTTCGCGACTGCAAAAAAACTTTTCTCGTGACCTCCCTCTCGGGGGACAGCCTTTTGATCAGCCGACGAAATAATTCCGCGATGCCGAATGTTGATTCCCGGCCAATCGCCGCCCGCTGATGAGATCGCCCCCGCCGCGTGTGCTGGGACCTCATCAACTATTTATAGACGGGGACCTTCGATGTGAATCGATGACGCCTTTTCGCAGCGTTCCCCACATGGCTAATGTATCGGTCGGGAAGTGCACTCCAACAATTTCCACCACTCGCTGATTAGCCGTCAGTCAGGAAGGTAAACAGATGGTAATTGGGTGAGCTGTTAATACATCTGCTTCTAGAGCAACAATATCCGAATGATTAGGGACCTTTTTTAATGGAGAAAGAATCCAATGTACAGTCACGGACATTTTTATGTTGTAACGACCCGATTGATTTTCAATGGGACTGTTACAACAGTAATGTCCGCGACTGTACAATCTGAGTTGGAAAAAATTGACAAACGTTTGTTTTGAGTACACTTTATGAACAGGACTGAACCTAGAGTTTAAAGTGGGTTCCGAATTACTGTGCAATGTGCATCCATCGGGTATCGAACCCGGGACCCCTTGATTACAAGGCGACGACGTTACCACTACGCCATCGGGAAAGACGAGTAGGAATCTCTAGGTAGGTACCTGGAAATTGAACATGGGTGGTTATCCCATTGATAAAACTTGAACAGTAGTGTTAATAATAATGGGTATGGTTGTTACTGTAGAATAATAACTATTGCAAACTAATAGAAATAAACAATTTTATTCTAAATTTATAATTATTATTATATCGGTTCTAGTCAATCCACCAGATGAGCGAATATCCAACACAATTGTTTTTCATTATTTTTTTTACATTGCATATATTTAGCGCACTGAAACGCATAGTTATTCTATTTTGTTAGTAACTTGTACGTATACACAAACGTTAGGGGAAAATTTTAGTCATCAAGCCTATGTCGTTTGACCTCTGACATACAACTTTATATTCTGAAATTTTGAAAGTTGTGGATCCATTAATTCTTTGGATTAATGGTAGAATATAAAAAATATAAACTGGTTCCTATATTTTACACTAAATATTTTCGTTCTAATTCAATGTTTACTTTAGTGATTCTGTTCGAATACTAACTAAATGAACTTTATTTATGTCATTAACAATAAAAATAACAAGCTTTTTTTTTGCTTTCTTTGATATTTAAAATTAACGATGTCAATTTCCAGTGGAAAAAGGGGGGGGGGGTGACGGACCAGTTTTACACCCCTTCTCGATACCCATGACTAGTACTACTAATACTAATGATAATAACGATTCATTCAAAATCATGAAGCATTGTTCAAATTTAATAGAATTGTTGATTTATGTCCACTTTATGCACAGAAGGGCTAATCGGAACCGGGCAATAGTTTAAAGTGGGATCCGAACCTCTGTGCTATGTGTTTGCACCGGCAATAGAAGCCGGACAACTTGATTACAAGACCGCAGCGTTACCTTCTTAAAACTCCTAATTGATATTAGCCTAAAGGCCTTGTATCGACCTCCCATTTGCTCCCGTATTGAATGAAGCGTGCAAAATTATCATACCTGCCGACACACCCAACAATTTTTACTCGTTCATTCAACCCCTATTTGTGGAGGAACTTACTCTTTGGCGTTGTCGTTCGGGTGGTAGAGGTTGAAGTCCGTGAACACAATCTGCACCCTCTCCTTGCCTCTGCCCTCGAACTCGTAGCTGCAGTGGCTGCCCGAGGGATACGGGTTCGGGTAGTTGGGCGACGTGAAGGTCCCGTTCTTCGCCGCGTCGCTGGAGAATTTGTGTTTGCAGTTCGCTGCTGGAAGAGCAAAGAAACAATCCAGTTATTCGTGCTCACCGAACACAACAAGCGAATGGTTAATGTAGAATTGTCCGTTGGTACATTTTAAATCGACAATGATATCGATACCAAGTACATTTTTGAAATTACACAACATCTAGACTTCTTGTTTTTCAATTTCTGAACAGTGAACATTTTTACCAAAAATTGAAAAAAAAACAACCCTTCTACCCTAAGGTGTTCAGAATGTTTCTCTAATATTTACGTTCATAAAAACATGAAAGTAATGTACGGTCACCGGCAATAAAAATTGAGACAGCTAGGTCCTGAAATACTCGCTTCCCTGCAAGGCGTTAAGTGTGTTGTCCTAGCTGTCTCATTTTTATGGCCGGTGACCGTACATGGGAGACAAAATTTGCTTGGTGCAGTACTTGACATCCCCTTTGGGTGTGTTTTCGTCATGACAATACTGACGGTGACAGTATACAGTTGGTTAGTAATTACAGAAATATTTGATATTATTGTAATTAATATGTAACTGTACATAATAAACAAAAAAGTATTGATCAAAAAAGAATATTGTTTTTTTGAGGTTGGGTGAATGTTAATAAACACCTTTATAATTAACAAAGGAAGCGGTGATTCAATAACAAGATGCTTTCTTGAATGTTAGTAATACAAAAAGTCTGGGTCTGTGAGCTCACTCCCCCCTAACGGCACGGGTAAGCTAGGGTTAATGTATTTGTTGTGTTATTTATCGTCGCTTTTATGCCACTCTTGATCAATCGCGGCAATGAGGTTCAGTGATGATTAGGTAAAATTGACTAATGAACATCATTTTAACTCCACTGAGGTTAAACGTTGATGAGAATGTGATTTGGATCTTCAGGGATCATGGTGCGTGCGGCTTTATGATCACCAGTTGTTTTCAGTGTAGAGATATTTGTGACTACAACAAGCTAGTCATTGATAAGAGGATTTAGTCTCTTATCATTGTAGTTTCACAAGTCTCTGACGAACCACGGAAATGCTCTTACATCGGAAATAAACCATTTCACATATGAACAGGCCACGTCACTTTCAATTCTATTTCCCCGGAGATATGCTGAAGCAAGCGTGTGTTTGGAAAGTAATTCAGTAAACAAACTTTCATTTCTGCACTTCCAGTAGTTCCTATCACGTGATATTCATCGTTCATTGACAGGAACTGTTAAACGGGCCGAAAGAAAATTTCTACAGCAATAAGCAGTTTTCGAACTGAATTGGAGATTGATTCATTGGTTTGGTTAATTTTCCTTTGCATTTTTGCCACTTTTGGCTAACCGCGAAGATGAGGATGAATGATAAGATGAAAGAGATGATTGGACTCTCACAAACACATATGGACAACACACAACGTTTATAGGCCATGGGTCCAGACGCCAGAGCATCGTAAGTCTGCAGTCCAGGGTCTATCACGTAGAGGTGGAGTTGACATTAGTGTCTTGAAAAAGGAGCACCCCTTACAACCCGAAGTTGTCTCTGAGATATTGGAACTGGATTCATTGTGCTGATACACTGATTGGTTCCTAAAACTGTGTAAAACTTTATACAGTGAATAATATGTTGCTAATGGGCCAGAAAATTACCTTCGAAAGGGACAAAAATTAATATATGTTCGACACGGACAGGAAGTGTGAGGGGAGTGACCCTCCGTCAATTCTCATGCTCGGGTAAATTTCGGTTGACCCACCGGTAACACATTCAAAACCGCAGATAACCACGCATTAGCCAATTAACCCTTTCTGATTATATCTCTGCATAACGAGGGTTTAAAGGGAAACGGCAGAATGGACGAGAAGCACTACGCGGGCACAGAGGGTGCCATGAATATAAAGCACGAGAAAGATAAGCCGCGATTTGCGTTCCGTTCTTCCCCTTCAACAAAGCTGGAAACAACAATGCAGTGTTTTTTCAATCCAGCGGCGTAAATCAAAGAGCGTGTTATTGATTTCCCATGGCGCGGGAGAGCAGGCACTTAGCGAGATGGGGGCTGATGGGGCTTTGTTTCGAAGCAATTTGCATTCAAATGTAATTTAGTGGCCCCGTGCGCTGCCGAATGGGGGAGTGGCAGGCGGAGGGAAGGAGGGAGAGAGGAGAGAGAAACAGAAAGAAATGAGGAGAGAGAATATGAGATACAGGGAAGAGAGTGAAGTAGAAGAAAGTGGGAGTGATGAGGAAGATTAAGGGATAAATGAAACGAGAGAGAGAAATAGAGTGATAGAAAACTAGCGAAAGGGAGGAAGGGACAGAAAAATTGGAAGATATCAGGCGGAAATAGAGAGAAGAATTGGGAAAGATAAAAGGATAGACGCAACTCAGCGTAAGAAAATATATGTTGATTAGCCGAAGTTAAGAGTATGAGCTTATGGCGACAGTGTGCGCGAATTAATGGGGGGTGCTGGGGATTCCCCCCACAGGTAAATCTCCTCCCGGCAAAGGATAAATATATTTATTCCTGTCAGGGATGATTTTATTCCCCTCATAGAAAATGGAAGTGAAAGAGCATACCATTTGTTAACTACGTAACAAACACAATCGAAAAATGATTCGGTCCATTAATGGTCCAGTCGTGAAAGATTTCTCTGCCGAAAAGTCTGCACCTTGTGGATTAAAGGGGAGACACCATTCTGGAACTGACCAACCTCACCGAGTCAACAGAAGGCTGTTTTCCACTTAAGTTTCCATGGCATAGTGCTAGTATTTTACATGGATTAAAGTGTTCACAAGAAACTTGTAGGTATACTCTGTCCAAGCTAACTGTAGAGCAGGGCCTCGCATATCGACAGAGGAGGAAAATCGAGTGGTGAAAGCGCAGTGTTGCCAACCGTACGGTCCAGACCTTAGTCCGTACCAGGCGCGGATCCACGAGGAGGTGATAGGGCATATTATTACGCCTAATATTTTTGAAGACTAAAATGCTCTGTCTTTTGTTTAACAGGCTTAGAATATTTTTTTAATGTTTGATATAAATCCACTTTATGCGCTTGATAGGCTAATCCGAAATGGACCTACAGTTTAAATTTGGATCCGAACCACTGTCCAACATTTCTCCAAAGGTGATCGGGCCTTGATGACAGGTTTTTGTTTTCCTTTTTATTGACTTTTCTCCAGATCGTTCAGTTTACCGTAACAATGGATGGAATTATGATAAGAACATACAACAATAACCAACTATTCCAGAGCCCTGCATCCCTATATTTTCAAAACAGTAATCTCTAGGGTATGGAAGTTATTGCTCCGTGTTCACAGTACCATATAATGTTTACATAAAACATTGCGTGTAGGTTAGAATGGCTTCTTGGTGAGGTGAGGTACGTGACTAAAAATCACCTCTCCCAACTGTAACTTCTGGATCCGCCACCGGTCCGTACGCTAAATGCACGGCTTTTCAAAATTTACTCTTTCAGTTTTATAATTAATATTTCCCTAAGAAATTCTTAAACAAATCGTACGGACCTGGAGACAAAAATGCCACGTGCCATGTGCATTCGGTATTATCCTTTTCAAAAGTTTGCAACGCTGAGGAGGAAATCGAGTAACTCCCGTCGCCCGTTACACAATCTCGTTTTCTCTCACTGTTCATTGGTGGAGCCGTCTCGCGTCACTACTTGCGCAGAGACTTGTTCTCGTTCGCCTGGTCTACAGTTAGCTGGTACGGAGTTTAGGTTAGATGGACGTTACAGCGAAAGGGAAATTTATAAATAGAATTTCTGCACATGCAGACTGCAGCTAATGTAGAACTGCCGCAGAGGAGGAACCAGCAACTTCGGAAATGCCATTAGCAGCCTTTCCACTCGCACAAACGAAGCTAATGGGCGATTGCGTCATCAGGGTCAACAGCATCCATCGCGAAGAACTTAGTTGCTGACTGAGCAGGGAAATCGATTACAAGGATTCTGGGCCACTCTGTTCCGGAGGATGAGAAAGAAATGCTTATTGGAATTTTCCATGTGGAGCGTTGCTTGCGACAAAAATTGCTTTTGCGGTTAATATAAATAATGCATTGTTGTCTCGTGAACTAAGATGAAAGAGAGGTGGAGAGAGAAGGAGAAAGGGAGAGAGAGAGAAAGAGGACGGGAGATAAAAAGAGAGGGAGAGAAAGAGAGAGATGGAGGGACGGAGAGAGAGGTGGAGAGAGGGAAAAAGGAAGGGCAGATAAAGAGAGGAGGAGGGGTGAGGAAGGGGAGAGAGAGAGAGAGAGAGAGAGAGAAAGAGAACATATGTATACCTATTTTTCTCATTCAGCGTTACATTTCTGCATGGGCGACCTCAGGCTTTGAAATGGAGGGGTAAATGTGGGGTGTGGAATTTACTACGACGGATGCGATGTTCGTACATCGAGAAAAAAAACACCTCAATATACGTTGGTTGATTTGATGTTTTAAGTCCACTTTATGCACAGTAAGGCCAGTTTTAACTGGGATACAAACCAGTATGTGCTTCCACCGGGTATCGAACCCGGGACTCCTTGATTACAAGGCGACGACGCTACTCAATATATGTTATTTTATGTTATACACAGCTTGTTATTAACTGCAACGATCACTTCGTTTACAGTTTCAGTTAGTTCATTGTCTTAGAAATACATTTGTCAACTCCGTAGCGAAATTATTTGCACAGCGTGCTACGACGCCAGGGGTTCCAGGTTCGAATCACCACCTGATCTGGGCGTTTTTTTAGTTAGTGTCCCTTCATCAAATTCATCATATTATCAGCCATCCTCATCGTCGCGATTAGCCGAGGCAGGCGAAGTAAATGGACGAATGAATAATTTGCTTTATTTTACTTCGTTCTTCTGCGACTTGTAGCTAATCGCGAATAACGTGAAGTAAAATAAAGCAAATCAATCATAAATACCTTTATGGAAAACACGAGGGCGAAGATATTACTTCTGTGGGTTTACGTATTCGTAATATGACAATGCAAGATTCAATTCACTCTTGACTATTTGGTTTCCACCATATGCAGCTATTACATGGCTGTTGAGTTTAGTTCCCATAGCAACGCAAAATTCTCAATATTACATAATGTATACAGTGCTTATACCGCGCACGCTTTTAGAAGGAATATGAGTTCAGCCAATACGCAGCCAGTATTTTTGCGATGTTGCCAAACTAACTACTAGCGGAAGAGAAAGACAGAATTCGCTGTGTCCAGTATTTTTTATAATGCATACACAGTATGTATAAGTACAGTGAATATAGTGAATATATCTACACAGGATTATAATATATCACTGCAGCATATTAGAACTCAAACTGACTCAGACTCGCAATGTTGGAGAACGCCCACGACAATGAAGGGCCATTGTGTATATTGAGACGAATTTAACACCCATTGTTTTTCCAAGACACAACTACTTGCCTGCGTCAACAGGGTGGCAATGAAAAACACAATCGGAAGAAAAATGAAAGGGTAATTGTATGTGTGTGTCGAGACGTGTTGTTTCGCAGTATTTCTTCGAGAAACGATAACTCCGGCTGTAGGCGACGGAAATTCATGGGACTTGGACAGTGAGGTTCAACATGTCTTGCCCCATCTTATGATGAACATTAAGTGGCGAGTTTTATGAAAACTTCTTGCGCGCAAGAAAAATACAGAACACGGCGTGTAACTTTCGCATCGAAGCTTCCTTACTGTACAACGTTGCACTCCTGCCTTTGGTTGGTCATCACGGACAGACTCTGTGTGGCCCCGCCCGATATCTGTTCTAAAACCGTACGCCGTATAGTGAGAATGAGTAACATAAAATACAATCAACCTTCTACAAAGGTAATTATCATACAAATGGTCAACTTCTAATAGAAAATAAATTGTCTAAAGTACATTAATAATTTTAATAAGTATACTTTATTGTGAGGATCCACGGGATAACACATACTAAAGTATAAGATTAATACTTTATCTAACAACATATCCTTGATTGCTTTGGTTTATTTTACTTCGCTTTTCTGCCGCTTTGGCTAATCGCAAAGATGAAGATGAGTGATGCTATGATGAAACTGATGAAGGGACACTCACAAAGAACACCCATGGCCAGGCCGGAGATTCAAACCCGGGACCCCTGGCGTCGTAGCGCGCTGTGCTAACCATTCCGCCACGGAGGTAGTCTGCATCTTGCGACAAAACGCTCTGCACATGCGCGAATCCTTTCACTTCAGGCACAGACCGGATAAGGAGCAACTTGAAGCCAGCAATCGAATGTAGTCATCGAATCTTACATTAAATGCTTAATATCGTATTTTCTAACCAATTGTGTGCTGAAAATATATTCAATTCACAGCATATAAACTGGTCAAATAATTGAAGACTAAAATTGGTAAACGCTGTAAGTGCCACAATAATTCAAACACCGTTTTCGACGTTAAACTGTGAAATGTGCCATGCTTTATAATGTGGTAAACGTGAAATGTGGCTGGTAGCCCTCTAAGTAGTTCAAAACGTTCTTACGGGCTGATGTGCTGAACGATACCATTTCCCAACACTTTCGCTTTTGGCACTCACAACATTTACCACTTTTAGTCCTCAATTCTAGCCAGTGGCTGCGATTGGGTTCCAAAACTGGGGGGGGGGGGGGGAAGGTGCCAAAACTGGGGGGAAGGACAGTTTAGCATAGTGCAGGGGCAAAAGTGGCGAAAAGTGTGGGGGGCAACTGGCCCCCTTGCCCCCCTAATCGCCGCCACTGTGTCGCTCTGTGACTAGTCGCGTTGCATTGCGTCGTGTCCAGGCTCGTAGCTAGAATTGATCTCCAGGGGGGAAGGGAGGGCGGTTGTAAACCTAGTACTTTTTCAAAATTTAACAGTATTAAATGAAAGTAAATTATGTGTCTGTGTGGGGGGGGGGGTCATTAAGTTAATATGAAATATTGAATTTAGAAATTACTACAGTTTTTTCTGTATCTTCTAAAACATTTATTGAAGTGTTTATTGACTGCTACTGACGTCATCCCTTACTTCACACTCCATACTACTTTTGATTATACAGATATTTATAGCATACAAAAAAAAATGCACAGTATTCAATCATACCGCGTACCGTACATCCCACCTCCGGTCGAACCTATGAAACTTCCATTCGTTCCCAAAAGTGGAAGAGGTCGACCTTTGACGCAGATTTGGAAGGAATATGTGGATGATATCAGTCACAGATTTCAAAGGGAAGGCCGCAAGAGGGGCAGCGAACGTACAGATAAAGGAGCTCCCCCCTTGAAGAACTTTATCAGGATTTAGAAAATCTTCTAAATACTTGCCGCTACTTGGACTTCTGTTCATAATCAAGATGAACAAATATAATAGCTGCTGTTCATGTTCCGTGAATTTATCGTTCAACAAGTTGTGATTAAAGTCATATCTGATGTCCATACCGGGTGTTTCATAAATAATTGAGGGGCTCCAAAAATTTATTGCAAGTAAAGTATTGAAGTTACGTTAATGAAACCAGTCCAGAACGAACGAGGAACACCTACAAATGGTCAGTGTGTGCACCACGGGTGACAGGGCACGCATCAACACGATAGTCTACTTCTTGCAACAATCTCGTCAACATGGGCCTGTCGATAGTGTCCATCGCTGCGATATCATGCGGCATCGCTGAGACGAATACCTGTCTTGTTGGAACCCCACAAAAAGAGGTCACACGGTGATCTTGGGGATCAAAACAGTGCACAAAACACTGCGAGTGATATGGGTGATGCGAGTGTCGCCTGGCGGCAGGGATATGAACTCTCAGCTTAACAAAACATGCACGCACAAACTGTTTGCGATCCTCGATCGTTCAGGACGGGTTTCATTAACGAAAGTTCAATACTTTACTTACAATACAATTGTTGTAACCCCTCAATTACAGGGGATGGACAAAGATATGGAAACATCATGACATGGGAACGGGTGATATCGACGCAATTTTCCCACCTGAAATCGGACGCGGTGCGACATTTTTTTCTTTTGCGCCGTGAGATAGGACCCTGTCGGACTGGCAGGAGTCGACAGTTCCACTGTAGATAGCGTGCAGTGCAGTTGATACTGAATCATGTCCGAGCTGACAGTGTTTCAAAGAGGGCAAATTGTTGGTGCCCGCCTTGAAGGGGCCTATGTTACCAAAGTAGCCATGTTATTTGGCGTATCGAGAGGGACTCTATCAAAGATCATGATTACATAATTGTGTGTCCGGAAAGACATCATCAGATAAACCCCTGCGTGGACGAAAATGTACACTGAGTGACAGAGACAGACGGACACAGAAGGACTGTGACCATGAAGAATGGGCGCAAGATCTTATTATCCACCATCCATGACTTGTATTTGTCCATTCCTTAAAGGCTGTTCTGTACCTTATTAGCTACAGCATTCCGGCTTTTCTTCACAGGTGTTTTCATATTTTTGTCCATCCCCAGTACTTATGGAACACTCGGTATATTCACTCTCCACTGCAAACTAATTTATTCAAAATAGTTTTACCTAATGCCACGGAGGGCGGACTGCAGTACCAAGGGGGCTCAGCCCCTCCCTGGCTACTGGCCTGGTCGTGTCGTGTCGGATCCGGTGTGCGGCTGGCCTAAAGGAACGCCACCCAGCTGTTGGGGAAGAAATTGATACAAAAGTAGCAGTTTTTTTTTTTGTTTCACTGTTGGTGGCCATTTGTAAAAAGAAAGAAAGAAAAGAAAGCTCCACCCGTGGCACGGAGAAGTGCTTGGCTTTGGCGTCACGTTCCCTAACGACCCGGAACGGCTATTCTTCCTTTGTAATGGATTTCCAACTCCCAAATTGAGTTTCGGGTGGCGCCACCACGCGGGGGTCACTCGCAAATAAATAAAACCTCGACGCTGTGCTGTTTCTCATATTTGACACGTGTAAAAATGGCGAAGCGTTCTGCTGAAGGGAGAAATGTCGACGGCATGGATGAATTTGAAAATAAAAAGATGTTCCCTTTTTACAGGAAGTGGAGCAGCGTGGACGGAATGATTGGGTCAACAAGGGAGGGGCTGTAGTAACATATGCGTTACTGCAAAAAGTAAGCATCTTTCTTGCTTAGATTTATTTATTTCGTTTTTGTTGTTTTCTTTTTGAGGGGGGAACCCCCAAAGTAAGCTCGCCTCCAACCGCATACATTCGAGGGTATGCGCGTATTGTCCTAGTTCATAAAAATATACCAGGACGTCAGTTGCTCCGAATTTAACGGTTCCCCTCAACTTTATTTTCTCTATTTATTACAATTTGATTGCAATTTTATAATAATTATAACAATAAATTACAATGCTATAAATAGGAATATATATATAAACGTAATTAGTGTATACAATACATTATGTGATATGATGTCTGTTCTGGGATCCACAACAGAGGACATGAACCTTGTGAATGATATTATGTGTACATTTTTAACCATTAGTGTTCAGTGCATATATAACATTTCCATTATTGTACGGTTTCTGATTTCGACTCTGGTATTTACATGGTACAACAGTATTAATAACATTTTAATAACGTCTCTCGGGCAGTGAAACAGGCATGCATAATCGCGGAGTCGCAGTTGATTCCGTCCTGGCTATCCAGAGCGGTTCTGATATCAATTGCTGCTCTTCTTTAATACATGTAAGTATTTCCATCATTAACTCTATTATTATTAAATCATTTCGGTTTCTGCACAGACATCTCCTTCGTTCCGGGATGACTCCAAAGGATGGATGGGTACAGGAAGGGAGTTAAAGCAGGCGGAGGGCACTGACCTCTCCAAACTTTGCACGTGCGTATCCCCAAAATTTCAGAAGGCTTTGACAATTTTACTTTAATATTATAATTTATTTTAATATTATGTACATAATATTTCGTGATAGGTTATTTCAACCGATTTCTTAGTAATCGAAACTGGGATACATCAAAGTCACGTGACATTGTGCATGCTGCAATGATGCAGTGTAAAAAGTATCACTATAATGGAAGAGAAATTCCTCTTCAATGTTGCCACAACTGTTTCCAAATTCCCCGTTCCTAGAAATTTCCCATTCATCTCATACTAATTGGAATCTCGATCACAATTCTTCATTATTATTACAAATGACCAGCTGAATTGATTTTTATTTTTTAGCGTCGATTTACCGTTGCTTTTAGCTAACCACGACGATGAGTGATGATATGATGAAATTGATGAAGGGACAGTCAAAGAACACCCATGCCGGGATTCGAAGCAGGGCTTCCTGAGTCGTAGCGCGCTGTGTTAACCACTCCGCCACGGAGGTGGGCAATGGTCCACAAAGAACACCAATCTGTAAAAATACCAGGATTAGCTGAATGAAAATGAAGGAATAGGAAAAAAATAAGATTAGTAATGAAATTGCACAATTGGCAAAAATGAATTATCAACATTTTCATCACAACCTTAGATTAATATTATTTGCGTTATTCTATTCTGTTAAATGGGTGGATATGTTCGCAAGTGTAATTTAAAATTTTAATGATGGTTCGCGCATCTTAAAATTTCCCTCCAATTTTCTCTTCACCCTAATTTTACCAGAATTTCTCTCCATATGGCAACACTGAAGATGACATTTGGCTAATTCTCTCCTTTGCTAGGAATTCCAGCGACGGAGCCTGGCAGTGTCTCTCCGGCAGCTCATGCATAATTCCGGTCCCCGGGCGTTTACCGAAAGGTCCGAGAAGCGTTGCGTGGGCCGCGATGCTTGGGTTATTAACGAGGGATCTACTAAGCTGCTGTCACCCGCCGAGTGGATGAGAATGGATAGGGGGTCGAAGGGGGATGAAGCCGTCGTGTTCTCCAGAACATTATCCAATCACAAGGAAATCCACACGCTAACAACTTGCCAACAAAGTTTTTAAGTGGAAGAAAATGTTTGACTGTAATGCGGTGGGCGAGGCCAACTTCTCGCTCTCAACGACTGCCTCTACACCTACCCACCCACACACACACATATTTGTGGTCATCTTCCGATCAGGCACGTATCTCGAAATATATTTCGGAGGGTGTGAACCGAATGTCTCAATAATAATAATAATAATAATAATAATAATAATAATAATAATAATAATAATAATGTTTAAATAAAACAATTATATTAAATTAATAAGAATTATAATATATAAATTAATTAACATTACATTGTTATTATTTCATAAATAGGTAAAAGGGAGGTGTAAGAATACAGAAGAACACGTATTCATTATCTAGCTTACCTATTATTAAGATCGGCATAATTTGTTTAAAAGTAAGGGTCCTGGGAAAGTAATGTAAAATAGATGAATAATTAAATATTTAATGAATATCAAACAAATGTTAGATCCTGTTCGCGAAAGGTAAAGTTTCTGATTAATATTTTATGCATATTATCATAAATAGTAGTGTGCAAGCATAAGTCTTTGGTACTGTCTTCAAAGCCGTAGGATCCCACTATATAATACTTGCCTTCCAATAAGTTCAGAGGAAATTATAACCATTGATTGTACAACAAATGCTAAAAAAGTATATTTTCATTATTTAATTTTAGTACTTAACCCCATGGACACCCCCGAAAATACGTCCTTACCTCCGATCCATTCCTGTAGGTATAACGTTATTTGTTCCGCCCCTCTCCTGCAGGCGTGAAGGTCCTGACCACCCTGCAGGCGGCCATAATCTCCACCCCTTTCTGTTCCCGTTTCGATACCGATAATCGATATTCTACCAATCACATATTAATTTACAAATGTTCACTAGAGTTCGTTCATCTACAGCCTTAATTAATACACGAACAGGAACTGTATATTTCAACATTTACTGTACAAAACTTGGGAATAGAAATTATATGTGAATATTCATAAAAATAACATGACAGGTTGTTACACAAAATTTGAGGATTGTGTGATGTATGTATATTGATAAACAGGTGCACCGAGATACCAATATCAGCTGATACCAATGAATTTAATATCGATTAATTTGCCACATTGTTAATATACACGTATGCATGAATTTGTAGCGAAATGTTTAGTCCTTTGTCCTTTGTGCGAGCTCACCCACGGGTAGAAACCCTACAATTTACAATGCAATGAAGAACTATACAGTTGCAGGTTTACCCCCTACCAGTTACCAACAATGCTCAAATCTTTTATATTGTTGCCTTTGAATTTCCCCTATTGAATTACTGAATAGGATACATCGTACTAATTGTTATTAATTTTTGTGACGTAAATGATGCTTCTGTTTATAACTCTTCAGAAAGGCACATGTGAAGTGTGTCGGAGCGTTGAGTAATGGCAACCACAGTTATTGCAAGTACAGCTCTACTGGGGTGGCAGAAGTTGCCATTGCAAATATGCTATTTAAATCGTCTTATTGCCGTAGAGTTAGGCAATACACACAACGCCTTGCAGGGAAGCGAGTATTTCACGATGTAGGTGTTCTATTTTTATTGCCAGTGACTGTACAGTGTCTCTCAAAAGTCTTAGGACAACGACATTTTAAACAACTAGGCATTTTAAACAACTATTATGTGATAGCAGTGTAAAGTGACCACATTGTTCTGCATCTGGAATTTACTAAAAAAGTAAACAAATAAATTAATTGTCACACGTTCAAAGGGATATTTTCACATAGAACAAAAAAGGTTACAAGATAGTGAATTATTACGGATTCAAAGACATTGACAAAAATTAATAAAATAAGTATTTATATTTGTGGTAATTCAACACATCCTTTTTCCCACTCGAGTTAAATGCAAGACTACCTGCTCAAATATTGAATGAACAGTTTTCATCATGTGCAATTTCCAATTAAATATATACGTCCTTCGTTTGTATTACAATCAAGTATTCTTTGCACATTACATGCAAGAGGCCAGTTGCATCTACATTTCACACTGATCAGATCCTTCTACGTACGTTCGGAAAGGAAAGCTTGTAGAGTGGTGGTTACCGTTTGTAACGGTCGGATTGACCATTACTGGTTTTGGTATATTGTAATAATTAATTGCTGGCCAGCTACAAGGTGTAGGGTTAAGTAATATGTTTTCATGAGTGTAGTTTTATGTTATTATTGCATGTAAGTGTATATACTTATTGGATTGTGCTTTGCTGGATGTTAGATTCCCCTGTTTTTTACCTCCCCGGTTGGGGGAGCTAGCTGTCTTACAAAAGACCTACAGAAGTGAATGTTATTACGTAGGGGAAAAAGTAAAGTAGAAAAAATGGCAGTACAAATTGATAGAGATTTGCTTGGACAGCTATTGGGTAATCAGGATATAAGCGATAAATCTCAGGAGGAAATTATTAGGGAATTAAATAATCTTGCTTTATCGCGCACTGAACAGCAGAGTGCTAAGGAAGAGGAGAAAAAAGTTCAGAAAATTCTCGATAAGTCAAATTTACCGATTCCAGTCTTCACAGGGAGCGATGACAAGATTTCGCCGCATGATTATTTGCAGGAGTTGCGGAATTATAAAAATGTCATGGGCATTTCGGAGAAGTCATTGTTTGACAAGATTCTTCCGTTTTCGCTAAGGAGGGCTGCAGGGGATTGGTTTAGATTTTCACGCCCGTTTGAAGATTTCAAGAGCTTTGAAAATGCTTTTTTAGAAGAATATTATTCTGTAGATTATAAGAATGAGATCAACAGATTGATTCAGAATCGCTTCCAAATGAGCGAAGAATCTCTGGTTTTGTTTATTCGTCGAATGAGAAAACTCTTTTCTATGAGGCAAAAAGAGACAGACGAATGTGAAGTAATCGAACATATTCTATCTCATGCACACCCTAGTTTCCGAAGGCATTTGTATGGAATGCAATTTCAGACTTTGAAGGAATTGGAATCTGAAGCAGCCATTGTTCAGAGGAGGTTGTATTCAGAAAGGCTTTATTTTTCACCGCTCGCCGGTGAGACGGAATTATCATTTTCTGAAGTTTGCAACACTGAAGAGGACACCTCGCGAAGAACAGGGGTAAAACATTTGGCTTTGTCCGCGAGGACAAGCGAAGGGGGAACCGAGAGTGACCAGCTACCGTTAACTTCCCTGAATCCAGGTTTACTAAGAAGGGGCATTGGCGGTGACGCGACCGTAGGGCACAAGAGACCCTCTTTTGATGCAACTTTTGGGCAAGTGGGGGCCAATAAAAATTCTGCAAAGTTAATTTGTTGGGGCTGCCGTTGTGAGGGCCATACACTTCGGGAATGTCAACAGGCCAATAAAAGGAACCAACCCGCTGGAAAGGGAGGTCAGCAGCGTCCCCAAATAAACATTCTGTCACCCGCCGGGAGAAAACGCAGAAACAAAGGCCGTTTTTTGAATGGAGAAGGCTGTTTTCGGCAAGACCTCGAACCTCTCATTCAATGTAAAATTAACAACAAACGCTTTGTATTATTTGCAGATACGGGAGCTTCAGCTTCTACGCTAAGTTTGGAAACAGCCAAGTTGTTAGAGAGGGATGGAAATAAATTCATGAAGACGAGAAAATGGAACATTTCTTTAGCTGTGGGCAGCGTTACGTCGAAGGGCGAGATGTATGCTACTGTTTGTATTAATAACATGAAATTTATGCATAAATTTATCATCCTTGAGAATTGTTTCCGTGACATAATCGTTGGAAGGGATTTTTTGAGGCAGAGTGGGATAATTTTGCACATTGAGGAGAACGGTTGGTCGTTCAAGGATAGCGACGTGATTTACACGTTCTCGAAGCGTGCATGTAAACGAGAATTCGCTGTTACAGTTATGCAGAGAAATAACGTGGTACAGGAAAGGAATAACTCGTCAGATCCCTCGAGCCTTGATGGATGCAACACACATGCACATGAGAATAGCGGGAAGTCTACGAATGAGGATACGGGCCAATTAGTGGATTCCCAAGGACTCGAAGTTCAGAAGACTGCAAACGCTGGTGCATTATGCTCTCTGAAAATCTCGAAAGAGGTAAAGAGAAAACGGAGGAAGGGAATAAAAAGGGAATGCAAATTTCCTCGAAAAAATTCCATTTCTACGGACAAGAAGAACCATGCATTATCATTTTTGCCTTTTGCTTTAGAGGACAATGAAAATGATGACTTACTGGTTTCTGAGAGGCTACAAAAAACTTCATCGATTGTTTCAGAGCAAATGAGAGACAGTTTGTTATCTCATATAATGAAATAACTGAAGGGAAAGCATTTCTCTGGAAGTAGGAAGTATAAGGAGAAAGTTGCTAAGTTGGCCAATCAGTCGTTTTTGGATGAGGAGGGAGTTTTGTGCAGGAGGATAGACTGCAAGGAAGATTCTAAGGGAACAGCCAAGATATGGGTCCCGTTGAGTTTGAAATCTCAAATATTGACGTCACATCACGATTCTGAATTTGCAGGACACAATGGGAAGCAGAAAACTTTGTCGAAAATCAAGGAGAAATATTCGTGGCTTGGAATGACACGAGATATCGCTCGCTACGTCAGAAGTTGCGTTCCCTGTACTGTTTCCAGCAAAAGGAAGACAGAAGAAGTGAGACTGAAATACAAGAAAACGAGCCAAGCTTTACATAAAGTGTTCCCGAATGAAAAGAACGAGATCAAACGTAGGCCATGTAAATTTCGCATTGGAGACAAGGTGTGGCTGAAAGAGCACACTATATCTGGCAGATTGCGTGGCGTGAATGGTGAACTTGAAACGGAACACTCAGGTCCATGTTTAATGTCTGGAAGGATTAAAGAAGATACTTTCAGGGCAGGTGAACCAGGCCAGTTGTCCAGCCATAAACCACCAGCTTTTGCTGTGAGCTGGAGGGACAGAAAACCACCAAGGAGAGCCACGCGACAACTCCTAATAAGGGTTAGGAAGACTACCGTCGGGCCACCTAGCCAGCAATCCCAGCTGTCATAATAGCCGACCGCGGATCTTCTTTTATTTCTGATTTTTTTTATTTAGTTTTCATTTGTATATAACTTACCCCCATTTTCTTCATTCACACAACACTGTTTATTTATTTGCGTGTCTCCAAGTTGTAAACAGAAATACACATTGTGGATTTAAGTTGGGAGTCGAACCAGGGACTCAGTTGGGAGTCGAACCAGGGACTCAGTTGGGAGTTGAACCAGGGACTCAGTTGGGAGTTGAACCAGGGACTCAGTTGGGAGTCAAACCAGGAACTCAGTCGGGAGTCGAACCAGGGACTCGTTGGGTAGTCAAACCAGGAACCAGAGAAAACCAACTTCAAGGAAGATGCTGTCAGGAAGAAGACTTCATCCTAGAGAGGATACTTCAGTGGCGGACTTCACAAGGAAGAGGAAGCTTGGTGAATCTGTGAACATTGTGGACAATGTGATAAAGTGAATGAACTAGTGACTATTTCATTTTTCAGATACTCTGAGAACAGTTGAATACTTTAGTGGGTATTGTGTAATTGTGTTGGATGATTTTGTAAATATGGTGATCTTGTTTTGAGTGTATTGTTTTTTCTTGTTCCTCTTGAAGGGGGGAACTATGTAACGGTCGGATTGACCATTACTGGTTTTGGTATATTGTAATAATTAATTGCTGGCCAGCTACAAGGTGTAGGGTTAAGTAATATGTTTTCATGAGTGTACTTTTATGTTATTATTGCATGTAAATGTATATACTTATTGGATTGTGCTTTGCTGGATGTTAGATTCCCCTGTTTTTTACCTCCCCGGTTGGGGGAGCTAGCTGTCTTAGAAAAGACCGTTAGCAGTGAAATTTTCCAACGCTACGGGGTCCACGTCCACGGACGTTTACCCCGGCTATAAAAAAGGCCAGTGGGCTTTAGCGAAAAAATGTGTTTCCCCATTGATCGACGAAAGAGGAACGTCTCCTCAAGTTTAGTCCACTTATGGTGGCTAAACTGGATATAATAATGTAGCATCTGGTTATGCCAGCCCCTGTTGCTGTCCCAAGTCCCCTTTTAGAAAAAGCTTTGAAAATGTTGATATTTCCGTATTGATTAATTGATGCCCAAAAGATGGAGTGAAGGCGTAAGGAAACTCATTTGTAACGGAATATCATTTAAGCTGAGGATAGGCCCACCGAGATAGTTATGCTAACTCGGTGGTAAGGGAAGTGCCGATGGTTATGCCATAGGTGCGCAATTATATTGATTTAGAGATTTGGTAATTTGGTCTATGCAAGACACTCATGGAAACGCTCTGTAAAATATGTATATATATAACTACGTATAATAAACCAATATATCCTACGAGAATGTAATAATTTCAAGAACTACGGTACTGTCCATTTAACAACCTGTATATTCACTTGCTGTATATGCGTAAACGAACCAGGGACATACAAATATAAATTGTTATGTGAAACCCCCCCCCCCCTTTTGTAATTCCGGCACAAATATAATCTGCTCGCTTGGCACCCAGGGTGAGGTGAAAGGAGAGATTGAGGGATGAAAGTAGGAAGTAATCCAGAGGGCCGGATAGAAACGAGGGATAGGGGGGCGACACTTTCACACGTTAAGGATCGTCAACCTGATGGTCGTAGGTTCAAACCCCTCCGGTCGCAGAAACTTTTCGTACGTTTTAGACATATCCCATTGTGTTCGTTGTCCACGCCGTGTGAAATGCTGGAATGATGATTCTGTTGGAATTAACGATGGGGGAAATATAAGAGAATAAAATCTCCATTTCCATGAACTGAGAAGTGGAGTAAAATTGGATAATTCTTCTAAATTTGAAAATTACATTGATGTTTTTAGTGGTATAATCGCACGTAAAATCGTAAATCTTACGTCGAAGATTTTATCTTGATATGAACTCAGCCACAAGGCATTTCGCATCAATCTAATACATTCTCTAATGCATTTTAAAATGTTATTGAATGTTTCATGTCGATAATTTGATCAATGGATCAATTCTTGACGCTGAGACCATATTTTCTGCAACTACCTCTTCTCTGCTCTCGTCCCAAGCCTCTTCTGTTCTTCTCCTCTGCTTCTCCTTCATCTCATCCCTCCTTCTCCTCTGCTTCTATCTCATATCCCCTCCCCTCCTGTTCTCGCCTCTTGTCTCCATCCCACTCCTCTTATCTCCTCGTCTGTCATCGATTTCCGACTCCACTGCAATCTTCCCCTCCTCTCCTTGTTCTTCTCTTTTTCTCTCATTTACTCTACTCTCCACTCCCCTCTTCTCGTCTCCTCCTCTCCTCTCCAACGATCTCGTTTTCCTCCTCTCTTCTCTTCGCTCTATTTTCCTCATCTCTCCTCGCATATTTTTCCTTTCTTCTCACTACTTCTCCTATCCTCATGCTCTTATTCCCTTCTCTACTTCTCCTCTCGCTTTCTCTTTTCTCCTCTCCTTTGTCCCTTTTCTTCCCATCTCCTCTCTTAATTTGTGTAGACTCATCAGCAATGAAATACTAGAAATCTTTTATTTTTCCTTCAGAATGAATTTTGTCATTTGCGTTATAATAGTGATATTTTTAATAATTTTATACAATAATACTTGTTTTTATTTCTTTCGCGTATTTCATAAATATCTATTGTGCATGTGGCAACCCTGAAATTGGGCCTAACTCTACACGCAACCTACCAACGCCTTGTGTAAACTGCTTTGCCTAGTTTAAAATGTCGTTGTCCTAAGACTTTAGAGAGACACTGTACAAGTTTAACACTGTTACTGTTATTAAGTCTAATAGGAATGTGACTGCACGAATGTTCTGCATATATTTTACACTAAAAAGTTAACAGCGTTGAGAGTTACTTACGAAAGTACTTATAGTTTTAGCAGCTGCTTTAAAAACTGTTTTGATGCACTTTCTAGGAATGTCACCTCATAAAAACACATACATTAGTGGCAGTGATATGATTGATATAAAACTTTTTCTATAAGGAAGAAGTGCCATGCAAAATACAGGGTAAGTCAAAAGGAATGAAACAACTTTACAAATTTATTATGACGTAACTATTTATGACAAAATCAAAGAAGGCTCTTTCATATTTCCCCCAACGTTAATTCCAACAGGATCATCATTCCACCATTTCACACCAGGGACTGCAGTTGAAACCTACTTTCAGCTTCAGTTTCAGTTCGGCTCGGAATGAAACATTGCAGTTCACTTTCAGTTCTCGAACTGAAACTGGAATGAAACCGGAGTATATATGTCCGAACCAGAACTGGAATGATCTGGGGTTTTAGTTTCAGTTCGACCCGGAATGAAACCTTTCGGTTCACTTTCAGTTCTCGAACTGAAACTGGAATGAAACCGGAGCATATCTATCCGAACCCTAACTAGAATGATCTGGGGTTTTAGTTTCAGTTCGGCCCGGAATAAAACATTTCGGTTCACTTTCAGTTCTTGAACTGAAACTGGAATGAAACCAGAATATATCTATCCGAACCGTAACTGAAATGATCTGGGGTTTTAGTTTCAGTTCGGCTCAGAATGAAACCTTTCGGTTCACTTTCAGTTCTCGAACTGAAACTGGAATGAAACCGGAGTATATATGTCCGAACCACAACTGGAATGATCTGGGGTTTTAGTTTCAGTTCGACCCGGAATGAAACCTTTCGGTTCACTTTCAGTTCTCGAACTGAAACTGGAATGAAACCGGAGCATATCTATCCGAACCCTAACTAGAATGATCTGGGGTTTTAGTTTCAGTTCGGCCCGGAATAAAACATTTCGGTTCACTTTCAGTTCTTGAACTGAAACTGGAATGAAACCAGAATATATCTATCCGAACCGTAACTGAAATGATCTGGGGTTTTAGTTTCAGTTCGGCTCAGAATGAAACCTTTCGGTTCACTTTCAGTTCTCGAACTGAAACTGGAATGAAACCGGAGGATATATGTCCGAACCGTAACTAGAATGATCTGAGGTTGTACTTCTAGTTCGGTCCGGAATGAAACCCTTCTGTTCATTTTTAGTTCTCGAACTAAAATTGGAACGAAACCGGAGTATATCTACCCGAACTGTAATTGGATGGTCTGAACTTTCACTTCCAGTTTGGCCCGGAATGAACGTTTTCAGTTCAGTTTCAGTTCTCGAACTTAAACCGTTTCCAGACCCAAATGTTGAGGATCTGAGCGCGTTTTGCTATGTTTGAGATCGAGAAAAATACTGAGTAACTTTTACATTTTCTTCATTTAAGAACCGTATCTCACATTGTATTGACAATTGTACTTTTTTGTAATTATCTGTGAAATGAAAACGAAAAGTTTATATGAATCCGCCGCGTCACTTTTACCTCAGTTGATTCAGTTCAAAATGGCATCAAACAATGGGATGAAAATTAACTGTGGAAAAAGTTACGTATCTTCATTACAGTAACCAAATTGTAGTTAATCAAACATACATTTCTGAAAGTACCGTATGACATCACAGCACATTAACCAAATTGTAGTTAAACAAATACATTTATGAAAGTAGCGTATGTCATCACAGTACAGCAACCAAATTGTAGTTAATAAAACAGATACAATTCTATGTGAGCTGTGGCTAGCTTCATAAGTGTGTCCATTTTCGCGCAAAACTACATCAATAAGATTAATACACATTAGATTTTCCTATGGTTTGGTTTTCTGAATTCCTGAAAATAGAAAATTAAAATAGTGTATGAACTGTTAATTTATGAAAAACGCAATAAGCATCTATCCTCGATGGATATTTTCACACCTACAAATAACCATGAATTAAAGAAAAAGCACTTAAAAATATGCTTCACAAACTTGGTTGATTGTAAATGACACATGTCATAATTTTGTAGTACGAGTTCCTCCTCCTCGTATGTAACATAGTATTTGCACTTTAACAGCTATTATTTAAATTTTGAATAAAAAAGGAAATTAGGTCATACATAAATCTTACAATGTTAATCTTTTAAATGTCTTTCCAAACGAGAATTATGAAAAACGACGGCAAACATGTGAGCATGAAAGACAATGACTATTCACCTTCCTCCTCGACGAACTCGTAAACACTACTGGAGCTAATAGAGGAACTGAAAGAATTTTCATCTTGGTTTAAGGCTGGCAAGTGCTGATCAGAACGCTTTTGGAATAAAGCATTCGTCCGCAAGACCATGAGATCATCAAGTGTTGGAGAGGAAAGGTTGTACCTCAAATCTGACATTACAAACTTCACACTTGAGAACAACCGCTCCACGCTTACCTGGGTGGCTGGTGCAGCCAAAACCACCGGTGTCGGGAAAAATGCGCCCGGGAAAAGTGAGCTCTCGCAATAAAAGTGGAAAAAATGCGCCCTCCCAAGAGTAACTACAATGAAAAGTGGGGAAAATGCGCATTGCACTTGCCTTCCCCAGTTACCCTTTGAAAGAAAATGTATTGTGGTTTAAGCCGACAGTGTGTCGATCAAACTTCTTTCGTGACCGCAGAACCAATAACCACCACTCTTGGACAATGCCGATATGAGAATTGTTTCTTGAATTGCGCTGCAGCTGTGGTGAAAAACACGATTCCAATGTGGATTTGACTAATATCTTGTATGAACAGGGTTATTTATAGTACCTGGATTTAAACAGTTTGTTGGCATGGCAGTCGGGTAGGAGGCCACGTGATTGGTTGGGAACGGGAATGCAATGCGATGTAAGGCACTGTTGGAAAATACATACTTCCTGTTCCCTTCCTACAGGTGGTGACGCAATAGGAACTGGACCGGACGGACGTAGTGACTAGTGCGTCACCTACTGACTATTTGAATCAACAAAGTTATTCTTTTATGTTGTAACAATATTACATTTATTTTGTTATAATTGAAATCTGTGCTATAAAATATGAAAAATGACACCAAACACGACCAAGATATACGAATTACAAACATATTGCCACTCAGAAGTAAAAACTACGTATCCATATTATTATGTAGCGTATTGGAAGCAATGAGTTCGTGTTTGGTGTCATTTTTCACACTTATTTCATACAATTTTTAGGTATATAAAATATTGAGAATTCAGGGGGGTACACAGAAATATTTAATTATGCCAAGGGGGTCTCTCAGGCAAAAAAATTGAGAAACACTGCCTTAATGGCATTTCGGATTTTATCTATTTCCAAATATTCGGATCTGGCAGCCCTCAAAATACAAAATTGTTCACTACGAAGTTTTATTCCGAAACAAAACTTAAACTGAAAGTACAAGGAGGGTTATGGTGCACCAGAATGTAGCGAAACATTTCAGTTCAGGTTCGGGTGCGAACTAAAAGTGTTCTCAATGAAGTTTCATTCCGGAACTGAACTGAAACTGAAAGTACACGGAGGGTTATGGTGCACCAGAATGTAGCGAAACATTTCAGTTCAGGTTCGGGTGCGAACTAAAAGTGTTCTCAATGAAGTTTCATTCCGGAACTGAACTGAAACTGAAAGTACACGGAGGGTTATGGTGCACCAGAATGTAGCGAAACATTTCAGTTCAGGTTCGGGTGCGAACTAAAAGTGTTCTCAATGAAGTTTCATTCCGGAACTGAACTGAAACTGAAAGTACACGGAGGGTTATGGTGCACCAGAATGTAGCGAAACATTTCAGTTCAGGTTCGGGTGCGAACTAAAAGTGTTCTCAATGAAGTTTCATTCCGGAACTGAACTGAAACTGAAAGTACACGGAGGGTTATGGTGCACCAGAATGTAGCGAAACATTTCAGTTCAGGTTCGGGTGCGAACTAAAAGTGTTCTCAATGAAGTTTCATTCCGGAACTGAACTGAAACTGAAAGTACACGGAGGGTTATGGTGCACCAGAATGTAGCGAAACATTTCAGTTCAGGTTCGGGTGCGAACTAAAAGTGTTCTCAATGAAGTTTCATTCCGGAACTGAACTGAAACTGAAAGTACACGGAGGGTTATGGTGCACCAGAATGTAGCGAAACATTTCAGTTCAGGTTCGAGTGCGAACTAAAAGTCGAACTGGAGCATGTTTCAGTTCGAGTTCAAATTCGGTTCGCAGTCCCTGTTTCACACGGCGTGGACAACGAACACAATGGGGATCCCAATGGCGGAAAGATATTTCTGCATTCAAGGGACAAAGTCTGTGTGTAAAGGGAAGAGCACTGGGCGGCCACTTGTACGTAAATAGTGAGTTTGTGAACTGTATTAAGGAAGTGTTCCCGAGAAGGCCACGAAACTAAACTCAAAGTGCCAGTCCTGAGCTGCAGCTGCTCCAGAAAACCACGTTCTTTCAAGATGGTGGATTTCCTACCAAAACACATGCAGAAATGACTCTGTATCCATTTTGATCGAAACCAGTCTTCACTAACTCCAACACACAATACACCTTCTTCTGGTCGCCATCTTGCCACACTAGCAATCCTAGCGGAGCAGCGGCAAAGCAGCATAAGAGCGCCAAATGGGAATAAAAACTCATAGCCTTTCTTTGTACTGACGTCTTCTCTGATTTTCCATTGTAAACAGTTACGTCATAATTGCGAAAAGTTGTTTCATTCTTTTTGACTTACCCTGTATGTACATATCGCAAGAGGCTAATATAATAGTTGACTGTAGCATGGTGCAGAAAATGCAACAGACGCCTCACCTTCAAAATTCCTTTGGAAGACGCACAACCGGCGGAATTTTCCTTTGAACATTGACAATTCCCTCGCCTCCTTCTGCAAGCCGTATGAATAAGAGATGAGGAACACGGCAGAATATGGAATTCGGTGGAGGTGCGAAGAGAAATGGGGAGAGGAGGGAGACCTTCTTTATAATTCACCCATATCTTCGCAACAATCTGACACCAATCTTTATTCCGTTTCTCTTTGATCCTTTCTCACACCAATACAAAAAAAAGCCTTTATGGATTTCCAATATTACAATCTTGTTGAGCATGAAATAAAATAAAATGAACAGACACTCAACTTCTGCCCATTTTTGCATTTTCGAACCATAGGGCGCCAAACTACACGAAACCATCGAACTATATCAGAGATTTCAAAACGCATGGAGAGTGTGCATTAAAGGCTTTGAGATGTGATGAACTCATTCTTCTAAAATGTACAGATAGATGTATTCGTTTGAGGCCTCCCCGATGGTATAGTGCTTTCGTTGTCGCCTTGTAATCAAGGGGTCCCGGGCTCGATACCCGATGGAGGCACGTAGTGGTTTGGATCCACTTTAAACTGTAGGTCCAGTCCAGACTAGTGTCCTCTGCATGGACTTAAAACCAAAAACTCAAGATGTATTCATTTCTTTATGGAAATTTTAAGTCATTCTCTAGTGCTCTTTTCTGGGTAAAAAGTCACAGTGTCTATACTTATTTTGATAGGGTGACACAAGCGATATTGATGCAACGTTATTCGCAACGGCTATTCAAAAACATTGCTGCATAATGATACATGACTATGTCTGTGCTATTTATCTATATTTCTCTTTACTTAACATGTTCGTGCACTAATTTTTGATTCCCTTATTAAAAATGTGTCGGTATGTCGCATTGTTGCGAACCACCGAAAAAAGCAGTGCGTTTCTCACAAAGGTAATGCAATGTAATGCAACCACGGCGGCTGCAGAGAGGGTTAAAGGGGGCACTTGCCTTCCCTGAAACACTTAAAAATTGTCTACTTATTATTCTACATTGTGTGTCAAATCTGTTTTTCTTTTCCCGTGTACCCTTTCTAGCTTTGTCTCATCTTTATTCTCTCTCTTTCTCTGTCTATTTACTTTCTATATTTCTTCATCACTCATTGTACTTTCCACAATTTTTCTTTGTTTCCCTTCTCTATTTTCCTCCCTTTCCACTCTTTTTCTCTCAGTGTCTGTACTTTCATTTTCTCTCTCTCCCTCTCTTGCTCCTTTTTGTTTTTCTATTACTATTATTCCCTTTCACTTTCTGTCAGTATCGCTTTCTGTTTCTTTTTCATTCTCTTTCACTTCTTTTATTCCTGTTCTCTTTCGTTTCTCTCTCCTTTCAAACTTTTACTTCTGATGTCAACGCCAAGGGTACAGGTTTCGAATCCCGGGCTGGACATGGGTGCTCTTTGCGAGTGTACCTTCAATTCATCACATCGTCAGTAATACTCATCTTCGTGACTATACCCTGTCCCGGGTATCTCTGGAGCAAGGCCGCGCATAGCGTCAGAGAAGGGGAGGAAATCGAGTGGGCAGAGCGAAGCAGAACACGCTGCTGGGAGGGATGGTAACTGCAGTCACTTCCCCTCCACGCAAAGCTATTCTCTCTGACGTGTTCATTGGTGGCGCCGTCCGCGTCACTACTTGCGCAGAGACTTGTTTAAGTTAGTCTGCTTCATAGAGAATTGAGACAGTGTATAGCTAATTGTGGCAGAAAAGAGAAGTGAATTAAACCAAATCAATCAGTCGAAATTCCACAAAACTACAACCATATAATTTCCTTATCTCTGAATCAGAATGAAAGCGCATCATCATCCCTAAACAATAACAATTTGTAAGCAAACGGAAAAACACACAGGTTAGTCAATAACCATTTAGTAAACTTATACCATTGCGTCGTAATAGAACGTCTTATTATATGGAAAGTATCTCGTTTCTAATTTAACGTTTTAACTGTGGAATTTCTCATTTCATGCGGAGCGTCACAAACGCTATTTAAACGATCTGCACAACTGGATCAAGGAGCGGATGAATGAGGGAATCAAGTCCACCCTGAGTAGGATCAAGCGCTTCTTTGACGAGGAAGAGATTTGCTCAAAGGAGAAGCCGTCGACGCAGAGGAACATTCCAAGGATTCGTCTCGGCGGCTCCTTTCATTCCGCCTTTAATGAGAGGCCTGCAAAGGGGGACCGCGGGGCACAGGCTCCACTCGCAGGAGGAGAAAGTATTTGTCTTCGACGCTAAGATTATTAGGTACTGACGAAAATCATGTTGAAATTATCCATTTTGTAATTAAACTATTGTGAAAAAAATGTTCACTTTGACGATACTAGAGATTATAATTTCCATAAAATCTAGGAAAAATATGGATGTTATTAATTTCTAAATATGTATATTTGCGAAACGTCTATAAACTTTTAAAAAGTCTAAAAAGTACTTACTTTGTGGAAAAAGTATTATCAGAAAACTTTCTAAAATTATTATTTACTTTCTGGCTAAATATTAAATTTTTAAAAACCCTAACATCAAGTTGGTAGTGATGTAATTGTACTAATAATGTAAGGAACAAGTAAAATAATATTTGTTAGGCAAAAAAGAGGCTGTGTAGCCTTAAAATTACTAGATGTATTTGTACATTTGTTACTTAGTGAAGTGTTGCCGTTGTCGCTTAGTCTAACAAATTCTCTAGCCTTCTTAAACCCGCTGCAGCAACACAAGCCTTCAATCTGTCCCTATCCTGGGCAAGATCAATCCAATCTTTTCCATCCTTAACGATTTCCTTCAGGTCCATCTCAACGTTATCCCTCCAGCTTCGCCTTGGCCTTCCTGAAGGTCTCTTACCATCAGGTTTCCCAACAAGAATCCTGTAAACTGTTCTTTCCTCTCTCATTCTCATTAGTCTAAATTGAAAGGAACAAACTTAGTGTTGTTTTTCTGCCACTTTCCCGTAATGCGACGATGACCAGATGAAAATGATGAAAGGACACTGAAAAGAACAGGCCGGGGCTGGAACCCGGGAATTTGGTTGCGAGATGGAGAATTACTATGCAGGAAATAAGAAGAAAAGAGAACCAAAACACAAATCGGGAACGAAACCTAACAAAAGAAAAGCGCAAGCAGAACGGACAAAAATGCATGTAGCGCACTTATCTTTATTGTAAGATTTAAGATACTGAGCTTAACGTGAAGATAGTTTCGTGATCATAAAAATTTCGTGCGATCCACACCATGCAAAACACACATTCCTCACGCCTTCTGAAATTCGCAGACGAGATCAGGTGAAAAGGAACTCAGAGTAAATTGCAAAGAAGAATTGGGGTCGTGATTTTTTCTCAATTTAGATCGGAGAGGGGGAAGGGGAGAAGGAATGTTCGAGGACCAAGATAGCTTCTCGCTCATTGTAATGGGTGGATCGTGTGAGGCGGCGGTCACGGAAGCATCAAAGGATTGCTCCATCTGCGTGGGGAAGCGAGGGGGGAGGTTAAGATGGGGAACATTTATCCTCTGGTTGCAGACAATAGTTAATTCTGGGAATGGGAAGGGTGGCTTCTAATTGGCCACGAGATTAAAGAAAAGTGTTCATTGGCGAGTAATATGGTCGTTGTCCGGAAATGAAGTGGCGACAGTTTAGGTTGTCCCGTGCACGTCCAGTGCTAAGTGAGTGGATTCTTCGTTGGGTGGCCTGCCTAGGGGAGGTTGAGGGGGCTATAGCCCCAGTTTAAAACATTTTTTCTGACTTAAAAAGGGCTTTGTTAATAAGAAAGAGTAGTCAAAGGATTATTTGATCCCCTTTCAACCTGATTTATATTGCTTATATAACATTCAGGCGAAGAAACTTTTGCAATTCATTACAAGATTAATGGCTACGGAAATAGAAAATTATGCTCCGTCCCGGGTATCTCTGGAGCTAGGGAATGAAAACAAGCCGAGAGACGGCTCCACCAATGAACACGCGCGAGAGAACTGTATTCTGTGAAGGGAGGAAAACGACTGCAGTGCTTCGCTCTGCTCGCTCGCTGTGCGCGGCCTTACTCCAGAGATAGCAGGGACAGAATATAGCTGACTGGATATCTTAGTAACTCCACAACAATCGAAGACTAAAATTGGTAAACGCTGTAAGTGCCACAATAATTCAAACACCGTTTTCCACGTTGTAACGCTATTCCTCGCTCGCAAAGGAATATGAGTCAGATTGTGTGCAATTCGTTATTAGTTTGTTTCCTTTTTTCGGGAAGTAATACGTCACCAGGTCATGTGACTATTTAAAGGGAAGGCTCTCGTGTGGCGTGTGGAGCTCTATATCTCTCTCCCTTAATCTGGCAGCGGTTGGTTTCACATATCCCAGTTCTACCTTGAACTGGTGGCATGGGTCTGTGGAAGTCATCATCTGTGTACTGGTAGTATAATTAATATATTTAAGTTTAATCTAAGATCCATATTACTTGATTTAGTTAATTAGTTTCATTTGAGCACTATTTTTTTATGTTATGTTTAATTCAACCATTACGCAGATGGTCCTTCCAGAGTTGACCGATATCCACTGATCATGTTCATTTGTATTCAATTAGATTTATAACATCCCTATTCAAAATTACTGATTAATAATATATTTTCCACGAAAGAATAATAAAGAACATTGAACCAACCCGAATACGTAATTTGAAACACAATCTGATTCCGGTACATTTATTTTGGCCTATATGAAGTGTGTTAATATTTGTAAGTTAAATTATTAATGTCAATCAAACATTTATACCTATGATATGTTAGGCTAGGTTTCTCGTTGGAAAATTTCTATTATTAAGTTACTAATGTTATATACGACAAATTTCTAGTCGTTGTTTCCTCAATAAACTATTAAATATACTATTTACTTTTCGTACTTCCCCCACAGGCCTCAGATTCTGATAAATATTTTAATAAGTAAAGGTAGTCAAATTGTCAGCCCGTAGTATATATAATTGTACGAGGTCTAGTCGTATAATCAAATCTAAATTATATGGGAAAATACTTGGGTGGTGACCACGTTAACCTGTGAAATGTGCCATGCTTTATAATGTGGTAAACGTGAAATGTGGCTGGTATTCCTCTTAAGTAGTTGAAAGGGCGTGTAAAGAGGTCACTAATGTGCACGTTCTTACGGGCTGATGTGCGGAACGATGCGATTTCCCAACACTTTCGCTTTTGGCACTTACAACGTTAACCACTTTTAGTCCTCAATCTCTTCAATGTAACCTTTAACTGAAATAAGCGAGAGGTGAATCTGAGGCAACCAGGAAAGACATTTGCAAGCTCCTTGAACAATTCGTTCTACACTAAAGAGAAATTCAAAATATTGATTGATTGATTTCGTTTATTTTACTTTGATTTCATGCCACTTTTGGCAAACGTGAAGATTAGTATGAGTAATGATATAATGAAATTAATGGACACTCACAAGGAACACCAATGCACAGGCCAGGATTCGAACCATGGATCTCTGGTGTCGTAGAGGGCTGTAGTAACAACTTATCCACTGAGGTCGCCAATTGTGCTAAAGCATAGTGGAATATAGTATTTTGATTGGTCTCTGTACCTAAAGAACCTCCGTGATAACATAACGGAAAGTTGCTTCCTAATAATCACAGAGCCTCGGGTTCGATTCCCGGTGAGGGCATAATACATGGATTCGGATTCCACTTTAAACTGTAGGTCCAGTAACAATTAGCCTGTATGAGGAAACAGTGCACTTTAAACAAAAGAAGAAGGCTCGGTTGGACGATTGACCGACGCGAGGGCATTTCTTTTTAAAATTTCTCTCGTATGGAAAAACAGGTTTGATATTTCAAAATGGGAGGAATTACATCTGCTGAGAATTCCTTCTAGAGCATTGACTTAAATCTTCTTGTGGTTTGGATTCTCTCTTGTCTAGATCTTATGAATAGTTTAATAAACTTTCGTAATCAGGAAACTATTGATAATGTCTAGATTCCAAAAAAATACTTCTAAGCTCTAGAAGGAATTCTAAGGTGATGGAATTTTTCAGATTTTGGTATATCATAGAGATTAACAAATTTAAATTAGTTGTCGGCTGTAAATACTGCAAAAAGTGTTCTCTTTTAGTAGCATTATCTGTCTGGTTACGTTCAGTTTAAGCAAAGATAGGCAAATGGTGAATGGACCTACAGTTTAAAGTGAATTTGCGAACCACTATGTGCGTCCACCAGGTATCGAATCCGGGACCTTTTGATTGCAAGGCGATTACGTAACCACTACAATATCGGGGAAGCTAGAACCATTGTCAAAATCATCTTAAGAATCCGACCGCTGCGAGGAAAACATTTTCCTCATCTCCTGAACAAGAACGAAAGCAATGCCGTTCAAATACCCAGCACAATTCCAATACGCCTCGAGCAGTTCGCTGCCGCGTGGAATGCCGGTTATAGCTGCAACTCGCGAAGGGGCCGATGGGATATCTCGTCCGTTCCCCTTGATTTCCTGCAGCCCGGTGCTTCACGAGAAGCAGGAATCTACATGGAACCTGAAACATGTGCTGCCCGCTTAACCCCGACGCCCTCCCGGTTGCATAGCCGCCAGGGGAGCGATGAAGGAGCAGCTCGCATGGAGAAGGAAGTTGAGAGGACGACACTCGCGGGGCTTTGTTCGCAAGATGTCGGAGGCTGTGCAGAACGGAGGTGAATGAATGGAAGAAGCCAAACACCACGTCACAATTTGGGTCTCGTTTCAGAATTAAATGAAAATAGAAATGCAGTGGACTTTTATTAAAATTCGATCTCCAAGCAGGGTTAAAGGTCCAGGAATTTTAAATAAATCCAATTCCGGTCCAGCAGAGAAAATCAGCACGCGTAAATGTGTTCTGGACTGCATTGAACATTTTCATCTGTAAAGTATTTGAATTCGGTCCAGGAAACTTTTTTTCGGATCAGTTTAAATAAGGTCCAAATTCCGTATTGAAATGAAACAATACGCAACTTGGACCGAATTTAAATTGTGCTAGGAAAAATGTTCCGGTCCTGTTGCCGAACCCAATAGATCCCATTAGAATTTATGGGTTCCTGGACCTTTAATAACCACACGAAAAAAAATTGATATATCTAAAATTCGAATTAACAAAAAAACATGTACTCGTATAATTAAAGAAGATTTCAACGGGAATAAAAATCTATTAGAATTACCAAATAATTCCAATTATCAAAGTTCGAATTAAAAAGAGTCCACTGTATAAGTTTTTTCCATCGGAAAAGAAAAAGCATGTTTTGTTTATACGAGGGCTGTTCAGAAATTAGTGTCCAAGGACAAAATCTTGTGCCTTATCCATGGGCGCCCTTAAGAATGGGGTACTTGACTTCATGGATGTTTTATACCTTTTCCCCCAACTGTTTTCTGTTCCTTCTATAATGTTGTTTTCACTCCTATCTCTTAGAATCTATTTCTTCTTGCTTCCTCTATCTTTTTGTGACTTTTTCTTTATTGCATCCCTTTTCTTTTCTCTTTTTGTTATCTGCTTATGTTCCTTTTTCTCGCTACACATTTATCACTTTCTTGTTCTATTTCTTGTGATTCTTATCTTTTAGAATCTATTTCTTCCTGCTTTTCTCTCTTTTTCTCGTTTCTCCTCTTTCTTTCTTCCCTATTCCTTTCTCTTTTGTCTCTCGTTAGTCTTGATTTCTTTTTCTCACTCTGTGCCGTATATTTCTGTCACTATCCCTACTCTGCATGACTTAAAATATTTCAGTTTATGAAATGACGACAGAGCATCGTAATGTTCAGCCCAGGTAAATCGCACGACCTCCATGGTGGAGCGGCTAGTACAGTGCGCAAAGACGCCAGAGGTTGAGGGTTCGAATCCCTGTCTGAGCAAAAGTGTTCTTTGTGAGCATCTCTCCATCAATGGCATCGTATCACTCATCCTCTGCCAAAAGTGGCAGAAAAGCGAAGTAAAGTAAACCAAATGAATCAATCAAACCGGAAGACAATCGTTAGATGTGCCCTGGACATTTGTGTGCTGTATGAGCTGCTGCCATCTGTGGAGCAATTTTTCGTTTTCATCTGATATCCTTGATCCGAAATAAAGTGTGTCGGTTGCGGGTATCAGAAGCTCGACCATTTGTGAGAATTCCCAACACAAAAGCAACGACCTCTGTTATTAGTTGCAACTACGTCGGACGCAATTCGAGTTTGTCTGCACAAAATTACGTGGACGTAACGTCACGCTCTACAAAAATTACCCCCGGTAACTTCCTTGACAAAGGATTATTGGATTACCTGGCGGAGCGAATGCGTTTCCATGGCTACCACAAAGGAGCCGGTGAAGCAATGAGCATTTCATTCGAAGCGACCCACAGGGTCTTACTGCAGCCGGTGTATAAACCTTCCCATCTCCTCTGCGCGGTATGAATTCCAACGTTCCAATTATGCGGAAATTGATACCCAAGGCAGGGAGGAAATACAAAAAGGATTCTCATGTGCGCAGCAAGATAGAAATCAACCAGTTTTTATGGTACCATTGTAACATAAATAATAAGCATACATTTACTGATAAATTGTGCAAAGGTTGGATTTTGGTTCAGTTTCCGCACAGGTTTAACCTAGTCGTTAGTTTGAAAGCCTATGAATACAATACATAGCTAAGTCAGTAAGTAGGTCACAAAAGTTTATTTTAAAGGATACTAAGCGAAATCCTGACTTAAAAAACAGTTTTTGTTTTTCAACATAATCTCCACCAAAATTGACACACATATCCCATCCCTATATCATTACCCCGAAACCTCCTGCATAAAAGTCTTTGGGCTGCTGTCCCAGCCATAGCCGCACCTCACGTTCAACATCTTCATCATCCGCGAAACGTTTGTGGCCACCGTGCGCACACATTTCGGAAATTCAAACGATCGTATATTATGCTGCTACCTAAACCTATTGTAGTTGCTATGCTGTCTATCGTCACTCGCCTGCCAGCTCTATAACCATATGAAAGGTTTTTGAATGTAAAAAAGAGATATGTTTAGTTAGTTTGCAACCAGATGGCTTTGATTTGGAAAAGGGCGTGGCTAAGAAATACCGGAGGTCGGAGGAAAGCAAGCCTCGTGTGGGAACTTCACTTCACATTAATTAGCTGAGGTTAAAGCACTTTAAGTTCAGTTCTTTGAGTGTTAAAAGGGGCATACCTGGAATGGAACAAAGTCCAGGGAGTAGCGGTTTTTGTAGTGGTTTAGCATTATAAGATGTCTTATGTCGTGTATTTAGTTGGGATATTTTAGTTAAAGCACAGCACACTTTGTTCTATTCTGAGATAGGTCTTTTTTGGGGGGGAATGAATATTAAAATTTGATATTAGAATGAAATTACTCTAATCCCCTCTTAGGTTAAATAAAGTGTTAGGAGGTCTTAGTTATGTAAAGATTTAATTGTATAATTTAATTTCTGTAAAATCGTTTCTTGGTTACTTATTGAATTTAGATTGGGGTTTATATTCTTATTATCATCATTTGTGTAGTCTCAAGCCCTTCAGGCATGTTATAACACCATTAAGCTTTGTTTCCATGATTATGAAAAACTAAATATGCTGACCAAGGCAGTAATTTATTTTATTAAAAACATAAACTAAACGTAACGTTTCAACCTTCTAGCAAGGTCTTCTTCAGACTCTGTATCAAGTACAAAAGTAACAAGATACAAAAACAGGGCATTATATATACACAAACATTACTCCCTCCAGACTATTTAGAAAGTTGTTTGGAACTTTCTAGCAGATGACATTCACTTGCCAACTTTACTTTCACCTAAAAGGCTAAACACAATTACTTCCATATAGAATGTGGTTGGACTTATAATCTCACGCTCTTTTCCCTTCATTTTTCTTCCTTCTCCTCTCCTCTTTCTCTCTTGTCCTTTCCACTCCTTCTAACATCTTCTTCCATTCTTTGTTTAACTTCAGTCCCCCATTCCAGTTCATTGTGTCTTCTTCACCTTTCTTCTCTATTTCCTTGGCTTCCTTCCATTTTCTCACTAGCATTCTCTTCTCCCTTCCTATCTGCTTAGCCTCATCCCACTCTATGTCATGTCCTGTTTCTCTCGTGTGTTTAAATATTGCATTTCTCTCTCTCTTAAGTCGTACATCATCCCTATGTTGTTTCAACCTGTCTTTCAGCCTTTTTTTCGTTTCTCCTATGTACACACTCTGACATTCTTTACATTTCACTTCGTAGATAATCCCTTCCTCTTCCTCTTCTCTGTTTTCCTTTTTCTTGTTTGCATTATTCGCTATTCCTAAGATGCTTCTCCCTCCCTTCATGTAAGTTTTAATTCCCGCTTTCCTAAGCACTTTGCATATCTTTTCTGTGGTCTTCCCCATACTCCTTATTCCAAACCTTCTCTCTTTTTCTTTCTCTTCCTCTTTTTCTTTCTCTTTCAATTCTTCCCTGCCCGTTTTCTTCCTTCTTCTGTTTATGTCCAGTCTATCCTGCTTCTCATAGCCATTCTTTTCCAGCTGTTTCCATAGGCTATTTATTTTGCCTTCTTTTTCACATTCTTTCATGCATATTTTCTTGATTCTGTCCTCCATATTCTTTATAAAATTTATTTTTGTCACCTCACTTACATCACTTCTTTTGTGGCAGAATACCCCTGCTGCACACTTCTTCTGATGCCAAGCGGTTTCAATTTCTTGTCCTCTTTTCCTTTTCATCAATATATCTAGATAGCTTAACTTGTCTTCTTCTTCTATTTCAAGTTCCAATAATATCCCTCTTTCTTCATCTTGAATTTCTTTGGCAAAAATGTCAAGCTGCCTCTTCGTTCCCTTCCATATGCCAAAACAGTCGTCCACATATCTGCAAAACAGAATCATTTTGTCACCTCCCTTTTCTATCACTTTCTTTTCCCATTCATTCATAACCAATTCAGCCAATGCTGGGCTTAGACTGGAACCTATATTTAGTCCTTCACTCAATAACATTATTTTATCTCCCATTATACTGTAACCGTTATTCCAAATGGTTTCCAGCGCCTTCACTACAAGCTGGCCATAGCTCGAATCATCTCCTCCACCCTTACCATCTCCACGTACAGTCCTCGAGTACAATCGCCATTTTTAAATTGAGCTGCCCATGCGTGCGTCTGCTATCTAGCAACTGCTGGCAGAAAATCAGCAAGTAGGATTGTGATGGCACCTAGTGACACCATTAGAAACTACTCAATACTACAGGGTGGGCCAAAAGTCCCTTACCACCCCTTGTAAAAATCGTTTTAGTGGAAATTAATGAATAACAATCATGTGTGACCACATTAGGCCTAGGGAAGTCATAAGGTGGGGGTGCCCTTGACGGCGGCCATCTTGAAAGCCGCCATCTTGGATACAAGTCCAGTTTTGTAAATGGGAAGGTAGGCATGCGATACATGATTTTAGGCTAGAATTTGATAAGGAAAACAATGGTGAAGTCGTAATGTTGAAATCTTCATTTGTTAAAAAGTTACAGGCAATCAAATGTTGGAATCACATCTTCATTTTTTATTTGTTGCAGGTGCCTAAATCATGCCACTAACGACAGAGGAGAGGAAAGAGTTAATAAGGGCATGGGGTGGAATGAGTGCAAGGGTTGTAGCAGCTGAATTTAATGAACGGCACCCAGATCGACATCCTGTGTTTCATGTGAGTGTTGCCAACCTCTTCCAGAAATTCATGGATACTGGTTCAGTAGCGGACAAACCCAGGTCTGGAAGACCCACTACTGCAACAGACGAAGGCACAACCATAGCAGTGTTGGCATCTGTTGCAACATCACCACACCGCGGTACTCGTCGCCTCTCAGCGGCATGTGGTGTCAGCCGTACATCCATCAGACGCATCCTAAAGAAAAACCATTGGCATCCGTACAAATTGCAACTTCAACATTATTTATGAGAAGACGACCCAGATCGACGCCTGGAATTCTGTGACTGGGCAGTTGCCCAACTTGAAGCAGATCCCACATTCGCCTCAAAAATCCTGTTTTCCGACGAAGCGAATTTTTATGTGCAAGGAGAGGTCAACAAACAAAACTGTCGCTATTGGTCCGCTACCAATCCTCACTGGGTTGACCCCTGTAAATTGGTAGGAGCTGGTAAAGTTATGGTGTGATGCGGCCTATGGGGTACCAAACTAATTGGTCCATTCGTCATTCCTGGTAACCTTAATGCTGATCATTATTTGGCAATGTTGCGTTATCTCATCCTACCGTCCGTGTTGCCCGAGGATGGCACATTTCCCTTATTTTTCCAACAGGATGGTGCACCTCCCCATTATGGATTAAACGTCCGTGATTTTCTGCATGAATAATTTCCTGGACGGTGGATCGGGCGTCGTGGTCCCATTGAGTGGCCGGCACGTTCACCCGATCTGACTCCATTGGATTTTTATTTGTGGGGTCATTTAAAGGCCAAGGTATACGCCGAGAAGATCAGGAATGTTGCTCACCTGGAAGAAAGGATCTTTGCAGCCTGTGCTGATATTTTACCTGACACACTTAGCAGGGTGATGGACAATTGGGGTGAACGACCACACACGTGCGTGGCGCTGGAGGGCGCTCACGTAGAGCACGTAGAGCACCATATGTAAAAGTGTGATTCCAACATTTGAATGCCTGTAACTTTTTAACAAATGAAGATTTCAACATTACGACTTCACCATTGTTTTCCTTATCAAATTCTAGCCTAAAATCATGTATCGCATGCCTACCTTCCCATTTACAAAACTGGACTTGTATTCAAGATGGCGGCTTTCAAGATGGCCGCCGTCAAGGGCACCCCCACCTTATGACTTCCCCCTAGGCCTAATGTGGTCACACATGGTTGTTATTCATCAATTTCCACTAAAACGATTTTTACAAGGGGTGGTAAGGGACTTTTGGCCCACCCTGTATTTCTAGCTATCCCACATCACTTTCGTGACCTATTTACAGACATCCCCTTGTATTTTGAATTTATCCTGGCCTCGGCATGGGTGTTCTTTGTGAGTGTCCCTTCATCAGTTTCATCCTATCATCACTCATCCTCATTTTCGCTATGAGCCAAAACTGACAGAAAACCGAAGCAAAATAAACTAAATCAATCAATCAGTCAATCAATATTTTGAATTTCCTTTTACTGTACAAGGAGCTGTTGAAAGAACTTGAAAATGTCTTCATTGGTTGTCTCAGATTCAACTCTCATTTATTTCATATAAAGGTTACTTTACGGTTTTTTTGAAACCCGGCTGTGACACGGTGAAGATGGCATTTGGGTGCAGGACATGTTGTCACAGCATCCCTCTCCCGCCCTGCAGATTAGAGACTCGTGTTCCCCTCATCCCAGTCACAGCATCTCGTTTTGGCGGAGTAATACCACTCGCCCCAACCGTCGTCCATTATCTTCCGATGATTAATCACCCTTAGGTCAGCGGGACGCACTACATTTCGCTTCCGAGCTCCAATTTATGAGATGCACCTCCAAGCGGGTGGGGGTGGAAGCAGCCCCTTCCTTCGTGCAGGGGTAAACTTGCGGCTGCAATCTCCTAATGCTGATTTGTGGGCGGCCGCCCACCTGAATATGGCGCCCACATCGTGGCCCGGTAGATGGAAGGAAATGCTCGCGCGAATTCTGTTTCGCGTTTAATCCATCCCCACTTATCCACGAGTTATATATTGCTTTCATATGTTTTTCCTTTAGAGGTTATTTGTGAATTCTGACGTTAATTCTTTAAATATTTTAGCTAATTCAACGATTCTAACATCAATTCTTGATATATTTTCGCAATTATTCCAGAACTTAATAATATTTGCATTTATTTCCATTTGATTGATTAATTTGGTTGGTTGGCTAATCGCGAAAATGAGAATGAGGGCCGATAGGATGTAAGTGTTGAAAGGACACTCACAAATAACACCCATGCCAGGATTCGAACCCGAGACCCCTGGTGTAGTAGCACGCTGCGTTAATCACTCCGGAACCACCTACTGTTTCTTCTACCACAATGCCACACTGAAAGAACGCGACAGACGAAGCCTGCATCTTCTTACAACGCTACGGTACAGCAGCCTGCTCTGCAGTCCACACTAGGAATAGCATAATACGGATATTGGATAGTTATCTAACCGGATTTCAAATATTTGGATGTCGGATATTCCAATATCCAGATTATCCGGATTTGCGATCTTCTGATTATTCCATTACGTGGATATCATATATCTGGATACTCTGATTATCCGATTATGTGGATATCCGATATCCGGATATTCATATTATCCGAAATGCCCGGATATCAGAATGTGTGCTTTATCCAGACATTTTTATCGTTTATCTGTTTTATGGGCTACCCACATATTCTTCGTCATGTTCGTATTTACCTACACGAATTTTCTACAAATCCATCATCAAATGTGTATAGGATAATTTGAAATCCGGATTTTGAACCATCCACACGTGCATACGAGGGAGCTGCTCTGTCAGAAATACTGCGAGTTGAACAGGCGTACAGAAATTATATATTTGATCGACGATTGCTTCCATCTTGGACATTATTCTCTTTTTGCGGTGATTCCTTTCGCATTTAATCATGTAACCGGTTGTTATTCCCTTCCGCGTTTGCTCCAACACCGTGTCCTGGTGGAACAAAAATGCGGCCTTGTGGAAACTCCAGACCTCCTAATGGTGATATATGACCCCGGCGTCACCTGGAAATGACAACTGCCTCTGACACACACACAGAGCGAAGGAAAAGTTGATGGTGTCCGTGACTGGATGAATTTGAACAAGGGTCAGGGGGACATGGAACAGAACATGGGTTCCTGCAGAAAATATTGTCTGTGTTTTTTCGTGTTTGTTGCTCCCAGCTAACAGAAAGACTCGCTGCAGTCTACAGGGCGTGGCTCTGTGGCCGGGGCGATTTTTACTTAACGCTTTCCCTACAATTTTTCTCATCTTATCATTTGCTCTTTATGGTACTAGTTAGATATTCGAAAACACATTTAACTCGTTTATTTCCGAATTATTTACATTTGTACTTACCTTATATGCATAGCGGAACATTTTCCAACTTGGGATTATGTTTTTTTCACTGAAAAAAGCGTAATTTTTCACATTACAAGTATTTATTGGTCGGGCGGGCAAATCTTGACTCACGTTGTCTATCGTCAGCTGATATGCAGTTTTTACAAACTTATGAACCGAAAAATCCTGCACAAACTATTCACAAAAGGTTTTTAAGCGAAAAATTGATCCACAAACCATTCACGGAAGGTTAGGTTAAGTTCAGTTAGGTTAGGCAAACATAGAAAATTAAATTGAAAAAAAAAACCGCTCACACGTCATCTTGCAAAACTACCGCGTGGTTGCTACACTGACAGGGGGTTACATATTCGAACGCACGGAACATTTGATTGACGTAGTCGACGGTAATGGTGGCACGAGCTATCATGCAACGGAAATACATTAATGTCGAAAATGATATTATTTACCGGCCGAATAAGTTGCACGAATGGAAAAAACACTATTTCCAGCTTCCAAAAGTCCACAGGAACTCAATTCCGTAAGCACTTTCCCGTCATTTCTCCTGTAAATTTGAAGAAATGTGTTTTCACTATATCTAACTGTTACCCTCCTTGTTCCATTGCTGGCCTCGTATTCTGTCATTTCGCTTCTCCGTCCTGCTTCTTCAATTCACGTTCATCTACATTTCTTACCATTTCTTAAATTGGAACTTTCGGACATCCAACATTTCCCACAATGCTTTTTCTCTTCTAAGGAATTTATTTCCACAACGAATGCAATTCTATTACTGCAAGTATTTCTAATTTGACATAATTTCCATTATTTCTGCTATCTTTATATCTCTCAAGATATATACATAATATTTACGGGTTTTATATTTATATGCTAGGCGTGCTGATTGGTCAGTTTGTATAAATCTTCGCAACACGAAACCACATTGAGATTTATGAAACACACAGCACCATCTGTTGAGGATTCCTGTTAATTAATAATATAAGTATTTTTATGTTTCTAGGCCAGGATTTGGGCTCTGTACAAAACAATTTTACAACTCCTTTTCCCCTCCTAGGGGTTGAATTTGGGATAATCCCTTTCTAGGGGGTGTTTATGTCGTAAGAGGAAGACATCCTTTAAACTTTCAGGCCCAGAGGTCTGGGCTGTGTGTTGATAAGTCAGGGAGTGAGGGGGCCATTCAATGAATTTTTAAAAGACAACAAGGTCAGAATATGCGAAGGTGACATTTCTGTTTTCCAAAGTACTAGTAATAGTATGTTTTTAGACACTAAGACAAAACTAAAATATTCCTAAATATGCTAAAATCAAAAATGCAATCTACGAATCTTTGAGTATAACCTATATAATTTTAAATCAGTTTCTAATTGTTCGCTAAAGGGAATATCTCTGCAACAGCGCGAACAATACACCTATCCTACAAAGCCAATCCGTGCACATAACCAAACAACTCAGAAAAACAACCATATCGACACCTCAAACACCTTCCATCCTCGCCCCGACAAATGAAGATGGCTCCACAGACAACAAGACAAAGAAGCCACCAGCTGTCTTCATCCACCATGCAGAAAAGAGTTACCAACTCACCTCAACAGTGACGAAGAAAGTCGATGAAGCAAAAATCCGACTTCTCCATGATGGCACGAAGCTACATCTAAACGCAAGACAGACGTACGACAAGCTCATCACTTATTGCAAGGAGCAGTCACTCAGCTACGCTACAGAAAAGCCCAGAAGAGAACGACCAATCAAGGTAGTTCTGCGAAAGTTGCCAATCGATGCACCGATTGAAGAGATTAAGACCGAGCTTGCGCAACACTACAGCGTGATGCAAGTCCACCAGATGAGGAAGACAGATCGTAAGATCCATGCCACCGAGAGAACGGCAGACATCTACAGCCATGAATACCTACTGCACTACAAGATACAAGTGGAACCCTACCGGTCTCCAGGGACAATATCGTAAGTGCCAGAGAATCGGGCAATGCAGGGCCAAATCAAGATGCGGGAAATGTGCAGCCAGCCACCTCACCGCCGAGTGCCAGAAGCAAGTCGGACAACTCCCCGCGAAGTGCTGCAACTGTGGGGAAAACCACCCAGCCAACTACAGAGGCTGCAGAACGTTCCTGTCAGTCCAACAAAAGCAACAAAACTCCACCTCCAAGACAGAAGAAAACAAAGAAAAAGAAAATGAAGAACAGAAAACAGAAGCAAAGCAGCAAGACGCGCTCCCAGAGACAAAACCACGATACAGCCAAAAACTTCAAGCTACAAGCAAAAAACAAGAAGAGACTCAAGAGACAGACGAAATAATCCAATGGATAAGAAGGAAACTTTAAGACAAACGACTCGAAACTTACGTAAAGTCAGCCAAAGACAAGCTACAAAAGACAGAAGGCAACACAGACAAACTAAGAATCACCATCGAAACCACCTTCACGATCATCGCTGAAGGAGTCTTCCAAACTGACAGACGACCGGACATTACAGACAGAAAGAACGAATAAATTGTCAAAGCAAACTGCAGGCCCTTCTAAGGACCAAAACACCGGTTCTAGCTAGAACTACCATCACCGACCGGCGCAGGAGTCAATCAGAGCCATATCCTCCTGCAACACGCCACTACCAAACCAGCAAAACAGATAGAAGTCAGGGAAACGACACTTCCCCCACTAAAAAGTCAGGAAAAATCAGCCAGCCAGTTTGCTAATTTCAAAATTTGTAGGATGTAAATATCACAAACCACGCCATAAAAAGAAAACATCGAAGGACGCACATATAATCTCGGTGCGTGGTAGTGTGTGGAAAAGGGGGGGGGGGTGGCGACAGTCCTTCCTAGGGCGCCAAAATATCTAGCTACGGGGATGTATTTTATGTGTTGCTTTGAAAATAACTTGAAGTCGACAAGAAGTAGAAATTAAATGAATGATGTAAGCTTGTCAATTTTGCTCATCTATTCTTTTCCATTACGTCATCCTTTATAATTTGTTACAATCCTTTCGAGTTAATTCCCTTCTTACAAGTTTCAGATTGCATCAGTCAGGGAGGAATCTAGGACAATTGCCATGATTTTGACGGTGAAGGTCATTTTACAAATTAATGGTAGGACAATTGCGACCATCAGGACCTAACCTAACCAAAGGCGCCACAGAACTAATAATGCTGTAGAAGGTTGGAACAACAAAATAAATAGGTGGCTTGGAGGACCGTATCCAAAAATTCATATGTTCTGGCCTGCCTCAAGAGCCAAGCAGAAGACATCAACATCAAGTACATGTGGATGGAACTTAATCTAGGTCAGAAAAGGAAGAAGCCTAACATTAAAATCGTCGAGAGAGTTGGAAAGTGTATTCGCACACTTGAGGAAACGGGTCACCTCAAAAGGTGTCTGTTGGCTCTAGCCCATGTTAAAAAACCTTGATTGAACCAAATTCCCAGCCGAAAATATCAATATTCACATAATTCTTTTGTAAGAGGTATTGTAAGGGGTGTTAAGTCACCCTTCAGTTAGTTAGAAATGCGAGAAATGGAGCTATCAGGTTTACAGGTAGAGTCTACGGCTTGGGAAATTAAGTTTGGGACGGGACTTCGTGTAGTAGTAGGGTAGGCTATAGGTATTGATATGCCAAGGTACTAGTGCTCTTAGCCATCCGTTTATTAAGAGAAAAAGTGCTTCAAAGTTCGAAGATATCCAAGCGCGCCTCATTAGGCAAAGATATTGTCCAACTGTCCAGTGGCCTCTGGTGGCCAGGTGGTAGCGTATCAGTTTCACGTACCGAAGGTTCTGGGTTCGATTTCCGTCTGGTTGCCCTTACTTTCCTTTGTCAGTTCGAGCAGCTGTTTATTGAATTTTATTTAATAACTTATTGATGTGAATATGGCATAAAGATTTATTTCCTTTTTTTTTGGGAACACATTCTATTTTTAAATGTTTCTTTTAATTTTCTCGTCATTTTACAAACATTTGCATGTTAAATTATCCACGAGTTGTTTTTTTGACAAAATATTATGTGTTGCAAAATATACACATTTTCTTTTTTAGAAAATGTTCAAGAAACGAAACACAAGAAAACTATTTACAAGCAATACTTCTACTTCCATTTTTTTTGTACACGATCCATAGTGGTAATTATCGTACAAGAATCGAAAACAAAATATTTCTCGACAATTCGCACAGCAAATAAAAACACATATTTACAATAAAATATTTTCGGGAGTAAATATGAAAGAAATATGTAGGGGAAATCGAACAGGAATTGAGCCCAGAACCTTTGGCAGGTGAAACTGACATGCTACCATCTGGCCACTTGGCAATCCGACAATATATGGTGTTCCGCCACACTCCACCCTTACCGGGCCGCTTCTGGCAGGAAAAACCCAAATAAAAACTAAATAGGCTCGTTAGTCCTGGGTTCCCATCCCGTTCCTCACCAGAGCGCTCGGAACCAAAGAATCAATCACAGGCAAGAACTTACTGAATTAATGTTGCAGGGTGATTGCTGAAAACTCGCAGAAATGGGCTTTGTACATTTATTTACAATTCAACAAACAAGGCTCGGATTCTTCCAATAATTCTCTAATTTACATTATTTTCATTCCTCTAACTTGAGCGTCACGGCAGAACTGCCAAGTGGAAAGCTGAGCATCGGCAGAACCGCCTCGGGATGCTCTTTCTCATGGGAGGCCACTGAAGACCGAAGATCGCTCTCCCTTCTGCTATCCAGTTCATAAACACTCTCTGTCCTGTCCTCTGTCAGAGGCCATATCTATACTCCCTCCCTCGTCGCATTGGGGAGAGCTGAAATTTCAAATCTTATTGGCTCTTTTAAACTACACAGAACCATGGAAGAAACCCAAGCATACAGAGTTATACACAAAACACAAAAAAGAAACAAAAAACAAATACTGTTTGTAACAATGGAAATCTTTGAAACTTTGAAGCGCCTTTTCTCGAAAATGTCTGGCTAGTGCGTGCTATTTCCACAGATAAACGTATATATGCAGATATTAAACTCTGGTAGCAAACCATATTCGCTATGAATTCCTGTCCGCAAGACATTCTGCCATTCACCACTGTAAGGCACCACTGGCACCTCTTTGCTTTCATCTCTAGACAAAAACATTTTACAGGAGGTCAAGAGATAGCGTTGCTAAATTTCAACCCCAGATATCTGTGTATAAAACCACTGGCCAAGCGTGACGTCACATGATCCAGTGTCCTATTTGCACATCAATAGGGTACCCTACCACTACGCGGAATCCCGTCCCAAACCTAATTTCCCAAGCCGTAGCTTCTCCTTGTTTGATGGGAATTCGCAGAAGAAACAAAATGAATGATATTTTAAGAAGAATGAGGCACGACAGAAAACAAGCAGATTGATAAAGGACCAGAAACGATAATTGTCTCCATTACTGTTGCCTTGTAATTAAGAACATGTGAGATAACGCAGTAGCGATTATTATAATTGGCTGCACGTAATCTTTGCGAGGATATGGCTCCATTACTCCAGCGGGCAAGCAAAAGGCGTCAAACGAAGGAGTCCCAGTGAGTCCCATGCATGATGCATGAACAGAATGCGTAATAGGCTTTAATGAAGCCGAGATGCTTACATTTACAACAATTAGACTTTGCATTGATTGACCTGGGAGGGGCACAGTGACCTGCCGCGAAGAACCTACACGTGATCTACTGTAGAGCAGTGGTTCTCAACCTTAGTGGGCCTGCGGCGGCTACGTAAATCTTTTTAAAGAGTCGATACCACGATCCCAACAACTTTACTCGTAAATTGCTCTACAGGTTGGGTGGAAAGTACTTCCTATGGAAAAGTGCTCATAACGTTTGTAAATAGCACTGCATTTGCATGAAACAAAATGTACTGTGATCGCTGAAGTGGTGGAATGTATTTGCTAATGTGTGCTTTTTCTCACGGTGACAAGAGCAGCCCATAATGACTTGACGTCTGACACTGCGTGAGCGTGCCTACCTGGCATCCTGTTACGAAGTGTGTCAGTCCGTGGTACAGCTGAAGAGATGGTGGCGAAGTGTTCATGGACCTCATGCTTCAGTGGATGCCAAGAAAGTGCTATTCCAAGTTGATGACTATGGGACTTCAAACAAAATTCTGCACCATATGCAGATCTTCCTCCTGTCTGGGGGTTGAGGGACGACTGATTCTATGAGTATCCACCTCAGATCCCGCAGTCAACTTGAAATTGCAGTTTCTGATGGTCAACGAACACCATGTCACGCAGTGTCAGACATTGGTTCATTATGGGCTGCTCTTGTCACCGTGAGGAGAAAGCACACATTATCAATTACATTCCACCACTTCAGCGATCACAGTACATTTTGTTTCATGCAAATGCAGCGCTTTTTACAAAAGTTATGAGCACTTTTCCATAGGGAGTTAGTTACTTTCCACCCACCCTGTATATTCCTTTCAACTTTGTACCTTAATTAATTGAGTCTTTGCTTTAAGTCCACTTTTTGCACAGATAGGCTAATCGGGACTGAATCTACAGTTTAAAGTAGGATCCGAATCCATCGGGTATCGAACCTGGGACCCCTTGATTACAAGGCGACGGTGTTACCACTACGCCATCGGGAAAAAAACCTACTTTTAGAAATGTTGTCTCTTATGACAGAATATTCACAACATGAATACAAAAGTAATTTTACCAAATTCATTGATTTTGCATTAATCGAAATATGTATTGATATTTTGCAACAAAGTGACAAATGTTTGTTAATCACCGTGACGAAGTGTCATGTCCTCCTGCAGGACGACATCCGCTCGCCGCCGTTCCCTCGAGATTCAATTAAAACTTGATGACCGCGACAGATGAGCTCTCCCGAATTTATGAAGTGCCACGGACGCTGTCACGTGACAAAATTATTAGAAAACATCATCCCTCGTTCCAGCCTTTGCAAATGGAGTTTTCTTATGCGCAAAAGCTGTTACTTCGTTCAATTCAAATTCTTTATTTGTGGCTAAGTCCAGCGGCTTTGTCGAGTTTGAGCAGGAAGGGTGAAGGAATGCATCAATCGACTCCACAACAATGCTAAATTTCCTCTGACTTTACAACTGTGTATAGGAGCTTCCACCTTTAGAATAACGTTTTTAACATCACGTGACCACTGATGCGGCCTTGAGAACGTTCCGCAAATAACCGCTGATAGCTTTTATAAATTTCATCTGTATACTGTTTGACTACCATGCGAGAGACTCGGGTTCGAATCGCCAGCGGGGGAGAACCGGGATTCTTTCTGCCTGTTCAAGCGGCTCTGGCGCCCACCCAGCGTCGTATAAAGTGGGTACCTGGAGGAGATTCTGGGGGGTAAAGGCAGCCAGTGGCGTGGTGCTGATCACATCACCCCCTTCGGCCGTGATCAAGAAAGTGTGGGACCCTACCTCCACACCCCTATACACCTTCATGGTGTGGTGAAAAGCGCAGGGGAGCACTTACTTTTTTTTTTACTTCTTTTACTGTCTGACCCATGATTTTTCTATGGACTTTACGAATTTACCTTTGAATTACCAAAATTGTTAATGAACTTCAACTATACATAGTTTAGTAGGCAGTTTTCTAGTTTGAGTTTTAAGTCCATTTTATATAGAAATAGGCTAATCCTGCCTGGACCTATAGGTTAAAGTGGGATCTGAACCACTATGGTTCCTCCACCGTGTATTGAACCCGGGACCCATTCAATACAAGGCGACGACATTATCACTACGCCACGGTGGTGGCACTAGTAGCCAATGCTGCTCACTCTATACTCTATCCTGTTAATCTCTGGAGCAAGGCCGGGCATGGGGACAGAGATGGGGAGAAAGCGAGAGGCAGAGCTGAAGCAGTGCAAGCTGCTGCAATGGCTGGTAACTGCAGTCTCTTTTCCCCTCCACGCAATCCCGTTCCCTCGCACGTGTTCATTGGTCGAGCCCTCTCGCGTCACTACTTTCGTAGAGACTTGTTTTCATTCGCACACTCCAGAGATTCGCGGGACAGGGTATAGCTCTCGCAGTCCTTCAGATATCCACATCTCCTCAATGTCTTCTCCTGATATGCAAACGAGTAGATCGCCAAGGCAGCTTTTGCCGAATGCAAGACACCGCTCTTTGACTTGTATTGGCTCACTTCCACATTCTTGACCAGGACATCATATCGTAAAGTCACCAATAACCGTTTCGCCTTCCATATTGATATTCTCAGACCCTTCCGACCTCTCTCTGCCCTTTCTGTCGTCTACTTGTTGCTCTAAACAGTCTCTTTTCTCTCCTACTTTGTTCATCGATATTCTCTCGCTAACCCTTTCATTTATGGCTCCATGCACCGTCAATTGATGCAATTTACCCTGTTTATAGCTGCTTTTCGTGTATCTTCTTACGCTTTTCGTAGAAGCTTCTCCATCCCTTTCATTCAAATCCTCTTCCTTTCAAGTTCTCTTTAGTTAAGCTTCTTTATTTCTGATCCTCTTTTTATTCAAGTACTGAATAGCTTCTTGTTCAGTGGATATCTGTACATTTTTATACCAAGCGATTTTATCTACATTTTTTCGCAACTTGTTTAGCTAAAAAGGGCCATACAGTTGTTTGAAGGCAAGCTAATAATCAAAACCTAACAGGGTTGTATCTATCTACACTGCTGATATACAGAACGGCTTATTTTAATTTTTGTATATTATTTACATTCCAATCATAGTTTACTTTAACTTGGAGTCTATATACAGTATGTACTTTGTATTGTACTCCCACAATGGCTTTATACAATAGGTTCATTACAAAAATAAGACGAATAAAACGAGAAATTTCGATGATTGAATGGTTTCTCTGAACAGAATATAGTACCACCAACTTATTTATGTTTCAAGATTACAACTAGTACAATGCCAATCAACACCTTCATAGAATTAATAAATACAGGGTGTCCGGCTTAGACCTTTAACATTACAAAACAGTATAACTTTAGTTACATTCAATTTCAAATGAAACTTATTGTTTCTATGGGACTGGCAACTGTGGCCATTTGCGAGAATCACCAGTACTTCGAGTTGACGTGACGCGCATGAGCGTGTAACGCATAAATTCCAAGATGGCGGAGTGGACGGTTCAGCAGAAAGTGTTCTGCGTTCTTTCACTGGCAGAAAGCAAATCTGTGAAGCTTGTTCAAGGTGCTTTTCGGCGTTAATTCAATCTTCAACGTCACGACAATGTTCCTTCCTATTTGAGTATTGCTAAGTGGAAGTGTTGTGTCGGTGCGCGGAAAGTACGCGAAGCGGAATGTATCAGAGGAAAACATTCAAGTGATTCGCACTGCATTCACAAGAAATCCAACAAAATCAATAAGACGTGCAAGTTTAGAGCTCAACATTCCTCGGTCTACTATCCATGACGTTGTGCACAAAAGGTTACGTCTCTGGGCGTACAAGATCCAGTTAGATCAACGAATTTATCCTGATGATAAACCTAAAAGACAGACGTTTTCGTGCAAATGTTAACCGAAATTGACAACAACAATGCTTTTCCGGACAAGGTGTGCTTTTCTGATGAAGCTGCATTTCACACGTATGGCAAATTAACAAGCAAAATTGCCGTATTTAGAGAAGTGACAATCCTCATGAGTTTCGTGAAATTATGAGAGACTCGCCAAAAGTTAATGTGTGGTGTGGGTTAATGAAAGAGAAGATAATATGCCCGTTCTTCTTTGCTGAAGAAACTGAGAGGAACGAATTATTTAGACATGCTTCAGCATTACGCTGCGCCTCAAATACCTCCAGAAACCATTTTCCAACAAGACGGAGCCCCGGCAAATTTTGCTATCATTGTACGAGAATTTCTCGATGAACATTTTCCTAGAAGATAGATAGGAAGAGGATCTAAACCACTTGCTTGGCCTCCGCGCTCGCCTTATGTTTACCCCCCAGACGTTTTCATCTGGGGGTTCATCAAGGACCAAGTCTACTGTATGCTCGTCGAGAACTTGTAAGATTTCTGCAACAGAATTCGTCAGGCGATTAACAATGTGACCCCTCAAATGCTAGTGAATACCTGAACGGAATTGGAATATCGGTTTGACATCTCCCGTGACACGGCGGATGGAGGGGAGGGGGGCTCATATCGAGGTTGTGTGAAGTGCTGGTGCTGGGACAAAAAAATGCATGGGTTTTTCTACCAAAATGTAAATTTTGGTAATAAAATTGGGTTTCTCTGCAAAATTATGCTCTTTTGTAATGTTAAAGGTCTAAGCCGGACAGCCTGTATAAAAGAACATAATACAACTGAAGATTTAATTTGTAGCACTTCACCAATGCCCGTTCATCCTCCGTGCTGGACATAACTGAATTCGCTAACCTTGTAACTTATTAATAAAGTTTAAAGCTGTAACTCAAATGAAATTTGTTGATAGATGAAAAAGATTTTATTAGAAAATATTGGTGAAGCTATTGACCTCATGTTGAACACAGTAGAGAAAATTCTTGATTTTATAATTGTAAAGGATCTACGAATTCAATTCTTTTAATAAATGGAGTAATAAGTAGTCATGCGATAACTTATAATTTAATTAAAAATACACATTTTAAAATCTCCGAATTGTGATTGTAGTAATTTAAGGGGTCATTCTCATCACATTATTTAGAATGTCCTTTCATGCAGAAAAAAGAAACACTATGCAAAACAGTATCAAAAATTAATGAACCTTATCCAATAATTTTGACAGCTAATATGAAATTGTATTTTTTTTTTAAAAAAAAAAACACATTTCAAATTTTATATTTAAAAAAATAATGAATGAGTTGATGTAGTTACATGCAAACAAGTTATTTAAGAACTTATTTGAACTGTATGTGTGGAATTTTATATCAAAATTTTGAATTTGAATTGAAAATTTTGGGTGCGTCAGCACTAAGGCTATAAGGGGTCCAGCCCCTTATTATAACAAAGATAAAACATGTTTCTGAGAATTAAAATAGTCTTACCTTGGTTATAAGCTGAGGCTGTAAAACGTCACTCAGGACATACAAGGACAAAACACAGGACAACACACGCACAGTCCTACGAAGATTATACTCGCCGTAGGCCCAGACGCCAGAGCCTCGTTAGTCTGCAAAAAGCAATCCCGGGTGTACGTGGAAGCATCATCCCTTACACCCCATATATATCAAAAGTGTCTATGTATTCAAAATGTACGGTGGCCGTAACAGACAGATGTATTACTGTGGTTCCAATACAATGTATTGATGATGTGGTTAGAAAAGGTTTCGTTCTAACTTCCAATATAAGTGGTACAGAAGTCTCCGAACACAAAAAGTGTCCAATGAATCTACCTTTGTGAATTGTACGTTGACAGCAGATGTTGAAAATTGCAACCGTACACGTGTGTCAAACATTCGAGTTTAAACTGTGAAATGCAGTGCCTGGCGGCTGAAATATCGTTAAGAGTGGAGCGATAGAGAACTGTTCAAACAAGCAGATTGCAGTTGAGCGTACATGCTTCGTGCGTGCCTGGCATCCGTATTCGCACGCAATGCAATTAAATTCCCAACTACGCAGTTTTGTGCTAAATATCCCCTTCCCCCGCCGTCTCTAGAGAACGGTGGGAGTTAATTTTAATCAATGCCGTGTCGCAAGAAGCGCTGCATAGGCGAGGATCGCGAACCTCCAATTCCATGCACAAAAAAGTGTGGGAAAACGGTAGAGTTCGTCAACGTCTATGCTTGACTTGATTTGTAATTCTGCCACCGGTAAATCGCGACGATGAAGGCGAGTGATGATATGATGGACACTCACAAAGAGCACCAGTGTCCAAAGCCGGAATTCGAATCCTGAACCCCTTGCATCTTACACATTGATAAAGGTGAATTGTCGTCCAATAAATATGGGGCACCTAGATCCTGTAATGCTCGCTTTTTTGCGAGGTGTCACGCGTGTTGCCTAACTCTCCGGCGGTGGTAGAAGTTGCCATTGAAAATAATTGCTATTAAAATCCACTTATCGCCGTAGGGTTAGGCAACACGCATAACACCTCGCAAAAAAGCGAGCATTACAGGATCTATACCGTGTCCCAGCTAACTGTGGAGCAGGGCCGCGCATATCGGCAGAGGAGGAGGAAAATCGAGTGGTGAAAGCGCAGTGTTGCCAACCGTACGGTCGTGACCGTACATGTACGAAAATTTCATAGTTTTATCCCTAATATTTCCCTAAGAAATTCTTAAACCAATCGTACGACATATGCTTAAATTTCGGCCAAGAAGCCAATTTTTTAGTAGTTTATCTCATATTAGTAATGTTGCTGGGATATAATGAAGTAAAGTATATGATTGTTAGTACTTGTCCGCTTATGATGTATGGGTCTTCTACTGGTCGAGCTCCAATTCAAGTTAATAGGAGGGTGGTTGCTAACATTATTCAGAATAATATTCGGTTCAATGGGTAGAATTGTAGACCTCGAAAGTTTATTTTAAGGTGTATTGGCATAATTAGTACAATTGTAGAATTATAATAGATAGGACTAGTGCTAATACCCCCAGTTTATTTGGGATTGATCGTAGGATTGCTTATGCAAATAGGAAATGTCACTCTGGCTAGATATGTACTGGTGTTAGTAGGAGATTTGCTGGAGTAAAGTTTTCTGGGTCTCCTAGTGTTGTGGGAAATATTAATGAAAGTTGTATTAGTATTAAGATTGTAAATATAAATCCTAATATATCCAATATATAGAAAAATATGGATGGAAAATACGGTCCGTTTCCAATGTGCGTTCGGTTTTATCCTTTTCAAAAGTTTGCACTGTTCATTGGTGGAGCCGTCTCGCGTCACTACTTGCGCAGAGACTTCTCGTTCGCCTTGTCTACAGTTAGCTGGTACGGAGTTTAGGTGTCCTACTTTTATTGCCGGTCACTGTACGCTTAAAGTAGTATTGATGGAAGGTTTGAAATTTCCAATCCAAACTATTTGCTACTTTTCCTCAACTTGTACATCACAGTTCAGATTGATTTTAATTCTCCCTTAAGGAACGCTGCAGAACAATTCTAGTACGAGGCAACAGAGAACTAGTTGTCACTGCAAGGCACGCGACGATTATGAAAGCCCCTCGTTTGCAGCTCGTGGCATTCCAGATCTGTATCTCTGGCCGTTGCATGCTGCCGCTATCTCTAGACCAATCTCTCTCGAGCCACAAGGAGCTGCTGGAAATCCCCGGATGAGCGATTTAAAGATCACGTTTTTCGCCTCGGCGACGTCACCATCTTTATTGCTACCTTAGTGTGCGTGTGCAATTCGTCACACAACATGACTGTCATCAAAGTTACATATTTGCATTCCAGCATTTGGAAATTGAAAAAGACACTGCTCGCAACATAATGTATTATAAATTTTAAACTAACACACTGTCATCGCCTGAAATTTTAGAAGGTGGGCCAGGCCAATGATAACACTGTATAGAAATAATAACAATAAAAATAATTATCATGCTTATGATCGTTATTATAAAACAATAGCTATTATAAAGTAAAAAATGAGTCAATTTTATTCCAATTAAGTTTATTGTTATTATTATATCCTTGGCGAGACTTTTCCCCTCGATCCACCAGATGGGTGAATATCCAGCACAACTTTTTATTATTATCATTAATAATAATATTGTTATTACATTTCATACAGTTCGTACACTAAAATTATTGTTGATTTATTGAGTTTGGTGTTTTAAGTCCACTTTATGCAGAGTAAGGCTAATCGGGACTGGACCTACAGTTTAAAATGGGATTCGAACCACTATGTGTCTCCAACGGGTATCGAACCCGGGACCCCTTGATTCCAAGGCGTCGAAGCTACCACTGAGCCATCGGGGAGGCACTGTAGACTGAAATGCATAGAGTTTCTGTTGTGTTATTAACTTTTATACAACTTATTCATCAAGAAAAACCTTTAAAAACTAAGGAGAAAGTTTAGTTGAAACGTTGATTTATCACCGATTCAAGACTGTTCCATTTCAGGAACTGATCTATACACCAGTTAAGTATTTCAGTGAAATGTCTTCCTGCTAATTGCTTTCGGGGGAGGATGAAAGATTGATTCATTCAATTGTTGTTTTAAGTCCACTTTATGCACAGAAAGGTTAATCGGGATTGGACCTACAGTTTAAAGTGGGATCCGAACTACAATGTGCCTCCAACGGGTATCGAACCCGGCACCCCTTGATTACAAGGCGACAACGCTATCAGGGGAGGATGAATTGGTGTTGGAAATAGTTCACATTACTCACACTTGTGTAACTGCTATCGTAACCTACAGGCAAAAGATCTGCAATATACTCAAAATATATTAGAGGAAAGAAGAAACTCCCCGTAAAACGCAATACTTTCTCTGAAAACGGATATACATGTTCGGAGTATTTCAGGGTAACGTGCAGTAAGGGGGTACATTCCACTTCAAACATTACACGTAAAAATATCGGTTCCTGAATTGAGAACTTTCGTCATAGTTCCTGAATTGGGAACAGTCCACTTTAAACATTACACGTAGAAATATTGGTTCCTGAATTGAGAACTTTCGTCATAGTTCCTGAATTGGGAACAGTCCACTTCAAACATTACACGTAAAAATATCGGTTCCTGAATTTCGTCATAGTTCCTGGATTGGGAACAGTCCACTCCAAACATTACACGTAAAAATATCGGTTCCTGAATTAAGAACTTTCGTCATAGTTCCTGAATTGGGAACAGTCCACTTTAAACATTACAAGTAGAAATATTGGTTACTGAATTGAGAACTTTCGTCATAGTTCCTGAATTGGGAACAGTCCACTTCAAACATTACACGTAAAAATATTGGTTCCTGAATTGAGAACTTTCGTCATAGTTCCTGAATTGGGAACAGTCCACTTCAAACATTACACGTAAAAATATCGGTTCCTGAATTTCGTCATAGTTCCTGGATTGGGAACAGTCCACTTTAAACATTACACGTAGAAATATTGGTTCCTGAATTGAAAACTTTCGTCATAGTTCCTGAATTGGGAACAGTCCACTTCAAACATTACACGTAAAAATATCGGTTCCTGAATTGAGAACTTTCGTCATAGTTCCTGAATTGGGAACAGTCCACTTCAAACATTACACGTAAAAATATCGGTTCCTGAATTTCGTCATAGTTCCTCAATTGGGAACAGTCCACTTCAAACATTACACGTAAAAATATCGGTTCCTGAATTGAGAACTTTTGTCACAGTTCCTTAAATTGGGACGTCCTGAGTTGGGACATCACTGTTCTGCGATCTCTCACATCAGACTCTAATTTTTGAAATTTCAAAAAGTCTCGAACCATTTATTACGCAAATGTAAACTTGTTCTTGTATTTTCGATTTACCGCATTTTTTAACATGCATTGTGTTCGAAAACTAGTTCAACGTTATTTCTGTCTTTAACAAACTTTCCGATTTTTGTAACTTGAATTAGACGATGCCAGTTTCCAGGAGGTTGTTCATCGGAGATCCCCCCCCCCCACCCGCCCATCCAGGCGCAATGAAAGGTACAGTCGCGGACACTTCTGGGTTGTGACGATTCCACTGCAAGTCAATGGAATTGTCACAACACAGAAGTGCCCGCGACTGTACGTTAGAACTGCAAAAAAGAGCATGCAGCAAGTAACTTAAAAATGACAGCCAGGATACAATAATGCGATGCCATTTTGAACATGCACATGACGTAATGTTAGGAAGTTCGGAGGGAAATCTAGAAATATAATATGAACCATTCGATTTTATTCTTTTTATTTACCGTCACTTTTCTGCCACTTTTGGCTAATCGAGAAAATGAGGCATTCCTTGTGAGTGACCCTTCATCAATTCGCCACTGATCCCCATCGTCGCTATTACCCAAAAGTGCCAGAAAAGCGACGAAAATAATAATCAAGTCATAAAAAATCATTCCAAACTCCTATAATGATTTCTTAACAGATTTGATTTTCCCAATTAGTTTATAATAAAGCTTTCTGTAATTTTTATTTTGATCATTTTACGTAGAGGGTTTCCTATTTCTTTTTTGGTTATTTTACGCAGGGGTTTTCCTATTTTGGTAAAGGTTTCGTATTTCTATTTCCTTTATTGTACGTAGAGGTTTTTGAACTTTTACTTACGTTATTTTACGTAGTTTCCTATTTTAATTATTTTACGTAGTTTTCTATTTTAATTATTTTACGTAGTTTTCCTATTTTAGAAATTTTACAAAAATGTTTCTATTTTCCTATTTTAATTATTCTACGTAGTTATCCTATTTTAGTAATTTTACTTATACTTTCCTATTTTAATTATTTTACGCACAGTATTCCTATTTTAGCAATTTTACGTAGAGTTTTGCTATTTCTAATCTGATTGATGGACGTAGAGGTTTTTCCATTTCTATTGTGAATATTTTACTTAGAATTTTATTATTTCAGTTATTGTACGTAGGCATTTTTCTATTTCCACTTTGGTTATTTTGAGCAGAGATTTTTGGAAAAAAAAAATCTTTCCTAGCTCAGACCAAAAGTCTAGTGATACCTTGGTCCATTGCCTACACTTCTGGACAATAGTCTATTTTTTAATTGGCGAACCAAAGCACTCTTTTTGAGTGTTTGTAGCATCAAACAAGGAAAGGCGTACAGCAATACTGACAGATCAATCTTCAACTCACCTTTCCCATCCACCTCTTTTCCTCTACTCTCGGAGAAAACGGCCAAAGCGAAGACGAGGATGGCGGTGGACAGATGAAAGATCATCTTCTGCAACATCACAAAGCACTCACTGGAGAACACGGCTTTAGAACTTCTGGCAGAAAGCGATCACCGACGTTTACGTGGAACCGCGGAAGGACATCGCCTGGAAGCTTCCTGGAGGGTCATCCCTAGGTCTCCGCCAGGCGATCCATGTCTCCAGGGGAAGGGACACTGTATCACAGTTTCCTGGAAGATGGGGCGGCGACGGTTGCTCTGCGCGGGGCTTCCAGCTCGGCAATGATGCTGGAACGGAGGGTGGTCCCCCGCCTCACCGGCAGTGTTGCCACAGGAGGGAAATTTCCCTTTCGGAGGGATATTGGGACAGAACTTTTGAGTCTTCCTTTTAAGTCAATTTGATAGGTTAATCGGGACTGGGCCTATAGTTTAAAGTGAGATCCGAGCCACGATGTGCCTCCACAGGGTATCGAACCCGGTATCCCTCGACTAGAAGGCGACGGGTTATGTCCTCAGGGAAATTTGCAGTATATATATTTAAATTTCGTGTCCATAATTTTCTGCTCTTCCATCTTATATGTATTCCCTTGCTTATCAGCCTGCATAGCTAGGTACATTTCTATTTCGTTTATTTTACTTCACTTTTCTATATATTCGGTTAATAGCAACGATAAGGATGAATGAGGAACATATGATTAGGTTTTTGTTATTTAACGGCGCATTTCTGTTACTTTGGCTAACTGCGACCAGGATGAGTTATGATATGATGGAATTGATGACGAAACATTCATAAACATCTATGTCCAGGCCAGAGATAGAGAAAGAAAGAGAGAGAGAGAGAGATAGAGACAGAGCGAGAAAGAGAGAGAGAGAGAGAGAAAGAGAAAAAGAGAAAGAGAAAGAGAGAGAGAGAGAGAGAGAGAGAAAGAGAGAGAGAAAGAAGAGATAAAATAGAGGGAAAAGAGAGAGAAAGAAAGGATTAGAGGGAGAGAGATAGAGAAAAACAGAGAGAAACAGGAAAGAGAGAGAGAGAAACAGGGAAGAGAGAAAGAGAGAGAGAAGAGGGAGAGAAAGGGAAGAGAGAGAAGAGAGAGAAAGAGAGAGAAAGAGAAACGGAAACAGGGAAAACAGAGAGAGAAATAGAGAGAGGGAACGGATGACAGAGATAGAGAGAAAGAGGGGGGATAGAACCTGACACATCTGGTCCATGTGATTAATTTCTTTTAAAAAATCATTTATGAAACATGGACCAACGAAAATACTACTATCTATTATTATCATTATTATTAGCATTATTATTTCTTATATGAAGGGAATTTTTGCCGTTTGAAAGGGAAATTATCCTTCGCATCGTGGCAACACTGCTGACTGCGCCTGCTCCGGACGGCATCAAGGTTGAAAGTGGATCGATGTGGACTCGGCACCGATTCTAGCTGGTCAGTGGATGTGACAGGTTATCTTGGCAAGAACTTCCTCGTAAAATCACTTGGGCCTGACGCGGGGACGAGACGCCAAAAGGTTTTTTTTCTCGCGAGGCTCCGGGTAACTAGAAATTGTAGCTTCCGAGTCCGTAGCGTGAGTGGTTTACTACCTGACGTCACACTTTGTCAGACAAACTGGCGATTGCGGGGTGTTACTGTAGCACCCCTCCGTGTCATCGTAGAACTCATCTCGGATGATGTCGACTCTCTCTAGCAGCGAGGACATTGGTTAGCTCTCTCCTCTTTCACAAGTATACTTCCAATCTTTAATATTCTCTGGCCTCGACATCATCCACCCATCCCGTATTGATCTTCCTTCCTTTCCTTCTTGATATATCGTTTTCTTTCTCTGCCCTATCGCTCTTCTATCTCTTTCTCTTGCTTTCTCTCATTCTAAGTTGCTCTGTCTCTCTCCTCCATCTCCTGCTTTCCTTTTCTCTACCGCTTTAGCTTCTCTTTACTCCTTATCCCTCTGTTTTCCTTTTCCTACCTTTGCCCCCTCTCTTCTCTATTTTTCCTTTCTTTCTATCCCTCCTCGTGTACGTTTCCGATTTTCCTTTTTGTCTTTACTTCACATTCTATTTATATTTCTTCTGGTGTGCTGCCCTAAAGTTTCTCTCCCTACTTCTTTTTTGATTTCCTGTTTCTTTCTTTCTTCTCTTCCTCTCTCTCCACGCCCCTTCCATTCTCATCTTCTCCCTACATCGCGCTGAGACGTTAAGGGTCCCGAGTTCGAATCCCGCTCGGGCTTGGTTGTTTGTGAATGTCCATTCGTCAATTTAATCATTTCATCACTTATCCCCATCTTGCAAATTAACCAAGAGGCACAAAACGCGAAGTAAAATAAACTAAATCAATCAATCAATCAATCAATCATACTCTCCCTCTTTGTCCCTCTTTCTCGCGGTTCTGTTTCTCGCTTTTTCTCATCCTTCTCATCTTCTCCTACCTCCTTTTCATTCTCTTTATAACTTGGTCTCTACGTTCTTCCATTTCCGTTTCTCTGGCAATACAACCCTCCTACACAACCAGCCATGACCTCCCCTCATTTCCAAACTTTCCTGTTGGCTTTTAATATTCATTGTCCACAAAATTCTCATCACCCATCCTTCTAGATCTTGGTCATCCTTTCCTTCGTCTTTAACATAGATTTTCCTATAACATTTTCTTGGGCGTCTTCATATTCTCCATGTTTTTATGTTCTTTCCTTAAACAGCTTCTCTAAATTCAATTTTTATGATATTTCACTATTGTCTGCGAACCGTGACACGTAATCACAATTTTCTCTCATTACAAGACTATATTTGTTACAAGGCTCCTATGATTAGCGTTCTCATCTTTGGTGCGAGAGGTCTCGGGTTGGATTCTCGATGGTGCTACTTTTGAAGCATCTAGATAGTATGTAAATTATATATACCACCCCCCCTCCCCGCAGCGCCAAAAATTGGTAAGCAGATTGAGGGCGTAGAAATCAGAGGGCGAATTTCTCTCACCCCTTTTCAGACACCACCCTGAGCTGAGCTAAGCTTCACAGGTCCCCCTCCAGGAAATATTTGCAAACAACTACGTCAGTTGACTCAAGAAGTTGCGCAATGTTTTGCTTTCTCTGCCGGACGCTGATGCAGATCGAAATAATCTCCTAACTGGAGAAACGAAGTTTTCCAAAAACTTGAGTTTCTGTAATAAGTTTTAAAACAACTTGCTTCACCATGTTTTACTCTACGACTAAATTTGCCATGGCATAATGTTGACAGCCTAGAAACGCTACTTCGAATGAGTTACAACATGCCATGGCAACCATGATCTGAAAACATCCAATTTCTCCTAAATGCATGCATATTTCTAACGTTTTAAGTTATAAAAATCCTAGCAGTTGTTCATCCAGAAATTTCCATCTTGTGGGGAGATTGTAAGATCGAGTTAGGTCGCAGTAAAGAAATGGTAGACATTAAAAAAGAATCGGATGTTTTCAAACCAATGGGTGATTGTGGAAATATTTTGAATGCTGACTGCGGACATGACATCAATTTTTCCCCATCAGGTCAGGATTTTTCACAATTTTACAGAAAATTCTCATATTTGCCATTACATTTCATTTATTACAAAACGCAACAAGATAAATTTATACAACGGAAATTTCAGTATTTTTGTAAACTAATGAGTGATTGTGGAAGTATTTTGAATGCTGACTACGGAAATGACATCCATTTCTTCCCATCACGTCAGTATTTTTCGCTAGGTCAAGATTTTTCCGACGTCACCCAGTTTAATCAACAACCCTTTAGTTCTGGATAGTTCAAAATTGAAGGATTTGTATTGTAGAAAACCAATATTTTACCACCATCTAAACAGAGCCATCTATTGGGAAAATGATGGAACTACACATTTTATTGTAAAATTAAGACAGTTAATACATTGCCACTTTTGGGGAAAAAAATAGACGTGATGGCAAAAAGTTGATTTCATTTTTGGAATCAGCATACTGAAATTATCAGAGACAGTCATCTGCGAGAACTCCAAACCTTTGTCGGCCGGTGACATTTAAAGGCAAAACGACGATGGGATGTTAGGAGGAGCGTTGGTGGAGTGTCGATATGTCACAGACCGCTTCCTCTGTCCCACGGACTGTGGAGCAAGGGAACGGAAACAACTCCTCTGCCCTGTGGGACTTGAGAGGGCTCGACCAATGAACGCGTGAGAGGGGAAGCGAGTGAATGGAGGGGAAAACGCGGCTGCAGCTACCAGCCGTTTGCAGAAGCGCACCTCTCGCTTTCTCCCCTTCTCTACAGATATGTCTCGATTGATTTGGTGATTTAAGTCCACTTTATGCACCGTAAGGCTAATCGGGACTGGACCTAATGTTTAAAGTGTGCCTCCACCGGGAATCAAACCCAGGATCTACAGATATGTGCCGCTGGAACAAGTAAGAAGATGTGTGATGGTTCTAAGAGTAAGCATCAGTAGATTCAGAGAACCCAAACTACACTGTTGACAAGGTTGATTGATTCATTGACTTGCTTTATTTTACTTCGCTTCTTGTGCCACTTTTGGCTAATTTGCGAAGATGGAGATGAGTGATGATATGTTGAAACCGATGAATGGACACTCACAAACATCCTTGCCCAGGATAGCATTCGAACCCGGGACCCTTAGCGTCGCAGTTACCCACTCCGCCACGAGGGCCGGCACTTTTGACAAGGGACGGACAGGTTGTGTGAACAGAGCGAAATAATATATGAAAGACGTCATCCGTCTCTCTTGGAGAAGATTAAAGAACAGCGTTCTCTGTATAAGAAGCAAAATGCGTCGCGTAAATAAAATATCACCAGGATATTTGTCTTTATTCCGAAACCATCGCGGAAGCATTGCAGTCCTTCCCCAAGGTCCCTGAAGCCACATAAATTATCTTCCGACGTAAGAGAAATATAAACAATACCGCCAGCGGCGGAAGCATACAAGAAAGAGAGACCGAATTTTCGGCAACGCAACATGCATATCTCTCTCTCTCTCTCTCTCTCTCTCTCTCTCTCTCTCTCTCTCTCTCTCTGGCAGCCAGCTCGGAAGGATAAAGTTTACCCGAAGCGAGAAAACACAGCTTTTTCCCTTCGCCGCTCTAACACAGTTACAGGAACTTTTTTAAAAAAGCAATAGCCATTAATCAGGAGCTCTTGTAAAAGTTTCGTTCTCGGCAGAAACATATTTCGAAATTTATTACCGCGAGAGGAGTGGAGGGGGGCAGATTTAAATAGCATCAAATACTGCCGCGGTTCCTATTATGATGGAGGCGTACTTGTTAACGTCGTCGGCTTGTAGTGAAGCAGTTCCGGGTTCGATACGCGGTGGAGGCACATAGTAGTTCGGGTCGCACTTTAAACTGTAGGTCCAGTCCCAGTTAACGTATCTTTGCATAAGAATGGACTTATAATACAAACTCGAATGTCTTAAATTTTTATACAACACTACTCTGTACAATAATTTATATTAAAATGTTACTTTTAATTTTATTTTACGATTTTGTGGACACTGTGTAGTAATGGACGTAATAAGTTTCCTTCCACTGAACCAAAACTAATTACATTTTGCCCTAGATATACGAGGGTGGATGAATCTTCTGCAGTATATATATACAAATGGATGTGTGTGTGTGTGTGTGTGGGTGTGTATATTTGTTTGTTCCGGCATAACTCTCGAACGCCTGGAGCAAATTCAACCAAACTTGGTACACGTATCACTTGCAATCTGGAAAGAATTACTGTGGGGGTAAGACATCACTACCATCCTTAGGTGTGGGGTCGGAAGAGGTGACATGTTAAAATAATCGAGAACCGCAGATATTAAATTCCGCACAAACAGACATCCGTGACTCTATGCAATCCGCACAACGACAGTGTTTCTCGGGTTGTCTAACACTCAGGCTGTGTTTCGAAAGGAATCCATAGTTTTCGTGACACTCCCAATGCGGTTCAACTCCAAGTTCGCCACCTATTGGCATGTGGGGTGAGAGGGGGTGAAAAATAAAATGCCACAAATGACCTAGATTAGTGTCGAATCCATAGTTTTCGGAGTCGCTAAGCTAATTGGTGACATTCACGATCACATTTAAAATTAGTTACATTTTACACTATAGTTAGAATTCATTATTTTTCTGTCTAATAGAAGATTGGGATAAATAAATACCCGGGCAACGTCGGGCAATCAGCTAGTAAATAATAAACCTGACTTTCTTGCAGAAGTGTTATCCCGTTGGTCTTTGTCATAAGAGAGTTATACTCATTAGTTAACATAGCCACCGTACAGCTTTACACGTTTCCCCATGTCGATGGATGAGGTAACCGACACCGTTTTCGTAGAAGCCTTGATTTTTGTCCTTGAGCCATAACTCTTGCACCAATGATGTCTCTTTGGAATTTAAAACTTCCAATGACAAAGGGCCATATCTAGCTTAATGCTTCAGCTCCTAAATGAACGATAAGGGAATTGAGTTTGGTCTATTTTACTTCTGCCACTTTTGGCTAATCGCGAAGATGAGTGATGATGTGATGAAAGGACACTCACTAAGAAAACGCCCAGACCGGGATGCAAATCAGGAACCCCTGTGTCCGAGTTTTCTTTTTAAGTCCACTTTATGCACAGAAAGGCCAATCGAGACTGGACCTATCACACAGAAAACTAACTGCATCATATGGATTGATGCACCAGAATGCATCGATTGATGCAATAAAGTGTGTTTTATGGCTTCTTCAAAGAATCAGATTCATATTTGATGCATTTGCATGCATTTTTGTGTGTCGTGAAAGAAACACCAAAGTGCGTCATTTGATTCAAGTGAGGATTTATTTCAGTCGAGATGCACTTCAATGCATCAGTTGATGCGTTTTGATGCACCTTGATGCGTTTTCATGCACCAGAATGCATCTTTTCTGATGATGCAGGAAGGTGCATCAAGGAACATCAACTGATGCAATTGAAGTGGATCTCGACTGAAATAAATCCTCACTTGAATCAAATGATGGATGCACTTTGGTGTTTCTTTCACGACACACAAAAATGCACCCAAATGCATCAAATATGAATCTGATTCTTTGAAGAAGCCATAAATCAAACTTTAGTGCATCAATCGATATGATGCATTTAATTCTCTGAGTGCCCTCCGAACCACTTGTGCCTCCTCCGCAGTATCATTCGGGAGGACCTAAGGGACCCCTGTCCGTCGCGCGTTGTGCTAACCTCTCACAAAAAAAATAAACAGAACAAATGCAATTAGCATACATACAAACATGCATAGACCGACAGTACAAGTAATTAATTACATAATCGCAAATAATCAACTTTAACAATCGGTATCTTTCAGTGGAATTTCACCATACAAGTACAAATTAGTTGTAATTAGTTATAATTACATATATTGAATATAATATTTGCACATAATTGTTGAATAAACTAGAAGATAAGATATTTCTATTAAAATAATTACAATATATTTATTATTATACTTTTGATTCAATCAATTTGCAAAATCAGAATCGTGTCTAAAAAAGTAAAGAATAGTGTACACAATACGCATTATTCGTGATGTCTTGCGGGTGTATGGATATTTTGGTGGTTTAGCCATAGGACTTAATCGTTGTTCTTTCAGTAAGTATAGTATGATCTTTTCTTTGAAGTGTTTGATTGAGGTTGCAGACGAAATATCACCCGGTAAGGCATTCCAAACAGTGGCGGACCACAGAGAGAAAGCGCCATCGAAGCTGGCGACAGAGGGGGCGGGGGATGTCGAGTTTACGTCGACCTCCGGTGTAATGTGAATGCACTCAATCTCTAAATACAAGTTTTTTTGTAGAGATAACCTGGTGGTTTTGACTTAATAATATTGAACATTAGGCAGTATTGATGCAGTAGGCGCCGTCGAGACATATTGAGGATATCATGAGCATTATGTAAGAGCAAGATATGCTCACTTCTTCTGATCGAAAAAGCTTATCGAATGCAAGAATTTTGAATTTTTTGAATTCTATTTGATAGTTTCCTTTGCAAATTTGTACCTTACACAACATCACAATAGTCAAATAGAGGGTATATTAGTAAGGTATAATTTGGTTTCTCTGGTAAAGTAATCTCTCTTTGTATATAATGATCTGAGGATTGTAAGTGCTTTTGCGCACTGTGTTGAAACATGAGCAGACCAGGATAAATGTTGATCGAAATTTAGACCTAATTTTTTTAATCCTGTGAGCATATATTGTTTTCATTTCTACTTTTAACATTAATTGCATAATGTTTTATTTGTTGCAGAGAGTTGAGAGATCCCAGTATCGTATAAACAGATTTTTGGTGGTTAATTGTGAGCCCATTTACAATGAACCATTTGTTAATGGCATGTAAATCTTTATTTAGATTTTCAATTTTGTTTCATATATTTGTTGGCGAGGATGATATCATGAATTGTGTATCGTCTGCGTAGCAGTGAACATTACAATGCTTTATTGAAAGATATATATTCAGCGCAGGAACTCTTCTGTCTGGATCGAGAATGGGAAAATAAACATGGAAAAAGGAATTTCCTTCCAACCTATCACGCTTGTGGCTACGCACCCTCACGAGTACTCGAGTTTGATTTCGCGTCTAATTATTTTCGCGGCTATTTCACTTCCTGCTTAATCCCATTCGAGCTTAATCCGGTTATAACTTTCGCAATTATTCCCTTCGGCGGTTATTCCTCCTCTGTATCTAAAGTCTTCTCGAGTTTCGGAAGAAATAAGTTTCGAGTTTCTCGCCTCTGAGGAAGATAAACCAGGGAGCGGGGGAAGAACCTCACGGGGCCTCTCCCCCCGAACCCCCTCTCGGCAGGAGGTCGGGATGCTGCGTGGTTTCTCATCTCGGCAGAGCCATCTTCTGGGCGCAGGCCTCTCTCAATCGATACAGGGCCTCGCCGTCTTGAGTACCTGCAGCCGAATGCAAATCGCCTGTAATAAGATACCCCGTGCGCTCTCCTGCATTCGCTCGACGTAATCTGCTCCATTATTCTCTATCGAGAGCGGCGGTGTTTGCTGCTGATGGCGATAAAATCACCGACACTGATTTTGAGGTGGTTCAAAATATAAAACCGTCGCCACATTATCTCACCCGTCAAATTAAGATCACATCACCATCATCAATAAATTGTATTCGACTTATAGCTTTACATTTGGCTGTTTACGCCCAGCATACAATTTAAATACTGGGCTACTATAAATGATTCATTCGATTTCAAAACATTATATTTTCCAAAGTATTGCACATACATATATGAATGATACGTGAAAACAACTGTATACGCACCAAGTTTTCCTCACATTCTACAAACGTTCTATGTGTGGCCCTCTGGCCACACGACACACATCCAAGCGGTGGTAGCAATCCACTGGCATCAGAGAAGCATCGATGCGTTCTCTGAGCCTTACCAGTGTTATAGGCATTGGGGGCACATAAACAAATGCTCTGTTTACATGGTGGTTCTTTTCTGTACTCTCTTCTGAATGCACGCTCCACTGCAATAACAGATGAACATCTCGCATATTCCAACACACAAGAACTATTTTCTCTGTTTGTCGCCATTTTGTACAGGCACTGCACATGTGCTGCCAACTGGTGTGTCACGATGCAAACTTGGTGAGTTTAAAGTTATTTTCATGTATCATTCATATGTGTATGTGCAATAATTTGGAAAATACAGTGTTTTGAAATCGAATGAATTATTTATAGGAGCCCTGCACATGAATAAACATTTTTCATATAAATGTCTACACATTAAGTTCAAATACGATTTTAAATTATAGGGTGACATATTTGGAAGACATCTCCAAGGTGAATGAATTACAGTTAAGTCAATCAGGTTGATGCAGTGGGATCCATGAGTATTACCGTGTAAATTGTCCATCACCATGTTCGTGCACTTTATTTGACCCAATAAGAGCTTCAACAATTAAAAAAAAACTCAAAACAAACTATGACAACTTCTGCACCAGCATACATAAAAATCCATCGCTTAAAAGCACATAGGATGTAAGAGAAAAATTAACGAAAATCGTCACGGTCAATTTGCACTGAAATACTCATGGATCCCACTGTACAATTTCTGCGTAACATATTAAAGATTTTGTCGTTTTTCAATAGAAAAAAAAATGAATATCAGCAGAAACCTTGTGTTTGTGGCACGAGAATGCACCCACATAGAATAATTGTTTCCAATAGCAAAGGCTCAAAGCATCGAAAAAAGGCATGAAGGACGGTTGTTCGCTCGGGCTGCAAGTCACTTCCTCTTCCGGCTCTAACTCGAGGACGGCCTCACGTTTATAATTCAAGTACAGTAAAACCGCGTTAATCCGGACTAATGGGGGGGGGGGGATAAGTTGACCGGTTTAACCAAAGTCCGGATTAACTGAAATAACCTAAAAGAACATTAGAAAGTGCATGAAAACTCCGTTTATAGCAACAAAACACGTTTATTATGGTTTATTTAAAGGGAATAGGCCTAAATACACTATACAGTGCAGTACAAAGTCTGCGGGAAACAGAATTTCATCAGTGGTTTACTGCCTTCTCTTTGGGAAGTTCTCTTGTTGACTTCTAGCCACATTTAAAACCTTGCATTCTGTTTTTTCGTTTGCCTTTTGCCTGTCCGGATTAAGCGAAGTCCGGTTTATCGGGGTCCGGATTTACGAGGTTTTACTGTATTGAGGTCCACTCATCGGCTTTGAATTCTCACCAGCACTGGCGCGAAAGGATTTCCTGTTATCGCTGGTGAACACGGAACGAAAGTCCATCTTTCCAGGTGGTTGCCAGTTCGGGCTGCAAGTCGCAAACTTCAGAACCACTCACGGCTCGGTATAATTGACGCCAAGGACCGGTACCGAGACGCGGTCCGGTGGTTGAGAAACGTCAATCTAGACGACGCTTGGTCTGTTTATTTCTCTCCAAGGGAAGTTTGGATAGTTACATGAAATTTACAATAATTTACAATTTCTTAGTAAGCTTTAAAAGATCAAAGCAACTTCTGTAAATTTTCATCAAGATATTAATCATAAACATTTTTAATTGTGCAGTAACAGTAAATAATTAAATATTTGATTTGTTGTTCCACTTTATGGACAGAAAGGCTAATCGGGACCGAATCTACAGTTTAAAGTGGAATCCGAACAACTGTGCCATGCGCCTCCACCGGGCATTGAACCCGGGACCCCTTGATTACAAGGCGACGATGAAATAATTAAATATTTAAACGAATATGATCACAGATTATTATGGATGATGATAGATGAATCAATATCCGTTATAATGTGCTTTATTTTACTTCGCATTTCTGCACCTTTTGGATAATAGCGAAGATGAGGATGAGTGATGATACGATGAAATTGATGAAGGGATACTCACAAACACAAACGCCCAGAGCGGGAATCGAACCCTGGACTCCTTTCGTTGTACTTGTAGCCACGGGGGCTGGTTTTATAAAGTGCGTAGTCGACAAAGGCGACAACGATATTTATCGAAACGTTCTCATCTGATTCTGCCAAACATTACTGTGGGAACACAAAAATGGACCTGCCATGCAACGCTGACATACCGCATCTCGTGTGACGTACATCCAACTACACATCAGCTGTTCCAACAGACTCCAAACTTCCGGAATAATGAAGTTATCCCGGGACTTCTTGGAAGTTGCTGCGAATTACATTTCGAGGCTGAAAAACCAGAGGAACGGGATTCGCGAGTATGCGTCTGCGTTGCCATGGCAGCGCATAAGCTCCCTTTGTTTCGGAAAGCCCTTCTCTCGCTCCCGTCCCATGCTTTTACGGGCAGGAAGGAGGCGGACACACTTTCAAAGGAGATTCGTGCGAGAACTCGGCAAAAAGCTAAAAGCGGTGTTTTCGGTACAACACGCGAAGGAGAAACTTTATATTAGGCTACCCGCGGAGTCATAAGGGATGGGAGGAAACAGGTCAAAGGTCATTGCAGGAGAGAGAAGACTCGGTGATCACGATCATGAACCAATAGAACGACTGAATGGAAACAAAAGATTCGTCACGTGCACCGCAGATAGGCCTTTCCTAGCACTCGAGACGTTTATGTCCACCTCCTTGACATGTAGTATGCATACTGCACTTATACCCGTGGCACAGTGAGCATCACAAACTACGAAAACAGATATTCCAGGTTCGAACCCGACTTAAGTTACGGAAGTGTCATTCTGTTCATTTTTCATCGTCATCATCGCTGCAATTAACCCTAGAGGAAGAATAGACTAAAATAACCGATGTGGATAAAATGTGTTTATCGCAAGCAGTGTGCGATTGGGTTCCAAAACTAGGGTGGGGGGCAAGGTGTCAAAACTGGGGGTAAAGGAGAGTTTACTTTCCCTTGGTAGGTAAATTTAGCATAATTCCGGGACAAATGTGGCAAAACGTGTGTGTGTGTGGGGGGGCAACTGCCCCACCTCGTCCCCCCTAATCGCCACCACTGATCGCAAGCATAAAGCTGTTTGTACACAAACATATTCTCTCTCAGAGATAGAGAGAGAGAGAGAGGAGAGAGATAAAGAGAGAGAGAGAGAGAAAGGAAGAAAGAGAAATGAAGAGAATAGAGAAAAGAAGAAAGAGAAAGAAGGAGAGATAGATTGACAAGGAGATAAAATAGGACAAAAGAGAAAAAGGGGACAGAGAAAGAAATGGAAAAGAAATAATGATGGAAAATATAAGAGAGATAGAGAAAGAGACAGGAAAGAGAGAGAGAGAGAGAATGAGGCAGAGGAAGCAAGGAAAATAGAAAGAGAAAGAAGAAATAGGAAAAGAGAAAGAAATAAAGAGAGACAAGGAGATAGAGAAAGATACATAGAGAAATAAATAATGGAAGAAAGATACACAGAGAAAGAAAAAGAAAAGAAGGCCAAAGAGAAGATATAGAAAGAAAAATGGAGAGAGAAAGATAGAGGGAAAGATATAGTGAGAGAAGAAGAGAGAATAAGGGAGATAATGAAAGAAGAGAGAGAGAAAGAGAAGAGAGAGTTAATTCCTGGTTTCCACGGCTCGTTGTCGCCCAATTTCTGCGAGATGCCGAGGTCTCCGCTGGGGGAGCGGAAGTTCTGTTCCCTGCGGCTTTCAGCTCCACCAGTTCCATACGACCTGCGAAAGGGTTGCCGGGTAATACGAGTGGAACTCCTTCGTGTCTCTACTGGCTTCCCAGTTACAGGAACGAGCTTAGAGAGAGACTCCGCACTTGGTCGGCAAATTAACAGTTTGGTGGGGGCGAGCGGAGCGGTCAGACACTCCCAACTCATTTCCATACAGAAATTGGAGCCATTCTGCGGAATAATCTTGTCGGGAATTAAACGAGGAATTCAGCGTTCGGAATTGAAATCACTCAAAAACATCAAATTCCATGTTTACACATATCAGTTTCGTGTGTTTAGACCTATATAATATTACCTGCTACATAAAGGATGAAGCTGCCGTGATTTTGTGGGTTATGACTGGCATGCGGGAGACCCGGGTTCGATTCACGGGGTGTGTGTTCTATGAATTTTTCCGGCCGTGTCACTGTATAAAGCTTGCCGTGCACTGAGAAGCCGGAAGCGCGGTAACAGAACGGAACATTTTTAGCTTCCGGCATCTCGGTGGGCCATAACCCTCCAGATACCCTGCAGACTTCTAGCCGGAAATTCCATGCTTCGGTTCCGCACATTACCCTGTAGTAAGCGTTACACCATTTGATTTCAATGGAAGCAGACGACAGATGTTCTGTTGCGAGATTTTTCCGAGTTTCCCCGCGTCTCAGTGCGCGAGGTCCTTAAAGCGGCTCTGAGGTTCATCCAGCCTCAACTAAATGAGTATCTTTACCTGAACGTGGTGCTGATCACATCGCCTCCGAAACGGCCGACATCAAAGGATGCGTGGGGCAATACCCACATCCCACTATGTGCCTCATGTTAAGGTGCAAAGTGCACGAGAACTTTACCTACCTTTACACCGGATTCGATACCCGGTGGAGGTACATAGTGGTCCGAATCCCACTTTAAACTGTAGGTCCAGTCTCGATTAGCCTATCTGTACATAAAATGAACTTAATACAACAAACTCAACCACCGAATATTCTGGATTTCAATACTTCGAGATGATCATCTAATCGTCATTCTATTTTTTCCTCATGGCCACGATGAGCCAAAAATGGCAGCGACGTAAAGGTAAGAGAGAACTTGCATAATACACGATGTCGTCTTTTACTACAAAAAAAAACACTTTGAACTCCGTGCTTACATTTACTTTATCTAAAATTCACGTATTTTAAAATGATGTCATCGCAAGCCGACCAATCTCCGTTTAATATATCTTATTGCCTCCCCTATTGTCCTCTCGTCTTAACCACGATGGTCTCGTTATAATCATAAATATTTATTTTAAAATTAAATGTCTTTTTTCTTTCGGCATGCAATTAAAAATTACGTATGTGAGTTTCATAGGCTCCGTGGAACTTGCGCCGACAAGAAAAATAGGGAAGTTGCGCCGAAGACGCATTGTTGCCAACGTGAAATCAAATACCCCAAATCGTCGAAGATAATATATAAACACATACCAATGCGGAATCATACTTGTTGCTTATATTTCCAAGTTACTTACATTATAAATCATAATAACATAATTTCGTTAAATAACATTGATTAATGTTAATTATGTATATTAATTATAACAAAGCAAGAAAAATATTATTTTTACAATTTTTAAAGAAACTTACCCATACCCCTTGTTTCCCCTCTTGAGGCGAAATTGAAGCCCCTGGCGAATGAGCAGTGGCTTCCCCTTCGTAGTGTCCGTTACTTCCAACTCCAAGATAAAAATATTGAAGTACTTACAAGTCTGGTTTTTATATATATATATTGTCCTGTTCGTATTTCTATTCGTAGGAAAAGTGAAAGGTGTAATTTCTATTCGTATGGAAAAGTGACAGGTGTTTTTTTCTATTCGCAGGAAAAGTGACAGGTGTTTTTTTCTATTCGTAGGAAAAGTGAAAGGTGTATTTATATTCGTAGGAAAAGTGAAAGGTGTAATTTCTATTCGTATGGAAAAGTGACAGGTGTTTTTTTCTATTCGCAGGGAAAGTGAAAGATGTGGTTCTATTAGTAGGAAAAGTGAAAGGTGTATTTATATTCGTAGGAAAAGTGAAAGGTGTAATTTCTATTCGTATGGAAAAGTGACAGGTGTTTTTTTCTATTCGCAGGGAAAGTGAAAGATGTGGTTCTATTCGTAGGAAAAGTGAAAGGTGTTTTTATATTCGTAGGAAAAGTGAAAGGTGTAATTTCTATTCGTATGGAAAAGTGACAGGTGTTTTTTTCTATTCGCAGGGAAAGTGAAAGATGTGGTTCTATTCGTAGGAAAAGTGAAAGGTGTATTTATATTCGTAGGAAAAGTGAAAGGTGTAATTTCTATTCGTATGGAAAAGTGACAGGTGTTTTTTTCTATTGGCAGGGAAAGTGAAAGATGTGGTTCTATTCGTAGGAAAAGTGAAAGGTTTATTTATATTCGTAGGAAAAGTGAAAGGTGTATTTCTATTCGTATGGAAAAGTGACAGGTATTTTTTCTATTCGTATGGAAAAGTGACAGGTATTTTTCTATTGGTTTACCCTATTATATTCGTAGAAAAATGAATAGAACAGGTAAAGGAATGTAAGTGGGGTTGGCAACACTTAACTCAAAATCCATCCCGGCGCAAATTCTACGCCGCGCAAATTCTATGGGGCGCAAATTCCACCGGAGCAAAATCCCCGCACCCATTTCATATTTATGCGTATACATGCCACCTCGGTGACGGAAAACGTTGATCTGGCGAATCACGCCATCGAATAAAGAAATAATGTTATCGTTAAAAAGAAAGACATATATGTGGGAAATGTAGTTTGTAAAACTGTGGTCTAATATCATTGCTATATAAATGTTACATTACGAAATATATGAATCCATATACTTCCGAGTGATAGATAATCAACTTTGTTCCTGCACCTTTATATGGACTACAGGAAGACTAGAGAAAGTTCTTACCTGATACGCTGGCGGCAACTTCAAACGATGAGGAATATTTTTGATGAGACAGGTTCACTGGGTCCATGCGATCGGGTTCTGGAAAACAAAAAAACATTCAAAAATTATCTTAGCACATTTACATTGGTTACGTGTTTTATGTGCACAGTGTACTTTCATAACGACCAATTTTAACGATCCATTTTCATCTATGTACTACATTGATCAGGAAAAGAAAGGTATATTTTTACGCTGGGAGAAATCAGGTATCGTCGATGTCACCAGTATATCAAAGGCAACAGATCCAGTTGTGGTAGCAATGGCAGCGACGATTCCTCACAGGTAAAATAGAAAGATCTATAACTAGGCGAAATCAGGGCTGGCTCAGTTGATAGAGGAATGTCACGTTACGCTAGGGACCCAGGTTTTAGTCCTGGTCGAGTCTGCATTTCTCGCTGAAATTTCTACATAGTATATCTATTGTGGGTGCCAAACTATTGGGTAACTGAAAAATGTACTACTTTTGTCAGGATTGCCACGTGTCACGTGTGTATTGCCTTCGTTCAATTTTTTTGCCAAAAGATGGTGCTTGATAAAGAATGCTAGAAGCTCTTGTTGTAAATATGAGTGTTGTTATCTTGATATGAATAACTCCGTTGAAAAATGACATTTTTTTTCGAAACAATGACATCAATTTATTCTAAGTGTGCTTTACACTGCATACAAGTCAATGTTGATTGAATTATTGATTGATTTAGTTTATTTTACTTCGCGTTTTGAGCCTCTTGGCTAATTTGCGAAGATGGGGATGAGTGATGAAATGATGAATTTGATGAATGGACATTCACAAAGAACCAAGCCCGAGCGGGATTCGAACCCGGGACCCCTGGCGTCGTAGCGCGATATGCTAACCACTCCGACACAGAGGCCGACAACCACTCGGCTACAAGTCAATGTAATATACACGCTGATTATGTATAGATAACGCTTGTAGACGAAGACTAATATCTACGGCCCATATAACTACAACTAAGATACCACTATCAAGGTTAATTGTGAGATTCTGAAAATAATACCAGTTACAATAGGAGTAATTAAAGAGAATCCTTCGATGTACAATTTCATAATTCATTTGTTCTATATACATTTTATGGTCAAAACCAACATGTGTACTATGTCAAATTAAAAATAAGCGTTTACAGTAGAATATTTCTTTGGAACAAACACTTTCTTCTCAGATGTCTAGGTTATTGGTAAATTAATGATAAACATAAAATCATTAGTGAAAAATACGATTTATGGTAAATATTCGATATCGCCTGAACGAATTTCTTCAAATTTACAGGAGAAACTACTTACTGAAATCAGTTTCTGTAGCATTGTCGAAGTTCTTGGAGGTATTTTCTTTCGCGGAAACTGAAAACTTCAGCATAGAATGCTGCAGAACAATAAATAATCACTTGTTACGTAAGGAACTTGCATTTTCTGTAACATTATGCCGTTGTTTCCATTATGTACGTGCAGATGGCGCGAGCGTTCGAAGTCACGTGGTCTCGCCAGTGTTTCCAAACGTGCCTTCTTTTACGAGATTTTTTTTAACTATGCTTACCTAAACTAACCCAACCTAACCTAACCTTGCCGGAAATGTTTAGTGGGGTTATCGTGAATAATTTTTGGGGCTATCCGCCAATGGTTTGTGGTGCTATCGTGAATGTTTTTTTGGGGCTATCCGTCAATGGTTTGTGATGACATAATGAACACGAAAGTAGTTTTTTTCGGTAAAGAAGGTTGAAACACTGCATACCCACTCCAAATCGACAAAACACAAGTACGACGCGCGATGATCCATGACGAGTGCACGCCATATTGTCTGTTACCCAAGCAGAACAAGGAAGACAAATAATGACTCGTAATATGAAAAGTTGACACTATTTTATGGGGAAAGGCATAACTTCACCTTAAAGAATCTTCCGCAATGCAAAATAGTTAAGTATCAATGCTAAAATTAACGAAATAAACGAGTGAGAGGTGTTCGGGACTTATCAGATAATTACCCGATTTTTTTTTACTAATCCGCGATCGATAAACCTAAGATAACATTTTAAGCTTTCATTAAATAGGATTGATATAGTGTTATATTTTTCAGAAGTTAACATCAGCAATCCTGGATTGGCAGCCATTTCTATTAGCTACCACTTTCACATAGCAATGATAGGTTTTTTGCTGTCCTTAGGCACCCAGATAACTATGACATCAACGAAAATTGTGACAAGCACCGACCGGCCTCTATAAAGTTACTAAAAATTGTTAATACCCAATGTTATTCTTCCTCAATCGAACGTCAGATTCAGGCAACGGTGAATAACACACTTTCACTTTACATCACTATTAATGCGCACAGGAAAAACTTTTATCAGTTCGTCTTGGTTTCATGTGTATGCACATGTGGCTAAATACAGCAACGCAGTTTCCAAATAACAAGTTTTGAAACACGGTTGTAAGTCGTTCACTATTCAGATAAAACAACACATGTATACGTATACCCTATATACACTGAGATGCAGCACAAATAAGAGTTCTTCATAAAGGTTGGTAGTTAACCACGTGCTCATATAATTGCGTCATAACGTGTAAATCTTCATGCGTGCTGGCGTGGCCGTTACAATTAGTGTACCAATTCCTTGGCTGGCTTATTTCGTCGGAGTGGTTATCGCTAGGGCTTGGAAGTTGAAGACTTATAAACTAAACATATAAAAAAAGGACGTAAAAACGGAAAAAAGGACGTATATATGTGATACAAATTAATTAATAACTTCAGTTTTAATTACGTATTTAATGAATAGAAAACTACAAAATTCTGGTGGTATGGAACACAGTGCGAAAAAATATATGAATGAAATGCATCTTCTTTCAGTCCAAAATTGTTTTTCTCTCGTTTCAGGGATGGTTCAAATATATTTATTTATTTATTTTTCTTAATTTCTTTACTACAGAAAGGATGTTTAAGAGATGATGGACTGATGATGATTCGAATTCAGAATGGGCAGTAAGATAGTCGAAAGAAGGTGAAGTTGCAAAAAAGGCTGTTAAGATCTGAAAAAGGCTAAAAAAAGGACCAATAAACCAAAAAACGCCGAAAAAGGCAAAAAAGGACAAATAAAACCCACCTTTTTCTTGCCTACAATGACCCAAAATGAACATATATTATGTTGGGCTTCGTCTTCTGACACTAGGGAAAAAAAGTATATTTCCTCAACTTTCGAGCCCTAGTTATCACGTTGCACTACGACGCCAGGGGTACCGGGTTCGAATCCCGGCCCGGCATGGATGTTTGTGAATGTCCATTCATCAATTTCATCACATCATCACTCATCCCCATCTTCGCAAATTAGCCAAAAGTGGCAGAAAAAGCGAAGTAAAATTAAGCAAATCAACCACAAGAGTATTTCGTGTACCTTAATCCTACCTGTTTCATTCCGAGACAAGAATTCAGTATCTCTTTTCTTCAGAAGAGGTTCAGTTGAATACTAGTTGAGAAATCCTTGCAACCACGAAGAGAAAGACAATCTGAAGCGGTCTAATAGTTTGATGTGATCATTGTTAGGGTAATTAATAGGGCGTCAAAGGCTCGAAAGTTCTGCTTCCCTTTTTTTGGTTCACGGCTGAACAGAGCGAGCGGTTCGGGGGGAAGCAAAAATGAGCAGAGGGAGGAAAGTTTGATAACTTCGGAACAAGAGCGGGAGGGGGGGGGGAGTTCCCAAAGTTGCTCCACAATTAGCCCAAATTTAATCATATCGTTCGGAGGGAAAAGTTTCCCCTCGAGTAAATTATTCTCCACCTTCCCACAAATCTTGTTGTTCAGGCAAAGTTAAAGTCTTGAAGACGGCGCTGCCCCCGTCCGCAGGAATGCTCTGGACTTTTTTCACGTAGAGAAGTTTTTAGTATCGAAATGCATCAGTTGTTAAATTTAGACGTGTAATGTTGGTTTCTTTGAAATGATTGTCTCATCTCAATTCATGCATTTTACTGCGTCAGACGGAACAGCAACTGATAAAAGTAACCTTTCATGCATTTCTATGTGTATTTTGATGCATCAAAAGTGCATCAGCATCTTATGCACTTTAATGTGTTACTGGAGTCAACCGATTTTTGTCAATTGACAAATTTTGAATTGTGTGTACAGTGGGATAAACAAGTGTGGCTCGGGAAATTTTCCATGACTATTTTTATTAATTTTTAAGGAATGATCTTTTACGTATGCTAGTGCAGAGGTTCTCAGTAGCTTGTTTGGTGTTTTATTTCCATTCGTCAAGCTCGCAAGAGAATGAACATGGTGATGGATGATTTCCTTCCTAATACTTATGCATCATACTGTACATTATAGTACTGGCCCCTCTTTCGCTCCCTCGTCTCCTTTGAGTGTCCCACCCCCAAGCGTTTACAATGGGATATCATTGTAATGCATTGATTGTAGACATATGTAATTTATCCGTCCAGGCAGTTTCAGCCCACAATCATCTGTTTCATTTTCATATATCAATGTATTGGTAAGATAGACTAAACTACAATTTAAGATGGAGATAGTGACTATGTTGACCTAAGTCTCAATTTCGCTGCGTCTTTCACCTCATGATCCATATTTGAGGACCCACTACTAGACAAATTACGGTTATACGTGTACTACTGGTCTTCGAGCGTATACCGCTCGTTTTGCCTGTTCGAACGTTTTGCCTGTTCCAGCGAAGAAGTTCTCAATTCCGTACGCTATCTAGCATCGTCCGTGCGAACTATTTGGCGCTCGATTCAGAACTTTAATGACCTCTCATTTTTGGAATTTTGAAAACTGTGGAACCAATTATTCCTTAGATTAAATGCGTATTCTTTGCAAGTTTCCCTTGATCAATTACACATTTATTTATTTCACCTATAACAGAGCTTTCGATCCAATTACAAAAGGCTTACATAAATTATAAACAATTAAAAATTTCAATTTCAATAATACAAAACAAAGAAAGAAGAAAGAGAGCAAAACTACCCTAATCATTGATTAAAGAATACTAGCACAAATTTGATAGAAAACGTAAATTTAAAAATGACATTTACAGAAGTGTAGCAAGATACATATCTATATGCAGACATTGATATATACCAGAGGCGTCTCCTGAACGCATGCGGAGCATGCACCCCATGCGTTCAGGAGACACCTCTGATATATACATACGGGCATTGATTTGTTCATGACATTCTTCCAAGGACAGTCAGGAATTGCTTGAATGGCATAGCGAAATACAAGTCTCCACCATTTCTGACTATTTCATTGTGTTTAATACATAGTCTTAGAATGGGCGAATTCTGGTGCACGGTTGAGTGGCATTTTCTGTAATAAAAAGTCTGCCTGAACCGTAACATGTCCTTCTTAACATTACAGTTTAATGTTTGGAGGAGATTTGGACTGTCAACCAGCCCGTTGACTAACTTATATAAGAATAATTGATGTGATACTTCTCTCCTTAACATTGGTGTAACATTGAATTCACTGAGTAGTTATTTATATGATACCTGATCCTGAAAAGATGATTTTTTGTATTTTTTGTAATACAATAATACAATAATCTTTTTGCTATTACATTGTGTATAAGGTGATATAATTATCTCTAGGGTCCGGGACTTTATGTTATAACATTCATTTTCAAAATCAGACGAAATAGACAATCTTGACAAGGCATGTTTTAACATATTTTATAAATTTCGCGTTTTTACAACATATTTCTTCAATTTTCTCATAATAAGACATATTTCTGTATAATTTCTCATAATAAGACATATTTCTGTATAATTTCGTAATTGTCTTGCATATAATTGGTTATTTTATAATTTATTCTTCGTACCTTTAATGCAACGGATACTTTATATTATCGAAGGCAGTATAATGAAATTAAGGACAAAGAAATTAAAAGAAGCTGCGGTATTTTCTTACCAACTAATACAGTACAATAATTCTCCCCCCCCCCCAGATTTTCTTATCTCCCGAGAGTTGATAGCCGTGCGGACATTATCAAGGAAAAAATGTTCTCCATCATTGTTCTCCTCTACTCTATCGGCAATCAAGTACAGGAGTTTCAAGATATCGTAACGATCCGTAATATTTTTTAATTATTATGGACAACGAACTCCAACTTCCAGTCATTCAACAATAGTTTTCCAATCAGGAAATATTCAGAAACATTACAGGAATGCAGTGTCAGACAGCACTGAAGCTCTTCCTGGTCATCAGCGGTATAAACACGTAAAGGACGAAATCCAGGAAGAGGCTACAGTCCTGACTGTGCATTTGTTTAGTAAATTGAATTGCAATAAATGTCTGGGAGGCAGAGAGTTCGGGGTCAGTTCGAATTCAGTTATTGAGGAGCACGCAAGCCAGATTCTACGTACAGTCACAAGCATAACCTCTCCCAGCAGATCTTCAGTTGGAGTACAGAGACAGGTATATCCTTACATTACCCATGCTGATCCAGTCTTTAGGGGTGTGAAACTCAAGTGTCATGTGTTGCCATTCAAGTGTGTAAATTTAGTACCTCTAGCACGTTACCACCAAGCTCATCACGAGCAGAGAGTGCTTTACCATCAAGGATGAATGATGATTAGTGAGCTACATTCCCAAAAGATCCCCCAATACCTAAGGGTATGAGACGATATCTTGTCGTTGGAGCCAGTGTGTATGCTCTGTGCCTGCTTAGAACATTTGCAGTAAACCTCACGATATATCCTATATTTTCCCACTACATTTTTCAGTTAAAGGAATTCTGTCTTCATTTAATACCCCACCCTAATCCATCTTTCCTGGAAGATACTGACTTCTCGAATAATGAGAGATTTGAAAGTACTGTTGTGCATATACAGGGAATATTTCTGAATTTTCTGACATTTTAAATTTTTTATGACATATTTCTAATTTTGTGTGACATATTTTACAATTTTTTATGACATAATTACATACATAGTTTACAGTTTTACAGGACATAAAGTCCCGGGCCCTAATCATCACTCTTCCTCATCGTCGCGATTAGCCGAGGTGGGAGAAAACGTACGCAGAATAACAGACACGAACATGAAATAATAACAAAATAATAAGAAGTCAGCAAACTCCGTAAATTTATTTCCGAGTGTTCCGCAACCCTCTGATCCTTTCCAAGCTTAAGAGTTTCCGTAGCAACTGAGGAAAACCTCCGGCCGACTCAATATGCCCCCCCCCCCCTCCTCCAGCGAGTGGGGCAAAACCTGAAAGTGAGCCAAAAAAACCGCAGTCAAAGAAACGAGGCTACGTGGCTTCATTCTTCTAGGTCATTTATTTCAGCCTCCGCGCTTCTGATTGGCCGAAATTGCTCCTGCGCCCTGAACGCCCCTTAGAGCCGAGGGCACCGTCTCCAAATTGGCAGCGGGGGGAGTTTTGCAGGGGGCAATCTCGGCGATGCTGTGCTTAATGCACATATTTTCCTTTCTTGCAGAGAGAAAGAGTAGGAAGTTCTACAGTGACTTGCAATTCTCTTACAAAAATATCACAGGGTGTTCAGAGATCTGTACTGGCTTAACCTTTTTTAATGTTCCTATTCGTTTAAGCCCGATGAGATTAGAAGAACTGTTTGTTTTTAAGTCAAAATCGGGACTGGACCTACAGTTCAGAGCAGCCATGACAATCAATAGTATGTTGGTGTATGTTCGTATCATTATATTGTTAAAAAAAAATGTTATAAACTGTGTATCGTGCATAATTGATATATATTATTGTACTAAAACCGGTCATGAAAACCTACTACAATGACCGGGGTTCGTCGTGCTGACCACACGTCACCCCGTAACTGTTTGGATGAGTGAGTAGGATAAGCCGGCAGTTGGTAGGTAGGGCTCTTGCGTCACGGGTTATTATTGTAGTAAAATATATAGAAATTACTGAAAAATTAATTATTGAAAAAGAGCCGCAATGGTCTAATCCGTAGGGCGTCTGACTGTCACGCGGGAGACCCGGGTTCGATTTTCGGGGTGTGTGATCTAAGGTTGGACTGTGGGGTTCACTCAGCCTCAAGTCAGTGGGTACATGGGGGAAACTCTACGGGGTAAAAGCGGCGGCCTTGTGATGACATCACTTCCAGAATTGTCGAGATCGAGAATGTGTGCGGCCCTATCCCCACATCCCCATAATGTGTCTTCATGGCATGGGGAACTTCATGGGGTCTATGGTACGTACATAGAGTATTTGTAATAATAGCGTTCTTTATTCTCAAAACTTTTTACAGACTACTGGAATCGAACCTGGAACACCTTGATTACCCTACTCTATAGGGAGCCTTGAGGTTAAAAGTGACAAGCCTGCACAGAAACTTACCATTTGCTCGTAGGGACAGCGGGAAAACCCCTTCATTCTCCAACTGACCACTCGCTCAAGCCTTTAGATCTGAACGAATCACTCATCGTTAGAGTCGCGCTTAACCTTATTGGTCGAAAATACCGGACGTAAAAGCAACAACGAAGCTACAACAGTGGAGCCCCTCGTAACGACCGTGAAAACTGCTCCCTGGGGATTGTTGTCGAAGAATGCTTACGTCACGCTCTCGTAACCCTGGCTATTGATTTTGCATTTTGCTCCGTTTCCCTCTCCTCCGGTAATTCTATCTTCTTTCGCAACGGAAGGTTCATCTTTGCCCAGCCGAGGGGAAGCGTCTCCATCCTCCCACCAAACACGACGGAGGCGAAAAACAAAACATCAACGCTTGTTCGCTTCGGTTGTTTTACAGAAACACGCTCATCTCAATAACAGCATCTTGTCAGGCTGCTTTCGGAGTCGGTGTATTACAAGAGGCTATTTGCAATTAGGTTTGAGTCGACTTTTATGCACAGATAGGTTAATGGGGAGCGGATCCGAAACACTGTGTTGCCTCCATCGAACCCGGGACCCTTTAATTACAAGGCGGCGATGTTACCAGCACGCCATAGGGGAGGCCCAAGAGAGAGAGATTTGAATGATAAGAAATAAGAAGACAATGTAATGGAAGAAAAGAAGCGAATACAAGAGAAAGGAAGGGAGGGTGAAAGAAGAGAACAGATGAGAATAGAAATGATGAAAATAGCAGTGAAGAGAAAAAGAAAGAGCAGATGAAAAGGAGAAGAAAGATAGAAGAAAGGAGGAGAGGGTGAAAGATGAGAGGAGAAGAGAAGAATAAAAGAGAAGAAAGGAGAATACAATTGATAAGAAAAGTAGCGAAGAGGAAAAGAGAAAAGGAAATCACGAAGGAAGATAGGAGAATAGAAAGGAGGTGAAAGAGAAGAGAATATAAAGTAGAAGACATCAGAACAGTAGTGAAGAGAAAAATGAAGAGATAAAAAGAAGGAAGAAGGAAAGGAGGGTAGGTGAAGAAGAAGAGGAGATAGAAACGAAAGGTAAGCGAAGAGAAAATGAGGGGAAAGAATGGGATGGAAAAGAAGACAAAGTGAAAGAAATGGAAGATAGAATATTTGAAGAGAGCAGGAAAATGGGGGGAAATTCTTTTTCATGGCTAAGAGAGTTTCGGCAAACAAAGGAAACAGGCTGTGTAAACAGGTTTTGTCACGGTTATTCACAGAAAATTCTCCCTGAAACCAATGAAGAAAGTGCTCCATGATGGTTTGTGTGAAGGGTTTTCGTAGATATAACGAAATAACTTCAGTTGACTTTGCAGAAAAATGAACATGGGTGAGACGGCTGTGTCCAATACGCAGTCGAGTAAGATCAACTTCTCGACGAGAAAGACGGAACGAGGAACGCCATGCGGAATGGCGTTCCCCGTCACGTCTTACGACTCTTCCGGTCAGATGTCGAAAAGCTTCAAGATATGTATGGCGTTCCTCGTTCCGTCTTTCTCGTCGAGAAGTTGATCTTACTCGACTGCGTATTGGACACAGCCGCCACTTGCTGGAAGGACTTGACCCTCCGTTGTGCCGTTCTTTTAAGTATTAGGCACATTCTTGTCGAATGTGGTGATTGTAATTACCTCAGACAGGGTTTAACCTTCCCAACGGTTTGTCGTCTACGTTGGGTTATGACAGTGTTTTGGCACAGATAAGGGTATATACCCTTGTCTGTGGTCTTAGAAAATATTCTTAGATTTTTTAGACGAGCAGGTTTTTTTTTCACTTTTTCTGAGGTAGTCTCTACCATACCTTTTTAATGTGTTATGTTTGTCCTATGCAGCTTCATTTACAACCTGCATTTTAAACTTTTCTCAAGGGTATTTTTACCAGGGTTGTTTGTGACCGAGTATTTTGGGTCACGTAAAATAACGCACACGTAGGACGAAAGGGTGATTACGAGGAACAGGAATAGTGCGTAGGAAGAGTGTTGGATTACAGTGAGCGTGTTTTGCATAGTGGCGCAATAGAAGCTGTCGCTAGGCGGGTAAGAGCTTGAATGCTATTGGTTAACATTGCATGGTGTGATTATGCAAAGACTAATCACAGCCTTAGAGTTGCAATGGGGTGAGTGATGCAAAATGAACGAGAACAGTGCGGTTGGATACAGAAAAGGCTAAACATCTACTTTCTCGGCGTGGAAAGATTTCCTCGGTTCGGAGTAGTGCATTCGGACGTCGCGTTGCGAGTTCCCCGCGATTGATCAAACTTTATCCGTTCGTCGCGAAAATACTTTTATAATCCCACATCACATTCTCTGGCCTAAGAACAGCATAAGAAGAAAAGTTCATACCGCTGTTTATATTGTATAATGTTGCGAATATTGGAGTTTAAGGTTTATTTTCAAATACAAGGTAAAAATTAGATATTAGTGGTTTATTTCCTTTTGTGTTAATCTTTTCACAGTACACAAATTAGCTGACTTAAGACTTGCGAGTGACTGGTCGGTCTGGTGCCATAAACCCAGAGCTCGTAAGCCGAATCAGGTTACTACAATCAAAGCAAGAGTAAAATCAGAAAACAAGTAAGCAACCACAAAATTGAAAACGGTTGAATGTTAAAGGTCCAGAGACCCATAAATTATAATGGGTTCTATTGCGTTTTGCTGCAGGACCGGATCATTTTTTCTAGCACAATTTAATTTCGGGCCAAGTTGCGTATTGTTACATTGAAAAAAGGTTCCTGGACCGTATTTTAATTGTTCCTGAAAAAAGGTTACTGGACCGTATTTAAATTCATTCAGAAAAAGTTCCTGGACCGAATTTAAATTGGTTCAAAAAATGTTCCTGGACCGTATTTAAATTCATTCAGAGAAAAGGTTCCTGGATCGTATTTAAATTGATCGAGAAAAAAGTTCCTGGACCGAATTGAAACACTTTACAGATAAAAAGGTTCTTTACGGGTTCCACAACCCATTTACGCTTGCTGATTTTCTCTCCTGGACCGGAATTGAATTTATTTAAAATTCCTGGACCTTTAACAACCCTGCTTTTTACACCTATTTTTCATTTTTCAATCTATTAATTTTAAGGTAAGGGTTTTAGACATGGGGATCTTCCCCGCACATACTGAAGGGTGCAAAATGACCTAATGTGCCGACGCACCCAATAATTTTAATACAATCAATCAATCGAAAAGGAAGGAATGAAACACATCCATTCGTTCTGCCTTATAAGCACTCAACAGGTTGTGTAACATGTTTTGCATAAATCTTGCACTATCGTGAAAAAATATAGAATATTCACCAGTTGTGCAAGAGGGAGTGGGACGACTTTTGGGTCACCCTGTAGTACCGGAACGTCGCTCCAGAGCACTCCGTTTCCATTACGCAACCGGAACTGAAAAATAAAATTCATTTCGGTAGCCCTCCAGGGACACTGGAGAATAAAATGATAAACAAGAATCGATTTCAAACAGGAAGGGGGAGGGGGGGGGGGGGCTGTGCTCCACTGGTGCGTATCCCTTGTTTGTTTGCAATGCACGTCATTGCCAGGAATCGAAGTTGCAAATTAAATGCAAAACACAAACCGTTTGGATTTCCGATATTGCTCGAAGGATATAATTGCATCAGCAGCTCAATCAACGTAATTAAATATGAAATAGATTATGAAAAGAGTATTTTCCATCGCGCTGTATCCTATGCAAAGCATTGCACGCCGAATGAGTGCGTACCCGGATAATGATTAGCGGAATAAACCAGATGATTAACAAAATCACGTTTAATGTGCAATTTGTTTTATTAACTTCTACGAGGTGCGTCCAGGAAGTTGAGGCACAGCATTATTTCTTTGAACACACACACATTTATAGATGTTACGAAATTTCAACATCAAGATAAATTGTATGGAGGAAAAGAATAATTTTAAAAAATATGCACTTGGTTTAGTAACTTTTCTTTTAATTCTAGCTTTAATTCTGCGGTGAACAGCGTTGCTACGCCGTAGTGTTTCCAGTTGCAATGAAATAATACCAAACTTTGAGTTTTTCTTTATTGGTACAAATCTTATGAAGGGCCTCCCCGATGGTGTAGTGATAAGGTCGCCGCCTTTTGATCAAGGGGTCTCGGGTTCGATACCTGGTGAAGGCACATAGTGGTTCCGATCCCACTTTAAGCTGTAGGTTCAGTTCCGATTAACCTTACTGTGGATAAAGTGGACTTAAAACGAATTTTATGAATTTGAAATTCATTAATCACATCATTTATGCTAGCCCTGTAACATGAAAATGTAAAATTCTGCTTAAAGATATGGTGTTTTAAGTCCACTTTATGCACAGTAAGGCTAATCGGGACTGAACCTACAGCTTAAAGTGGGATCCGAACCACTATGTGCCTCAACCGGGAATCGAACCCAGGACCCCTTGATTACAAGGCGACGACGTTACCATTGCGCCATCGAGGAGAGCAACAAATCCTACTTTATGCACGCTATTTGAATTTAGTAATTTGAAGTTATTACTCCATACGAACCATATACACGTTCATCGGTATTTAGATGATTCAGTACAGTTCACATTTTTCATTAGGCTACAAGACAAAAAAATATAATTAATTACGAAATCTATATAATTTTCAATCTAAGTCTTCACTTACGCAATTATATTCCTACTTAAATTACAGTTTTTTTATTTGTGTTTTAACCTGTAACGACCGCCATGTTAGGCAAATTTCAGTTGGCATTTATTTTATTCGTATACTTTCAAGTTAAGAACTTGGATTAAATTATTTATACTTAATTATTTTCATAATTCATGTATATATTTATATTTTATCTTATGTTATTATACTATTTGCGTATTTTTGCAACATTAATTCAGATTTTATAGACTAATAATTATCCCAAATAATATATGCAACGTTTTCATTAATTTTTCAAATTCAAGATGGCTAGGATTATTTCTATCTTTCACGAAGTTATTGTTTAAGCACATGTTAAATACACTTCTTCTTAATATCGATTTTTGTTCAACAATGTACAAGATTGAAGTAATGTTAAGTCTTCGTTATAAATACGTAAACTAAATCTTATTTAATCGTTTTATGTGCAAGGGCAAATGTGAATTATTATATAAAATCAGTTTCGTTATTTGTTTTCCTACTTCAATATTATAACATTGTAGCAAAGTAATTCTCTCTCGCTTTCAATAATATATCTTCTCCTATTGGCTGTTTACTTTAGGAGTGTATATGGCGACGTCAAAAGTTCCAATTTGGCATTCTCAATTGTTGCCAACCTAACCAAAGCTTACTATCGCTATTTAACATTAATCTGACATATACATTATCAGCTTTTCTTGTGTTGTTTTTATGTTATGAGTTTGTAGTATTCATTGTAAGAAAGAATCTGTTATGCTGCGCCTCTGAGGTTAGCAGTGCGCGGATTCTATCCTGGTAAATAAGTTGCTTATCACTGCCTAACGAACGAGCAGGACCCAACATATATCTTTAATTTGTGCGAATAAGTATGTACGCCCGCGAATTGTGATTAAAGCTTTTTGAGATTTTAATTATAACTTATTTAATTTTATTTGACGTGATGTGCTGCTCGGTGGTTGCCTTCCTGGTAGATTGGGAATTGTCTTAATCCCGATCCCTGGGCGATAAGATCAAGAATTTTTGTGGGCACTCCATATCGTTTCACTTCCTTCCACATTGCATTTCTGTTGACCGAGTCAAATGCTTTCTCGAAGTCAACGAAAACTGTATAGAGACGAGATGACCATTCTATACTTTGCTCCAAAATTATCCGCAAGGTGTTAATTTGATCAATACAGGAGCGATTTGGTCGAAACCCTGCCTGTTCTCTTCTGAGTCTCAAGTTAACATGCTCCTTAATTCTGTTTAGGATAACTCTAGTGAAGATCTTACTCGGAATGGAGAGAAGTGCTATACCTCTCCAGTTGTCACACTTTGATGTATCCCCTTTTTTCGGTAGCTTCACCAACAGGCCACTCCTCCAGTCCTTAGGCATCACTTCCTCTATCCATATCTTCTCAAATAAGGGCTGCAACATATTTGCTGTGGTGTTTATATCACTTTTCAGCACTTCCGGTGGTATGTTGTCGACACCAGCTGCTTTACAATTACGTACCTCTCTCAGAGCCTGTTTAATCTCTCCTACTGTTGGAACATCCGTCCTAATTCTTACACTGGGGCCAACATCACCATCATTATCATCTTCCTCTTCCCCCTGGTCTATCTGAGCATCCACAGAGCGATTAAGGGTTGCAGAGAAGTGCTCCTTCCAACGTTTCAGTTGGTCCTCAGTATTCGTAAGGAGGGTACCATCTTTACTTCTCACTGGTCGATTTATCTGCATCTGTTTCCTTGACAGAACTTTTGTGATGTTGTATAGTTCTTTAAGATTCCTCTTTTTTGCTGCTTCCTCCGCCTTCTGAGACAGATTGTCTACCCAATTTCTTTGATCCCTACGAACACTACTCTTTACTTCTTGATCCTTCTCTGTATACTTTGTTTGCAATTCTGCCTTCCTTGCCCTTAGAAGCTGTTTATTTCGGGTCTTATATGTATGTTCTATTGAGCTTTGCGTCGTAACATATTTTTCTCGCATATAATGCCATTTCATGTATGTATAATGGAATCAGAATTAATATTTTGTATTTCCTAAACAACGTTTAGCACGATGTTTTAGTCTGTATACCTGATAAAATCCTAATGGCTTGTTTTCCTTTCGTAAATGCTTCTAAACTTGCTAATGAGTTTCCCAAAATATTATTCCATAATTCATTAACGAATGAAACATTGCATATTATACCTGATAAGAAAATTTGTATTAAGTGTTTGTTTTAATATCCTTAGTGAATCAACGTACCGTTACAAATCCCTATATGTAGGATTATTTTACTATAGTTTGCAACACAAAGTCACAAATCTCAACTCTGTTCTCGCCTATCGAGTAGCTGTTCAAATGTTTCCTATAGCCAAGGCGTCAGACCCATAGCCAGGATATTATTTCAGAGGGGGCTCATCCCTAATCAGCACAGTCGTCACCTGAAATGTTTGTAGAGGGGAAGGCCACTGATAAAACTTGATTAGTAGAAATAACAATGACAATAATAATTGTTACGACGGTTATAAATGTCATTTTACAATATTAACTATTATAAGTTATTAAAAAAAACCAATTTAAATCCAATTGATTATTATATAAATGGTGAGACTTTGCTACTTGATCCTCGATGAGTGAATATCCAACACAAGTGTTGTCCATTATTCTTTTTACATTTTCTACAGTTAGTGTATTGAAATTCTTAGTTATTGTATTTTATTATTAACTTTTATACATTTCGTTGAATAAAAGGCTTAAAAGTTATGGCGAAATTTTACTCATAAAGTTTATATTGTATGATCTCTCACAAAAAAACTATACATTTTGAGAGCTGTTGATCCATTTTTTTCTTTGGATTAAATTGTAGTTATTATTATTATTATTTATTATCTCAATAGGGTTACAATTAAGCCATACAACATTTCATTTAGAATAGTATTAATACAAATAATGACTTGATGCCCTATGTTGTAAAAAAAAATATATATACAAGTGCTAAATCTAAGGAAGATGAGATGAATTTACATGAGCATGTATAGTGTTACATAGTAGTAATGAAATAAGGAAAGTATGGGTGTTATTTAAAAGAAAGGAAGGTGTATGGGTTTGGATATGAGTGTGTATGGAAGTACTGTTAGAATATGATAAAGGATAGGGTTGAAAATTTAAATCATATGTGCGGGGGGGGGGGGGGGTAAGCACTGAAAATAATATTACTGTGAGTTAAAATTTATAGGCATGTGAACGTAGAAGACGACAGAACTACGCTTTGCTGGTAAAGAGTTTGACCTTCGTCGGGAGTGAATTCCAGGTCACCGCTGCTAGGTACGAGAAGGACTTCTGACCAAATATGCTTTTGTTAGGTTTGGGGATTACTAGGTATTTATGTAAGGACGATCTGGTGTTTCGGGTGCTGAACTCAGAGCGGAGCTTAATCCTATTATGCAATGGAGATGATTTGTTATGAATACTATGGACTACCTTATTCAGGTAGATGTAGTGTATTCTCGAAGTGATTGTGGGTATGTTGTAAAACTTGCGCAATCGTTGGGAATTATTTTCTTGGGGGTGCATGTGGATGGTTCTTAAGAAATTGTTTTGGATAGTTTCAAGTTTCTTCAGATGAGTTAAGTTACCGCCATAAATAAGACTAGCACCATACTCCAATACGGGACGAATAAAGGAAAGGTAGAAATGTCTACTAAGATTTCTATTGAGATATTTACGAATTTTTCGAAATATGTAAATATGGTGATAGATTTTACGAATATAGCAATTTGGAGGTTAAAATTTAGCCGGGGGTCTATAATGATTCCGAGATACTTTAAATGATTGCTTAAAGGTACTCTGGCGTCATTAAGGGTAATATCTATCGTGTTAGCCGGGATTCGCTTACCGGTGTGAAGCACCATGGCCTTCGTCTTCAGGTTGTTGATGTTGTACCAATTTAGAACTTTGGGGAATGAGTTTTCCATTTTCTCCTTTACATCCTGGTACGTTTCTTCAACATGGACGAGAAGGCAGTCATCTGCGTACAGAGTAATCGACAAATCTGAATTTATTAGTGTGATATCGTCAATATATAGGTTGAATAATTTTGTGCCAAGTATAGAGCCTTGTTGAATGCCTGCAAACACTGACTGCTCGGTGGAAAGTGAGCATCCTACTTTCGTTGAGATTTTCCTATTCGCGAGAAAACTTTCTATCCAGAGAATTGTTTTGCTATGGAACCCAAATTTATCCTTTAATTTCTGTAGTAGCAACTTGTGGTCAACAGTATCAAATGCTTTACATACGTCCAGGAAAATTAATCCAACCAGGGGACTGTTTTTTTCAGTCCAGTGTCTCGAGCCATTCGTTAACTAAACTAAGTAAGTAAACTAAGTAACAATAATTCCGAGGACACATCCTTTCTGAACCCAAATTGTCGATCAGACATAAGATTCAATTGCCTGTCTATTACCCTCTCTAAAACTCAGCTCAAAGTCGGGGTTAGAGAAATAGGCCTACAGTTATACCCTAAGGTAGGATATCCAGATCTGTGGATTGGTGTTATTATGGAGTGCTTCCAGCTTGTTGGAAACTGGCCACGTTTGAAGGACGTGCTTATTATGTCGGCAAGGGGCTCCGCTATAAGTGGGGCCAACACCATCAGAATGCTGTTGGGAATGCCATCCGAACCTCCCTTCTTCAATTTGCTTGACAATAGTTGAATTAGGATCTTAGTAATATTGGGGTCTTAGTATATTTACGCCTGAATTGTTGGGATTAACGTGGCTCGATGATTTGCAGAGAATTATAAAAATGAATATTCAGATAATGAGATATATCGGGCGGGCTTGTCGACTAGTAATTGTTGTTTTTGATTCTCTACCCGTTATCTCATTGATAACCTTCCATTTGCAGCTGTTATTGCTGGTGGTCTGGTTCACCATATCTCTGTAGTAATTTACTTTTGCTTGCCTAGTAATTGTTGTGCAATGATTCCTAAGAGATTTGTGTTGTTCCCACGTATAGTCGCAGGAAGCGGTTCTTCTGTGATATTAATTTAATAATTTGAAGAGTGATCCAGGGCTTCCTGCTTTCTCTCACCCTGAGAGTTTTCAAGGGAGCAAATATATGACCTGGTTCCTCTTTATACACTATTTTTTTCCATCTAATATTTAATCCTGCTAAAGAAGTAAAACTAATTACCACTATACACTATTTAAATTATATATTTGTAAGATTTCGGGAGGGGGCTTCAGCCCCTTAGCCCTCCCCCTGGCTACGAGCCTACATGGCGTGGATTTAATCCACTCTGGGAGTGGGGAAAAGTTGCTTTGGAAACAAGTAAATAAGCAAAGACTCTCAGGTAGGTGGGCGATCACTTGACTCGCTGAGGGATCGGTTCTTTGACGCCCACTGTTCCGGAGGAGAATCTTCCCACGTGCACTTGTCCCGTTGGCACAACCCAGCATCTCATCTCTCGAGCGTTGCTTTGGTCTTCTCTTTCTCAGAGTCTCTCGCTCACGTCGCTTATTGAAGCTACGATGACAAGGAACGGTCTGAAGCTGTGGGGAAACGGGTGCATTGCCGAGGAACACTACGGAAGGGCTTAAATAGGAATTTCTTTACCTCTTCCAACGTCTTGTACTTCCTTCATAACCACTTTGGAAATTTCATCGTGTTTCCCTCTTTATCCCTTTTATCTTAACATCATCTCGTTATCTTTTTACTTTCCTTAGTCCCTTTCTCTGCACACATCCGATTCTAATTTTAGCGGAGCTCTGATGTGATTTTTGGAACACACGTCCTTCCTCCAATGTTTTAACATTATACTGACCCCGAATTGCCGTTGGGAACTCGAGCATGCCGACGAACATTGAAATGCCTGAACTTTTCCTAGGTATCCACTACAGATTCGTTATTTTTAAAAAATGAAAATGTTTCCACGGCAAACGACCGGTGCGTAGCCTTCCTCTGCTCCATGGTAACTGAAGAGGCAAGAGTAGTAGCACAGATAAATGTATTGTAGGCAGATGTTGAACTCGGGCAACAAAATTTCTGCGCTTTAAATTAGCGTCTGCAAGAAGTTCTCGTATCGTCCGCTTGGAGGCGCCTGCTTTCACTTCTGGATCAAACTATTTACAAGAGATGGCGCTGCTAAATTTCAACTCACTACGAAGAAGGACGTCACGGGAAGACCGTCTGGGACGTGTGCTTACAAAGAAACGGTTACGAGGGTTATGGCGTTGAAGAGACGTGACTATGATTACAGCGTCAGCAGTTCGGAAACAAAGGGACGATGCGTCGTACATCAATGTAAAGACTAGATTCTGGAGAATACCTGCTATTTTACTCATTCCTCACAAATAGGAGGTTAGTGAAGATGTGACAATGCCACACACTCTCCATCCTAAGTACTAGCAAATATAAAACGGTCAGATCTTTTTGCCGAGCCCTGTATTATAACACGAACGCACATTTTGCCCTGGAGCAAGTTCCAAAAGCCACCGCTCCGTGACGCGATTCGCAGAATGTTTGGACAAATGAAAACCCTCCACACAAGAGGTCGCTGCGAAGGTTATCTTTCGGCACGTTGCGTGACCTTTGAAATGAGAGCAGATTATTCTGCGGGGGGGATTCCCGGAAGGAAGCGGCGGTGAAGAATGGATGGAGACGTGGACGGAAGATTGGAGTCTCCCGGAAGGCTGGAAGCGGTCCAGCTTGAAGGAGTGGTCTTAAATAAAAATCCGGGGAAAGGCTTTAAATTTCGCGGCAACTCCCAAGTTTCAATCAAGCTGTGACGAAAGTTTCTACTAGTTTTGCAGAGAGCATAAATGAATTTTCACGAGAGAAGTCGCAAGTAAAGCAAGTTGCCAGGCTTGCACTTAATGGGTCATTGTTGATTGCTTTTCTTTATTTTACTTCGCTTTTTGTGCCACTCTTGTCTAATTTGCGAAGATGCGGATGAGTAATGATGTGATGAAATTGATGAATGGACACTCACAAACATCCATGCCCAGGTCGAGATTCGAACCCGGGACCCCTGACGTCGTAGCGCAAATGTGCTAACCACTCCGCCATGGGTAGTAATCAATACCCTCTATCGAAGACTAATTGCCGACATCCGTGACGGAGTGGTTAGCACAGAGCTTCGAATCCTGGCCTGGCCATAGGGGTCCATTATGAGTGTTCCGTCATGGATTTCATCATCACTTATACTCATCGTCGCAATTAGCCAATAGCGGCAGAAAAGCGACGCAAAGTAACCTAATACGATCAATGGAAGCGTAATTTTTAATTTTACCATTTGTTGTTGTTTTAAATCCACTTTATGCACAGAGAGACTAATCGGAACTGGACCTACAGTTTAAAATGGGATCCGAACCACTGTGTCATTTGCCTCCACCGGGTTTCGAACCCCCAAAATCATGTGATTACAAGGCCGTATGGTTAATATTATGAACCACTTGGCAGTTCTTTTACAAGCACGCAATGTTAGTTCGACATTAGCCATTGTCTAGTGCATGGTTGCCAAAGTGTGTGCCGCATCGGCCTGGGGCGTCGTGACTGGCTTACAGGGGTACCGCGAAATGTTCCAATATGTTCAGTGAAACGATATGATTGTTCCAAACAGGTGCTTATTTAGTACTTTTCACACACAAAATGTTTCTGAATTTGAAACATGTGTTTATTTTTTAACTTGAGGCAAGCAACCTATCATCACTTAACTGAGCGTTGCAAGTGTTAGATAGGCCTACATTCTGAGTTGGGCGCCGCGGTAAAATGTCTTGAAATACTAAGGGCACCGCGGAACGAAAAAGTTTGGGAATCCCTGGTCTAGTGCTTTAAACAAGGACGTATTTAGGGGGTCCAAGGAGTTCGGACCCCCGAAAGACTTACCAAGTACTAAAATTAAGTAATGAAAAATATATTCCTTTAGCCATTGTTGTATAATTTCCTCTGAACTTGTTGGAAGACAAGGATTATATTGGTATCTTACGACTTTGAAGGACAAGAAGGACGTATTTAGGGGTCCACGGGTCCGGACCCCCCCCCCCCCCCAGAGACTTACCAAGTACTAAAATTAAGTCATAAAAATATTAACATTTGTTGCATAATCGATGGTTATTAATTTCCTCTGAACTATTCAGAAGGCAAGGATTATATTGGGATCATAGGGCTTTGAATGACATTACAAAGAAGATTTATCTACACAACTACTCAAAATAACATGCATAAAATATTAATCAGAAACTTAGTTTTCTCAAACTACATGTAACATCATTTTTGTTATTCGATAAATATTAAATTATTCATCTTTTTGACATTAATTTCATTGCCAGGAACTTGTTATTATGTAAATTATTCCGATCTTAACTACAGGTAAGCTACGTAATGAATATGCGCTGTTATATCTCTATTCTTCTACAGTCTTTTTACCTATTCGTGTAATAATAATATAATATTAATTTATGTATTGTAATTAGATTGTAATTAGTCGAGTTTGGAATACCTAAGAAGATTGTTAGTATGATAAAAGTATGCACCAGTGAAACAGAAAGTAAAATTCGTGTGGGTATTAATGTGTCTGACAAATTTACAATTCATGATGGGTTAAAACAAGGAGATGCATTATCTACATTGCTGTTTAATTTTGCCTTAGAATATGCTGTTAGGAAGGTAAAAGAAACTAACGAGGGACTAAAATTAAATGGTGTGACTCGGTTGTTAGCATATGCAGATGATGTAGACTTATTAGGGGATGATATAAATACAATTAAGAATAATGCTACAAATATTTTTCAAAACTGCTAAAGAGATAGGTTTGGAAGTTAACAAAGAGAAAACTAAATATATGCTTACAGGCCGAAACCAAGTGTTAGGTAATAATCAAAATCTAATTATTGATAACAACTCGTTTGAACCAGTTTCCAAATTCAAATACTTAGGAGTAATATTAACAAATGAAAATTATATTAAAGAGGAAATAAAAAGTAGGCTTAATTCAGGAAATGCATGTTACTTCTCTCTTCATAAACTTTTGTCTTCTCGTTTAATATCTAAGAAACTAAAAGTTAAAATATACAAAACAGTAATTTTGCCTGTAGTATTATATGGATGTGAAACTTGGTCCCTTACATTGAAAGAGGAACATAAATTGAGAGTGTTTGAAAATAAGATCCTTAGGAAAATCTTTGGACCTAAAAGGGATGAGGAGACAGGTGAGTGGAGAAGGTTACATAATTTAGAAGTACATAATTTGTATTCATGTCCAGATATTATTAGAAGAATTAAATCAAAAAGACTTAGGTGGGCAGGCCATGTGGCACGAATGGGAGAGGAAAGAGGAGTTTACAGGATTCTTGTTGGGAAACCTGATGGTAAGGGACCTGTAGGAAGGCCAAGACGAAGATGGAGGGGACCTGAAGGAAATCGGTAAGGATGGAAAAGAGTATATAGATCTTGCTCAAGACAGGGACAGATGAAAGACCTGTGTTGCTGCAGCCATGAACCTTCGGGTTTAAAAAGGCTAGAGAGTTAGTTAGTTAGTTATTGTAATTAGATTTAATATAATTGTTTTAACTTAAACATTATTATTATTCCTGAGACACTTGGTTCGGACCAAGTGACCAACCAGACAACAGCAGTGGCTCCTAGAGACACAACGCGGCGGAAAGAAGTAGTACGTGAACCTCGTTCAACTGGTGCGTTTCTTATCGTGCTGGATTGGTCGCTTCCCCACTCCCCACTTCCCTTGCCAGCATTAGGATCGGCCGCCGCAACAGTAGAAACATTTATCCAGAATTGGAATAACGAACAATAGGAGATGTGAATGTAGCTGGGAAAGTGTAGACGCGGAACATATAATACTGGAATGCACAAAATACAATAGAGAGAGAAATATCTTGCACAAAAATTTATACAGTATAATCTAAAGGTTCAGTTTCCAATAAATCTGTTAAGTTTGGTTGTCAATTCAGATGTGCGGATGGGTTGTAGTTGGTTAAAATTTTTCAGGAAGTGTAACATACAATTGTAAAAGGTAAAGTGTTATTTAATCTAGTATCTATAAAATATGGGGAAAGATTGATAATTTTAATGTAAAACAACACAAAACGGCATAAAAGCAGTTAGGTCCAAAATAAAGGAATTAATGAATGATTGTAACATAAAAATATGCAGAGGAACAGTAACGAATGTAAATATTGCCTTGTTTCACAATAGTCTCAGTCAATATAGCCGATTTCTTGGCCGTAAGGAAATGCTAACAGACTACTTCCAAAAAGTCGCCAAAACAAAATCGTACACAGAACGTGCAATAATATAGCCAGAGCTCTGATGTTTTTATGCTAAATGTGATTCTGACAGCTTATCAGCACGAAACAGAAAAAACAACAATGGAAGACGGAAGACATAGACAGCAACAATGCTTATAATTAGAAACATTGTTTTCTCGTATGTAATGAGAACAATCTGTCATCTCCATTGTCTTTTTTTCTGTCTCATGTCTGAGGTAAATAAATACGCGACCCGCTGTTTAGGTAGAAGAGGAACTGGTCGCTCAATACTCATTTTATGTGCGCATGCGCAGAACTCTTTTACGTCAGAATATTTTAAACGTCCACGTTTAACAACTGCTGCTGTATGACCGATATTTAATTACTTAGGGGAGCTTTTTCAGAACCTCTTGAATTGAAGTGAAGGGTATTGCATGCTACTGTTAATAGTTTTGGAACGTGTTTGTTTTTACTATAACAACATTCATTTCACCTATTGTTGGTGCTATGTAGATGTTTGGATAATCTAAGTTGCTTCCATGCAAGAGCAACTCAGCTCCAGTTACTCACTTTGAAAATGGCAACTTTAAGGTACATTTACGCAGAAATGGTAAAAGCATTCTTGTCTTTGTTTTAGTTGTCTCATATTTGTTTGAAACATTTCTCTAAAATACCATTTTACCAGTAAACGTTCCATCGTATCAAAATTACAATGACTGTACTGCGATTTCTATGAATCTGGTATAAATACTAACATGAATATATATGTGTAAATATACTTTTAACCAGAGACAGAGAAGGGGAGGGAGGGAGAAAGAGAAAAGGAGAGAAAGAGGAAGTGAGAGAGAGAGAATGAGAGAAAGAGAGAGAGAGATAGAGAGAAGGAGATTAATTGATTGATTTAGCTTATTTTACTTCGCTTTTCTGCCACTTTTGGCAAATCGTGAAGATAAGGATGAATGTGATAAGATGAGATATATATGAAGGGGCTATCGCAAACATATAGGGAGACACAACACGAGCCTTACAGAGGATCATACTGGCTGAATCCAGACGCCAGAGCCTCGCTAGTCTGCAAAACGCAGTCTAGGGTGTACTTCATCGAAGGGAGGTTGAAATTTGGGTGTCTTCTGAGTCACCCCTTACACCCCGGAGAAAAGAAGGCAGAAGGAGAGATAAAAAGAGACGGAGAGAGAAAAAGATAGGGAGAGAAGAAGAGAGAGTGAGGGAGAAAGAGAGGGAAAGAGAAAAGGGAGTGAGAGAAAAAGAGAGAGAGAAAATAGAGAAAATGAGAGATAAAAAGAGAGAGAAAAAGAGGGATAGAAAAAAGAGAGGAAAAGAGAAAGAGAGAGAGAGTGAAAAAAGAGGGAGAGAGAGAAAGAGAGTGAAAAAAGAGGGTGAGAGGAAAAAATAGGGAAAGAGAAAAATGAGGGATATAGAAAAAGATAGGGAAAGAGAAAGAGAGTGAAAAAAGTGGGAGAGAGGGAAAGAAAGAGAGAGAGAGTGAAAAAAGAGGGCGAGAGAGAAAGAGAGGGAAGGAGAAAGAGAGAGAGAGTGAAAGAGTAGGAAGGAGAAAGAGAGTATAAAAAGAGGGATAGAGAGAAAGAGCGGTAAAGAAAGAGAGAGAGAGTGAAAAAGAGGGTGAGGGAGCAAGAGAGGGAAAAAGAGGGGGAGAGAGAGAAAGAGAGAGATAGGGAAAATAACTATAAATATTAAAGCATGTACCAAGTGGCGTGTGGCTGTACTCACCCGTGGAAGGGACCTGCGAGGCCCCGTTATCCCCGTCGGGGGCCTGGAACTCGAAGGAGGCCTTGAAACCTTGTCCGGGGGCGCTGGAGTCGGCGATGAACTCGACGAGGATGTCTGTGGCCGATGAGAGGACTTCGAGCGCCGACTCCTCGTTGCACAGCACGGCGATCACCGACGCCTTCCGGTCCCGCCCGTCGAACACCTTGATTAGGTCCGCTCGGTTCAAGCAGCTGCCGGTGAGACAAAAACATAACTATTATATACAGAGCGATTCACATGTGATTTCCCTGAAATAGAACACTTCCGTTGTTTTTTTTTACAGGTAACATGTACAGCCAAGTTCAAAGATGAATACGCTTAACTGGGATTTGCTTCAAATTCTGAACCTCATATTATTTATAGAAACGGGATGCTCGCTCTCGCAGAACACAGACGCACACACACGCACGCACACACGCGTGAAATAGTACAGGCACATCGTAAAGGTAATACTTAATACCGAAAATGGGGTGTAAGGGGTGACCCTTTCACGTAGTACATCCTGGATTGCATTTTGCAGACTAACGAGGCTCTGGCGTCTGTGTTTTGACCAAATGTGTGCTGAGTGCACCTTAACAGCCTATTTTTAACCGAAGTCAGAATATTTTAATGTTTTAATATTTTAGCAAACAACATTACAGTTGATGTAGGTAAGGTAAGGAGCTGGACCCTGTATAACATGACGGGTGCAAATAGCCTTTAAGTGCTGACGCACCCAAATATTCAAATTCAAAAATTGAAAAAGTCAATACCGAAAACAAAGTGAGAAAACAGTATTGTGTAACATAGTAATTAACGAAGTTATCTAGTGAGAAAACGCAGCAGCCTACGACGCCAGGGGTTCGGATTCGAATCTCGACCTAGGCATGGGTATTCTTTGTGAAAGTCCCTTCATCAATTTCATCATATCATCACTCATTCTTTTTGCGATTAGCGACAAGTGGAGGAAAAGCGAAGTAAAATAAATCCAATGAATTAATCCAGAAAGGAAAGAAGCCAATGTGAACGCCGCTTCGGAAAGCCATGTCTCGCCGAGAATATATCATGGAGAGATGCTTCAGTTTCATCTCCCAAACCCTCTCCTTTAAGATGGCCGATCTCCGTTTCCAAATAGTGGCATCGCCATCTTTCTCATTAACGGGACTTCGGAGGGAGGCCCAGGGAGTCGGAACAAATAGGAGAAGTTAATTACACCGAGTTGATATCTGAGCCGTTGGATGAAAGTGGAGCTTAAGGGAAGGGCGCCTCGAGCAGACGTAACAAACAATTTCAAGGAATATATCCAGTCTTCTGCAACGGAAAATATTGTAGGAGTTTGTCTAAAAGAAACTTGTGAGTAGTAGTTTGAAAAAGTCAAATGACAAATATAGGCTGTGAATGAAGCAAAATGTGATTTAAGAGAACAATTTGGTTCATTGATTGATTAATGTAGCATAAGTTAGTTCGCTTTTCTGCCACTTGTCGCTAATCGCAAAAATGAGGACGAACGATCATAAGATGAGAGAGATGAAGGGACAATCCTAAACATTCAGAGACGACGCAACACGACCCCCACAGAGGATTATACTGGCTGCGAATCCAGACGCCAGAGCCTCGCTAGGGTGTACTACGTGGAATGGAGGTTGACAGTTGAATGTTTTTGGAAAGGGCCGCTCCTTACAATCCAAGAGAAATAAGGGAATGTTCACCGCCATGAAGCCTGCAAGTTAAAAAGGTACTCCGGGTAATGAAAGTGACTCCACTAGGAACTGAACCAGGACCCACCACATTTGATTTTTGTTACTTAGCGTCGCTTGTCTGCCACATTTGGGTAATTGCGACGATGAAGATGAGTGATGATATTATACCCTCACAAAGAGCACCCATGCCATGTACCACTGTCGTAGTGCTTTCTGATAACCACTTCCCCGCGGAAATCGACAGGGCCCACCAGATGACAATGGCACAAGTGACAGCAAGTGTTGTACCTATTTAGGAGCGTATGTTATTTCTTATACCTCTCTCGTATGTATTTGGTTTGATTTTAGTTGATGTTTTAAGTCCACTTTATGAACAGTAAGGCTAATCGGGACTGGACCTACAGTTTAAAGTGGGATCCGAACCACTTGTGCCTCCACCGGATATCGAACCCGGGACCCCTCGATTACAAGGCAATGACGCTGCCACTGCGCCATGGGGGAGGCCCATCCTCTCTCGTATGTAAAAACGCAGTGTAGCGCGTATTAAGAAGAGGAAGTACAAGACATTGGAATTTAAAGAGAGATAAGAAGAAAGACGTGTGTTAAAAAGAAAAAAAATATGTAATTTATAAGAATGACAGAAAATTTATAAATTATGTTTCAAGTTATAATTAGTTAGATTAAAGATGATTGGAGTGGCGGGGAAATTGACTCCTGTACACTGAAATATTCCCACTGGAATCCAAACCTAGACACCAGTTCTCATCAAGACAAAGTGAAGCAGGAAGACCCATTATAAAGGTTAATATGTATTAAAAAGTAACACTGAAATAAAATAAATTAGTTCAAATGCGTAAAATACGTTGTTACGAAGCATATGTTCAAAAGCTTTAGCAATGTCCACTTTATACCCCGATAGACCAATCGAGACTGGGCCAGTAATTAACTGGTAATCAGATCACTGATTTGTTCCATCGCCTGGAATCGAACTCGAACTGCTTAATAGTAAGGTAAGTAATGTCATACACACGTTACATGTACGTTAACATGTAGGACCTGTAAAATTGAATTAAACTGTAGTTTTAGTTTACTTTATGCACATATAGACTAATATGGACCGGACCTACAGTTTAGAGTGGGATCCAAACCACTGTGTACCTCCACCGGGTATCAAACCCGGGATCCCTTGATTACAAGGCGACGACGTTACCACTACGTCATCGGGGAGGCCGGAGCTGTAAATATATTGACCTTTCTAATGATGCAGTGTCGCCTTGTAATCGAAAGGTCTCGGCTTCGATCCGCGATTGCTTATTGGTTCGGAACCCAGTTTCAAATTGTAGGTCCAGTCCCGATTAGACTTTCTGAGCATAAAGATTGAGTGATTTAGTTTACTTTACTTCGCTTTTCTGCCACTTATTGGCAATCTATAAGATGAGGATGAGGGATGATATGAAATTAATGACGTGTACAATAAACACCCATAAACGCCATGCCGGTATTCTAATCCGTGGCTTATGGCGCGGAGCATATATGTCTGTAAACATAAACCAACTTTTAAGACATTAGCAGCATGAATATTAATTGTCACTAAACAATAAACACCAAGAGTACGTTTGTAATCAGTCCCTTCTGTAATTCCGTGCAAAATAAATGAGTCCGCAAAGAAACATAAAGTTCCCCATTTGTACCAATCTCTGTAAAAAGTTCGGGAAACGGGCCTCGTGCAAGAAGTTCCCGCCGTTGACGGTAGATGGCGTAAGATACTTAGTGCCTCCGCTCTACCGGCGAGTTTCGGAACTAGGCAAACAATGAACTGAGAAGTGAACGGAGAACTTTGAACCACATCAAACAAAGTTTACGGTGAAGCGTGAAGTTCAGGATAAAAGGCTGTGTCTTTTAACTCAGTATTAAAACTTTGTTTCTGACAAGAGAACCCCCAAGCCTTTCCAGTTAGACAGACAAAGGGAAAACGGGAACGCGACATGGTGACACAATGCTTAAGGCTTCCTTTGTTAATATTTTATATCGTATCTCCAGTTCTCTCCAACAATCACCACGGGATAAGGAAGGTGGAGGAGAGGGAGAGGGAGAGAGAGAGAGAGAGAGAGAGAGAGAGAGAGAGAGAGAGAGAGAGAGAGAGAGAGAGAGAGAGAAATAGAGAGTAAAAAGAACAAGAGAAAAGCTAAGTGAAGTGAAGGAAGTGAGAGACAGAGATAGGCATAGAAGATGAATAAAAGACAGAGCATATGCAGAGATATGAGATATAGAGAGAGAGACAGAGAGAAAGACAAAGAGAGAGAACGAGAAAATTATATAAAAAGAGAGAGAGAAAGAAATAGAAAGATAGAGAGAGAAAGAAATATAAATAGAGAGAGAAATAAATAGAAATAGAGAGAGAAAAAGAAATTGAAATAGAGAAATAGAAATAGAGAAAGATAAAATGGAGAGATAAAAATAGAAATAGAAAGAGAGAGAGAAATAGAGAAAGATAAAAATGGAGAGAGCGAGAGAAATAGAAATAGAGAGAGAAATTGAGAGAAAGAGATAGAAATAGAAAGAGAGGGAAAGAGAGAGAGGGGGAGATAAATAGAGAGGGAAGAGAGAGAGAGAGAGAGAGAGAGAGAGAGAGAGAGAGAGAGAGAGAGAGAGAGAGTGAGTGACTGAGGCTAAGTAAACTAAAAGAAATGAGAAACACGGTCTCTCGTATATGTGTATGCATTTTTTTTTCAAAATAAATTCATTTCCATCTGTCAAGCTTTGTGATTTTCATTTTGTTTTAATAATTTTTATGAATTTCTTGGTGTAGTATTCAAACCATAACATTCTCATTTATGTACTCTTTATGTAATAAAATTCCTTCTATTTTAATTTTTTTTGGAGAATGGCAGACAATTTAAATAATAAAATTTAACAATTTTAATTTGGGAAATTGTTTGGTAAGGAGGGGATCCTAACATACCCCATCGGTACAAGTAGAATCTTGCCCAGAGACTTGTCAGAACTTGCTTCTAGATTTTGTTGAGAAAGAGGTTTTACACAGGAAGCGGCCGTGGCTCACCTTGAGCCATGTGAATGAAGGTCGGGGCAACGGGAACGAAACCAGGTGATCTAGGAAGCAGGGGGTGTTTTGATTGCACAGGGCCGCATGGGTTCTGTTGTTTTTATAATTTTGGGTGTTTTACATGCATTTGGACTTGCTGATGCTGAAACTGGCATTAGTTTTCTCACATCACGCAAGAATTTTTTACAATTCACGATTTATATATGTGGGTTGTGGTATGCACGTTTCAGTGCAATTGAAGTGATTGTCGCTAGATGTCACTGGTAAGTTTCAAAATTATTCAACAAGTAATAAAGACAAATACGCTTTAAATACAGAGAAGTTTTGTTTTATTTAAATTAATTAATATGTTTCTTGCCTAAATGCTGAAAATAATACTATGTAAAACATTGATATATCATTTGAAATTAATTTTTTATGTAACTGTTAAAAGTCCTAATTTGCTTCCATGATACGTTGATCTCCTACATTAACATTTGGTTGTTCAGTGTGGTACATTACTGTGGTGTGGCCATGGCATCTCGTGGTTGTCTGAATAGCCCAGATGTGTTTTGCTACATCTGTGGTGAATTTGTTCCCCAGATTCAGAGACAGGAAATTACAGATTTTGTAAGAAGAGCATATTACCCATACTTTAAAATTAAACTAGGAGATCAAGATAAATTGTAGGCCCCACACAAGGTATGTGTGGAATCTTTACGAAACTGGTGCACAGGAAAGCGGCCATCTATGCCATTTGCAATACCCAGGGTGTGGAGGGAGCCTCAGGATCACAGCAATGATTGTTACTTCTGTTCCTGTGAAATTGTAGGTCGAAATATTAGAAACAAGAAGAGGATAATGTATCACAATATTCCCTCTGCAATGAGACCTGTGTTGCACGGTACAGACTTGCCTGTACCGACACCTCCATCAAAGTCTTGAGTGTGTAAGTGATCCTCGTTCACTAAGTGATTCAGTGGAAGGAAGTAAAATGGAAGATGACATTTATGCCCCCCCCCCCCTTTCACGGATCTCGTGACCCTATACCGTTCACTCAAAGCAAACTCAACGATTTAGTTAGAGACCTAAATTTATCTAAAGAATCAGCTGAGCTTCTTGGTTCCAGACTTAACGAAAAGAACTTGCTGGCATGTGGAACAACATTTTCCTGGTACAGACACCGAGAAAAAGAGTTCAATTTTCCTTGTCTTTCAACTGATAGGAAATAAGTTCCCCTCAGTTCCTATTGCTCATTCTGTGTCACTAAAAGAAATCTACAGCAATATGCAACTTGTTCTTAATAAAATTAAATATGAGGAACATGGTTGGTTGGCGTGTGGTGATCTTAAAGTTTTGAGCATTTTACTTGGACTACAATGTGGATATACGAAAATGCCATGTTACATCTGTGAGTGGGATAGTAGGGCACGAAATTACCACTGGGAAAGAAAAAGAATGGCCAATATGGAAAACATTGAACATCGTACAACAACATTTAGTCAGTCCTGAGAAAGTTGTACTTCCTCCTCTTCATATCAAATTAGGGCTGATTAAACAATTTGTGAAGGCACTTAACAAGGAAGGACAATGTTTCCAGTTCATATGCAACAAATTTCCATCCCTGTTGTACGGCAAAGTGAAAGAAGGTGTTTTTGTTGGACCAGATATTAGGAAATTAATTAATGATAAAGACTTCGAGGAAACAATGACTGTAGCTGAAAGAGATGCTTGGATAGCATTTAAAAGTGTAGTGTTGAACTTCTTGGGGAACCACAAAAGTCCTGATTACAGAGAAGTTGTTGAGAATATGTTACTTAAATTTCAAGAGCTGGGTTGTAACATGAATCTCAAATTACAATTTTTGCATTCACACCTTGATAACTTTCCACAAAATCTCGGTGAATTAAGAGACTACTGTAGGGCATTGTACAGAGAAACGCCAGAAAGTTAGGAAAGCTTACAGAAGAAAGCGTGCTAAACAGAACTGAAAAATATGTATTGTGTAATGATTTTCTTGTGTGTACCTATATTATATTCTGCTATATGTCGTTTCCTATATTATATGGGTCCTTTGTGTCTGTCTATATTCATTTTAAAATAAACATGTTGATGCGTTTAGTGTGATAAGCTACTTATTCTGATTAAAGAAAAGAAAAATTATAAGAAAACAGTATGTTATATTGGTCAAAGCCCAAATTTTGAAATTTGATTTGTAAGAAAACCTTGCGTGATAGAGAAAAACGAATTTCATATTCGTGATCAGCATGGCACAAATAATAAAGTTCACCTATTAAACAAAAAACAACATTAAATTGAATTTAATTTGCGGCCCTGTGTTGTCATCGCTGAGAGGAGTAACACTGCTAAGGGAGAGTCTATTCGTACCGAACGGGGTAAGTTATCCCTTATCCTGTAATTTGCCATTCTCAGTCAGAAGGTTGGGGACTTAAACATCTGTCATGTCATTTACTTGTTTATTAGTTTAGTTACCTCACATCTGGCCCTTTTAGGCCATCGCAGCCAGCAAGTGATGTAATTTAAGAATGAGTTACAACCCCATTGGTTCGATCCCCAGTTCTACAGAGTAGAACGTTACGATAGAGATACTGTTAGTATACTTGGATTTTTATTCATTGGCGCAATTTTCTGCCACTTCTAGCTAATCGCGACGATGAGGATAGTTGATGGTATGATGAAACTCACATAGAACATCTATACCCAGGCCGCTGTGATAACCACTCCGCTACGGAGGCCGGCATAGAGGAACATGAGATGAAGCCGAGAAGGGAAAACGGAAGGAAAAATGATGAGGAAATCGTTGAGTAAACAGGATGAAAAATAGAGTGAGGAAAGAAAACAAAAAAAGGATCGAAAAAGTTACGAGGAAAGAAAACGAGCTAATTTTTCCTTATCCCAAAGGGAGGTAAATACCCCCCTCCCCTCCATATGCGTGAACATTAAGACAAGAAAAAAAAGTTCAGTTTGATCGTTCTCGTTTCAAACCGACAACTTATCTTGAACCACGGCGGAGAGTTATTGAAGTAAACTCACAAAGTTATTCGATCGTTAACTCATTAACGCAGTCATAAATCCCGGTGTCCCCACGGAACGAGGAATGTCATCAAAGCCGTCTGGAGGGAAGCCACTTCTTGCCGGCTGAAGGAAAACTTGCTTTCCTGTCTAAGGCTCACAAATTACGACGACAGACCTCACGGGGCTGAGGGATTTCTTGGTTTAGAAGCATCTCCGAGTGTAGGCAACATTTCATACATTCTTCTGCTCCAGTTTTTACGATGTTCGTGGTTGTGAAAGCATATTATCTGTCTCAGCATTTATCTAACAAAAATTAACATTTTACTGTCAATATTAATATTACAAGAGTCAAATAAAAACCTTAAAAGTTCATTAAAAATTGTAGGACAGAGTGTATACAGCTCAAATTTACATGAGGTATCAACTGTTATTTACAAAACGACCACAAGGCTGCAACACTGATCAAGTGAGCTTCATTCATTCATACTTTATTGGTTTTAGCCGTATACCAGCTCTACACCAAGTGTCCTAAACATACGTCATGGATGTAACATGATACTGTTACATCAAATTACAAATTTTGAATATATACAGTTTTCATATACATTATATATCTACATCAATATCATGCAAAATCTAATATTAATAGTAAATAGAATTGTTATATCTGGTGACTATATCAAGTTACATATTTTAGATATTTACAATTTTCATATGGCATTATTAATATCATTAAAAAATCTAAAAATGATAAATACAATTGTTACATCTGGTGATGATATTAAAGAGGATAAAGAAGTTGGGAGAGGTATTCCTCTTTTTTATTAAGTTCTTGAATAAAATCTCCCTTTGAGTGGTATAAAGCGGACATTGAAATATAACATGATGAGCATCTTCCTGGTCTAGATTGCACTTGCACATAGGTGAATTAACTAAATTAATTTTATATAAATGGTAATTTAAACGTATGTGACCTGATCTCAATCTTAGTATTAAAACTAACAACTTTCTGGGTATATTAAATGTATAAAACCACGGAGTCTTATTGTTTAAATGTAGTACATTTTTATATGAATGACAAAACGCCATTTTCGTTATTTTAAAGATGGCACCTCCTGTACACACTTCCACCAGTGAAGGGGAGTGGTTTCTTGACCTCTGTCAGCTTAAAACTTGCAGAAATTTCTGTGCATGCTTGCCACACCAGCAAGTTTACTAATGGAGAAGAAAGTTCGACAATGGCCTCAGTTCGCAGTTGTTAGGATAAGCTATCTTAGCATAAATACACTGCAATTTTTGGAGGCTTGACCAAAACGTCATTACTTATGCTAAGAGACCTAACATCCCTAACCTAACAACGAAAGCATTTCGCCTGACGTCTGAAGGTGAAGAGCGGGGATTGACCAAAAAGGTGTTAGACATGTGTGCAGTAAGTCAGATCCATTGCAATTACGCAAGCCACACGATATATTTGCTATAAAAAAACAAGCTGAGTATATAACAGGTGAGTCGACTAAGTTCGTCACAGCGATCAACGTCATCATATTGTGTACATTTTGCAGGGTCACCTAAAGAAGATATGAGTAGCTTGTTTATCAAGAAAAGTTTTGTTATGGAACAAAGTTTACGAAAAAGATTTTGAAGAGTACTCCGTTGTGTTTAGTGCGGTGTGTGTGATGCTGTCAAGCAGCAGTTCTCTGGCTCTGAAAAAGGGGTGTAATTAGTAACATTTGCTAAAGTCACCCAACAGTCAATCTCACTTCTACGTAGAAAATTCCGGTAAATGCAACATTGTAGGGCAACGAGGCTCTGGCGCTCTGGACTTGCAGCAATTATAATCCTCTGTGCTTCTCTTGCTTGTGTCGTCCATATATGTTCGTGATTGTTCCATTATCAATTCCATCTGGGCGATTAGCCAAAAGTTGCAGAAAAGCGACATTAAATAACCCAAATCAATCGATCTGATTCTTAAAAAATTGTTTTAAGGGGGTTCTAAAGCCATGCTAAAGCATAGACCCGAATTTCTAAGGGTAACCATACAACTAATATAGATTCGGTAAGGAAGAAATTTTCCGATATAAAAGATTGTTTTATTCACTAGAACATGTGAACCTTATAATTTTGTTACGATTGAAGGGATTTAAGTAAATAATAGAAAATATAAGGTCTCCGTCATGTTCAAACTGCTGCGTACAGATGGCGCTGAAGTGGTAGTTTTGTTAATACCGGTGCATTTTCTTTCTTTTATAACTAGTATGGAAGATTTCGTGGTAAAACAAAGATCTCATGTTCTTCCCGCAAGCATCTGAAATACTATGTGAAAAAATGAAAACATTTCGTACCTTCAGAGAGTAGTGCTTATCATTAAAACTTTTGAAGTGGCGTTTCGTCGCAATGTACTTCGTGATGCAGATTTTAGCCAACACTGTTGCCAAGATTTCACTACGTGCTTTCTAACGATATGATCAATACAAGTTCTTGAAAGAGTGAAAATCAAACCAAGCTACCAGAGGATATCGAATCCCGTTAGATACGAGAACAAGGGAACAAATATTCCACGGAGGATCTTAAAAATCTGAACAAGCTTGAAGGTAAGTCTTAATATTTAATTGCTTGTTGCTGAATATTATCCATCAAAGGCAAAAATGTTTGAAATGTAGGCAAAATGTATAATTTATTTACATGTTGAAGAAATATCTTCTGATGTAATATCGGGAGAATATCGCTTGACACTGCATGACTTTTTTAACTTCCAAACGAAGTTGATAATTCTTTATAAATGTAAAATCAGAATAGAATGTTATAGTTTACGTTAGGCATAATCCTAATAACTACCGTTTTGAGATCATTACTATAGCATAAAATATACGTAGCTTCATATAGATTATATCTGATATCATTAAATCAATATTGCATAAAATGCTCTATTTTCATTCCTGTAAGTTAATTTCCAAACCTACGAAACTCGTGCTATTCACATGTACAACATCGGAATGTTTATTACAAATCAGTAGTTTGTTCAAATGTTTTTTTACTTTGCCCTTGTACGTGGTTGACTTGCTGACCTATTTTCTACAAGAGTTTGTCTCTTTTTATTTTTGAAGCAGCTCGCAAATATTCATATGTATTAAATAGGTCAGGCTAAGTTAGGTTTGATTCGAATAGATGTAATGTGAGATCCCTGAATGTTGCAAGTTTCCAATGTCGATTGTCTAATCGAGACTGAATCTACGGTTTACCGTCACATTCCATCCACTGTGAAATGTGTTTTCATGAGGACAGAAACCAGGAACCTCTTGATGGCGAGGTGATAGTGTTATCCACCAGGAGGTCCAGTTCTCATTTGATAGTAACACCTCACACAAGTGTCTTAAAGAGAGAGACATATTAAGGACTAAATCACCACTCCAAAAACTCCCAGGTACCTTCACATGACGCCATTTACGTCAGCGAATAGCATTCACCTAGCAACGATTGACTCACCTTCCATCAGGCAACCCGGCAACTAGTCCCGCTGGTGTTTGCTGTCTTCATTAACTTTAACAACCTAAATTCTATTTTCCAGTTTAATTTATTCAGGAATTTCCGTTTATCAGCAGGGATTAAGACCGGGGTTCAGGTAAATCTGATTAAAATCCACAGTTAATTTAATCTTTCCCTATTTCTTCATTAACTGCGACCAGAGCCTGTTAAATATGGCTGCAAATGGCCATGTTGTTTTGAGATTAAATTATGTAATGAATTTATTGCCGTGGAAAACTGCACTCTGTGACACATTGGCAGGATTTGAAAACGCGTTGAAACGTAGCAGGCTGCTTATGAACAATTTCTGCGTGATTTGCTGTAATAATGAATAATGGTCTGAATATTAGGACGTGGTACAGTGCTCTGAACATCTGACGAACAGTTAATTTTGAATGCATTTGGTTTGGTTGTTTTCATTAACGTCGCTTATTTCTACCATTCTGTTAATCGCGACGCACTGGATAAGCAGACGTGGATTTATATATGTGAAGGCCCGGAGTACCAACATCGTGAGGCAACCTATGTACAATCACATTTACAATTTGTGTTAGCAGGTTAGTGAATTTCTTATATTTTGTGGTCCTTCACAAAGAATTTTTCCCTCAGTTTAGACCCTGGGATCTAGTACACCCTAAATCCCACTAAATCCACGCTGGAGTATAAAGTGGCGTTTTTTAAAGTTACCACACCAGCATTCATCTAGAGTGATTTGGTTATTTTAATGGTAAATTTCTTATCTCCGGAAAACGGCTGACATTTGCTAGTTCATTTAATTTCAATATTCGTGCTTACGTATTCTGCATTGAGAAACATTGGTGAAGGTGGCATTTCGCTTAATTCACAGAAATAAGCTCTATTTGCGACATATCGAGTAAGTTTTCTTCGTTTCTTTTTGTCTTCGGTAACACGCAAAATGGCGGTCACAGTTTCACTACCGTACTCGGCATGCAGTGTTTCCACCCCAATGCACCCAAAAATACCTACGTAGTCCCACAAACCATTGACGCATAGCCCCACGAACCATTCATACATAGCCCCACGAACCATTTGCAGTAAGGTTAGGTTAAGTAGGGTCACGTTTAAGTTACAATAGTTAAAAATAGGTTTAGAAAAAATATTCGTAGCCCCACACACCACTCTCGCATAGTCCCACGAACCATTGACACATAGCACCACAAACCATTTGCGGAAATGTACCTTCTTCAGTTACAAAAACACGAGTTTGGAAACACTGACCGGGATTACGTCATCACACACAGGCTACATCCACCTGGAAGTAAATGGATGCAAGAGCTTTCGTGCATCGGTCACATATTTATATCGAAAAATAGATGGTTTACCGGCAAAATTCAATGAACGATGCGAGAAAACACTTCTCCGAACTTCCACAATTATAAAGAAACTGCATTCGGTAAGTAATTTCTCCTGTAAATTTGAAGAGATCCGTTTTCCGGAGATAAGAAATTTACCATTTTAATTCGCTTTTCTGCTACTTTTGGCTAATGGCGACCATAAGGATGATCGGTGATATGATGAAAGAACAGTCAAAAACACACATAGTCACATCATGACACGATGCAAGTCCCACAGTGGATTATTCTGACTGTGACGCCATAGCCTCGTTAGTCTGCATAATGAGGTCCAGAATGTGCACTCGAGTGCCTTGATCAAATGTCACCTCTAGAGTGACCGAGGAACATGGAATGGAAATTTTTTGGCTGGACGTGCCTTGGTAAACGAGAAACGCATATTTTTACGAGGATTCATCGGCGTGTGCAGCACGCTACGACGCCATCGGTTCCGAATTCGAATCCTGGCCTGGCCACGGGTGAGGTTTGTGTCCCTTCAATATCATCATAACACATCGTCACCGTCGCGATTAGTGGTAGAAAATCGACGCCAAATAAAAAAAAATCAAATTTTTACATTTTGGAATAAGTAGTTTGGTAACAGTTTCCTACATCGGAGACACATTTCTTCATTTGTACAGAAAACTTACACAAATGAGTTTCTCTAACGTTTCCAACTTTAGTCGAGGTATTTTCTTTCATCGTGGAATCTATTTGACCGGGAAATCATGTATTTTTCAAGAGAAATATCTCACCGACGCACAATTGCCATTGCTTTCCTACTTGAACCGGATGCTCCATACGTTGGGATGACGTAACCCCCTGTCAGGGTTTCCAGCCCCCTTTTTTTAAACTATGCATGCCTAACCTAACCAAACTTAACCTAACCTTATCGGAATGGTTCGTGGGGCTATTCGTCAGCTACCCGTGCATAATGTACAATTTGCACACGTGACGAACACGATAGTAGGTATTTTTCGGTGAAGAAGATTGGAAACACTGATATTCGAAAGCAAAAGAAGCGATATCATTCGCAATATAAGCGATATCGCACCGTTACGTGCGTTCGGTAGCACTTAGAAAAAGGCGTTATTTTAGTAGAAAAAGTGTTTGTTCTCGTGTAAAAAGCATAATGGCACCTTGAACTATGTTCCACAATACACAATTGGTAAGTACGAACTATGCGAAACAGAAAATATCCGATTTTAATGTGTCTCCGATCTATGAAACTGGTACTAGTAGTTCTCTTACAAGTATGAATTATAGGCTGTAAAGGTGTTAATAAGTTGTAAATGTAATATCGTGGTCACGCAAGCAGACATTCTGAACAAAATAAAATATACATACGTATATAGGTATATATATGAACAAAATATTGAACTGCGAAACAAGGGAATGCTTAACTGGTAATTTGGTATTTGTTATTTAGCGTGGTTTTCTGGCCACTTCTGGCTAATCGCGACGACGAGGATGAGTGATATGATAAAATTGATTAAGGGACACTCACAAACAACACTCATGCCCAGGACGGGATTCGAACCCTGGACCGCTGATGTCGTAGCGGACTGTGCTAACCATTCCGCACGGAGTTAAATGCAGGACCTTTTTCCACTCGACCATTTTTACACTGTAGAAACAAGTAGATCTCTTACAAGGAGGAATTATAGAATATTCGTTAATGCAATGACGTAATCATAGAAACACAATCCCCACACACGTATCGGCCTGCGAAAGAATGCCTAAGTAATAATAGGTTAAGAAGAAGAAGACAAAACTGAAGCAAGGACTAAAGAGGAAGAAAGGAAATAAAAAAAGCAGTTTGAGACACAGGTAAGGACGTAAAAACAGAAAAATAAAAATAGATAAGGAAGACGAGCCAAACCATAAAAATACCACAGCGGAAGTAAGGAACCATGAATATGACCGGCTCCTGTAGCAGAACAAGCAAGGCTTTCAAAAATGCGTTTAACCCGATTACACCCTCCGCTCGACTCGCTGTTCACTTCACACTCCAACACGTTTACGAGTTTCCATCGGAGAGGGGCGGCGATGCCAATAGAGGCGAGCGACCCGTTTCAGAAGACGGGAGAAATTCGAGAGCTTTCGGGGGAAGAAAAAGGGCGCGAGATCTTTGACTCTCTTCTCTTCCTTCTGATTAAACGCCGTCGGATATCAAAGGGATAAAACTGAGGCAGGAAAACCCATTATTCTGTTCTTCTCGGGAATCCACGATTGATGGACTTTGAGAGGCAGAAACGGCGAAGGGATCTCCGGTGGAGAAAGGGCGCGAACATTCAATACGTCACTGATGACGTCAGCGCGGGGCTTGAACGAAAAACCGATTTCTGAATCAGTTTCCTTCAGTTATGCTTAATTTCCAAGGTGATCATAACCCTTAGATCAGTGTTCCTCAACCGCGGCTCTGGTACCAATGGATGACAAGAAAAACTCAATATGCTGACCAAGGCAGTAATTTATTTTATTATAAAACATAAACTAAACGTAACGTTTCAACCTTCTAGCAAGGTCTTCTTCAGACTCTGCACCAAGTACAAATGTAACAAGATACAAAAACAGGACGATATATATACGCAAAGCAGAGTCTGCAGAAGACCTTGCTAGAAGGTTGAAACGTTACGTTTAGTTCATGTTTTATAATAAAATAAATTACTGCCTTGGTCAGCATATTGAGTTTTTCTTATCGTGGAAACAAGGCTTAATGGCGTTACAATGGATGATATTCAACTTGACATCAATCAGTGCACTTTGGGAAGTGTCATGTTAGCAGGATCAAGAGATAAGCGAGGATTCCAGCTGTGGGTCGGAGGACGCACTGCCCCAGGCACTGGTATAGTGCAGCTTTGATTGCATAGGTGGCAGCACCTTACACAACAGGAAGAAATCGCATTTGTCTGGAAAACAGATTCGCTCTAAGGAAAACGTACGAGAAGCCTTCTTACAGCGAGAAATTTGCGATATTTTGTACATACACATTCCTCATATGAACACGATGATCATAACTTGAATCACTTCGGAAAAGATCGTGCGCACAATGATTAATCGTCAAGCTTTCAACGAAGGATCTGGTCTGTGGGTTGAAATATGGCGTGATTTCGCGCAATGAATTCTTGGGAGAACTTGTTCGCTGAATTTCTTGTTCGAGTATTTCGGTATCTAGATGTCACAATTACATATCCGCTGACTGTACATGTTAATAAATTATAAAGTTTGAATAATTAGCCTAGGGACCCCTGGCGTCGTAGAGCGCTGTGTTGCTGGCAGGGTTGTTAAAGGCCCTGCAACCCATAAATTCTAATTTGTTCTATTGGGTTCCGCTGCAGGACCGGAACCTTTTTTTTCTCGCACAATTTAAATTCGGTCCCAGTTGCGTATTGTTACATTGAAAAAAAGGTTCCTGGACCGTATTTAAATTGTTCCTGAAAAAAGTTCCTGGACCGTATTTAAATTGATGCGGGGAAAAAAGGTTCCTGGACCGTATTTAAATTGATGCGGGGAAAAAAGTTCCTGGACCGTATTTAAATTGATGCGGGGAAAAAGGTTCCTGGACCGAATTTAAATTGGTGCGAAAAAAAGGTTCCCGGACCGTATTTTAATTGTTCCTGAAAAAAGTTCCTGGACCGTATTTAAATTGATGCGGGGAAAAAAGGTTCCTGGACCGTATTTAAATTGATGCGGGGGAAAAAGTTCCTGGACCGTATTTAAATTGATGCGGGGAAAAAAGGTTCCTGGACCGAATTTAAATTGGTGCGAAAAAAAGGATCCCGGACCGTATTTTAATTGTTCCTGAAAAAAGTTTCCTGGACAGTATTTAAATTGATGCGGGGAAAAAAAGGTTCCTGGACCGTATTTAAATTGATGCGGGAAAAAAGGTGCCTGGACAGTATTTAAATTGATGCGGGGAAAGAAGGTTCCTGGACCGTATTTAAATTGATGCGGGAAAAAGGTTCCTGGACCGTATTTAAATTGATGCGGGGAAAAAAGGTTCCTGGACAGAATTGAAATTCTTCCGTAAAAAAAGGTTCCTGGACCGAATGGAAATGCTTTCTGGAAAAAAGGTTCCTGGACCGTATTTAAATAGATACTGGAATAAAGGTTCCCGGACCGTATTTAAATTCATGCAGAAAAAAGGTTCCTGGACCGCATTTTAATTGATCCTGAAAAAAGTTCCTGGACCGTATTTAAATTGATGCGGGGAAAAAGGTTCCTGGACCGAATTTAAATTGGTGCGAAAAAAAGGTTCCCGGACCGTATTTTAATTGTTCCTGAAAAAAGTTCCTGGGCCGTATTTAAATTGATGCGGGGAAAAAAGGTTCCTGGACCGTATTTAAATTGATGCGGGGAGAAAAGTTCCTGGACCGTATTTAAATTGATGCGGGGAAAAAAGGTTCCTGGACCGAATTTAAATTGGTGCGAAAAAAAGGATCCCGGACCGTATTTTAATTGTTCCTGAAAAAAGTTTCCTGGACAGTATTTAAATTGATGCGGGGAAAAAAAGGTTCCTGGACCGTATTTAAATTGATGCGGGGGAAAAAGGTGCCTGGACAGTATTTAAATTGATGCGGGGAAAAAAGGTTCCTGGACAGAATTGAAATTCTTCCGTAAAAAAAGGTTCCTGGACCGAATGGAAATGCTTTCTGGAAAAAAGGTTCCTGGACCGTATTTAAATAGATACTGGAATAAAGGTTCCCGGACCGCATTTAAATTCATGCAGAAAAAAGGTTCCTGGACCGCATTTTAATTGATCCTGGAATAAAGGTTCCTGGACGGTATTTAAATTGATCGGGGGAAAAAGGTTCCTGGACCGAATTGAAATACTTTACGGATAAAAAGGTTCTTTGCGGTCCAGAACCCATTTACGCTTGCTGATTTTCTCTCCTGGACCGGAATTGAATTTGTTTAAAATTTCTGGACCTTTAACAACCCTGGTTGCTGGATCTATAAAATAGCATCGGATAGATTGGTAGAGACGGTCCTACCCCATGGCCCTCACGATTACCCCATTGGATTTTTCCTTTTGGGATACATTAAGGACAGGTTGGATGTGAAACCTGTGCCAGCTGTTCAGGCATCACGCACGCAGTTGCGAGTGGCAGGGGATCTGCACGCGAATGCACATGCCAAGCGCCGCGACACACACTTTAAGCCCTGATTAGCCTATCACGGCACGGAGCGGACTGGAGCTTTCATTGCACTTCCGAGGGCTTTCATTGAACCGGTCGCAATCAATGGAAACTAAAATATTTAAAAATGCCTAATGCTTTAATTGAAACTTGTCCAATACGTGGACTCGGTGATTAATAGATCTATTTGTGGCCCGCAAATGTGACGGAGGCGCCGAACATCAGAGGAACGAATTCAGGTGGAGGAATTTACGGCTCTTCATGCTGTTAGCGAGAACGTACACTCTGTCCCGGGGATCTATGGAGCAAGCGAACGAAAACAAGTCATCTGCGCAAGTAGTAACTCGAGAGGGCTCCACCAATGAACGCGTGAGAGGGGATGGGATTGCGTGGAGGGGAAAACATTGCCGTTTTTAGCAGCTCTCACTGGTTTGCCCCGCTCTCTCGTTCTCTACCGTTATGCGCTGCGTCGCATGTAAAATGTACCATGTGAAGGGCGAAACTGACTCAACAAAAATATTGTAACGTTCTCTAAGGTGTGGGCAACAACATACACCTATGTACAGTCACGGACACTTTTGCGTTCAAAGCCAACGATATCATTGCAACACAGAAATGTTCGTGACTCTACCGCATTAGTGTTGCCCACGAGACGAGACTTTGCCCTGTCTCGTCTCGTGGAGTCTCGTGGAAATGCTGTCTCGTCTCGAAAATATTAGTTTGTCTTATGACACATGGTCAATCTCGTCTCGTCTCGAATTGTTAAAAGCCTGTCCCGTCTCGTCCCGTGGGCAACACTATACCGCATAAAATATCATAGTTTATAATATGGATTAGAAGCTCACATCTAGTAAATCGCAATAATTAGTGTACAGGCACCGGCAAAAAAGGACACTTAGATTCCTTCCAAGGAGTTATGCGAGTTGCCTAACTGTATGGCGGTGGTAGAAATTGCCATTGGAAATTTGCTATTAAAATACACTTATCGCCGTACACTTAGGCAATACATGTCTTGCATGGAAGTGAGTATTTCAGAGCTAGGAGTCCAATATTTGCATATGACTGTACTTACTGGAGACTAAAGCGTACGTGTAGCATTGTAGTTAAGGGGGAAAATGTTCCTTCCCCGTTCTATCAGGTGCAGACGTTTAACTCCGATGTAGGCCTTGAACCAGGCACGTTGTCGGTACCACTCGGGGGACGGGTTCTAATATGATTTTTTGGTAAGGTTGGGATGCCTATAGATGGAAAATATGTGATAGCATGTCATAACTCTTTTCTTTCTGTATTATCACTCCACTTTCCAGATAACCTTGATGTAAATTGAAAGTTGTGATAATTTTTAATATTTTGACTATTATACTGCAACTGTTCCCGGTGTGGAGCAGTGTCTTGCAATATTTTAAAATAAAAATAACTTTTCAAATGTTACTTAACAAAATTAGTATATTAACCAATTTCTACGGTCACTATAGTAACGAATAACAAACAAAATAACATCAAAATTGAACAGAGTAGCACAACAGAATTTTCTTCATTCTTTTCAGATTATGCTCACAACTAAATAACAAAATATAATTGTAAAAATGTCTTTGAATTAAAGAACTGTTGCAATAGCCTCCTCCTCCGGTTGAAAAGATTGACATCATACTTTGATGTAGAAATACGTATATTTTTCAAACGTAACATCTTCAATGTATCATCTTCACTTCTTCTTCTACTACTTCTTTGGCAGCAATCTATTTCCTTTCACATCTTCTTTACAGCCATCTTCAGTACATTTCTTCTTTACTGCAATCTCATTACCATTACTATTTCATAACCATCTTATGTCCATTTTAAAAAAAATTATTCTTAACGAGTGCACTTCTTCCGTTTGAAACTATATGTGCAAATGAAGCCCTTCAATAAAAATGCGAACCACATTACATTCAACTTACATTATATATATATATTCCTTCTTATCATTCTTCCAGAGAGACACTTTGTATAATTCCCCCTTTGTTATTCGTGTCAACACTCTTCCTCAATACATTAACATACACCATACTGATGAGAATAGAAGCCAAACATAAGTTCTTACATAAAAGATAATATAATGATCAACAGAACAGAGATAATAAATTCATGCTGGTTTACACATGATAATAAAATACATAATGAAAACAACTGAACTCGTTTTTGCACAAAATTACAACAAATTCAACCCTTATGTACAATTAAAACATAAATCAGTATTTCTTAACAACTCCTTTCTTTTCTCCTCCGAACAATTAAAAGGTTTAATGTTTTCTAGGTTTTGTCTACATTTTGTTCCCTTTCCATCTAGAGAAACTACAGTCGCACAATTGTTTCTTACTTCTATTACCAAGAATGGGCCAATAAACAAATCATACAATTTGTAGATAGTTTTGTTTAAAGCAGAGCTCTTAGCATGATTTTTAATCATGATTAAATCTCCTTTGACAATATTTTTAGTACCAGAGCTTGTTTGAACACCTTTAGAATTTCTTCGATGTTTAAGTTTTTCTGTTAGCTCCAAGTATTTTGCCTTCCAGGATAATTCTTCAATATTCTCAGGCCAATCGACAATATTAGTTATATTATCTTTAACTTGATCGTGTAAAAATAGTTCCGCAGGTGTAAAACCAATAGATTCAGAATATGAATTGTTCAACAATTTGACAACGTTTGTCAAACATTTAGCCCAAGATTTATGATTATCCTTGCAAAATAACCTCAGTAAACGCACAATCTCTTTATTGTAGCGTTCAATTGGATTAGCGTGTGGTGAATATGGCGAAGTAAAAATATGCTTGATGTTCTTGGAGGTAATAAAACTTCGCCACTCCTTAGATTTAAATTGTGAACCATTATCACTTAATATAATTAGACATGCAGGATAATGATGAAAATACGATTGGTTTAGTTTATTGATAATTTCCATAGATGAAGCTTTACGCAAAGGATAAACCATAATAAACTTACTTGCAAGATCCACTATACTTAGTATATATTGATAACCTTGAGAAGATGGTAACGGACCAATCAAATCTAATGAAAGGAATTGATGTATTTTAGGAGTTAATATGTGAAGATCTTCTCGTGCGATACGTTGCACTCTCTGCTTTGACTTGGCACATTCAAGACAATTTCTCAGATATAATTTAATGCTGGCTTTCATGTTTGGCCAAAAGAAAAATTTTGAACACTTTCTGAAGGTTTTTGAATAACCAAAATGTCCACATAAATCATGATGATCATACAGTACCTTTTCCACAGCTTTTTTAGGTACAAATATTCTCCAGTGTTCAGACGCAATAGATTTATAGAATAAGATATCTTCATGCATTCTAAAATGTCCTCTGATTTCGAACTTAGAATCTCCTTTGTTTATCGCAATTCTTAACTTTTGACACTGCTCATCGTTCTGTTGAGATTGTACCCAATATTGTGGAGTATCTTGGGATAGGAGATCGATATTTGTATTATTAACGTAGAGTTTCGATGTGAATAAATCTCCCTGTGCCCTTGCAGGATATCTGCTTAAGGCATCAGCCACAATATTGGTAGAACCTTGAATATGTTTAACAGTAAAATCAAAACTTTGAAGTTTTAATGCCCAGCGGTTTAGTCTTGGGTTTAAACTTCTAGCCGACTGCAGCCATGAAAGTGACTGATGGTCACAATGAATAACAAATGTTCTTCCACTAAGATAAACACTAAACTTTTCTACTGAAAAGAGTATAGCAAGACATTCAATCTCATGAGTTGAATAAGTTAATTCTGTACCACGCAATATTCTACTAACATATTGTATTACTAACGTTTCATCGTCATCTGATAACTGCCATAAAACTCCTCCAATTCCAACTTTGCTTCCATCAGTATTAAGATGGAAGATTTTACTAAAATCCGGTTGAGCTAATACATCAGGAGATGTAACTAGCTGTTTCAAATCATTAAAAGCTTGGTGATGATGCTCCTTCCAGTCCCACTTGTTATTTGATTTTAGTAAATCATACAAAGGAGCAGCTATCATTGCAAATTTGTGAACAAATTTTCTCCTCCAATTTACTATTCCTAAAAATTTCCTTAGAGCCTTCTTGTTTTGAGGAACTGGAAAATCCATGATTGCTTGGTTCCTTTCAGGATCAATATGAATGGTTTCTCCAGAAATCACATGGCCTAGGAAATGTATTTCAGTTTGGAAGAACTTGCATTTCGACAATTTAATAGACATATTAGCTGTCTTCAGAGTTGATAAAACATAACGTAAATGTTCTAAGTGGTTTTGAATTGATGGAGAGAAAATTAAAATATCATCAATATAAACAATCAGGAAAGAATTTGTATGATTGCCAAATATTTTATGCATTCTATCAACGAACACACTCACGGCACTTTTGATTCCAAAGGGCAAAAAATGGAACTCCATCAAAATACCTCTATAAGAAAATGCCGTAAACTTAAACGACCTTGGTGTCAAAGGAATCTGAAAATAACCGCAACTAAGGTCAATAGATGTGAAGTATTTTGCTCCCTTTAATCTTTGTAGTAATTCCGAGATAGGTTCTACCTGTGTCATCGGAGAAATTACGTGTTGGTTTAATTTACGGAAGTCGACCACTGGTCTCCATAAACCTCCCGCCTTTGGGACTATGTGGAGTGGATTCCTATAGGGAGATGTGCTTTCTTGTATAACGCCCCACTGTTGCCATTTTTGTAACTCTCTTTCCATATCATCCCGTCTAGCATAAGGAACAGGGTAAGTGGGTGCTATTATTGGCACATCAGTATCCAAATGTATATCGTAAGCTTCCACATTTGCTTTTTTAGGTCTGTCAGAAAATAAAACTTGGTATTCGAGAAGAAGATGAAATAACTGATCCAAACAATCAGATGGAAGAGTATTGTTCATGTACGCTGCACGCCGAATATCTTCCTCCGAAGCGATGTCAGATGTTCCTTCAATTTGTGAAGTGGTTGAAATTGGTAATTTGCAAGAACGTACTATTCCCTTCATTGACGGAAGACTTTCTTCAGATTGCACTAAAAACGGAGCAATTATTTCCAGACCTAATGGATTTGAAAGCATGACGGTTGCGTTGCTGTAATTTATAATCGCCTTATATTGCCACAAAAACGGCGAACCCAAAATTAAATCAGCGTGTAACTGTTTGACAATATACAGTCCCATGTGGAAAAACTCATTTGCTATTTGAACTGTTACATATTTGAAACCCATTACCTTTATACGTTGATCTCCTGCAAAGCAAGCCAATTGTATTCCTTCTAATTGTTCCAATTTTGCTCCTGGTATAATTGAACTTAGAATTGTCCAGATTTTATAATCTAATAGATTACACTGACTTCCAGTATCAATTAAACAATTTAAAGACAGATCCGCAATTTTACCTTGTATTTCTGGATTCTCAATTTTTGGTATTGGAGTACCGTTTTCTGACATAATCCACTCTGGTTCAGAATCGTACCATTCTAATAAAAATGCTACAGATAAAACTTTATCTGTGGTAACGCCTAAAGATTTAATTTTATTATAATCCTTCAGACATTCCTTAACATGTACTAAATAAGGGTTTTTAACTCTACCATCCAGCTCCTTTGCATTTATTTGTGGCAAGGTAAATCGGAGCATATCACCCTGCCTTAGTTGTTTAAGTAGTTAGAAGAATGTGCACTTGTGGTATTAGCAGCAGTCGGAGTTAGGTGTTCCATATTTGCAGAATTACGCTGCAAGTTGGTGCTGCCTACTGTAACACTATTTTCCTGTGAACTATGAGATGCATTACCATACTCTATTGGTTGTTCATTGTAATTTCCAGTTCTACTATATCTTCTGTTATCAGATGTTGGGGTATTGCCAAGTCTGAAATTCGAATTATTTACGTTATTATTAATTCTTTCAGACCTTACAAACTGCCTTCTTGAGGGATTGCGTTCAAATCTTCTGGGAAATGGGCGATGATTTACATTGATTCTTCATTTTCGGTCTGTGTTGTAGAATCATAAGAATTCCGCTCCACATTTACTTGCCTGACGAAGTATTTTGGTCTGTCAAAACTTCTCTTCTTATTAGCCTTGTCATCAGAATCTGTATTATCACCGGGCAAAGATAAACTTTTATTCTTTTCGCTCGAATACAAATCAATAGTCCTTAATTTCTGCGTCAGTTGCTTAAGATCTGTAATGTTATGGCAGCCCACATTCTTTGAAATTGACTCAGGTAGCTGTTTCAAAATCATCCGTATTACTTCAACTTTGTTTGGAGTTTCCACAAGGTTACAATAAGCAGAGTACGTTTTTAAAGCGTATGCTTCCAATGACAAACCTGAAGCTGGGTTGTATTTTCTTGATCGTAACAATGTCAACTGACTTTCTAATAACTCATTAGATGCAAACTGATCAAGAAATTTATGTACAAAGTCCTCATAAGAAATGAAACTCTTCTTTTCACTGTTGAACCAGTAAGCGCCTACATTATAAAAACACTTACGAATTATACATAATTTATACTTGGGAGGAACACCAATTATGTTTAACATTGTAGTTAGTTGTTCGATAAATTCTCTAGCAGACTGTTTTGAAACATCTCCTCCAAAACGTGGCAATTGACTGAGTTCACTAACTCGTGAAAATCTATTAGAGCATGTATCAGACTGATTATAAGAATTCCATGTAGAATCATTATTCAGCCACATCGGGTTATAAGTACAGTTTGTTCTAGTACAAGGACTATGATTTACATTTAAGTCATCAGGAAACTGATCATGGATTAAGGAATGACATGTACTTTGACGCTGGCAACCACATACTGAAGTTTCAAGACCTGTGAAATTGTCTTTATTATCACAAGCAACATAAGTTCTAGAAGGTATGGAATTTCTGTTAGATGTAGAACAAATTTGCTTTGATGTGTCTGTAGCACATAAAGAACTAGGTGCATTATTTTCAGTATCACAAGTATGTACGTGCTTATTATCATACAGTAAAGAGTTGTTCAACGAAGAAAGACATGAATGGTTATTGAGTGAACATGTACAATGGATTTTGTCAACAGTAGGATTGCTATTACTAAATTCAGTATTATCTAAAACACAATGCCGCAATGCATATGTATTCTTGCCTTGTGAAGTGGAAGCTTTAGCAAATTTATTTCTACTTTTATTGTGAGCAGATTTGCCCTTGCACAATTTGGTTACATTTTCCTTTATAGAATTCACTTCAGCATCAGATGTATCATAACCAGAAGAACCTGTATGAAATGTTTCGCATTTATTGTGTTCACTAAAAACAACATGCTTTATTTTAGAATTTAATCTTGTATCAGTTTGGCATGCTATGTGCCTATGTTCATTAGTAAGTGCATCAACATTACTTAGTTCTTTATCTGGTTGTAGAACGTCTCTAACCATACTAGTACAAATAACATCACTTTGCTCTAAGTTAATGCATTTCTCATTTAAATCCTTAAGCATAGAATCAAATTCTTGCAACTTTACCTGCGTAGTATTCATATTTGCTTGTAGTGTACTTATAGAAGTTTTATGTTGGCACAACTGGTTTGATACGTGTTGTTTTAACTCATAATCATTATGGTCTAGTTTTGATTCAAGATCACTGACTTTCGAATTTAATAAAGTTACTTCATCATTTATACGTTCATTTAGTAACCTACTAGCTGATTGACAAGAATCAGAAACCTGCTGCAACTTATTTTCTACATGTTGGAGTCCTTCGTTTAGTTTTTCAGTACTTTGCTGCAACCTAACCAATTTTGTGCCCCAAATTTCACAGTTTGTTTGTAAACTTTCGCGCAGCGTTTCAGCGTTCTGATCAAGTCTATCTTGTAACCTATTCTCCAAAGCTTCAGTGTTCTGAAGTAACCTATTCTCCAGCGTTTCGGTATTCTGGAGCAACTTCTCTTGCAACCTATTCTCCAGAGCTTCAGTATTCTGAAGTAACCTATTTTCCAGAGTTTCGGTATTCTGGAGCAACTTCTCTTGCAACCTATTCTCCAGAGCTTCAGTATTCTGAAGTAACCTATTTTCCAGAGCTTCAGTGTTCTGAAGTAATCTGTTCTCCAGCGTTTCGGTATTCTGGAGCAACTTGTCTTGCAACCTATTCTCATGTTGGGCCAAACTCAAGTGAAAAGCAGATAAAATTTGGTCAATATTGGGATTTACTGTATCCAAGTATGATTTTAGAGTGAATGGATTGCATTCTGGATTGCATGCCTTACAGTAATAGTCTTCTTTCATAGAGCTGAAGATTACCCAGTGAATAACTGTAAGACCCCTACAATTTACGTGTTCCCATTTCTTGCATGACATGCATTCAATCATGCGAGTGTCAGAAAATCTGTCCTTACAACACAGTAAATCCTCCATTTGCTTACCAGAATTGTCCTCTTCGTTGCTTACTTCAGCAACATCACTGAGATCCGGTTTAAGGCACACGCTACTTCGAAGCACGTAAGGCACTTCTCTTTTCTTCATTGTAGCATTATCAGTTCAGTTCTTATCAACTTACAATTTTCGAATCCTGGCTCTAGGTCGCCAATTTATTGCAACTGTTCCCGGTGTGGAGCAGTGTCTTGCAATATTTTAAAATAAAAATAACTTTTCAAATGTTACTTAACAAAATTAGTATATTAACCAATTTCTACGGTCACTATAGTAACGAATAACAAACAAAATAACATCAAAATTGAACAGAGTAGCACAACAGAATTTTCTTCATTCTTTTCAGATTATGCTCACAACTAAATAACAAAATATAATTGTAAAAATGTCTTTGAATTAAAGAACTGTTGCAATACTATTATATATTTTACTATTATAAATTATAATTACAGTAATTTTGATCTAAATTAATAATAATGATGATAAAAATTAAGATTATAATAATAACACTAATTAAAATATGTTAATATTTTAATAATTTAATTGACAAGTTGGATTGTGTTTAACACCATCACTGGAGTCAATTGGCTATTTGCCGATCATTAATGCCGATATCTCTGAATTAATAACTGAAGTGCGCAGCTGTGAGAATGACAGTATAGCTCGACCACAAGGAAAAAAACCTTTCGTCAAAAGCGTTCGCGCATCTTCCCTGCCGTTATCGGTGCTCGGTGCAGTGTTGCCAGGTCAGACTTGAAACAATCGGGAGATTGTTCCTTGGGAAACCAGAAGATCTGCTACAAAATCCGATGATCTAATAGTAGCGGATGAACGACATTCTCGGGGGCAGGGGGCGGCATAGGCGTGCGCACTGGGGAGGGGTGCAAGGGGACGTCCGCAGATTTTTTCCAGCGAGGGGGAAACAATATATTTTTATCAGGCGGGTAAACGAGGCATATTACTCCGTTATAATGTTGCCCTTTCAGAAAACGCCACTTGAGTTTGAAATTATCACGTTCCGACATCCCTATTATAATAATGGATGTAAATTACTCTGACTGAAATCAACTCATACATCTGAAATAATAGGTAGATAGTTTTATTTCAAATTTCGTTTTCCAGAAGGGGAGGGGGGTGGCGACCATCCTTGCACTTCCTTCTGGACGTCCATGCCGCTATATAATTTTGTAGAAAATTAAGTATTTAAGTATAGAATAGTACATTAAGGATAGAAAATTAAGTATTTTCAAGCCGATGAAAGTTGGAAGCAACTACGGAGGAGGGGGTGCATTATTTCCTTTGTAATTGAACTATGCTGCTTCGTTCTCTACCAAATTTCTTGTTATTAACACTCACATCCTTTATTCGTCAGTTATGCTGCCTCTATGTTGCTGCATTCAATATATATACATTATAATATATATATATATACATTATAATATATATATATATATATATATATATATATATATATATATATGAAATGGATGAAGTGACACAGACACAGTGAAACGTCCTTGCCTTGCGAGGTAGAAACACTGACTTCGTAGCATGAGCAAATTATTTTATACATGTGTATGTGTGTGTGTGTGTGTATATATATATGACACACACACACATGTATAAAATAATTTGCTCATGCTACGAAGTCAGTGTTTCTACCTCGCAAGGCAAGGACGTTTCACTGTCTGTGTCACTTCATTCATTTCATCAGTTTTTCATTCATCCATATTGTCGTACTTACCCGTAGAGGCACAAAAGTGACGTAAAATAACTAAAATAGAAATAGATTTTCGGGTGGGATAAAATACAACCATCTAAAAATAGTAATGTAGTAATAGTAATAAAATAATAATAATGTCCTAGCACAATTGAGTATCGTCTAGCATAATTTCACAGTTCAAACAACACTTTTCATGGCTAATCTCCCCTCCATGTTCAAGTAAGATGAGCAGGAAACGTGTTTATTAAGGAATTCTCCCGAGAAATCAATAGGTCTGGCAACACTGAAATTGGCCGCGCCGAAGGCTCCTTTCCCTTGTTCTTTTCCCCACCCACAATCGCAATGAGGTTCTGCGCAGGTTTCTTTCCTTGTGGTTCCACTATAGCAGTCCAAGGACAGTGTAAGAGTTTATTGAGGAACGTGGGAAAGTGGTACAATGCCTCTAAAGTGCGATTTACCTGAATCAATCGCGTGGGGAGCCATAGGAAGAATGGAAGCTGGACAGACAACGAGATGTATCTGTAGCCCTTGGAGTGTCAGGTACCTCTTGATAAGAACCGGTTTGAACAGACGACAAAATGCAACGAAGCTATAACATGCCATTCTTACAGCAATAGGGAGCAGATGTCATCTCAAACTATATGCAATCGCCTTCTTAAAGATGGCCTCTACATATAGACTTATGGTGTGTGTTGCATCACCGTACAGCTTTCAATCCGTAGAAACTTGGCTGAGGAACATCGCAATTAGGGCAACAATGAATGGAGTTGAGCGGTGTTCTCCGATGAGTCGCGATTCAGCACCTTGCCTTACAATAGATGTGCCGTGCCTAATCTGAAGAGAATGTGGAACACGCTATAACCCTGTTTTTGTTAAGGAAACATTGTAAAATGGAGGCGGTGGACTGATGGTGTGGATTGGAATCAAAATTGTGGCACTTACGGAAATCCACGTCATCCAAAATTCCAGTTTGACGGCCCTTAGATATGGGAACGAGAGCCTCAGACCTCTTGCCATGCCGTGCGCAGATGCAATAGGCGATCGTTTCCTTTTCATCGGCGATAATGCTCGTCTTCACAGAGTTCTGTTGGTGCACAACGTGCCAGAGGACGAGGGAATGGAGTGGCCACCGTGATTACTGAACTTAAATCGCATAGAGAATGTCTGGGATGCACTTGGCAGACGCATTCTTGGTAGGATGACACCTCCCTCAACTCTTCCAGAGCGGAAATTGCTCAAAGTGAAGAGTGGCGAGGAATCCTCCAAGCTCTCATCGATCATCTCATCGAGTCCATGCCACACAGATGTGCTGCGGTGTTGGCCGTTCGAGATAATCCACCATACTAGGGGTGAGTTACTGCTGTGACTATGCCCATTTCTTAGCTGTTCTATTGGTACACACATTGCTCTATAGTGACGCACATCATGTGAGCATTGGTTCAAGCGACTGTAGGGTCTTCCTGTTACCTGTCCTAATCCATATTCTACTGTATCTGTTCTCTGAATGTTCTTTCAGTTGCATAAACATCGGCTGTACATGGTTTTTGTCTACTTCTTTCTGTTCCTCTATTGCTCCAAGAAGAAGGCGGTGGATATTTATGGCAGGTCAATTATCAGACAAGACACCATTTGGTCGAATTATTGTGACACCACAGAATCGGAATCTTGAAATGGGCTTTCTCTTAGAACCATTATCATGGGCTTCAGAGACATACTTGCAGAAAAATGTTATTCCCCCTGAGGAAATATCTGAAAATTCAGCCACGGCGATTGGTGGTATGGCTCTTATTCAGAGAGTAAAAGAAGAGGAGTCAGACTTTGTTGAAGTCTATCAGCCTTGTCAATTGCTTTCCAGAAGGAAATACTAGTCCAAGAATCGATGTTTGTTTGATACGTCTATGAAGAACACCGAAATGAAAATCAGATGGAAAGAATTCGAGCATCAGTCACAGAGCATCTGATCTTCCCAGATTGTCAGAAAGCGAAGGAAATTCCTAAGTCACGTAATGAATAAAACAACTCTAATTGCATTTCTTGTTAACGAATGTAGGAAACCAGAGCATTTTGTAAATCATTTGAATAAAACACTTCTCCAATTGTGGAGATAAATGATGGAACATCACATCTGAAGGGAGCCCAAAGTGCTCAATCTCAGCAGTAAACATGAAGAAGATATGGTAATTTGTTGGTGAATACTGCCGTTGCTAATGAGGGTTACGAAGTGGTAATGAGAGGCTCAGATGACACAGATGTGTGTATTGTGTGTTTGAGATTCCATGAAAGAATCATGGTTAAATTCTTTCTGAAATATAGTACTAAAATACCCATGGGTTCTTGACATTAAGAACATAGCTTCAATTCTTATTAAAAATGTTTGCGAGATATGATAAGTCTCCATGTGCACTTGCAGGAAAATGAAAAGTAAGTTGCGTCCTTCCTGCCAACAGACAAACACAGGAAATATTTTCGCACCCTCGGAGATGAATGGGATCTTAATGAAATAGTAATGGGCAAACTTAGTTCTCGTGCTTACTGTATTGTGTGAATGACATGACATGTCGTCTATTCTGTGTAAAGAAGGGTGAGATAGACATTTATAAACTTTCAAGAAACATGCTTAACGTGCGATTATCAATCCGCTATAAGCAAGAGATGTCTTCTGAATGATCCACGTACACCTAGACTAAGTGGAAGAAGGTGGACATTGAAAAAAAACACGATGGAGCAGAGAAGCTGGTAATGGATTGGATAGAATGGCAGCCAGCATCTTAAACTCTGTTAGATCTACATAGCTTGCAACTCCATTAGAAACTCTCCCCGATGGTGCAGTGGTAGCATCACCGCCTTGTAATGAAGGGTTCCCAGGTTCCATACTCGGTAGAGGCACATAGTGGTTCGGATCCGACTTTAAACTGTAGGTCCAGTCCCAATTAGGATTACTGTGCATAACGTGGACTTGAAACACCAAATCAATCAACCAACCAAATCCATTAGAAACTACAAACTGCGTCTTCTGCCTAAATAACATCAGTTGCAATAACAAGTGCAGACTACCCACATGTGAAAATCAATGAGTGATGACACCTATTCAGAAGATGATGATGATGATGAATGTAAATACTAAAATTTTTGTTTATGTTAAATTATAACATACATGCATATTTAAGATTTAGCCACTATTATTATTGAAAATTGTAAGTACAACTTATGCATTTAATCTATGTCAGTATATAAGCAATATAATAAAGTTTTATTATTATTATTACCAAGGATTACATTAATATTATTACACTTAATAGTTATATTTTTTTATAAAATAATATTGAATTTAATAAGCCTGATGAAATTAAATTTATTTAGTCAAATATTGTGATCAATTTATATGCTTTTTATAATAAATATGAAAAGCCATTATTTTTCGGCTATGGTTACTAATTAAATAATATTACATAAAAAGCAAAGAGTTATGGGATGCTATCACACATTTTCCAGCTCCAGGCATCCAGACCTTGCAAAAAAAATCATCTGAGAACCCATCCCCCCGAGTGGTACCGATTGCCTAATTTTGAGGTCCTGGCTCACGGACTAATGTGAAGTAACGAGATTTCATGTGAAAATGTGATCTGCGCATGCGCTCAGAATGATCTAGAAATCGTCAGTGTGAAGATAACATTATATTAAGTGGAGGATCAATTAAGCAGGCACTAAGAATCAAGGAGAGCACCTGCCACTGCCCCCCACCCCCTGGCGTCGTCGCTGGAACTTTTCAATCTGGCCTTTCTTTGCCCCGGAGGAGGAAGAAAATGTGGATTGAGCTAAGTCAACAATGGAAGTCGTCTGGTGACCGGGTACTTCCCTTTGGAATGGAGCCAACGGGGAGGAAGTTGTTTTCTGACTTCCGGGCGGACTTTACACGCACGCGTTCTCTCTCTCTCTCTCTCTCTCTATCTAAATCTGTCAGAGAGAGAGAGAGAGAGAGAGAGAGAGAGAGAGAGAGAGAGAGAGAGGGAGGGAGAGAGAGAGAGAGAGAGAGAGAAGGGGAGGGAGAAAATAGAGATTGTGTGTATTTCTACCACACTGTCTGTGCATACTCTTTCTCCCTCTTTTTGTATTTGTGTGCGTGCTTCTCCTATTTTTGCTTTATCTCTTTCCTTCTCTCTCTCTCTATCTCCTTCACTCTCTGTGCGTATCTCATTTTCCTGGTTCACTCATTCTCTCTCCGCTCTCCCTTTATTTGTGTGTTTGCGCGTATGAGAAAGAGAGAGAGAGAGAGAGAGAGAGAGAGAGAGAGAGAGAGAGAGAGAGAGAGAGAGAGAGAGAGAGAGAGAGAGTTGTTTCTCCCATTCTCGTTGCCACATCCACACTCTCTTTCTCTTTCTGTACTTGTTTATCCACCATTCTGTTTAACTATTTCCATTTCTCCCAGATTTCCTTTTTCTCTCTTTCTTCCGTTCTTTTAGTTTCATCTTTCCTAGCCGGTCTCCGTGGCGGAGTGGTTATCACGACGCGCTACGACGCCAGGTGTCCTGGTTTCGAATCGTAGCCTGGGCATGGATGTTGTTTGTGACTGTCCCTTCATCGATTAACCAAAAGTGGCAGAAATTCGAAGTAAAGCAAACGAAATCAATGCAATCAATTCTTCGCTCCTTCTGTCCCTCTCACCCCCTGCTTTCATATCTATCTTTCCTCTCCACTCTCTGTTTCTGCGCGTGCCTCTGTATGTACTTATATGCACGCACTAGCGTACGCAGGTTTTTTCCGGAGGAGGCTGGACTTGCAAACGTGCATAGCTGTGTTATTTCAAATTCATAATTAATAATTCGTATTTCATAATATTTCGTAATTAAGATTTTCAATACAAAATACACAATTTAAAATACAAAAATGGTAATCGGGGCCATTTTAAGGTGGGTGTACCACTTTGCTTCTTCCCGAGTCCTTCAAAAGTTTGAATTGAATTCCATTCCATCCTAGCGAAACAAGAAACTCCATTCAAAACACTGTAGCGTGACTCGTTACGCAATGTTGCCATATAGACAATTAAATCACCATGGATAAAGAAATAGATCAAGCTTAAATTAAAAGTAAAAGCATCTCCCTTACCTTAAATCTCCTTTCTGTAAGGACACTTCTTCGAATATGATTCGTATTCTTTCCTTCAATCTGTAATAGAATAATAATAATACAATATTGTTTATTGATTATAAAAATTTACATCTGTGATAAGTCACCGGCCGAATACTATGTTGTCGTATATTCCTCTGCACTAACTTTCCAGGACGTGTTGATTTCAATGCAGTACAGGATTTGCGCAAACATATTATAATTCACACCACTTGACAGCTAAGTACGTCGCTTCGGAACGTGACGCATTAGTATGTACGAAAGTCGATTATGTCATCAACTCGTTTCCGGCGAGATGTATAGGTACGACAACACAGCATTCAGCCTGCGAAATGTGCTAGTTAGGATGTGTAAATTATGCTCTTAGGAATGCAGGAAAACGAAACCTAGTTAGTCAAAAACTAACTTAACCTAGTTATTTGTTACAAAGATTGTAGTTAAACTTTTGTCCAGATACGTGTCTTATGACTAGACCTCGGATGCTTATGTAATATCAAAGTACAAAATATGTACATAAATATGTAACAATAAGTGATAAAATATGTACCTAAATCTGTATTATTAAAAGGATATGTAGTATGAAAGAATATGTAATACTATTATTAATAATAAAGACTCCAAGCAATTTCAAGAATTCTGCAAGATATTTATTTAATTTGAACATATTCAACATAATTTTAAGGACATAAGTTCTTCAAATTAAAAATTGTATCAAATTTATAAAATTAAAAAAGCACAGCAACGTGTACATATTTAAGAAACCAATTTTCTCAATCATAAATTTTCATATCGCAAATGATTGTAGAAAATGTAAATATGTAAGATAGCTCTTTGTAACTTTGAAAACAAATTGTAAAAAAATAGCATCCACAGAAAGAACAATCGAATTAATATACGTAGCTACTTTTGTACTTTATGTACAAGGAAACATATTGTGTACAGTAGCTTTCTTGTCCACCGATGCCACGTTTCTGGGTGATTTACCTAAACCTGAAAGCGAGACGAAGATATGCAACCAGCATCTTTCGAAAAATAACAGTCCTCGTATTTTTATTTATTTATTTATCTATTATTTTTTTTTTGTCGTCAGCCTGTCTTTCGACTTGGCAGTCTATTTTAGGTGACCGTAAGCACTATGCATCTTTCTCATTGATTAGAAAATATGACATCACATGAGCTACACATTTTCTTCACTGTGTTTCAGAGATCAAAAATGTGGGGAAAATGGTCAAGATAGAAAGAAATCCCGAAATATGTTGTTTTATGTAAAGTAAATTTGCAAATATGTAAAATATGTAATATCCTGGCAAACATGTAAAAATAGGTAACATAATACTTATGCAAAATCATATCAGTTATATAATTCGTTGACATTTTCCTGTTCAAGGCATGTATCTAGAAAGGAATAGAATATGTAATTACATACAAACGGAGCTCTTCTTATGACAAACATTTCTTACAGTTTAGGGTTAAATGTATCGCACAGAAATATCTGATTCACTGTATGTTAAGAATAACAACTTGTAACCCGAAGTGTCGCATATGGGAAAGGTAAAGCAAGGTAGGACCAAGGGTCACTGGTTCCTTCACAATATGTGGCAATGTTGACTAGTCCAATGTTCCCCCTCCGTGCAGATGAGAACAGGCAGTTGTCACCCCTGAACTTTACAACTTATATTGATGTAATTTTTTTTATCGTATGTTAATTGGGACCCATAGAGACTCGCTTTCCCTGGAGAAATGAAAATTTGTCAACTTACTTTTCCTTCCTTCGATTTGTTTGTTATCTCTTTTTTGTTTTCAGTTTTCCTGTATTTTCTTTCTAGCTTTTGACTTGTTACTTCGTGCTTACTTCCTCTCTTCTTCTTCTTCTTCATTCTTGGTCTATGACTTCCTTTCTGTTTTTGCCTGTTTTCTTTCTTGCGCACACACACTCACACATACAATATATATATATACATATTATTATTATTATTGAGATTTTATTGGGGTGTCTTTCTCAACATACTCCAATAACAATCTCTTTCAAAAGAGTGCACCCTGGATTGCATTGTTGCAAACTAACAAGGCTCTGCCGTCTGGACTCTTATCCAGCATAACCCTTTCTTTGTGGGATTCGTTTTGTGTGCTGTCCATGTGTGTTTGTGATTGTCCTTTCGTCAATTTCATCTCGTCACCATTTATCCTCATCTCCGCGATTAACCAAAAGAAGGAAGAAAATCCAAGTGAAATAAACAAAATAATATAAATTTGCATATGTTTCTTATTATTTTCTCTCTTTCACATACACTCCCTTCCCACGCCCTATCCATCTGTTCCGCATATTTTCTTTCACTTAGTTACTCTACCCTCTCTGTATTTCTTAGCCTTCCTCCCTCTCTCTCACTCACTCTTTCTGTCTTGCAGCATAGACACTCTCTTGTTTATTTCTCTCCTTCCAATTTCTCTCTCCCCTCTCTCTGTTTGCATCTTTTTCTTCACTTATTCTCCATTACTATTATCTCTCTTTGTGAATCCTTCTTTCTCTGTGCTCTGTCATTTCACTTCTTCTCTTCCGTATCTCTTATTGTCTTCCTCTCTTAAAAGGCCCCTTTCTTCAAATGACACGTATACCCCCACGTAAGGACATAACTTTTCCAATTTGACTCCTTGCACAAACCTTTCTGCAGACGTGAACACGACCATCATAGACGTGGCAACAGCGCAACCTCTGCCAGCCGCCTCTTTTCGCGTTCCCTACAGTAGTCAACGCTAGAGAATACCGAAAGCTTACCGAGCGTGGAATTTGTAGGCACACTTGATATTCCTGGGGTAGGTGGAGGGGTAGCGAGGGGAGTAGAAATGGCCCTGAGCCAGCGAGTGGTTGCTGCTGATGAACTGGTAGTCGCACGACGTCCGAGGCAGCTTCTGCCCGTCCGTCTGGAAGATTCCTGCAACGAAATAAGCCACTATTAAGCCTTGTTTCCATGTTTAATAAAGCGCAATAAATGCTGACCAATGACAACACACCGTGAACGTGACGTTTCAATCTAATACCAAGGTCTTCGTCAGACTCTGAACCAAATGCAAATGAAATAAAAGTGCAAACAGGAAGATACTATACTATGTAAAAGTGCCCCTAAATTCCAACTTAAAAAATTAAATGCAATGCTGTAACTTTACCATATCTTGTGAGAGAACAATATAAAATTGTCATAAAGATTCAAGTATTATACCTAATTAAGTTAGAAGCTATTTTACATATTGTTCATTTATTTTAACTTTTTGATTGACTTTTGTTTTCTATTGTGTCCCACCCATGCCGCCAGAAAAACAATTAATTTCTCCTTTAAGTGTTGTATTTTCCCCTCAACTCCACTAGAATATTCAAAGGTCAATTACCTTCTCTCTTTGTCCTAAATAATTTAGTTTTCATAATTTGAAAATTCACAGAAATTAAAATAAATTTGTTATTAAGTCAGTAGGCAGTGTTTTGTCTGACCCACCAGTAACACATAATTGTTCGCTTATAGCTAAAAATGTGGGAAAGTATTTTAAGGGTAGTTAAGTTTAATCAACAGTGTAAAGTTTCATATTTCATTGCACCGAAACTGTAAGAAAAATGTTGCTTGACTATCACTAGAATACTTATTCTAATATAAAAAATATAGTCCGCGTGCCCCACCCCATATATATATAGGCAAAAATGGTGACAAACTATTGCTATTTGGAGACAAGCTAATATGAAATTTTAAGTTTGATTTTGTGATGACTGAGTGAAAGTATTTATATAAAGACAAGTTATTTAAGAATGTATTTGAAATTAATATGTAGAAATTTACATTAAAAATGTCTATTTATGTATATAAGATGTATGCTTGGAATACAAGCCAATGAAATTTATTAATGATGATGAATCATGTTCTCGTTATACAGAACTTTGCTACAAGTGAATTTAATGTTAATATGATTCTAATAATTTGCCATGTTATGTGTTGTATATTGGAATATTTTTGTGTTTTACTTTAAAAGAGAAAAAACTTTTCCCTGGTTTTAGATTTTCCTGCAGTTTAGTTTTTTTTTTTTTTACTTTAGCCTTCTGAAAAACGTAAAATCGAGGTTTCACTGTATTATCTTATGCGCCGACTGCACTGCTAGGCTGCATACAAGCAGGCAGAAGCTTGTGGCCGAATCATATTTATAAGAAATACACCTGGCAGATCCAATCAAAGTTTGCGCGTTAGTTTCACGCATGGGGATATGTATTGTCCAAAGGGAAACGCTGTAATCAACCGAATTGAAATTCTGGACTCGCTTGATCTTCAAAATTTTTCTTTGGAAAGAACAACTTTTTAGTGGACTCAAATGTAGACTTCAACAGACAATGTACACTTTGAATATTAAACCCTCAATTTCCATTTATTATTGCATGTCCTCACCTTCGTTACAGTCCCGCGTTTGAACTCTCCCTGTATTGCAGAACTTTCGGCTAATCAAATTTTCCCAAGCTATTGTTGGGGGTTCCTGCCCAGAATACGCCCCTCCGAACGAAGCCGCGGTTACATATCTCCCGACGAGGAGTTCAACATGCAAATTGCCACCCGGGACACTAAGTGAAGATGGCCGCATCTTCTCTCTTCACAAGAAGGTGTCTACTTGCGTAATTGGGTTTTCGCAAGTGGGTCCGACGAATTGTCCCTGAGTTGAGAGACATGGACTTTCAAGTGGGACTATGTTTTAGTACTGGTACCGCATATTAATCACATGGGTGACCACAGAGGGACTTATGCCTGTGGTCATACTGCGAGCTGCGACTATTGAACGGTTGACTTTTAGCCCAGGCATGAGTGAACTTTTAGCGAACCTAATGTTTCAGTCAATTCTTTGAGCTAATTCATTTTTAGTTTCGGATATTTTCGTACAAAGCTAATTAATTGAACATTATTTCTGTTACTATCAACATAATAAGTGCATTGCTTTTTTATAGTTTAAAAGGTCCTCCCTTCCCGATGGCGCAGTGGTAGCGTCGTCGCCTTGAAATCAATTGGTGCCGGGTTCGATACCTGGTGGAGGCACATAGAGGTTCGAATCCCACTTTAAAACTGTAGGTCCAGTCCCGATTAGCCTTACTGTGCATAAAGTGGACTTAAAACAATAATTCAAACACTCAATCAATTATAGTTTAAAATTAATCATATCAATTTCCTGGGGGAATATCCTGTAACTTTTCTGTAGAAATAAGCAACACAGTACCATACCAAGTGGGGCTTCGGATCCTGACTGTGCTATACGCATTCATTGGCTATACACAGGGACGACGCTAAGAGTGGGTGCGGGTGGGCAACCGCCCACTAAGCAATACCTCTGCTAACCCGATTGCCCACCCAAACAAGCTTGAAAAAAATATCTATGCTCCACGCAAGTATTCAATAAATAAGTGTATTCTTATTTTGAATTCATGTATGCTTTTATTGTGAATGTTGTTGACATTTGAAATGTTCAAATTATCATTTTGTAATAAGCTTTTCTGTCCTTTTGTGCTGAAATAATTTACCGAGTAAGGTTACGAAAATCACAATAAAAAATTGCTGATGCTCAAACACCTCCTTTCAACTTGTAAATTTGATTCGACGCTTTTAAACTTACAATTGTGATCCAGTCAACACACCCAGGATTAGAAGCAGTGCAATATCAGCCAATGAGCTGAGTCATTGCGCTGAGTTAAAGGAAATGACACAAACAAGCTAACAGGGAAAGCTACACTTATGATTTTGGTTAGCATATCACACTGCGAAATAGAGGTTTCACGTTAGAACCCTGGGTAAGGCACATATCTATCATTATGTCTATCCCATCCATTACATCCTCACCATTCTAAGTTATCGCTGTGATTAAACTAAAATAAAATAGACGTAAAATAAGCGTACAAATAAAGAAAGATTACTGCAAATAAGCATGAGAAACACAATGCTCTCGCGTTATTCCAATGATATTGAGTGTAGTTCCAGCTTCTAGTGAGGGCAAAACTCACAGATAGAACTACAGGATTACAAAATTTAGAAAATTCGAATCTTCCAGCTTTGTAATATTTACTTCTTTCAACGTGAACTAAATGTCCCAACTAATAAATCACTTATATTCTTTAACAGTATTTACAAAACATTAAGGGAAAAATTACAAGTTTTGCAACCAGGTGCGTAACCTCAGACGCTCTACAGTTAGGACACCTTGCCCTTTGAAGACGCTGTCCTTCGGCTAGTCTATTAGACCCTGCACTTTGGATAATACTACCCAGAACTTGTCATTTGGCCACGCTGTCATTTGGAGACTTTGCCTTTGGCGACGTTGCACTTCAACTACAGCGACTTTGTCCTTTGGAGACTTTGGCCTTTGGCGACGCTGCACTTCGGCTAATACTACCCAGACCTTATCCTTTGGTGGCCCTGTCTCTTGGAGACTTTGGCCTTTGGCGACGCTGCACTTCGGCCAGTACTAAACAGATCTTGTCCAATGGCGACACTGTCTTTTGGAAACATTGGCCTTTGGCGAAGCTTCACCTTCGCCAGTACTACCCAGACTTTAACATTTGTTGACGCGGTCCTTTGTTGACCTTTACTTTGGCGACGCTGTCCTTTGGAGACTTTGGCCTTTGGTGACGCTGCACTTCGGCTAATACTACCCAGGTCTTGTCCTTTGGCGACACTATCCTTTGGAGACTATGGTCATTGGTAACCCTGCACTTTGACCAGTGCTATACAGAACATGTCCCTTGGCCATGGTGACCTTGCCTTTTTGCGAAGTTGTACTTTAGAGACCATGGCCTCCTTGCGACGCTGCACTTCGGCCAGTACTATCAGAATTTGTACTTTTACTACGTTGCCTTTGGAAACTTGGCCGTTTGGCGATACTACACTTTCACCAATACTACACAGAACATGCCGTTTGGCCACGCTGTTCTTTGGTGACCTTGCCCTTTGGCGAAGCTGTACTTTGGAGACCATGGCCTCTTTGCGAGGATGCACTTCGGCCAGTACTACCCAGATCTTGTACTTTTGCGAAGCTGTACTTTGAAGACTATTGCGTTTGGCGACACTGCACTTTGGCCAGTACTACACAGAACATGTCCGTTGGCCACGCTGTTCTTCGGTGACCTTGCCCTTTGACGATTCTGTACTTTCGACTAATTGCGACGCTGCACTTCGGCCAGTATTACCAGAACTTGTACTTTTGCGACGCTGTTCTTTGAAGACTATTGCGTTTGGCGACACTGCACTTTGGCCAGTACTACACAGAACATGTCCTTTGGCCACGCTGTTCTTCGGTGACCCTGCCCTTTGGTGATGCTGTACTTTGGAGACTTTGGCATTTGGCGACGCTGCACTTCGGCCAGTACTAAGCAGACCTTGTCCCCTGGCGACGCTGTCTTTTGGAAACTTTGACCTCTGACGAAACTGCACTTGAGCCAGTTCCACCTAGACTTTAACATTTGTTGATGCGGTTCTTGTGTCTTCCCTTTGGGGACGCTGTCCTTTAAATACTTTGGCCTTTGGCAACGCTGCACTTCGGCTAATACTACCCAGACATTGTCCTTTGGCTACGCTGTCCTTTGGAGACTTTGGCGATTGGAGACACTGCACTTTGACCAGTACTACACACAACATGTCCCTTGGCCAAGCTGACCTTGCCTTTTTGCGAAGTTGTACTTTAGGGACCATGGCCTTCTTCCGACGCTGCATTTCGGCCAGTACTATCAGAACTTGTACTTTTACTACGTTGTCCTTTGGAGACTTTGGCGTTTGACGACACTGCACTTTGGCCAGTACTACACAGAACATGTCCTTTGGCCACGCTCTTCTTCGGTGACCTTGCCATTTGGCGAAGCTGTACTTTGGAGACCATGGCCTCCTTGCGAGGCTTCACTTCGGCCAGTACTACCCAGACCTTGCACTTTTGCGACGTTGTACTTTGGAGACTTTGGCGTTTGGCGACACTGCACTTTGACAAGTACTACACAGAATTGTACTTTGCGACGCTGTTCTTCGGAGACTTTGGCGTTTGGCGACATTGCACCTTGACCAGTACTGCACAGAACATGTCCTTTGGCCACGCTGTTCTTGGGTTAAATTGCCCTTTGGTGATGCTGTACTTTGGAGACTTTGGCATTTGGCGACACTGCACTTTGACCAGTACTACACAGAACATGTCCTTTGGCCACGCTGTTCTTCAGTGACCTTGCCCTTTGGCGATGCTGTACTTTGGAGACCATGGCCTCCTTGCGACCTTGTACATTTGCGACTCTGTTCTTTGGAGACTTTGTCCTTCGAGGACACTGCACTTCGGCCAGTAGTAATCAGATCTTGTCCTCTGGCGAAGCTGTTCTTTCCAGACTTTTGGATTTGACGACGCTGCACTTCGGCCAGTACTAGACAGACCTTGTTCTCTGGCGACGCTGCCTTTTGGATTCCTTGGCCTCTGGCGACGCTGCACTTCTGTCAGTAATACCCAGACCCTGTACTTTTGCGACGCTGTTCTTTGGAGACTTTGGCGTTTGGCGACATTGCACTTTGACCAGTACTACAAAGAACATGTCATTTGGCCACGCTGTCCTTCGATGACCTTGTTCTTTGGCGATGCTGTTATGAGACGTCACGACAGTGGTGAGGTCACCAAAAAACCCAAAGGCGTCTTGTAAAACCCCAACTCTAAACAATAAACTCCCAAAACTTGACATCTCCAAAAAATTTACTTTCTATGGATTTCTTTTACGTCTCACTCGATAGTGCTAACAGCACAGACTGGAGGGTTACAGATTCCCAGGAAACCCAAATAAAAGCAATTATTCAAACCAAAACAAAAATGAAAGAATTATCTCCTTGATAAATACAATGATCAACTGCTTAATATTCAAAATAGGTAAATGTCAGATAGAAGCCCAAATATTTATGCACAAACTGACTGAGTTTTGTGGGTTTTAGAAGAGAGCATTTAAATTCCCCCTCCACAACCAATCGTACGTATGATCACAAATAAACAAAAAGATTCTACACGAACGTATGAAATTGGTGTTTCCCCTTGATGATTATGCAATCAGAGATACTCTGTTTCATTTGTCAATGACCACAGAAGAAGTCATAGTAATTATTCTTCAAATAACTGAGTCCGAAACGAAGACAACTTTAAGGAAGCCCCTGACAATTACTAACACCCTGTGTATGCCCTATCCCTCCTGGACGGTTATGCAGTTCGACAGACATTTATTTATGCAAACTTATTTAGTTGTTGTACCCCATCTGCACATGTAAATCGCCCTCCTGTAAGAAAATGTATCATTAATGCACAAAGTATAAATGGAGACTATTTAGTTTTCATACGTCACAGGATGGATAAATGGAACACAAGTGTACACATAGTATATGTTTATTTAAAAAAAATGAAATAACAGAAGTTACCGCTGGATTATTACCTAAAGAAACTTATTTCCATTGAGCATCAAAAGAACTTGTTTAAGTCATTAACCTCATACTTTTCTAGCTATCATTGAATTCTTGTGCACTCGAGTGTACCTAAGTAAGTAAACCACTAAGGAAAGAGACCTACCATCAGGCTTAACCTTAGGATAATATACAAAGTTTATGATATGTGCATACAATAGCAATCATACCCAATTACTTGTTTAATCTCTTTACCTTCTAGAGGCACTTTTGTACATGAGTGTACCGAAAAAAAATTAAATGTACACTTTTGTTCGTTTGAGTTAAAGATCAGCTTCGGAGCCGATCGAGTATGGCAGTACAGCCGTAGTAAAGGTTCGGGAAAACAGCACTCTGCAGTGTTGCTTACCACTAAAGTTTTTCACCGGATGAAGGGAATTTTCTGACTTTCCGAGTGAAATGAAACGGTCACAAGATAAGCCTTGCATTTTAATTATTAATGCAATCCAGTGTTCAATTTTACAAGAGAATGGCGGGAAAAATTTCTGGAAAATATGTTCGAGATACTCAGTATCCAATAACTAATCCAAAAAATCCTGCCTCAATCCCTGCGCAAAGAACACCCACGCTCTGGTAGGAATTCCAATCCGAGTCCTCTTGGTGAACGTTGACGTTGCTGTTGCGTTAAGCTAGGGAAAGAGGTAATGGAACCACTCCCCTCTGTTTTCAAATGAATATAGGCTTTTCCCCAAGCGCAGGGATTGGAGCATTTGTGTTATGGGATTACTGAGTATCTCGAACATATTTTCCAGAATTTTATCCCGCCATTCTCTTGTAAAATTAGACACTGGATTGCATTAATAATTAAAATGCAAGGCTTTCCTGTGACCGTTTATTTTCACTCGGCAAGTCAGAAAATTCCCTTCATCTGGTGAAAAACTTTAGTAGTAAGCAACACTGTAGAGAGCTGCTTTCCTGAACCTTTACTTCGGCTGTACTACCACATTCGATAAGCTCCGAACCTGATCTTTAACTCAAACGAGTGTGCCACTTTCTGTGAACAGAAGTGTACAACGACCATGGCATCACAGGTGATACTTCGCTGAGTGACGCGCTAGGAAGAAGACGTCTCGCGCGCGAGCTCTGTCTTTGTTCGTTCAAACCGAGTTGGAACGAATGTTTCGTGTGTCCAAATGTACCGGGAGTTAGTGCGGTGTGTGTCTTTTGTTTTTGGTGTTGTGTGGAGATCTGGAAGCCAGCTCTCCAGGAAGCCGTAAGTATTGAGCTTTTATACACAATTTGCTTCATGAGAACTATCCTCCGAGTTTTCCCACGCGGTGACTTTTCGGAACAGTCAGCAAACCGTCGACACCACAATGGAAATAAACTTTGAACTTATAATCGCAGACAATATATTTCAGTAAAATTACACACCTGTTTAGTGAAAACAATCCCGAATGTCCCAAGAAGGGGAATCAAATCGGAAAATCCCCACACAGAATAAAACAAGAGAAAATGATACCCCATCCTTCAAATTGGCGGTCCGGTCTCCGATCGGTCTGGACTCCACTCACAAACAGCAGTAGTTAAAAGACTGCGCTCCCAGGAAACATTAGAGGACCCAAGAAAGAAGAGAAACCAGCAGATAGGGGGCGGCCCCCAGTCCTTCCCCACCCCTCGTATTTACAAGGGCAAAGGGAAAGGAATTTGATACAATGAACCCCATAATGGAAAATATTCCAGATACTGCGGATATATAGAGCTTGGACTCTTCATTAAACTGTCACTAGAGCTAAACCTGATGATAACCAAAGACAGGAACATCGCATCAGAGAATAAGACATCTATTCTGGAAATAGTTGCTAAAATGGCTCAGGTACAAGTAGTGGGATTGATGATAGGATGAGGACAACTTACAAGTGTAGAAAAGAAGAGGCTATTTGATTGAACAATTCGATTTGCTTACACTTAAAACAAAGCCAAGAGGGGCCTATACCCCAATTTTTCAGGTGTGATATGCTCTGAATTTTAAGAAATTCTGAATTTCTAGTGTAGAAAAGATGAGGGCTCAACAGATAGATTTACCCAGGGGCTTATACCCTAATTCTTCAGGTATGGAGGTTCGGGTTTAAGTCCTCATAAAATGTGAAGCCTCCCCTGATGGCAAAATGATAATATTATTGTCTTGTAAACAAGGGACTCGGGGTTCGAGTCCTGATAAAATATTTAAGATTGAAAACATGTGGCAAAATAATATGTCCACAAGTGAGATTTTGAGAATAATTACTGCTCGTTGATAGCCCCCAGATCTGAAACCCTCCTCCCTCCTCTGCTCAGACAGATTCGGCCATGTGTGTAAAAGCTATATCTGTGTGATTGTTGTTTATAAACTTGTCAAAAATATGGCTTTTTTGATATTATTTTTGGCCATATTTCTATGCTCTACAATTCTATTGCTTGGGGTAAGCAATTATAGCTCGGAAAAATGCATGAATTGATATTAATCTATCAAAAGACTAATGTTTTGCCTCCATGTCCTGCCGGCACGCAAGAGATAAAATCTACATGCTAGAACAGAACATTAATGGATTTTTCTGTGCGATTCACTGAAGGGGCCATTAATCTTTCTGTGCGTGTAACATGTCTGCAACATGTAAAGTGCAACAAAGATTATTGAGATAAAAATACATATTTTCACACAGTGGCAATGAACTGCCCCTCTTCATGTTGAAAGCAATTCTGTTCTGATAATATAAGACTAGGCAAAGACTTGGAAAATATTATGACAGAAACAAAATCCAATTTTGTCTGTATCAAGGTTTTCAGAACCTAGTAAAATGTGGGCATATTCTATTTGGAGACGTGTTAATATTGTGGCCTTGTAATCAGAGGCTTTGGGTTCGAGTTCTGTATAAGATTGAAATACATACAACTGCCCACACATAAGATATTCACTGCTAGCTGATATACAGTTGAGGTTTGTGTGTTCTACAACAGGATAATAGAGCAAATATCTTCTAGAATTGCTCTGTGACCCTCTCATTTCTTACATCATAAACATATGATTTTTCTCCTATGAGAATAACACTACATATGGTGTCATCAGGTAATGCCTCATGGAATTCACAGATAATTTTAATGTTTGTCCTGTCATTCACCACAACCTGTTTCCTTTTTGAAGTGTTAATTACAAACATGGGTCTCTGTGCTTTGAATTCATCTGGTGTGTAATACATGTCAGTATTGCCTGTAGTGACACGTTTGAAGGAAGAAAAGGCCTCATATAATTTGAGGAAATCATTCTTGGACATGTCTAAATTGTAATTTTCTCTGGGAAAGACCTCATTTCTGCCATTTTTAAGATATATGTTTTTGATGTTGCAGTTATCAAATTTACTTGAATTTTTTTCCTGATTGTTATATCTTCCAGTCTGAAACAGTACCACTACAAAATCAGGCATGTCAAATTGTATGCTGGAGAATGAATTTGTAGCATCAAACTCATAATATGTACCAGATGCAGGCTTCTGTACGCATTGATATGTATAAAATTGCAGAGGAACCTGTGGATTTTTTATTATATCAGCTTTGTATTTAAGAGCATAACTGGCCTCGTACTCAACAACAGGGATTCTTAACTCCATAGTCTGAATAATGCATTTGCCTGCATCTGGTAGGGTATTGGGCAGAGCTTCCCCTGTAGAGTTTATTGCACTGTACCTCATCAAAGCATTATTATCATTTGCAGCTCTTCTAAATGTGATTCTTAACCCACCCTTCCACATAATTTCTTTGTAATCTGAGAAGAATCCTGGCAACAGGCGCATCGGGAACAGCACAGTGTGGTTCTTAGATAATATCTTATCACCAGCCTCAAATCCGCCTATTTTGTAGTATGAAGCCTCGGTTTTGGATAATTTTAATGTGGCCAAAGCTGTGGAGGTAATGCCAGGATAATCCACTCTGTTTATAACAACGCCATGCTTTCTGATCTCAATTTCAGAGAATAGATGTGGCACAAAATTATCTACAAGTCTTATATTTGAATTTGCCGGATAATCTGTACCATCGAGCTTTACAACATCAAATTTGATGTATAGATCTGCTCTGTGGGGGTGTATAAATCCATCCCTTACATCAAGATCAACCTCAATCTCTGTGTTGGGTTGATTTAAATTTGCAAATGTCCTCCTGTTTGGAGGGAATGATTGTAGCTCATAACTCTCAATATTTTCCATTTTCTTCTTGTATGTATTTTTATTTAAATGTTAATCTCTATGATAGCAGTTGTTGTGGCTCCAGCAAAATCAACTAATTCTTCTTTTTCATTAGTGACCATCAATTCAATATAATCTATTCTGTTGTGACACACAGGAAAATATAATGTTGGGGATGGATTGTAGATAATAGGCTCCATGAATTCAGAATTAGGTTTGAATGTTGCAATGATCCCAGTTTGTTTGTGAGTGCCTATACCATTTGATTTGGTGATCATACCCTCAGCCACATTACAGTGAATATTCAGAGTCTCTATGGCTAAGAATTTAGGTATATTCATAGCAGTGTGTTTGATGCCTGGTTCAAGTTTTGTGTTGTTCTCAAAGCCTAACAGCTCTCCTATGGTACCCAGATCCACTGTTTCTGTAGCAGATACAATCTCTACTCTGTGAGTGACAGAATTTTGACTTAACACTACACCTCTGGGTAATTGAGCATTTAAAGTGGATAGATTATATTGCCCTGGAGTGATGACAATTTTTTCATCCCCTACTGCAATTTTGTTGTTGTGGTGTGTAATATTAGGGATCAAGTACATGCCATAAAATGCTCTGAGAGCTATTGTTTTGGGATACACTATGTCATCATGCAATTTGAGTTTCAATATTGAATTTTGGCTGGTGAGATGAAATACCCCCATGATGTTTCAGATACCACAAGGCTTTTTGAAAATCTTCAATTGATGGTTTATTTATTTGAGACATGTATCTAAGAACAAACAAACACAAATGTCCGCAATTAACATCTCTGAAGTTTTGAACACGGGCATTATTGTAATAAAGATTAGCTGAATTTAAATATTTTATTAAATTTTCAGGTGGAACACCTCCAAATGAATCAAACACAAATGCCTCATTTTTTAAATATTTAAGATACCAAATCCAGTGAGTGCCTTGATTTTTGTACTCATCCAAATTAGCAATGCCACACTCTTTGTTGAGTGGTTGTTCTGGCAAAGAATCAGACATGTACACACCTCTAAAATGTTTGATGCCCAGTGGCTTGATTAAAGCTTCAATATCTTGGTTTGTAAGCGGCTCTTGTTTTTTTTAAACTTATTCATGGCTCTCTTAACACCTTTGCCTTGTTTCTCCATGGCCAGGTTATGGCGCCTATGCTCATCTAATTCTGCCCTATTTTTCTTGGCATCTATTACTGTTTTTGCTATGGCGGCTGATCCCCCGGCCAAGCTCCCCACAGCCCCGAGAGCAGCTAAGATGGCAGGGATGGTAAATATGAATCCCCCCACATGTGATTTTTTTCTTGATTGCTGTAATTTTTTTAATTGGGGGGTACTAAGTAATAATTTCATACCATGCCCTTTTGCAAGACAAGAATTTTTTTTCTTGCGCTGTTTTTTGGTCAAAAGACTGTCAATAGTTTTAAGAGATTTGAGACCTGCATAAGGTATTTGATACATAACACCCTTGGCCTTCATTGTAGGTTTATTATATACATATTCACAGCCCCCACCCCAGTTTTTGTTTGGTGCTCATAGCTATGGTGATTCCCAATGCTGCTATTTTTTCACTCAAAGAAGCATCTTTGCTTACAAATCTGCCAAATGCAGCCTCTTCTAATTTCTTGTCTGCAACATGTCTCTTGTCAAGATCAGAATGTGTGTTGTATGCAATATCATGGTCTCTACAAGCAGCATCTAAAGGATTAACACCAGGATCCCCTCTGTTTAATCTATGATCCAGTTTTGTGCCTGGACCACAATACTGATAGCCTGGAATATGTAGTTCAAATGGCAGCTTGTTTATAATGTCATTAACAAGGCCCCGACCCTCAGAAATATTCCAAAATTTGGGGGGTAGAGTATTAATAATTTTTATGAGATATCCAATCCCCTTAGTGTCATTCACTATAAAATTAGACAATTTGGTGCTTATCATGTCCATAATTCCAACCTTTTCATTGTAAAATTGTTGTTCCCAGCATTTTCCTCCCCACCTATCACCAATAGCCTATCTACAAGTTTCCTGACATCATCAACCCACACAAATTCTTTAGGCAGGGTGTTGTATTGTTTGATTCCACTGCCAGTCTTGATTTGTGACCATATGGGCTTGATTAAATTGTTGTATTTTGCTCCACTGCTCGACTTGACTCTATTTTGTGTGGGATCATTGTTCTGGTATAGAGCATCTGATTTTATTAATATTTCTTTGTAATCCTCATAATCTTGATCTGTATAGCTGCCAGGTCTCTTCCTAGTCATCAGTTCCCATAATCCAGGTGTTCCGGAGTACTTAACAAAAGCACCTTTTTCTCCGAGACGAGATTCTGAATATACAATTATATCATCTCCCATAAATGTTACTCTGAAATTGCCAATTCTATGAATGATGCTCCCATCAAGCTCTGTGTCAGCATATAAGCCAAACACCTCATCTTTATTGTCTTTAGGTGTGGTTAAATATTTTTGAGCAAGAAGACCCAATTCAATAGGATCCTGACTGGCTTCAATTCTTCTAGGAGCAATAGGACTAGGTGTATGAATACTGGAAAGTGGGGTGAGTGGATAATCTAATATGTTCCTAGCAGCTACAGGTACAAGCTCTGTGAGCAAATTTTGATTTTGCTCTGTAACAGTTTTGATATTCTTACCTAAATTATTAATAGCATCAATTACAGGCTGTTCTGTTTGTTTGTGTTTTTCATAAATTCCACGGTTCTCTGATTTCCATCCCTTAAATCTTTTTACAAGATAATCTCTTAACTTAAGATCATCAATGATTGGCCTTTTCATGTTTATTTATATACGTCTCTACGTCTAGAAAATTGTTGATTTTATTTCTGTATTTGCCACTATTGGGTGTTCTTGTCATATCAATTGTGACAAACCCATAACTGTCCTGGTTCCAGCACTTGCTGCAAAACTTAGAAAAATCATTGTAGCTCAGGTCCCCACCTACATATTCATCATGTATGTGTTTGAGGTTGGTATGGTCTTGATGAAACACACATATAAAATTGCTGTTGTCCCGGATCAGTTGCTTCGGAATTTTTGAAAAAGTCTGTGCCAGGTAGAAGCAATCAATGTTTTTGTGTCGGCCCTGTGTAAAGAAATTTCTAACCTTGTTTTGATTATCCAATATAATGTCATCAAACACAACAACAGAATTATCGAGACATTCATCAAGTGGCTTAACATCTGGTTCAAAAGTGGCAATATCCAATCCATCATAAAGCTTCATCAGCTGCTGATATTTTAATTGTTCCAAGCTCTTAGAGAAGATATACAAGTGCCTGTTTTTCCAGTCTAACCAGTTGGGTGCCAATAAAAAATTATCAACCATTAGTGTAGTTTTACCACAAGCAGATGGCCCAACAATAAGACACCTAATATTATCAGGTAGCAATTTGCCATTTCTCTTATTCTGTTGTTCAGGTTCTGGCAGCCTCTTTATAACATCCCAGGTGCTCATATTATTATTTTGTTTGCATCGATCCAGCTGTGTTCTGGAAGTCCTAGCCATTTGACAAGTAACTTGTTGCCTTTTCTGCGGATGATTTTTTCTATGAGATATGTGTCAGGCTGTTTAGTTTTGTTGAGTTCTTCTTCATAGAACCTGCCTTTGAGAATTTCTCCTCGGTGATCCTTTATTATATATGTGTTAAGGGTCCCAGGTTTAACTTGAACCACTGTAAATAATTCAGTGCTCCAGTTTCTTGTAAAGCCTCTCTTGAATAAGTGCTTATATTTGCTTATTCTTACTTGATCCCCCACCCTGTATTTGGCCTTTCTTGTTGTTGGCTGATATCTAGGATAATAAACAGTGCTGATCAATTTTTGCTCATCAGATGAAGTTACTTCAGAGGGTTTCATGTTGATTGTGGAATGGATGGAGTTGTTATATTTTTGTAGAAGTTCTGGAAGAATATTAATCCATTTATAATTACCTTGAAGTGTAAATTGTTTATACATAAGATTTTTTAAGGTTCTGTTGAATCTCTCTACAATTGAGGCCTTGAGGTCACTGTAACTTGAATAATGTTGTATTGCCTGGCTTTTAATAAATTGTTGAAACACTGAATTATAAAATTCTTTGCCATTATCTGTTTGCAAATAGCGCGGGGATCTTCCACTCTGATTGATGATTGTCCTGAGGGCTTCTGTAACACATGTTCCAGTCTTGGATTTGAGTGGCACAGCCCAGGCAAATTTTGAAAATGTGTCTATTACAGTGAGTAGATACTTGTAGCTCTTGTTGATTTTGTCTAAGTTTTTCAACTGTCCACTTGCTATTTCAATCAAGTCGCTTTGCCATAAATCATCTATGCTTTTTGTGACTACTGGGAGTCTCTTAAAATTATGTCGGGCTTGTCTGTGTAATTCATCAACAATAATTTTTCTAGACATAATATGTAAACAAGAATATTGCAACTATGGGGTGTTCAGCAGCTGAAACTGCAGGATTTTCTAAATATAATTTCTCTCCAATTTGTATTTTAAATTCCAGAGTGCCATCATCTTCAGTATAGGCTGTTTCTAATGTATTGGGATCTGTAAAATCCTCTAACTCCACACTGGTGATTTTCACTTTGTTATCAGCATTTGTTATTGATAAGGTGGGGTAGTGATGTGCCTGTGGCTGAAGCCAATATTTGATCTTGATTGGTCTCAATGTGCCCCCAACAAAAAATTGATAATAAAATTGTGCAGGGGACAGCATATATATTTTGCCACCCGGTGTAAATGGAGAATCATATTCTTTGTTGGGGATGCTGTACAATTCAAGAATTACTGTATGTTTAGGATTTTCAATTATGCCTGTTATTTCCTTTTCTGCTGTAATCAATCTGCTTGTTACAGATTCAAAATGCTCATTGATGGTCCTAACAACATCATCATGGCCTGGCTTGATTTTTATGTCCACAACAAGTTTCTTGTATTGTTGCACAATATCTTGAAGCTGGGTGGCAAAAACAGAGAGAGCATTTGCTTGATTGGATTCCATGGTCCCTAGCTGTTGCTTGATATTAGCTACAATTTGTTGCAAATTTTCAACAATTGCCAATTTTGAATTTTGAGCTGTAAGATCATGGACCTGCCTTCTGATATCCTCAAACAGGGCATACAGTTCATTAATATGTTGATTGGTTTGTAGAGTGGCCACTGTCTGTGTGAGATGTTTGATCTCTGTTTGGATATTCTTGATATCTTCTGATTTCAATATCCTATTCACTGCTCTCTTAATATTTTTAAGTTCCTGTGATGTAGGCAGATTTGATACTGTATTTTGCAAAAATTCAAGTGCCAATTTCACATTGTTTAATTCAGAAGCATCAGCCACATTTTGCATAGCATTTTGGAGCAGGGCTATATCTGCCTGAGAGGGTGTGGATTGTTGTAAAATTTCAAGTTTTGTTTGGATATCATCTATCAAATGATGAAAATGAGACAGTTCAGATTCAGTGTTGAGGTTTTCAAGCTTTGTGATTTGTTGCTGGACACTAACAAGGGTATCTACAATCCCAGGCAATCGGGATTCTAGTACATTTGCCAAATCACTTTGCACTGCTGCTATTGTACCTTCAAGATGGGTTATGGAACTTTGAATTTTTCCAAAATCTTCATATGTTTCAAGTTGCAGCTTAATATTTGCAACACTCCGAGTTATTGCATTCAAAGCATCAGAAGATGGCAAATTGTTCATAAAATTTTCAAGTGTCTCAATTTTTTCTTTAACCTCGGCTATGGCATTGTTCAGAGGGTCCAGATTAGGTATTTGGAGTGATTGAATCTGTTCTTTTAGAGTGGAAATCACTAGATCAAAATCTTCTTGTGATTTTATGCTTTTGACAATTGTTTGGAGTTGTGTCTGGACATTATTTATCTGCTCTTCCAATTGTTGTTTCAATTGCTCAGAGTTGTTAGCCTGGGTCTTAAATTTGGCTTGAAGAGCTGCTACAGCTTCTTCCAAACTTTGAAAATTATCTAATGTGGCCAGGTCAGTATATTTCTGAAGCAACAATTTGAGTTCAGAATCAATTTTAAGAAGAGGGTCCATGCATTGTGATTGTAAATTTGTAATTTCTAATTGAAGACTGGCATTGAGTGTAGTTTGTAAAGCTTGTAAATCACTTCTTAATTTCTTGACTCTGACATCAAGCATCAAAATCTCATCACTGTGATCTTCATGTCTTGTATGGCCAAAAATATCATTAGGCATTTTGTTTAGTGGTTATTTATTATAGAGTATCTGATTCTTAATTCTATAAAAAAGGGTATAAGCTTGTCATAAGATCCAGGGACTTCAATATATAAGCAGTCACCAGCAGAAACAGTATATACAGTGCCAGAAACCATGTTTGAGTGCTTAATTCTGTAAATATTTCTCCCTACTGAGATTTTGACATCACCCTCAGGAGTTGTAATAAATTGCAATTGCCCACCTACAGGTAATTGGTAATGATTTAAATTATTGTTAAATATGTACAATATTTTGCCTGTTTCATCATCAACATCTGTAAATATGCTGTTCAGATGAATAATTAACAAGCCACTCAGTTTAGACTGCATATCAGAAGAGGGTTGTGGGGTTGGCAGCTCCATAATAGCCTGTTTTTTGAACCCAAATAAGTTCATAGGCATGTTTATTTATTTCAAATCATGCTCTGTGCTTGTGCATTGATTGCCATTTTTCAAATCACAATGCCCCCATGGTAGAGTATGTATGCCACATGATAAAATGCATCTCTTATCATCATGTGGGTCCAGAGCCACTTTTCTTACAATATTTGAAGTCAATAAGTGACCTTCACTCTGAATTCTGGATTCTGATGTTCTGATGGTGCTACATGATTTGAGGCAATTTTTATAATCTTCAAATTGGAGCTCTTTTTCCACAGCTACTTTGCCAATGCCCTTAGCCTTTTTGGCAGCAGCACCACTACATGTTTTAAAACTGTACATCTTGGCACTTAACCCAGCAAATTCCACAATAACATCACCAAGTGTCTCATCTTTTAACTTGCCGGGCACCTTTTTGTTGTGGGGTTGAATATTCAAATGGCCTGGCAATTCACTGGTGTCAAAATATTTAAACAATTCAGGCTGGGCCATATCTTGATAAACATCTTCTGTTTGAATATCAAGAACAAAACTATCCGTGTCCATGTATATCAGTTTTACTCTATCACCATAAAAAGGTTTGAACACATCATAATACAATATTAACATATGTAATTTGGACAAATCCAATATTGCAGCCCCTACATAAATAGGTTTATCAAACTTAATCTTTGTTTTTTTCATGTTGAAAAGTGCCATATTTTCATCATAAATTCTTCTATAATTGAAATTAGGCTTTGCAACCAATTTTTTGCTCAGGCTGGGGTCAGTAATTATTTTAACATCGGTATGTTTTCTGACATTTTCAATTGTTTTGCCATATACTGAATTCACCATCAATTTAAACAAGCCCTTATCAAATTGGCTCTTTGCAGATGTTCGAAGCTTTGTATTTGTATCAATGTATGGTTTCAACCATGCTGAGTGCCTGAACCTCAAAACTTTGCCAAGTTTGGTCACTTGAACACCATGTTTCATCAGGAACTGGAGGTTTTTGTAATATATGACATAGCCCTGTTTTGACTCCAGTGTCATCATGAGCTTCTTCTGTTTAGAGCCAGGTGAGCACTGAACCTCAGGAATTGGGGGCAGATTAGAAAATTTGTTATGTAAATGATCTGGAATTATCAGATCAACCTCTAAGAAGAGGCCATATTCACGGTCATCATAGCCCTGAAGATCCTCAATATTAAAATCTTCGACCCATTCAAGCCCTGCATATGGCAATTTATCCATCATAGCGCGACCATAGAGGCTGTTGGCATCTACATACTGTATATAATTTGATGGCAATTCTGGATTATAATCACGCATATGCTTGTTATTTGCTCTGGCATATCTCTGAGAACATTGCACCATGCCTCCTCTTATACCTTGCTCCATAAACAGATACATATCTTGATCTTGGATCAGATCCAATTGCATGTTAGTGTTTAAAAACATTGCAGACCATGCTAAGCCCGGAGCACTGTAAAAATACACTGGGTCCAGTTTATAATTTTGCATAGAAGATTTTCTGAATGCCTGCATTATATCAGCTAAGAGGGTCACATCAAGTTTCAAATATGCCATGTGATAATCACCAAATGTCCGGCATTTTAATTTGTTCCACATCAATTGGGCATGGTGATAATCATCATCAGTGATTCCAGATCCTCTGATTTTGCTGTAAAACTGTTCTTGTGGTGGCAGGGAACACTCATCAAATTTAGAAAAATCTGTAACATAGTCATATGGATATACACCCTTCCGCCTAATTAATTTCAGGTCCTGATTTGGAAACAATGCACGTGTGATTTTGAATTGATCATCAGATAATTGAGTGGCCAGTGTAGCAAGGCTAGCAGATAAAATTCTGTAAGAATCAAGAAATCTTATGTGAATAGGAACACCATTAACTTTAATTATTTTGCTAATAGCAATATATTTTTCATCATTTTCAGCTAAAATATTTAAATTCTGCTTGTCAAACCCCTCATATCTGATCAGATGATGGAAATCATAATTGGATGCTCCATGGCAAAATATGGGGACAAATCTTGGTCTCTTGATCTTAATATTACAGCTATTACACAGGGCCATTAAGAATTTACCATCTGTATGAGAATGGTTTTTCACCTTGATATTTGTATCTGAAAATTCAGAATCACATACCGGGCATTTTTCTGCATTGTTGAAATCCTCAATCTGTTTCTCTGTTAAAGGCAACATGGGTTTTGATTTTAATAAGATGTTAGATGCTATGTCACGGCACTCATTTTCTATTCTATGTGCAAATATTTTGATGGCATCTGGCCCCAAGTATGAATCTTTTTTGGTAACAACACCATCCTGTACAACCACATAACAAAAGCTGGAAGGTTCATGTAGCTGGTATGGTGTAATTGAAGATTCTTCAGGATCTGGATTGCAGGATGCAAGAGATTTGAGGATCGATTCAAAATCACAGACAATATATGCTGGGTGTTCCAACAAGGCTTCAAACTTTTTGAATTTGCAATTTTCACTTGGATTGGGCATCACCATATGAACAGGTTTATGATTGCCACAATATTTCAGATGCTCAATTAACTTGTTTTTGGCAATTTCTGCATTTTTTTCCCGAACCCCATTCACCATTTTTTGACCATCAAATACACATAAACATCTTCTGCACAACTTAAATATTCTATTAGATTTGTCTAATTGTGTTCTCACTAAAGCTTCAAGACTGTGTATCAGAGTGTAATGATATTTGCCATCCCCTTCAATTAAGAGCAAATCAATCGGAATAGCAGATTCATCATCAATTGTACTGATTCTGAGAGGTTCTATCAAGCAATTATCACAACCAGTGGAACAAATAAATACATTAATAGATAATTGTTTGCCATTCATATCCCTGGCCCTTTTTTCAAATTTATCAATATTCTGAACAGACATTGGATATTCTAAACCTTTCATTGCATCGTCAAAAAAGTGTTCATGTTGTTTATAACAACTTATTCTCTCAGGATGCCTTGAAACTAGAAACAAAGCAGCTAATATACACCACAAAAAGCATTTCTGGTCGGTATTTTTTATATTAACCACGGCTCTTCTGTTTTTAATATTATCAGGTAATGGCAAATATGTAGAACCTTGTAATGGGCTGAATTCAGAAATATTAACATATAACTTGTGTGGAGAGCCGCATAGGCTCCATCCAGACTCTTTTGCTGCAAATTCAGAGTGTTTAATGTTCAATTGTTCCATTAAACTGCTTATTATTGTGTCTGAATTTGCATTTGAATATACCGGTACAGTTTCTGTTATGTGGGGCTGTGTAAATTTTGTGCCATTTGGTTTCTTATATTGTGTAAACAATTTGAGGGACAGCTTATAAGAGCCATTTTGTGCATTTAGAATTGCCTGTATATCAGGTTTTTTGACTGTTCAAAAAATTCTTAATGCCACATCTTGGCTCTGATACAAACCGATAATCCCTAAGTTGGGCATTAAAACTGCTATGGATGGGTGATTCATAGCATGGCTGCTTTGCAGGTCCAGCATTAACAGGTGCTTCATGTTTTCTTTTCAGACCAGATGTGGATGGTTGTGGGGGCAATGTTGATGACTGTGCATAAGAATTACACTTATGCCATTTGTAATATGCCTTGCTTAATATTTTATGGCATCTTGGACACATTTTTGTGGTTTTTCTGCATTTCTTACGGTCACAAATAAACCGATGCCTAGCCCAATTAGAACTAGATATATTTTTATTACACTGATTGCAATATTTTTGTTTTGGCATTTTTTCTTGTTGTTTATTATATAAGATTTTCTGGGCTTCAATTCAAAACTTTATACTTAATAAAAATATCAGTTGGGTTCAGCAGTTAGTGGCTGAGCTGGTGCTTTTATACCCAAACAACAGCAGTAACTAGGTTTTGGTGATAGTTTTGCTGATGTACAACACACTTCACCAGGTTTAAAACCTCATCTCTATATCAACTAAATACAATTCAAAATTGGATTTTGAACTGTGCAATAAATATTCTGTAAGTCTCACTTGTGTTTATATTAACAGAACAAGACAAAACCAGAATTGTATTCAGGATTGCATGTTTTCATACAAAAAAGCCATATTTTTGACAAGTTTATAAACAACAATCACACAGATATAGCTTTTACACACATGGCCGAATCTGTCTGAGCAGAGGAGGGAGGAGGGTTTCAGATCTGGGGGCTATCAACGAGCAGTAATTATTCTCAAAATCTCACTTGTGGACATATTATTTTGCCACATGTTTTCAATCTTAAATATTTTATCAGGACTCGAACCCCGAGTCCCTTGTTTACAAGACAATAATATTATCATTTTGCCATCAGGGGAGGCTTCACATTTTATGAGGACTTAAACCCGAACCTCCATACCTGAAGAATTAGGGTATAAGCCCCTGGGTAAATCTATCTGTTGAGCCCTCATCTTTTCTACACTAGAAATTCAGAATTTCTTAAAATTCAGAGCATATCACACCTGAAAAATTGGGGTATAGGCCCCTCTTGGCTTTGTTTTAAGTGTAAGCAAATCGAATTGTTCAATCAAATAGCCTCTTCTTTTCTACACTTGTAAGTTGTCCTCATCCTATCATCAATCCCACTACTGGTACACCAAGACACAGTGGCGGAGAACAAGTCTCTAAAAACAGCATGCGACATTCTGCAGAGCACTGCCAAAGCAGACTCCAAACCCTCCTACGCTCAAACACTGCCCCAACCGGCGATAGCACAATCAGGGAAAACTGCACAAAGAAAGAAGACAGTGTAGAAACTCAAGCACACTGTCTTCATATCAGATGAGAATCGAACAAAAGATTCAAAAATGGTGCACGAGGTATTTACAAAGGCAATTAACCCCCCAGGGATGGTATTAAAATAAAGCAAATGCGGACGACTAACAAAATGCTTATAGTGGAAACAGAGACCAGAGAAGAGGCAGAGAAGATAATAAATCATCGCGAACTTGCCAAACTCAAGATCAAGGCCGAATTTCCTAAAAAGAGAAATCCGCTTCAGAGGGCTGCACAGCGGCCAGAATCGCTTACTAGGTCCGCCTACCTGAGTTTTGACCCGTCAATCATCGAAAGCCCACGGGTAACTGGAAGGCCTTGCAAGACGAAGCTCGCTTATCTTCAGCGAACACTCATTCCGGTTTTATACCGTCTCCAGATACATGAGTCACGCAGTCACCGTTGCCAACTTTTAGATTCTAAAATGGTCAAGGAGGACTTAAAATGTTCATCACTTTTATCAATTTGACATTTATTCCTTACTAGAAAACATTTGTATCACTCACACCCAGTGGCGGCGATTGGGTTCCAAAACTGGGCGCCAAGGTGCAAAAGTAGAAGGGCAAGGCCAGTTTAATTTCCCTTGGTATATGAGGTTAGCATGGTGAAAAAGTGGCAAAAAGTGGGGGGGGGGGGGCAACTGCACTCTCTCGGTTCCGCCCCTAATTGCTGTCACTGCTGTCACCTGTAAAGGAGTACGAACCAAGTCTGGCAAAACGTACCATCGTAAATATTTTGGAACTTTGTGTGACTGGTGGTGGTTCTACATTTTACTTTTTGGGGGGTCCTCCACTATGGTTCAGTGGTAGTGTCGTCGCCTTGTAATCAAGGGGTACCGGGTTCGATACTCGGTGGAAGCACATGGTGGTTCGGATCCCACTTTAAACTATAGGTCCAGTCCCGATGTTCTTTAGGCAGTAAGACAACTGAAATATCCTTAAATGTGCTAAACTTTTTTTTAAAAAAAATCAGAAATACAAAGTAAGAATCTTGAAATATAACCTATATATTACTTAATGAGTCCTACTTTGTTTCCTCATTTCAAAGTTTGTAGGATGTAAATGTCACAAACCATGGCCCCTTATGGTTAGATCTCCCGCCCGCCTCTGATTTGACGTATTCATTCAAATTTTAACGATAAACTAGAATATAAAGCCAGATCAAAAGGTCTTAATTTTATTGCTCACAAAAATTAGCCTTTTCTATCTTTCTCACTTCCATTTATTACGTTTTTCGTATCAACCTCATGGGACGGGAGGCCCCTACATGCGCAAGGCCCAGGGTGGTCGCCCACTTCACCCACCCCTTGCTACGCCAATGGTTATACAACCTCAAGGCACCTGCGCTGCGCCTAGCAGAAATTCAAATATTTCCATGCGTAGTGAACTATAATGGCCGTTGGCAACACTGACAGGAGTGCTCGCTTCTACTTACAAGAACGTACATCGAGTCTCACGGGTCTTCTTAAGACCCGGGTAATAGAAAAACCTGGGAGGCATCGATACCTATGCACAACTGTGACGTGAAGCTCGCTTGCGCGATGTCGAACACCTGGGCTTGACGTGCGTGTTGCATATTCTTGTAGGCGCGCCTCCCCGCGGACGGTTTTTTTCCGGGTCTTGTGCAGGTCTCTGATCCGCTTCTCATTGTCTACGATGTCCCTTCAAATAAAACCGACACGGAACTTTATGAGGAGATTTTCTTGTTGAATTTAGAGAATCATATATCAGGGGAGGACTACATCAAAAAGTGTAATCTCAGATTTAAAACGGGACGACGCAACAGGGCAACTTGTCATTGCGTATTCGAAGCTACCCCTGACATAAGAAAGATCCTACTAAAAACAGGCCAGGTTTTCATATCCTTCCAGTCATTATCTATAAAAGACTACATTGCCGTGTCAAACTGCCATAAATGTGGAAATTTAGGACACGTAAGCAAAAACTGCAAGGACAACGAAATCTGCACTCACTGTGCTTGCGAGGGGCATACCAGAAATAAGTGCCCCAGGATCGAAGAACCAAAGAAGTGTATACCCTGCCTCAGAAGGAAAAAAGAATGTGACGGCAAAGACTGCCCCACATATAACATTCATTTACAAAGACTAATTGAAAGAACCGATTATGGACTATAAGACAAACTCCAAACAGTCATCCAGGGCCAAGAACAGGAAAGCACCCAAGCGCGTTCGCCGCGATGCAGCAAGGGCGGCAGCATACAGAGAAAGAAAGATAAGAGAATGGAAACTAATCTTAGCTACTAAAGAAGAGAAACCGATTGACGATCTAATTATTAACCTGCTAAAATCGGCAATACTTAACTCAGAGCATTGCAATACTCACTGCAATAACAATCCATTATCAAATTTTTACCTAACCAACAATCAATCCACCCCTCCAGCGAGACTACCTTACCAAATAATTAGTCGAAACATTCCCGGACTACCCATGAGCGTTTTCACCGCATTGCCTTGCATTTTCCCCAAACTTAACCCCCCATATGGCTCCCCGGAGTCATCCTACTCGGAAGAGTCGTTTTTATCTACCATAAATATTGGCCGCAATGTTACCAGATCGTCAGGCATCCATGAACAGCCAAGTAAGAGTCTTACAGGCCAACCTCAATGGTGCAAAACTAGCTCCGCAGGAAATATTCGAATTCGCAAATATAAATAAAATTGATATGCTGTCCATACAAGAATCGTATACTATTAATAGTAAAATACCATACGTACCGTCAGGAATAAAAGTATTACATGACAGCGAGAAACCACAAGCTGCTATAATCTTAATGAACAAGAACATCATTCCAACCAAAATCGCTCAATTTTCGAACTCGCACATAAATTGTGTACAACTCTCCCTAGAAAACTTTACGTTCATCCTTATAAATAGTTACTGTCAATTCAGCACTAACCTTGAAATTTTTCTTGACAAGATTGGGGAAGCATGCCTACAACATCCACAAATTACTGATAACTGCGGATGCGAACTCTTCCTCCCCTTGGTGGCACGGCGACACAACGGATCCTAACGGAGAGTTGATGGAAGATTTTATTGCGAGTCACAACCTCTTTGTCGAAAATGCTCCTGGAAATCCGCCAACGTACAGGGGAAGAGCGGTCCAGCAATATAAACATCACTTTATCAAACAACAAACTCTCAGGAAAAGTGCGAGAGTCGAAGGCCTTCGATATGGAAACCACGAGTGACCATAACATAATCACCTTCTGTTTATTAACTGACATCAACGAACCCACAAGCAATGCCGAAAATACGTACGACTGGAGAAAAACTAATCATAGGCTCCTTATGCAAGCAATAAATCTCCCACCGCAGGTGGACTTTACAAAGACCGTGCATGAATGGGCAAAATACGTGACAGAAGAACTAAAAAATGCAATAGATCAATCAACCCCGAAAATATCGTCCAGCGGGAGACAATCTGGTAAGCTCTGGCCCAAAAAACTTAAAAACCTAAAGCAAGTCACGAAGAAAGCGCGTAAGCTGTACCAGAGGACTCGAATACACGCTCTGAGGGTAATAAACTTAGATCTCTACAGGAGGGCCAAAAGCAGATACGAAACCGAGCTGAAGAACTTTAAAACCAATAGCTGGAAACGCTTTTTCGAATAAAAAAAAAAAGAAGACAAATGGGGACTCCCCTATAGGGTTGCAATGGACAAGATAAAGATTGGAACTGGTTTTACAACTCTGCAGAAAGAGGACGGCACCTACACCAAGGACCTGCAAGACACAGCGGAATTGCTACTTAACACTCTACTTCCCGATGATAACGTAAATGAAGATAACGACACCCATAAATACATCAGAAGTAATTATAAAGAAAAAAACAATAACAGACCCCTTCTTCCCTTCAGCGTGGAGGAGGTCATAACTGTAATCACGGCCACAAGAAGCAAAAAATCACCTGGTCCAGACACACGGAATACATGAGACGGACGGGACGGCGTTAGGAGGAACACGCAGTATTAACAAAACGATCTCAGCTCGATCCCCGGGGAGGACCAAAAAAATGCTAATGAAACAACTTTAAACAAAATTCCCAAAACAAAGAAACTGACATTCCGGGAGCTTCCCTTCTGGAGATTTTTAATTTATTTAAAGACAGCTTATCTGTTTAATTAGATCAAATAAATGAATCACCGCTGGAAGCCAGAGGACTCAATGGGAATTGAGCTCGGGACTGTGATTAGAATTTAAGATTATAATTTAGCAACAACCAGCATATGTATCTAATTTATAATTTATAGAGCTCTATGTATAATATAGAGCTCTATGCGATCTTTGTAATTAACTATGTTCATTGCGTTCAATTAACTTACACAAGTTGTACGCTTAGGATACTTTTCTTTCTTCTTTACATTATATATATATATATATATATATATATATATATATATATATATATGTGTGTGTGTGTGTGTGTGTGTATATATATGTATGTATGTGTGTGTGTGTCGATATATATCTTTCACAATATAATATTCACAAACAATATACAAAATAGGTATTCTGTCTTTTCTTATGTAATATTAATATGTTTATATTTCTGTACCTTACACATATATAATTTTAGCAGGTGAAGGTAATAAAGGGAAATCATATTTTTAGTTTCATAAACACTAATCACGTACTTTTACTCCCGTTACATTGATTAAATAATTAAATAATAATGTAATAAAACAAAAAGTTCTTATAATTTAGTTATTTACGTTTTCCAAATTAAGTTATATGATGTTAATCTCATACTTGGAGCAAATTGAAATTATTTCAACACCGACTCTACCAGTCTAAAATAGTTAAATCTACAATATGGTATCAGACTTGATTTTCGTTGATATGACCCCTGGTAGTGAGACGGGCGTGATAGGATGCCATTTTATTTTAATTAGGCTACACGTTATCCTATTTTTGGCATTTCCAACGAACTCGATGCAGGAAACATAATGCACGGCCCTTAGAATGATGTGGAGACGCAACGACAATAAAGCATCGTTCTTCGCACGGACATTGCTCCTTGTCGGTCGTGATCCCTTGTCCCCTCCCTGGAATGCAGACGCTGCACTCTTGCATCGACGTGTGCCAGATAAGCGGTTGTGCACGCGGCGGCAACAACCCTAAAGAACAAGCCAGAATGAAGCAAATATTCAAATACAAATATCACACTCCAAAATTTTAATTTTACATTTTCCTTCTTAATGAATGAATAGCAATCAGTGTGGGCGCAGGATGCGGCCTTCTTTTGGGCTCCCTGCTCTGGTATGCCAGACTGGGTTCAGGACTTCTGAGTTGGGTTCTGTGGGTTTGATGAAGAAAATAATCTTGTATATCAAACCGCTCTGCAATGCCGGAACGGAATCCACTGCGACTCTGAGATTATGCATGCCTGTCTCACTGCCCGGGAAACGTTATCGAGAATGTTATTGAAGATGTTCTTCATGATGTTGTTAAAAATAATAATATTAATATTGTTAATACTGTCCTATGTAATGTAATGTCACTCAGGAGGTTCATGTCCTCTGTTCTGGATCCCAGAACAGAAATAATATCACATAAAGTATTGCATACATCAATTATATCATGTACTATATATTCCTTGTATAGCATTACAATTTATTATTATGCTATTTTAAAATGCAATCAAACAGTAATAAATAGAGGAAACGGGGGAACCGTCAAATTCGGAGCAACTGACGTCCTGGTATATTTTTAGGAACCAGGACAATAAGACCATACCCTCGAATGTAGGCGGGAGGAGGCGGGCTTACTTCGGGGGTTCCCCCCTTATTACATGTATTGAATAGCTGTGATACGTGTATATTTGTTGCTTATATTTGATAATTGTCTAAATTATATGATAATGCAAATTCAATATGTAATGTAATGTAATAAAGGGTATGCTACATATGAACTTGAATAAATGAATAAACCTGTTATACGTGCAAACAAACAACGTTTGTCAAAACAAGAAATCCATCCCTTGCACCCGCTTATGTCATGATATTGTACTTGAGTGTACTCTGACGTTTATGAACTGTACACCCAACGGCGAAAGAAATAGTAGGCAAATTGTCCATCACCATTTTCATTCAGTCCGTTTTCCACAATGTGATTGATGATCGTGAATTGAAGTAAAAACGTCAATAGGCAGAGGACAATATCTGCTTTGTATCAACAGAAATTCATTCCTTAAAACACAAGATGTGTAATAAAGAGTAATGAAAATAATGATGGACAATTTGCCTACTATTATCTTTGCTTTTGACTGTACTATTAATGTTCATATAGGCCACCTACATTTTTGCCTAATATCAATGTTGATAATAGCGTATCCTGCGTTTATCTTGATATGCGACAAGATCAAGTCTTAGATAACAAGATTACTCCATACTTCAGATTTGCGTCCAAACACGATCAGTGTAGTATGCCAAGATTCTTCGTAGTATAACTGCGTTTATTATAACTTGCACCTCGTGGTAATAAATCACATTGAAAATGTAAGGAAATTTGATATCATCTACATGCAACTGACCATTGTAAAATTATGGACGCGTAGAATTCTGTTACTTCGATTTCAACTTTCGTACGTTCAAGAAAAATCATTCGCGATTCTTCACCTTCACAATTACAACCATGTAAAGTATGGTAATGAAGGTGACCTAGTTTGAATTCGTGCACATACACTCAATGGAAAGATGGCGTCGGACCAATGCTGCCAAAATTACCATGCATACTTGATTGCTCTTTGTAAAAAATGTTACCATTGGCAGATAACAATAAAATCCGAAGATCAGGAATTTATGTATTTTAGTTATAACTTGTCACCAGATTCGTGCAACTAAATTTGCACTTTACAAGCTGAAGACAATCTTACCTCCATTACGGACGAACGACAAATATGACGACACTCTCCGGTGCCTCTTATTATCTCGCACCACCGACGTTCCTCAAAGGCTCCAATCGTCCAACGTCGTCTTTATACCATGTCCTATGGGATGAAGGTAAGTTTTTGCTTCAAGAATGTCTTTTACAGCACGAACTTCTCCATCGTTCCTTTTCGCTCCTTTCCGCTTTCAGTTGGCAACTGACAATTTATGCATCACCGCGTGGTGACAATAGATTTGAACGAAGGCAAATACATATACTATTGACATATTGAATTTCCATACATTCAATATATTTTAGAGATCCCCCAAAAACACTTACAGCTTCCAGTGCCTCTCTTGTTTCCTTCGTGAACTAACTGCACACTTGGACAATAACACGCTATGCAAATGCACTACCTGGCGAGAAGCATCCGAACTATGTTATTCGTGAACTCTTACGTAATGTATACGGTCAAGAACACAAAACGAACGTATTGTTTTTGAGTGGTATTATGACTCGTCATACTGCCCTTCGGAGACCATGGCCTCCTTAAAAGCTGCCCCTTGGCCCGTACTACCCAGACCTTGTCCTTTACCGACGCTGCACTTCGTTCATTACTACCCAGACCTTGTACTTTGGCGAGAAAGTCCTTTGGAGACAATGACCTTTGGCGAAGCTGTCCTTCGCAGACCATTGCCTCTTTGCGACGCTGCCCTTCGGCCAGTACTACCCAGACCTTGTCCTTTGGAGACTTTGGCCTTTAGCGACGTTGCCCTTGGACCAGTCCTATGCAGACCTTGTCCTTTGGCGACACTGCTTTTTGGAGACTTTGGCCTTTGGCGACGATGCACTTCGGGCAGTTCTACCCAGACCTTGTCCTTTGGCGACACTGCTTTTTGGAGACTTTGGCCTTTGGCGACATTGCGCTTTGACCAGTACTACACAGACCTTGTCCTCCTTTGGCGTCACTGTTTTTCGAAGATTTGGCCTTTGGTGACGCTGCACCTCGGCCAATATTACCCAGACCTTGTCCTTTTGTGACACTGTCCTTTGGAGATATTGGCCTTTGGCGGCGTTGTCCTTCGGAGACCATTGCCTCTTTGAAACACTGCCACACTTTGTCCTTTGGCGGCACTCTTCTTTGGAGGCTTTGGTCTTTGGCGCCGCTGCACCTTGGCAAGTACTAAACAGACCTTGTCATTTTGTGACACTGTCCTTTGGAGATATTGACCTTTGGCGGCGTTGTCCTTCGGAGACCATTGCCTCTTTGCGACACTGCCTTTGGACCAGAACTACGCAGACGTTGTCCTTTGGCGACGCTGCCCTTGGACCAGTACTAAGCACACCTTGTCCTTTGGTGGCACTCTTCTTTAGAGACTTTGGTCTTTGGCGCCGCTGCACCTCGGCCAGTACTACCCAGACTTTGTCCTTGCGCGACATTGTCCTTTGGAGACATTGTTCATTGGCGACGCTGTCCTTCGGAGACCATTGCCTCTTTGGGACGCTGCCCTTCGACTAATACTATGCAGACTTTGTCCTTTGGCGACGCTGTTTCTTTTGGAGGCTTCGGCCCTTTACTACGCTGCACTTCGGTCAGTAGTATGCAGACCTTGTTCTTTGGCAACGCTGTCCTATGGAGACCACGGCCCCTTTGCGACGCTGCCCTTCGGCCAGTACTACCCAGAACTCCTACTTTGGCGACGCTGTCCTTTGGAGACTTTGACCCTTGGTAAGGCTGCACTTCGGCCAGTACTACCCAGACCTTGTCCTTTGGCGACGCTACACTTCGGCCAGTACTACCCCCGACCTTGTCCTTAGGCTTCGCTGTCCTTCGGTGACCATAGCCTCCTCCAAAGCTGCCCTTAGGCCAGTACTACGCAGACCTTGTCCTTTGACGACACTACACTTCGAGCAGTTATAGCTAGACCTTGTCCTTTGGCGACACTGTCCTTTGGAGATTTTGGCATTTGGCGACGCTACACTTCGGCCAGTACTGCGCAGACCTTGTTCTTTGGTGACGCCGCACTTAGGGCAATTCTAGCTAGACTTTATCTTTGGCGACGATGCAGTTTGGAGACTTTGACATTTGGCGACATTGAGCTTCGGCCAGTACTACCCAGACCTTGTCCTTTGGCAACGCTATTCTTTGGAGACCTTGGCCCTTGGTGACGCTGCACTTAGGCCAGTACTAGGCAGACCTTGTTTTTTTTGGCGACGCTGTCCTTCGATGACCTTCGACGCTGTCATTCGGAGACAATGGACTCTTTGCGACGCTGCCCTTGTGCCAGTAATACGCAGCCCTTGTCCTTTGGCGACGCTGCACTTGGGCCAGTACTGCGCAGATCTTGTTCTTTGGCTATCATGTCCTTTGGACACTTTGGTCTTTGGCGACGCTGCACCTCGGCCAGTACTAAACAGACCGTGTCCTTCGGTAACCTTGTATTTTGGCGACGCTGTTTTTCGGTGACCTTGTCCTTTGGCGACGCTGTCCTTCGGAGACCATGGCCTCTTTGCGACGCTGCCTTTCGGCCAAAACTATGCACACCTTCTCGTTTGTAGATTTTGGCCTTTGGCGACGCTGCACTTCTACCAGTACTACCCAGACCTTGTCCTTTGGCGACGCTCTCCTTTCGCGACGCTGTCTTTTGGCGTTGCTGCACGTCGGCCAGTACTACGCAGACCTTGTCCTTTGGCGATGCTGTTCTTCAGACACAATGGTCTCTTTTCAACGCTGCCCTTCGGCGACGCTGTATTTCCGAGTGTGTTCTTCGTATACAATAAAATGGAAACACCATGCAAGAAGACAATTGGCTGAAAGATCATTTATCAAGTGTTCTTGTTTTTTGAGCGACGGACTGGTTGACTGTGGGGACGACGTTCACCCTCGTCCCCACCATCTGGCCCTGTCACAGCTCTAGGGTCCAAGTGAGGCGTGAGACTGAAAACGTTTTGTTGGTAAAGTGTTTGTGTTGTTACGCTGTTCATGTTGTTTAGAGTAGATTATTCGAGAGGACACTAATACATGATATTCGACACAGATACGGAAGGACAGCGTCGTAAGTTTTCCCCCCTCGACGGACGCAACTTGTGCTTGACTTAACTTGTACACGACGAAAGTAACAAGTCCTTTCAATCTCGTTTATTTTCAATTTTGCCGATAGAGGAGTGCAAGTGAGAACCACAGACTGTGGGACTTCTATTCTCGCTTAGATCTGTCTATTCAAAGAGTTTCCTAGCAGTAAAACTACAATTCATACTCCAGAATGAAAGATTTAGTTATGTACGTATTGTCGATATCGATATTGTCGGTAACCTCGATATCGATATCAATAACCAAGTTCAATATCGACAAATCAATATCGAACAGCCGTAGTTAAGTTCGATATAAACATGTACCTACCGAAACGAAAATATTGTTCAACATGTTTTAATGGATTATTTATTATTGTTAAGTTAGCCTGAATAAACGTCCCTGATCATTATTTCTATACGTATTATGTATTATTATTGCCACTAGTGGTACGGATAAATTTTCTCAGGCATTGTCAATGCTAAGCTGCATAATCATAGTCTAAGCTTTATGTAAGGTCTACGGAACTAAATAATTTCATATTATACAACCGCAAACAGGTATTTTACTTATTTAGTTTTGGCCTTAGTAAGTCTTTCGGCTGTGCTAGGAATCCATAGACACTCTGTAAATACATACTTACATCTATATACCTGTCCATCAGAGGCGTGCATGTAACTGGTGTTAACGCAGGTAAAAGCAAAATGTGAAGAATTAAAAAGTTGCTTCAATCAAATAACAACATTCTTAAATACATTAACCAATAGCGTTGCCGTCGAGTAGATATTGCAGAGGACATTTTTTTTGCAGCCGACAGAAACGAAGAGGGAGGGAGTTCTGCTACCCTGCAGAGGTAACAAGAGGAGAAGATGCCAACGCAAAGGAAGAGAGGGAATGACTTTGGAACAGTGCTCTACGAGGCAATTCATATGCCTTTTCAAGGGCCAGTTACCGGCCAGGCCTGCCGGTATATGCCACTGTTGTCACATGGGATTGGCAGAAAAGATCTAAATCCCGGCTAACATTATTATTATTATTTATTTGTTCAGCAGAGGATACATTTCCCAATTATGTTGAACATAATATACTGTGAATAAATAACAAGAGAGAAGAGACAAAAAAGAATAAATGGAAGTCTACGTACACAATATTTACATCAATGTATGAACTTATTGTTGTGATTATCTTTTATCTTAGCACACTACGTGAGTCTGTGAACATATTGAAGTCTACAATTTTTAATAGTTCATTCACCGTGTCCTGCATGCGCACTGCAGGTGAAAATCTATACGTGTTGACCCTTGACCTCTCCGTGTACTGTCTAACTGCATTAGCCGAGACCACGGACGAAAGTGCGCATGCGCCAACCGGACGCGTTCAGTGGCTAAATAGGGGTGACGGAGCTTTAGGCAGGAACCGGGTTCCTTGAAAATCGTCTGCTGTAGAAACAGCAATGAACTTTCAACGTAGTAACATGGCCGCCAAAATACACACAGAGATGTTTACGAATTATGTAAGGGTTATGTAAGCCAGTCATATACTACAAGTATATCAGCAAACAGAACATATCAGGAAAGTATTCATATCGTCAGATTAGTATATAAACTTGTTTGTAAACCAGTAGCTTTTTTTAGATCATTCAATTAAATTGATCTTCTTAGTAAATATTATAATTAGCACAAATGTACACAACATTAATCAGGATAGTATTCAATAATAATAATATTGTTATATATAACTAACTAACTAACTCGCTAGCCTTCTTAAACCCGAAGGTTCATGGCTGCAGCAACACAGGCCTTCCATCTTTCCCTATCTTGAGCAAGATCTATAAACTCTTTTCCATTCCTATTGATTTCCCTTAGGTCCATCTCAACGTTGTCCCTCCATCTTCTTCTTGGCCTTCCTACAGGTCTCTTACCATCAGGTTTCCCAACAAGAATCCTGTAAACTCCTCTTTCCTCCCCCATTCGTGCCACATGGCCTGCCCACCTAAGTCTTCTTGCTTTAATTATTCTAATAATATCTGGACATGAATACAAATTATGTAGTTCTAAATTATGTAACCTTCTCCACTCAACTGTCTCCTCATCCCTTTTAGTTACAAATATTTTCCTAAGAATCTTATTTTCAAATACTCTCAATTTATGTTCCTCTTTCAATGTAAGGGACCAAGTTTCACATCCATATAATACTACAGGCAAAATTACTGTTTTGTATATTTTAACTTTTAGTTTCTTAGATATTAAACGAGAAGACAAAAGTTTATGAAGAGAGAAGTAACATGCATTTCCTGAATTAAGCCTACTTTTTATTTCATCTTTAATATAATTTTCATTTGTTAATATTACTCCTAAGTATTTGAATTTGGAAACTGGTTCAAACGAGTTGTTATCAATAATTAGATTTTGATTATTACCTAACACTTGGTTTCGGCCTGTAAGCATATATTTAGTTTTCTCTTTGTTAACTTCCAAACCTACGTATCTCTTTAGCAGCTTTGAAAAATATTTTAGCATTATTCTTAATTGTATTCGCATCATCCCCCAGTAAGTCTACATCATCTGCATATGCTAACAACTGAGTCACACCATTTAATTTTACTCCTTCTTTAGTTTCTTTTACCTTCCTAACAGCATATTCTAAGGCAACATTAAAGAGCAATGGAGATAATGCATCTCCTTGTTTTAACCCATCATGAATTGTAAATTTGTCAGACATATTAATACCCACACGAATTTTACTTTCTGTTTCACTGGTGCATATTTTTATCATACTAACAAGCTTCTTAGGTATTCCAAACTCTACTAATATATTATATAATTTATCTCTTTTGACCGAATCATATGCTTTTTTGAAATCAATGAATAGCTGATGGACATTTTGATTATATTCCCACTTTTTTTCAAGTGTCTGTCTGATGTGAAAAATTTGATCTGTAGTTGATCTGTTACGTTTAAATTCACATTGATAATCACCTATAATTTTATTAGCATATAGTGTTAGTCTTGTTAAAAGAATGTTAGACAATATTTTGTATGTTGTTGAGAGTAGAGAAATTCCACGGTAATTATTGCAGTTCATTTTATCACATTTTTTAAACACAGGAACAATTATGGATTCTTTCCACTGTTGAGGGATTTCTTCTTTATTCCATATTAAACAAATTAATTTATGAATTTGACATATTAATGAATTTCCACCATATTTAATTAACTCAGCTGGTATTAAAACAATGCCAGGTGCTTTGTTATTCTTTAGCCTTTTAATAACATCTTTAACTTCAGTCAAGTTAGGTTCTGGAACTAAAGGTTCTGCTGTGTGTACTTCATTACTTCTGATTTATCTCCTGTTGTATTGTTGTATATAGTATTATAAATATAAATGTAGTAACCGAATGGCTTGTGACATTTTCTAGCATAACGAGGGTGTTTTGTAGAATGTGCAACAGGGGCCAAGGCGTCCCAATTTTCCTCATGCCACTTCGAAACGGTTTGTTGCGAATTGTAGGAGCCACCACAACACAACACAGAAAGCGGTAATAAACACAAGAGAAATACCACAGGGTAGTTTGGCGAGTGCTTCTCCCTGCTTCCCCTCTCGCGTTTGGAATCGTCCTTTTAAGGTAGATTCGCCTTCCTTGGCCGGACTCTAGAAAAAAATTCGGTTTCTTGCACTGTGTCGGCCTACATTAAAGTTCATACTTTCTAACAGTGCAGAATACTCACAGCCATGATTAATCAATTTCTGTAAAAAAAAAATGACATCACTGTCGACTCTTCTGTTGAACAAAGTTTCCAAACAGAATTGCTTGCATAAGGATGTACAGTTCTTTTTGTGATATTCAATGTTCCCTTTGTAGCACAGACATTCACAAACTGCCTTTGGACGCTCTCCACTTCCTCTTGCCATGTTTTGTACTGTGGATTCCATATGGGACTGGAGTATTTTAGAACTGGACGAACGAGTGTGACGTATATTTTTACAACCGTAGGCACAGAAAAATTAAACATGAAATTTCTTCTAATGAAACCAACTAGCTTTATACTCCTTTTCACCAAGGCTTGATAAGTGTTGAACGAGAGGTTGGATGTGAAGTGGGGCAAGGCTGCCTTGAACTACAACTGAGACCAATTAGGTACTAGACGAAATGATAGTTCCTTGGTGCGATTCGTAATTTGGACAAATCTTGCTCCAAAATACTAACAAGGGAGGTTATCTAAGTGTCCCCCTCCGATTTCCATGAAACTTGGCAGGTGTATAGAGAGGCCCAAAGGAAAAAAATACGTGTTTTTTTGTTTCGGCTAAAAAACTGTTTTAGGGGGCAAAAACCTCGCCTCTAATGTCAAGATGAGGACAAATTGAAGTCGGGATATGACCCCTGTGTCCCCCTCTGATTTCCATGAAACTTGGCAGGTGTATAGAGGGGCCCAAAGGAAGAAATACGTGTTTTCTTGTTTCGGCTAAAAAAAACTGTTTTAGGGGACCAAACCCCCCTCAAATGAGAAGAGGAGGATAAATTGAAGTGGGGATCTGACGCCTGTGTCCCCCTCCGAGTTTAATGAAACTTGGCAGGTGTATAGAGGGGGCCAAAGGAAAAAATACCTGTTTTTTGTTTCGGTTAAAAAAAAGGTTTAGGGGTTAAAAACCGCCCTCAAATGTCAAGAAGATGGACAGATTGAAGTGGGGATCTGACTCCGAAACCGCGTAAATCTGGCATAGGAACAACACGCTCATATAATTATAATTGGAACACACACACCACAGAACTGTAGGATTGTCGGTACCAAACGCAGTGCAATTGTAGAGAGATGCCGAATTCATAGACACCGTTGTTCCCGGATAGGCATGGGCATAACAATAGACGGATTAAAGCAGGGTAACGGAGCATCAAAATAGACGCACACGGGAACCATAATCCTATCAATCATCACCTAGATATCATATAAGTGATATCCATAGCCAAGGATACACAAGGGTCAGATCCCCACTTCAATTTGTCCTCATCTTGACATTTGAGGGGGGTTTTGCCAACTAAAAACAGTTTTTTTTAGCGGAAACAAAAAAAACACGTATTTCTTCCTTTGGGCCCCTCTATACATCTGCCACGTTTCATGGAAATCGGAGGGGGACACAGGGGTCGGTTCCCCACTTCAATTTGTCCTCATCTTGACATTTGAGGGGGATTTTGCCAACTAAAAACAGTTTTTTTAGCGGAAACAAAAAAACACGTATTTCTTCCTTTGGGCCCCTCTATACATCTGCCACGTTTCATGGAAATCGGAGGGGGACACAGGGGTCGGTTCCCCACTTCAATTTGTCATCATCTTGACATTTGAGGGGGGTTTTGCCCCCTAAAACAGTTTTTTAGCCGAAACAAATAAAACAAGTATTTCTTCCTTTGGGCTCCTCTATACACCTGCCAAGTTTCATGGAAATCTGAGTTGGACACATGGGTCAGATCCACACTTCAATTTGTCCTCGTCTTGACATTAGAGGGGAGGTTTTGCCCCCTAATACCTTTTTTAGCCGAAACAAAAAATACGTATTTCTTCCTTTGGGCCCCTCTATACACCTGCCAAGTTTCATGGAAATCGGAGGGGGACACTTAGATAACCTCCCTTGTAAGTTGGCAACAGTAATTCGTACAGCTGGAGTTCTCTTCCACCATTTGACTGGCTGGAGGAGCGGAATTCTGTCGTCTGCTCACCGCACAAATGTCAAACTGGCTCTTCTTCTTTCCTTTCCCACTTCTTTGCAAAGAACCAGAAATGAAGAATTGGCAAGGCTTGACCACCATTCACTGGATTTTCGCGGTAACTCTCTCATGAATGATAGTTCTCTGAGAGTGATTGTGGCTAAATCACTGAGTGGATTGCAAGAAAAGAACGAAATAATCAATTATCTAGATCGAAAGCATGTTTTTTTTGGGGTGGGTGGGTGGGGGTTGTAGATGATAACGCCTAGCAGAATAATCGTCGTACTGATGGCCGGTAACACCTTTGAAAAAGTCACGCCACGCCACTGCTGTCCATCCTAATTTATCAATATTTAGCTCCTGCTCACCCGGTCAATTTTTTTCCCGGCTTTCAGTGGGTAACGATGATTTTAAACACTCATAAATAATCTTCCATTTTCTCCTTTCGACTGGCTCGTTTTCCAATCGCCGAGCTGTGCAAATAAAGATACGCGGAGAAACAAATATTTTCTGTTGAAACCGAAGCAACAAACGTAGCCTGCTCCTTTGTTTATCCTACGGACAATGCAGCCCGGAATACACCTGTGCACAACCTCTCGCCCAGCCTGTCAGGGGCGTACGAGGCAGTAACGAATGGGCTCCCAGCCTGTGATTTTGTGTCTGTCATATTCCGCTCCCGCGGTGCATAAACCAGAGGCATGAATCGCTACGACCCTGGCTTTCATTTTTTTACGCTTCTGACGTTCTCAACTTTACGAGTTGTGAACCTGGCCACCGTAAACAGTTATCTGCGCCATTAATCATCCCCCGCGGAGAGGGAGGGGCCACTTAATAACGGTGACGAACATCATTGTATACGCAGGGCTGAAACGAGGCATAAAGGTTTTTGTGCGGGAAGAAATCGAGCTTATCTACTTTGGAAGATAATTTTGCAAAGGGTTTTTGAAGCACTTGCAACAGATGTGAGTTTCGCAACTCGTCACCATTCGCGGATCAGTGGTTAGATGACGCGACCAAAAATAATTAGCCTTGTGATTGATTTGATTTTGTTATTTAGCGTCCCTTTTGGCCAATCGCGACGATGAGGACGAGTGATGAGATTGACGAAGGGACACTCACAAGTAACACTCATACTCAGAGAAGGATTCGAACCAGGAACCCCTTGTGACCCTTGTTTTCGAATTCCAGTCCGAATGCTCGTATCCTTTACTTCTTCTCGCTGCTTCTATCTTTCTAATTTTACGCCGCGTTTATACCTCTTTAATATAATCGTGGCAGTGATGATTAGCTGATTGATTGATTAAATCGGTGTTTTAAATCCACTTTATGCACAGAAAGGCTAATCGGAACTGAACCTACAGTTTAAAGTTAGATCCGAACCTGTGTATCGAACGAATAGATGAAAAAACATTCGCAGATACAGTTGGGACTTCGATCTAGTACCTTCGGTGTTCTCGTCTGACTTGAAGAGCAAAGCAAATAACCAAATGAACTACATTCATTAAAATGAATGCTGGGAAAATCTTGAGACAAAATTAGTAAAAACTTGATGCTGTATTTATGGCTCCAGATATAATACTCAATCTTAGATTTTATTCGTTTCAATCCATTTTACGCTCAGATAGGTTAATCGGGACTGGGCCTACAGTTTAAAGTGTGTGGTTCTGACCAATGTGGAATGAATCTGCACCAAGGATCAAACTTGGGACCCCTTGACTACAAGACGACAGTTTTGTCACCACGCTAATCGATGATTTTTTCTTAAAAATGTCTATATTCCTTATACATTTATATTTATTAGGATCTTCTATTGTTACAAGGATTAAATACACACAAAAACACGTAGTCGTCGTCTTCTTCTCGTCTTATTAGAACTTCGCAATTAGTTAAGGACTAACCAGTTTTCAATGGTATTAAATTTGAACTTAATTCTTAGGATAATCTACGAGAAAAAATGTTATTAAAACCTGCTAAGCTTTTCTGAAAAAGTAAGTGAGTGCATGAATTTATAGATATTCTAATTTTAGTTGTCCACGGAAAAACTTACTTTAAAAATTGCAAGAGATAATTAAAAACACACACACATTCATATTAAATCACACACAATACTTTTCTATAGGACGTTTGTCGATAATGATTTTGATACTAATCGAACAATGACTCAGTCGTCGCATTATTATTATCCTCATGTATATTAATATGCTCGTTTCGGGGTTACAAGGTTTGCGAAATATTTGACACACTCATATTTTTTCGTACATGATTGAAATATGAATATTAGGTTCTGAAAGAAGAGAAAAACCTGTCGCAAACAAGATTTGTTTCCTGTACTTCACAAAAATCGACGAAAAGCCAGAAAACTTCGCCTCATTTCTATCGAACGAACCAGAAATTCGGTCAAAGAAGTAAAGTTCTTTTCAGGCGATTTCTCCATCAGTTTCAAATTTCCTCCGCTAGATGTCCTCGCGTCACGGTTCATGAAGAGCAATTGGTAGAACGAAAAGTTTGAATGTTGTCGATTTGTTAGGCAGCAGAAAAAATAATGGAGTTTCAAGAACTTCTGGTTCCTTCTCATTTACGCCTTTCCTCACTGAAATATTTGTTCCTGACGCCAGTATTGGCGACACTCCGCGTACAATTACAAGAGTTACTGCTATATATATGGGCGAGAACTGGAATTCATATAAAAAAATAGGTTTCTTCGTTCTGTTTCGTTTCTTCAATATGCTTGTTTGTTCCTAACATATAGACAGGTCTCCCTTAGCGCACAACACGAAGACAACATTATGTTCTGACGTCAACGAGGAATGCCTCCGTTGTTAGGTTTGGTGCTCTTAGCAAATATACGCTGCAAATGTGTTATTTATACTAAAAGAATAAACCTAACCTAACAACTTAGTCATTTAGCCTAACAACGAAAGTATTGCACGGTGACGTCAGAACTCAAGGTTGCCCTCGTGTTGTGCGAAAAGGGAGACCCACCATGATATATTTTTAAATATTCCTATATATTTTTCTATCTGTAATAGCATAATTGTACGACGATAAGCGGACTTTAATAGAAACTTTTGAATAAGATGTGTTTCCATCGCCGTGGAATTAGGCAACACACAACGTATTGCAGGGTAGGAAGTATTTTAGGATCTAGGTGTCGCATTTTTATTGACGGTGACTGTACATATCCGGAACAGATAAAGTTCTAGGCCTCATTCCATCCTTTTGCTCTTTAAAAATAGTTTTGACCTCATTTATAACATTTTTCAAGAGCATAGATCAAATCAAGTATCTAGATGCTAACAGTAGTGTGACAAGTTCACTTTGGTTTGCATTGTTTTGGATAGGGATGTAATGTGAACGATATAGCTTACTTGCGCTTAACTATGAAAAAGGTAATATTTGAACTGCAGCATCTTGTGTCTGTTAATTTATTTGAGGGGTATAGTGGGTTGCATAAGTACTACCAAGCAAATTCTTCATCACCATGTTAATGCTGTTCGTTTTACTCCACGAGAGCCTCAAGAATTTATACACAACCCCAAGCAAACTGCTGTCATTCTTTCACCAGCATATGGCCGGTTGAACACTGTTGTGTTAGTATGTAACATTCTTATTCGTACACACGGATTTTCAAAGAAAATGCTTTAATATCTGAAATGAAATACATTCTTTTGAAATGGTTTCTTTACAATTCAATAACTAATATCATTAGGAACATAAACTCTTACCCAAATTCTGTATAACCAATGACAATAATAAATTCAATGAAACTGAAAGAGAAGCATGCCAATTGTTTTACAACTTTTCTATTCGTACACTTAATAATATAACAGAAAAAAGTATATTCAGAGCAAATTGACTGACAGTTCTAATACTTTGATGCGTATCCTTTGGCTTTAATTACTGCTTGACACCTGTTCTTCATAGAATTAACCAGTTTCCGACATGTTTCAGAGCATATTTTATTCCACTCGGCTTGCACAACAGTTTTCAACTCTTGTTTGGACTTGACGCCTGCTTTATGGAATCGCCTCTTCAAAATTGTCCATAAATGCTCAATGGGATTTAAGTCTGGACTTCCATATTAGCCAATTCATGTTAACTCGCGCCTTATGCTTACTCTTGTTGGAATCTGTAGATAGGCGGCTTGTCAATTTTTTGGGCACTCTGCTTTACATTGTTCTTCAATATGTCCAAATAGACATATGCATCCATGATACCATCAATAAACAGGATGGTATCAACACTTTGGACGACATACAGACCCAAATCATTAATGACCCACCACCATGTTTAACTGTTGGAACTGTGTTAATGTCATCATTGTCTTTATTTGATTTTCTCCAGACTCTATTTATTCCATCTGACCCGTATGGACTCGTCTGACCATATGACACTATCCCAAAATTCGTGGTCCTTGTGGATGTGATCTTTCGCGAATGAAAGTATATTCCTGCGATTCACTTTATTTACATAGAGCCTCTTTCGTGGTATACTGCCATGATATCCATGCTTCCACAAGGCACGTCGGACAGTTTGATCGGACATCATCTTGCCAGCAACATTTTCTACTAACGGTCGTAACTGAGGAACACTTAGTCGGGGGGTTTTCTCGCACTCTTTTTAAAATAAAGCGTTCATTACATTTATTCAACCGTCTCTCTTTTGGTTTTCTCGTCACATTCTGTTTTGAACCTTCCTCTCTAAATTTGTTTACTATGTATTGAACTGTGGAGTGTGATTTGTTGACTGTTTGTCAAATTTTTCTTAACGAATAATCTCTAATGGCCAAATTTATAATAACATCCTTCAGATCGGAAATAAGTTCCTTCACCTTGCCCATTTCGAACACGGTGACAGATAGACGATAGGCCTACAACAATACCTACGCCAGCATTCCGCTTTACGGGGAGCGCGCCTGCATGTTCAACTTTTTACGAAGTTGCAAACTGCACGAAATCGCCCGAATAGCGGTGGCGCTGTATGCGAGGAAGATTGAAACTTTTGCCTGTACGAATAACAATGTTGCATGAAACAACGTGTTTTTCTCTTTTCACACAAATTATATGCTCTGTTTATACATTTTGAACATACATTTTTATTGACATTTGTTGGTGAAACATTCATTAACATTAATTTCCAGGTACATATGAAAATGATTAAATTTACTAGTAGATATGACATTTTTCCCTCGGAAATTCTATGTGTACGAATAACAATGTTACATACTGTATCTCCACTTTTAGTCGGAAAAGAATTGATGACGTTATCGTGTTACGTACATACACAGATAGCACAGACAGCTTGCTGCAAGCATGAAGCAAGCTTACCATAGCAAGCTAAGTAGCTAGCAGCAAGCTTGCCATGGCAAGCTATTAGCTGGATGCAAGCTTGCATCAAGCTTTTCATAACTAGCTGTAAGCTTACAGAATGCAATGAATAAGCGATAATATGTATCTTTAAGCTATATATATATATATATATATATATATATATATATATATATATATATATATATATATGGCTGTAATGTAACACAGTTTCTCTTTGCAACTTATAGAACCTTTTCGTGCTCCCCCCAAATAGGCAATAGTTCGGATGAAAAGTTTAATGAACTAATCAATAATCAAACAATCTCTAACTATACACTGGTAGAGTCCAGCGCAGATAATTCTGCCGTGCAATGCTCGACAGAACTAAAGAAGCAGTGTTGCTAATGGAGCAGATAGAAAAATCGCTGCGGTGCGCCGATGCACAGCTGTTACGTACAACAATAAAATTAGAGAATTCAGGTCTATCTAACGTTGAGTTTTAAACGTCATGCATTATACCAGGACTAGGATTAATATGTACTAACAAGTGACTATGTATGTAGCTACATACATATGGACTAAAAATTCGCAAAATATGAACTAACACATAAGTAAAATTACCAAAAATGCTGCAAAGAAGACTTCTTCATACGATTCCTTATTTGAGTGATTTCAAACAAAATAAAAATATATATATATTATTTTTCATTGCATTAATGCACTGGTGGCGTTCTAACTTTTCACTCCCAAAACCCGTATACACTGGTATGGAACTGCAACGGCAGATAATAACATGCCAACGTGTTAAACCGCTACAATTGCACCATAACACTCCTCCTGAAGCAGTATTATTATTTCCTCTCTGAGATCGGCGACAGTCGGTTGCCTTTGTTGTACATTTACAAAGGATGCCGGCTTCCACAACAATAACAAGTACATATACTGCCACTAGACGATAAGCTGCGCGGCTTTTTCTTTTGTTATGAACCAGGGCCGGCGCTAGTCATTTTGCCTCCCTGGGAGGTGGCGGCAGATGCCGCTCTATTTCGACCCCCCCGGTCATTACGCAGCAACGGAAAATTGAAAATCAATATATTCCTAACTAAAACATCAAAATATAAAATAAATAATGAGACTTCTTATGCTATTTCAATACTATTCAGCGCAAAAGAATATCTCGCTCGATCACAGTTTTCCATAGGCTTATTTTTTTCTTCTCTTCAAATTTTGCCGCTCTGGGCGATGGGACGGTTCGCCCTCCCCTTCCGCCGGCCCTGCTATGAACTTGGTCACCCATCAAAGCATGGCAATTTTAACACAGAAAACAATATGTATCGCATTAAGCAGCAAACATGACAGCCTCCTCTATGCAATTTCTACAAGAACACGTGCCGGAGCCAGAGTTGAAATGATGTTGGAGCCACATAATTTATTTATTTTGAATAATTCCAAAATTATGAAATATGAACAATTTGTTGCTGCTGTTCGCTGCTCTCTTGCCAAAATGCTTTATTGGGATGCTAACACCATGACTGGCTTCCTCCTTCATGAACTCGTGCACGTTGCTTAGAATTTCCCGAGCTTGGCTATGCAAGGTTTTTGATTTCAACTTCGACAGAACTGGAGGCATTATGGAATTTAACGTTCATTAGCAAACACACACTTTTACATAAACACACGCAATACACGCACACAACGTCAAACCGGTCAAATACTTAGTATAAAATAAAAATATGGTGCTTCCAATCCAACAAAACTCACCGCCACTTTACCTGCTTTCCCCTTCCGTGACAGAAATAGTGCTTCATTATTACAGTTGGCAACACTAGTTACTAGCTAGCCAATGAACATGCACTGCATAAAAGAAGCAACGACTACGCCGTGCTATATTGCCACATTGCCGTCCCTGCTGACCGGTGGGAACCGCGAGCTGGAGCGCTGTTCAATTGTTTTCAATGAAGTTTGCGCGAGTGTGTCCAGGAATGGAATGACAATATGGCAACAATAGCGAAGGTTTTCGAGCAGGGTAGAACACGTGATGCTAAGAGAGAGGGAGACGAAACGAAAATACGTTTCTACGCAACGGCAAATTTACGTGTGTGGCACTCTATTAAATTTTTCTTTGCAGTACTTAGCTCCTGATTATATAGTCTGGGATAAATATATTTATCATGGGAGTTTCACTTTCATTCACCACATTTTATTTTCTGATCTTCGTTGGAACTTCAATATTCACACACCTTTTGAAGGATTATAAAACACATTTTTTCACTACTTACAATCAAAGTTATACTTACTGATGTTACTAAAACTTATGTTTGTTTAACATTTGAGTTGCACTGCCATCTAGTGTATGCCGCATGGAATAAAAGCTTTGGTGCTTCATTCGCACTGGAATTTATTCCACTGTATTTCGGTTTTATTTCATTTTGTCACTGTTGTTTATGTTTAATAAGTATCTCTATTGTTATATTAAATGGGTGTCTCATGTTTTATTTTTTAAAAAATGCATCCTATCACGTTAGTTATCACATGCATCAGGCTTACGTCGAGCTTGCCATGTCAAGCTTGCTTTGACAAGCTAAAAGGAAGCTATCGCAAGCTTGCCACAAGCTTATGTGCCATCTGGGTATCAATGCATCACATTGGAAATGACGTATCTGAATGCCATCAATGTCAAGAGGTGTGAATTAATAAAATGTTTGTAAAATCCATATTAATCTAACTTCAATCAGCTCTCTTGAAGAGATGGTGCAGATGGACATACGACAAATTCAGCCGGCGATATGTAAAACTCTATTCCCCGGAAACAAATAAGATGCAAGATAAAATTTATGAAAGTAACAACTGACAATTTTCCGAGCAATACTTCTGCTTCCCACTGTACAAGGGCTACGATTCGGATCAAAGCCCTTTCACAAATAGTTGGGGGCATATTGTACCCCCGGTTCGTGCGCCACTGCTACGCCATCAAAAAGGCCCTCAGAAACACCAATGAGGGGCAGGGCCTGCTGATGCGAGCGCCCTTACTGCACTTTCCTTAGCAGAAACGGAGCCAAACGGAAAAATGATCAAGAAATATTCGTGACAGGAAAACGCTCAGGTAACTCACGAAGTGCGAGGGCGATGATGACGCCCAGGGCGCAGCGAAAACGAGGTTCACGCAAGTCACGTGATGCAGGCGTTCCTCCGGAAGCGATCCATTGATTCGCATGACGGGGATCGGATAAGCGAGATGTTGATAAGGAGTCTTGTTGTAATGACATGGCAGGCCCCGGTCTTCACGCCTTGGTAGCTGTGTTGCATGGCTGCTACAAAAACACTTTCCACTTTTTGTAACGCTCGCTTTCCTTAAACATTGCCTCAAACGAAAGAGATTTTCTTGGAAAAGCTGAAGGAGTGCTTAACAAGCCTGTATGTACATGATGTAGTGGTTAACGTGTCAAGCTGCAAAGCTGAGGAGACAACCTTTCTGTTCTAATCTGTGTAACGTTGTCGATAAATAACGTCATAAGACCGTCTAGTGACAATGTCATTTCTCTACCGTAGAAATGATTTGATTGAGTAATAACCCGAGCCGGAACAGCCCGTGAGGTCCAGGGCCTACTACCGACCTCACTCCCAAATGCCCCAGCAGAAGTGGGCGATCAACCAACCAATTACGGGTTGACGTGTGGTCAGCACGACGAACCACCAGTCGTTGTCGTAGTTACGCTACTCATTCGTAGATCCCCAACTTCCTCACGATGGTGCGTGGCCACAGTTCCCATACACAGGTCGAAATCTCAGGAGAGAAAAGTTTTTAAACTTCCGAAGGAGATTCGAACCTTAGCACCGGAGACAAAAGCTTGCGCCTTAGACCACACAGTCAAGGTGCGGGACTCTATGGTAAACAGCAGATTGATTTGTCTTATTTAACTTCGCATTTCTGCCACTTTCGGTTAACCGCAAACATGAGGATGAGAAGAACAGCCGTGATTAAAGCCAGGGAACTGGGGATGACTAGGGATGGCCAATGATAAAATGTTATCCGAATATTGAATATTTTTCTATCCGGGTAACGGATATTCTGATGTACGGATTATTTGCATATCCAAAGTGTCCGTGACACGAAATTAGAAGAGGAACATAAATTAAGACTATTTGAGAATAAAATCCATGGACCTAAAGGGTACGAGGAGACAGGTGAGTGGAGAAGGTCGCATAATTTAGAACTGCATCATTCGTATTCCTGTCCAGATATTATTAGAATAATTAAATCAAGAAGACTTAGGTGGGTAGGCCATGTGGCACGAATGGGAGAGGAAAGAAGAGTTTACTGGATTCTTGTTGGGAAACCTGATGGTAAGAGAACTGTAGCAAGGCCAAGACAAAGATCGGGGAATAACGTTGAGATGGACCTAAAGGAAATCGGCGAGGATAGAAAAGATTGGATTCATCTTGCCCAGGATAGGGACAGATGGAAGACTTGTGTCGCTGCAGCTAAAAACCTTCAGTTTTAAGAAGGCTACAGAGTGAGTTAGTTATTACGAAATTAGGATTATCCACAATGGCCGGATATTCGGATGTCTACATTATCCTGACAGTTTTACCTCTTATCTGTTTAATGGGCTATGAACATATTATTTTATTCCTCATGTTTGTATTTCACTCTGCGTTCTATCCTGATTTTCCGGCCATGCTCTCAATCAAGGCAGACGGACTGTATGGAACTTGAACACTTTTTCACTTCACTCGGTTGCATAATTTCAACAAAAAATAACCAAGCGAAGGAGGATTCTTCCGTGCAAAAGAAGCCTACGTAACAAAATAGTACAAGGTGACATCTCAAAAGGTTAGAACGAAACAGCAGCCTCCACAGACCAGTTCCTGGGGAAGGAGTCAGGGGCGGGAAGAGGGAAATCATTTGCATCCCAGGCAACGGTCCAAGGGCGTGTGTACCCCGACTCGTCCATTCACAGTCTGCTGAAAGGAGACAGAGGAGAAGGAGGGGTAGAGGAAAGGGGACTTATCGCCTGCACGGAGTCCCGAAAGTGGAAAACGTTACGAGGCTGAGGAAGGGGAAGTTACATGTTTCTCCCCTCGTAATTTTGCGCTTAAAAACGCCTCACAACGTAAGAGTCCCGCTGCTTTCTTTTCCTCCCCTCCTCCCCAGACGCCCGGCATTAACATACGGGGAAACTTTGCCTTCAGGCGGCGCCAACTTCCTTCCGGAAGTGAATACTTAATTAAATGCAACAAAGAGTTCCAAGTTTCTAATCAGCAACAAAACAAAACGAAAATCCCATTAAGATTCTGTTCTGCATTATTTATGTTTAGTGTTTCAAGATTTTCTTCCTGTTATTTACTAATCGCTTTTTCATCCCAGATTCGCCGCTCGACATCTCCTCGGCCCCCTTCATCTTAACGTTCGCGTTCTCGAGGCGTGGAGTTTGACCTTTGTGTAGTTTCTACACAAATCTCATCCTAAGTTATTACAGTAGCTGCATCTAGTTCGCTGCACTTTTTGACACCAGGCAGTGGGGGGCACTTTCCCCTCACAAAAGTTTTTATCCCCGTCAGGACAAAAAAAAATCCTGCTAGGAATGTTTTGTCCCTTCAAAGAATACGAACTTCAAGAATATAGTATACCATTTCTTAACTATGGAGAAATCGCCGCTGACAAATCATTCGGGAAAGCAGTTATTTGACCTTTTAAACAATTGCATCAGAGGTTTTACAAAAAAAAAAAACAGACTAACGTTGTTAAATGCACTACGAAATCCTTCCGCCATAGCATTTAGGGTTGATTTCGTCGGTTTTACTCAACGCACGCCATCACTGAGTTGAACGGGAAACAGAAATTTAGTCAAGTTTCTTCAGTGTTACTACGAGTTACTCGTAGCTCTTTTTGTCTACGAGTTTGCTTAGAATGCTAGTAAGTATACCCTTTTTAAGTTACGTGTAAATGTTACCATCAGATTTAATGTCCTAGGAATGATATAGCAGATACACTGGCAAGATATGCAACGAATCAAACAATCCAACGGCCATTTTCAATAAAGTTTCCGTCTGTAGATTTGGAATCACACGCTAAAAAAATATAACTTACTGACTGGCAAAATTTGTGGACTAATACTGGTACTCAATGCGGTAAGGTGTACTATTCTATACATGAAAGAATTGTAAAGGAATGCTGGTTCAATCTTATAAGACTCTCCCTCACATCTACAGGGTCTGTATTGTAAGTAATGAGAATATTTTTTTTCTGCCGCGACTAGATGTCTTAGCGCACTGGGACCGGTTGGAGTCGGTAGTGTGGGGTGTGACCTTGAAAGCTCTCCAAGCGGCAGTTGCCTGCTGGCGTCCGTTGAGGCATGATCACTCGTGGCGTGGACATTTGCAAAGTAGTGTGTGCAAGAGCAAAATGCAGCAAAGCATGGAACAGCGGTACGCGATCAAATTTTGTGTGCGCCTTGGAAAATCTGGTACAGTAATGCTGGAAATGATTCGGCAAGCATACGGCAGTAACAGTTTATCACAAGCGCAAGTGTTTTGGTGGCACAAAATGTTCAAAGAACGCCGGGAGAGCGTGGAGAACGAACACCGCGCAGGGCGTTCGTCAAGCTCAAGAACCAGAGACAACGAACAACGTGTGCGAGATTTGCTGAACGCGGACAGACGTGCTGAAACGGCAGAGCACCGCATGGCACACTCCGCAGTCGCCTCGACCAAAAAAGGCGCGCATGTCCAAGTCCAGAATCAAAGCATTGCTGATTTCGTTTTTCGACAAGAAAGGTGGGGTCCACGCGAAATTTGTGCCTGCAGGACAGACAGTCAATGGCTCCTTCTACGTGGGGGTGTTAAAAAGGTTGAAGAGACGGGTGAACCGAGTGCGACTAGAAATTGCCGCCGATTGGAAGCTCCATCATGACAATGCGCCATGTCACACGTGCTTCGTGGTTAGAGAGTTCCTGACGAAATCTGGCATCACAACGATTCCTCAGCCTCCCTACAGCCCCGACCTTGCCCCTGCAGATTTTTTTCTCTTTCCCGGAGTGAAAACAACCCTCAAAGGACACCACCACGGAACCCTGGATGCGGTCAAAGCTTCTTGCACGCGGGCTCTGAAGGCTGTTCCAGTTGCTGACTTTCAGGGAGCGTACGACGCGTGGAAAACTCGCCTGCAGAAGTGTGTTGACGCTCAAGGGGCATACTTTGAAGACTACTAAAGGTTTGTAGCGATATCTGTAATAAATTGTGTTTTCTGGATTTATTCTTATTACTTAAAATACAGACCCTGTATAATGCGATGCAGGTTAAATCACACTATCGCTCCAGTTCCCCTTTACAAGAAGAACTTAGTGCCTTCATCAGTCTGTTTCTGTAATGAATATACTGCAACTAAGAATCATATTATATTTCAGTGTAAACTTTATGAAACACACAGAGAACCCTTTCTATAGGACTTACACAAGAGTGCACATCAAGCTCCACTGACACTGCCTTGCTTACCAACTTCTCCTTCATCCTCGATAATCAAAATTCACACAAAATATTTTAACAAGTCGAAATTAATGCTGTAAATGTGTAATGTTCTTTATTATGAAATGAATAATTGTGTGTAAATATTATATGCATGCATGTATAGGGTGTCCCAAAAGTAACGCAGGATTTTAATTGTGCGCCATTTTTTCCTCGCAGGGTTGGCAGCGTTCTGAGAGGTCACATGTTGTACGAAAAACATTGCGGTTAGTCAATATGAAGCGATACATAACGAGGGAGCGAGTGACCATCGTTAAAATTTGTTACAAGTACGGAAACTGTGGGCAAATTACATGACATTTTTGATAGGAGAAGCGCCACAAATGAATCAACTGTGCGGCCTCACACCGTGCGATTTTTCTCCTCTGGGGATTCATTAAGTCCAAAGTTTATGCTGCGAAGATAACAACGATTCCTGAATTGAAAGCAGAAATTCGATGAGCTATCGACGGTTGAGCCACAGTTATGCGAGAAAGTGATTCAGAATTTTGTCAAAAGAATTCGAGTGTCAAATGCGTCGTGGAGGACATTTTGTCAGATATTCTTTTCAACATTTAATGGCAATGTTCACCCTTTCATATAATGTAATAACTTTCCCAACTAATAAATATATTAAATGTTTTTTTTCCTTAAATTAAACCCTGCATTACTTTTGGGACACCCTTTATATACGTATTACAAATTTAGGAATTGTTAACTGGTGAATGGGTTTTGTCCACAACCAATAAATGTTTTATATATAAAAAACACCGTTCTAAGGTACCTAGAACTGCAAAGCAATAGTTTAGCTTACTGTATTTCACCTCGCCTTGTGTCCAACAGTTAACAACATTTCCTGCGTCAACTTATTTAATTGCCTAATAAATCTGGTCCCAATTAATTATTTGTGCTGAACTTTGTTATATTGATTTACTGTCTGGTAAAAGATTGCTCGAACATCTTTTGTTCGTTATAACATAATGCTATCGATACTTCTATAACACTTAATCATCACTTTTGGAAGGAGCCCATGCCCCCGTGCCCATCCCACTACATCCGCCAATGCAACAAGCCTAACCTTTCACTAAATTATTCAAATTAAGAAGAAGAATGAAATGTATGAAAGTACAGAACACACGAAGCAACTTGACGCATGTAAGCGAGTTCAGAGAGAACGCATAAAGTGGGATTGCGTGTCTGCTGACGAGTGCGTGTTGAAGTAGAAACGCAACAAACGCAAAGATTAAGCGTGTGTGGGCATGAAAGGGTGTGTCCCTGTGTGTCAACGACGTTTGATTATTAATCACCGACCGGGTCCAGCGGAAGCGGCCGTCAGGGCAAGCGATTCCTTGCTTTCTGGCGGGGAAAGCGATTTCTCTTTGTTTAAGTACTGGATAGCATGCCACGGGCTAATTCATATGCGGAGCAAAACACTGTCGCTGTTCTCATCGGCAGCTATTGGTTCACGTGTTATGTGTCTCTGCTGCTTAGCTCCGTTTCCCTAATATCCACGAATATTGTATGCAATTTTAACACAATTATCAACGATATTTCAAGCACCACTTCAGGAACTTGCAAAACAACATTATACACAATAACATTTCTTTAAAAGAGCCGCGGTGACTCAGTCGTTGGGGCGTCTGACTACCATGCGAGAGACCCGGGTGGGTGTCCTCTCAGCCTTGTATGAATTGGTTACCTGTTGGAAAGTCTGGAGGGTAAAGGCGACCAGGGGCGCAGTGCTGATCACATCACCCCCACCTTCGGCCGTGATCAAGAAAGTGTGGGGTGCCTCCCCGATGGCGCGACGGTAGCGTCGCCGCCTTGTGATCAAGGGGTCCCCGGTTCGATACCCGGTGGAGGCACATAGTGGGCTTAAAATAACAATTCAACCAATCAAGAAAGTGTGGGGCCCTAACTACACACCCCCTATACGCCTTCATGGCGTGGTGCAAAACACGGGAAAGCACTTTACTTAACCCTTTTTTTAAATTTTAACTTAAACGTGGTTTAAATTATTTTATTTGCTCAACGTTTCGTTACACGTACAGTCACCGGCCATAAAAATATGACAACTAGATCCTGAAATCTTCTCTTTCCTGCAAGGCGTTGTGTGTGTTGCATAACTCTACGGCGATAAGTGGATTTTAATAGGAAATTTCCAATGGCAACTTCTACCACCGGCGTATAGTTAGGCAACACACTTAACGCCGTGCAGGGAAGCGAGTACTTCATGATCTAGGTGTACCATTTGTATTGCCGGTGAGTGTACATCATTTTCAAGATCTATTAAAACAACGACATCTAACGTTAGTTACACAATATAATAGGTTAGTGTAAGGGCTGTCCCTTTGCAAAGACATCACAAACGTCAACTCCCTTCCACATAGGACATTTTGCGGACTAGCGAGGCGCTGGCGTCTCTTGCCCAGTATAATCCTCTGTGGGATTCGTGTTGTGTCTTGAGATGTTTGTGATCGCCCATTCATCCATTTCATTCTATCACCATTCATCTTTGCGATTAGCCAAAACTGGCAGAAAATCAATGCAAAGTAAATCAACTCATTCAATCAATCATAACAATGTAATATACAACAATTAAGGTACACGATAGTGCTTTTAGAAACAGCCAGTAAACAATATAGTTTTAAATCACTGCTGTAGTGTTCAATGCATCTGTATTTCAAAACTATAGATATCATTATTACTGTTATTGAAGGCCACAATAGCACATGGAACGTTGCAGTACGTCATTTAAAAGTATACTTTCACATTTATATCAAGTGAGCCGACCTGCAAAGTCAGAAGACCCAGGTTGAAGCTCTGGTCGACATGTTTGTAAAGTCATGCTTCATTCTTAGCGCGCTACGACGCAAGGGCTCTGGGTTCGAATCCAAGCCTAGTGTACCTGCATCAATATTATCATATCATCACTCATCCTCGTCTCGCGATTAGCCAAAAGGAACAAAATAATAATTTTTTAGGCTTTTTAAGGAGAAATTATAAAATTTTCCTTATACTTTTAAGTAAAATATTTGGATGAACTCATTAAACTTCATCGTTTTTTCTCTTCTTGAAGATCTATGCATAAAGTGGACTCAAAAATATAATCAAACTATGTGTAATACATCAAAACCTTGAGCTTCCTAGAGAATTTTAGGTATTCAGCAAATTACACTTCTCATTAACTGAAACTGGTAAAATTCTAAATAAACTTTGAACTAGCTAAAGGGAAATTTCGACCTGTGGAGTATTAGCGGGTGATTTACACAGTCAGAAATCAGCTCCATCTCTCGGCGGCCGGTAGAAGCCCGGATGGAGGGAAACGGGAAATTGGCGATGACCACACCGTTGATGCTGCGGGAACAACAGGGCGAGCACCCCTTCCTGCCGGGGGACCTGCGAATGGGGGCCGACCGCAGCTTCCGTCCCCCGAGCCAAGTTTCCTCAAGCACCCTGGGGAATCCCGGGGCCAGTTTGCGGAAGAACCCGCCAGATGGCTCCCCTGTCTCAGGTGTAAAACACGGGCCCTGATGCTCTCGCGAGCCTCAAATGTTTCCATTAATTCACTAAGGTTTCCGCACCGTAAAGGCCCTTCCAGAGAGGGCGTTTGGGGGATCAAGCCCCCACCTAAAAGTGAGGAAATCACTTTCTTGCCTCTTGGATTTCTGGGAGAACTCCGTCCACTTTCTTTAAAACACTGAGTGGAGTCTATTCAACTTTCAACAGGAGAGAAACTTGGAAATCTTAGTGCTTCGGCCAGTGTCGAGGAGGGCGATTTTATAGCAATGTTTAATCGGTTAAAGATAAAATTACGACCATTCTGTTCACCATGGTAGCCGATAGTACTCTTAAGATGCTTATCCCATAATTCTGGTCACATTGAAATACGAAATAAATTAGTGAACCTTTCAAAACTAAAGATTTGAGTAAATGTTCATATTAAAATATAACTTTTGTACACATACATATAATTTAAGTCCATTCAAAAATCTTAAAAAAGTCCAAAGCTATGAAAATAAGCAATATTCAGACCTGACTGCATGTGTACAGGGTGTATCAGAAGTCCCTTACCACCCATTGTAAATTCCGCAGTGATGTATTTAATGGAATTTGATATGGGCGATACAAAATAGGCCTAGGGGAACACCTTTGGTGTATGTCACGGGGACGGCCGCCATCTTGGTTCCGCCATCTTGAATTCATCTTTTTTATTTAAAATGTAAGTGGGTCATGTAATACATGACTATAGACTAGAATTTCGTCAGGATGTCAAACATGAAATCAGATTTAATGTAACTTCATTTGGTGAAAAGTTATTGGCAACTGAAAGTGATGGTTACCTGTGTGTTGCAGTGCCGTTAACAACTGAGGAACACATTCAGATCGTCGAACTGTGGGTGGGAGAAGTGCCCGTGCAGTGGCTGCCGATTTCAACCTGCGTCATCCAGAACGTCACCCTGTGTCACATGTTGCAGTGGCACAGTTATTAACCAATTTCGAGGAGACGGGCACGGTCTTTGACAGACCGCGTAGTGGACGACCGCGGACAATCACGGATGAAGCAACAGCTACGGCAGTGCTGGACTCCATCTCGACGTCAGCGCAGCGAAGCACACGTCGTATAAGCAATGCAATGTGCTATGAGTCACAGTTCAGTGTACAGGGTGCTACAGAGGCACAAGTGGCATCCGTATGAGGTGCAAATGCAGCAACACCTCTCCGAGGACGATCCAGATCGCCGCATGCAGTTTTGCGAGTGGGCTATCGCGCAATTACGGCTAAATCCAAACGTCGCTATGCAGATACTCCATTCCGATGAAGCGAACTTCTACGTAAATGGGGAGGTGAATAGGCAAAACATGCGCTATTGGTCGCCTGACAACCCCGCATGGACAGATCCCTCCAAAATGACCGGTGCAGGCAAAATTATGGTGTGGGCAGGCATATGGGGAACACGGATAATCGGTCCTTTTTTCATTCAAGGAAATTTAAATGCGAAACGATACCTGGGGATGCTACAGGAACAGATACAACAGCTCTGATGTCGGAAGATGGTACATTTCACAGGTCTTTTCAACAAGATGGTGCGCCTCCCCATTATGGCGTCCAGGTGCGTCAGTACCTGTATGAACAATTTCCTTGGACATGGATTGGTCGACGTAGGCCAGTTGAATGGTCTGCCCGATCACCAGACCTAACTCCAATGGACTTCTACCTTTGGGGACATGTTAAGGCTATGGTGTATGGTGTGAAAATTCGTAATCTTCCTCATCTGGAACAACGTATCATGGCTGCCTTCGAGCAAATTTCACCAGATACCTTGCTCGGTGTCCACAGACATTCGGAGAAGCGTCTGCACACGTGCATTGCCAGGCACGGACAACAGGTGGAGCACATTCTGTAACAGGTAAACATCACTTTCAGTTGCCAATAACTTTTCACCAAATGAAGTTACATTAAATCTGATTTCAGATTTGACATCCTGACAAAATTCTAGCCTATGGTCATGTTTCACGTGACTTACATGTTAAATAAAAAAGTTGAATTCAAGATGGCGGAACCAAGATGGCGGCAGTCCCCGTGACATACTCCAAAAGGTGTTCCCCTAGGCCTATTTTGTATCACCCATATCAAATTCCATGAAAATACAACACTGCGGATTTTACAATGGGTGGTAAGGGACTTCTGATACACGCTGTATATTCAAACACATAGTCCGTATGAAGGAGCAAATAATTGTTTAGATTGTATTGAAAGCATGTCATATATACTGATTAAATCAAAGGTGTGTAGTCAGCGAAATTTCTTTAAGACACCACTGAAAGTAAAATCATCAATATATATATATATATATATATATATATACAGGGTGTCATTTTAATGGCGCCCACGGACCACGGAAACGTACAGAGGACATCAAAACAAACAAGATTTCTCAGTAACATTTTTCTCGTTGGTGCATCATTTCGGCGTTACAGTCGTTCAAAAAAGCCCGTTTTGCCGCCTGAATGCTGGCAACCACACACAACATTTGATTGCATTTGTGACGTCATATCCCGTCGTGAAGCGATGCGTTCTAGGGTTGCCAGGAACACTCATATTCTGTGAAAAATGACATAGCTACAATCAGCCACATTATGTACCGTAAAAGAAAACGAGAAAACACGTTCTTTAACCTAACAGTAAGTAAACAAACTATATGAAAAATGATAGGAAGGCAATAGAATTCAAGTGGAAGTGGTCATATCGAATTTTGTCTCAGCTTGCATGTCAAATATTTGGAAATCTAGTTACCAAGTTGGCATCTACAATTTAGTATATCCATTTCGTCCTTTTGATACTAGTTGTCTGTGACACACTGAAAAGATGACAAAATAGAAATGAGAAAACTCAAAATTCCAAAGGTAAACAACACATAATATAATGTATATTCAGGGCATTATGAGGCAAGTGACAAAAATGGTTGAAAATACAGGGATATAAGTAGTAGTAATACAAGCTCTCCGACGACTGTATTACATGTGTATCCGGTGCATAGATAAACAGTTAGCAACTGTGAATAGGGCAGTATATTCCCTACTGATTCATCATTAGATTGTTACTGTGGCTGTACGTGTTTTACCCGTAATTTAACAACGTGACCTCGGATACTTCCGTTATCAGCACTAAAGTACCACAAGTCATCTGGATACAAACCTGTAGATATCAACCTTGCAACGAGATTTACAAATATTTGACATGTAGCTGGGCGTAAACAGCCACATTTAAGCTGTAAGCCCAATAAAATGTATTGTTGTTGATATTTGACATGTAGGCTAGTAGAACACAATACCGGGTTCGAAGCCCTCATTTGGGGCTCGAATCATCATGTGGGGCTCAGTGTTGCCAACTCACCCCACGAAAATTTCACCAACTGATATTTTGAAGCCTTTTATGATGTATTTGAGGGCAGAGTTGGCAACACTGTGGGCCCTTACTGTAGCTTTTCATGTCTGGCAACACTGCCGTAGACAGAGTTGGCAACACTGTGGGCTCACTGTAGCCTTTTATGATGTATTTTGAGGACAAAGTTGGCAACACTGTGGGCTCACTGTAGCCTTTTATGAGGGGCTTATGTACTGTCTGGCAACACTGGGGGCACAGAGTTGGCCTGTGGGCCCACTGTAGCTTTTTGAGAGGGGCCTATGTGCGCCCAGAGTTGGCCTGTGGGCCCACTGTAGCCTTATGATGTATTTGAGGACAGAGTTGGCCTGTGGGCTTTTACTGTAAACTTTCAAAGGGCCTGAGGGGCCCATGTACCTATGTCTGGCAACACTGTGGGCCCTTGTCGTAGCCTTTTATGAGGGGGGTCTATGGCCCTCTGTTTATATTTGCCAACCCATCCGAAGACCACTATCTTTCACTGGCTAAGCTAACCTACAAATAGTGGCAGCACTGACGAGGCTCGAATTATTATTTCAGGCTCGAATCATCATTTGACGCTCGAATCATTATTTGAGGCTCGAAACGAATCACTAAATATAAAATAAAATAACAATGCCTATGAACCTGTTTGGCTTCAGGAAGCAAGCTATGGAGGTATTCGCCCAAAGCGCACCATCGCCACCTGCAAGCTGGGACCTGTTACCCTCCCTATTATCTAAACTCAACGGTTTGTTGATTATACACTTGAATAGCATCCTGACCCAGTACGACGAGGATGTGGGCAAGACTTTCTACATATTCAACAACAACTTAAATTATTACCAATTCCCAATCTCCGGCAAACTGCAGTTTGACATGAATCCCGAGAATAAAGGAGAGGCCAAAATTTCCTCCGGCAAGAACATCTATCGCATCAAACACGATAGGATGAACAGTACCACCACGTACGATGTATCTGCTGGCGATCGCCTGTACATAGAGCTCTTGGACGACTACGACAAACTTATTCCTCTTTTCATAGAAATGAAAATTAGCTATCCTATAATAAATAACAATGCCTAACGATATTTTTGGCCATACGAAACGCGACGACCATGGCGACGAGCTTCTCATGCTCGACGTCAGGGTCAAGAAGCTGCGAAGCGATCTGCAGGCCCTCCAGTCCACGCTCAACTCCAGCCTCCAGTCCGAGATAGCCAGCTTGCAGTCTCAGTGCTTGGACCCTGTACTCAAAATTGATGCAGAGCTAAAATCGCTGCTGCAAAAATATACCGACCTCGCGTCGATAGACAATCTCGACAAGCTGGCACTGAGTGTGGGCAATCTGCAGAACAAACTTCTGAAGCTGCAACAAACGCAAACCTCAGACGTTGAACAGCTGAAACAACGCTTGCAGGATCAAACAAGCAACATCCAGACCGAACTGCAAACTATCATCCAAAGCATTAAAACACAAGACGACTACGATCGCGTGAACGCTAGTATTGCTAAATTGCGCGAACAGTTTCAATCTTTCGAAATCCCTACGTTGGAAAGCATCAAGGCTGAGCTTCAAACGGATGCTTTGCATGCGGCCATCAACGAAGTAAAAACTAAACTCCAAACGCTGGAGGATTTTATCAACAATCTACCGTCGTCCAGCGAACTGAACGCCATTGCCCGTAGCGTGGCCAACATCAAAATCCAACTTGAGACCTACGAGGATTTCGGGAAGCTGCAAGGCACCATAACCCATATTGAGGATGCTCTTGCTGTCATTAGAAATGATCTGGCGAACGTTCACGATGAGCTGGAAACCAAACTGCCGGGCATCAGGGATACACTGGCCAACGTCCAACAGCAAATCGCTAAACTGGAAAATCTGAATGCAGAATCCGAGTTGTCTCATTTCCATCACTTGATCGACGACATACAGACTAAGTTGGAAACCCTGCAACAATCTACCCCCACCCAGGATGACATAACACAACTGCAAGAAGGCATACGTGCTGCTGCCGATGCCTCCGAGTTGGACGCGGTGAAAAAAGCTTTGGAATCGCTCCAAAACACGGTGGCCACCCTGCCTACCTCTCAGGAACTGAAAAGCGTGAAGAGAACTCTCAACCGAATACTCAAATCCGACGACATCAAAAACATCCAATCCGAAATTGAATCAATACGGGGGTCTGTCGCGACTTTACCTACCAACCAGAACATCACCGAGCTGCATGAATTGTTTGCGGAAATTAGAACCCAGGTCCACGACCTTGTAATACAGAGCTCCAAGTTGACGCTTGTAGAAAGCCTGCAGCAGATTATTGCCAGCGTGAAAGAGCAAATTGGGAGTATCGAGGCAAGTCAGGAATCGACTATAGCTAATTTCAGCACCCAACTACATGACTTAAATGAAAAATTCAAGAGCCTTATTGTCGATGTAAAGATCAAACCAAACTATGACACTGTTGTTCATGCTATCGAGGAACACCTGGAATCGGTGAATGGTAGATTGGAGGATGTGGAGACTGAGGTTCGAACCAACGTAAACACTCTAAATGCCAGCATCGACAATCTCAAGTCTACGATTGTCATCGAACTGTACAGCATACCAAACAGAGAGTTCTCCTCCCCTTTCAATCCAGGTTACAAACTCTACATGTTGACTCCTGCAAAAGCCTATCATCAATTTTTCCTCGCTGGCACACTTCAGTTCGTCAAGGTTTCCTACTGGTCTTTGCCTCACGCAACCCACTACCCAATCATGACCGTGACGAACATTGGCGACGAGCCTAAAATAAGAGGAGTTGAGCTGGTCGATTTCACACACCCCGAAAGTCGCGAGACTGCCTATGCCGAAGATGCCACTCAAATTATCGACATAGAAATAGGTGACAAGCTGTATATAGAAAACCCAGCTTTGTCTGCAGCCAGAAATCCCATCCAGGCTATATTCTTATTTTCGCGCCATGTCTAGGCAGGGTATCGTGAACGAGCTTCATAAACCTGCACGACGAAACTACAAACGACTGGCGGTGGTGACCAAACGCGTGGATGACCTTTGGCAGGCTGACCTTGTGGAAATGAGTAGCGGCAACCTAAAAAATTTACATAAAATCAACAAAGGATACAAGTATCTTCTTACTGTTATAGATACATTTTCAAAATTTGCGTGGGCTTTGCCCCTCAAGGCTAAAACAGGTGTGTGCGTAATGGAAGCATTCAAAACTATTTTCAATGAAAGTGGCAGGCGACCTCGATTTCTTCAAACGGATAACGGAAAGGAATTTTACAACTCGATATTTCAACGGTTTGTTCAGAAGCAAAATATTCAACATTACTCGACTTTCAGTCACATCAAAGCCAGCGTAGTGGAACGTTTTAACCGTACTCTCAAAACACGCATGTGGAAACGATTCACGCTTCAAGGTAACCACAAGTGGGTCAATGTGCTTCCGGAACTCGTAAACGACTATAATCACAGTTTGCATAGCACGATACGCATGAAGCCTGCCGATGTCAGCAAGTCTGATGAGGCACGACTGATCTCTACTGTTTATTGTCCCAAGTACCGGCCCACTAACAAAAAACCGAAATTCAAAATTGGAGACCAAGTAAGAATTAGTAAATTTAAGCGCATGTTTGAAAAAGGCTTTACCAAAAACTGGAGTACGGAACTTTTCACTGTTGCTCGATTGTTACCCGGTAACCGTCACACGTATATAATAAAAGATAATCGCGACGAAATTTTGAAAGGGCGATTCTACGAGGAGGAACTCTCCAAAACAAAATACCCCAATACGTATCTTATCGAAAAAGTATTACGTAGAAAAGGTGACAAACTGTTGGTGAAATGGTTGGGACTCGAGGAAAAAAGTTGGATCGACGCAAACGAGGTGATTGTGTAACGGGTGCTTGGGATGTGGTGAGGCGACTGCCAGATTTTCCCCCGGAGCGTCAGGCTAGGAAAAACGGCGAACTGTTGCCGGACAACATTCGCTGCCTTATTGTCGGACCTTCAGGGTGTGGGAAAACAACTTTACTTATTGATAATTTTCTTCTTGCTCCCGACTGGTTAGATTGGAAGAACAGGCACTTGTATGTTTTTTCCAAAAGTTTGGAGCAAGCAAAATATCAACAGCTGACAAAACTGTACGAAGGGCTGAGCATAGCTACTTTCGCCTCCGAAGTAATGCCACTAGACTGCTGCCATGAAAATTCGGTGGTGGTCTTCGACGATGTCATCCTGGAGAACCATAACGAAATTCGCAATTTTTTTACACAGGGGCGGCACAGAGGCATGGACTGCTTCTACCTTGCTCAGACTTTTTCTAAAATTCCCAAGCAGCTTCTCCGAGACAACGCTAATTTTATTTGCTTGTTTCGTCAAGACCACACCAATTTAAAACATGCTTACGATGATTATGTAGGCGGGGACATGAACTACAATCAGTTTTCCAAATTTTGCTCTTCATGCTGGAATCAAGATGATTTCGGATTCGCCACGATAGACATGACGAGGAAACCTAATGACGGAAAATACAGAAACAAAATAAACAACTTTCTAAACGTTGCGACGTTACAAGAAACGTCTTGACGTATTATAAATAACAAATAATGAAACGCAAACTCGCAGACGATAACTTGAAGCTGCGCGACTACCTGGCCAAACGCTTCAGGGGTTGGAAATCAGAGAATCGCGGAATTTACGAAGAGAAAAAGCGACAGGACCAACCTATTATTGATGCTATAAGTGGACTAGGTAAAGACATCAAAGATGTTACCGAGCAAAATAAAGATTTAATCAACGAGCTCGTGCCACTTGCTGCTCGAAATTATGCTGTGCCTACACCCATATCCAGTATTCACACTACCCCGTTCGAACTTGGAGCTGCACCTCTGAGACGTCAGGTTCTAGGCAGTACCTCTTCGGACAAGGTAGTTGAATTAGGTCCGTTGGCGAGAGATTACCTGAGCACCGGGAAATTTGAAAAGGACGAGGTGTTTGGATTGTACCCCTCTGTGGAACCTAACGAGGGTGTGGTTTGGAAAATTGGAAAGTCAAAAGTTACGTTCGAAGGTGACGACGTGAAAATTAATTTGGGCGAGAAGAACAGCTGGACTAGGTATCCTGGCACTGTGGGCCTGTGGGAACTTATTACCAAAAAGCAACCTAAAGATTATACAGACGAGGATTACCAAAGTTACACAGAAATTTTAATCATAACGGATGCCCTGTACCAAAACAACGATGCAACACAGAATCGCGTAAAATCAAGCAGTGGAGAAAAATACAGGAACCTCATCAAGCCAATATGGAACCAAATTAAAACTGGCAGCGGTGTCAAACTCTACAATACCCTACCTAAAGAGTTTGTTTGGGTAGACGACGTAAGGAAGCTTGTAGATCGATTGCTGGTTATCGCAGGCGAAGAAAATGCAGGCAATCGCAACTTCCACAACGAGAAGGTGGGCATCATGGACATGATTAGCACCAAGCTTAGCAACTTTATTGTCAACGACAACAAAGGTATAGGTTACCTTATCAAAATCATCAACACCCTGCCTCCCAAATTCTGGAATGTGGCCGAGGGTCGAGGTCTCGTGAACGACATCATCAACAAGCTACCCTTCGAGATGCATCTACCAGGTTACCAATACTGCGGACCGGGTACTAAACTGGAACGGCGACTGGAAAAAGGAGACAAGGGGGTAAATCTGCTGGATGCTGCATGCAAGGATCACGACATTGCTTACAACACATATACGAATTTAGATGCGCGTCACGATGCTGATAGAAAATTGGAGCATGCCGCGTTCGGGAGACTCGTCAGCAGAGACGCCTCGCTGGGAGAAAGAGTTGCAGCATTGGGCACGACCATTGCCATGAATACAAAACGAAAATTGGGGTGGGGGCTGTAATTAAATAACATACAGTAAAAAAATGTCTACGCATATAACAGACTTACCAACAGAAGTGTTATACAAAATATTTACATTTACTTTCGACGATAGTCACGAGGATGTTAAAAAGCTTATTGATTTAGTTAAAATAACACCACAATTTCGCTTGCCCTGTGAAATGCTACTTCTGGATCATCTGAGAAAAATAAGCGCTGTAAAATCTTCTTCTTCTCCCTATGCTCTTTTTCGGGCTGCTGATGAAAAATTGGCTGATAAGATGGACGAACTTCACGAGTGGAGACAGGGGAGGAGACGATATACAGACGACTGGTATGCTTCAAAATGCTGAAACCAGCAGGATCATCGATCACTTGATCGCATTAGGCAATGCCGAAATTTTTTTCTATAAATAACACACTGTAAAAAATCTACGAGACCAAAAAAAAATATTTCTTCGATATGAGTGAAAAAATTAGTGACGTCCAGGCATTAAAACAAATGCTAAATTTGTCAGTCGAATATATAAAAATTCAGGAATTGGAAGTGGACAAACCTTATGCAATAACTTCTGGTTCAATTGTTGCAACCCAGTTTGGTCCTAAAGTACGTCTGTTGCTCAACGGACAATACAGTCTATTTTTACCAGATCGATACGCTAGCATGTTATCCGACGAGAAGCTATCCATTTTAATCGAGAACACAACTCGAATCGTGTACAAGGGGACAAAAGAACTTCTTGGTAAGAAAACAAAGCACATAATCGAATTTGTTTAATAGCTGCAAAGTATATATAAATAACATACCGTAAAAAAATTACACGGGAGGGAAAACAAAAAATCTCTGAACATATATAAAATAACATACCGTAAAAAAAAAATTACATCATGAAGCCCAAGGGCGTCGTGTACCAGATACCATATTCGAATCTGAAAACGCTGGGTGCCCTCAATGGGTTACTCACCAAGAAACAACGCGAGAAGAAACGTTCATGCTTGTCCAAAGGACACGGAATGAAATTGCTGCTCAGCACTCCACAATTGAAAAAGTTGCAGCATTCGCGGAAGCAGCAGAAGATTGGAGGTTTCATATTCAGCATTCCGGCCATCTTGGCAGCTTTGGGTGCAGTGGGCAGCTTGGCAGGAGGCAGTGCCGCTATCGCCAAAACCGTCATCGACTCGAAGAAGAACAAGGCGGAATTGGAAGAACAGAAACGTCACAACCTGGCTATGGAAAAGAAGGGGAAAGGTGTGACCAAAAAGCGAAAAAACAACCTCGATGCTTTGAAGAAATATAAAAAAAAGAAGAAGCCCTGTCCAACTTCGATATTGAATCTCTGATCGAACTGTTGGGAATAAGAAACTTTAGAGGTGTTTTCATGTCCGATTCTCTACCCTCTGCTGTGAAGAAAAAGGAGTATGGCGTGGTCAACCTGGACAGTTACAAAAATCCTGGTACACATTGGATATGCTACCTCAAAATTGACGATGACAAAGCATTTGTTTTCGATTCGTTCGGTGGCACACCGCCTGCCAGGTTGGTGAAGTATCTCAGTGTTGCCAACCTCTACTACAATGACAAACGCATCCAGGGTTTCACCGATGTTAACTGCGGCCACCTATGCCTTTCCGTTCTCGCATACATGTCTAAAATAAATAACCCCTCGGTGGAGCATTTTCAGAAAGCATTGTGGTACCTAAAACACCATGGGAGTGTTCCATCTCACCAGCGAGACTTCGGTCTTGAAACTCGCGTTGCATGACGACATCATCTATCCTAAATCTATTGCTCTTCGTGCATTCTACAGCATGTACCTGATACCCAATGTCACGGAGCACAATAACAAAATTACTGTTGGAAATGAAAAAATAGTTATCACGCCAGGACAGTACAATCTGTCTACCTTGCAAGCCCAATTGCCAAGAAATATACTGCTATCTCAAAATTCTGTAACTCACAGAGTTGAAATTGTGTCTGCTACGGAAACAGTAGACCTAGGCACTGTTGGAGAGCTTCTGGGATTCGAGAACAACACAAAACTCGAACCTGGCATCAAGCACATCGGTGCCAACATTCCTAAATTTCTAGCCATCGAGACTCTGAACATACATTGCAACGTGGCAGAAGGCATGATCACCAAATCCTCGGATGGCATCCCAGGCAGCCACAAGCAGACAGGTATTATCGCTACGTTCAAACCAAACTCTGAATTCATGGAACCGATTATCTACACACCCTCACCACCGATATACTTCCCTATATCTCGTAATCGCATAGACAACATAGAATTGGCAGTGACAAACGAGAAGGGGGAGGTGGTGAATTTTGCCGGAGCTACTACCACCGCCGTCGTGGAGATTAACGTATAATAAATAACAATCATGGAGCAAATCGAAAGTTACGAGTTGCAGTCCTTCCCACCCAATCGTCGCACGTTTGCCAATTTGAACGAACCGAACAGGGAGATCGAATACGATGTGGACGTCGGGGATGGGTTTATTCACCCTCACAGAGCTGATTTGTATATCAAGTTTGATGTGGTGAAGAGAGACAACGGCGAAGCATTCCACGCCAATGCAAATTTAAGACTTGTGGACAATTTTGTGCCGCATCTGTTCTCGCAAGTGGAAGTTAGAAAGCATGGCACCGTCATCGATAGGGTTGACTACCCTGGGATTACTTCTACAGCTGTGGGAACACTGAAACTCTCCAAGACCGATGCAGCATACTACCAGGCAGGGGGATTCGAAGCAGATACAAAAATCAAAACTCAAAGCCACACAGTACTGTTTCCCATGCGCTTGCTTCCAGGCTTTTTCTCCGACTACACGGAGATTATGTGGAAGGGTGGTTTACGCGTCACTTTTCGCAGAAGCGCCAACGACAACGATGTGCTGATGCGTTACAGCACCTTGGGTGCAGACGGTGCAGCACTTGCCAACACACTACCTGACGCTGCCAAGTGCGTCATCCAGTCCATGGAGCTGCGCATCCCTGTGGTGGAATACGAATCTAATTACGGTCTCAAGTACAAAGCCGACATCTTGAAGAACCCCCAAGTACCCATCCAATTTTACGGCTACCAGTGCGTGCAGAAACCTGCTTTCGGCAGCCATTTTGAATTTGATGTTACTACGCAGTTCAACAGCATCCGGTACGATATGCCTGAGTTTGCGGTCGTGCTCTTCCAGACGGGGAAAGATTCTAGCCAGTTTGATAATTGCAAAATTATGAATGTTTACCTCAAAAATGGCAGGAATGAAGTTTTCCCACGCGAGAACTACAATCTAAACATTACGAACAACGATTACCTGAAACTTTACGAGGCGTACACAGCTTACAAGAGAGTGACCTCCAGCAATGTGGACGTGTACTACAACCCCAACGAGTTCATAGCTCGCAGACCCATGTTCGTCATCAACACATCTAAGAGGAAGCAGGTGGTTGTCAACGATCGTACCAACATAAAGATCGTATGCGAGTTCCACGACGCCTTGCCTGCAGATACTCTGTGCAGCGTCATTCTTATTGCAGAGAAAACATTTGTGTATGACGTCAAGAATGAAAGAGTGACTGAACAGTTTTAGATACAAAAAAAAATTAAAAAAAATAGCACACAATAAGAAATGTGGAATTTTATATACACAAGTACAAACTACAATAAGCAGTTTCCCAGAAGTTTAATTTTGCTGTGCTATGCATGTAATCGAGGAAGTTGAAGTAAATTAAAATTGATTTTTTTTATTTTGCATTGCCTATTATTTTTTGTTGCACTCTGGGCAGGCCTTACTAGTTTGGAGGCGATAGTGGCCCCACGGAAGTGTGTGGACCCCACATTCAAGAATACACCTCTTGTCGTCGTGTGCATCCAGAGCAACTTTCCTGACAATATTAGTTGTAAGCACATGATCGACGCTTTGGATACGATGCTCTTTTTGTAGAATGGGCGATTTTGTTCTGAGGCACTCGAGGTAATCCTCAAACTTGAGGTGCTCCCGAACCACTTGCCTGCTTACACCCTTTGCCTTTTTTGTTACAGAACCCTCAGCCCGGATCGCATAGGCTTTGGCACGAAGTCCAGCAAAATCCACAATCACATCCCCGTCTTTCTCGTCCTTGAGTTTGCCGGGTATTTTTTTGTTCCGGGGCAGAATTCCATACCGGTTTAGCTGGGGATAGCCCGATGTGTCGAAGAGCTTGACAAGAGCTGGAACTTTGGCTATATCACCATACGCATCGACCGTGCGAACATGGTACACCAAGCTGTCTGTGTCTGTGTAGAGGAGCGAGATATTGTGGTTGTAGTGTGCACGTAGTATGTCGTAATATGTCTCGAACATGCACAACTTGCTCAGATCCAAAACTGCAGCTCCCACATAGATGGGCTTGTTGAGTAGCACCTCGCCCCGGTTCATGTGAATCAGAGACATCTGTTCATTGTAAATTGTTCGAGATCTGAACAGCGGGCTTGCAACAAGTCGACGACACTGTGTTTTCTTCGTCACCAACCTCACATCAACGCGATTTCGCACATTCTCCATAGTCTTCCCAAATACCGCATTGTTCATTAATTTGAAAAAATCGCGATCAAGTTCCGAAGTGGCAGCAGTACGATGTTTGGTGTTCAGTTCGATGTACGGCTTCAACCATGGAGACTGCCTGAACAAGAGCACGCGGTGAACTGCTTTGACCGAGACCTCTTGCTGTATTAACCACTGGAGGTTCCGGTAGTGTAGCACATAACATTTTTTGGGCTCCAAGTCCATGACGAGCTTCGGTTGATCCGAGCCAGGTGGACACTTGAATTCCGGAGCAGGCGAAAGGTCACAGAATGTATCCTGCAGCTTCTCGGGGAAGTCAAGGTCCACCTCGGCAAAAAACCCAAACTCGTCGCACTCTTTTTCGATGTCGTGGTATAAAGGATCAACCCACTCAAACTGTCCTGTTGGGAGTGGCTGCATCATGGAGTGCCCGTAAAGATTATTCACGTCAGTGTACATGATGTAGCTTGATGGTTGGGAGGGGTCGTAACCAGTGGCCATGTGGTGATTGTTGGCATGTGCGAAGCGTTGCGACACTTGGACCATGCCGCCCCGGATAGCTCTCTCGATGAAAAGCATGATATCAACATCGGAGATAAGTGAAAGTTTAACTTTAGTCAGCAGGAGCATGGCCGACCATGCCAGTCCAGGAAGGCTGTAAAAATATACAGGGTCCAGGTTGTAAATGTTTATCGCAGTCGCCCGAAACGCCTGGAACACATCGGCAAGAAGCGTCACATCAAGCTTCAGGTATGCATCGTGGTAATCACCAAAAGTTCGGCAACCCAACTTGACCCACATAGACTGAGCATGCTTGTACTCCTCGTCGGTAATACCTGAACCTCTCAGCTGGCTGTAGAACTTATCCTGGGGAGGCAGCAACTCTTCTTCGAACTTGGAAGAGTCGGTGACGTATTCATAGGGGTAGACCCCTTTACGCCTGATGAGTGCAACATCTAAGTTCGGGAAACTTGATGTAGTAATGGCTAGTTGGTCGTCTCTGAGCTTCCCAGCAAGAGCATCCAGGCTTGCCTGGAGGAACCTCAGAGAGTCGAGGAACCGAAGCTCGATGCTCCTGCTTTTTGACTCGGCGGGGATCGGCACCCACTTGCTGACGCTAATATAACGCTCCTCGTTCTCTGCCAGGACATTGATTCTCGCATTGTCGTACCCTAGATGTGTGACCAAGTGATGGAAATCATATCCCGAGCCATTGTGAAAAAAGACCGGTATGAAGCGCGGGTCCCTGGCTCTCAAGTTACATCTGTTGCACCATGGGCCAATGTAGCTTCCGGTCCCATAATGGTCATGGTGGTGGACCTTTTTGTTATCGTCAGTGAAGACCGACTTGCAAACAGGGCAATTTAGAGCTATTTCGTGCTGATGCTTGTCTTCCGGAGACAGAGGCAGCATGGGCTTGGGGGCTAACAGCACCTTCCCTATCTTGATGGCTTCCTGTTGCATTCTCTTCAGGAAGTGTTTGACCGGGTCGGGACCGCGATACACATAGGGCTCGGAGGCAATATGGTCTCGCCACACCACAACATAGGAGTAACTCGAGGCCTCGTGGATTTGGAAAGGAATAGTAGAGGATGTTTCGGGGTTGGGCTCGCAGTTAGACAGAGGTTGAAGAAAGGCCTCGAAGTCTGCTACAATATAGGCAGGATGCTTCACCATAGCACTGTGCATGCGAAAGCACTCTACTGCACCAGGTTCGGGCAGGATAGTTCGTGCAGGCTTGTTGGTACCACAGTAGAGCATGTGGCGAGCTAGCTTCTCAGCAGCAATGTTGGGTCCTCCAGAGTGTTTGAATTTATATTGTTTTTGGTTGTCGAAAATGGACAGGCACCTGCGACAAACTTCTATGTGGGTTTTGTCTTTGCTCCGTTGGCTCGAAACAAGCCGAGAGAGGGAACGGATGAGGGTGTAGTGGTGATGGGTCTCGTTCTTGATGAGCAGAAGGTGAATTTCCTGCGCACCATCGTCGTCTACGTCGCTCACCCGGATGGGGTGGACCTCATGTTTGTTCTCGGTGAGACCGTAAACATTGATGGCTAATTGCAGGCCCAACAAGTCACGAGCACGAACCTCAAACTTGCGAATATGCGAGACTTCTACAGGGTAGACAATCCCGGCCATTGCATCCTCCAGTTCCGACTCATACTGCTTGTAGTGTGCAACACGGTACGAGTGGTTTTTCCAGTGAACAGGGTGCAATGCTGCCAGCACCGACCAGAGGAAGCATTTTGTGTCTTTGTTCTGAATATTGAGAACAGCTTCCCTTCCTTCAACCTCGGGTGGCAGGGCAATATAGCTAGACCCTGCCAGTGGCAGGAACTTGTTAAGTGTCAGACAAAGTTCGTGGGGGTCGCCACACAGCGAACCGCCCGAGCCTTCAGCCTGATGCTCCTCGTGCTTTGCCACAAGCTCCTCGACAAACTTGTCGTAGATGCTGTCGAGGTCAGTGACATCTGCCTGATGCAGTGTTTTTGCTTTTGTGGCATGGAAGAATTTATATATTTCATCAGACGGTTTCTTATACTTGCAGCATAGCACAGCATAGAATTTAGTGGAGTGTGTGGCCAATGCATCGTTGAGGATGGATATTATCTTAGCTCGCTCGCTCCCCAGAAAACTACGCACATCGCAGAAGCTGTCTGATGTTATGTTAAAGTCTTGTAATAAATGCTCAAACGCAAATCGGTCTGCTTTCTTCGCCAGCTTGACGTGTTTGGCAGGTGGCGATGCATCGAGGGAGGTTACTTCTACCTTTCGCTTGGAAGGTTGCGGTAGAGATGTTCCAGTGCTCTTGCAAGTAAGCTGGTGTCGCTTGAAGTTGGCAATAGAAATATTTTTTCCACACTTAGAGCACAGTTTGGTCGCACATATTCGCTTTTCCGGCACACAAGTACGACAGTGTCTTTGAAAATGTTTACTTGACACAGCAGTTTGGCACGTAGGGCAATTTTTTACAGAACGCATAATGCAGAGATTTTTTGGGGGTATGTTATTTAATATCCAATGGTGTGCAATGCAAAATATAATTGCTCACTTTTTTAACTATTCTCTATGACCTTACTTGGGTTGTTTTTTTCGCCAAATATGACGCTTCTTGTCTCCTATACAATACAATATACGTACAATATTGTCAAAAGCGTCATATTTGAGTAAGTCGCTTGTCACCTAAACACTACAGCTGACAGGTTGGCAAAATCTCACATCAAAGCAGATAATACACTTAACTCTTATTTATATATAATTTTACGGGTGTACAATATTGTCAAAAGCGTCATATTTGAGTAAGTCGCTTGTCACCTAAACACTACAGCTGACAGGTTGGTAAAATCTGACATGAAAGCAGATAATACGCCTCAGTCTTATTTATATATAATTTTACGGGTGTACAATATTGTCAAAAGCGTCATATTTGAGTAAGTCGCTTGTCACCTAAACACTACAGCTGACAGGTTGGCAAAATCTGAAATCAAAGCAGATAATACGCCTCAGTCTTATTTATATATAATTTTACGGGTGTACAATATTGTCAAAAGCGTCATATTTGAGTAAGTCGCTTGTCACCTAAACACTACAGCTGACAGGTTGGTAAAATCTGACATGAAAGCAGATAATACGCCTCAGTCTTATTTATATATAATTTTACGGGTGTACAATATTGTCAAAAGCGTCATATTTGAGTAAGTCGCTTGTCACCTAAACACTACAGCTGACAGGTTGGCAAAATCTGAAATCAAAGCAGATAATACGCCTCAGTCTTATTTATATATAATTTTCACGGGTGTACAATATTGTCAAAAGCGTCATATTTGAGTAAGTCGCTTGTCACCTAAACACTACAGCTGGCAGGTTGGTAAAATTTCACATCAAAGCAGATAATACGCCTCAGTCTTATTTATATATAATTTTACGGGCGTACAATATTGTTAAGAGCGTTATATTTGAGCAAGTCGCTTGTCACCTAAACACTACAGCTGACAGGTTGGTAAAATCTGAAATCAAAGCAGATAATACGCCTCAGTCTTATTTATATATAATTTTACGGGTGTACAATATTGTCAAAAGCGTCATATTTGAGTAAGTCGCTTGTCACCTAAACACTACAGCTGACAGGTTGGTAAAATCTGACATGAAAGCAGATAATACACTTAACTCTTATTGATATATAATTTTACGGGCGTACAATATTGTCAAAAGCGTCATATTTGAGTAAGTCGCTTGTCACCTAAACACTACAGCTGACAGGTTGGCAAAATCTGAAATCAAAGCAGATAATACGCCTCAGTCTTATTTATATATAATTTTCACGGGTGTACAATATTGTCAAAAGCGTCATATTTGAGTAAGTCGCTTGTCACCTAAACACTACAGCTGACAGGTTGGTAAAATCTGACATGAAAGCAGATAATACACTTAACTCTTATTTATATATAATTTTACGGGTGTACAATATTGTCAAAAGCGTCATATTTGAGTAAGTCGCTTGTCACCTAAACACTACAGCTGACAGGTTGGCAAAATCTGAAATCAAAGCAGATAATACGCCTCAGTCTTATTTATATATAATTTTCACGGGTGTACAATATTGTCAAAAGCGTCATATTTGAGTAAGTCGCTTGTCACCTAAACACTACAGCTGACAGGTTGGTGAAATCTGACATGAAAGCAGATAATACACTTAACTCTTATTTATATATAATTTTCACGGGCGTACAATATTGTTAAGAGCGTCATATTTGAGCAAGTCGCTTGTCACCTAAACACTACAGCTGACAGGTTGGTAAAATCTCACATCAAAGCAGATAATACACTTAACTCTTATTTATATATAATTTTCACGGGCGTACAATATTGTTAAGAGCGTCAGTTTCCGTAGAGCTCTCTTTTTCCATCTTCCCTCTATACAGTAAAGCTGTAGAAGACACAATTAGCTAATCTAGCATACAACATATTTTCCTAATTAACCCATCCGCTTACCTAGTTGTCAAATCGACAGCTTCCCGATTTTTCATCACGTAGTTCCTTTTTCATTCAATAGATGGCAGAGGTTGTATGATCTTTCAAATCTATGACGCGTATGTTTGCGCTGCTAAGTTTTTTATACCATTTCAAACGTGTTTTGTTCAGTTTGAGGAATAGAAATAGAATGCAAAGGTGTGTGTGTGATCAAATTTATTAGGTGAGTTTCTAATTATTTTTCAAGTAAACTGCATATGTGCAAACTTATTACTGTACTTCCACTTCAATATATTGAATAGTTTTCACAATATTTGACATTTTGTCTTGCTGTGCGGGAGATAGCCAAATTTAAATAGTATTTCATGGCAAAAAAATTGTCATTTAAATAGTATGCGGATGGGTTAATATGGATATTGTCACACATTCCTTTTATTTTATACTGTTGTAAATAGAAAGAATTATGTACGGTAAATGTTTTGTACATTATAGGGGGAAAAAATGCAAAATATCCCCCCAATTTTAAATCGATCCACCTCTGAATCGATTTTTTACATATTCTCACGCCGGCATATGTTGTTCTATTTTGCTTCTTTTACTTGCCTTGCTTAATTAACTCTCGCTAATTAGCATTTTTTTGGAAGAAGTCAACTAGAACAACATATGGCGGTATGAGAAATATGCAAATTAAAGAATATTTTAGTAATATAAGGGCCCTAGCAATTAGCTTTGTCGACTAAGAGTACTCTTTTAAACGTCTTGAGCTAGATCGTATTACTACGCGAGGACGTTTAAAATGTTTGGTTGTTGAAAAAGTTTGACCTACTTTTTATTTCTATTGTTTGCTAATAGATGGCTCTCCCCTCTTCTCCTCTGCTGTATGATCAAGATTTTGGAGAGCAAAACATAAAATTTGCATCCATCTGATGTCGAACTAGGAACTTTATCTTTCGGGGAGTCAACATTATTTTTTACTCAGTCGTCATATAACATAAACACACGCAAACATTCACATGTGCTTTTATTATCTTGTGTTCGGTAAGTACAAGTATATTTTTACATAAATTATTGTTTAATTTAATAAATTGTAAACTCGGAGCCTGCTATACTAACACTCCTTCTGCTTCTGAGCGATAATACTATTGAAAGCGAATGTTGCGTGCATACAGAAATAACACAGAAAAAAAAAGCGGATGGAAGCAATTTAAAATCAGTGGAGCAAGGTTAGTATTACGAGAACGTAAAAACACGTGCTTTCATTGTTGTCTGAATTCGCGGCAAACGTGGAGTTGGAGGGGAGAGCAGAGAGGCGCGACAGATGCACGCTTGAACTCGCCGTGACCCTGCGCTTGGCAGCCATATTCTTACTTTCACTTTGTACAGACAACATTTACTGATTAGACGATGTAAAACTCAGTGATACTTTAACAGTTTATCGATAATACTGAATGTAGAAAAATTGTAAATAATAAAGTAGCACGTTACATTTTTAATATAACTAGTAAATAGGTGGAAATCATTGTGATGTTTGTTTGGCGTCTGCCTTCTGCTTCCGTGCGGTGCGCCTGCGCCCCAGAGCGCTGTGGGTGAAGTTCGGGCTGACACCTGGCGGGAAAAATAACAACCATACTACAAGAGGACATGCAGATTCGGACGACTTGGACGTGACTTCGACGGCACGCGAGAACAACAGGAGAGAACAGTACGGGGCGCTTGCCAATCCGGACACGGCCTAAGTTGTACAATTAGGTACAAGTATTGTACAATTAGGTACAAATTGTTGTACAATTATTTCCCCCCAGTTGCCCAGTTGGAGTTGCGGGCATAACACTAGTACTATTTGTACTCACAGTGCTTACTCATGTATTTTGTTTAATATTTTATTTCAAATTCACTGTCAGAAACTAGTGTTGCCAGTTCCTGGATGTAGGTTTACCTACTCTGTTGGTTGTCACTGTCAAGCTTCCAGTATTCGTACAGCATAAAAAGCCATAACCCCCCTCTCAAAATATATATATTGTATACGCCAAGATGCTCAATAGCCTAGCAACACATCATGAAAAAACATGCCAAGAGGACCCAGTGGGTTTAAAAGTCAGTGCTGCCAATTCCTATTTGTAGGTTAGCTTAGCCTGTGAAAGATCATATAGTGGAATTTTTGTAGAGTGGGTAGGCAAATGTAAACAGAGGGCAACGGGTCCCCCTCATAAAAAGCTACAGTAAGGACCCACAGTGTCGCCAACTCTGTGCCCCCAACAGTGTTGCCAGACATAGGTACATGGGCCCCTCAGGTCCTTTGAAAGTTTACAGTGAACCCAGTAGGTTGATAACACTGTCAAAAAATCTACGGCAGTGTTGCCAGATATAAACAGGGGGGCAAACCCCCCTCATAAAAAGCTACAGTGAGCCCACAGTGTTGCCAACTCTGTCTACGGCAGTGTTGCCAGACATGAAAAGCTACAGTAAGGGCCCACAGTGTTGCCAACTCTGCCCTCAAATACATCATAAAAGGCTTCAAAATATCAGTTGGTGAAATTTTCGTGGGGTGAGTTGGCAACACTGAGCCCCACATGATGATTCGAGCCCCAAATGAGGGCTTCGAACCCGGTATTGTGTTCTACTTAGGCTGAGACAAAATCCGATATTGACACTACATTTTGAATACGTTTTTACCATTTCTCATATCGTTGGTTAACTTCCCCCTTCCCCTGAGATGACTGCTGATCTTCTGGCTGGTAGGCTATGATGTTCGGTCTACTGGACGCGTTTCTCGCTTCGTTTTACACCTAATCATGTGGTTGGTAGTTTGTAAATTTTCACAAAATTTGTGTGTTCCTTGCAACCCTGCCGTGCGCTATTTCGCCGCAGGAAAAGACGTCACAGATACGATCAAATGTTGTGTTGCGTTGCCAGCATCCAGGCGGCAAAACTGTCTTTTTTGAACGACTGTAGCTCCGAAACGACGCACCAACAAGAAAAATGTTACTGAGAAAAGTTGTTTGTTTCGATGTCCTGTATACGAATCTGTGGTCCGTGGGCGCCATTAAAATGACACCCTGTATATATATATATATATAATTATCATCAATCCAATAGTTATAACTTGAAACGTATGTAAGGATATTCTGACGCCATCTTGACTTCAATTTTGAAGTTTCAAATGAACAACTTATTGGTGAATCTTCAAAACACCTTGCCACTTTCCTCGGTAATGAAACAGGTCATAAAGCAGCAATCCACTACTATGGGCGAAAACTATGCTCTCGATCATTGCAGAGTCAAAAGTTGAAAGGAAAAGAATTAATTTTCAAACATTTAAGCTGTGATGTGTAGAAACGAGAGGAATTACGATCAATTGAATGAATCACAGATGACTCTTTTCTCTACATAAAGTCCATGAAAGGTCACAGTCATAAGTGTTTGTGCGTGATAGAGTCCATACCAAGCAGTCCAAAAAGACAATCATTGGTAGCTCGACCATTTTAAAAAGCAGGTATTATTTCCTATAACTTGGCTTCGTTTTAAAATGGCTGCCATTTTTGTTTTATGACGCGGTATTTCTGGCTTTTCAGACATTTGCGATAATTATGATAACTCAGCTAAGAAAAATTATAGAAAGCTGTGGTAAACAACATTGCTTCAGTACACTTCAAGCTACATTTTATGTTATGTACCTTCTTTCACCATCTTTAATGAAAATTGCTAAAATCTAGGGCGAAAACTGATATTAAATTTTGAAGAAAAATCTCAATTCAGAATTTTTGTTAGTAGGGTTGTAATGTACCTAGGTATAATATGAATGCTATAATTTTTTAGAGGACACATATACATCCAAAGTTTTAGAAAATATTTCATATTTGTTACTGGTTTTCTCTGACAAGAGAGGTTATCTAAGTGTCCCCTCCGATTTCCATGAAACTTGGCAGGTGTATGGAGGGGCCCAAAGGAAGAAGTACGTGTTTTTGTGTTTCAGCTAAAAAACTGTTTTAGGGGGCAACCCTCCCTCAAATGTCAAGATGAGGAAAAATTGAAGTGGGGATCTGACCCCGAAACCACGTAAATATGGCATAGGAAGAAACAGGGGACATAGGGCTCCTCTATACACCTGCCAAGTTTCATGGAAATCGGTGGGGGACGAAGGGGTCAGATCCCCACGTCAATTTGTCCTCATCTTGACATTTGAGGCGGCTTTTTCCCCTAAAACCGCTTTTTAGACGAAACAAAAAGCACGTATTTCTTCCTTTGGGCCCCTCTATACACCTGCCACGTTTCATGGAAATCGGAGGGGGACATTTAGATAACCTCCCTTGTGAGTTATAGCTCTTTGAAAATGCTAGTTTTTCATTTTTTTCAAAACTTGGGCCTCAATATCTCTGGTGGGGGACCTGACAAAAGTTTGATATTTATAGCATAAACAGTACTATATGAGAAGTACCTCTAAAAAGAATTCGAAATTGATATTCCGTGGGTAAGAAAGTTACAACAGGTGTTATTTGGGCAAAATCAGGCAAATTTACGATAAAAGTAGCAAATAAATATTTCCTTTCAATAAACTATCATACAATTAAATTTATTGTATTTGTTTATCACATCATATGAATGGCATGGTAAGCCTGCTATTAGCTGTTATGAAATATAAGATGCGTAAGGTACAGGTCTGTCTGAACAGCTGTTTCTTGACTGATAGACTGATTGACTGGTGTATACAATAGGAAACCCCACTAAGACATTGTTAAGTGCTAGGAGAGTACTTACGGCGATCGAGGAAGCGAAATGTCCCCATGAAGCCCGTGTTGTTGCCCGGTCGGCGGTCCGTGTGGAACTCCAGCACGAGGCTGTGTCCGGAGCTGAAGTGCACGTGGGGGATGTCGGGCAGCCCCCCGCAGAGGATTCTGGTCCAAGGAGTGAACTCATTCACTCCGACGCGCTCCAGGTGGAGGAACAGCTTCACGAAGTCCCCGCGGATGCAGCTGGGGAAGAAGCAAGAGAACATCAGGATGGAAAAATCACATCATCTGCGTATGGGCACAAAGTGTTCCTCGTTATACACACAGTAGCAAATAATTCAACACACAATAGCTTGACCAAGATGAGAATACCCCTGTGGCTCCGTTGCACCAAGTATCACAGGACGGAAAGATATGTCCCACTTATCGCACACTGTATTGGATACCATCGTCCACTGACGTCAGCACACAATTCCTTCGTTGTTAGATTACGTCGGTTAGGTTTAGTTCTCTTAGCATACCTACATTTCAGTTTTTCGGGGCTTGATCAGAAAAGTATTATTTAAGCTAAGAGCTTCAAATCTAACATACATGCTCTCCAACAACGAGAACATTTATCGTTCCATCATAGAAGACGGTGTTCAATACGATGTCCGATAAGTGAGACCGAGAAAGGTAACGAGAAGACAAAACAAATGACTGTGCACTAGTTGGCGATTTAGTCGGGGTCATTCTTATTTAGTCCAGTGTAATTGAAGACTAAAATTGGTACATGCTGTAAGTGCCACAAGAATTTAAACACCGTTTTCCACGTTAAACTGTGAAATGTGCCATGCTTGATAATGTGGTAAACGTGAAAAGTGGCTGGTTGCCCTCTAAGTAGTTCAAAGGGCGTGTAAAAAGGCACTAGTGTGAACGTTCGTAAGGGCTGTTGTGCTGAACGATACGATTTCCCAACACTTTCGCTTTTGGCACTTACAACGTTTAGCACTTTTAGTCCTCAATTCTCCGCCCTCAGGACATTCTTTTCCAGAATCTTCATTTCTAAATTATTTTCTTTCCGAACAGGAAAATAAATTTTCTCCTTTTGAGAATTGTTATTTTTTATAAATATTGATATTTTTCAGTTGTAGAAAGTAATTTTAAGACAAGAATGTAATAATCGCACAAGGAACAAATTAATTTGTAATTTTGAGATGTAATAGCTCTTTGTGATTGGTGAAATTAATTCTCTCTCTTTAGTTTTTGGTTTTAGTCATTCTTTCTATCTCTATTCATGTATTATTATATTATATATATATTTTCTTATGTAGCTCATGACAATGGTTAGGCAATAGAACACCACCCTACGACTGAACCTCGTCTGCCAAATAAAGGAATTTTTACTACTTATAGTAATTCCTTTCGGTTATTCTTTAAATTTCATGTATTACTGTATTGTCATCATCTCAATGTTTAAATGTAATTTAGTCTATCTTACCAAGTTCACTTAGTTCTTTTACCTCACGATCCATACGTGGGGGCCCACAAGACAAACGACGATTATACGTATACTACTGGGCTTCGAGTGTTATTCGCTCGAGCGAAGAAGCTCTCGATTCCTCCGTGCGAACTATTTGGCGCTGGAGCGAAATCCTCTCGCTGTAACTATGTAATCATCGCCTTCTGTAATTGGAGAATTTGTTCTCCGTTCGAGGCAACACAATGGCTTCTTGATGTGCGTTCCGGTTTATGCCAACAGCACAGAGGAAGGGGGAGATTGCCGTAACCAACCGACTTCCACATTCTAACAAACAACGAAGCGATGTCCCTCCACTCCTTCGCGGTGGCTTCCGATGGACATTGTTTATTTTCCAGGGCGATTCCGGTCGCTGGCTGCGCGTTTTTCCTTCTCCGTGTCCAGAGGTAATCTTCCACTTTTGGCGCAATGCATTATGGATGAGGCGACCACCGTAAAGGAATAATGCATGCACGTTCCCTGCAAGGGCTAATTATGGATTATGGTGATGAGGAATTCAACTGGACCGGAAAACGGGGCTTAAGCGTTCTTTTTATCTCGATACACGCTTCTAACACAAGTCTCCGTGTATCTGCATCGTTTCGCAAGCTATCCTCCATGAGAATTATCCGAGTCGAATAAGAAATACACGAAGCTTTTACGTAGGGTTAATATATCAGCATTGATAGTGCACGTGAAAGAAATTATATTTTGCAAAATTCTTACTGAATTAAAGTTTTTGTTAACTATGTGTCAATTTAATTAGAAAAAGAATGCTTCATTTTTAAATGTCTTAATTTTCTTTTACGAGGGTTGCGGCATAAGTCAAGGCAACTATGCTTTTTCGCGAGAATGCGGGACCGGCTTGAAAATCCGAAATATATAAATGGAAGGGGACAGTGTATGGTACTGTGGAATGTATGAACAATACAGATCATGTGTAACAGGTATAGGACAGAGAAGCGAGGAAAACATTCTTAGAGATAGAATCGTTTTACATGTGTTTACAAGTCTCAAAGCATACAAGCTCTACAGGGACAAAAGAGGTGCATACTACCATAGGACACTGTTCCCTACAGTTTCGACCAGCACCCTGTGGCATCCTCTGCTACTTCTCCCCCGGAGAACGGCTAATTTGACACATGAACGATGTCAAGCCGTGGCACGACGGTTGACTAAACAATGAATGACCACTGCCCTCTGTACGATAACCGTTCATCACGTGTCCACATACTACATGTGCCATGTTCTCTGGGACTTACCATCATGTTGTGGTACCACCGGTTCGTTTAACTATGAGATAAAATATAGCTGCCCTCGTATATTTGTTGCATTAGATACAAGTCGGCATCCGTGGCGGAGTGGTTAGTACTTAGTAGTGTTGGGCGATATATCGTCCAGGCGATATATCGCGATATTGAAAAAATTATCGTTCAGGCGATATATCGCGATATTGAAAAAAATATCGTTCAGGCGATGTCAACTAGACGATATATCGTCACGATATTTTAGCGATATACCGTCACGATAATTGTCGATATATGTCGTGTCAGAGATATATCGTCACAATATTTGGCGATATATATCGTGTTGGCCATATATCGTCAAGATATTTTAGCGATATATGTCGTGTCAGCGATATACCGTCACAATATTTGGCGATATATATCGTGGAGATGATATATCGAAGATATCACGATACGGGAAAAATATTATATCGTATCGTCTATGACGATATCAAATTTCCGATAGTGCTCAATGAAGCCATGGGTCTCAGGTTTGAATCCCGACCTGACCATGGATGGTTTTGTAAGTGTCCCTTCATCAATTTCATCATATTATCACTCATCTTCGTCTTCGCGATTAGCCAAACGTGGCAGAAATGCGATGTAAAATAAACCAAATCAATAAACAAGAAACGTTGCGTACGAACAAGTTCTTGTTGTTGAACAAAAGTTCTGTTACACCATAACTATTAGTTACTGCGTAACAAATTAAAATTAGGTCAATGAATCACGGATATCCTGTATATATATATCGCTTGTTATCCGAGCCTTCTCTCCCCCCTTCAGGAAGTCGCCAAAGTCCCACGGCAGGACGCGATTACTCAGGGAGTTTTTCTTGTGGGCAAAAACTGCCTCTCGCGAAGCACAATCCCTTTTCCGCCGGCTTCAAATTCACCTCCGGGCAAAATCAATATGGCGGTTACAGACAGTAAAGGCAAACTCTTCGGCAAGACCCTTCGCAGATTCCCCGGGGGTCCTCGCCCCTCCTCCTCCCCTCGTCAACCGCCCATTAGTTCCGACGTCACGCTAACTGTGTAACGAGAATAAATGAGTTAGCGCTGTCACAATAATACGCATCGTGTTGGGACATTGTTGTCCCGAGAGAAGCAACAATGTGGCTGCTGGTATGAGTTATTGTTGGCTCGAGTTGAATTACGTACACGAGATCGCACCATCCCACAAGTTCTGCACCCGATTACGTATTCACTGAATGTTTAGGGCTGTTTCCGCCAACTTGTGCTCTAGATATAAGGGGATGCAACGAGTAGAAATATGTAAATGTCGTCACTTAAAGTTCCTACCACATCCCTTTCCATATGAGCTTTAACGGGAATCCAATTACGCTGAGCAAAGACTGAAAGGTCTTTTGTACAGCGTGATTCAAAAGTCCCTTAACACCCTCAATAAATTGGTACAATTCGTCACAGGTTAGGCCTAGGGGGAACCATATTGGTGTGTTCCAAGCGGACGTCCGCCATATTGGTGGCCGCCATATTGAATTCAACTCAAAATGTTTAAATGGAAGGGGGTGATGTGATATATGAAATGAGGCTAGGATGTCACGAGGAATGCAATGGTGAAGGTAGTTACAACTTATCTTTAATCAGGAAAAAGTTATGACTCCGTGATTGTAACAAATGTCCCATTTTCTAGGTGTGTGAAAATAGTGCCAACCAACTCGTCGGTTGAAGTTCTGGGACGTCCTGATCGTCGCCTGACGTTGACGGATCCTGTCTCCCGGAACTTTTGGAGTAATTGTGCAACTGTCACATGGGTCACTGGATCTCGTTGGGGGTGTCGTTGATTGAAATCATTTGCAATGGAGCGTGAACTTCTCTCCTCAGACAACAGTACGATATCGTCATGCGTTAGGAGCATTGTGGCACTGTTTTCTCGCACCTGGAAAATGAGACATTTGTTACAATCAAGCAGTCATAACTTTTTTCCTGATTAAAGATATGTTATAGAAACCTTCACCATTGAACTTCTCGTAAAATTCTAGCCTGATTTGATATATCACATCACCCCTTCCCATTTAAAAATGTTGAGTTGAATTCAATATGGCGGCCACCAATATGGGCGACGTCCGCTTGGAACACACCAAAATGGTTCCCCCCCTAGACCTCACCTGTGACCAATTGTACCAATTTATTGAGGGTGTTAAGGATGATGATGACGACTGATATGATGAAGTCGATGAAAGGACATCCACAACTAACATCCACGTATACAAGAGGCGCATAGTGGTTCAGATCTCACTTGAAACTTTTTCTTACAGTTTCTGTGCAGTAAAATATGAATCTTAACAGTATTGATTAAACGTCACTACCCTTAAAATACTTTCCCAGATTTGTAGCTCTTAAGTGAACAATTTTGGGTCACGTGTGGGTAGGTCCAGTACAGAATAGTCTTCTATCTGTGCATAAAGTGGACAAGCAAAAATCAAAGCAAATCAACCCCATGCCGAAGCGGGGATTCTAACCCGGGACTCTGCCGTTGTAGAGCGTAATCACTCTGCCACGGAGGTAGTCTCGAGAAATAACTACTTGTAGCTGTGGCACGAATGGGAGAGGAAAGAATTTACAGGATTCTTATTGGGAAACCTGATGGTAAGAGACCTGTAGGAAGGCCAAGACAAAGATGGAGGGATAACGTTGAGATGGACCTAAAGGATATCGTTGAGGATGAAAAACATTGGATTGATCTTGCCCAGGATAGGGACAGATGGAAGGCTTGTGTTGCTGCAGTCATAAACCTTCGTGTTTAAGAAGGCTAGAGAGTTTTTTAGTTAGCTGCGTTACTTCTCAAAAGCAACTTTGCAAAGATTGTGGAATACAACGAAAATGCTTCTAGCGTGGATTGTCCTGTTACATTTGCCTCATTAGCATCTTGTATCGCACGCTGGGGTCATAAAACCGCAATCTGAAGGGCGACTATGGCTACCGTATCTTACACGGAGGCGGCATCTGCTATGGCAATTAGGGCGGGGGAAGCGGGGGGAAAAGCCCCTCGTTAGCAGGCGGTAATCGTGGCGATACCCAAGTCAATTATTGCCGCAGCCGTTGCTGTAATTGTTGGGGTCGCGAGGGCGGGAGCGGGCCGGTGGTTGCGGAAGCGAGAGTATCTTCACCCCTTCTGTCGGGCGGATAAGCGAGACGCTATAAAAGCCAAATGATGAGCTGGAATTAGAGAATCACTGTTTATAGAGCTCGTTCCATTCAGAGATTAACTGGGCCCTTTCTCATGTTACTTCAGGCCTTTTCTATTCTCAGTAGAATGTACGAACAAAATCAAAGCATACGAAAGGACGTGATTTACATGTTGTTAATTAGGTGATTATGTTCTTCTTGTAACTACTTACTTATATGTAACATACATGTAGCTTCTCCATGTAACTACACTCTGTCCCAGGAATCTTTGGAGCAAGCGAACGAAAACAAGTCTACGCAAGGAGTGAGTCGAGTGGGCACGACCAATGATCGCGTGAGAGGGATCGGAATTGCGTGGAGGGGGAAAAGCGACAGCGGCTACCAGTCGTTTGCAGAAGCGTGTAATGCTCCGCTCGGTCCACTTGCTCTCTCCCCTTCTCTGCTCTTCATCGTGACCTTCTCCAGAGATTCTCTGGATAGAGTATACTATATGTAACCTCTTCGTAAATTACATGTAACTAAGATGCGACTTCTTTGTAACTATACATGTAGTTTATAACGGATTAGCTTATCTATAAATGAATTCTCGCTGTATTGATCGTAGGCTCTGTGGTGTTTATTGGTATTTTTCTTATTCAAGGCCGTTGTCGGTTAACTGAGCCCATGAGGATGAATGATGATAACATGAAATTGATGTAGAAACACTTGGAAAGAAACGTTCACACGCGTGGAGAGACTTTGGTGGAGAAATCGTGTGCCGGCTGCTTAACTCTTCGGACACTGAGGCGGCTTATACCTGTATCCCTAAAATCACTTACTTCTTCAACAATTAATAATGTATCGAAACGTTTGTGTTCGATGTTTCGTTGTTCGGCCAGGGACGACGGATTCGGGTAACAATTCCAGGATTTGGAATTCGAAAGCGATGAAACCATGTAACCGATGGGCGCCTTGTGCTTCCGCCTCAAAAATTGAAGGTTGACGGCAGAGGCGTCTCGTGAAAGCATGCGTCAATTGTGGCGAAAAGGTTATCTTGCTCTGCGACAACATTAATGAGCAGTTCTACATTCTAATTTCTTCATATATGAGGAGTATTTATTTTACACGAGAGCACTGAACTAAGCTCATTACATTTCTTGGATCGGAAGTGAAAGAAAGTAATAATTATTTTCCCACAATTGACACATACGTCACTTCAGATCCAAGAAATGTAATATAAGCTTAGTTGAGCGCTCTCGTGTAAAATAAATACTTCTCCTATATGAAGAAATTAGAATGTAGAAATGCTCATTAATGTCGTCGCAGAGCAAGCTGTCCTTTTTTCCACAATTGACGCATGCGCAGCATGTACCGCATGCGTTCACGAGACACTTCCGGTTGACGGACTGGCCCTTCTCGAGTTAGAGTCAGAAGGATGAAGTCGACGTGCAGCCTGAGCTGGAAACGACCTGGGGATCTTTGAAGATTTAGATTCGAATGCCCATTCCTACACCGCTTTTGGTACATCCTGTCCCGTTTCTCAAACATGCCGATCGTTGGAATTTCTAGCAGAAACCACGCAGCGTCGCCGCTGTAGGCAGAGTGAACCCCGCGTTAGGGGAAGCCGAGATAAGATTGCGCATAAGATAGGCGGGAATGCACAAATTCAATATCACACTGATCGGCACCACGCTTACAAAACAAGCTTCGTGCAGACAAAAATAAAACACGTGGGAGTTATACCGCAACGTGACAACAGCCTCTCTTCTGTCTTCCATTCGCTCCTCGCTGCCCAGCAGACGACCACTTCCTTGTTTCTTTCTCATTGGTACAGAGACTCTCGAGCGATCGCTAGCGCGGGAAACGTGACAGGTTATAACAAACTCTGTATAACTTCAACTCAAGTGTGCGTAAGCGCCTACCTGTTATGCAATCCAATTTACTCTACGGTTGTTTGGGTTGCATAGTCACAAGGTCCTTTCATAAATTCGGTGTTATCATGCACACCGGCAAGTTCTACTTTATAAACGACGCTTTTTACACCTGTATATTATAATAATAAACCGCCTTTATTGGACCTGGTGTGTGTCCTCACAGGGTGCTAATACAACAGTGTTGAAACTAACAATACAAAATGGAGGGAAAAGGGTAAAAATAAATATTATTACAAAGTACAAATGACATAAAATAAGGAAGAACTGGATAAATATAAACTTAAAGAATGAAAATGTCTGATGTTAGCTGCATTGATTTTTGAGTGTATATACCAGGTGGTTATAATTAAAGTGACGGTGTTCAGAGTGGTACAGCACGGGCTGTAATGAGAGTAGTAGTCTGAAACTTCGTAGATATGCTAATGAAGCAATGCGCTCGCGAATTAAGCAAAACAAAAAATTAGTTCCAATTCTCGCCACCAGGGTAAAAAATGGAGCTGTAAGCGGTCAAAACTTGGTATAGTTACAGGAAAAACACTATAAATCGCAGAAAACAATACTCTTTGTAATAAAATATCGCTAAAATTTCACTATTCGAATTACATGAACATTACTAAAGGAAAAAGCAAGAAGCGTCACCAACAACAACCAGGGAGCTCACACAATGGTTAGGCAATGTCACCGACTTTGACGTCAGAGTTACGGAAAATTCCACGTTTTGACTACTTACAGCGCCATTTTTTTACCCTGGTAGCGAGAATTGGAACTAATTTTTTGTTTTGCATAATTCGCGAGCGCATTGCTTCATTAGCATATCTACGACGTTTCAGACTACTACTCTCATTACAGCCCGTGCTGTACCACTCTGAACACCGTCACTTTAATTAGAACCACCTGGTATGTACAAATTGGACGGGTAAAAGTTACATTGGTGTAAGTCACGTTTTGTTTTAGAAAGAAAAGAGTCTGACACACAGCACTTTGCTGATCAACACAACAGCTGTTTCCTTCATCACTAGACCTTAAACTGTCATCTGTTGACACTTGAATGAATCTCTTACTTACTTCATGTTTTCTGTTAACAAATTGACTTGTATAGATCTGTTTTCTGTGTCTAAGTCTCTTTTTTTAAAAAGTGACTTACACCACTGTAAATTTAACCCGTCCAATTATGTCATGTTCGATAATGGAGAATATAAACTACCAAAAATATTGACATCCAATGAGAAATTTGTCCTTCTTTCACTCCAAGGCGGGTACGTGGCTTGTTGGGTTAATCGCGACGATTAGGATCAATGATGAAATGGATGACAGTACAAACACAACCATACTCATGCCTTAACCAGGGTTTGAACAAGGAATGTTTAGCCTCGTGGCACATTACGCTGACAACGACGCCAAGTAAGCAAGCATCACACTTATCCTTATTTATCTAAGCATGTAGTCACATACATTAATTTGCAGTGTGAGTGTTAAGTCCCTATATTTATGACGTAAACAGAATTAAACATCTCAAGATTGGAACTTCATCATTAAATATATTCAAACTTGTAACAAGGTGAATTACATTTGTAAAACTTAAAATCATTAATAAGACACATAAACAAGATGCATAATCGTTGCTATGCACAAACTATGTACATTGGCCATAACTGCTAGTTTACCATATACAATAATACATTTTATAATATATATCGATCTTCTCTCCTTCCAGAGAAAATAAACTTATGAGGGGTAAAACACTCTTCGCCTTTTTACTCTTTGAGATTTCCTTCTTACAAAATCCCTTCCTCCCTTCGAAGACGAACTGGTTCCTGGACCAATACTGCTCGCTTTCTTCTAATATGAGCTACTTTCTTGCTTCGGAGACGAACTGTAAGCATTGTGTTCTCACTGTCGCCTAGTTCCTGTCGATGAATTTCATTTTTAATTGGAGGATATAAATATGCATGATATGCACTATCGTCATATTCTTGAAGTCTTTCTGACTGATTTGAATCATCTCCCGTTTCATGAAGTATCTTTAAAAATGAATAATGTACATTTCTGTATGTACCACTTTCTATATCTTTCACATTATAGCTACGCAGCAAAACTGCATCTTTCAATAATCTCTCTTTTCCGATATATCTTTCTTTCAGGACAGTAATAATGTACTTTACTTCCAATTGAGAATTTCTCACATTCATAATGAACATTTTAGTGTCATCTCTAATGATTATGTTACTTGAGTGAATGAAAATACTTTCTACGACGAATTTCAACACATTGCACTACGTATTACAATATTTTCTGGTGTGTAAGGGGTGATCCTTCCACGTAGTACATCTAATAGTCAACCTCACTTCCAAGTAGTACATCCTAGACTGCATTTTGCAGACTAACGAGGCTCTGGCGTCTTGACCTGTAGGCCTGTGTGTGTGTGTCCTTATATGCGCTGAGTGTCCTCTTTACAGATTCAGCTTTTAACCCAGGTACGAATATTTTAGTCTTCCGACATTACAGTTATATTGTATGAATTATATTTTATGGTAAGGAGCTGGATCCCGTGTAATGTTACGGGTGTAAAATAGTGCTGACGCACCCAAAATTTCAAATTCAATCAATCAGTCAATAAAATCATTTTCTACCTTGCTTTATTCTTTCTGCATAATTTGAATTCTCTTTCGATCCGTGCTTCACAATCGTACACTTCCCGTCCATTTCGTGATGACGTCACGACGCTCAAAACTATTTCTTCTCCCGAACGGGGAAAACACTATCAACGGAGACATCCTATTTGTCAATTTCTAAAATTTCCATTCTTCTCCTTTCGTTCGGCATCTCTCCAATCCGTCGCTCCTTTCCCTCGGCGTGACGTAATCTTCTCCTTGATGGAGCGGCGAAGGAGATAAGGAGAGGCCGTGACGAATTTCCTGTCGCTCTTCCTCCCGCTTCCTCCCTGTGATGAATTAAGGAGGTCCCCGACGCATCTGGACTTGGCCCGGGGCTGATTTGGTTAGAAAGGGTTTCCTCTTCTAATCCCCGATTCGGGAAATCGCAACTTAATAGGGAAAAGAAATTGTTTGGAAAATACTTGAGATCTACGACCATCTGATCACAGTACATAGTAGCCGTCTATATAGAGTGGTCCAAAAGAACTTTACGACTATGTAAGTGAATAAAAATCCATTCAGAAAAGTTACAGAACTGTTTGCAGTGCCATTTTGTAAGGAAATGCATCAAATTTGACTAGCGCTGTTGAATATTACCGCATTCCGCTAATGCAAGCGGAAGTTCAAAGGTCAAGAGCTAGTTCGCTGTGTATTTTGGTTTGAAGGCTGCATTCACTTCCAACAAGATGGTTCACTACTTCAATACCTCACCGAATTCAAGGTAAAAAAGGTAAAGTGCTCCCCTGTGCTTAGCACCACGCCATGAAGGCGCATAGGGGGTGTGGGGGTAACGCCCCACACTTTCTTGATCCGGTCGTGAGTGGGGTGATGTGATCAGCATCACGCCCCTGACCGCCTTTACCCCCCAGGGTTTCCCCCAGATACCCATGTTATTCGACGCTGGGTGGGCGCCGGGGCCGCTTCCATCGTTAGAAAAGTTCCCGGATTTGAACCGTCCGGGGATCGAACCCAGGACCTTTAGTATGGTAGTCAGACGCGTTATCCACCGAATTCAAGGATATTCTCAATAACAGATTTCCAGGTTGCTGTGTGATTTTTACGCACACAGCTGGAAATTGCAAAGCATGTATGTAAAAGTGTATTTCTTTGTTCCTAGGTTGTGTTTTGCCCGGTAGTCGGGGAAGCCAACTGTTTTGGTTCCCTCAACGGCTTCCCCGTTTGAAAGGTAACAATTGGGCCTTTCCCCGGCGGTTTGGGGGCGAGTCGTTTGTCGGAGGTATAAATACCGGTTCCGACTTGTTACGGCATCTCTTATGTTACTAGACGCAGCAGAGGTTTTACAAGCTTACTTGGTTTTACCCTCTGGAGCTTCCCTTCTCTATGTTCTCTTCTTAGTTTGTAGGTTTTTTTTTCTACTTTCTACTTTCGCCGCCTGGTAAAACTCTCTTTACAACATTGAAACCAGGTTTAAACATGTAGGTAGTAACATACTAGTGCATGCCAAGCATGAATGGAGATTTCCCCAAGGGAGAAATCCGGCTAGACTGGATCTATTCCGAAGGGAAGACTGCGCCTAGGCAAAAGACCGAACATGGGACTATGATGTACTCAAGAGTACATCAACGTCTCAAGCGAGGTCTGCGCCTTTGGGGGCGGTCGCCGGTTGACTCAGGTCGGGCGCCACTCACCCCCGCGAGCCCTTTGAGGGGCGGGGATTTTTTTTTCGGTCTCTCTTATGCTCTCAGATTTTCAGGCTCGCAGATTGCAGAAAGTGGCCGTCCCTCAATGGATTGACAGTTTTTTGGATGCAGCGATACACACAGAGCGTAAGCGCCGTCGCGATGCGTAGGGACCTCTGCGTGATAAACTGCGGGGGCAGGTTAGTGCTATGGTAAATAGTGCGCTCGTAGAGTGAAGCCTTGATAAGTGCAATTCTCTGTGTTATGGGACCAAAGACGACCGGGAGAAGTTGATATTGGATTTGCTATGAAAAGGTGCGGGGAAGGGTAAAAGTGTAAATAAATGTTGTACATAAAGAGATAAACTCAGTGAGACGTCATTCTTGACAACAGAATGGGGGGCCCGTCAAAACGTACTAGAAGCTCGTTGCCGTATACAGCAGTATTGTATTTGTTGAATTCAAGGTTGCGCTCCATACTTTCTCGACCACAGACTCCATACACACTATGACATTGCGTTCTCAGGCACGTTCAACACGCAATACGACTCAGGAGCCATGAAATATAAACGCGGCGTTGCATCGCACAGCTTTGGGGTGGCCAGAGGATAGAGAACTGACCACAGAAAACGTAAATGATCGATTGCGGGAATTGGCATTAAGTACCGGGGATCGAGAGACAACGCGGGCAGGCGAGGGTAGCCGGGCTCATCAGCTGGTCGAGGTTTGCAGGGAAGAAGACATGGGAGATTGTCTTTCCAGGGAATACAAGTTACCTCTCCCTAAGTTTGGCACACTGCCGTTACAGGAAACGACGTTGGAATTTTATGAGAAATTAAAGTTCTTTCAGGAAACGTGTCAAATATCGGATCAAATAATGCTAGATAATTTAATGTTCGTAGTTATCAGGGGATCCGCTGGAATGGTACAAATATCGGCGAAATGCACTTCGCGATATGAAGAGATAAACTCAAAGATATAAGAAAAGATATAAAGAGATAATCTCCGTGAGACGTTATTCTTGTCAACAAGGTCGATGAAAGAAACCCAAAAAGTAAAAATCGAGGAGTGTCAGATCTGCTGAAAGAAGTGAGTGGCCTTGCTATTTTCCCACCTCGATTTATGCATCGACCTCGAAATCGGTTAGTGACAAGATCCCGGAGTTTGGTGTCCTCGGCACAGGCCAAAAAATGCACTTTGGTGCATCGTTGAATGCTTTTCTGGTGCATCAGATACATTTAGTTTTCTGCATGTAGCTGCCTAATTGTCCTCACGATGCTGAGTCACCGCAGAAATTTTGGATGCTCCCACCGCGATTCGAATCGGGGACCGGTCACACCAAAGGCGAGAGCGCTAAACATTTAGCTACGCGGGATGTATAATGCATTTCGGCACTAAAATACATTACTATATGTTCATTTAAAATGGTCACGATTAGAATAATACGTAGCTATCTTTAAAAAAATGGCATCTTGAAAGAGGAGGCGAGGCGTCTCAAATTGAAGCTCTCACCCAGTAAATTTTAGAATAGAACACGCGGGAGAATAAAAACTTTCCTTGGATATAAATGTTTACGAATGTCCATTGTAGATTCATGAACAACAGCGTCGCTAAGGAATCTCTCCCACGACAAATCTCGTCCATCTCTTGTCCCCGTTCGCCGACAGGAAACCTCAGCAAGGAGCGGGACGTGTTCATATTCAACGTCTCGGCTCCCAGAGCAGGAGGACATCAAACAGGATCGTGATGTCCCATGGAGTCTCATTGAGACAACTCAAAACCCTCTGTCTCCAGCCGAGAGCTTCTCCGAAACCACATTATTCATAAACCTGACCTCGGAGCGAGTAAACGGAGATTTATCCTTTCAAGCTGACGTCACAGCCTCTTTGGAGACTTCTTGTCTACTCTCTCCCTCTCTCTCTCAAATGTCACATCTGAAGATCTCTGACGCATCCAGGTATCTTCCAGTCTCCTGTGAATCGAGAGCGAGATGATCCCAAAGCTGCCAACCTTGTCGTTAATAGCACGAGGACCCATACCCGTCTCGCTTTTAAGATCAATCTGGATGAATACTGAGATGGAACTGTTAACGAAGATGGCGTATTCTTGAATCCAGTTTCTTTCCTCTTCCGTAAATTCGTTATCATCTCACCTTTCTCTTACAGCATAATCTCATGGTGCGAAGTAAGAAATGGTAAGTATTAGCCAATTTAACAAAGAAATAGAAAATTTGCTGCACTTATAACAGCACATCCATGTCAGGTAAGGTAGAAAGCAGACGAACATGAAATGTGTTGCGCTGATACAACCCCCAGTACTTAATAGAATAATATTTCCATCTTTTAACTGGACTTATCTTTCTCTATTTTTTTAGGAGAAGCGAACCTTGTCGACGAGGGATGTAAACTTATCACTCAACCCTAGGGAGGGAAGCAAGGAGAAAGAACAAGAAAAGTGGAACATAGAGAGAGATAGAGAGAGGGAGGAACGGCAAGCCAAAGAGAGCGAGCGAGCGAGCGAGAGAGAGAGAAAGTGGAGAGAGAAATAAGGTGAAAATAGAGCAATTGAGAGAGAGGAATAAGGAGAATGAAAGAGAAGGCAGAGAAATAAGAAGAGAGAAATGGAGAGAGAGAGAGAAATAGGAATCAAGAGAGAAAGGAAGAGTAGGAGAGAAATAAAGGAGCATGAGAGAGAGGGGGGAAATAAGGAGCAATAGAAAAAGAGAGAAATACAGATAGAGTTGGAGAGAAAGAGTGAGATAAAAAGATAAATATAAGATAGGAAAGAGCAAAAGAAAGAGATAGAGAATGGAAGATAGCAAGAGAAAAATGACAATATAGGTAATAGAGTGAAAGAAATGCAGATAAACAGAGACAAACAGAGAGAAACAAATAATTCCCAGATATGGAGAAAATGAGGAAAATTGGTAATAAAGAGAGAGAGAGAGAGAGAGAGAGAGAGAGAGAGAGAGAGAGAGAGAGAGAGAGAAGGAAGGAAAGAAGGAGGAAGACCACTCTGAAATAAAGAACTACGTATAATTCGTAGCATTGAAGCAACACAGGGCCTTCTCCTCAATCAACTGAGCATTGATCGTGCAGCATTATCTCAGATGAGAGCATCACAGACAATATTTTCCCCACTAACTTCCAGTGTTGTTATTTTCGTAGTTCTAGCGCGAAGAATTGGGACAAGGATTTCGGTTCGGTTTCCTTCAAGGGTTCCATCAATTTCTTCCATTCACATCGAGGCAAAAAAGGATTCATTAATTTAGTTATTTTGACGTCGTCTGCCGCTGGAGATTCGTCAAGTTCCCCAACGGAGCGGAACACAAGGCTCCGGAGCAGATCTCTGTGTTTACTCTTAACAGCCCAAGAGGTCAAAGGTGTTTTTCATGCTTTTTCGGTCGTTTTGGCACCGAATGACCAATTAGATAGGGTGTCCAAAAAGTCATGCAACTAATATGTTGAACGTACGTAACTTTTGTATAAAAAGCAATAGAGACATGAACCTTGAACTGGGTTTGTCTAGGTAGATGTTTTTTAAACATTAAACAAGGAAATTACAATAAGATATGGTAGTACGTCTTAAGTAGGGTGTCATTCTAATGAATGATGGGATAGAATCTGCCACTCCCAATGGGTGATGTAGCTAATCATCATTCATCCTCATTAATGATGAGAGTACTTGTCATAACGACAAGTTAAATGCTTGGCAGCGAAAGGCACAACTGAAATAAAATACCTTAAACAACTAGAAATGACAAATAGTCACTCGTTGGATTTTAGAACCTTGAACCCGAATCATACATGGCAAGGATTAGGATAAATACCTGTCTAGACTTAGAAGAATGATGATGAAGTTAATATCGAAGAATAAAATGAAACTATCCTTTCTCCAGGCTTCTTAGCTAGTTCCGCTCAGTCAGGGTGACAACTCTCCTTCCCTACTCTCCAAGACCTGTTCCCTGTTTCCAACCAAATAGAAAATTGAGTGCTCTCCCAGTCTGTCCGCTCCTCTAAACCCCTGTCTCTGGAGACTTCCTATACTCTGATACGTGAGTTTTACCTTCCTATTATTGTAAACAGCTTACTACTTGTTTGCCTGTTGTAAACCTTGTAACCTCAATACATCAGGAAGTGGAAGTCTGCTTAACACTCGACTGTGCATAATTCAAATACCTGAGAAGAGTGGACAGTTAGAGTAAACAAGTGAATGAACCTTGGTGAATTGAAGCTTCTAGAGAAAGTTAAAATAAAATAAAGAATAATCCTATGGATTGATACGATAGCAAGTACGTAATAATAAGTCTTATGTACGAATTTTCAAATTTTTCTTTCATGTGGGCAATGATTGAATATCATAGCATGGGCACACCTGGTACTGCCTTCTGACACGACAAATGTTGCCAGTACACCCGTAGTTTCGAAAAAACACACATTTACATAAATATATCAAAACGAACCCCTTAAATCGTCGCGTAATGCCCAAATTGCGTAACAAATTATCGTTCTTTAATCAAATAGATACATTCCCACGGAGACTATCTATACTCATCGAAAATTATTGCAAGTAACTCCATAGCTGTCTATTATTCATGATTGTTTTTAGTTCGGGCAAAAACAGATCATGTCGTCCCATTGTAAACAAGTAATGGCCAATTCATTCAGTCTTTCTCGAGAGACATTAAATTGGCCTTTCGCTCAGTCTTCGTACATATCACGTAACTGAGAACCAAGATGATAATAGCGTTAACTATGCACTCACGTGTGAAAAACATGTCGCACGAGCCATGGATCACACGGTACACATTGTCCAGGCATAACGCAGGCAGTCATTGTTCCGGCATAAACCGGCTAAAACCGCGTTATCTGCCGATAAAGAAGGGAGAACAGAAAAGCATTATTGTGAAGTGTTGCTATCTTGTCTTCACAAAGACGACCAAGATATGGCCGTAACTCATCCAGCGTCGTCATTACCGAGTCGATAAATAACTTACGATGCGTCCACCGCTGTTTCTTTTTATCTTCACTCCCTTCCACCCCTCTTCTAGCGGGTTGCAATAAAGCCTGTTTATGGGAGGCGCAAAAGAGATCTCGATGTTTCGCAAGATACCGAAAACCTCCAAGATATAAAAGCACTCGATGGTGGCGCTATCTGCGGAGGACGAATGCCTTCTCTCGCTTCTCCGATTTGCAAATGGAATTTCCCTTTTTCCAGTTTTTGAAAGCGGGCTGCGCTAAGAAACGTTTACGACTTCCTGGAGAATGTGGGGAAGGGGCGGGGGTTAATGTTGGTTCAGGAGACGAGGGGCATGGTGGGTAATGAAGCAGTTAAATAAGCAAGATAATGTCGCATTCAGACCAGTCGCGTTCTGAGGAGAAAGGTAGAGTTGCCATTGTGTTCCATCTAGCTGCCTTGACACATCTACCCAATGTGCATTTTTAATTAAGAAGATGCGTTCATTTTGATAATATTCCTCCAATGTTGCAGGAAGACCACGTACGCCCAAGCGATACGAAGGAGAGGGTTCAGCATAGAAAGAGATGTCTTTAATACAGAAGCGAGGCTGTATATGAACAAGTAGGTTTATAGTCTGTGAATTTTTGTTGGGATTACACCTTTATAAAGGTGTATGTATGTCTTTTATCAATTGTGATATTTGCGTGGATTTTAATCAAACTTGCTATAAGCATGACACACGCACACACAATATTATATGCATAACAGACACACACTAATTATATACACAACACACACACACACACACACACACACTACATTGGAAACACAACACCAATTTGACCTCCGTGCTAGGACTGGTTAGACAACGCGTTCGAATCTTGACCTCGTCATGCATGTTGTTTATGAGTGTCCCTTCGTCAATTTCATTGATTGATTGAGTTGGTGCCTTAATTCCACTTTATGCACATTAGAGCTAATCGGGATTGGACCTACAGTTTAAAGTGGGATCCGAACCACTAAGTACTCCACCGGGTATCAAAACCTAGACCCCTTGATTACAAGGCGACGACGCTACCACTGCGCCATCGCCCCCCTTCATCAATTTCATTCCATCACTCATCCTTATCTTCGCGATTAACGAAAAGTAGCAGAAAAGCGAAGTAAAATTAACAAAATCAATCAACACACACACATATTATGTATTACGTATTTTCACTGCATAAGATTCTATCGGACAGTTCTCTGATTACATTAAAATGTCAACCTCTCTTCATGTAGTACACCCTGGGATGCATCGTTACGGACTACCAGGGGCTGTGGCGTCTGAACTCGCATCAAGCATAATCCTCTGTGCGGCTTGTGTTGTGTCCTTCCTGTCCATGCGATTAGCCAAAAGTGGAAGAAAAGCGAAGTAAAATAATTTAGATTAAATTTTGAACGACACAAAAATAAGTACAGGGTGGTCACAATGTAGGCGTACCCCAACTGTATTTTCGACATTACGATGGTTATGCTTGAATGCTTGATATGAACACATACCTGATGGTTTAAGTGTCCGGAACATCGGTTTGGAGACAGTATTTTTCGTAGCACGGCCGAACTCTGCGCCATATTGTGGCACACTTCGCGATGCAAGTGTGAATAAGATCTTTTCCCTCAATAATTCTGAAGGGCCTCAAAGAAGTCCTAGAGGTGGTTAATCAATGACACAGGTATGTGTTTATATCAAGTAATCCGACTATTACCATCGTAGTGTCGAAAATAAAGAAGGACTTTGTGACCACCCTGTAGATTGTCAGTCTCAAAAAGTCATAGGAAGTTGGCGCTACTGGTTGCTCATGTTCGTCAGCATCTCAATGGCCTCTGTTTTCTTTCACTGATTTAAGACCACTTAATCATCTGAATGCAGCTCTTTTGGGCTGACCTCTTCAAAGACAAACCGAGTTGCTTTATTTTGAAAAACCAGAGCTTCCCGGCGAGGGAGGCTACATTAGAAGGAGCGAGATTAAAATTATCCCCGCGGGCGGACACCCCTCCATCTCGTAAATCAGCCTTTATGGGGAGTCGGCGGCGGTCAGTTTCGTCATAAAGACCCCCCTCCCACGTGCGCCGGGCATATTGACGGCAGATTCCGTTTCGAAAATAGAAATATCGTTCGCGGACCAGAACTGGAAGATTATCTGAGAATTTATCGCTGAGGGAACAAGCCCCCAGCGCCGCCTGCGATTGAATTACGGCGATCGGGGCTTCGGAACTTATTCGGCCGACAGAGGGGGTAATTGTTTCGCAAATGACCATTAGCAGGCGCTGAGGAACGATTAGGAGGGGAGGAGGGATTTGGGACAAGCTTCGAATTAACTATTTTCCGAACCAGAGAGACATTTTATCAACGCGTGTATAACAAGGTGCCCAAGGGCAACGCAGAGGCATTCAAATGGACAATAGTCTGTGAGCATCTCAGGAAATAAAGCGTAAACAAAACGTGAATTAGAAGCTACTACATGTTACTATTTTGGTTGGTTTTATTTCGAGGACCTCCCCGATGATGACGTAGCGGTAACAATGGAGGTACATAACAATTCGGATCCCACTTTAAACTGTAGGTCCAGTCCCGACGATTAGCCTATCTGTGCATAAAGTGGACTTAAAACACAAAGTAACAAAAGGGTTTGATTTTGATTCGATTTTTGTTATTTAGCATCGCTTTTCTTCCACTTTTGACTAATCGCAACGATGAGGATTATTGATGAAGGGACACTAACAAAGAACACCAGCAGTGGTGGACAAATACATATAGATTAAGACTAAAACAAGCAGATCTGTAAATTTTGATTCTCTATTGTGATTTGTGTATTATATAAAATGTAAATTAATTCTTTTGTTAAATATTATCCTTTGCATAAATATTTGCTGGGATGATGCTCAAAATTTTTTGCCACTATACTGGGGCCACGCTAAAACCGGCCCTCGTTCACAGCGCAGAACGCTTAGTTCGACAAAAGTTTGTTTCCTTGCTGGGAAGAGGGATTTTAAGGTTGCCGTTTGTTACCCAAACGGGGTAGGCCAGTGGTAGGCCTAATTGGCTGTTTGATCGCAAGTTCCTTCGTAGGTAAAGGCTGCAAGAGCGAGCGATTGCCATAAAGGAGTTCTCCACGCCGGCTGTTATCGTGGCAGCAGTATAAATCTTCCGTAAAATTAATGCCGAAAGTTAGAAATCTGCTTTAATTCGAAACAAGATATACATAAACGTATTTTGTTTCTTTTGCATTTCATTTCCTAACGCACAGATTTGAACTGAGAAGACTGGCGAGTTAAGCACAGACGTTGCCCAGATAGAAATTAGGGTATTGTACTACAGCGCCGTCCCTTTACATTGGGGGCGCTGGAGAGAAAGAGTCCGGCATCAAACAATGGAAGGGTCGGACATAACTCGCACGACGCTGCAGAATTCCAAAAACAAGATTCAACAATGAATTTGACGAGAGGGAAACAGCATTGTTGCCATCCAGATCACGTCCTCGGCAGACCAGCGAGGAGATTGGAAATCTCTCAAAGTGCAAAAGGCCGAGGAAAGGTCAAAGAGAAAGAAAGACACTACATAACAATTGGAGAAGAGGATGCGAGTGGAAACAGCCGAGACGAGAGAACGTGGCTTTATATACAGTTCAAAACGAAAGATCTGATTGTTGGGGGAAAGGGTGTTCCCCTTTTGGCTGGCTGGTTCAGCGAAACGTGTATTGCGATAGGGGCATGCACATTTGACCCAGCACGTGGCAGTGTTTAGAAGCGCATACATAACACGATGCGTGTCAATCGACACATGTTGACTCCAATAATCCATTAACGTGCATAAACTGCAAATGATGAACTTTTAGTGTCAAAATACACGCAGAAATGCATAAAAGGTATTTTTATCCGATTCTATTTCATGTAATGCACTAAGATGCTCCAATTGGGAAGATCACATCCAATCATCCTAAAGAAAGATAAATGTGTACGGAGCAGAGACTTGGACAATGACAGAGAGAGACAAAAGAAAGATGCAGGCAGTAAAGATGAATTTTTTAAGGAGTATATTGGGGAAGACTAGAAGGGATAGAATAAGGAATAAGGAGATCCAACAGACAGTGGGTGTGGTGAAGCTTCAGGACAGGATAGATCAGGCACAGATGAGATGGTTTGGACACATGAAGAGGATGGATGCAGAAAGACTACCAGTAAGAGCTTACCTTGCACAAGGAGTGGGAATAAAGCCAAAGAGGAGACCAAGATGTCGGTGGAAAGAGCAGATAGTGGAGAGTGTTAGGAGAAGAGGACAAAATTGGAACACCGTGGAAAGAGAGGAGTGGTGAAGACCAGAAGATAATGGAGAGGCTTCACTTCTATGCCGACCCAGCCAGAGGCAGGAAACGTTAAAGAATGATGATGAAGATAGAGATAACAAAATGACACATTTAACTGTCAATTTTATGCATTAAAAGTTCATCCACTTTGATCTCAAGTTTTGTGGAACCCGTTTTTGAGAGTAACTGTGACAGAATTAATACTTACTTTATTGTTACTGTTTCTCAGTGCTTTCCTTTCTGATGGTACGCAACGGTACGCAGTACCTCCACCTTTTAATAGATGAGTAATAACGGTAGCGAATGGGAGGAAGGAAGAGAACTGAAGAAGCGACAGAGGGAGAGAGAAAAGAGAAAACGTAAGTGAGAGACCGATAGAGAAAGAGAAGTTAAGAGATAGAGAAAGGAATTAGGTCCGATGTGGTCAGAATTATCAAAAAACTTTGGAGCTACTTAACAACCATTTGTTTGTCGTCTGTATAAGCAGATGTTTTGTCGGCGGCGCCTATTAGCTGGTTATACGAAAGACATATGCTCCGACACAACAGCTGTTCTAAAAACATGTTTTCTCGGTTGGTGGGACGTAAAATTCCCAGAATTCTATCTGCGATGGAATTTGTTGTTGATTGCGCGCAAAGTGTTTATCGTTCATATGGAAAGTGGGACAGCTCTGTGTGTTGGAAGTAATTTGTTATCGAGTGCATTGTGCTTGGATGGGAGAGAGAGGACAGAGATAGAGGGAAGAGAATGAGAAAGTTAGAGGCAAAAAGAGAAAGCAGAGAACTAGAGAGAGAGAGAGAGAGAGAGAGAGAGAGAGAGAGAGAGAGAGAGAGAGAGAGAGAGAGAGAGAGAGAGAGAGAAGGAGACAGCCAGTGGATGCGGGTTGAAGACTAGGTATGCCAAAACCTGGATAAAATTTTATCCGTATGTTGGATAATTTTCTATCCTGATTTTAAATATCCGTGTACCGGATATTTTTATTTATTTATTTATTTATTGAGAAAATTCCAGATACAGCACAGGTGGCCATTTTACACTGAAATTTCAACAATGAGAAAGCAATAATAAGTGAGTAGCAAATGAACAAAAAAATGAGTAAAAGATGGCACTATGTGATATTAATTACAAGCATTTCTTCTGATAGAAGACCGAAAGGCAAACTCGGAGGAAAATATATCAATATTTGAGGGGAGGTCATTGTATTGTGCTGTAAGTCTGTAAAAAGAGAGATCATTTTTTGAATTTCTAGTCTAGGTTTTTTTGTATAAAATAATCTTGTGTTGCGTGTTGTGCGCATAGGTACTCGAAAGTGGAATTCCTCAAGGAATGTGTTGTTGCAGCGGATTTTGCCATTCACAATTTTGTATAAATAACTGAAATCATTCTGCAAACGTCGCTGATAAGCAGTTTGTAAGTTTAGAAAAGACAAGAGATGCGGAGATGAAAAATTGCGTAATGAGGGAACCCTGTGACGGACTATAGATAGGAAGAAGTGAAAGACTGAATCGATTCTGGAGAGGTGAGTGGGACATGCCATGGACCAGACCGGAGAGCAGTATTCTATTATTGGGGATATGAATGATTTGAAGTACAAGGTGAGGGCTGAGATGTCACTAATTTCACTGAAACGGTAGAGTAAACCTAAGAGACGCATGGCCTTTTTTGTGGTGCATAAAATATGTTCCTCAAATGTGAGCTTGTGGTCGAAAACAATGCCTAGGTCTTTGTGAGAGGATACTGCTTTGATGTTATTGCCAGAGATGGAGTAAGATGACTTTAACAGATTCTTCGTACACTTGTCAGGATGTAATGTAAGGTCCCATGTCAGGCACCAGGCACCAAATCACCGGAATTATCCAGATATGTTAATTCTCCGGATATTCGGATTATACGAATTATCTGGATATCAGATTTATCCGAATATTCGGATTATCCTATTTATCCGGATATCCTATATCCGAAATGTTCGGATATCAGAGATGTGCATTATCCGGACAATTTTATCGTTTATCCAATTTACGGGCTATCTACATATTCTTTTATTCGCGATATTCGTATTTCACCAAATCTGTACTATCCGGATATCCTGATATTCAGATATTCTCATATCCGTTGCATCCGAAACGGATATCTGATAATTTGAAATCCGGATATTCGTATTTTGTGATTATTCCTATTGAAGACCACCGATGCAGACAAATAAAATGTTAAGTGTACACTCACGCAGACACACGGTAACTTTTCTTGCGAAAACATACGCAGTTTCTATCCTCAATGAAAGTTCGTACAAGCTTATTTTACCAGGCATTCGTTGTTCAAGATGTTGTTCCTTGCTGCTACTGGACTACACACGAGTTTCTATTTTTAAAGTTTGTGCAGTGAGTAATTACAACATGAACTCGTAGTTACTCACAATATGTGTGTTTCACATACGTCACAAACTGTTGTATTGTGGCCTCGATAAGCCATGATTGAGGCCAGTTCTTGAAGTATACAGAATCCAAGCGGGCGACACTAACACAGAAATTTTTGACTTAAGACAAACTTGCAGTTGGTGCAGATGTAACGAACGGTACGTGGTGGATATTTCCTTGCAAACGACAAATAGAACTATCCGCAAACATGGCCGCTGTGCGGAACCTGGAGTCACTTCAAACCCACCTATATGCATAATTCTCTTTTCGTAGGGGCATTCCCGATGGCGTAATGGTAACCTCGTCGCTTTGTAATCAAGGAGTACCGGGTTTGATACCCGGTGGAGGCAAATAGTGGTTCGGTTCCCACTTTAAACTGTAGGTCTAGTCCCGATTAACCTTACTGTGCATTAAAGTGGACTTGAAACACAAACTCAATTTCATCAATTTCTCGTTTGATAATTACATAGAAAATAACTTGAAAACGTTTGCACGCGAAAAATTAGCTGTGAACGATTGATTGATTTGCTCTATTTTACTTCGCTTTTTGTGTCAGTTTTGGCTAATTTGCAAAGATGAGGATGAATGATATGATGAAATTGATCAATTGGCACTGGCAAGCATCCATGCCCTGGCCGGGATTCGATCCCGAGACTCCTGGGGTCGTAGCGCGATGTGCTAATCACTCCGCTACGGAGGCCGGTAGATATAAACGGAAACTACTTTAAACTCTTAATACCACAGACGTAAATCAAACAGTTGAATGTCATAATACATATAGTATAGTACATTTAGACCTAAATTTGGCTCGAAACGGAAATAATTATTAGAAAGCTAATTCATTCTGAAATGCGTTCTGTAGGTCCCCCTGTACTTCCCCAGAAAAATCCCAAAAAATCCTGCATGGGGAACACCTTTAAATTTTGAATAAACGGCCACCATCTTGGATTTTTCAAAAAAATGCGATAACTCAATAATGGACAATCATAGGGAGGTGCTGTATTACGCTAAACTGCATGGTTAGTGTAGTATAATCGATTAAAACATGTATTTTCTAAATAAAGTCCAGTTTACGGTAAACATTTAATTAAATCAATAAGAATTTTGACAAAAAAACTGAATGGTCAGAAAAACGGCATTACCATTATTATTAATATGCGTATGCGGTTGTTGGAAAGCTGAATAGAAGATGGAGGAGAAGTGCATTTTCTGCGGTGAAGGTGGGATGGTGGACATTAACAGTGTCAATGTGACAAGAGGGTTAGAGACTTTGAGGAATCTCAGTATAAAGAGAAAAGATGGGATTGGGGAAAACATTGAGAGCGTTAGTCATGTGCGAGTGAATGTACAGTGCAGAAAACATTATACCAGACATGGAAATTACGTTCCAGTGTCTACCTGTAGGAACAAATGCAACAAAACCCCTCCTCAGAAATGACCTAAATCCCTTCGACTTTAAAACGTGCTGTCTTTATTGCAGGGAGACAGTTGATAAGGAAGCTTGCAACAAGCACCCACATCGCAACCCAAAAATATGCCAAAGTTAAACCTTTACTGAGTGCTGTATCCAGTGCGATGAAGACACTTGAAGAAAGAAGTCCTACTGCTAAATTATGGCTGCAGTATTTCAAGCAAGTTTCTATAATGCATGACTTCGTGAGAGCGGAAAGAACAGGCGACTGAAACCTTCATCTCTTCTCCGTTCAACGCATGTTAGTTCACCTCCATACAGCTGGCCATATTCATTACGCTAAATCAGCCCACCTCTACCTCCAGAATATGTCTAAACTTAAGACTACTTTGTCGGATCAAGAGTTTGAACGTTTTGTCAGTCAGGGTTATTTTACAGTTCGGCGATCGGATAAGTTTTGGTGCGGCGTTTGGACGGACATGACCATAGAGCAGGTCTTATGCGATCTATGAAGGTTAGCGGTGGCTTGACACAAGGCCGAAATATGTCTGATAGCGTTGTAGCGCATTGGATTTGCACCATGCCAGGAAGTCACCAGGTGATGGAAGCAGTGGAAGCTTTCGCAGGAGTGACAGGTGAATCCTCCGACCAGCACATTTCTTTATCAAGATCGTGGCAGACTCGAGATACCAGTGATTTGAGGAAATTTTTAGTTTGGCTAAATCAACATTCGCCTTTCAACAAATCCGAAGAGCTCATTTCCCTGTCTTCAGGAATTGTTGCCGCTAATAGAGTTAATTGTGACTCAGCCGAGGAGCTAGGCGAAAATGCTGTCAAAGGAATCGTGGGAAAAATATTTGTAAATGTGACTTTGAAGAGGAAGGAGCAAGTGTTCAAACTGGCTGCTATGGGAAAGACTATACAATTGATAAAGATCCTGTAGTTGTCAACCCTAACCAAGTGTTCCACCGCATCGCGTGCGTTGTAAGAAGTGCAGACTACCTTGAAGACTGTCTACGTACGAATTGAATTGTCACCTTATCGCCAGCCTTTGTTCGACGACGTTGGTCTCCGCGCGGGAACAAAATCTAGTATTATTAAAGTCATCGACAAGATGTGCACGATTAGCAATGAATTGACGGAAAACCCAAGCTATGTTCTCGACGGTGGGGATCTTTTGTACAGAGTACATTGGCCCCGTCCAGCAACGTATGGTGATGTGTGCAATGCCTACTTAGATTACGTCAACCGAAATTACGGAACAAATGTCATCGTAGTATTTGACGGATATGAACCAAGTACGAAAGATGCAGTGCATATGCGACGAGCTGTAGGGAAATCAGCTGCGAGGGTTGATGTAACTCCATCCAACCCCGTGACAATTGCAGAAGAGAATTTCTTGTCAAATGTTGAGAATAAAAGAAGTTTATTGAAACTCCTTAGCACAGAATTCCAGAAAGCAAAGTTCCCAGTTTTCCAGGCCCCTAGTGACGCGGATGTTTTGGTTGTTGAAACGGCGAAAAAAGAAGCGTAGTCAGGACGATCAGCTGTTGTAGTTGGCGCGGACTCGGATCTACTTGTACTCATTGCTGCCTTGACGCAACCCCAAGGTGCTGTGTAGCTACATGTTAGTTCCGGGAAATTCTACAACCGCTAGAAAAGTTTACTGCAGCAGAGAATTACACGAAGGCCTTGGTAACATGACGAAACACCTACTTTTCCTACACACTTTTATGGGATGCGACACCACCTCTGCTTTGTACAGAAGAGGTCCAATTTTAGGCTTCAACAAGCTGGAAAATAACCATAAACTACAGAAAGTTGTGGAAATATTTAACAACCCAAACGCGTCGCAGGGTTGTGTTGAAGCTGCAGGAGAGCAATTCTTCGTCCATTTGTACGGAGGTAAACGTTCAGAGGGACTTGACAAAACCAGATACAAGAAATATGTCCAGACCGTTGGTAAAAAACCTCCAAACTACGTTATGGATCTTGCCAGTCTTCCTCCTACTTCAACTGCCGCCTGCCAGCATAGTCTGAGAGTATATAAGCAAGTCCAGGCGAGGAAAGGTAACGTCTTTTCAGCTAAAGATTGGGGCTGGTCCATCGAACAGGGACACCATAAGCCTGTCACACCCACTTTACCCCCGGTACCAGACAACCTGCTGCATCTCGTGCGTTGTGGGTGCAAAGGAGACTGCTCCCGAAATTGTTAGTGCAAATGAAGTGGGATGACATGCACCACTATGTGCGGGAGAGTCCTGCTCAATCGGAATATTCTGGATCCCGAGGATGAAGACGATATCGAAGGCAACTGCTATACCGAGGATCATGTCGAAGCCAAACGCACCAGCGCATCCACCAGAGAAGATTATGCAAAACGAAGACGAGTTTAATGAAAGACGGAAATTTGTCAGACATATTAAACACTATCTGTTTATGTATACGTGTTCATTTTTCGTTTTCAAATGTTTCCAAACAAATTCTACAATTCTTTTCTGAAAAAATGATGTTTTTGTATGTTTTCAAACCTGTTTTATGCAATAATATGTTAATAACTTTATATCAACTCTCTATTTTACACTTTTTTTGCAGTAATAAGTTCCTTTTTCTACAACTGAAACGTTTGGCACCAACAGCACCTCCCTATGATTGTCCATTACTGAGTTATCGCATTTTTTTAAAAATCCAAGATGGTGGCCGTTTATTCAAAATTTAAGGGTGTTCCCCATGCAGGATTTTTTGGGATTTTTCTGGGGAAGTACAGGGGGACCTAAAGAACATATTTCAGAAGGAATCTGCTTTCTAATAATTATTTCCATCTCCAACCTTATTTTACCCATACTAATAACAAACAAGGAATACAGAAAAAACATCAAAATGATTTCTCCTTCAAAAATGGCCGCTGCATTCTGCCAAAAACATTGCTTTGATTGAGTTCAGAGATTACAAAATATGGTATTTACAAGAATCATAAATATCGGTAAATATTTCTCGTTATTAATGAAAATAATGATCACTCCATCTGTAAAATATATATTAGAATGCAAATATGATTTCCCTCATTGTCTGCCAGGGTCACATTGAAAGGGGAAGCTCGCCTTTAAACAAGAGATCGATGCCTTGTGTGGCCATCAATTATGCATTGTCCGGCCCGCCCTGAGGATACGTACACTTCCTGTAGAGCAACTTGTGCCGACCCCGATGACTGAGTGGTTATCGTACGAGCTGCGAAGTAAGGAGTCCTCGAGTCCTGCGCAAGAGCTATTTCATCATTCATTTCCATTGTTTCCAAACACATAGTGAATTGGAAAGCGAGATATAATTAAGAGAATACAAAAAACTTTCTCTCAATCAGTACATCAATTTTCCTTAAACATACACACATACAAATTCGAGGGTAAGTCAGTAAATAGGTCACAAACGGATGTTGGTTAGCTGAACATGGTAGTGAGTAGTTTCAAGAAGTGTCGTTAGGTGGCAGCACAATCCAGCTTCATGATATTCAATTAGCAGTCTCTAGATAGCAAACGCACATAGGGGCACCACAGTTTAAAAATGGCGACCGTCCTCGGGGAGAGTACGTTGGAAGATGAGCTTGCTGTTGTGTGCGTTTTATGGGCAAAAGGACTTCCTGCAAAGGATATTCACAAGGAAATGTTTCCTGTTTGCGGTGAAAAGTGTTTGTCGCGTAATGCGATGCACAACTAGGTCGATAAAGCAGCAAACGTTTCGGGGATGATGTTGACCGTGATGTGCGACAGCGGATAGGATAGCTGCCCATATACTTTTATGCAGCATGTTTTGGGGTACTGATAAAGCGGAATAAGTGTATCAAAGTTGGTGGAGATTACGTTGAAAAATAAAAAAGGGTTTGCAAGTCAGTATCTCGCTTAGTATTTTGTTAATAAACGTTAGTGACCTACTTTCTGACTTACCCTCGTATTTCGCCGGGTGCAGGAAAATAATTCCAACATTCTAAAATATAGTTTATTGACGCTAAATGAAAAAATATCATCACAGGACCGTGCGTGAAAAAAGCAAAGCCATGACATACTTGGACCCTAACAATCCTCATCAAATATTTCAAAAATTCTAGCACCGAGGGAGGGGAATTGCTAAGTTATGTGATGATATGAATTTTTGTGGTGTTGCTCGTTCGTTGCCATAACCCCGCCCTCGGGCTCCGACCAAAGGGGAGGGGGGTTCATTTTTCTGCCCCGGGCGGTAATAAAGGCGAAATAGTCGTAGCGGCATCCATTTAACAACGGTTTTTCCTCTTTTTTACTAAATTTACTACTCGCGAGTGGAGTAGCTTCAAAGCATGGCTCGGGGGGAAAATCTGGCCGCAGAGACAGAGACAGAAGCATCGGCATCGCACAAAGGCTTGTTAACGCAATGAACTCCCTTTGGTGACAATCATGTTATTCATTTGCAAAATTAACCAGCCTCCGTGGTGTAACTGTTAGCGCTGGTCGCCTCGAAATCGAACCCAACGGATGTTATCGGGGATCGCCATAACAACCGCGAAAGAGATTAAGCGGTTGTGCCTTTCGGGCATATTCCGGTGTTCAATTCTGGTTTCGAGCTTAATCCGTTTCGCTGTTATTCCTTTCGCGCTTGCTCCTTAGCATTCAATCCTGTGTTACGTTTCGCGGTTGTGCGGTTGAGATAGATAGAGGAGGAAGATAGACAGGGGGAGTGAAAGAGAAAGGCAGAAACACACACACACACAGAGAGAGAGAGAGAGAGAGAGAGACTAATATTAGACGCCGGAGAAAAATAATTAAGGATGCTGATTCACGAGGTGGCTAATGTTACCAAGAACTTCAGTGTCAAGTACACAGAGAAGAAGAAAAGAGAGAAAGAGAGATGGAGGGAGAGGGAAATGGGAGACAATGTTAGAGAGAGGTGAGAAAAACTGTAAATATACAGCGTGTAACAAAAGTCCGGGAACACTAAAACAATTATTGTAGCCAAACGAGTAGCATTACAACGTGACAAAGAACATCATTTCAAAGAGTAAAGTTGTAAGTTTTCTCCTCATTGCAGGTGTTACGTGTAGTTCCATACATCGTCGCTAGGTGGTTTCATAATCAAGATGGCGCTTTCTGGAGCTGAGAAGGCTTTCTGCGTGCTAGAATTTGACAAAACAAAGAGTGCAACGGATGATTTTTTTTATGAGGTTATGTAAAGGACCATGTATATGTCCCTCCTCTTCCACGTGATGTTGTGGAACTCAAAAGGAGAATTGAACAAGTAAAAGCCACGGTCTCGGAAGACATGTTGGGCCGTGTGTGGGAAGAGTTTGATTATCGCGTCGACATCTGTCGGGTCACACATGGTTCCCCCATAGAGTGTTTGTAAAGTGAGTGTTGTTGAATACAACTTACAACTTTACTCTTTGAAATGATGTACTTTGTTACTTTGTAATGCTACTCGTTTGGCTACAATAATTTCTTTAAAGTGTTCCCGGACTTTTGTTACACTCTGTATAGGATGGGGGGGGGGACTGATTGTGAAGGAGACCAATGATCACCAGGGGATGCAGCGCTACAGAAAAGAGAGACAGACTCAAATTGACTATAATCTTGTGACAGTACAGAAGAAAGGTGAGAGTCAGCTATTCCACATAAGAACATCCAACTTCTCTAATCCTCACCCATGTACCCGTGAAGTCAGCAGAATTCTCCATGCCTCAGCAATGACCTTACATATTTCAACCACCAGGTCCCCCACGTGAAGCAAACCATTTCCTTTGTCAGCACGTGTCACGCCCTCCCCCCGAAGACATAAATTCCCCAAAGTATGGGTTTGACTCTAACACCCTCCCCTACAATGAAGATGAAACAATCCCTTCGAAACGTCTCACGCGCAGCCATTGAAAGGGGAGTTAGGAAGAGGGATCCATCGGACATCTTAACTCCTAATAAATTCTCCGTTAGAAATTATCTCAGCCGCAGTGATAAATTTTTTACACATCTCTCCCTCCATGTTGATTTTTTTATGGCGCATCGATGCTTTTCCCTCTTGCAAGGCCATTGGTCAGTTGCGGAGGGGCAGGGCCGCTACGTCACTAGCCCTTACGCACACTGCGATAACAAGGGACTCTCTCTCTCTGGTGATTTAGTGATGGCCTCTCCAACAATGGACCCCGGCACTGTGACATTATCGACTCTGCAAATCCCTTGGAAGTGCTGTGCGTGGAGACACATCAGCTCAAGGATTTTCTTTCCAGTGAGGCTTCCGGAATGAAACTCTAGGCTCCTGAGAAATACTGGAGAAGGTATCCTTGCCTCCGTGTATGGGTGAATTCGTAGGTGGTCGTGTCTTCCAAAATCTGGAGGAGAATATGCATTCACGAAAATGAGGGAGATAGGGAAAAAAGCCACCAAGAAGGAAGAAGGCAATGAGATAGGTTCGTCGAATAATAGAAGAGGGATTTTTTTAAATCACCTTTACCTTACCACAGGCTGCTCAGAGGGATACACAGAGGACCACATAGGGTGGTTACATTTTAAGAAGAAAAAGTTACGAGAAAGACAGGAATGCTAGAAAGAAGAAACAGAATAGTACTAGGAGAAGAAAATGGAAACTTAGCAAAGTGATAAAAGGGGATTAATATGTAGTGTGAGAAACAGAGGGTCGTAACTCCAATTTATCAAATGTTCAGGGGAGAGGAAATAATTTATTCTTTGGAATATGTCTGACTCTTAAAAAGAGTTAGTACATTGGAGCTACGTGACTCCACCTTTCTGCTAAGGATTACAAGTGGAGATGTGTTGATCTGACTTCAAAAGAGCCCAACAGAGGAATTTATTTAAACAAAATCGATTGATTGATTAATATTTGTTGTTTTTCCGCCACTTTTGGCTAAACGCGAAGATGAGGATGAATGATTTATGAAAAGGATGAAGTAACACTCGCAAAGAACACCCATGCCGAGGCTGGTATTCGGACCTATGGCCCCTGGCGTCGTTGAACAAAATCGAAAACAGCATTTTTGGAGTTACAATCCTCTGGTTCTCATTCGACGAATAATATAAGAAGATACGGGGGAAAGAAAGATAATAGTAAAAGGAAGAGGAAAGAAAAAAGTGAAGACTGGGGAGAACGATAAAGTGCATCGTGAAGATCATCAGAATTGTGTAGAAAGACAAGAACAGAGAAATAAGAAACCAAAGAGGAATAAAGAGGAGGGTGAAAATGTAGGTAAAAGGCACGATGGGAAGAGATATATGAACTTGGAGAGGCCAAAGGGGAGAATATACCACCGAAAGTCGCAGTTAATGGAATGAATAGAAGTTTGTGAGAGTAGAAGAACAGAAAAGAAATCAAAGGCAAGAAAGAAAGTTGAAATATAAAGCAATCGAGATGATGATTTTATGCTGCAGAACTTTAAGAAGTTTCAGGTAATTTTGTTTCGAGGCTTCTGTAAATTAAGAATTATTGACGGCTGATTTGACGGTCACTTTATTCCGCTAGAGCTATTATCCTCGAGAACAAAACGGTAAAGTTTTTATCCACAATCGCCCTCTCCCACTGACCCCTTCCACACAGGTTGTCCGAATGATGCAAAATTAAATGTTACACTCTGTTTCGGTAATCTCTGGAGCACGTCCGCGCATAAGAGAAGAGGGCGAGTGGGCGGAGCGGAACAGTGCACGGTGCTGCAAAGGCTGGTCGGTGCAGTCGTCTTTCCCCCTTCACGCAAACCAGTTCCTTCTCACGCGTTAATTGGTCGAGCCCTCTCGAGACCCTACTTGCGCAGCAACTTGCTTTCGTTCCCTCGCTCCAGAGATTCCCTGGACAGGGTTTAACATTTAATTGCGCACCATTCGGATTACCTGCGTGCAAGGGGCCAGTGGGAGAGGGCGATTGTGGATAAAATCTTGACTGTTGTTTCTCGAGCAAAATAGACCTAGCGTATGACGTAGCTACGATAAAAGTTTCTGCAGGGAAGCCGAGGATAAACAACGAACCGGTTTTCCGAATTCTCCGTCGTGACCCCGTGGATACGGCTGGGAATTGAAGAGATGCCATGGCGACCGAAAGGATAAACGGATTAAGCCTCTCCACTTCTGTGTGTAATGGAGTTACGGGAACTTGCGGAATAAGGATTAAAGTTCCGCTTTAGGGAGATCAACTTTTGTTCGCTTCAGGATTCGAAACACACACCTTGATGTTTGGAACCGAAGCCACACTTTCGAACAATGGAACGAGGTTATTTTGGAGAGAGGAAAGTTTGGTTTCCCCACATCGTACGGTCGTGCTTCAGTTTGATCTCCTGTATTTTTTGTTGCATCGAATATTAACAATAGGCAGGCCCGATTATTTAGCGGCGGTTGGGGTCGTCAGCCCCGGGCTTCTATCTACAAAGGAGCCTTCACTTGAAAGGAGAGATAATTTTAACCCTACCTTACCAGAGGTGCGCTGGCAGTCCCACCACCTTCATTTTTTTTTCGATTTTTCAAATGTAATTTTTTTTATATAAAATTGAAAATCAATTACATTGTTTCCTATGGTGTTCCCAATATTGCTGTAGTTCTTTTGTTGATAAAAACATAAATGTAATGTAAGTTGGAGGCAAAAGGCGCCATCTTTGAATGTGTGTCATTCGAGACACTCGTGCCAGTGTCAGTGTACAATTGGTAATTTTTGCAATTATAATTAATAAACAACTGCACCTCTATAAACAAAAAAGCATTAATGAAAAATTATGTTTTTTGGGAGTGAATGGTAAAATATGTGTGTGACACTCATGCAATCATTGGTCATAATTTCTTATTAATGATGCTAATTTTTGTCATTATTATAATTAACAAATAATTGCACATAACGAAGGAAGCCGGGATTCAATAACAATGGTTTCTTGAATTTCAGTGATAAAAAAAAGTGTTGGTTTGTGCCGCCCCCTTTCCGTAGGTTAATACGTTTCTCATACGGTACGGGTAAACTATGGTAGTAGTAGAGACGAGAGAATTCTGGCAACAACCTTGTCTAAGATCAATTGATACTATGGTCATTTTGGCCAAAATTAAGCTATACTTTCATATCTTCTGGTGGATTTATCTAATTTCTAGGTGTAACAAATTGCCTAACCATGCTACGAATTCTAAACCCTCGTACTAGGGTGATTAACAGGAGCTCAAATTCTTGAATATCTGGCTTGGGAATATTGAGTCATGTGGCCCCTTGTTGATTGGTTTGAGAGTGTACTTAACTTATGCTCCAAACAGGTGACTAGTTTTGTTTAAGAAGATGCTTTTTTACCTAACATAGTTTCTTAGTTATAATAAAAAACTATTATATTTGCTTCTACTTAAAGTAGTTCATTAGATATGAATAAGTGACTACTTGGTTACCAATAAAGGAAATAGACACTATTTTTAACATACTTTGTTTCTTATTCTTATTTGTGAGTTATTATATAAAATAAAATAGACACTACTTTTAATGCACCCTGTCTTTTATCCTCATTTGCTGTGAGTCCGTAGGGACAAATGTATATGACTTTTGGAACATACTGTTTAGTCTGACGTATTACTCACCTACATGTATATGTATTGATCTAGTCTGGATTTTTTCTGCAAACAACATATAATGTTGGTCTGCTAGTGATAAATTACTCATGTACTCATGCAATAGGGTAATGTCATTGATAAATTATCTTGTTTGTGACAACTAAGTGGCTTTTTCCTTTATGTGCTTGTGTCAGTAGTGGGAATTATCTACCATGTGCGTGATCTTTTGGGTTCAAGGCTGTTGTTAATGGTCTGAGGTTTGAATCATCTACATGTGCGTGCTAGTTCAAGGTTGGATATTAATGTTTCCATTTGCAGACTGAAAGCCAAGCTTCGTGAAAATATTATCCAAAGGTACTTTGCCATATTTCTCACTCTTTGTTTTCCTTTAATTGGAAAAGTCTGGACTTAGAATATTTTTATGCAGCTGAAACACCATGAGTGTTGAATATTAACAGAATAGATTTTATTGTTAATCTGAACTTACATTATTATTTTGTCTTCTCTGAGAGAGCCTGGAACTTAATTTTTTTTCCAGCTGAAACACCATGAGTATTGAATATTTAAAAAGATACATTTTTACTGGCAAAGCTTTGTGATAATGCTATCCAAAAGCATTTTACATATTTCAGTCTTCTCCTTTGAGAGATTCTGGGAAACTTAGAATATTTTTACCCAGCAGTAACAGAAGTTCCATTATTATTTTGTCTCCTCTGAGAAATCTCCCAGCTGAAACACCATGAGTGTATATTACTAGAAACATTGTATACCTGGTTCCAGAGAAACTAAGGAAAAAACTTCTCCTAAGATAAAACTGTTGAATACCAGGTTTCTTAACATTCAACAAGAGTTAAATTAATATGTGTTGCTTAGTAGATTAGAGGAGTTTCTAATTTGATTTATTTGCAACACCCTTATTTGTGGCCTGAAAATCTATTACGTACTATTCTGATTAAATATAGTGTGTTTAAATTACTTAAAGAGCTGGTGTACAAGATCTTAGTCATTGTAGAAGCTCTAAAACTCATTATTACCAAGATTGGTCTGTATGATCTCTCTTTCTATATACATACAAGTACCAAGCAAAATCTATATAATAACTAATACCCAAAATAATTTACTATTCTTAATACACTTAAGCAAAGATGAGATTCTATTTAATTTTTAAAAGTGTTTGTGCTAAATATATTATCTCCAAGTGGGATTGAAATATTAATACCCTCTAGAGTTGTAGTATATCCAGAAAAAAATTATATATAAATACCAAATAAAAACAATGGTAAATCCTACTTGTAAAACCGAATGCCACATTTGTGGTAAATTCATATCTAAAACAAATTTGTCAAAACCCTTGGCAAAATGCACTGGCCAACCTAAAAATCCTATATTACCAACCACCCTGTTCAGATTTAAGAACTGTTATTAGCATACTCCATATGAACAGACATAAGAAGATGAGTTGCAAATCTCAACCATTAACCAGCCAGACCAATCCTAGAAAAAGACAAGCAGATATAGCTCCAACTGATGGTCCTGAACCAAAACAAAGAAGATTTTCAACCACACGTGATATAGATAATCTGGAACAAATGTATGCTTAGTTTATGGACACATTACTCACAAAACATGAGGAGTTTGAGGCCAAAGGATCTGGTTGAAAATTATGTAGGAGTCCACACAAATTGGAACTGAAAATAAGTCAATTCTTACCTCTTTCTGCTTCTACCTATGTCTCTCTTCCAGTAGATATTCAGAACAAGAAAGCTGTGGTCAATATACAAAATAAAGATAGCAAGTGTTTTCTGTGGTGTATCTTGGCAAACCTTCACCCAGTTCCTAGGAATCCACAGCTAGTTCATCATTATATGCAGCATGAAACAAAGTTTAAGCATGCTATGTCAGGTATCCAGTATCCTTTTATAACACCATTAAGCCTTGTTTCCATGATATAAAAATTCAAATTCAACGTTTAGTTTATGTTTTATAATAAAATTAAATTACTGCCTTGGTCAGCATATTGAATTTTTTATCCAGTATCCTGTCTATATCAGATATAACAAAATTTGAAAAACAGGCAAAAGAACCCTTGGCAATCAATGTGTATGCCTATACAGAGAATAATTTTGTATATCCCCTCAGAATATGCACCAACAATAATAATAATGCTACTGAGATTGATTTGATACTTATTTCAGATGATAAGAATTTCGATTACTGTCTTATTCGTAATCTCTCTCGTCTGGTTAGAAGTCAAATAACCAAACATATGGGGGAAATTAAGATTTGTCATAGGTCTTTGACCATATTTGATAATCAAGTTCAACAGAACTATGTCAAATTTAATAATCAAGAAATATGCTAACTAAAAACTTGAAGAGCACAAACTATACTGTTGTGAAAAGAAGCCTGTACGTATGGTTATGCCCAAAACAAAAGAGGTTGAGAAGTTCAAACAACACAAGGTCCTGTTGAAGCATCCAGCTATAATAATAGCAGATTTTGAGGTATTTCTCAAATCATTTAATTATTTAGATCCTGATCCTGAAATATCTTGTACTACATCTTATCAGCTCCATGAGGTTTGTAGTTACGGTTACGTAGTTGTGTGGTGCAATTCATTAAACCCCAATAAGCCTTATATATACAGAGGACCTAATGCTGTCAAACACTTTTTCCAAAAATTGAAGGAAGAGGTAAAAAAAAAAATGGTAATGTATTATCTGTGTCAAAACCAAGGGTACCATTATCTGCTGCTGAAGAGTAATTATATGATGCTACTGAGATTTGCCCGCAGTGCAATTCATATTTTACAAATGAAAATAAGAAAGTTTATCACCATTGTCATTTTACAGGAAATAATCTTGGGGTATTGTGTAATAGCTGTAATCTCAAAATACAGAGAGACAAAAGTGTTCCTATATTCTTTCATAATGGCAGTGGCTATGATTTTCAGCATTTGGATAAGCATCTCAGTTGTGATACAGAGAACATAGAAATCCTAGCAGAGAATCAAGAGAGATATATTAGTCTCAGCAAAACAGTAAAGATTCCTGGTGGTGGCATTATTAAGATGAGATTCCTAGACTCCATGAGATTTCTTTCTGCTGGATTGGATGCTCTTGCAAGGAAACTATCTGATCACCAGTTCCAAATTACAACTAATAGTTTTCCTGACTTGGGCATAGAACATATTAGACAAAAATTGGCCTATCCATATAAATATGTAGATGACCATCTTAAGTTTGATGATGAGTCTCTTCCTTCTCTCAAGGAGTTATACAGCCAACTCAGAGATGGGAATATCACAGATCAGGATTTCCATCATGCACAACTGATGTGGGAGGAATTAGGGTGTAGGACTCTAGGAGACTACTAACATGATGCCTATCTAAAATTGGATGTAACAATTCTTGCTGACGTATTTCAGGCTTTTAGAAAATTGTCCATGGATATCTATAAATTGGACGCAGCACACTTTTACAGCCTCCCAGGGTTAGCTTGGGCAGCTATGTTGCTCAAAACAAAAATCCGACTGGAGCTGATTACAGACGTAGACATGCTTCTCTTCATCGAAAGAGCTATACGTGGGGGCATGGCACAATGCACACAAAGATATGCAAGGGCCAACAACATACATATGACAGTATATAATCCAAATGAACCCTGCAGCTACATATTCTATGTAGATGTTAATAATTTGTATGGTTATTCAATGATGCAGAAACTCCCCTATGGTGGTTTTGAGTGGATAGATCCTACATCAATAGATATACAAAATTTTGATGACACTGAGGATGGTTTCTTTGCTGAAATGGATCTTGTTTTCCCTCATGAGTTGCACAATCTGTTTTCTGATTTTCCGCCAGCTCCTGAGTTCAAGTGTCCACCTGAATCAAAACAAATGAAGCTTCTAATGACTCTTGAATCTAAAGAGAGATATGTCATCCACTATAAGAATCTCAAATTTTTGATAGGGAAGAGGGTTCGTATAGTGCAAATTCGAAGAATTCTTAGATTCAAGCATTCAGAGTGGTTAAAGCCTTATATTGAAACCAACACAAGACATAGAACACTTGCTACTTCAGATTTGGATAAGGATATCTACAAATTAATGAATAATGCAATCTATGGAAAGACCAAGGAGAATATTAGGGATCATGTAGATGTGAGGCTGGTCTCTGATCCAAAAAAGTGTAATAAATTGGTGACAAATGCAAAATTTCAATTAAGAACAATATATCATGAAGATTTGTCACTCTTTCAAATGGAGAAGCCATGAATCAAATTTAACAAACCTATCTATGTGGGAGCTACAGTTCTGGATATGTCTAAGCTACACATGCTGCAGCTTCACTATGATACAATGAAACCTTTTTATAAAGTTGATCTATCTCTTCTGTATATGAATACAGATAGTTTTATATATCATATCAAAACACTTAATCTCTATGAAGACATGAAACACCCTGAGTTGCTTGATTATTTTTACACATCTTCATACCTTCTAGATTTGGTATTTCTTCCCACAACAAAAAGGTACCAGGCAAACTAAAGGATGAGAAAAGTAAAGATATTATTAAAGAGTTTATTGGATTACGAGCAAAGATGTATGCAATTAGATCAGAAAGAGACACTATGAAAAAGGCCAAGGGAGTAGGTAAAACCATAGTAGAGAACAAACTCTCCTTTGAAGATTATTATCACTGCCTTACAACTAAGTCTCCCAAACTGAGGGAGGAAAGAAGAATTCAAAGTGTTGATCTCTGGATTCAGAGGATGACAAGAGACAGATTCTCCCATGTGAGATATACACATTACCATTCAAATTCAAATTCTTTATTTACGTGGGCGAGGTTCAGCCTGAGGCTGTTCTGCCACCTAACCCGTGTCATCGATTACATTTAAATTTACATTTCTTATACATATGTTATTACAGTATTAATACAGTGTGCAATAAACTGTATGATTTAGTTACAAAATCTGTTGATAAAATAATTGTAATAAATGTATGAATAACATGATACAAAAATTGTGAAAAGACAACTACATAAAAATAAAATAAAATGAATGAAAAATAAATAAAAATAAAAACATGTAGACAAAATACATAATATAAACATACAAGTTACATCATAGTATTTGAACACAATCTCTGCTCTGCCAAAAGAAAATTGTTTACTTCATTTCGGAAAGATTCTATTTTAGATATGCTCGACATGGTCTTAGGTAGGGCACTCCATATTTTTGCAGCAAAATATGAAAACGACGACTGATATGCCTGTGTGTTGCAGAGTGGAAGGTTATATTTGAAATTGTTTCTTGTATGGTGACTGTGAATACTGGTGCGAGGGATCAACATGTCTGCTAGATACGACGGCTTGCCAGATGTAATAATTTTATGTATAAGGCAATATGTATGCAGTAGCCGCCTACGGTACATATTGAGGATATTCGTATTATTTATGGAAGGTAAAATATGTTCACGTCTCGGGATGCAAAATATGAACCGCATGCACGCATTTTGGCATTTTTGAATCTTTGCTTGTAAAGTTTTATTTATTCTACCAGAGTACACTACGTCACAATAGTCGAGAAATGGATATATAAGTGTTTCAACTAATCGCTGCTTGATTTCTGAAGATAATAGTTTTTTAAATTTAAACAAGAATCTAAGTGTTCCAAATGATTTATTGATTTGGCGGCTAATATGCTCATTCCATGATAGACGAGTGTCAAATATCAGTCCAAGACTTTTAACTACTTGAGCTCTAGTTATGACATCATCATTTATTGTAATTGTTGCATTAGTGTGCTCGACCGAACCAATGGCATTTCGAGTTCCAATAAATGTATAACATGACTTATTAGCATTAATTTTAAGGCCATTTGCATCACACCATGTTTTTATCGCACCTAAATCATTACTTATGTATTCAATACTTATGGCAATTTCTGTTGGATTGAATGATTTGGTTAGTTGAGTGTCATCAGCATAAGAATGTACGTTACAGTATTTGACAACTGAGGGTAGGTCTGCAATATAAATCGTAAACAACAAGGGACCTAGTATAGATCCTTGTGGAACACCAGGTGAAATATATAAATTATTTGATAATAAAGTAGGCGACAATTTTACACGTTGATTTCGGTTACTTAGATATGAAAAATGCCAGTTAAGGGTAGATTGTGAAAAACTGTAATATTTCAGTTTACTGAGCAGTAATTTATGTTGTACCGTATCAAATGCTTTGGACAGGTCCAATAATATTAATGCAGTGAGGAATTTCTTATCCATAGCCTGGAGGATGTCATTTGTGACTTTCAGCAAAGCCGTAGCAGTGCTGTGTGCCGGCCGAAATCCTGACTGTGAGGGTGGAAGAATATTGTTTTGGGCAACGAAGCTAAATGTCTGTTTATAGATTATTTTTTCTAGTAGTTTTGAACACACAGGCAGAACACTAATAGGTCGAAGGTCGTTTACATTAGTTGGTCGGGTCGTCTTAGGGAGTGGTGTTATCAAAGCTTCTTTCCATTTCCTGGGAAATACGGATTTCTCGAGCGAAAAGTTAATAATATGTGTGATAATAGGCAAAATAAAAGGTAGCGATAACTTCAGCATTGTAGTTGATATTCCATCTGCACCAATAGCAGTAGACTTGATTTCGTACAAACATTTTCTTACAGTATAGCCATCCACTTTTTTAAAAGCAAATTCGGGAAGCATATTATTAAACTTTTGGTTACTAAATTTTAAACATTCTTGAGATATCAGACGTTGGTCGATATTTAGACTATTAATTGAATTAATAAAGTGTTCATTTATCTCGTTCGCATTGTCAAACGTGGAGGGGAGATCATTTTTATTTGAGCCAATGCCTACAGATTTCAGCTGCTTCCATAAATGCTTTGGTTGTCTTGGTGTTTTATTGATGTTATGCTCAAAATAACACTTTTTTTCTTGCTGAATAACGGATGTCGTGAAATTTCTCAATTCTTTGTATTCTTTCCATGCAGATTCAGTTCCGATTCGCTTGAATTTACGAAACGCATTGTCCCTTAGTTTCATCAACAGCTTCACATTCGATGTAATCCACGGCATACGTTTGTTACGAACTCGTGTTTTACGAACTGGCGCGTGCTTGTCAAAGAGATCAAGTAAGTTGACATTGAAATACTCTACTTTCATATCCAAGTTATCGGTGTTATATATTTTTCCCCAGTTAATTTTTTCTGCATCCTTCACGAATTTATCATAATCAATATCACCGTATTTTCTGTGGTATATAATTCTGTTCACGCTTTCTGGTTTGGTATACGAAAGTACAACGTGGGTCATTCTATGATCGCTATTGCTGACTGGCTCACCGACACCATGTTGCATTATATTTTGCATGTTGCCGACAAACGTCAGATCAATTAATGACTTAGTCGTGGAGGTTATTCTGGTCGGTTTATTGATTATTTGCGTTAATTGAAATTGATTAAACAAATTTTGAATGTAAACGACGTCAGCACAGTCTGGATGTAAGAACTTAATGTTGAAATCTCCAGCTATAACAAGGTCATTAACTAAGGGATACATTTCGGTCAATATATCTTCTAAAATTGACAACCGTGTATACGGAATACGCTTAGGCCTGTATACGGCACAAATACCGAGACGTTCCTTTTTTATTTCAACCGTAGCTGCAAGGTACTCAACGTCAAACTCTCCTTCAATTTCGAAAGACAACGGATGCAGTTTTAGTCCCTCCCGTGCGTATATGCAGACACCCCCACCCATGCTGTAATGGCGATCAGAGCGTATTAAGTCATAACCTGGAATTTTCAATGCATTATCCGTTATATTGCAAGTTAACCACGTTTCTGTTATAACAAGAATGTCAATCTGTTTCTCTGTAATTTCCATGCATATTTCCTGAAGTTTGGGGAATAATGACCTGACGTTTACATTTGCTATTTTGAGACCCAGGGAGCAGCCGGTTCTTTTGTCCTCGGCGAGAGGGTGACGGAGGACATGCCCTAGAGCAGTGGAGTTCATTTCAAGGGGGGTGGTAGGTTCTGTTGGAGGCATAACGGTAGAAGTAACTTCTGGAGGGTTGCAGAGCAGAGAGAGGTTGCAAACTCACTACATTTATCCGCAGATGCATAAAGGTTACAAATACAAATACAAATAAAAGTTTTCTGCTTTTTACGGTACTTTTGATCATTAGAAACTTATGAATATGTTTTTTTGATTTACTAACAATTAAACTTTGCTTATGTACAAGAACGTATCTCACATTTACGAAACTAAACTGTAAAATTATGCAGTTGCGATTAAAATATTGAAAGTAGTAAACAATAATAAAAGAAGCAAAACACGTATATATCAAAGAAAAGAGAAACTTAAACATTTAGAAGCTACAACTTAAGACTAAATGTGTTCCCGATAAATAAAAATTATAAGAGTAATGTGAAATTTAAATTTTATGTTATGAAAGGTAAAGGAGATTTTAAAAAAATGATAAAGTTTACGGATCACTCATATCTTCCCGGTAAGCGTTCAAAGTTCATCTAATTGCTTTCTGCAAGTGATGAAGTGCTTCACGTTTCCAATGTTTATTACGATATTCCCATCTTGGGTCCAGCAGTTCTTGTAATTGTATTTGCTCGTCGCCAGTTTCAGAAGCTCGAGACGTGCGCGGCAGAGATCTTCTGTGATGGTGATATTAGAACCCTTCAGTTTCCGTTTATTTCGAAACACACTTGCTCTCGCACGGTAACCATGGGTAACTAGTAAAACCATGGGGTCACTATTGCCTGGGAAATGACAACCTATGTGATATTTGCTAATAAAATAACCATGAATCTGTTTGGGTTTAGAAAACAAGCCATGGAAGTGCCTGTTCAGATAGCGTCACCAAATCTCGCTAATCTCTTGTCTAAACTAAATGGACTGCTAGTTGTTCACTTGAACAGTATCCTAGCAGAATATAGTGTTGGTACTGTTCAAATATTTTATATCTTCAATAACAATCTAAATTATTATAAATTCCCCATTGATGGGAAACTACAATTTATTATAAATCCTGAGAACAAGCGTGAGGGAGTAATATCTATCGTATCAAATATGATAAGATGGATACTGCCAGCACATATGATATATCTGCAAATGATTGTCTGTATAAAGAGTTGCTGGGAGATTATGACAAACTCATACCTCTGTTTTTGGAGTTGAAAATCATCTATCCTATAATAAATAACCATTACCAAAATGCCTAATGATATTTTTGGTCATACAAAACACAATGATCAAAGTTATGAGATTATTGTGCTTGATATTAGAGTCAAAAACTTACGTACTGATCTACGAACATTAGAGGAAACTCTGAACTCTAGTCTCCAATCTGAGATAGCAGCTAGCCGCCAGTCTCAGTGTCTGGATCCTATTCTCAAAATTGATGCTGAACTCAAATCCCTACAGCAAAAATACACTAATTTGGCATCAATGGACAATCTTCAAAAGTTAGAGGAGAGTGTAGGAAAATTAAAAAATGAGCTTGAGAGATTTCGACAAGCCCAGACCACTAATGCAGAACAACTGAAACAACAATTGAATGATCAAACAAACAGTATTCGTACAGAACTAAAAGCTATTATCCAGAGTATCAAAACTCAAGAGGATTATGATAGTGTAATTGCTGATTTGTAAGAGCAGTTTCAATCCTTTGAGAATCCTACACTGGAAAATATAAAAATTGAACTACAAACAGATGAGCTGCACACAGCTATAACTGAAGTCGAAGCCAAACTTCAAATATTGGAAAATTTTATAAACAATCTACCCTCCTCCAGTGAACTCAATCCAATTGCTAGTAATGTTACCAACATTAAATTCCAGCTTGAAACTTACGAGGATTTTGGGAAAATTCAAAGTACCATAGCCCATATTGAGGATACTCTGACAACCATGAAAAATGAACTGATGAGTGTTCAGGAAACATTGGAATCAAAATTACCTGGCATCAATGAAACACTGAACATAATCCAGGAACAGATTTCTAAGCTGGTAAATCTAAATACTAAATCTGAATTATCTCATTTCCATCATCTGATAGATGACATACAGAACAAATTGGAAACACTTCAGCAATCATCACCTACACAAAATGACATAATACAACTTCAAGATGCTTTCAGTACTGTAGCTGATGCCACTGAATAAGATGCTGTGAAAGAAGCTCTGACGACACTCCAGAGTACTGTAGCTAGCTTACCTACTTCTCAGGAACTGAGAGCTGTGAAAAGAGCAGTAAATCGAATACTCAAATCTGAGGATATCAATAATATTCAGGTGGAAATTGCACAAATTCAAGAAACTATTGCCTCTTTGCCCACCAACCAGATTGTTAGTGGACTTCACTCATTGTTTATGGAAATTAGAAGCCAAGTACAGCTAGCAGCTAGCCAGAGCTCCAAATTGAGGCTTGTGGAGAGCTTACAGCAGATTATCTCAAATATTAAGCTCAAATTTGGACTATAGAAACAAATCAAGAACCAGCTTTATCAAGTTTCACCACACAGCTTCATGATTTGAAAGAACAATTTAAACAACTGTATGTTTATGTGAAATTGAAACCCAGCTATGATGAGGTTGTTCGTACTATAGGGGAACACCTAGAATCAGTACTAAGCAGATTGGATGAAGCAGAATCTCGTCAATTCTTCTCTGTCGAGATGGTTAGACTTCACAGTGTTCCAAATACTCGTGGGCACTGGACATATGTTAAGGCTGGTAATATTTACAAATTATATCCTTATACACAGATTCATGAGTTTTTTCTTAGTGGTACTGTTCATTTTCTGAAGTTTGAATATTTGGAAAAGGGAAAACAATTTGAGGTCCCACTCTTCACCATGCAAAGAAAATATGGTGTGTTCAGAGCACTTCAAATGCCAATAGTATATTGGGATAATACCACCAACAAATATAAAATACATGAGGATGAACAATTGTCTGTTTTTAATGTGGAAACTGACGACCAATTATTATTTCAAGTTTAACAATTGTATCCTGAGGATAATCCCTTTTATGTAATCTTCTCTCACCAGACTCAATGTATAGACAAGATATAGTCAATGAATTACACAGACCAGCTCGTCGTAACTACAAACGACTATCTGTGGTAACAAAAGGAATTAATGACCTGTGGCAAGCAGATCTGGTTGCAATGAACACAGGAAATTTGAAAAGTCTACATAAAATAAATCATGGTTTTAAGTATTTACTTACTGTAATAGACACTTTTAGTAAATATGCTTGGGCTCTTTCTCTGAAATCTAAAACAGGGGCTTGTGTCACTGAGGCCTTTAAATCTATTTCTGAGCAAGGCAGAATACCCCATTACTTACAGACAGACAGAGGAAAATAATTTTACAATTCTATGTTTACCAAATTAATGAATCAGCATAATATTCAGCATTATTCCACATACAGTGATTTGAAAGCTATCATAGTTGAACGTTTCAACAGAACACTAAAAAATTATATGTGGGTAACAATTTTATCTGATCTTGTTTATAATTACAATAATTCTATACATAGAACCATACACATGAAGTCTACTAAGGAAACCAAATCTGATGAGGTACAATTAATTTCCACTGTTTACTGTCCCAAATATCAACATACAACCAAAAAACCTAAGTACAAAATAAGAGATCAAGTAAGAGATAGCAAATTGAAACACTATTTTGAAAAGGGTTTTCACTAAAAATTGGAGTACAGAGTTGTTTACTGTGATTCACGCTTTACCAGGGAACAGGCATACATATACACCGTGTCCATGAATATACTGTCATACTTTAAAGTGGTATTACGTCGCTTTGGATAATCGCATTTAAATGAAATTGGTGACATTTGAAAGAAAAACTCAAATATTTTTGTGCATGTCAACACCAATATCAGCACTGGACAACAATGAACGAGATCAAACTGAAATAAATTCACTCCTGACAACAATGGACGATGCGGGTTCATTGTTGGATATTTAGCAGGCAGGCAGGTTACATGTGAATGTTTTCCTTTAAAATTGTGTTGTTATTACAGAAGATTTAAGAACGTAGTTGATGTGTTTTAGAATATCATTACACGCAAAGTTTGGTGAAGGTCTTCTACAATTGGCCGCCGAGGTCACCTGACTTGTCGGTCTGTGACATTTTGTTAAGGGGTTACATAAAAGATTGTGTCTATGTACCCCCATTGCCTCAAAACCTGCAAGAGCTGCAAATTCGCATCACTTCTGCAATCCAGTCCATCCCTGTGGATATGTTGGAGCGTGTGTGGCATGAATGGGAATATCGCCTTGATGTCTGCAGGGCCACTCGTGGGGGCCACATTCAATGTCTATGAGTTGTAAAATAAAATATTTGAATTTTTCTTTCAAATGTCACTAATTTCATTTAAATACGATTATCCAAAGCGACGTAATACCACTTTAAAGTATGACAGTATATTTATGGACACGCTGTATAATAAAAGACAATTGGAATAAAAATATTGAAAGGTAGATTTTTTGAAGAGGGGCTTAGTAAAACTAAATACCCAGATACATATCTTATTGAGAAAGTATTACGTAAAAAAGACAATAAGCTGATAGTAAAATGGCTGGGTCTTCCAGAAAAAGGTTGGATCAACACAGAACAGGTAATTCTATGACAGCAACATAGAATGTGATAACACGTTTGCCTTATTTACTAGAAACTAGGGGAAAAATGGTGAGTTACTACCTGACAATATTAGATGTCTTATTGTAGGCCCATCTGGTTGTGGAAAAACTACACTTCTTGTAGACAATTTTCTGCTTGCTCCCAATTGCTTAGATTGGAAGAACAGACACTTGTATGTTTTCTCAAAAAGTTTGGAGGAACCAAAATATCATCAGCTGATGAACTGGGCATAGCTACTTTTGGATCAAAAATAAAGCCACTTGACCACTGTCTTGAAAACATAATTTTGGAAAATCAAAATGAAATTCGTAATCTTTTCACTCAGGGTCGTCACAGGAGAATAGACTGTGTTTATCTGGCTCAGACTTATTCCAAATTTCCCAAACAGTTACTTCGTGATAATACAAATCTAGTTTGTTTGTTTCGTCAGGATCATACTAATCTTAAACATGTATATGATGACTATGTAGGTGGAGATTTAAACTACAGTCAATTTTCGAAATTCTGCTCTTCTTGCTGGAACAGAGATGATGTTGGATTTGTTACAATTGATATAACTCGAAAACCAAACAATGGAAAATACAGAAACAAAATCAACAATTTTATAAATGTTGAGACAATATGAGATACGTTGTGACGTTATAGATAACTTCTAAAAAAAATGAAAAAAACATAAAATTGAAGACAATATGAAATTACGTGACTATCTAGCCAAAAGATTTAAAGGCTGGAAAACTGAGAATAGAGGATACTATGAACAACACAAGCGTCAGGACCAACCAATTATTGATGCTATCAGCAGTCTTGGCAGAGAAATTGAGGGTGTCACAGAACAAAATAAGGGTCTCATAAATGAGATGGTATCTCTTGCTGCTAGAAATTATGCAGATTTTGCTCCTACACCACTATCCAGTAGTCACACTCCTCTAGCACTCCAAAAACCACCTAAGGCTATAGGAGAACCTGAGAAAATTGACTTGGGTCCCTTGGCAAGAGATTACCTGAGTACTAGTAAATTTGACAAAGATGAAGTGTTTGGATTGTATCCAACCATGGAGCTTAACGAGGAAGTAGCTTGGAAAATTGGAAAATCTAGAGTCAGATTTCAAGGGGATGATGTGAAAACCAATTTGGATGTAAAGAATTGCTGGTCCAGATATCCTGGCACTGTGGGTCTGTGGGAACTCATCACAAAGAAACACCCCAAAGATTATACAGATAAAGATTAGCAGAGTTACTCAGAAATTTTGATACTGTCTGATGCTCTATACCAAAACAATGATGCTAGTCAGAACAGAGTTAAATCTAGCAGTGGGGACAAATATATGAATCTGATGAAACCTATATGGAACCAACACAAAACTGGTAGTGGCATCAAACACTACAATACTCTACCCAAAGAGTTTGTGTGGGTAGATGAGGTGAGAAAACTCATAGATAGATTGTTGGTCATAGCAGGGGAAGAAAATGCTGGCAACAATAATTTCCATAATGCAAAAATGCGTATTGTCTATATGATCAGTGGTAAACTAGCAAATTTTATTGTAAATGACAGTAAAGGCATAGGATACTTAATTAAAATTATTAATACTCTACCCCCTAAATTCTGCAAGGGTAAGGGTTTAGTTAATGACATCATCAACAAACATCCTTTTGAGATGCACTTACCTGGTTACCAATACTGTGGTCCAGAGACCAAACTAGAACAACGACTGGAGAGAGGAGACAGAGGAGTTAATCCTTTGGATACAACTTGTAAAGACCATGATATTGCCTACAATACTCACACTAATCTTGGTGATCGTCATGAAGCTGGTAAAAAATTAGAGCAAGTAGCATTTGGAAGACTAATCAACGAAAATGCCTCATTTGAAAAATTAGCAGCACTAGGTACAACCATTGCTATGAATACGAAACAAAAATTGGGGTGGGGACTATAATATCTCATATATATATATATATATATATATATATATATATATATAAATACCTATCATCCAGAAACCTGAAGGTATTGTATACCAAGTATCAGATGTCAGATTCCCTACTCATCAAGTGACCACTTAAAGAAGAGTGTGGTGCAGTCAATTTGGATAGTTTCAAAAATCGAGGCACTCACTGGATCTGTTATTACAAACAAGCTAATATTGCTTTTGTTTTTTATTCTTTTGTTGGAATACCTCCATTGGGTTTAGTCAGTTATCTCAATACTCCTAATCTCTATTATAGTGACGAGCGTATCCAAGGTTTTGAGGATGTAAATTGTGGCCACCAATGTGTTTCAATGCTGGTCTTCCTATCTGGAATAAATAAACCATCAATTGAAGATTTTCAGAAAACACTGTGGCATCTAATGCATCATGGGAGTATTTCATCTTACCAGTGAGACTTCAGTATTCAAACTCAGCTAACACAATGATATTATCTATCCTAAATCTATAGCTCTTTGTTCTTTCTACAGTATGTATCTTATTCCCAATATCACAGAACACAATAATAGGTTTTCAGTAGGTCCTGGTCAGTATAATCTATCAACATTACAAGCTCATCTGCCTAGAGGTGTGTTACTATCACAAAACTCTGTTACACACAGGGTGGAATTAGTTTCTGCAACTGAAGCAGTTGATCTGGGTACACTTGGTAAACTACTGGGTTTTGAGAATAACACAAAACTTGAGCCTGCCATCAAACACATAGGTGGCAATATTCCTAAATTCTTGGCCATAGACACTCTCAATATCCATTGTAATGTAGCGAGAAGGAATGATTACTAATTCTGATGGCAACTTAGACAGTCACAAACAAACTGGAATTATAGAAAATTTCAAATCAAATTCTGAGTTTATGGAGACAATCATCTACACACCCTCCTCACCAATCTATTTTCCAGTATCCCACAATCGTATATACCACATACAGTTGGTAGTAAGCAATGAAAAAGGTGAAGTAGTATTTTTTGCAGGTGTCTCCCACCAGCAATCCTAGAAATTAATATATAAAATAACCATTAACATGGAGGATATTGAGAGTTACGAATTACAGTCTTTCCCTCGCAATCGTCGTACTTTTGCTAATCTCAATGAGCCAAATCGTGAGATTGTGATAGATTTGGACGTTGGTGACAGTTTTGTACACTCTCACAGGGCTGATTTGTATATCAAATTAGAAGTAGTAAAAAATGAGAATGGTGAGGCATTTCCCTCTAGTGCAAATATAAAACTAGTAGATAATTTTGTGCCACACTTGTTCTCTCAAGTGGAAATTAGAAAACATGGTACTGTGATAGATAGAGTAGACTATCCAGGCATTACTTCTACTGCCATAGGAACACTGAAATTCTCCAAAGTAGATGCAACCTATTACCTGGCAGGAAATTTGAATCAGGAAAAAAATCCTGACAAATAGCCACACAGTGCTGTTCCCCATGCGTCTGCTGCCAGGTTTCTTATCAGACTACAAGGACATCATATGGAAGGGTTGTTTGAGAATCACCTTTCGTAGGGAAGCCAATGATAATGATGCTCTGATGCGTTACAGTACCTTAAATGCAGATGATAGTACAACACTCCCCATTACCTTACCTGAAGCAGCTAAGTGTATCATCAAGACCATGGAGCTGAGGATACCAGTAGTGAAATACGAAACTAATTACGCTCTCAAATACAAATCAAATATTCTGAAAAATCCACAAGTTCCTATTGAATTTTATACTTACCAGTGTGTCCAAAAACCAGCCTCTGGTGGACATTACGAATTTGATGCTACTAATCAAATCAGTAGCATACAGTATGATATGCCAGATTTCGTAATTGTGTTGTTCCAGACTGGGAGAGAAAACACACAGGAAAAAGATTCCAGCAAATTTGATAATTGCAAAATTTAAAATATTTATCTGAAAAATAGATAAAAAATGGACGTAATGAGATTTTTCCCCGTGAAAATTATAATCTGAACATGGCACAAGATGATTTTCTCAAATTTTATGAAGCATACACTGCTTACAAAAGAGTAACTGAAGGAAACATAGATGTATACTATACTCCCAGTGAATTCAAGGCACACAGGCCAATGTTCGTCATCAACACATCAAAAAGAAAACAAGTAGTAGTTAATGATAGAACAAATATCAAAATTGTATGTAAATTCCCTGAACCTCTGCCTGACAACACTTTATGTAGTGTTATTCTTATTGCAGAGAAAACTTTTGTTTATGATGTGAAGAATGAGAGAGTCACAGAACAATTTTAGTTGTCAAAACTCTCTTGATTGTTAATATTATTTAGATCCAAATATTATAAAATTAAACTCTTAAATAAGAGTATATAATAAGTAACATACTTGTAGTATTTACTAGATCTGAGCAAATATGAGTAAAAATTATATTTTATTTTTTATGCATATCTAAAAAACTACCTTAGGTAGAAGCAAAGCAGAGTATCAAAAAATAACTAGTAATCAAGTAGTTAGTAGTTTTTCATATCTGAAAAAACACCTTAGTACCATTCTCAAACAAAACTAGTCACCTGTTTGGAGCATAAGTTAAGTACACTCTCAACCAATCAACAGGGGGTCACATGACTCTGAAGGTAGAATATTCCCAAGACAGATATTCAAGAATTTGAGCTCTTGTTAATCACCCTAGTACGAGGTTTTAGAATTCGTAGCATGGTTAGGCAATTTGCTACACCTATATATTAGCTAAATCCACCAGAAAATATGAAAATATAACTTAATTTTTGCCAAAATGACCATAGTATCAATTGATCTTAGACAAGGTTGTTGCCAGAATTCTGTCGTCTCTATTATTTAGGGTTGAAGGACCACAAAATGAAAAGTAAAAAGATACTAGAATGCAACCAAAGAGGTTACATTAGCATGCAATATTAATTGAACATTAATCACTGCTTTCTTATCCATACCTATTCCAAAACTACGTTTGGAGAGAGCACCTCTTCTCCCATCTTCAGGTGAAATTTCTTTGCCGGTGCGGGAATCGAACCAACGATAGTCCTGTGACTTTACAAGAAGTCCGGTCCTACCAGCTACTCCACTGCATCCCCTGAAACTTTACCAAAGAGATAACTAATAATTATTTCAACAGTTATAACAGATCCTGTTTGTGGTTGAAGTAAATGTGCAGATATACTTATTATATTGAGCCCAATGTCAAATTTCCTCTCTCTCTCTCTCTCCCTCTCTCTCTCTTTGGAAACCCTAACCAGAGCGCCGAAGCGAAAGGGATGCTGGGCTAGCAAAAATAGAAAAATTGGAAAAAGAGTTCACTTAGCCACGTCCCGCTAAAACACTGGCACAATTATAATAATATTAGTGTCATTTTGCAAAGAAATCAACAAACATTTGTATCACATGCTTAAAACAATGTTATTGTGTACGATTTGTTCATGGTGGTGTCAGATTCAAGGTGGCTAATGTAGTAGTATTTGCAACGGCATTTATTCTTGTAAGTTGACAGTGCACAGAAACACAAAATGGGACGGGACCTACAGTTTAATGTGAGATCCGAACCACTATGTACCTCCACCGGGTATCGTACCTGGGACCCCCTGATTACTAGGCGACGATGCTAACACTACGCCATCGGGGAGGCCCAAAATGCATTTGGAAATACCGAGACGGGCAACAGTTGGAAAGTCAGTGTTGAAACGATAAGTTTACACCTGGCAACAGATTCCATTGCGGTAGCACTGTCAGTGACAATTCCACGGAGTTAAAATAATTGAAAATATAAATCATACGATTATACTCTGTCCCAGCTAACTGTGGAGCAGGCAAACGAAAACAAGTCTCTGCGCAAGAAATGACGCGAGACGGCTCCACCAATGAACACGTGAGATGAACGGAATTTCGTAGAGTGGGGGAAAGCGACTGAAGTTACCAGCCTTTCCAGTAGCGTGTACTACTTCGCTCTGGCCACTCGATTTCCTTCGCTTCTATGCGTGGCCTTGCTCCACAGTCAGCTGGGACAGGGTATACGTTAACGGTGCCTAATCTCCCAGCTTTCCATATCCTAATCATAAGATAAGACCTGCACCGTATATTTAACATGGCTATTTTTCAGAGGAACTGAGAAATCGAATGAAGGCGATTAGATGCTTACGAAGGAAGGCATTCTCAAGGACTGGCGAAATGTTTGTACACCTGACGAAGAAATTAAAGCAGGGAGAAAGAAGAAAATGATTACAGAAGAAACGGCCGGTCTCTTGCTGTCTCAAAGAACAAACGTGGAGGGGAGTGAAGAGGGGAAGGTGATCCATCACTTCGTCTCCAGCGGCCAGGGATCTCCTCCGGGGCTTCATCTGTAACTCTCCCAGCCTTTCGCAGGAGCAGAAGAATCTCGGCCGTGTAGGAGGAACAGAGGAGCGTCCTCAGCGTCCTTTCGCAGCGAGGAACTCTCTATGAGCAGAAAGGCCATTCGACACCGGAGTCAAAGAGTTCGATGCGAACAGGATGTACACCTCATGTTAGCGCTCAGGGATAATTTGAAATCTGGATATCTGTATTATAAACCTGTTCCTGTTTCCCCCAAAATAGGCAACAGTTAGGCTGGAGAGTTCAATGAAGTAACAGTTTCTCTGAATGGTAATAGCAACATACATTAAAACGCGGCTGCTTAAATATCCGTGGTCCGCACTAGCGCTGCTTCACACGACCTGCTTCGAAAGGTGCGAAATAATTTCGTTAGCCCCGCTCTAGACGGAATCATTTCCCTTAGCAATCTTGCTAGCATAAATGCTTCCAGAAATCTTACAGCATATTTTATAGCAGACAATAATTTACTCCGAAGTATTCCTGTAACATTTCGGATAGCATTTGCGATTGCGAAGCGTGCAGAGGACGTTAGATAATATATACAGCACGAAAGGCAATGAGATGAGAAAGTGACAGGTGTTTGCAATTGAAACAACTGAAATATTCTTCTATATGTGTACTGATACGTTACAAAGTACTGTATGTATATAAGCAGCGCCATTGTTTGGTACCTAATACCGTTTTATATGAAACCTTATTCCTCTCGGTTGAATAGTCATCGGCTTTTAAAAATGTGAAGTGATACATTATTGACATCTCACTCGGCCGCCATTACATCTGCACTCGTGACCTAGAGCTCCCTTCTGATTGGTTATGCTATGAAAAATGCTACGGAAATAGAACCAATTCTATACTTGAGAAATGCCATAAGATTTTTTACTTTACACGGTATCATTTCGGTCATGGCGTAAATGTTAATGAAAATGCTCTCCTCTAAAGCAGGCCTTACCCTTTACAGTAACCGAGTTAGATGTTGTGAAGAGTAACTAACTTAGCGAGTTATTTTTGGGGTCTCTTATTTTTAAATAGCTACTTTACAGAGGTTGCTATGGGTAAACGTGAAGCTGAATGAGAAATAGTTTTAAATGGCGAAGCACTATAAGTCACAATGGCTGCAACTGATGGATACGAGTGCCGCAATAATAGAAGACCAATAACTGTCCGCAATGACCTATGACCTCCGCGTGTCGAGATAAATTAACCGCGGGGGAAATTGAAACTCTGGACGCAGATAATTTTACCCACCTATGATCGGTTGGTGCACGTGAAAATCAACGACGGGCAACCAAACATTGCGTGAACAATGGTCAGTCGCGGCAATAAATCTGCGATGTATCAATAAAGGTGTTTAACGAACGAGGACAGTGTCCGGTGCATTTGCATACAGGGATATGCGTTTGCTATCGGGGGCAACGGGGTGCTTGCCCCCTTCTGCGTTTTGTGGCTTCTGAACTTTTGCAGCTACTCACAGTTTCTAATTTGAAGCGGGTTCGAATTGGACCCCAAATATTGTTTTATCAACATGTGCAGACAGAATGTTTAGAGGGTTACAAACTTTAATGTGTCATAATTATATTCTGCTTCAAGATTGCTAATGTCTTACAATACATGTATTGGGATCTATTTACACCCCTCATTGTCTTTGATCTTTTTCGCAGTTTGTAATGTATAAAGAACGGAATGTCGGCCGTTGTCATATCCTTTTCAGAACATAGCTTATGATCACTTTGTATTCGACGAGTGGCGGTGATTAGGGGGGGCAGTTGCCCCGCCCCCCTTTGCCACTTTTGCCTCCGCAGTATACTAGACGTTATCTACAAATGGAAAGTAAACTGTCCTTGCCCCCCACCCGTTTTGGAATCCAATCGCCGCCACTGTATTCGACTGTTGAGTTCAATTTCTTCTTTTAATCTCTCTAAGACCAGTCTTATGAAAAGTGTAACAGGTGTTGAAGGTCAGCATAAAGAATAAAGTTTTCCTTTCGCAATTGACTTTGTATCTATTAATGGCAGCAGAGGCCTAGATTATCGTTCCTATAGTTTATTCCATGATCAATAATATATCAATAATTCAATAAATCACCATAGAGAATTATTACTGTCCGCTAGACGAGCGCTCTAGTGGTAGAATTTGAAACCTTAGTGTCTCCTCTTTAAATATTATTTAAATTTAGAATGCTAGAATGTTATTCCTAAGCAGGCTGAACTGGTAACAGCATGAATGACTATATGTACATTATATGGCCGACTATACAATATCGTCGCAGATGTTAAAATTCGGCTAGCAACAGCTTAAACATTTATAATGGCATGTTTATTATTCTGATTTAATGATACACATAATGCAGAAAACACACGAACAAAAAAAACATACTGTAATTGTTATTTTTAAAAAAAGGTAATGGAAATTTCCATAATGTTTCTACCCCTGATATCATAACACCATTAAGCTTTGTTTACATGATAACCAAAAACGCAATATGCTGACCAATCCAGAATTCATTTTGTTTTTAAACATAAATTAAACGTTACGGTTCAATCTTCTAGCAAGGTCTTCTTCAGGCTCTGTACCAAATACAAATCATGTAAGGTACAAAACAGCAAGACATATATTATATATATACACAAAAAATCAGTCCCTTCCAGACACAAGATTATTGGAAAGTTGTTTATCTGGAACATTCATTTCGAGGTGTTCCAGCAGGTGGCCTTCTCCTGTCAACTGTTGTTTCACCTGACAGGCGATTTAGATAAACATTTCCTTCATCTGGAACGTGGTTGGACTCCTTATCTCACGTTCCTTTTCCTTTCTTTCTTCATTCCTCTTCCTTGTCCTTTCCTCTTTCTCTCTTGTTCTTTCCAGTCTTTCTAACACCTTCTTCCATTCTTTGTTTAACTTCAGTCCCCCATTCTAGTTCATTGTGTCTTCTTCACCTTTCTTCTCTATTTCCTTGGCTTCCTTCCATTTTCTCACTAGCATTCTCTTCTCCCTTCCTATCTGCTTAGCCTCATCCCACTCTATGTCATGTCCTGTTTCTCTCGTGTGTTTAAATATTGCATTTCTCTCTCTCTCTTAAATCGTACATCATCCCTATGTTCCTTCAACCTGCCTTCCAGCCTCTTCTTTGTTTCTCCTATGTACATACTTTGATAAAATAAATTCTGATTGATCAGCATATTGAGTTCCTGATATCATGTGTTTCTCGTGCGATAAGAGGCCTATTCTAATTTCAAATAACCGTTAATATCTTATACTCATTTTAATCAAAACTGGAATTTTGATTGAGTGATTGCCACATGTGACTAATTTGCGAAGATGGGGATGAGTGATGGTATGATGAATAGAAACTCACAAACATCCAAGCCCAGACCGGGATTCGAACTCGGAACTCCTGGCGCCGTAGAGCGATGTGCTAACCACTCCGCCACGGGAGCCGGTTAAAACTGGAATTTAGACAAGGCGAAAAAATTCAGTCCCTGCAAATAAGTAGGGGCGATGTTGGTTCGAGGTTACTTCAGAAAATATGAGATAGTATAAGAAGCTGACGTCATCAACCAAAGGCTACAATTGCACCCAAGCAAGAATGGACCAAGCTCTAAACTGCCGACCTAAAAAAGTTGAAACTGGGAAGAAACTCGTCGCAATTTACCAGACCTAGAATTGACATAGCAACGGTAATCAAACAAAGGAAACAAGAAAACAATGCCGTAAACAGTAAAAGACGAGCGTCATAATTGATTGTAAGAGCTTTCGTTGTTCCGAGGGAGAGCAATAATGCTACCAGCAAAAACACGAACTTGAACTTCTTTCTCTTTGTAGAACTTGATATTTCTTTGTTCCGCTTTCATTTGTCTTTTCCCGCGTTATTAATCAAGAAACTTTTCCCCCTCAAACGTCAGAACTGAAAGAAAGAGTTAAAGAAAGTACAGAAAAACAAACAGGAGATGTACAAGGACTCTATCTGTGTAATGAGCTGCCATATAACGTTCCACTCAGAGGCGACACAGTTCACTCAATCTTCTCTCGTCGATTTAGAAGAACGGGGAGGAGAAAAGGAAAGGATTATTTTTTTGCTTTTTGACGTTACCATTCAGATTTGTTAAAATTTACCTTTATCCTCGACCTAAAACTTCACTCTGGAAACTTTTCGCAAGGTATTTTGTAGTTTCGTGATCTCAGATACTCATAGCATCATCCTCTACGAGTTACGTCCTTCAGTCTTCTATAATTAGGCAGGTGGAGGCACATGGCACGTTGGTTCGGACCGCACTTTAAACTGTAGGTCCAGTCCCGATTAGCTTTTCTGTGCAGAAAGTGGACTTAAAGCAACAAATCAAACAAACAAATCCTTTAGTTAGACCACTGGTTCCCAAATTGTGCGTCACGGCGTCCTGGAGCTTACAGATGCGGCGCGAAATGTTCCCAATATTTTCACTGAAATGACACCTACTTGTCAGTCTACACATGATCTAAGTACATTTTATAAAATATTTCGGATTTTTAAATATGTGTTCATTTTCTAAGTTAAGGCAAGCAATCTAAGCACACTAACTGAGGTTGCAAGTGTTCGAGAGGCCTACGTTCAGACTTTGGCGCTGCGGAAAAACCTTGAAATACTAAGGTCGCCGTGAAACGAAAAAGTTTGGAAACCACTAAGTTAGACCATGGTTTAAACCTGGAACCGTATAATTCCGTAATAGACTATCTACTTACATAAACTCCAGTTTAGTATGCATTATTTCTTCCGTACAGAAGTCTACGCCCTTGTACATTGTCGTAACATTACTCATTCGAAGGAATGCATATAATGCTATTTAGGAATTTCCATATATCTGATGACATTATAATAACGATAATGTATTCACCTGTATGTATTTCACCAATGGAAGTCTGTTAGCAATATTTCCTTCTAGTTATGGGCAATTCCATTGTGACGGGTGTGACATTCAGACAAACTTGCATTCATTTCAAAATTATTTTCTCAGCACCTTCAAATATGTAACTCTCTCAATTCATGTACTTTCATTTTCCTTGATGAATGGTATTTAATTGCAGAATATTCCTCCCCCATCCCAATTCTCGGCTACAGAAAATACACTTTTTGTACTTGTGACGGGTGTGACACTTCTGAGACATGGCTTCAGGACCTTCCTCAGTCTTTCAGAAATCTCTGTGAAATGTGTGGGTTTACTGAAACAATTTCATTATATTTTCACAAAGCAAATTTTACTCCACATTTAGATGCTTTTGGTTTCTAAACATATTACTACATACTTTCTTTATAAACATTTTTTGCCTTTGACGGGTGTGAACAATTTTGTGACATGTGACATCATTCACGTGTAGGATTATGGAACAATGTAAAGGCTATGAAGATTATCATAAATAAATTCTTCAATCTAAGGTTTGTATTAAAAATGAAGTAGGATACTTCAGAGCTCAAAATATAGAAACAGTAAATAAGACAATTAGAAGGAATTTTGAATTATTTTAGTTTTATTATGGTATAACATTGTACCATAATGAAACTAAATTCAGTGAAAACATTACACATAAAATCCAATTTATACTACATATAAAAAAGTAATACGTTTGAAACAATATGTTATTTAAAAGGCATGAAACTAATGTTTGTATTAATAATTCCAAATTCTTCATAACTTTCCCTTTAATTTCAAATATTATTAGTGATATTTAAAATTAAAATGAATTATCCTTGTGTGTCCAGTTTCACATGAAAAGGCTCTTATATAGAAATATGTCAAAGATGAAATGAATGTTAATATCATTCTAATAATTTGTCACGTTTATCTATTGTATATTGGAATATTTTTAATTTATTGCCTTGAAAGTCAATGTCACTCTGATGAAATCACAGAGGTACGAGATTCAAACCGGAATATACAATGCGGCAATTTGAAATCGGGACTGATTTTTTTTCTCGGTAGGTGACGACACTGGGCAAGCATTCTGTAGTGTGAACAAGCGAGGGGTATCTCACGAACAATTGGTGCAGAGCTCGTTGACCTTGAGCGATATTGTCGCTTGTGGTGCTGTTGAGTGTGGGCACGTGTCGTGAAAGTGCGTCGTGATTTCAACATGGAACAAAGAGCAAATATCAAGTTTTGTGCGCACCTGAGTAAAATTGATACAGAAACATTTCACATGTATGGGGACAATTGTTTATCCCGTACGCATGTATTTAAATGGCACAGGCGTTTCAGTGAAGGACAGGAGTCAACTGAAGATTGATTTCAATTTAAGTCAATTGGTATAAAAAAAACAAGGCTTTGCTCATTATTTTTGATGACAGTAAGGGCATTGTGCACAAGGAATTTCTGCCTACAAGGCAGACCGTTATTGCTGCATTTTATCTTGAGATACTGAAAAGTTTGATGCAAGAAATAATAGGTGTGAGACTCCAGTATCGAGATGATGCTGTCTGCGTCATGACAATGCCCCAAGTCACAAGGCTGTGATTGTAAAGGACTCTTGGCCTGAAAGGGAATATGTGTGTTGTCACACTATGCCTAGTCACCAGATCTGGCTCCGTCTGATACTTTTCTTATTTCCTAAACTGCCAACTGCACTGAGAGGTTCCTACTTTATGATGTACCAACAATCAAGAAGGTTATACGACAAGGACTTTAAACAGCATTTCACAAAACAAATTCCAGCAATCGGTCCATGCACTGGTAGGCAGGGCGCAACTATGTGTGAATGCAGGAGGCTATTTTGAATTATCGCTGGTAAGTAACTTGTTATGAACATTTGTTTATTTTTTACAGCACCAGTCCCGATTTCAAATTGCCGCACTGTGCATACTAGAGGCTCTAACAGGCTTGGAGCGAATATTTTTGTATCATATTTATCATACTCTAGTTACGTGTTGTAAATAAGTACTAAAGAAAATAAACATTTTGAAACGGATTTCTTCCGTGTTCGAGTTTCCCTCAGCCCTATCCTGAGAAAGCTTCAGTTCTATACCTGATGTTTCACCACATACAGGGTGTCTCATAAGTAATAGCGCAAACTGACACAGGTGAAAGTACACGATAATAGAAGCAAAAAAGTCTCAGTGAACATGGGTTTGCAAACGAACCGTTTTCGAGATAATCGCGAATGTGCGATTACAAGCCGCCACAGACTTACTTCATTGTTTGTAAACGTCGCCCTAGTTGGTAAACTGCTAATAATGTGTGCGAATGTGTGATTACAAGCCGTCATTGATTGCATTTTGTAAACACCGAGTGATTTAATCCTTGCGCGTTCCGAGGTTTACTCTTTGTTTACAAAACAGAACATTTCCGAGGGGTGGCGTTGTAATCAAACAGACATTTCCGAGGGTCTCCCCGATGGCGCAGTGGTAGGATCGTCGCCTTGTAATCATGTGGTCCCGGGTTCGATACCCGGTGGAGGCACAACTGGTTCGGGTCCCACTTTAAACTGTAGTTCCAGTCCCGATTAGTCTTACTGTGCATAAAGTGCACTTAGAACACCAAATCAATCAATCAGTCAATCAAGAACATTTCCGAGAGGTGGCGTTGCAATCAAACAGAACATTTCCGAGAGGTGACGTTGTATGGATACAATCAGTACACAGTCTAATCGTACTGTGGGAGTCACGTCAGTTGTGCTGGACTGCGTAGTGAAAATGGAACCTTACAGCAACAAAGATTATGCAGATATGCATTTTGTGAATGGTTTGGCTAACGGCAATGCACGGGAGCCTGCACGCTTGTAACAAGAAATATACCCTGCTCGAAGATACCCCGAGAGTCTCACATTTACTAGGGTACATCAGCGCATCAAAGAACATGGGAGCTTCGAACATGGTAGGAGAGCAGATAGACCTGCACGCATTATGCCTTAAGTTGAGGATATGGTGTTGGAAGCAGTAGAACACTCTCCAGGAACCTCGACGAGGAGAATTTCCGCACAAGTGCCAGTAAGCCGCAGTAGTGTACGGAGAATTTTACATCGCAATTCACTCTACCCTTACATCCTCCAACGAGTTCAGTGTCTCAGTGATACGGATTGTGTTCCTAGAGTGACGTTCTGTCAGTGGATGCAACAACAGGTTGTACTCAACCCTCGTTTTGCAAGTAACATTTTATTTACAGACGAAGCGGGGTTCACAAGCGATAGTATTTTTAATTTTCAAAATTCTCATGTTTCGAGTGTACTAACCCACATGCTGTTCATGAGGCACCAATCAGCAACGTTTCTCATTGAATGTGTGGTAAGAGGTACTAGGTGATCGTGTCATCGGACGACACATTCTTCCAAGAAAACTGGATGGACCAAGGTACCTTCGCTTTTTGCGGCATGATCTTCCAGGTTTGCTTGAGGATGTTCCACCTTGATCCACGTCAGAGTATGTGGTACATGCATGTTGGAACACCGGCACATGTTGCTGCTGCTGCGAGAAGACATCTAACACGCAGATATCATCAAAGAACGATCAAGGCGGGCCTGTACCGTGGCCTCTAAATCCTTTGGATGCTTTTGTCAGGGATCACCTCAAAAGCGTAATGTACAACACTCCCGTTGAGACGGTTCAAGAACTGGAACAGAGAATTGTACATGCTTGTGACCAATTCCGAAATGATCCGGGGGTGTTCGAAAGAATTCGAAACTCGATGCGGAATCGTGTACAGTATTGCATCCAGATGGAAGGACGACACTTTGAACACCTCCCTTAACACGTACGAGTGTACAGTAATTGTAACGTAGAACATACTAAAGTAGTGTTGTATTCCTTCTTAAATTAAGTAGAATGTTCAATAAAAAAAATTAGATTTCCTGATTTTACCAACTTCGACGACATTTACAAACAATGAAGTCAGTGGCGGCTTGTAACCACACATTCGCGATTATCTCGAAAACGGCTCGTTTGCAGACTTTCTTGCTTCTATTATCGTGTACTTTCACCAGTGTCAGTTTGCGCTATTACTTTTGATACACCTACTTTAAACAATCCGCAGGAAAACAAGAATAACTGGAGCAAGAGTCAATCTCGGTGGCGGAGTTGTTAGCACGGCGCGCTAAGACACCAGGAATCCCGGATTCGAATCCCGGCCTAAGCAAGGGTGTTCTTTGTGAGTGTCCCTTCATCATATCACCACTCATCCTCATCTTCGCGATTAGCCAAAAGTGGCAGAAAAGGGAATTAAAATAAACCAAATCAAACAAACAATAAACATAAGAAAAAAGTGTTTAAAACGCGATATGATTTTATTTAATTTTTGTTACTTAGCGTTGCTGTTCTGCAACGTCTGGCTAATCGCAAATATGGCGAGTGATGATATGATGAAATTGATGGAGGAATACTCACAAAGAACACCCATGCAGGGATTCGAACCCGGGACCACCAGAGTCGTGTTATGCTAAACACTAGTCCACGGAGGTTGGCGGGAGCATATAAAGACAGCGATATCGACAACGTGAATTCATCTTGCTTATGCATCTTCCGAGCGTGTCAAAGAACTGCAGTCGCGATTAGCCTATCCATGCATAAAGTGGACTTGGAAAAAACTTTCTCGCAAGTCGGCACTGCCGCTGAAAAATGTAACATGGTGCAAACAAATACAATAAATTAACATACATGCGTTGCAGCGGTTACACTAAAACTTTGGGACCATTCCCCCCCCCCCCCTTACACCATTTCCTCGGGAGCCGAAGTTGAACGCTTTCGCCTGAGTTTCTCCAGAGGGATGGAAAGCGGCCAGAATCATTGTAAAAGTTTCGCTGAAAGGAGGCTCTAAGTTACAGGGGTATAAATAAAACACGAAATGACATCGCTGCCACGGATAACGGCAGTCATTTGTTCTGCGCCGAAGTCTCGCCTGTCCCGCCTCTATAACTCGTGATTTACGCCGCCAAGTATGGGACTCCGAAAATTGCCCGAGTCTCTGTCGGAAGCTCAATTAACAGGGACGTTTTTCACCCCCACCTGACGCTTCTGTGTCACTCGCCCCTGCGCCGCCGGGCAACGCGCGACGCTCGACCGTGCTGCGTGGAGTCTAATCTGCAGGATACTTTGCAACGTGGAATTTTTATAGCTTTCTTTGTCCTGGGAAAGTTTCTAGCCTGGGAAAGGTGAGAGATTGCATCCTCGTGTGCCGCGGAGTGCATATTACTCAGGTTGTTTCCATCCATCACTTGAGTACCTGAAGGTTCTCGGAAACAACCGGGACTACAAAGATAAAACTTACTTTACCGGACAATTGACCATTAGGTTGCATCTCCGGGAGAGAGAACAATGTCACAAGATGATGTTTCTTAAAAACGGGAGACATCACTCTGGGGGTTGTAGAGTTACGTGGAAGGGCGCTATGATATGAATCCTTTCTTATTGCAAGATGCTCGCTTGTTCGCAATGCTGACAGCTTGAGAGTAAAACTTGGAAAAAAAAGAAAGGTTTCCAAAAAAATAGATTGACACGCACCGACCAGCCTGTGTACAGTTGCTAGAAGCTTTCTAACAAACATTTGAACGCGGTTTTTATACACTGTGGGCCTATAGTCACGATCGGATACTTTATAGTGGAAGAGGATATTATTCGCAAGCGAAACTAGCGTAAAAGGTGGTCGTGCGTTGATAGGAATTTGACATACAACTAATATTAAAATCTCATAAATTTCTAATTAAGATTTCCAAGATCACTGAACTAAGCAATATAAAAATGAACAAAATATGATAGCAATGTCTATTCCAGTAACACAAACTTTTCCACTCCTAACGCAAATACTAGAATTAATATTCAATACCCTACTGATGAGAAGATTCAGCCTATCACCAACACTTAGCTCAGTACTATAGATTGATTAATTTATAGTTTTAAGTCCACTTTATGCACAGTAAGGCTAATCGGGATTGGACCTACAGTTTAAAGTGGGATCCGAACCACTATGTGCCACCACCAGGAATCGAAAGCTCAGTACTATAATCCTCTAGTTAAATAAAATATGAATAATTCTTCTAGAAACTGCAAAACACTTTTTTAAACTTCATGACTACACATTAATACAATGTTATACATATAGAATTTCATTTGTTAAATCAACAAGAATTAGAGAGAAACAAAAGAAGATGATGTACAGTCACCGGCAATATAAATGGGACACCTAGATCCTGAAATCTTTGCTTCCCTGCTAGACGTTAAGTGTGTTGCTTAATTCTACGGCGTTGGTAGAAGTTACCCTTGAAAATTGCTATTAAAATCCACTTACCCCCGTAGAGATAGGCAACACACAACGCTTTGCAGAAAAGTGAGTATTTCAGGATCTGTGTGTCCCATTTTTATTGCCGATGACTGTACATCCTGCTCAATTGGCAGTTTCAGCACATAATTATGTTTCATATTACGACACAGTCTTTCAGTAGGAAAATAAGGTACATATACACTAAAGATATTAAATTATTTGATAGGATTGGGCTCACCTCAAATTCTTATCTTCCTCACATACATTTTGTAGTAATAATTCGTCTGTTTTCCGATAGAGGTCAGATTATCCTAATATTGTGGTTACACACTCTAACGGGAATCTCTAGTTGGGAAGTAGTGACTCAAAAGGGCTCGACAAATGAACTCATGGGGAAGTGAGTGAAGATACCAGCCGTTTGTAGAAGCGCGCATTGTATTGTTCCGCCAACTCGCTTTCTCCCCTTCTCTACCGTTACGCGCGGCGTTGATCCACAGATTCCAGAAACAGCTTACAAAGTTCGATAGACGTCCGTCCGAATACTGCACTTAAATGCCAAGTTGTGCCGTCTTGTATTATTCATGTTCTTTGGTGTCCAACCTTGCGTTTCCAAGGTGACTATTTTGTGTATTACGTACAGTGAGATCCACTATAGTGCTCGGCTATTTTAATTAATTTTTCTCACATCGTATGTGTTTTTAAGCGATGGATTTTTATGTATGCTGGTGCATAAGTTGCCAACAGCTTGTTTTGAGTTTTCTTTTAGTTCTTGAAGCTCTTATTGGGTCAAATAAAGTGCACGAACATGGTGATGGACAATTTGTACGGTAATACTCATGGATCCCACTGTACAACAATGGCCGGTACACAGGGTAAACTTTTTCCTCGATCCGACAGGCGAATTTAGAATATTCAGATTATTCTTTAGTAATGATCAATATTATTGAATCAAGACATTATCAATATTAATACTTTGACCACTTTTAGAATAACAAATTCTAATCTTGCTATTAATTTTTCACTTATGCTTAAGTATTTTAACAAGGGTCTCTCGGCCTTCTTCTATACAGAGTAGTTATACTTGTAACAACATTTATTTTACAAGAGCCTCATTGCAGCTTTACATCAACAAGCAAACAATATCTTTGAAATTAATGCTTTAGTGGTACATTACATCAAATATCTCTAATTTAGCTGGTTAACATAGCGCTTTACGACGCCAGAGATCTCGGGTACTAATCAGAGTCTGGGCATGGATGTTCTTTGTGAATGTCCCTTTATCAATTTAATCATAACTCATCCTCATCGTAGCGAGTATCCAAACTGATGGAAAATACACGCTAAATACCAAAAATCAAATTTCGGCTTTATATTTTGGAATAGCGTTAAGCAATATAAAAAGCGTGTCATGTCTTGCTCGTTTACTGTGCGTGTTTTCAGCTTGCCATAATGAGCCATCAAGTGACCAAGCAGGTTGAGTGTTCGATTCGAAGTTTCTGGGTTCGAGTCCTGGCTTGGTCATGGGCGTTCCTTCATCTCACAGACGTAGTGTAGGAAAAATAAAGATAAGTACAAAAGCACAAGCTGTAAATAAATTAAAAATATATTTCCTTAAGCCTCGGCTGGATGTTGAAAGAAATCCAAATTTCGAGCGTGTCGTTAGTTCCGTTCTAACAACAGTACCAAGGGAACACGAGGGAGGCGCTGACGTCGCTTTCAAGAAATTCTCCTTTTTCCCAATCACAAATCCCCCATATTCTTACCATCGTTACCCAGTTTCAGCAACCCGACCTCGCTGCTTTTACGATCTGGCAGGGAGAGGGGGAGAATGAATGGTCGTTCCCACTGGCCATTGACCATTGACAGATGTGCCGAAACCCTGAAGAATAACTGTTTTCCTTTCCTTAGTTGAAAAAAACCTTACACATCGTCCTTTGAGAATAGCAGCCTATGCACTGTGAAGCTGCATGTTTCTTCTTGTTTCCGTCGGTACATTCGTTTTGTTACAGTAAAATGGCCAACTAACATAGACCTAAAATATAAATTCTCAGCTTTGGAATCAGGATTCTGTTGTTACTGTTCTCCATAGGCGTAGCTACGGGGTGTGCCGGGTGTGCCTAGGCACACCCTAATGGGCTGCTTTATCAAAGAGAATTAAAGACAGATATTTCAATAAGAGAGAAAATAAGCGGCAGTTTTGTAATAAGTTGAAAATGTCATTACTTGGTACAAACGTGTGCATTATCGCTGATGAAACGGGTGTCTATAGATTTTCGATTTTTTTATGTCATTGGAGAAAGAAGATATTTACTGCATTTTATTCTGTACTGCAGCGCTTTTCTTCTATACCTGTCACAAGCTGCACGTGTGAGAGAGCTTTCTCCAAGCTTACCCAAGTTAAAACTAAATTAAGAGCAACTCAGAAGCAGGATAGATTGGAAGCCCTGCTCTTGCTATTTGTGGAACAGGAAAAAGCTTAGTCGATTGATGTAAATGAAGATGAGTTTAAGAACATTGTACCGTTTGACAGACGTCTCTTGTTATAGATGACGTGTATTTTGAGGTATTTGTTTGTAACATTTATGAACATTTTGTGTGTGTAATTTCTATGCAATTTGATTTTTTCTACTACGTATATTCAGAAATTTTCAACACTGTCCTTTAGTGAATTTATATTCCTTTACAAACATCAGTGCAGTTAAAGAGCCAAGTGATTGTGTTGCAAAATATACTATTAAAAAGGTACAAGACCTAATTTTTTCTTTGTGCACACCCAAATATAAAGTTCTAACTAGGCCTATACTGTTCTCGTACAAGAAGCTACACACTTCGTGTTATCAGGACCTCTCCGATGGCGTAGTGGTGACGTCGTCGCCTTGTAATCAAGGGACCCCGGATTCAATACTCGGTGGAGACGTAGTGGCTCCAGTGGGGTAGCAGCCATCCCCGCAATCCCCGCAACGAGGGGGGGGGGGCGAGGTGTAGGAGCCCCACAAAGAGCTCTTAAAGTTTTTATATAATCGCAGAAATTCCACATATAGTGTCGCTTATAAAAAAATCGATTTACGAAACAGAAATCTGGTTCCCAGTAACATCATATACGACGTCTGCGATAACAAGCAGTGACGTATTATCTCAGCCAGAGGGACCCCAGTAACTTGTCATATGGGTCCCCCTCCGAAATGCAGAATTAACTTACTTGCTCGCAGATGTCCATCGATAGGAAAATATCCCTCATCTCATACCTTTGTATCTACGCAGTTTGTCGTAAACGTAGTGTAGCGTGTCAATTGTCTACAGTTATGAATCCAGTAGAAATATTCAGTTGCTCAACCAGTCTATCCTTATTTTACAATAAACATCAAAATTGTTAATTGGTAACCTTTTAGTTTTACACGTGATATTTAAAATGTAACTTCCCACCTAATATTTTCAAGGGGGTTCCCAATTCTTTTCATATTGAAATAAGAGCTGAAATGAATTTCCCATATTGTCTACACTTGTTACGTTTTACTTCAAAGGGGCCGAAAACCTCAGTTAAAGGTGGGACCCATAGTAAATTATCCCTTTGCTGTAAAGACCATTATCCCATCCTCTGCCACGCAGGGTATACAACGTATGAGTTAAATGTGACCATTATTTTGTGTAATTTTGTAAGTTCATTTTTCTTACAATTTGGCATTTTGTGGACATTTCTGTCGAACTAGTTCTTATTTTCCAATGTGTTACGATTTTTTGATCTGCAGTGTTCGAAGGGAAAATTCCTCGCTGCAAATTTCCTTGTTCGCGCTGGGGATAGAAAAAAGGAAAATTCGAGCACTGATGGTCTATTAATAAAAAGGTTCTTGTTTCATGAAAAAGTATTTAAGAAAGTATGATCACTGGTCTATCGAAAAAAGAATGGCAGCATTAAAATTATGAATAATGATGTTGAGGTCTACTAACCTGTGGCAACCTTATTTTATTTTGTTGGGTGCGGGGGGGGGGGGGGTCAGTCCTTCCAAGCTGCATTTCATGGAGTGACAAATTTTCAGTGAATAGAGTTCCTTCGCAGCTTCCTTCGCAGCTTTATTATCTATCACTCAAGACTAGAGTCCGCAGTCATTTCTTCGTAGCAGATTGACTGCGACACCAAGGGTCCCGGGTTCGAATCCCGGTCGGGCTTGGTTGTTTGTGAATGTCCATTCATCAATTTCATCATTTCATCACTCATCCCCATCTTCACAAATTAGCCAAGAGGCACAAGACGCGAAGTAAAATAAACTAAATCAAATCAAATCAAATCGTAGCAGATTGAAATTTACCTTGTGATAGGTTACTACCGACAATCTAGATATCCGGTTCAACCCCCTTTACTGAAGGTTAAGTTTGTTGCTTGAGTATATTACTCACTCAGTATTAGAAGGTTAATATGAGAGACTCTTACGTTGAATCTTGGCCTGGAGGAACCAGGGGATGGCTTAGGGGCTGAAGGCACATTTACCTCAAAGTCCAAAAGAGGAGTGTTTACTATCTTTTTACAATTCCACCAAAACAGTATTTTTTAATATCTGTGTAATATATGTAACTTCATTAAAAAAATATTTCAAGCAAAAATACAAAGCAACAGTAACAAAATATATGGCAGCGGGAAGCTTCCCCCTCCTCAAAAAGTGATTCCTGGCTGTGTCCCTGCGTTGAAGTAGAGAAAATATTTCCAGATTCTTCTTCCAGTTATTTTTCAGAGATTCAGACCATCCTGATTTAGTTTCAAGAAGGTACTACAGTGATATAAGTCGATAACAAAAAAATGGGAAGGCATAATAATTGAGGCAAAAGTTAATTTCTTGTACAACGAAGGGGAGGACAGATAACTATCTAACTATTGTACCTCCGTCCCACTCTGGTATCATAATTTTTTTTTGACACTAGGGGGGTCCCTCGATATTTTACTTGCGGGGGGGGGGGGCAAAGATCTGCGTTACCCCACTGAGTGGCTCGGATCCCACTTTAAACTATACGTCCAGTCCCGATTTGCCTTTCTGTGCATAAATTGGTCTTAAAACAAGTTTAACAAACAAACTTTTTGCTATCAGTTCACAATCATAATTGGCTGTGCTCTAATAGTTGGAGATATTGATAGATGCACGTAAAGAGTGAGGTATTTGCAAAATTTCCGGCAACTACTCTTGAAGCATCGATATATTATAAATTGTACATATATAGTCTCCCCACAATAACCAAATATTAGCAAGCAGATGGAGGACTTCCCCTTCCCTTTCAAATACCATTCTGTACATAACCACCGAACTCCGGACTTCTATTACTCAAGATTAGTCTGTCCGATACCCGGTGGAGGCAAATGGCACAGTGGTTCGGATCCCACTTTCAACTGTAGGTCCAGTCCCGATTAGACTTCCTGTGCATAAAGTGGACTTCAAACAACAAATCAATCAATCAATCAAGATTAGTCAAAAGCAGGCACGTATCAAGAAATATATTTCGGGGGGGGGGAGAGTCCGAACCAAATATCAGAAATAATAATAATATAAATGATGAAATTAAAGTATTCACATTAGATTAATGACATTAATTAAATATGTAAATTAATTAATAATGTATTATTATTTTTACTTGAATAGGCAAAAAGACGGTGTAAGAACAGGTAAGAACAGGGATATAACAACACATATTCTTTATCTAGCTTAGGTGTATCGCAAAAAAATGAAATGAGAAATGAATGTCAAATAGATCAAGGATCGAATATTTATTGAATATGAATATGGTCCTATTAAATACACACACATGGCATTTAGACGATTAAGAACGTGTTATTTATGGAATCATGTCAGCCAAGACACATTTTCACCTCACTCAAGGTCAAGGATTATGTGAATTCAATTGAAATTGTACCAATATCTACAATTGAATGTGAATGCGGGTTCCGTGTCATGAATCTAACCTTTACTGAACAGAGGCAGATTAAATATTTGGTTGAATCATAGAATACATTGCCGTAAATCCATTTCAGTGTTGGTGTTTTATTTTCATTTGGTATGAGTTCAAATTACCATTTTAATCCTTCGTTTTAAAAGTAATTCAAACACAAGAATGGTTATTGGGGGTCATTTTGAGTTTTTTCTACTTTATTACTACCTTCATTTGAATTTTTTATTTTCTAAAAATTTCGGGGGGGGCTGTAGCTCCTTTACCCATACAGCACAACATGGTTTCAGATATGTTACGGATACGTAACTCGTGAAACATTGTAACATTGCAGCAACATTGCGAAACATTACTGTGATGTTTCAGGTATGTTTCAGCAATGTAAAAATGTCCGCGAATCTAACATAACATTCGTAATGTTACAGAAACATATCAGTGCAACATTACAGAAACGTGTCAATGTAACATTGCAGAAACATGTCAGTGTAACATTACAAATACATTTCCGTAAGGTTTTGTGATATTTCAGCTACATTACAGTGATATAATTGTACATTACGGTTATATTGAATGGAATCAGTACTGTATTCACGAGTGAAATATTTAAGGGGGCCTATTGGGGTTAAGCCCCTTTACTTCAATATTTATTTGTAAATCATTTCCTGAAAATAAAATTCACAATGTTTGATACCTAATTAGGAATGATATTTAATTATATTTATTTTACCTCTCCTCAAATGACCACGTATCTCAATTGCTATATGTCAATAATTGTACAATTATTCTCGAGGGGGGGGGGGGGAAGTGCATAAAAGTACGAAATACACATTCATTCACACCAGACAACAGTTACAACTAAACAAGAAAAATACTCGTATACGCCACCAAATCCTAAACTACCTTCAAATGTGCGTAAAGTTTTACATGCAATAATAAGCTCTCCGTGGTTTTTTGCACCCTGTCACAAAGAAGGTGGGATTTGAGTGATGTGATCAACATAATGCTCCCGTCCCCTCTACTAATAGATGAGAGGCTGGAAGCATTTTAGTGTTCTATGAAATTCATCTGAAAATTCTACTCTAATGTCTCTGTATGAATGAAAACATTTTTACTGGACAGAATACATGTTCCACATGTATGGTTTTCAACCTATATGGTGTTCGAACTTTCAGAATTACACAGCAATATTCCAAATTAATTTCGAACATCACAAATTGAGCACATGTCTTCAAATATAACTTTCGGATACTAAAATTTACTATGTGACATTCTCACCTTTTACGTATCTCAAATAAAAATTCAAAATTAATGTAATAATATCCTATATACTTACATAATTGGAGAAATGTAGATACACTTTGACCACAAAACAAATTCAGTAAATGAACCAGTAACCACAACTGGGAAATAAATATCAATTCACAAGTGCAAAGTGGAGACAAGCTAAACTTTAGCAATTTTTAGGCAGTAACAATACGAATAATATAATTGAATAATAACTAAAAATTTATAAATCAATGAAAAGTTTTGACATTCTCTATAATATTAAATGTGCAGTGTGTATCACAGGTTGTAGTTACTAGTTAGAAAAATTAATTCTCTTAATGTTACTTGTGAGCAATTTACATTGAATTATTACTTCAAAGATATAATTATATGTTCTCATTTCCATTATTTTTTAATCATTTATATTTCACCAATGTTTGACTTTCAACGTTGTTATGGTCGTTAGGATGGATTGGTCAGTTTCAGAATACACTGAGAAATTGAATTAAGCTCCTTGTAATGAAGGGATTTCTGGTTCGAAACTCTGGTAGAGGCACATTGCAGTGCTACGGATCCCATTTTGATTTGTAGGTCCAGTCACGATTAGCCTATTTGTGCATAAAGTGGACTTAAAACATCAATTCAAAGAACCAAATAAATATAAATAAGCATACTTCAATACATTTTTTTACAACAGCGAGTGATCAGACAGTATCCATGTCACCATTGAACTCTAAATATTGGACATGCATCACTTCAAAGAAAAATTATTATACGTAAAAATAATATTTTTTCATAAAATATATTCTTTATTTGTCTAAATTTGTCAAAATACAATTGCTTCTGTTCTGTTAAGAAGTATTTCATTGCAGGTTCTCCGCTATAACCTCTTGTTGGAGTGCAGTAACGTTCATTTTTTCCTGAAAGGAAAAAATGTCATAATATCAATTCTGGTCAGAATTTCCATTTCAAAAAACAATATTTTGCACAGGTAAAATAAATATCTTAGCCTTGAAGAAAATTGCAAAGCAACATCAATAATTTACATTCTTGATGTCAGCACCATTCAGTTTTTTTTTATAAAATTAACCTTGGAGAATGCCATAAAACCGATTGAATTTTGGCAAAAAAAAATGCTTTTACTTCATATTATTTGCTCAGAACTAGCATAAAGATTTTTAGTGAATGCTCAATGTGTTATGTAACATCCAAATCTTTAATATTAGTGAAAATCAATGTTTCCATCTACTTTTTTAGAAAATTTCTCAGCATTCTGCAGAAAAAATGTCATATTTCATCTTTCTTTTAACATGCCAAATTAAATACAACATCTGCAACTTGTGCAATCGTGCAGTATCATAATTAGATTTTAACCATTTATTTTACTTTTGTCAATAATCCATAATTCTACCTACCTAATTACGAAGAAACGATGATTGAATGGATTTTTAGCATAAAAACAACTAAATATTACCATTTTTTTACCTCTTGAAACATAATAATAACAATTGAACCACAAATGACCTAAATGTAGTATATTAAACTTGTATTGTTTCATAGTTTTGAATTATTGTAACTTGATTACCAAATTTTGTCCAAAAATGATCATTCTTGCCAAAGAAACTAATTTTAAATCAGCCATAGAATACTTAATTACTTCTAAATCTGCATAAAAACTAACTGTTGGAGTCATAAATATCTTAGCATTGAAGAAAATTGCAAAGCAACATCAAGAATTTACATTCTTCATGTCAGCACCATTCAGTTTTTTTATAAAGGTAACCTCGGAGAACCCCGTAAAACCAATTCAATTTTGACAAGAAAAATTGCTTTTACTTCATATTATTTGGTCAGAACTAGCATAAAGATTTTTTTGAATGCTCAATATGTTATGTAACATCCAAGTCGTTAACATTAGTGAAAATCAATGTTTCCATCTACTTTTTTAGAAAATTCCTCGGCATTCCGCAGAAAAAAATTTCATGTTCCATCTTTCTTTTAACATGCCAAGTTAAATACAACATCTGAAACTTGTGCAATCGTGCAGTATCATAATTAGATTTTAACCATTTATTTTACTTTTGTCAATAATCCATAATTCTGCCTACCTAATTACGAAGAAACGATGATTGAATGGATTTTTAGCATAAAAACAACTAAATATTACCAATTTTTTACCTCTTGAAACATAATAATAACAATTGAACCACAAATGACCTAAATGTAGTATATTAAACTTGTATTGTTTCATAGTTTTGAATTATTGTAACTTGAAATCCAAATTTTGTCCAAAAATGATCATTCTTGCCAAAGAAACTAATTTTAAATCAGCCATAGAATACTTAATTACTTCTAAATCTGCATAAAAACTAACTGTTGGAGTCATAAACATCTTAGCATTGAAGAAAATTGCAAAGCAACATCAAGAATTTACATTCTTCATGTCAGCACCATTCAGTTTTTTTATAAAGGTAACCTCGGAGAACCCCGTAAAACCAATTCAATTTTGACAAGAAAAATTGCTTTTACTTCATATTATTTGGTCAGAACTAGCATAAAGATTTTTGTGAATGCTCAATATGTTATGTAACATCCAAGTCGTTAACATTAGTGAAAATCAATGTTTCCATCTACTTTTTTAGAAAATTCCTCGGCATTCCGCAGAAAAAAATTTCATGTTTCATCTTTCTTTTAACATGCCAAGTTAAATACAACATCTGCAACTTGTGCAATCGTGCAGTATCATAATTAGATTTTAACCATTTATTTTACTTTTGTCAATAATCCATAATTCTGCCTACCTAATTACGAAGAAACGATGATTGAATGGATTTTTAGCATAAAAACAACTAAATATTACCAATTTTTTACCTCTTGAAACATAATAATAACAATTGAACCACAAATGACCTAAATGTAGTATATTAAACTTGTATTGTTTCATAGTTTTGAATTATTGTAACTTGAAATCCAAATTTTGTCCAAAAATGATCATTCTTGCCAAAGAAACTAATTTTAAATCAGCCATAGAATACTTAATTACTTCTAAATCTGCATAAAAACTAACTGTTGGAGTCATAAACATCTTAGCATTGAAGAAAATTGCAAAGCAACATCAAGAATTTACATTCTTCATGTCAGCACCATTCAGTTTTTTTATAAAGGTAACCTCGGAGAAACCCGTAAAACCAATTCAATTTTGACAAGAAAAATTGCTTTTACTTCATACTATTTGCTCAGAACTAGCATAAAGATTTTTGTGAATGCTCAATATGTTATGTAACATCCAAGTCGTTAACATTAGTGAAAATCAATGTTTCCATCTACTTTTTTAGAAAATTCCTCGGCATTCCGCAGAAAAAAATTTCATGTTCCATCTTTCTTTTAACATGCCAAGTTAAATACAACATCTGCAACTTGTGCAATCGTGCAGTATCATAATTAGATTTTAACCATTTATTTTACTTTTGTCAATAATCCATAATTCTACCTACCTAATTACGAAGAAACGATGATTGAATGGATTTTTAGCATAAAAACAACTAAATATTACCAATTTTTTACCTCTTGAAACATAATAATAACAATTGAACCACAAATGACCTAAATGTAGTATATTAAACTTGTATTGTTTCATAGTTTTGAATTATTGTAACTTGAAATCCAAATTTTGTCCAAAAATGATCATTCTTGCCAAAGAAACTAATTTTAAATCAGCCATAGAATACTTAATTACTTCTAAATCTGCATAAAAACTAACTGTTGGAGTCATAAACATCTTAGCATTGAAGAAAATTGCAAAGCAACATCAAGAATTTACATTCTTCATGTCAGCACCATTCAGTTTTTTTATAAAGGTAACCTTGGAGAAACCCGTAAAACCAATTCAATTTTGACAAGAAAAATTGCTTTTACTTCATATTATTTGCTCAGAACTAGCATAAAGATTTTTGTGAATGCTCAATATGTTATGTAACATCCAAGTCGTTAACATTAGTGAAAATCAATGTTTCCATCTACTTTTTTAGAAAATTCCTCGGCATTCCGCAGAAAAAAATTTCATGTTCCATCTTTCTTTTAACATGCCAAGTTAAATACAACATCTGCAACTTGTGCAATCGTGCAGTATCATAATTAGATTTTAACCATTTATTTTACTTTTGTCAATAATCCATAATTCTACCTACCTAATTACGAAGAAACGATGATTGAATGGATTTTTAGCATAAAAACAACTAAATATTACCAATTTTTTACCTCTTGAAACATAATAATAACAATTGAACCACAAATGACCTAAATGTAGTATATTAAACTTGTATTGTTTCATAGTTTTGAATTATTGTAACTTGAAATCCAAATTTTGTCCAAAAATGATCATTCTTGCCAAAGAAACTAATTTTAAATCAGCCATAGAATACTTAATTACTTCTAAATCTGCATAAAAACTAACTGTTGGAGTCATAAACATCTTAGCATTGAAGAAAATTGCAAAGCAACATCAAGAATTTACATTCTTCATGTCAGCACCATTCAGTTTTTTTATAAAGGTAACCTCGGAGAAACCCGTAAAACCAATTCAATTTTGACAAGAAAAATTGCTTTTACTTCATATTATTTGCTCAGAACTAGCATAAAGATTTTTGTGAATGCTCAATATGTTATGTAACATCCAAGTCGTTAACATTAGTGAAAATCAATGTTTCCATCTACTTTTTTAGAAAATTCCTCGGCATTCCGCAGAAAAAAATTTCATGTTCCATCTTTCTTTTAACATGCCAAGTTAAATACAACATCTGCAACTTGTGCAATCGTGCAGTATCATAATTAGATTTTAACCATTTATTTTACTTTTGTCAATAATCCATAATTCTACCTACCTAATTACGAAGAAACGATGATTGAATGGATTTTTAGCATAAAAACAACTAAATATTACCAATTTTTTACCTCTTGAAACATAATAATAACAATTGAACCACAAATGACCTAAATGTAGTATATTAAACTTATATTGTTTCATAGTTTTGAATTATTGTAACTTGAAATCCAAATTTTGTCCAAAAATGATCATTCTTGCCAAAGAAACTAATTTTAAATCAGCCATAGAATACTTAATTACTGCTAAATCTGCATATAAACTAACTGTTGGAGTCATAAACATCTTAGCATTGAAGAAAATTGCAAAGCAACATCAAGGATTTACATTCTTCATGTCAGCACCATTCAGTTTTTTTATAAAGGTAACCTCGGAGAACCCCGTAAAACCAATTCAATTTTGACAAGAAAAATTGCTTTTACTTCATATTATTTGCTCAGAACTAGCATAAAGATTTTTAGTGAATGCTCAATATGTCATGTAACATCCAAATCGTTAATATTAGTAAAATCAGTGTTTCCATCTACTTTTTTAGAAAATTCCTCAGCATTCCGCAGAAAAAATTACATGTTTCATCTTTCTTTTAGCATGTCAAGTTAAATACAACATCTGCAACTTGTGCAATCATGCAGCATCATAATTACATTTTAACCTTTTATTTCATTTTTATCAATAATCTATAATTCTACCTACCTAATTACGAAAAAATTATGAATATAGTATATGGAGGGCATCACAAGCCTCATGAGAAACAAAACTATACAAGACTACATGAGAGAGAAAGAGAGAGATGATTAACATAAGTGAGTAACCTAACAAGTGATTAAGAGAGAAATATAATTAGGAATTTAGTTTTGTCACACAAAAAAATATGACCGTGGCTGTGGTGCTGCCGTAGATTTACATTACGTAACGATGTCACAGAACAAATTAGTTGATTCGTAATTTTATTAGATAGAGGCTCTGAACGTAACAACTTACGTGGTATTCTACGCCTCTTCACTACGCACAGGGAAGTGAGAAACAACATCTTTTAAAAAGAAGAGGACAAATTTTGTGCAAAATTTAGGGGGATGGGTCATATACCGTAAACGAAAACTATATAGCTATTTTTAACAGTACAAACATGCAGGGAAATACTTTGCGTCTCGACCATTCACTTTTTCACTACACACAACGCAGGCAACTTATTTCTCGCGATTATAGTTTCATGAGGTGGAGAAGTTCAGTGCTTCTTTACGTCCACATATTTTAATTAAACAAACAAAACAAAATACTTCTTTAAACACTGGCTTGAACTGCCTTGTTTCCACTCACTTTTTCACACACTTTGCACATACAGATTAAATATATAGCGTGCATAAGTATAACACAATTAAACACACTTTGGCATTAATAATATTCAACTTACCACTCAATAAACAACATTATTCTTCATAAGATGTGCACGACTCCCGGTCAGGGTTGAAGGTAACAACATGGCCGCCGCAGAAAATGTCCTGGATGGCCGCCACGCATGCATGATGACTGAATCCAACGTTGCGGAAATGTCTCTGAAACATTTCTCAGAGATGTAAGAAAAATGAGACGTTGCAGAAACTAGACAATGAAACTATAACATTGCAATGTTTCAGAAACAAAACTGGGACTTCATGTGATGCTTTCTGTAACGTCAACGCGAAACCAGAATGTTAGAAACATAAATGAGAGATTGTAATATTTCTGAAATATGTCTGAAACTTGGTGTGCTGTATGGGTAGCACCCCCTCTGCGTATGGCAATGCCCTCTGGATCTCCCTCCCCTAAATAGTCCTCGGCTCAAAAGTGACAGAAAAGCCAAGGTGAATTCCTTTTTATAATCTCTAATTCTCCGAAACTATTCTTTTTGGAATGAAAAAATAGAGATTAAAGTTGATTTCCAAAAAAAGAAGAAGAAGAAGAAGTATTGAAGGACAATAACAGGGAAGTTTTCCCTTTGTAAAGTCGGCTGGGCGTCTCACTGGCCTGCTGGAAACTAAGATTAGGTTCCTGGACGTGTTTTGTGAGGTCGGATTTTTGCGGCCTTCTCTCTTCATAAAGCGGCTCTTTGGTTCACCCATTCTCAAATAAACAGGTACCATTGAAGGACGACACCCCAAGGGGCGGGGGAGGCTAAAGGAGGCTGGAGCGTGATGCTTAAAAACCAAAGGATAGAGAATGAAAGTGAAAATAAAGATTGATTGATTGATTTGTGGTTTTAAGTCCACTTTATGCACAGAAAGGCTAATCGGGAGTGGACCTACAGGAAGAGGAAAACCAACCAAAACAGACTATAATAACAGAGTGAGGGGTGGATTGAGAGAAATGAAGATAAAATTTGCATTGCGTGCTTGCTTAACTTTTCGAAGGCATTGAAACATTTCTCACGATGGAGTGAGAAAAGGAACAAAGAAAAGAAACAGTACAGAACGATAAAGAGATAAAGGAAGGAAGAGAAACAAAAAGATTGGCATGCAGAAAAAACTATAGAAAGAGAGAATGAGAAACAGAAGCAAAAGGTAGAAAGCGAAATAGAGAACGAGCAAGTGGAGGGAGAGAGAGAAAGAGAAGGGCAAGAAATGAAGGAAGCTCTATATCTGAAGAGCCAGGGAGAGAGAGCAAAGAACGCAGGAGGGAAAATGGAACAAGACCTAATCGTGAAAAAGATACTATGGTTTTACACACACAGAGATAAAAGAGTTATAAATAAAAGTTAGTTTTCTGTATTACAAGTTCTAGACTCTCCCAAGTATCATTCCAGCTCAAATGAGGCGAAAAAAAGTCGCCCTAGTTTCGAGTGTAAACGAAATTTTAAAATTTTACTCGCTAAACTGCTGGAAAAGGAACACAATTCAATTGTATTCAAATATTATGCATTACTAAGGAGGGCTTCCCAGGTGGCTTAAAAGTAACACCTTGTAATCAGAGGGCCCCGGGTTCAATAGCCGGTGAAGGCACGTCTCTCCCGAAGGAGTGGTTTGGATCCCACTTGTAACTAAATATTAAGATTTCACCAGATTTCTGACTGTGATGCACCGCAAGTTCATAAGTCCTATATGCTCGAATGTCAGTTAATGAATGAATGCTTCCTTAGTTAATGTTACCAATGTCAAGTCACTGTTCAAATTAAAGGGGATTCCAGGTAAGTTTCTCCTGTCCCATTTTCCCCAGCCTCTACATCTTCCAACTAGTAACATAAATTTTCCCCTTCGTAAATTTTCTGTTATTTTTGTGTAATTTGTCTTTTAATTTTTAGGTTCATTTAACGCCGACTCGTCAGTCAAAATTGTCAATTTTTACATAATCTTACATTAATTTTTGTATTAAGTCCTATGTTATGTACAGATAGGCTAATTGGGATTAGGCCTACAGTTTAAAGTGGGACCCTAACCCGGGAACCCTTGATTACAAGGTGATAACGTTACCACTATGCGATCGGGGAGATCATTAATTTCAGATGAAATTCATGGTTTGGAAATAAATTTATTAAAATTTTGTTACTCCACACCAAACTCACACAGAGCATTGTCGTCCTATTAAATTTTGCGCTTTACGTTTTATAATAATAATATGATGATGATGAACGTTAATTTAAATGTTTATTTTATTATTTAATTTGAGCCTCAATAAATTAAAATAAGTCAGTTCTTGGGTCTCAGATTTAGTATAAGTATAATTATTGTATTAGGTAAAAACAAAAGTCAAAATGCGAAAATGGGAATCTCTGAACCACCCTCTTCCATCCTACATTTTCTTCAATTCCCATAATGATGCATATAACCTAGATATGTAAAAAAAAATCGGAGAGCATCACAGAGTAAGTCAACGAAGTAACTGGCTTTCTTGTTTCGGATCAGACTTGTACGAACCGACGTAATTTGTGTAAACTAAGTGAAGGCGATTCACTTCCTCGACTTCCAAGACTGTCTGTCTTGTATTTTGAAAGTAGCCACCCACTGAAGGAATGAATGCACTTCCCTGAGTTTCCAAGGTCTTTGCGCGGACAAAACATAAACCAGATGTCAAAGCAAGATAAGTTTACAAATTGCGGTGTGAAACCCTCCCCACCCCTCCCCCTCCTCCTTTCCCAGCGGCACATGACCGGTCCCGCAGATGGGAGCATACACATTCAGAGGGTTGCTTGCCCAGAAACGACAGCAGCGCCATAAGCGGAAAATCCTCGAACTTGCAGAAGGCGTGGGAACTAAATACTTGTCTCTCTTTTAATAAAATTATGTAATTTCTGTTGAAGATATTGTGCAAACGCTTGGAATTATCTATATAAATTCACGACACTAAGATGCACAATATTGAACTTAAATGCTAAAATGGTTTAAAACTCTTCAAACGCCCCATTTAAAGCTGCTTTCAGATCCAATTAATGCTGAATTTCCAATTTTTTGTACGCCAAACTAGAATCCCAAATTGATTTTTTTATCATTACATCCCTCCGTGTATCCTTCTAGAAAAGCCTTGCAGAGTATCATCGAAATTGGAAGCATATGTTAGGAGATTTTGTCAATAGAAAGAGAAGCAGTTTTCAGCTGTTGAGAGAAACATCCAGCCGAGGCTTAAGATTACGTGTCCTTTGTCGCATAACCTCCCTACGTGATCTCTCCTTCGGCGCCCAGTCCTCGGTCGCAACAGCCAAGCCCCAGAAGTTGAGGAGGGGAAGGGGGAGACTACGCTACGGACTGGGACGTATACAAACGGAGCCACGTCCGGCGACAATCGGTCCTCGGTTGTCACAGTCACGTGATCGCCATTTCAGGAGGGACTCTGCGCTGCATGAGAATCAGCGGGGGGAGATGGAGAAAAATCTCCCGGAGGAGGAGGCTGGGAGAGATCTCGGGAACTTAGAGACTTCCTGCGAAGGAATCGATGAGACGTCGAGCAGGGAATGAGCGTGCTCCTGACGTGGAATGATCACGGGGAATAACTAACAATTTTCACTCCAACCCTTCAAGGTAAAAAAGAGTTAAAACAACTTAAGAAATTTTTATGAAATTTAACTACTTTTCCTAACAGTTTCAATGCCATGCTTTATAAATAAGCTATATAAGCACATATTTATATAAATTAAGAAAATTACTATTAAAAATGAAAATATAAAATAAATGTTAAAATAAGTAGAATGAATTAATTGAATATTTCAAGAACCACTCCTTATAAATTTATATACTCCTAGTCCACCAATTAATTCACTTCACCCACAATCCATGGATTTAATATAAGCACCCCAACAATAAATGAACTATTAATTAAACCTCCAGAAGACAAATAAGGAAGAGATCACATTTAGACGGCTGCATATTCTGCCTTTTACCTACCCACTGCCCGCTTGCACGCGATAACAGGTTTACCTGCTCGCCTGCCCACGGCAACGAGTCGACTTGCGTCTTTACCCGGGTTCTTCGTCTTCCAGGCGCTCTGCGCTTACAAGGTAACTGGGCATTCAACAAGACCCGGGCGCCTGCAAAACCTGCTGGAAGGAAACAGCCCTCCGGCAGCGTGTCGCTCCAGGTGTTTCATCACCACGTGGACGGCTGCAGCCAGTGTTGCCTACTTACGTAGCTACTAAATCATACGAGGTCCTAGGAGGAGCTTCTTCTCCAAGGAGAATTTATACACTTAGCGATTTCAGTTCAGCGTAAGCAGTTTTTATCTTATTGCCAGGAAATGCACGCAGTATTACAGCTTCATTTATTTAAATGAATGATCGAGGAAACAAAAATCTCCTCACTGAAAACTAATTGCTTTTCATTGCATGGTGCCTTAACCAGGCACGCAGTGGCGCAACCTTAGGGGGTAGGGTGCATTGCTCACAACCTTGGACGGAAATTAAGTCTAGCGGAAGGGTCAGGGTGGGGGTCAAACATTAAAGTACAAGAAAAAACAGACTAGCAGAATTTAAGAGTAGCAGGGCTAAAGGGTACTCAAGATGGAATTAATTTTCATATTTTTCTTGCATTTTCCTTCCAGACGGCCAAGGGCACCTGCAGAGGGGGAATGGAGGGGTAATTGCAACCCCTTGATTTCAAATTTTATGAAAGTAGAAATATATTATAAAATATTATACAGTCTCATCAAGTTCAATGCCGTAGGAAAGGGGTAGCGGGAGTCGGCCCTGAGCGCCGAACGATCTAAGTGAGAAAAGTTTTAAAACAGAGAATGCTATGGCGGCCCGTGATATTATTGGCTATTAATGTTTGTTTGTTATGAGTTGGATGAATTGATTATGTAATACGTCGCTCCATGTGAAAATAAAATATTGTAGATGGAAATTTTACATGCCATATGTATGTACATTCGGAATGCATTTATCATGCACTTTCTTTCTTTCGAAAACAGTTTGTGTGCTTGTTTTCCATTATTAGCTAATGTGAAATTGACGTGTTGGAAAAAAAATATTTCCAATCCTCTGTTTCAACACAAATGCGTGAGAACCGACTTCTACCCTCTTTTTGCATGATTTATGAGGATAATAATACCTTTCATGCTACTTTATTACTATTATTGCGATTGTTGTTGTTGGCACGTTTATCCAAGTACTTGCCCCCCCCCCACCCCAAACGACAATGCCCCTGGCTGGCTACGGCCCTGGTGTTCGCAGTAGAACAGTGTGTTGTTCGACTCGCGACCTCAGCGTCGAACGTGACATGTTTCAGTCCTGCCCTATATCACTATATATACGTATATTGGTTGTTTACGACATATACTTATGGATCCTGTGCCACGGAAAACCTATTTCAATGTGTGTGTGTAGGGGGTGGGGAGTAGCAACAGTCGTAATCTAATTTCATTGGTGATGTGGCTTACGAAGCTTTGAGTTCCGTTTTTTAAGTAGTGAAAATCTATTGCAGTTGGCAACACCGCAGAACGGTGTGGCCCCGGTGCAGTTTCTACTCGAAGCAACTACGTCATGCAGAGGGAGGGGTCTGCAGTTGATGGAAAGAACGAACTGAGACCTACTAGGTATCGTAAGACTGCGGGTACCCGGCGGGTCTACAATGCCTGCCAGGAACGATCTGTGCAGGTGGGCATGCAAGCTGCTCAAGCGAGGGTGTTGCGCAGGTTGCATGGTATTTTAGGAGCGATGTCTCGCGAACGGGTCTGCTCCGGGTCTTGTGCAGGCCTCTGATCACATTCCACCCAGTATAGATTCAGATCATAATCAGTGGATTCATCGTTCGATCTCCTGTGAAAGCACATTGTACAGTGGTTTCAACCACACTTTAAACTGTAGGTCTAGTCTCAGTTGTCCCATCTGAACAAATTATTTGAATGCGAAAGATAGCAATAGAATGACAGAGTATGAATGTAAAAAAATAAATCTCGATATAAATAACGACAATTAAAGAACAAGTGCGAACAAGATACGAGAAATAAGTACTAATTAGGAATCAGAGCACAGAGTACAGTGACATGAGCGAAAGAGATTGAAATAGAGAAGAGAAGATTTTGTAGGAAATACACATTAATTTGACAAAATTAACCATGACTTAATGAAATTTAACAGAATAGAAACATAGGAATAAAAGCAAAGCAGGAAAAGTGCGGACGCAATGCTATTGAGCGGAGTAAGACCGAAAAGCGGAACTGGAAGAATGAGACAACGATCCTGCTCGCCCCAACTCTGGACCCTTGCTTTTTCTCATGCAATTAGGAAATGTTACTAATATAGTTTATAACTTCTCAATAGTTGAAAGGCGATAATGAATGAAGAAAATGAAAAAAATAAGAAATGGTATAAGAAAAACTGAACTGGAATAACGGAAAGCAAGCCGAAGTTATATCTAAAATACGTGAAGGAATAATTGTACGAAAGGTAAGCCAAACATTTAAATAGTACTTTTGACTAGACAGAGTCTCAAATCAAAATCTGCACTAAACAGAAGCGAATCTTATTTAAAACTGCAAAGCTGCTTGCTTTGCTGATGTTAAAGGTTACGTGGGTGTTCAGTCCTCACCCTTACTGTGGCGTCATCTGCAGAGTTGAGTTGCAGAATTGCGTTTTGAGGAAAGGTCAAAACATCCATGAGAAATGTTTTCCGATAGTTTCTTCTCCGTAAACATACAGTTCTTGGTGCTGCCGTAGCATGGGAGGTGTTTTGTGCTTCAAAACCTTGAAAACAAGGATTGCTCAAACATCGTGTTGGCGAATGTTATTATTTAGAGGTTTGGAAGCATACAAGCATGAAACCCTCTGTCCTCAGACCAAATCCCATTCCCAGACAGTGTAATCCGTCGAATCTAGGCGAAACAGTCTACAGAATACAACGTTCTCCTATTTGAGATCATAGTCTGCGGTTTGCCTCGATGCATGTTTACGGGAATAGCTTGCATCGAAGCAACTTCACTGTGGCCTACGGTTAAGACCTTTACCTAGTAGGATTGGATTAGGGAACAAATTCGAACTTTTTTCTTGCCCAAATACCCTACCTTTTATGAAAAAAGGATATGCAATATCCGAAAATGACCTTAAAAATGCTCTTCTAACAGACAACGTTTAGACTTTACAGGTATATTTAAATATATATGGAAATACACATAAGCAGTCTACGTTCCGCATAGTACATCTCAATTGAACAGTAGTATGCCGACCTCCGTGGTGGAGTGGTTAGCACAGCGCGCTACGATGCCAGGGGTACAGAGTTCGAATCCCGGCCTGTGTTCTTTGAAAGTGTCTCTTCATTAATTTCATCACATCATCACTCATCCCCATCTTCGCGATTAGTGAAAAGTGGCAGAAAAGGAAAGTAAAATAAACCATATCAATCAATCAATTTAACAGTAGAATTATTAAATGTTCATATTGTCAAGATTTGTTACGAATATCTATAATCTAAGTTCAAAAGTATATATATGTAGACACAAACACGTACGTACTTGAAATGATGAATACCACATTAAGCTGACTTCAAAGTTGAAACATGCTTGTCATATCAAATGATCAAGCTTGTTTCAACCAATTGATATCAGCTTGCAGCACCTTGGATCAACCAAACTAGTTACTACGCTTTGCCAATGCAACCTAAAATCTCACATCACGAAGAATATGACGCAAGAAACAAGCTAACTTCCAATCCATGATAAGCTGGACACAAGTTGTTGTGCTATCTGGGAATGCTGTCCTTTCAATGGTTTTCTCTCATATATTCACAGTCAGGGCCTCCCCGATGGCGCAGTGGTAGCGTCGTCGCCGTGTAATCAAGGTGTCCCGGGTTCGATACCCAGTGGAGACACATGGCACAGTGGTTCGGATCCCACTTTAAACTGTAGGCCCAGTCCAGCATTGCTGTGCATAAAGTGGACTTAAAACAGCAATTCTACAATATATTCACAGTTGCTTTGACGAACGAACCGAGTCCAATAGTCCCTGCTACGTTTCAGGCACAAATGATACTTCGTTTTGTTCAGTATACTTTGTGCTAAAATCCTGATGGTAAAAAATCCGCGATCAGAAGAAGAAAAAGGGGAAGAATATACTTTTTACACGAAATTTGAAATTCATCTGACCCCCACGCAGGCTACGCTAGGACGTGAATCTCCAAAAGGTACCCGCATAATGGGCACCATGAACGTCGGAAGGTCGTACTTGTATTGCCAAATGTGTGTTTTGAAACAACAAAGAAATATCACAATTTTTCGGACATTGCCCCCCCCCCCACAAATACTAACAATGAAATTAAAATTTGGTATGTGTTAATTACATACCTTAATCCAAGTTATAGTATGTTAAAAAGTTACACACTTCAAGAAAAAGCTGCTTGTGGTGCCGGTGTCACAAGCCGTCCTTGAGGGAAATACTTGCTGTGACACCCGTGTCTTTTAAGGGTACATATTCAGCGGCTTTAGCCGTTCACCGTCACCGTCTCTATAGGATTTTCTGTTATCTCAGTCCAAACCCGAACGAAAGGCCATCTTTCCAGGTGGTTGCCAACTTGGGCTGCCAGTCGCTTCATCCTTCCGGCACTAACTCCAGAAGAGGCCGTCCTTCAACCTACAGATATTGAGGCTGGAATCAAGGCGCCTTTCGTTTAGAACTCTCGTTTCCTCACCATAGTTCCTCTTGTCGCTGGTGAAACCCGAACGAAATCAAATTAATTCCAATTATTATACAATTAAATACATATGTATACAATAAAGATTTAAGAAGCACATTCCACTCCACAGGTACTGGTTGAAGACTTTGGCAACAAAGCTCCAAGTCTCTCGAAATGGAACGCACAAGAGGCGTACATCGTCAAACTACAACATCTGCAACGAAACGGAACTTTTCAGGAACATCACAATATTTTGAAATAAGAAAACTTTGTACTTACTCCAGGTGCGACTTCTGCACGTCGAAATCTTTGAAGGTGACCTCCACGATCTGGTCCTTGCTTCCGATGAATGTGTACAGGAGACAGTTGATATTGTCGTCGTAAGGTTTCGGGTAATCGGGACTCGTAAACATTCCGTAGGCTTTGTTGTAGGTTCCGGAAAACATTAAACACTCGCACCCTGAAAAGAAGAACAGTTATTGGTACGTGGAAGAGGCAAAGAGCATTGCATTACAGCTCAACCAACATGAGAAAACTCCGGTAACTGCAGTTCTGCTGTTCAATGACGCTCTGGCGTCTGGACCTAAGGCCAGCATAATCCTATGTAGAGTTGTGTGTTTTGTCCATACATGTTCCATTACAGTCGCAGCTTTTAGTTCTGAGAGACAAGTTTTCATTTTAGCTACAATAAAGCCGTGAGCACCGTATAATGCGATGGGTGCAAAGAATCCAAGTGTTGACGCACCCAACAGTAAATAGATCACAAACTGATGTGGGGTTCGACATTCCATCAATTTGCCTGCGAACTGAAGCCATTGTCAAATTACCTCCTCCATTCTAAACTTGCTGGTGTGGCAAGCATGCATACATACTGGATTTTAATTGGAGGAGAATAGTTTTAGGCTTCCAGAAAGCAGGAAACGACTACTCTTCACTGGTGGGAATGTGTGGAGGAGGCGCCATTTTTAAAATTACAAAAAAAGCTCACTTGATCAATGTTGTAGCCTTGATATAGTTTTGTACTAGGGAAGTCAGTAAATTCGGGATTAAAATTACCACCTGAGCGCTAGTGTCGCTTCCAATATGGCCGCTATATGTAGGATAAATCTTTGTTTGAATTCAGTATTAGTACGTCTGTGGTAATAGCAGCGTGTTGTCATGGTTGGTATGGAAGAAACATCTAAATTACGCAATCTTTTTTTAATATTGCGAATGCAATGTGAATTCCAGGAACTATTACGAAGGTGAAGCTGTGCTGGGAACGAAGCATTTAATTATGATAGACAAAAATAACACGAAAAACGCAGACGACACTAATGTAAAAGGCACTGGTTCTTCAAAGCAGTGCTGTTTCAACTGCAGCTCAGAAATGATTTGAAAATAAAGCAATTCACCTGTGTTTGGAAAGCTTGTGCAGGAATAAAATGTAAACATGCCGTTGCAGTTCTTCCCCAAAAGAGGCAGGCTTGTTAAACAACACAGGATAATAATAATAGAATTCACAATTTCATCGAGGCTATCTTCACTGAAAGAGGTCTTAATTACTAAATGAAACAGCAACATTAGCATGTAGATTTTCTTTTTCTGGTTACCTTTATGATTGCAGACATTAATTAATCCTCAAACTATTTTCATCTTCGCACTTAAGCGACCTGCACCTGTTACAAATTTACTATACATAATACATTGCTTTCGAAAAAAAAGTTTTATTCATAAATAACAATTTAAAACTTTACTTTCGTGGTAATACAGTAAACCCTTGTTAACACAAACTCGCTTAAGACGAACACTCGGTTAACATGAACAAAATGTTGATCCCGGCAGGAATGTATTATATCTTATAGAAAGTTGTATCGGTTAACGCGAATTTCGGTTACCACGAATTAAGAACTGTTTTTTTTAGTCCGTTGCGTCATTAGATCTCATTTAACACAAACTTTCAAAGTTTTTCATAACTTTTTTTCTGTTGTTCCTCTGTCGTTCCTCTGCTAGGTATGTAAGAAATCGCTCAACAATCTCTAACATCTTCTCAACAATCAACTTATACAGTATTGTAACCAACAGATTCAGATCATCAATGTGCTCAAATATGTTTTTCTATTCTTTAAAACATAACTAGTAACATCAAGATTAAAACTTGGGTGCAATTGCTCGACAATCGCGATCTTCGCGTCAACAATGAGCTTATACGTATTTAACCAACAAATTCAGTTGCGTGTTCAGATGTGTTTTTCTATTCTTTAAGACGTAGTCAGTACGAGTAACATCAAGGGCCTTTGGATCAAGGCATTATTGCTCTTATGAAGAGGTCTTATCGTATCTTGCGAAAGCGCAATATAAGGGAATTTTTCACCAAAAAATGATCTGAGAGTACTTTTCTAAAAAGTTAATTACTGTATTACTGTACTAGTGTTTTCTATGACGACATACATAATACGTATTGTAAATGGTTAATGTGAAGAAAGAACTGTATTGCAACAATAAAATTTGAGTCCCCGGTTAGCACGATTTTTTTTAACGCAAACTCTTGAATTTTCGGTCCCTTGGGATTCGTGTTAACGAGGGTTTATTGCAGAATCATCTTTGGGAAATAAAGTGAACAGAGTCGTGTATTCTACGCAATTTCCTTGCAGCATTTCAATGTTATCCACCATGCCAATCTTATGTCAATCAATTCTGTTTTCCCTGATTTATTTACATATTTCATTTTGTTGATTCCACGGGGTGGAAACACATGTAAACATGTCCTGACCCAGAAAACGATTTAGAGCAAAACAAAACTGAACAGTAGGCTAGGCGTTACTCTTTCGAACGTTTCCCATGCTATGAACGACTTCAACACAACATAGTATCCTACATAGAGTAGTTCCGGAAAATCCTACCAGATGGCATATCGGATAATTTTAATCGCGGATAGGTCAAAAACTGAGGAGGGATAGCTAAAAATACAGGGTGGTGCACGATATGATCCACCATTTGTTTTTTGTTTTTTTCAGATCTGAGATGAGGAATGACGTCATGTGTGCCAGCAGCAGTTGCAGTAGTCATTGGAAATATCGTGTGATGAAAACTGAAGTGTAGTGCATCCACCTGTCCCCAGGGGGCTAGAGTATACAACATGGCGGACAAAGAAAGACTTACGACGGAACAGCGATCAGCAACTGTGCTATTTTTCCGAAACAAAGAGCATTGTGGGGACTCGGAGGTGCTTTCGTGCACATTTCCAAACTCGGTGGGCCCCCCTCGAGTAAAACGATACACAAACTGCATGAAAAGTTTCTAGTGGAAGGAACAGTACTGGAATCAAAGTGTGATCGTCGTAAACCTGTGCGTTCGCCTGAGAATATTGAAGCCGTCCGCGTCGCTGTGCAGAGAAGTCCTGGCAAATCGACCAGAAAAGCAGCAACACAACTTGGGATATCAAGACGTTCTGTTCAAAGGATTCTTAAAAGTGATCTCCACATGTATCTGTACAAGATTACCGTGGTGCATAAACTCACAAATGAACAGAAATAGAAGAGATTGACCTTCGCTAATTGGGCCGGGGGTAACAATGCAACACTGTACAACGTGTGGTTTTCTGACGAGGCGCACTTCCATTTGGCTGGTGTGGTTAACAAACAAAATGTGCGCTTTTGGGCAGCTGAGAATCCACGAATGCTTCATGAAAAAGTTAGCCATGCACCGAAGGTTACGGTCTGGGCCGCTATCTCCAGTCACGGTCTGATCGGACCCTTTTTCTTTGAGGAGACAGTAAACAGTGAACGTTACTTGACCATGCTCCGCAATAGCTTTATTCCACAGCTTCTTGCCACAGCTTTACCGTTCAATACGCAGTGGCTTATGTAAGACGATGCAAGGCCACACACAGCAAATATTGTGCTGGATTTTTTGCAGGACATTTTCAATGTTCGTGTAATTTCAAACAGATTTCCTGATCGTTTCGCTGGGGGACAATCCTGACCCGCATATAGGCCAGATCTCAATCCCTGTGATTATTTTCTTTCGGGTTTTTTGAAGGACAAGATTTTCGAAAAAAATCCTCAAGATTTAATGGAACTGCGAAGACTTATTGTTCAGGCTTGCAGTGAAATTACGGAACCCATGTGCCATGGGTAATGGAAATATTAGTGTTTGCTTGACCAAGGTTAAAAGTCAAAACGGTGGCCATATTGAGCATGTATTGCAGTAGTACGTTTTTCCAAAGTGTAACCTTTGTGTCATTTATGTTTCATTGAGAGATTCTTTATAATATAGTTTTTATTCAACAACAAAATGGTGGATCATTTCGTGCGCCACCCTGTAGTAATGTGTAGTTTCTAAAGGCGTCATTATATGCCAGCACAATCCAGTTTGATGATATTCAGTTAGCAATCGCTAGATAGCAGACGCACGCATAGGGAGCTCAGTTTAAAAATGGCGACTATACTCGAGGACTGTACGTAGAGATGGTACGGGTGGAGGAGATGATTCGAGCTGACAGGCGAGTGACGATAGACAGTATATCAAGTACAATAGGTTTAGCCTGCAGCATAATATAAGATCATTTGAATTTCCGAAAAGTGTGCGCACGGTGGCGGCAAACGTTTCGCAGATGAAGATGAAGATGTTGAAGGTGAGGTGCAATTGTGGCTGGGACAGCAGCACAACTGATAAAGAGATGGGATAAGTGTATCAATGTTGGTGGAGATTATGTTGAAAACTAACAACGGGTTTCAAGTCAGTATCTCATTTAGTATTTTTTTTATAAACGTTTGTGACCTACTTACTGACTACTGGCTACCTATGTATGTCAATGAATCAATCAATCACCCTTATCGTTAGGATTAACCCAGGAGGTAGAAAAGCGGTGTAAATAACGGAAATCGAGAAATGGATTGTTACTGTTTAAAGAGTGATTGTGTATTTAATGATGGAAAACTTCTCGCCCAATTGGTTTCTAAATCGACGTCGTCTTCGTGGCCTTCGAAGGAACCGATGACGTCAAAGACTCCAAACAGAAGAGCAAAGGAGAAGGCATCCTCCCAGAGGGATCAGAGGAGAATAAAGATGAGTCCGGGCAAAGTGCCTAAGCGTTACGCTCCCCCATCCCCTTCTCCGGTCTGTAACCCTGGGTATTGAAAACACGCCCTGCCACCGAGCGTTGGCAAACAGAGACTGCAAACTTCGAATGAACTTCGGCTGCCAAATATCTGCTTACTTGGAGGAAACTTCGAGAGTTCTCGGCCCGTGACGCATCGAGCGACGATATTTGGAAGCGGGCGAAACGACGCGCAACTTACATGGTGTTGTAGGCACGGGGGGGTTAAGAATGGAAGAGTTCGCACCTTTTTCATAATTTGCAATAGGTAGAGAGGTTCGTTCCAAGCAAGATAGAACTGCGGGAGAAATTCGTGTCGTTTAAGAAGCCTTGTTTTTGCATGGACTCTTTCGGGCTATCGTATCTTACTACACAATACACGCTCCGTGGACAGGTCCGTGTTTTCCAGGCCTCTATAACACAACACTCCCTCCAGTTTAGTCGATATGCACGTGGTACAGCGAGAGTGTAGTGTCAATATATTTAAAAAAGTAATTGATTGGTTTGCTTTATATTACGTTGAAATTGTGTCACTCTCGGTTAATCGCGAAGATTTATAAAGGGGCATCTCACAAGGAACACCATAAACAAATTAAATTTCACTAATTTAAACAATAATTTAAATATTTAATGAAACTGTAATATAATTTAAGGCAAATCACTACCAGACCTCGCAGGCCGAAAGAAATACAAAGAATTTCAACTCGGCAAGGCTCTGTCACGTCAAATCCTTTGCTCATACAACTTAGGTGTTTAGCCAATGGCAGAGCTTGCTTAATTCATATCATAATTCAGCCCACAGGTCTAGATGACGTCATTACATGAGCCATACAACATTTCATAATGCTTAGGCCGGGATTTGAACCCGGGACTTCTGGTGTCGTAGCACGCTTTGCTAACCACTTTGTCAGGGAGGTTGGCACAAGTTAAAAGACACAGACTTGCCTTCGAAGAGGGCCCATAGAGTTCCAATCCCGCGAAATGTATAGATGTGATAAATTCAGAAAATAACCGTGGGGGAAATTTGGAGCAGCAAGGGACAGTAAATTAATACAAGGAAATTTGATTAGCCACGGAAGAAAGGTGTGCTGATTTCTTTGTGTATTTCCCCTTCAATATGAAAAAACACTCTACACTTAATAAAGCTGATGATGATATGTTGACCAACGGCGACAACGCAGGGGCCATCCATTATTGATTCATTTGGTACATCTTTTCTGCCACTATTGGCTAATTACGAAGATGAGGATGAGTGATAATAAGAGATGAAGCGACAATCACAAAGAACACCCATGCCCAGAACGGGATTCGTACCCGCTGCGCTAACCACTCCGCCATGGAGGTCGGCAACAGAAAACATGAATTATGGAAATAAAAACAACGGAACTCCGAGTCGATGTAAATAGAATTCCGAATGCACCAGCCGAGTGAAATGAAAACCTTAGGAGTCCAATAAATATTGTAACGCAGACATTAGGTATCAACTGTTCTTTACGAAACGACTTCAAGACTGCAACACTAATGAAGTGACCTTCATAACGCCATTTTTGTTATTTTAAAGATGGCGCTACCTGTACACACATGCACCATTGAAGAGGAGTGGTTTCTTGCCCTCTGTCAGCCTAAAACGTACAGAAATTTATCGGCAAATGAAAATTCTATATCTCCGTGCATGCTTACCACACCAGCAAGTTTACTAATGGAGAAGAAAGTTCGACAATGGCGTCCGTTCGCAGGCAGATTGGTGGAAAGGCCTTCGCACTGGCTCATAAGTGGACCCCAAAGACTTATTCTTCTTAAAGTATACAGGCACTGACTCAAAGTTGAAAGTATATGTAGATCAGCAATAGGTCTGTGCTAAGATCCAGCAAACTTGTGCAACCGTACATGCAGAAATCTACTTGATAAGAGACAAAAACACTTTTGAGGTCTCCCTTGTAAGCTAGAAACTTTGAGAGTAATGTTCTGTGAAGCTAATACCACCGAGGACCCACAAAGTAAAAGAATAGTACTTAAATAACGAAACAGGGCGATTCTTCATCTTATGTAGCGCTGGATACCACTCAATTTTTCTGCTCTCCACGATATCCCCTTTCTTCTCATTTTCTGCACTCTTCCCGAGATTTCCCACACATCGTAAGTCGTCCGTTATCCTCCAGGGGAAAGGAAAGGATCGTATGATTGCGTTAAGTTTTGCTTCGAGCCTTTTCTCGCCTGGCTTTTGTTCTCCCCCTCCCCAACCCCCTCCCCAACCCCCACCCCCAAACCTCTTCCGCAACGTTAAGTAGGGAGAGATTCGATTTATCTCGAAGCTCGTCCACCGTGACTAGACTTGAGGCACTTTCCTTGTTCGCCTCGAGAGAAATGCACAATAGAAAGTAGCGGACGAGCTGATATATCTGTTTTTCGCTATCTTTTACTTTCGGTTCCGGATGACTTTCTTTTGTGTAGCGCTCCGGAAAGAGGCGAAATGGTCCGAAACCTCCGGAGACGTTCTCCGGACTAACTATCTGGAATTGCTGAAGGGAAAAGTAATCGCGCAGTTCGGCGATTGGAAAACGAAACCGGTGTTCAGTTCCGTGAATGAACCAAGGACGCTGGAGATCAAGATGCCTCAACCGGCCTCGAGAAGCATCCATCAGTTTAGCAGCAGCCCAAAAGTGTTGTTCTTTCATCATGTACAAAATCTCAACCAAAAACTTCAAACTTTTTTTTTTTAATGTGTTCTTAGTTGTTCGCATATTTATACACAATTCGTCGTGTGAAAACCAGAGGGACGTAATTCAATTTATCAAATTTTCGAGAGAGAGGAAATGTATTCTTAGGAATGTGTCTTGACTTAAAAGAGTCAGTAAATTGAAGATGCGTGACTCCACCTTTCTGCTAAGGATTAGAAGTGAAGATAGCTATGTTGACCTGACTTCAAATAGAGATCTTCAGGAAAGTTTATTTAAACAAAACTGAAATCCACATTTTTGGAGTTACGTTCCTCTGGTGAACAACTCAATGTCGGAGGCCTTGGGTTTCACTCCTTCTTTGAGTTCTCTTAGTCCATCATCATCGTCGCGATTAACCTGGAAAAGCGAAGTAACGCAAAACAGCGAGACACGGTTGCCAGGATGATGTCACGGCCAATTATCTCGTCGTGGCAACTTTGATTTTCATGCGGCCTTAATTATGAGAAAGGAACGTGAAGCGTTAAGCGGATTACGAACCGGTCTCTTTTATCTTGACCCGTTTTTAACGGAACCTCAAAGAGGATTGGTTGCGAAGTTACGAAGCGCGGAAGAAGTTTCTTTTCGATTAGCAGATGAGGAGGAGAGAGCAAGAGGAAAACTTCACCGTCAGGCCATGTCGAGGCTGCTTCCAGGATCTTTCGCGGCCAGTCAAGGAAAATACAAAGGAGACAAACAGGTTACATATACAGGGCGTTGTCGTGAGAGTCGATTAAACTTTGACAGCTTTTAGAGGAATTGAATTGAATTGTTGTTGTTCAAAATGCACGTTTTGCATAGAAAGGCTAATCGGGACTGAACCTTCAAAATGGGACCCGAACCACTGTATCGATCCCGGAACCCCTTGATTTCAAGTGATGACGTTACCATTACGCCATCGGGGAGACCCATTTATTTTGACTGAAACTGCGTTCTACATGACATAAAGTGATGGAGAATCTTTAAACCTGCATTCAAAAATGCTATAATAACAGATGCATTGGCTATTTTCAAGATTTAAAATAACGTGACCGATTACTTTGGGTCACGTAAAATAACGAACACGTAGGACGAAAGGGTGATTACGAGGAACAGGAATAGTGCGTAGGAAGAGTGTTGGATTTCAGTGAGCGTGTTTTGCATAGTGTCGCAATAGAAGCTGCAGCTAGGCGGGTAAGAGCTTGAATGGAGTTGGTGTTTTAAGTCCACTTTATGCACAGTATGGCTAATCGAGACTGGACCTACAGTTTAAAGTGGGTTCCGAACCACTTGTGCCTCCACCGGGTATCGAACCCGGGACCCCTTTGATTACAAGGCAACGACGCTACCACTGCGCCATGGGGGAGGCCCAAGAGCTTGAATGCTATTGGTTAACATTGCATGGTGTGATTATGCTAAGACCAATCACAGCCTTAGAGTTGCAATGGGGTGAGTGATGCAAAAGGGACGAGAACAGTGCAGTTGGGAACAGAAGAGGCTAAACATCAACTTTCTCGGTGAGCAAAGATTTCCTTGGTTGGCAGTAGTGCCATCGGACTTCGCGTTGCGAGTTCCCCGCGATTGACCAAACTTTATCCAGGCGTCGAGAAAATACTTTTAAACGTATTAGACGGTAGTTTGAATCGTTAGTAAAGTTAAGCTTGTGAAGAGTTGTTGTTGAAACAAATTGTTACTATTATAATCCCACACCACATTCTCTGGCATAAGAAGAAAAGTTGATATTGATTATTGGAAATACCACTGTTTATAGTGTAAAATGTAGTGAATATTAAATTTGAAGGTTTATTTTCAAATACAAGGTAAAAATTAGATATTATTAGTAGTTTATTTCCTTTTGTGTTAATCATATTTACAGTTCACTAATTATCTGACTTAAGACTTGCGAGTGACTGGTCGGTCTGGTGCCATAAACCCAGAGCTCGCAAGCCGAAACAGGTTACTATAATCAAAGGAATAGTAAAATTAGAAAGTAAGTAAACAACGACAAAACAAAGACGGTTGAAATAATAATAATGAATTTATTTATTAAGCGGGCGACGTTCAGTCAAGAACTGCTCTACCACCTAACCCTTGTGAATATAATGCTACATGTGATAAACTGCGTATGGAGCAGTAAGCTAAATGTACAATAATACATGTATCTGTAAGAAATACACAAACGTGTAACTACAATAGTAAAAATAATATTATAATATAGTAATACAATTCCACATAATGAATGATTTGATACCTTCGGTGTGTGCCGCGACTCTGCCGTTGTTCCATTAACAATAAATCTTTTACTTTACGTCTGAAACGTAAGGGGTTGTTTATACTGTATATAAGCAAGATGCCTGACCTCTGGCTCGTGTCAATAAGACACGACGCAATGCTTGTGACACACCTGGAGACAACAGGGTGCACCAAAGGGCAACACGGGAAGAAGAAAATCAAGTGTGTTTGAAGTTAACGGTCTCTCGCTCCCCTTTCCCCCAACGTTCCTTTTTCCTTCTCTTATTTTTTGTGGTGTTTCGGGTTCTTTGGCATGATCACCAATTCCCGCGGGAGTAACAAGTCCCGAAAGGATCGCACGGGAGACGGATGGACTTGGACGGAAGAAATCCAATTTCGGGGCCGCTGAGTGCGGGACGAGACCAATCCGAGGAGAAGGAAAAGTTTTTTTAAGAGTTGCAGCGGACTTTAAGATAATCGCGTGAATTTTCCGAGACCCTATAATTCCCCCGGCTGAAAGAAGTTGGCCATAAGATCCTTACTGTATTTTTTTATGTGATGTATTTTTTTTTCATCAAGCTCAGCTATACGTCTGGACAATCCAAAACTTGCTGCTGACATTTCTTCATCTCATTTGACACCTGTAAACACGTAGCTAAGAGTTCATTCCCTAACTTGCCATCTTGAATAATGTAGGAAATGTTGATTCGCTAATTGGCACTTGGAATCATATAATAGATTGGATTATTTTACTTCGCTTTTCTGCCAATTTTGGCTAATCGCGATTGAGGATGGATGATGATATGATGAAAGGACACTCACAAAGAACACCCATGCCGGGATTCGAACCATTGGACAGCATCGTACGTGCTGTTCTAACCACTCCGCCAGCTTGGAATCATATAACAAATTACCATTCGCTACGTGGCATCTTGAATCATACAGCAAATGTTGTTTCGCTACTTGGCATCTGAAATTATGTAGCTTTGGGTGATTGATTGATTTAGTTCAATTCAATGGTCTTTATTCTTGGACAAGGTTCAGTAAATGCTGATCTACCACCTAACCCCACAAGGAAAGATGAAGCCGACCCCCGCGGCGGAGGGGTTAGCTCATCGCGCTACGACGCCAGGCATCCAGGGTTCGAATTCTGGCCTGGGCATGGATGTTTGTGAGTGTCTATTCATCAATTTAATCATATCATCACTCATCCACATCTTCGCAAATTAGCCAAAAGTGTCACAAAAAAGGGAGTTCGATTTGTTTCAGTTAAACAAGAACTTATCCAATCAATCAAGAAAGATGAAGCACAGTACATTATTATACATGGAAATTGTAAGATACTATATAAGTAAAATAGCACTGAAAAACTTACTTAAACACTAATACTACTACTACTGCACAAAGAAATGACAAACAGAAAACAAATGAATTATATACAGTGCTATGTGTGCAAATAAATGACAACAACAATAATAATACATTTGTCATTACTTAGTTTCAGTCCAGGAAAGTTCATTTAACGCCGCATTTCTACCACTTTGGGTAATCGTGACGAGGATTTATGTAGCAAATATTGATTCAATACTCTGAACCTAGAATCACATGGCGGATGTTGACTTACCACTTGTCATCTGGAATCACGAGCATATTGAGGTTGAGTTTGTTTTAAGGCTAACGAGGACTGGGCCTACAGTTTAAAGAGGGATCCGAACCACTATGTCTCCACCGGGTATCGAGACCCCTTGATTACAAGGCGGCGACGTCACGAGCATGTTGATTTGAAACTTGATGTCTGGAATCATGTAAGAAATGCTGATTTAGAGGATGATATGGAGGTCATTACTAAATGTTGATTGACCTCTGCGCCAAATAATAAGTCCCTCCTGGTCCGCAAGTGAAAAAATCACCATTATTGGTTTTTGAGCAGAAAATACCGACTTCATTATTCATCTCCGCTCTCCCTCCGGTTCGATTCCGTTATCTTCGTGATTTATGCAAATGAACCGATCGCCTGAGCTTCCCCCCCGTCGCATCCCCAAGGTCACGCCCTTGACCTCGCTCTCGTTCGGAGGCCAGTCTGTCCCTTAAGGGCCGTCCGCAGCTAATGAGAATTTACGACACACCCGTCAGAGCCATTCCGTACTTCGCCTAAATAACAAGTGTCGCTGGGAATACGTCATCCATTTCCCGAAATAGAACCACAGTTTATTCGTATTTCCATTTTAGTTGTTAAATGAATAGAAAAAAATACGAGGAAACGAGGCAAAGGAAAGAAGAAACCATGTAACAAAGGAAACAACATTAATTCAGTAGGAGGATCGATTTGTTTAATTTTTACTTCACTTTTCTGCCGCATTTTGCTAATTGCGAAGATGAGAATGAACAAAGATAAGATGAAGGGACAAACACTTACACAAATACAACAAAAGTCCCATAGAGAAATATACTGGCCATGGGCCAGAGCCTCGTTAGTCTGCAAACTGCAGTCCTGGGTGTGAGTTTGGCGTTTGAGTGTACTGCGTGGAAGGGTAACCCCTTACACCCCTTTAGGAGAGGGATTTGCGAAGAGATTATTAAGAGAAGATTATGTCAGTGATACAGCCATAGTTGTTTCCTTTCGATCAGTGATGCAGAAACACAGAAACACATTGTACCCTCATTTTTTGGAGGGGTTCATTTACCCCTTAATCTTTTAATCTGAATTGTACCCTTGTACCCTCTCGATTTGACCGAGTGCTGCAAACTACTTAGTTGAAGACAAATCTAAGCGTTCTCTGTGCTGTCACTTTGCGTGTGGGTTCTCCAATCACTTTCATCTAATCCCCATTCATCACCACGTCGCGATTAACTGCAAGTGTCAGAAAAGTGACGCAAAGTAATAAATATCACAAAACACCATATGAACTTACCTCCGTGGCGGAATGTTTAGTACAGCACGCTACGACGCCGTGGGTCTCGGGTTCGAATCCCAGCCTGGGCATTAGTGTTCCTTGTGAGTGTCCATTCATCACGTTCATCATATCATCACCCTTCCATCTTCAAGATTAGCCAAAAGTGACAGAAAAGCGAAGTAAAATAAGTCAAATCAATCAATACCAACGCCACGGGTCTTCCCGATAACCTAGTGGTAACGTCGTCGCCTTGCAATCGCCCTGGTTCATGCCGGGTGGAGGCACAGTGGTTCGGATCCCACTTTAAACTGTAGGTCCAGTCCCGATTAGCCTATCTGTGCATAAAGTGGACTTAAAGTAACAATGCAATCAATCAACACCACCATATGAGACGTGGTACCTCATATCGGAACCTTGTCTGCAACAAGCAAGCAAACAATCTTTCACCTGAATATAGCACGGCTGCATACATCGCAGGATGAAACAGTTTTAATTTGCCCGAAAGATGGATCTGCAATAGCAGCTCGTATTTAAAAGGCATTCACGTTGCATCAGCCACGACCGCACATAAGGAATCTCTCCCCCGCTTCTCAAAACTAAATTACATTTCCGTCCGGTGGGTGAGGGGGGCTGCACGACCGCATTACCATTGTAAATAGAGCCCCGCTGATAAGGCCTAATTGGTTTGTTATGTCACAGCTTTTATGGCAAATGTCGTTTGCATGTCGTGGGGCGACAAAGGAACGAGTTTAAATCTGGGGCCTTTGACATTTGTTCGTTTCGAATGATGAAAGCTCGCTTTGAAGAAGCATTGTCATTACATAATGGGAACTGAATGCACTGCGAATGGCAGGTCGGCAAAGTTTTTAAAGTTGTCTTTGTTTGTTGATGCACCGCCAGCAGAGATCTAACGAATTCCACGGAAGCTGCCGTTTGGATGGCGGCCTCTCTGTTTGGCCGATACAGTTCAGGCAAAGGTTCTGTCTCAGCGTAAGTTTTACGTCCACAGAGGACTAATTGGAACTGGATCTACAGTTTAAATTGGGTCGAACTTCCACGTGTCTCCTTCAAGTACAGAGCCCTGGACTCCTTCATTACAAGGCAATGAAGTTACCTCTATTTCTTCGGAGAGGTCCTGTCGCACGCCAACAAGTTTAAGGAAATGATTTTGAGAACTTGTTTGCTCAAGTGATACGTGTGAACAGCACAGGAACGTAAGGATAAAACCGTAGTTCAAAGTTTGTCTTGTGTTTGGCGATGTCTTTCTGCCATCTTTGGCTAACAGTCACGATGGAGATGAATGATGAGGATTCCAAACCGGAACTTACGTTGAAGAGCTCGTCCACGGAGGTGGCAGTTTGTGAGAATTGTAAAATAACTCTCGCAGCATTGCACGCTATGGCGGCAGGGATCACAGATTCAAATCTGGGCCTTGGAATGGGTGTTCTTTGCGAGCATTCCTTCATCAATTCCATCATAACATCACTCATTCTCATTGTCGCGATTAAACAAGAGTAGCAGAAAATCAATGATAAATGACAAAAATCAAATCAAACATTCCTGAAGACGAGAGTGACGTTAGTTCTCAAAAGTCCGTGAGGTTGAGAGTGACATTAGTTCTCAAACATCCGTGAGGTTGAGAGTGACGTCAGCTTTCAAACAAATCAAGATGAGTTACGTTAGCTCTCAAACATCCTTCAAGATGAGAGTTACGTTAGCTCTCAAACATCCCTCAGGATGAAAGTGACATTAGCTCTCTAACATTCCTCAAGATGGGTGTCGTTAGCTCTCAAACATCCTTCAAGATGAGAGTTACGTTAGCTCTCAAACATCCCTCAGGATGAGAGTGACGTTTACTCTCTAACATTCCTCAAGATGAGTGTCGTCAGCTCTCTAACATTCCTCAAGATGAGAGTGACGTTAGCTCTTAAACATTCCCGAAGATGGGAGTGACAAACTATCAAAAGCTCTGAAGTATTCAAATTGGACAGAATTGTCTCATGCTCCTGATTAATCACTAACTTGATGCTTACTTAATCAAATTTCCATGAAGCTGTTTGTTATGATGTCATCGTACGTATATATCTCACGTGTCGACGTAATGTGAAATGTGTGACCACTTATAAATCTTTCACGTTGAAAAACCACAGAAGCGACTCCATTTAATTTTTCGACATCATTTTTCTTGCCTCTGAAAAATTCTTCGCCGCTTGTAAAATTCGTCCGCGCCTCCCGTCACCTCCAGGTGACTAGCGCCGGAGAAAAATGTGGGACGAGAGGACATTATCGATTCGCCGGAGCACAACAGGGAAAAGTCAAACTAGAATTCCTTCTGGAAATGTCGGAAATGAAATTAAACCATCATCGTGATTTCTCGTTCCTCAATGGGAGAAAGAAACGAAAAACTAGAATCAATTTTCATCAAAATTCCAAGTCGCAGAAAAATGACTACGACTGCCTTGAATCAAGGAAAGAGATTTTTTCTTATTTTTGTTATTTTGCGTCGTTCCCTGCAACGTTTTGTATAATCGCGACGATGAGGATGAGCGATGATGTGATGAGATTGATGAAGGGATATTTACCCAGCCCGGGATTCGAACGCGGGAGCCTTGAGGCGTAGCGCTTTGCGACCACTACGCCACGGAGATCGGCTCTGGCGCTTATGGAAAATTACTATTTTGCATCTACTAGAATACTGCATTGGTATCCGTTCGTTCGCTGGTATTCCTTCGAGGCCCCCCATCCTCGAGCGTTCACAATGGAATAGCATTTTCATGTGACAATAATCGTAGACACGTAAAATATCCGTTCTGACAGTTTCAGCCCACAATCACCTGTTTCATTCTCATATACAGGGTGGCTCAAAAAGTCACTTAACACCCCCGGTACAAGGCCCCTTCAGCGCGCAATATGGAAATGGCGATGACCAATCGTTATCAGGCCAAGAGGGAACCACATTGACGCCACCCACGTGGTCGGCGGCCATCTTGATGTCCGCCATATTGAATTCAACTTCAGAATTTTAAATGGGAAGGGGGTGATATGATATATCAAATCAGGCTACAATTTCACGAGAAATGCAATGGTGAAGGTTTTTTAAACGTATCTTTAACCAGTAAAACTTTATGATTGAATTCTTGTACCAATTTGCTCCTTTTCGAGATCTTAGAAAAATACCTTAAAATTTGTTTAGCGCATCGGTAATGCATCGAGATCAAAGTGACGTCTAGGGAGAGAAGTTTGCATGCCATTGCACACGATTTTAATCGGATACATCCATGAAGAGCTGCGCATTATAAATGGTTTTCGCGAACAATTTACAGTATGACGCTTCCATTGAATTAAAAGTTCTTCACAGTGACAAGGCTAATGTTTATGTTCATAAGGAAGTTTATAAACAGAATATGCAACCCTTGTCATCTGATAACTAACTTTGGACAGAAACTGCTTCACAACGTTCCCATATTGTTCTGGTGTTCCTCTGTAACAAGTACCTTCTTCCATAAGAAAGGATGAAAAATCCTGTTTATTTAACAAATCCAAGTAGCCCTAAGCATTTAAGGTTCCATTGATGGAAAATTGACTAACCAATCGTGTTCCACACAACACGCCACACCATTAACTTACCAGCGCTAACCATTCAGCTTTGATCCGTCGAGAATGGGTTATCAGATAAAAAGCATCGAATATTCTGTTTATGAACTTCCTTATGAACATAAACATTAGCTCTGTCACTGTGAAGCACTTTTCATTTAATGGAATCGTCACAGTGTAATTGTTCGCGACAATCATTCATAATGCGCAGCTCTTCATAGATGTATCCGATTAAAATCGTGTGCAATGGCATGCGAACGTCTCTCCCTAGACGTCACTTTGATTTAAATGCGTTACCGATGCGCTAAACAAATTTTAAGGTATTTTTCTAAGACCTCGAAAAGGAGCAAATTGGTACAAAAATTCAGTCATAACTTTTTACTGGTTAAAGATACATAAAAAACACCTTCACCATTGCATTTCTCGTGAAATTGTAGCCTGATTTGATATATCATATCACCCCCTTCCCATTTAAAATTCTGAAGTTGTATTCAAGATGGCGGACATCAAGCTGGCCGCCGATCACGTGGGTGGCGTCAATGTGGTTACCCCTTGGCCTGGCAATGATTGGTCATCACCATTTGCACGTTGCGCGCTGCAGTGTGCTTGTAGCGAGGGTGTTAAGAGACTTTTTGAGCCACCCTGTAGAGTTATGTATTGGTAAGATAGACTAAACTACATTTTAACATGGAGATGATGATTATGTTCTCTCAAGTTTTAAATTCATCGAGTCTTTCACCTCACGGAGCGTCCACTACAACAAACAAATATTACGGTTATACATGTACTACTGTGAGTGTATACATCTCGTTTTGCCTGTTCGAGCGTTATTCGCTCGAGCGAAGAAGCTCTCGATTCCACGCGCTATCTAGCGTCGTCCGTGGCAACTATTTGGCGCTGGAGCGAAATCCTCTCAGGCATCACTCTAGTATCTACTCTAGGAGCATCTTACTTAATATAATAGCACAAAACATGTGAGGGAAAAGGAGAAATGTTGAAGAAGAAGCAGAAGAACCGGAAACACTGCTCTGGTTACTAAATACTTTAAGCTGAAGAGCAAAAGGGGTTTTATTCTCCATTAGGAACACATGGATGTATAAACCTGCTTATCGATGGCATTTTTAATGAGCTGTAACGAGCCTAATAATCGGCTTACAGATCCGCTTAGAACTGCAACGTGAGGAGAAATTCCAAACCTAAAACTCGCTGTTCCCATTTCCATAACCTCTGTTGCACGCAATAGAAGATTTCCGTGGCGGGGTGGTTAGCCAGGGGACAAGGGCTCGAATCTCGGCCTGAGCGTGGTTGTTCTTTGCGAGTGTCCCTTCATAAGTTTCATCTTATCGGCACTCATTCCCATCGTCGCGAATAACAAAAAAGTGTCGGAAGGTCGATGCAAAATAACAAAACTAAAATGAAATCTTCCACGTAATACTCCCTGGACCACTGGCGTACACGGGAGGAGCTCACTCCATGAGGTACGATAGATTTGGGAACGCATCACAAGTTCATATTTCTATTTGGGCATATTAATGAACCTTTCAAATAAAAGACAATATTTTGCATAATTTGGTGACTTTGGTGGCCGCGGTGGCTCAGTCGGTAACGCGTCTGACTACCATGCTCAAGGTCCCGGGTTCGATCCCCGGGATTTCAAATCCGGGAATTTTTCTAACGTTGGAAGCGCCCCGGCGCCCACCCAGCGTCGAATGACATGGGTACCTGGGGGAAACCCTGGGGGGTAAAGGCGATCACACCCCCTATATGCCTTCATGACGTGGTGCTAAGCACAGGGGAGCCCTTTACCTTGGTGACTTTTACATCATAAAAATTCTAGCCCTGCATGGAAGGTACTTTACATAAGTTAACCATCGCAATTAATTTCTCCGGTGAGAATATTTTGTGTGTTAAATGTTTCCTTTGGCTGATAGATTGAGATTGATTCGGTTTATTCCATTTCGCTTTTCAGCAACATTTGGATAATCGTGAAGATGAGAATGAGGAATTATATGATGAAATTGATGAATGGAAACTCACAAAGAACACCCATGCTTTGCTGGGATTCGAACCCGGGCCTCTGGCGCCGAAGGGCGCTGTGCAAACCACTTCGCCACGGAGACTGGCTGTTTACTTTGGTAGTCTAACTCACTCTACACAAAACCTTTCGATATTAATATATATTATTAATAACCCATGGTGTAACAGCCCCTGTGGGCCAGGGCCAGCTTCACTCTCACATCTCGAGGTGGGAGATCGCCCAACCAGTTACGGTGTGACCTGTAGTCAGCACGACGAACCTCCCAGCCGTTGCTGTAGGTTTCCGTGTCCGGGTTACGCTACTCGTTCGCAGCTCCCCAATTTTCTCATGGTGGTGGGTGGGCACCGTTCCAATACGCAGGCCGAAATCTCAGGAGAAAAGTTGTTACGCTTCTCCCAATAGAATCGAACCTGTTCGCTTCCCGCAGCAGGAGTCCAAAGCTTGCACCTGAGACATCACGGCCACGGTGCGCGGCAAAATACTTTATCGGCGTTACGATAATGATTTTCAGATGTTCTATACTCTATCTATGGAGCAAGACGGCGCATAAAGGGGAGAAAGCGAGCGGGTGGAAGGAAGCAGTACACGCTGCTTCAAAGGCTGGGAACTGCAGTCGCTTCCTCCTCTCCACGCGATCCCGTTCCTTCGCACTTGTTCATTGGTCGATTCCTCTCGAGACAGTACTTGCGCAGAGAATTGTTTTCGTTCGCTTGCTTCCAGGGCCCATCTAGTTCGCTGCACTTTTTGGCACTAGCTGCAGTGCAAGGAAATGACGTTCAACCAAGTAAACGAATAGCTGTGTTGAAGTTAAGAAGTTCGATACCCGGTGGAGGCACATACTGGTTCGGATCCCACTTTAAACTGTAGGTCCAGTCCCGATTAGCCTTACTGTGCATAAAGTGGGCTTAAAACACCAAATCAATCAATCATGTTAAGAAGATTCAACAAATGCCTGTCTGCTGCTTTAAAGGTTGACTTGATTAGTTAGCACGCATCACGTGATCATACGCCACACATTACACCAGTCCAGAGCATAGTGCAAACGGTGCAGACACCAAATTGACGGTGTAGACTACTCGGTTTTGCAAACAGAGTCAAAAAGTACCGCGAACAAGACGGGGCTAAGGATTCCTGCGACAGAGTCCATCCATGCACTCACTTCCCTATCACACCTTCATTGGTCGAGTCCACTTGAGTCACACAGACTTGCTTTCGTTCTCTCGCTCCAGAGATTCCAGGGACAGAGTATAGTGACCGACAGCTGTTGAATGGGTGCTTCGGAGGAGCAGTTAAGGTGGTTGCTAGGGCAATCTTCATTAACATCTCCTCGCCGGGCGGACAGGCGCAGTTCCCAGCCGCTCTCTCCGACGGTTCCCGTGTTCATGCCCCGAAGATTCATCTCCGCATTATGGTCGCCCCTCCCCAGCCATCTTTCCAGGATTCCCCACCGCATTCCTCCCCGCATGCATATGTATGTCCGGGGTCACGTCCCGGGGGACGCCATTTGTACAAAGGCGCGCAACGGTGGGGAGGCTGTTATGAAAACATCCGTTGCTAAGGAGATGCGCTCTTTGGCGTCACATCTGCCTCGGGAGAGAACGGCCAAAAAATAGTTTCAACTAATTTCTCTCGCTTTCAAAGAGCGCGTTTTGCGAGCTGCTTTAAAAACTCCCTTCCCTTTGGCAACTCTACGATCAGACACCGAGGCGTCAGAAATAGCCAAAAGGAGTTCATGGATTCACTGAAAGGGAAGACATGTCTATAAAATAATAGGACTGGGTATAAGAAACGACAGGAATTGGCTAGAAAATTGACATTAAACTTGGCAAAGAGAGAGGAGACTGATATAACCAAGACAACTGGTTACAAGGGAGGAAACAGGCATTAAAGAATTCGAAACTGGATATAAAAGGGACAATTTGGCACTAGAAAAGGAATAGTTTATTATCAAAGACAAAATACTGCTCGCATTTCCAGCTGTCGGCTGGGAAACAACGAATCAGCGACCAGTTGAATTCTCTTCGACTGACATCGGGCATTTTCGAGTCGCAAGGCACCGAAAGTTTGCTGGCGGGACGAAACAAATGAGCGTCGGATACACAGCATGTTGCCAAAAGAGAGAGTTGATCAGCTCCGTTACTGGATAGAAGTTGCACAATAGTACACAAAGCACGGAAAATTAGTACACAAAACACTCAAACACTGTACAAACAAGGTAATAAAAACAACTGGCGAAAACAGACATATGCTTGGCAACGTTGTAACGGGAGAGCGATGTTACCCCTACAGCAGGAGCGTATTCTACACTAGCTAGGCTATCTGCGAAGCCTGAAATCTAGAGAATAAAATACAGGAGAAAAATCCATCAGAAATTGTAAATAATATTATTCATATCAGTGAGATGATGATGCTGATTCTGTAGTTGGTAACCTGATTTCCTATGAATTGGCAACCTGATTTGTTATGAGTTGGTAACCTAATTTTCTATGAGTTGGTAACCTAATTTTCTATGAGTTGGTAACCTAATTTTCTATGAGGTGGCAACCTGATGTCTTATGGGTTGGCAACCTGATGTCTTATGGGTTGGCAACCTGATGTCTTATGGGTTGGCAACCTGATGTCTTATGAGTTGGCAACCTGATGTCTTATGAGTTGGCAACCTGATTTCTTATGAGTTGGCAACCTGATTTCTTATGAGTTGGCAACCTGATGTCTTATGAGTTGGCAACCTGATGTTATGAGTTGGCAACCTGATTTCTTATGAGTTGGCAACCTGATGTCTTATGAGTTGGCAACCTGATGTTATGAGTTGGCAACCTGATTTCTTATGAGTTGGCAACCTGATGTCTTATGAGTTGCTAACCTGATTGCTTATGAGTTGGCAACCTGATTGCTTATGAGTTGCCAACCTGATTTCTTACGAGTTGGTATTTTTTTGTATTCATAGCCTAGGATCACGTGACATAATGAGGTAGCCCAGATCTTGGACTCAGAATACGCCACTGCCCTACAGCTCTTACTTTGCAACTGAGGTTGCTGACACTCATCGACCAACACATCCCCAAAGACGATTGGTGTACAGATATAACTATGTAGCAAAAAGTACGTCAGCCGCCAGTTAGGTTCGCGATCAGTATAGTAAATTGGAATTGGTCATGACAAAGAAAAAAAAATGTTGTAAAAGGGAAGAAGAAAGGGCATTAGAAAAGAGTAATTTTAAATTAGTAAACGGAAATGAACGATGAAAATGGGCAAATTGCTAGTTTACTAGAAAGGCTAATTTAGCTGAAAATGAGACGGAAGTACTCCAAATACGCAAAACAGGCTATGAGAAGGGTGAAATGTGCAAAAAAAAAATAATAAAAGACAGACCAGGCATTCTCGGTCACTCATGTCAAGAACTGCTATGAATTCAAGAAAAACAGACAAGTCACGAACCAGGATAAATAGCAGTCTAACCAGAAGCGTACTGGAATTAAATATTGACATGGAAGTTCTTGTTATGTTGATCGACTTAAGTATTCTTGACACGATACGGGGATGCTTGATTATTAACGCAGGGACGCTGATAACATGAACGACTTCAAAGGTACAGAAATTGTTGACCTTCAGGCAGGGAGACTTTCATCATCTCTCGGTCATATTTTAAGGATATCGGAAGATTCTCCTTTATTCGTGGCTGATCGTGTTTTGAACTGGAAGATCGGCTTGGACTAAGAAACGTTTAGAGATAGAAAGAATCGATCGCTGGACAATTTGGTAAATATGTCAGCACACGAATCTACGAATCTATGGTTCTTATAATGTGAATAAATATATCGCAAGTGAAAGAAAAACCCTCCACAGAGAACTTTCTAATTATAGGGTATTCGGAAAAGGCACAAAACGCCAAACTACAATTTTATGTTTTCTTTCATTGCAACAATTAAAGAAAATATTACAAGTATAATTTTATATTGAACATGTGTAATGAACAGTGATGATCCAACATGTGTATAATGTTTGCTATTAAAAAAAACTATAAAACTATATAACTGTCTGCTATAAAAATTGCATTTTTGACTCGAGTACTTTTTCCCGAAGAGAATTGTATGTGTGTGCTAATCCTACTGTGCAGATTCACATAAATCAATAACCCGAAAGCACTGTCCATAAACTCCAAAATATTCGTGTCACCCATTCTAGAATGTTATTCACCAATCTGGAAATGGCTGCCCATTCTCATATCTCCAAGTCCGACAGTGTTCTCAGCTTCTTCCTCTCCATCGTTGGATTTTAAGTACCGACCCTGAGACACCTGCCTAAGAGAGATCTGTTTGTAAACTTACACACTATTACTACCGCAGAAACACGTAGACACGTTGCAGATATGAAATGACTATATAAGATCATTAATGGAAACTTAAGATGTAGTTCATCTCACTTCATGAACTCTCCCTGAGAGTGCCTAGGGGCAAGGAAAATTTCCACGCTGCAACTCCCAGGCTCTCACTCGTTCAACGTTCCTTATTCCAAAGGCTTCCTGGTCAGTTGAACATAATCTCAAACCAGAAAGTAAATATATTCACTTCACATTCATCTTTCGTCAACAATTTAGAAAAAATTGTACTGCGATTGTGAAACTGATTTCTGTTTATCTTGGTACTACTTTGTTTTGTTTTGTCTTGTTTTTTGTTTTTCTAATGGTTCATATTGTAGCACTAGTTTAATGTTTTCACTATTGTGTGTTTCCGGTTTAAAATTACTTCCACTGCACTGGAATTTCAATACATAAATAAATAAATCCTTTATCCGCTGTCCACGCAACTCTCGACGAATCTACTAACTCACCTTCGAGGGTGCTTGACGTAACTTCCGACGAGCCTGTCAATCACTCTCTAAGACAACCATTATATGCAACTCACGAAGACCTTACGAATCATCATCTTCAGAGACGAGAGTTACCAATTCCCAACGTATCTCCCGGAGCAGCTCAGCCGAACTTCCTCTTTAAGAGGATCCTCCTTGGAGAAAGGATCAGGTAGAGGATCCAGGATGCTGGGGCCGCATGCGGGCAATCAAGGTCCTCCTCCGCCGTGTTCACTCGGCTGGCAAATCGAGGAGGGCTCCTTTCATTAGATTAAACATTGGCTTGTCTCGCGCATCCAAGCGATAACCTCTTTGATCTCGCGTCGCCTTAAAGACGACGGAAGGTGGCGGCGACGGGAAGTTTTGATGAGCATCTTCTCGCTCCTCAAAGGAAACTTCCTTGTGTACAAAAGAGGCCAAGCACACTCGATTTGCGGGGCCCAGTCGATGGCCTTTCCCGCCCGATCGACAAGAAGGAACAGGTTCCTGCGCTCGCTCTCCAAGATTGAAACTTTAAGGGCAAGCTACGAAACTATTCCCGCATACAATGAAATGTATCCACCCTGAAGGTTCATCTAAGATTTCCTTATTAGATTTGGTACCTAGCACTTTGTTGTCAATGGGAAGTTGAAGATGGAAACTTTTGTCACTATTTTTTTATTAACTTTAGTAGATTGGTAGAGAAAAAGTTGAAGACTGTCAACGAATTTCTCACATACTTGCGCAGAAAAGTCAATATCGTAACGCAACTCTAAAACTGCGTTGGGATCGAACCAAGAACCTTTATATTGAATTGGGTGATGTAGTTATTCCTCATTCATCTTTCAGATGGTTATCACTCGCTAGGCTTAAATTTGATGAATGCGAGAGGTTACCTTTAATGGAATTGCGATAGAAATTAACTTAAGTTAGATTTGGGTTTTTGTACTCTCCATGACTGAACCGATATGGATTGGTTTAGAAAAGGATATTACTTGCCTTACAAATATATGAAAATTCTTCCTACACTTGTCCTCTCAACTGTCACTTGTCTGACCTCCCTGTCAGACATCGATTCAATCACACACCATCGTCCAATAATCGTTCTCCACTTTGCTTCTCTCTCACAATCCGCAGACCTTACTCTCTCTCGTATTCTCGCCAACTGCTAACTGTACACCGTATTCCAACGGTCATTCCATAGCCGTCTCCCAAGTCACTCACCTAACGTTTGCCTAATTGCTTATTCCGCATTCATTTCTCTGCTTCCTGCTATGCTAAGACTTTATACTTCTTACCCAATACCTTGCGTACGATACGATATGAACATGTTAGTACATTGTTTCTTGACTTCAAGGCCGTTCTCAGTAACGGAGGCATGCATCTATTATATACGAGTAAGAACGCCAGAGGTTCTCCTGAAACATGTAAATTTAGTTTGCGCAGCAATTTCCAGTAACAAGCCCAGACATACTGAAAATATCATTTATTTATTACCAGGGTACATATTAATTAACGTATAAAGTTGGAAGAAATGAAAGTATTTACGATTAAAACTGTTGCAATGGTATAATTCCCGGTTCAGACTGGAATGGGAGGTTCTTTGACGTTGACAGATGTTGCTGTTGCTTGAGCAAAAATGTCAATTGCAGCATGATATGATCCATACTTTTATGTGACGTCCACACTTGAAAATATGTCACTGGCAAAGTGGATTGTTTTAAATAAGGTTGATTTATGTCACATAAGAGGCGGTGGCAGGGTTCTCATCCGGGATAAAAATCAGTTTAATATGATTAGGGCAATAACGTTATGATGCCGCCGGAAGGATTGTATCAGTATCACTACATTTCCGATGAAGAAACTTTCACCGTTGTGAGGTGCGCTGGCCAGCCTCGACTCCCGGCATGCAACGTGAATAATTGAGTCCATCCCACGAAAGCCCCGGTGCATCGGGAATTTTACTTATTCATCCTCGGTCAGGCCTCCGCAGGTAATTTTTCTGCGGACATTTTCGTCCCCCGAAGATTGTTTGGATTCAAAGCAAAACGGGGAAGTCTCGCGAAGAGAAGGGTCACAGCCAGAAATCCATATTTGAAAGATTACAACGATGATAAGTGAGAAGATTTCAGATCAATTTATAATGAAATCTATAATAATAAAATGTAAGTTGACATACTATTTGGCACACACAGAAGCTCCTCGAAGAATATAATTTAGCCACGTGACAGGGGATTGTTGTGGGAAAACGGAAAAGCAACAGGTGGCTTTTTGACAGAATGGAATCGATATATAAGACGCAAAGTTATGGTACTGACATTGTGATAGTGCTATGTAAAATCATATTGATATTGTATCGCTGTGTGTGTTAGTAAAGTAATATAAGGTGTCAATGAACCTTGAGTTCAAGGTAAGTGATTAGGTTTTGATGAAAGTTCGTTGCAGCCATAAAATAAAGAGAGTCCCATTACTATATCGAGCAAGGAGATTGGTCAAGTTACCGTGACGTGGTAACTTTTGTCCGAAAGGAACGTCAGAAATATTCATGGAATGCATACTAAAACAAGACATGACTTATGCATGAAACAGAAAATGAATCAAGCACTAAAAATAATTCTAAAAATGTTCTTATCAACATAGCAGAAAAATGTTCTAGTATACTAAAATACAGAGATTTAACTAAGTATTCGCTTTGACAAAATACGAGATGGTGCAAAAATATGCTGATTGCAACGTACAGGGGGAGATTTATAAAACTTGGGCTATTCTTTGTTTTGGGACTTGACACCATTATTATTATTATTATTATTATTATTATTAGTTTATTATTAGCAGTTTTGTTATCTTGGTACATCACTTCCACTTCTGTATTAATAACACTTGTAAACATTAAAATACAGGGTGGCTCAAAAAGTCACTTAACACCCTTAGTACAAGGCCACTGCAGCGCGCAACATGGAAATGGTGATGACCAATCGTTATCAGACCAAGGGGGAACCACATTGACGCCACCCGCGCGGTCGGCGGACATCTTGATTTACGCCATATTGAATTCAACTTCAGAATTTTAAATGGGAAGACACATCTGATTAAAAATTATTTATGGAACGTCGATAAAACAATACATTTAGATTTAACAAGATAACACTTGCCTAAAAGTGTTTCATGGAAGCAAACTGATGAATGAGAGACCAACAGGGTGTCTACCAAAATAACAAATCCAAAATTGAGGATTCTTTCCTTTTTATTGACTTTTTCTCCCTTTTTGTTAACATGTATTTAATCGCCTCCTATTTAGGTATAGTTTGAAGTTAAGGTAATGTATATTTTTATTCAATGAAAAATCTCTACGACAAGGCTGGTTAATATAAAAACTGAAGCTGTACTTTAACAAGAGATTTAGACTTTAATTATGCATATAAAAATTAAGGTTTCAAACTTCATCCTGGATGGGGAATGGCCACATTACTTAAATATTTTTTATCAAACTTCAAGCATATAAGAACGTAATTCTTAAGAAACAAAATGAAAAAATCTTATCCACAACTCAATACAATTTTAGATTTCCAAATATTCAATTTTATCAAATCCCACTATACTGTAAAAAATAACACAAATTATTGACCACAAACATAATTTCTTGACTTTCTTGACCTACCCCTTGATTTCTTGACTTTTTTTCCATTCTTGACATTCTTGATTGGTTGACAACCTGTCAAAGTCAATTTCTTGCAGGATATCAGCATTCGATGTGAAGGATGTTAAAATTAGAAAGTTTGCTATCCAACGCTGAATTTCTGAGGGCAGTTTAAATTTTTTAAAACACTGAACAATCGCTCTGAACGGGCATTTGCTGAAATACTCAAAACAATTCTCCGAGCAATGTCAAGATTTGGGAAAAGCACTCTTAAATGTTTTTCACGAATAAGTTTCAAATAGTCGCCAGCCGAATTCACTTCATACTTTGCGCGGCCCCAAGACTAGTAACAAAATCCCTGGGGTAGAAAACTATGTTCCGAAAGTTTAAAAGGGATTCAAAGACTTCACTACATAAGTTATAGCATTAATTTGAACTTTTCCTCGTCAAAAATTTATTGGACTTTCGTTTAATTTGACAGTTAACCGGCACTGTTTGAATTATTGAGCAATTTCACGATTATTAAATTATGAATTGTTCTTTTTAATCTGGCAATCCTCGACTTCCCACGTTAAAATTCCGACGTCTGATACAATATATCTCTCCGGAACAAGAAGCCGCAGGGTCGCACTTGCCGGAACAGTACAAGATTAAATTCCTGTCGCTTGTAGTTCGCGAGGGCTCCGTCCGTGGCGCCACGAGATGAATGCGGGGCCATTTCTACCGGCTGATTAATGGCGGGAGGCATTGTCTTGCCGGCTAATTATCTTGCAGTGATGTCACGCTGCTCCGGGACAATTGGGGACATTCCTAATGCTTTCCTGCCGGCTCTCAGGGGATAACATTTACTCAAATCTCAGTGTTGGATTATAACAGTCCTCTGCCATAACTGTGAGAAATCCAACATCGCGCAAAGAAATATCTGTTTTAAGACAATTTTTGCGATAATAGGTTGTTCTATTTTTTTGTTTAAGTTGTACCTTCGCGATGGTGTGGTGGTAACGTCGGCGCCTTGTAATCAAGGGGTCCCGTTCGAGACATACGGTGGGAAACTGTAGGTCCAGTCCCAATTAACCTGTGTGCATAAAAGTGGACTTCAAACAAAACTCAACCTAAAAGGAAAAATTTTGGGAGGTGAGCACATAAGATATCTCCAACCGTCACATCCTACAGGCTGAAGCCCCTTAGCATAAATGAAATCAGGGTGCGAAATCAGTGAGGGGAGGATTTTAATTTAAACACAAACACACACACACACACACACATATATATATATATAATATCTTACGTCTTTGGCCAAGATGGCGCTGAACATGCAGCAAGTTACAGTTGCAGCGTAGGCAATTGCATACCAGAATGATCGTGAGACAGGCGAGAAGTGATTTTAATGTAACATTGTTGTAGTCGACTGTGGAAAAGTGGAGAAAATGACTGCTTGCATCAAACTGTTGTTTAGTTTATGTCCATTGCTGAGCTCACGGCTCTCACGTATTTCTGGTATAGAATAACCAATGCTGCAACTGTAACTTGCTGGTGCATGTTCAGCGTCATCTTGGATAATGACGTAAGCTCGGGTGCGTGACTTCTCTGAAATGAAAAAAATGAAGTTTCAAGTTTAATATACCATTCACTATTTCCCTATACATTGTACTGTACAGCAACGCAACACACCACATTTACTTCAAACGTGTAGTCATATATCTGCCTCACCCTGTACATTAAAATTCTTAGGATGCAAGAGAAAAGTCAATGAAAATAGTCATGGACAATTTGGCGAGCAATACTTTTTCATCCCACTGTACTCCGTACTTCAACAAGAACTCCCACAAAGGTTTGACTAGTAAGCAGTCTACAAGTTAGCTTTGTGGCTCTTTGGCAGTCGAGGAACTCGGGGCTCTTACATATTCATCAGGACGTTGCATGAACTAACGAGGCCCAAACTCCATTACGTCAGACGTCACGCGCTCTGTTTACTTCCAATCACGAGGAAATTGAGTCCCCCGCCCCCCTCTAAGGAACAGGTGCTTAAACTTAAGGTGAAGCCCCGCGCGATTGTCTTGCGGCAATAAATAGGTTATACTACAAAATTAGTTTGAAAAATAAACATTAACTCTTGTTTGTATATCAAACGAGATTTACATCTCAAACGTTATTCCTGCGTTTTAAAGTTATTATCCTTTTTGGAAAATTTGTGTTCTGTGTTATCTATTGTCTACAATGTTTTCTCAGCTCATCAGCGAACCTAAAAGGTACTCAAAGGTCAACGTCACTTACACGTAGTACAGCCGGAATTGCTTTTTTTAGGCGAACGAGGCCTGGAGCCTCGGAGCTTGCTTTATGTCCAATTGTTATTTCATCAGTTTCATATGATCTCCTTTATTCCTCGTCGTTGCGATAAACAAAAGTGGAAGAAAATGAACGTGAAATGAACACCAAGGACAGCGAATCTATTGTTTTCTATGGTTTGGGAGAGAACGATTTCTGCACGGTGGATGTCTTTTCGCACTATATAATGGCTGTGATCTTTCTTCACACCAACCATATATATATATATATACGTTAGGCTTATTTATTATTGCCAATTAAATAAAATGTAGCTACTAAAGTGGAAATGAGCGTGTTGGATACATACAGGGTGAGATTATAACTTCGTAAAAACTTAACACTCATAGTTTAATAAATTAATAATATTTTTTATTATTAATTTTAATAATAAATTTGCTACACTGTAAACGCTTGAAAGAAAACACTGAATCAAGTGATACCACTATTAATCTCGATAATTTTTAATTTTTTCTACAATTACACTTCTCCAAATCGCACAAAAGAGAAAACACACACACACACACAGCCTCGGGAATCTCTGGAGCAAGTGAACGAAAACAAGTCTCTGCGCAAGTAGTGACTCAAGGTCTCGACCAATGAACACATGAGAAGGAACGGAATTGCATGTACCAGCCCTTTCCAGCTGATTTTGCTTGGCTCCGCCCACTCGCTTCTCCCCTTCTCTACCATTATGTGTGGCCTTGCTCCAGAGATTCCCGGGATAGAGTATACAGTACATCATAATCTCTATGAATAACTAACATCTCCTAGTATAGCAACCGGAAAATGCAGGTTAGTCAATAACCATTAGGTAGGAGTATAGAATTACGTCATAACAGAATTGACATAATATGAGATAAGTATTCTGTATCTAATTTAACATTTTAAATGCCATAATACTGAATTAGGCGGGAGTGTAACAAGAAAAGCGCAAGCCACGAGTGGATACTTGGTTTTAATAGTGGCGTGACGTATGCAGAATGTGCTACGCCAGCAGATCCAGGCTGTCATTCTCCTTTTTATATTATTGTTCCGGAGTTGGGAATAGTTGAGACCCGAAGCTGGCTCGCATCCAAAGTTCCTCAACTCGCGGCCAACTTCCCGAGCGAATCCCTGATTGCGCTGCAGCGTTGAAAGTTACACAAAACACGTGGGTGTGCAAACAGAGGACGACCGCCCCGGGGGACGCCGTGTTTGCCGACGTTTATTGGGTCTTAGTCACGTGCTGGATCCAAGGGAGACTGCCTGCACCGCCAGACAACTTTGGTCCTCAAATGGTCGGCGTGCGCATGCGACACATGAACTATTTCATGCAAAGGGACGTGAAGTAGAGGGTGATCCAAAAGTCCCTTAACATCCCCTATAAAATATAAAGGAGTTAGACTGCGTACACAATAGGTCATGATAGAAAGAGATTAGACCTGGGGGAACCATATTGGTCCAAGCGGACGTCCGCCGTATTGAATTCAACTCCAAATTTTTGAATGGGAAGGGGGTGATGTGATATATCAAATCAGGCTAGAATTTTACGAGAAATACAATGGTGAAGGTCCTTTGATTGAAGGTCTGAAACAAAACTATATAAAAACATGGAGTTTGCCATCTGTGAATGAGTAAAGTGGGGTGTTAATGTGGCGAGCTCGTAATACGAAGATCACAGCTTGAATCCTTGCGGTTAATTTAAGGCAGGCACGTATCTAGAACAATATTTCGGAAGGAGTCCGGACTGAATGCCTCACATGTAGCGGTAATACTAATAATAATAAGGTAAAGGTAAAGTTCCCGTGTATATAGCACCATACCATGAAAGAACACTTAGGTTATGTAGGGATAGGGCCCCACACATTCCCGATCTCGGTCATCTTGGAGGTGATGTGATCAGCACCACGCTCCGGCCGTCTTTACCCCCAGGTACCCATTGATTTGAGGCCGGGTGAGCCCTACTTAACATTTCTGCTACGATGGAATTCTTCCGCGTAGATAAATTTTATGTCTTTTTGATGTCATAGCATATTTCATAGCATATCTCACAGATACAATCACTCCTGATTTTCTTAGCATCTCGGGAGCTCCACGTTACAAGTACATAGGCAATTGCGGACGAGTGAGATGCAAACAATGTATCACATCATGGTTTTAAAAACCACTAACTATTCAACCGAGAGGTAACACGCTTCCCACAAAACTACCATGACCAAGAATCGAACATGCAGTGACGTTCATGTTAGGATTAGCATGCCTCTTTCGATTGGCTCTTTCCTTTGCTGTTGCGGAAACAATGTCCGAGATGAAACCGCGCTTCGTCTCTCGTTGTCGCAGCCGCCGGCAGATGGCTCTGAGTTCGATTTAATCCCGGAAAGATTGGAAATCAATTAACAACACGGAAGCTTCCAGTGAGAAGGATTAGCCCTTCCAGTCCTTTGTATACTGAGCTCGCCATCTTCCTCTGCCAGATGCGTGCCTGGAGGCTTTGCTGGCGAAGGAAGGGCTTTGCGAAATCTCGGATCTGCTTTTAAGCAGGAAGGAGCTACTCTGAGCAAGGTTTAACATGCAAGAAAATCACGTTCAGAAATGAAGGTGCAAAAGGTCCTGAAATGGCTGTGGTTGGTGTGATTACGTAAGACGTCAATTTCTTCAGCTACAACTAGTGTTTAGTTCTTCAACAGGGTGTCTACCAAAATAAGAAATTCAAAATCATTTCCTTTTCCTATACTTCTTCCTTTCTCTTAACATCTCCTATTTAGGTATAGTTTCCAATTAAGAAAATATATATTTTTATTCAATTAAAAACCCTACCACAAGGTCAGTTGAGATGAAAACTGAAGCTGTACTTTAACAAGAGCTTTAAACTTGTTTTAATCATTAATTCTAAAAATTAATGCACCAGAATTTATCCTGGATGGGGAATGGCCACATTAATTTATTTAATAATTTTGCAACACTTCACGCATACAAGAATGTAATTCTTAAGAAACAAAGTGAACAAATCAATAGAATTTTATATGTCCAAATATTCAATTTTATCAAATCCCTGTACAGGTATATATAACAATGTAAATTCACTATACTGCAAAAAAAAAAAAATAGCAAAATTTCGTGACTTTTTCTTAATTTTATTGACATTCTTGACTGGTAGACACCCTGTTCAAAGTACTTTGGGTTTAAAGTTTAAAGTTTAAAGTTTAAAGTGAAATCCGAATCCGGAACTCCTGATTGGTTGATTTCGTTAATTTCCTTCGCTTTTCTGCCACATTTGGCTAATTGCGAAGATGAGTGATGATGTGATGAAATTGAAGACGGGCTCCCCCAAAAACACCCATACCCAGTTCGGGATTTGAACCCTGGAGTCGTTGAGCGGCGTGCTAATCACTGTGGAGCAAAGCCGCGCAAAAAGGTAGAAAGGGGGAGAGAGTTAGTTGGCGGAGCTAGGCATTGACAGCTTCTACAAACGTGTGGTAGGTGCACTCGCTTCCCCTCTCGCGTGTTCAATGGTCGAACCCTCTCCAATCACTACTTGCGCAGAGATTTGTTTTCGTCCGTTCGCTCCAGAGATTGCCGGGACAGACCATGTTTCTCTCCTTGCTGCTTGACATCAGATGCAAAACAATTCCATGCCAACATTTGCGGAGTGACAGTGTGTAATTTGTCTCCCCCGAGATGAGAGTAAATAATGGAGGCGTGAGAATACACCGGCCTAACTAACGACGTTCTCTTCTGCGTTTAACCGAGTTAAGGCCTCGTAGCGCGAGGTTGAGACCGCCTCCCCCTTCCCCCTGCAAAGCCAATTCCCCCGGAGAATCATTTGTCTTTATGGTAATAAATGCCCTTCTACGGGAAAACGCTCGCGATGAAAATACATCAAGATCAAAGCGACTTCGCGGAGAATATTGCAAAATGCGCGAAACATCTTTTGGCTTCAGCGGGGATTTCATTCGCGGATGAGGAAGATTTATGTTCGCTTTGCCTCTTCTCGACCTGCCAATAACACCCGATGCCCCGCCGAATAGAAGGCCTTGCGAGGTAATATTCATTCGCGCGAACAAGAGGGCAGGAGCTGTGCGTTAACGCCAACAAACACCTACACGGTGATCGTAATCACAGCCGGTTTCCCTGGTGAAGAGGTAAGCCAGAGGTAGCCGGTTCTAAACCTGGAAAAGGAATAGATGTATCATTGTGCTTATTTCATCAGTTGTTGTCTGTTGTCAACTGCAAACCTTTTTTTTTTTTTTTAAAAAAAAAAAACTGTTTCTACTGACACTTCCAAGTTTATATACACACTAGCTGATTGCCCGGGTATTTATTTATCCCAATCTTATATTAGACAGGAAAATAATGAATTCTAACTATAGTGTAAAATGAACTTGGAGTTGAACGGGATTGGGAGTGTCACTATTCATCTTAGCGACCCCGTAAACTATGGATTCCACACTAATATCTGACGTTTTACATGTCACCCCCTTCCCACGCCCACCCCTAGGGGTGCCAAGGGTGTATTGGAGTTGAACGGCATTGAGAGTGTCACTATTCATCTTACTGCCCACGTAAACTATGGATTTCACACTAATATCGATCATTTTCGCAACACAAAGTCATATCAGACTGAATATCAGCCTGAATGTTGGACAACCCGAGAAACACTATCGTTGTGCGGGATTGCATAGAGTCACGGATGTCTGTTTGTGAGGAATTTAATATCGGTCGTTTTGGATTATTTTTACATGTCACCCCTAACCACCCCACCCCTGCCTAACCCCCCAAAATATTATTTCCAGATTGCAAGTGATACGTGTACTAGGTTTGGTTAAAATTGCTCCAAGCGTTCGAGAGTTATGACAGAACAAACAAACATACACACCCACACACATACATCCATTTTTATATATATTCAAATAAAAAATAGAGATATATTGAAACACTAACTTTTACACATGACACAAGATCTAACTATCCGATAAACCTGTACACTCACAATTAGAATAGGTGTGTTTTATCTACGTCACAAACTGTTTGCATTGTGATAAAATTGGTCGCAAACATGGCGGCTGTGTGCCATTCTGACATCACATGAAACCCACCTATACAATCAAAACAAAATTTTCACAATTCCAAAGTCCGGGTAATATTATATGGTAAGCACAGTTTTAAACTGTAGGTCCAATACCGATTATCCTTTCTACGCATAAAGTGGACTTAAGAACAAACTCAAGCAATAAGAAATAATGCAAAACATTGAAATAGGTAAACAATCACAGTTAAAAGTTGGGTCTTGAAATCCATCTTATTCCTGAAAGTTTCGTTGAGTTGAATTGAGTTGGTGTTTTAAGTCCTCTTTATGCACAGTAAGGCTAATCTGGACTGAACCTACATTTTAAAGTGGGATCTACAAGATCCGTCGAGTTTCAACCCTTGCAAGACAGACAGAACCGAACACAGTCGAATTGCCAGATTGCCTCGCCTGCTACGTACCCTCCTTGCGGCTGCCACTGGCTTGTAAATCCCTGGGTTCATTATTGAGGCCGTATCTGCGTCTCCCTCGGCCGTTAAAGCCTCGACGGAATCGTTAGAACCCGGAGCCCCATTAAACAGGCAGAAGACCTCTTGACACGCTCCGGGAGACGATCGACTTTCCTGGGCGCCGAGCCTCTTCGGGAAAACACAGCTGTTAACCCCACGGCCACCGCGTTTACCAAGAGCCTCGCAATCGCAGGATCTCGGCGAGTGCCTTACGTACACTGACTGGCACTCCACAAAGCAATCCTACCAGCAAAATCATTACATTAGTTCACGAGCTAAAATATGTAGGAATGATTGAAGGAATTTTAATTTTTGAGTGTGTCGGCACATATGGCCATTTTACACTCTTCAAAGTGTACGAGGAAAACTCCTTAGTTTAATGTTAAAAAGTGATGTAAAGAGTCCATTGAGAAAGTTCAAAAGTGCGAACACAACACATTAATGAACGTAGGGATAGTCATAATACTTCCTCACAGACAGTGTAAGAGGCCTGGTCTTCTCAAAAAGCTGAAAACATTTGCAAAAACACTGTCATCATCTCCCAACATGGATGATAAACAGTTGGGAAGATTAAATAACTCTGTGTGAGGAAAGTGAAATCGGCATGTTCAGTAAGAATCTGCTGAACACTTAGAATAACATTGTAGACAATAAGTTCTATCACAACGCAAACCACAGGATTTAATATGCTGTCTCTGGTTTACCTTTTTGTGTTCCTTGGTGCCTCCTTCTTAACTATTCTCTTTCAACCGTACGGGTACCCACTTCTACGGTTGATAGGATCCACATGGATACGGAACACTCCACGGCAAGTAAAGTCTCCCGTCTCCGCTGACTGGCAAGGCACACAAAGGAACTGCTGCGCTATGAATGGCTTCCTGTGTTGCTGTGTTGGAGTCTCGTGCCGAACTACTGATTGCTCCGATCGAAATCGTCGGGGGAAAAATGGGGGGAGGGGGAGAAGGAAGTAAGTTTCGAATTAACACCGCTTGACGGCGACAAGGTCCAGGCACAATAGTGCTGCCGTCTATGCGGATTTGAGAGCTTATTTGAAACAAATAAGTTCTGTTTCCGTACAGTGACGTACGTGTAATTATCACAAGGAATAAATAAGGATTGTGAATATTACACACTCGACACATGGGAGGGTCCAGCCCTAGCAGGAAATAACAATGCTAGTTAAAATGGACTCTTGTTTGTTTGATTTGTTGCCTTAAGGTAACTTTATGCATAGACATGGCTAATTGCGACTGGATCTACAGTTTAATGTAGGTTCCAAACCACTATGTGCTTCCAACGGGTATCGAGCTTGGGACCCGTTGATTACAAGGCGAAGGAAGAACTACGTACTATGCCATCGCAGTTTCCCTCCTAAGTGAGCAAAGCAGCCAATCTGAGCATAGATAATGGAGTCATAAAAGCCTTAAAAGAGAAAACTGAGCCACCTCGATGGAGTAACTTCCAAAGTTAGCGACCCTCTCTCTCACTGCACAATGTTCCTGGCTCAAGTTCCAGCCATGGCATGGATGTTCCTTCGTAAGTGTTCCTTCAGGAATTCCTAATAAACCAGAAGTGACAAAAAGCGACGCAAAATAAGAAAATTAAAAGGGAAGGGTGAACTGAAATAGCGATGGAAATTTCCCCGAGTGTATAGTTCGGAGGTTTTCAGCTCGAATCAACACGTGTCACTTGGAAACGAACCTTAACAAATGAACGCAACCTTTTGTATCGAAGAGTAACACGATGGCTTAACGTGTCCCTCTACTGAGCCTTTTTCTCGATATCGTGAATCGTGTCGCCTCGGTCTGATGGTCGCGCTGAAGACGTGTCGCATCAGTCTGGAAGCTTCCGTTGGCGACGGAAGAAACGACCAATAGAGGTCCCTGGAGGTTCCATCCCGGCATTCGCCCGGAGCGACTGTGGTTGCCTTTCGCTGTGCATACTGGGAGCGACCCCTCTGAACCATAGAAGAGTTTCGCACGCACGAGAGCTGTGTTTGCAGAGAGACGACCGATCTCTCCTGCGTAAACATCCGCTGCAAATGAACCAAAATATTGATATTATCCTGAAGGGAAGCTGCACGCAATAAAGACGGCCGGTCGGTATCTGCGAAGGACCAGCGTTACAATCGAGACTCTCGGGTATTTTGGAAGCGTGCAACAATAGAACTGGACAAAGCGTTCGAGGAATTTGATTGTAATTCGCCAACTACAGTATATACACACCAGGGATGGCTCGTACGGGTTGGGGGGGGTGTTCTTTGTATTATGAGAAATTGGTTAATTATATTGTATTTTCTCTTTGTTTTTGTTGTTGCATCTTTTTCTACATTTTCGTCTTTCGTTGTTAGAATTAATTTTTTCTTCCATATTTCCTTAGTACTTCCACCTTTCCGTTCTTTCACGTTTTCTCCTTTAATAATACGAATAACCAGTGGCACAACAACCCGTGAGGTCAGGGCCTACATACCAACTGCCTGCCGAGGTGAGCGATTATTCAACCAGTTACGGAGTGACATGTGGTCAGCACGACAAACCTACAGTTGTTGGTATAGGTTTCCATGACCGGTTTACGCTCCTCATTCGTAGCTCCACAATTTCCTCACGATGGTGGGTTATGTTAAGTCCCACACACGCCGAAATCTCCGGAAAAGTTGTTACGCTTCTCCCCAGGAAACTCGAGCCTATACGCGTCCAGTAGCCGCAGCCCAATGCATGTCGTCTTAGACCGCACGGCCACGGGGGGAGACTTGTTTTCTCCTTTACTTTCTCCATATTCTCTTTCTCTCTCTCTCTCTCTCTCTCTCTCTCTTTCAACCCCCTTATATTTCTCTTTTTCTCTCTTACTCTGTCTATACTTCCTTAGTTCTTCTCTCTCAGATTCCTTTTCTACCTTTGCTCTATATTCTGTTTGATTGTTTCCTTAAATCTCTTTTATTTTCTCACTACTTTTTATTTATCTTTCTCAGTTTCCTTTCCCTCTCTACGGTTTCTTTCTGCCTTACTGTAATGTTGCTATCACTTGTGCCTCTCTCCCTTCCTACCGTTTCTCTCCCGCTTTCACCATGGTTTCTTTCTCTCCTCTCTCCATGGTAAATTTTTCACTTCATTTTAATCTCGCCTCTCTCTTCACCACCTTCCGTTGTAATTGAGCGAAGACTGTCAAATCATTTCAAGATGGCAGAATTTAAACCTCCCAATTAATTGAGCTTGTTCTTTTAAGTCCACTTATGCAGAGAGGGGCTAATTGGAACTGGACCTACAGTTTATAGTGCAATTGGAGTCACTATGTGCCTCCACCGGGTTCTATCAATTTCGGAAAACACACTTCTGTATTTCTATTTAGGTTACGTCGCTTTTTTTAACTATTGTGTTTCACTGCGACGATGATGATGAATCATGGGACACGTCGTGATACGATAATGCCTCAAGACCGCATTAGGCCTTGGTTGGTTGAATGAAGGATGGATTCATTGATTTAGTTTATTTTAGTTCGCTCTTCTACCACTTTTGGCTAATCGCGAGGATGAATACAAGTGGTGATAAGATGAAATTGATTAAGGGACAATCATAAACACACATAAGGAGCACACAACGCAATTCCCATAGAGGATTATACTCGTCATGGACCCAGACGCCAGAGCCTCGTTAGTCTGCAAAATGAGGTCCAGGGTGCACCTAGAAATGAGATCGATATTTTAGTGTCTTCAGAAAGAACATCCCCCACCCGCTTTAGACCTTTGGCCAACGCCAGCTAAGTCATTTTCGAAAATCTCCCCTTTCACAAAAACGCTGCAACATTCCAAATACTGAATATTTATCTACTTAGAATTCCTTCTAGAGCATTCACGTGAATCTACGTGTGGTTTGCTTTCACTCCTGTTTACACATTTGCAATAGTTTCTTGAGTGCGTAAGCCTATTTACCATCACAGATATCTAGAGAACAGCGAAACCAAACCACATGAAGATTCACGTGAATCTAGAAGGAATTCTGAGCAGATGTATTAATAAATATTCAGTATTTGGAATGTTATAGCGTTTTTGTGAAAGGGGAGATTTTCGAAAATGACTTAGGTGGCGTTGGCCAAAGGCCCAGCCGAGCCTTAACAAAGGTTCGCAACTGCACCGCTGTGCCCTGCTAAATACACGGTTTATGCGTGTAGATAAACAAGAGTGTCTCAAATTAATCTACAGAGTTTTTGAAACAGCATATATCAGTAATGAGAGTAGATAAATGTACAATTTTTATGGTAAATGATTCAGAAGGTACTGAAACCTTAGCAATGTTTTCGTTTGTTGCAGGCATTATAAACAAACATGGCGGAGATGCGGTTATTGTTTGACCAACGTAAGTGAGTATTGAAGCGTTTACTGGAAAACGGAGAACATGATTGAGGTTGGAGCAGTGGCGGCGAATGGCTTTCAAAACTTGTGGGGATGCAATGACAGTTTGCTTTTTCTTGGTAGTAAGGTTTAGCTTAGTGCGGGGGCAAATGTGGGAAAAAGTGGCCACACCCCTCCCCCAAACGCCGCTACTGAGATGGAGAGTTGAATTTGGAACATCACCAACAAGGGTATCAATTACAAGAATCCGAGACAAGTTTGAAGTACATGGTGCGTAACCACAAACACGGGAGAATCTGAGAGAGCAAATTGAACATTCCTGTAATTGCCATTAGCAACAATACAGTAGGTATTTGCCCGGCGCCTTCCCCATTTAGTTCCTCTTCTCCTCGAGGAAACAGCGTCCGAAGATGGTGCTGGACCATCGCATCCTGTATCTCTACTACAGGTATTTTCTACTCTTACTGCGGACGGCCATCATGCTGGTAAGGGAAGTGGGGAGCGAGGAATACGTAGCAGACGAACCAGACACCACTGGTGGCGCTGAGAGTTATGAGGAGGGAGGAAGTACTGCGTGTACCTCGTTCTGCAGGTTTCTGCGCTTCTTACCGCGCTGGATTGGTCTCTTCCCGCTCCCTACTTCACCTGTGCGCATATAGAGCGCCCGCCATAAGACTGGAAAGAGTAGAGACCGTACCGGGATAAGGCAAGCAGGAAATCACAACGACCGATACGCTCTCCACTTACCTTGCCTAACTTGAAGACGCTCCCCTGAGCACTGGGTAGTGCTGGATCGCTATGACCACTAGTCCGATAGCTTAAGCGTGAACTTACAGTGTAAGCCCCATATAATTGCTCCCGTCCTTATATACCAGGGAGGTACATGCTTGCACCCTACTGTCTACTGTTTGTTGTTCTGTTCTTCGTGTTTGGCATTGTGACGAAAGGTGGCCATTTTGAACATTTACACTATTAGGGTACACAACACCACAAAAATCGTGCATCTATTAGGCCTACTGAGATATTCTGCATAGATACATTAATTTGATACAATCTGTATTTACATTCAAATATATATATGGATATGATAAGATACGCCCCCTACTCTCCACGAGAGAAAGAAGTTTGATCCACACACTATACTTATAATGGAGTTTCTATCAAAAACTGTGGGTTTATTGTATACCGAGGGTGCCTTGCTGTAAAATCAAGCACATGTGCACAGACGCCTGTTTGATCCCCCGAATGGACACGGTGGCTAAGCCGGAAATTAAAACGAAACCAAAGACCATCGAGAATTCCACGTCGCCGGCAAAACCTTGTTTACACCGGCCAAAATTCGTAAATAGGGTCATCAATCAAGCACTTCACGCTCGCAGCACGGAACATTGCACCATCGCAGACAAAAGGCATGGACGCAGATTCCCGCACGGGTTGTCGGGCCAACTGGCTCCCAGAAAACAGAGTGTAACATGTAAATGGGTTTGTTGGTTGCAGCGGGTACCCATGTTGTCGGGATAAATGCCTTTTCAATGAGCCCGGCCGAACGCGGTGGACGGAAACATGAAAGGCATGATCTTGATATGAAGCCCTTTCAGTTCAGGAAACGGGATCAGCTATCGCAAAGTACAGAAGTCTTCTTGATTTTGTGAGCATTTCATAAATATCCCTGTGTCTCCTTGAATATCTGGAGCAGGCATGTTTAGTTTGTCAACAGGTGGGCATTTTGGGAGAAACCTATTTCGGTACTCAATCTCTGACGCCTGATTTCCTCGGATAAATCACTCATGTCTAGAGCCTGGGTAGATATGCATGCAAATATTCACTAAAACGTGAAAAATATGCAAATGAATATGCACGTTAGAAGAAACCTTACCTCTTTTATAATGATTTCTTTCAGTTACTTCAAGAACCCTACACGTAATCAGATATTTGTTCTTTTTCAGCTCGTACGATTTAGCGTGTAACAAATGTAAAAGTTGTGCTTCTCAATTCTTCCACACACTCTTTACACAGATCATGATTGCACTTGATTAGTACGTGATATCTGATATTTTCAATCTTGAAATTCCTTCTGGTTTCGGCAAGAATATTTGCATACTGAGAAAAAGCGTTCTAGTTCGCAAGATAAATTTGGACAATATTTTAAGGCAACAGCATCTGACTTGCCAAGTTGAAGATCATCTGTAGACTGTCCTTTGCATTGCTGTCGTTCCTCTCTCAAGAAGAGTAGTTGAGTGTTCCCGTGAGGACGACGAAAGAAGTCTTATCTTCTTGTTTCGTAAAAAGAAGGTGGAGAATGAACAGTAGTAATGGAAGGAAATAGGAAGTTGTTTTAGACAAAACGTTATTGTTGTTGTTCTTGTAAATATATTTGTACTACCAACTTAAAGTCGACATAATTAATATTACATATTTGTATATATCGCTTATATTAAATGCAGGGTGTTTATGTTTAGAAAGACATCTCATACGAAACTTCAGCCAGAAAAAATCATTAAAATGTTCCTAAATATCACAGCACCTAAAAGGTGTATTTGGGGTAACATTCCATTTAACTACCTTTCCTTTGTCGAGTGCTTTCAGGGTTGTTCGGCGAGGGGGGGGGTGCAACTTCTCACCTGTTACTGTTGTTACTGTTTTCATTCTTGACGATTGCAATTTGTATTTTAGTTACATTTTAATAGCCAAAAGTAGGATATAGAAGACTATTACAGCTAAGATCAGGCCATGGAACGGATTAAGTTTCCATGAACAGTCAACAGAATGTTGTGAAACCAGAATCGCCACATAAGCCATCTACCGCTAAGGTGACGAACTACCTCAATATGTACTGAGAGCCAAATTCAAAGAAAACACACTCTACTTATAAATGAGATGTATCCAGTTGTGTCTGAGAATGCCTTTGGAGTGATAGAAATATACACGGAGCGTTATCTTACCTGGGTTTACGGCCTGGCCATATTTCGTCACTATCGATTGAAGCAGGAGCAAAAGAAGCAGAAGAATCATCTGGAAGGAAAGAACATAAGATGTTACGGACCATTCATTCATATACTATACACTTTCTGCCTTCGGTCTATTCTATCATGCATATAAGCTGAGTCTTGTTCATTGTCATTATTCTGCACAAATCTTTCATTTATTCTTCTCAGTATATGCTCGAGAATGTAATCTCGTGATCCCGATTTGTCCCGAAATACCAGGGATTACAAGATTCATAGTCTCTGGCTCGTGAGGGATATGTTGAGGAATAAACAGTGCATGATCAAGTAATCAACTAACTCCCTAGCCTTCTTAAACTCGAAGGTTTATAGCTGCAGCAGCACAAGCCTTCCATCCGTCCCTATCCTGGGTAAGATCAATCCAATCTTTTCCATCTTTACCGATTTCCTTTAGGTCCATCTGAACGTTATCCCTCCTACCGTCAGGCTTCTAAACAACTCTTCTTTCCTCTCCCATTCGTGCCACATGGCCTGCCCACCTAAGTCGTCTTGATTTAATTTTTCTAATAATATTTGGACATTAATACAAATTATGCAGTTCTATATTATGTAAAATTCTCCCCTCACCTGTCTCCCCACCCCTTTTAGGTCCAAATCCTAATGTGCATGATCATGTGGTGAATATCTTATAAAGTTAGCTCGACACCATAAGTAGAACCTACGTACGATCATGTGCTGAATATACTAGGTTATTCAAATATGACGGGGAATATTTTTTTTTCAAAGAACCTGTCATGCACAGCAGTTGTGCGTCCTTGGAAGAATAGACCCAAAACCTTCACCCTCCCTCCCGCGCAGGTTACACCCTGCTCAGTCGTGTCTGAGTGTTGCTATAGTGATGAGCAAACAGAAGGTGCCGCGGAGCGTGGAACAACGCATTGTGATCAAATTTTTCGTGGGGGAAAGCGTCCAGCCATCTGAAATTTTGCAGAGACTCAAACAACAGTACGGGGAAGAGTGTGTCTCACGAACCCGTGTGTTTGAGTGGTGTAAGTACTTCAGAGAGGGAAGAGAACGCGTGGAGAATGAGTCACAGCAGTCATCACGTGAGTGGCGGCATATCGGTTCTCCCAGACCTAAGGAAGCGCGGAGGACCGTTCGGTAGGAAAAGTGATGGCAACGTTTTTTTGGGACTGGCACGGAGTTAGCCATGTAGACACTCTTATACAGGGTGGTACAAAAAGTCACTTAACACCCTCGGTACAAGGCCACTGCAGCGTGCAACATGGAAATGGTCATGACCAATCGTTGCCAGGCCAAGGGGGAACCAAATTGACGCCACCCACGTGGTCGGCGGCCAGCTTGATGTCCGCCATCTTGAATACAACTTCAGAATTTTAAATGGAAAAAGGGTGATATGATATATCAAATCAGGCTAGAATTTCACGAGAAATGCAATGGTGAAGGTTTTTTAAACGTATCTTTAACCAGTAAAAAGTTATGACTGAATTCTTGTACCAATTTGCTCCTTTTTGAGGTGTTAGAAAAATGCCTTTGGTCGTTGGGCTAATCCCCCACACCAGACTAAAACTAGCGGATTCAGAGAAATAAAGGTAGCCTCGGAAAGGATGGATTTAGTAGAAGACGACAAGCAAGGAAATGGAATATCCGAATTGGAACTTGGAATATTAAAACAATTAATGGAAAAGAAGTGGAGATTGTAGGAGAAATGGAAAAGTATAAACTAGCAGTACTAGGACTAAGTGAAGTAAGGAAGAAAGGCAGTGGTATAATGGGCCTTGAAAGAGGATATGTGCTGAGATATGCTGGAGTAGGTAGAGGAAGAAGAGCTAAGGAGGGAGTTGGAATAATAGTTAATGAGCAAATGGAAGAAAGGGTGGAATCATGGGAACCAGTAAATTCAAGGATAATAGTAGTTAGACTGGAAATGGAAGAAAGAATAACAATAATACAAGTTTATGCCCCGACAAATGATCAGGACATATTGGAGAAAGAAGTTTTCTATACTCAATTACAAAGAGTAGTGAATAAAGAGAATGAAGAGAATAGGAAGGTAATATTGATGGGAGATCTTAATGGTAGAACTGGAAACAATAGGATAAGGTCACATGGTTGTATGGGACCATATGGAGGGGAAAGTGTGACAAATGAAAATGGACAAAGATTAATAGAATTCTGTGTAGAGAACCAATTGCTACAAGGAAACTCCTTTTTCCAGCATAAGAAAATTCATAAAATCACTTATGAAGCTGAGGGAAGGGAGGCAAAGAGTATAATAGACTACATAATTTACGCAAGAGCACTTCGATATGCCTTTATGGATGTAAAGGTAATTCGAGGTGCTGAATTGAGTACTGACCACAGACTGCTAATAGCTATAACAAGATTTAAGAGGAATAATAGAGAAAGAGATAGGAAGTTTGAAAAGATACAAGTAAAGCAGCTGGCTAAGGAAGAGAAGAGAAAACAGTATAAGGAATTAGTAGAAGAAAGGTTGAATGAATTGGAAATAAGAGAAATGGAAATTGACAGTATGTGGGAAAAATTTAAGGAAGTGATACTGTATGCAGCAATTGAAGTATGTGGCAAAGTTAGGGTGAATACAAAAAGGAAAAGAACTAATTGGTGGACGGATGAAGTAAAGAGGAAAGTGAAAGAGAAAAAGAAAGCATGGAAGAATTACCTAGAATTAAGATCAGAGGAACATAGGTTAATATATGTGCAAAAAAGAAATGAGAGTAAATTGGCTGTAGAGGAGGCAAAGCGAAAATCATGGGAGAAGTTTGGAAATGATATTGAAGAAAGTTTTGTAGAGCATAGAAAGCAGTTCTGGAATATGGTCAAAAGTCTGAAAGGAAAATGGGGAAAAGCAGCAAGAGCTATAAGAAATAAGGAAAATGTATTAGTCATAGGAAGGGAGAATGTGATGGAGGAATGGAGAAAATACTATGAAGAAAAGTTCAAGGATAGGACAAATGAGCAAGAACAAGATGAGGAGCAGGAACAGGAACAGGAGGAGGATGAGAGAATAAGAAACAGAGAAGAGGAGGAGCATGTAGAAGAAGATATGATGATAACAGAGAATGAAGTGAGAGAAGTAATTAAACGGATACGAATTGGGAAAGCAGCAGGATGGGATGGAATAGCACCAGAACTTATAAAATATGGAGGACCAAGAATGGCTGAAATACTACTGAATATATTAAGGGAAGTATGGAGAACTAAGACTATACCAGAAGAGTGGAAAAGGAACATAATTGTGCCAGTACACAAGAAAGGGAGTAATAAGGAATGTGATAATTATAGAGCAATATGTCTATCATCAGTGGTATATAAGATGTATACGAATATATTGGAAAGGAGGCTGAGAAAAATCATAGAGGGAAAACTTGAAGAGGAACAAGCTGGATTTAGACCTGGGAGACAGACTCAAGATCACATTTTTATATTAAGAACAATGATGGGGAAAATGCTGGACAAAAATAAAAGAATATACCTAGCATTTCTAGATTTGAAAGCGGCATTTGACTCTGTACCTAGAAAATATCTGTGGGAGGCATTAGAAAGTAAGGAAGTACCTAAGGAACTTATTAAAGCAATAAGAAGTGTATATAAGGATGTAAAAGGAATAGTAAGAATAGAAGGAAACGAGTCTAAGGAATTTCAAATAGGAAAAGGAATTAAACAGGGAGATAGTCTCAGTCCTTTACTTTTCATTAATGTAATGGATGAAATAACTAAAATTTGCAAAAGAAGAACCCCAAGAGTACAAATAGGATATTGGAATATGAGAGTAGTACAACTGCAAGTACTGCTATATGCTGATGATATAGTCTTAATTGCTAGTAGTGAAGAGAATCTACAGAGGAGCGTAATAGAATGGGGAGAAGAACTTGCGAGAAAAGGGATGAAGATTAATATCAAGAAAAGTAAAGTTATGCAGGTGGCAAAAGGAGAAAAAGATCATGAAATAGCAATTAGATATGGAAACGAGAACTTGGAAGAAGTAGATGAATATGAATATTTAGGAACCATCATAACAAGTGATGGTAGGTGTGATGAAGAAATCCTAAATAGGAAAAGAAAAGCAAATACAGTATATTATCAGTTCAGTAAAACAATAATGGGAAAGAAAGAAGTGGCAGTAAAGACAAAAATGCAGCTATACAAATCAGTATTGGTCCCTACATTAACATATGGAATGGAAAGTTTACCACTTCAAGATAAACATCTGAGTAAAATTCAGGCTAGTGAAATGAAATACCTGAGAAGAGCTGTTAATAAGACTAGGAGAGATAAAGTGAGGAATGAAAGAATAAGAAGAGAGGTGGAACAGGAGTCGCTAGAGAAAACAATTGAAAAAAGACAGCTAAAGTGGTGGGGACATGTATTCAGAATGAATGAAGACAAAAAGGTAAAGCAAATTCTAGAAGTAAAGGTGCAAGGTAGGAGAGGTAAAGGAAGACCAAGGATAATGTTTGAAGACAGAATGGAAAAGATTGGAAGAGAAAGGAATAAGACAATAAGTATGATGAAGAGAATGATGGGAAACAGACAGGAATGGAGGAGATGGATCGAGGCAACCAACCCTACGCTATGATGGCAGAAAGGGATTAGAGGAAGTAAGTAAGTAAGTAAGAAAAATGCCTTCAAATTTGTTTAGCACATCGGTAATGCATCGAGACCAAAGTGATGTCTAGGGAGAGAAGTTCGCATGCCATTGCACACGATTTTAATCGGATACATCCACGAAGAGCTGCGCATTATGAATGGTTGTCGCGAACAATTTACAGTGTGTCGCTTCCATTGAATTAAAAGTCCTTCACAGTGACAAGGCTAATGTTTATGTTCATAAGGAAGTTCATAAACAAAATATGCGACCCTTATCATCTGATATCTAACTTTGGACAGAAACTGCTTCACAACGTTCCCATAGTGTTCTGGTGTTCCTCTGTAAGAAGTACCTTCTTCCATAAGCAAGGATGAAAAAACCTGTTTATTTAACAAATCCAAGTAGCTCTAAGCATTTAAGGTTCCGTTGATGGAAAATTGACTAACCAATCGTGTTCCATACAGCACGCCACACCATTAACTTACCAGCACTAACCATTCAGCTTTGATCTGTCGAAAATGGGTTATCAGATAAAAAGTATTGAATATTCTGTTTATGAACTTCCTTATGAACATAAACATTAGCCTTGTCACTGTGAAGGACTTTTCATTTAATGAAAGCATCACACTGTAATTGTTCGCGACAACCATTCATAATGCGCAGCTCTTCATAAATGTATCCGATTAAAATCTTGTGCAATGGCATGCAAACATCTCTCCCTAGACGTCACTTTGATCTCGATGCATTACCGATGCGCTAAACAAATTTGAAGGCATTTTTCTAACACCTCAAAAAGGAGCAAATTGGTACAAGAATTCAGTCATAACTTTTTACTGGTTAAAGATACGTCGAAAAAACCTTCACCATTGCATTTCTCGTGAAATTTTAGCCTGATTTGATATATCATATCACACCCTTCCCATTTAAAATTCTGAAGTTGAATTCAATATGGCGGACATCAAGCTGGCCGCCGACCACGTGGGTGGCGTCAATGTGGTTCCCTCTTGGCCTGATAACGATTGGTCATCGCCATTTCCATATTGCGCGCTGAAGGGGCCTTGTACCGGGGGTGTTAAGTGACTTTTTGAGCCACCCTGTAGATGCCGGAACAGTCAATGCAACATATTACTCAGAACTCCTGACAACAAAAGTGAAGGAAAAGATCCGATCCAAGCGGAAGAGAGGTGGAAAGCGGGTAGCCTTCCTTGCAAACAATGCACGGCCTCATACAGGCAACACAACTATGTCAACCCTCAGCAAATTGAAATGGGGCCTTTTGCCTCACCCGCCATACAATCCCGATTTGGTCCCAAGTGATTTCTACCTGTTTGAAAGGCTTAAATCAGACTTTTAAGGCATGCGGTTTGTGGATAACAACGCCGTCATCGGCAGTGTTCGGGAGTGGATACGCAGCCAACCAAAAAACTTTTATGATATGGACATTAAGATGATCCCAGAACGTTGGGAAAAAATGCATGTACTCTGAAGGGGAGTATTTTGAAGGATGACATGTGCAAACAAGTATTTCACAATAAAGGATTTAGTTTAAAAAAATCAGTCCCGGTCATATTTGAATGACCTAGTATTTTGAAGTTAACTCAACACCGTAAGTACAACCTACGTGCCACTAAAGACCACAAACAGGCAAAGTAATTTCCCTACTAAGAAATGAGGCGAACACCAAACTGTTTATACATAGTTTTCCGTTAACCTTTCACACGTTTCCCCGAGAGAGCAAAGCGAAATCATCCTGTACTCTTATAACTTGCAAAAACCTACGCTCATGAATGAAAGAGTGGCCGGAAAACATCCCAAGTAAACATTTCCCCAGCATCCTCTGCATAATCCATATTTCATCTTCGTAGCTATCTCGAATCTCAATTTTTCCCCAACAGTCTCTGGATCATCGGATGCTTCCATTAGTGCCATACGGCTGGATGTGTCCGAGAACGTCTCGAAAAGCATCCAAATCTTCTCCTCCTCTCTCTCTCTCCTCCATTAGACCGGTCCACGTGGGAGGGGGAGGAAAGGGGAGGAAGAAAAATCTGGAGAAATCTTCTTACATCGTACTTTAGTGGGAAGAACCAGAGCCAAAGGATTCTAAGCCTTTTTCCCTCCACTCATCATCTCCTCCTTCCGCATCAGCGAAAGCGTTCTTCTTCGAATAAATGGTCGTTAGGCGAAAGATAGCAGAAAGGACAGGAGGAATATTGACAAAGAATTTATGATGTAAATGAAACTTTCGGTCCCTCTCTCGTAGTAACACTTTAAAATGGATGAATTTTCAGTCTTTTCTTTCCAAGCAGACTCTTTTCTTGAAGAGAATGCATTGTTCAAGAGCTCACCTTTTCTTAAATGGTGTCTCCCAAATTTATTTTTGTGATCGAGAGGAAACCAACTGACTTAAGATCTTAAATGTGTTGCTATAAATCAACACTTGCTCACCAGGCGGCAGTGCTGGTACTTCATAACGCTTTGAACGTTAATGCATGTATGTGTGCATATTACTAGATGGGCCAGAAACTCGTTTGACTTCATCTCTGTGGAACTGGAGGACCATACCTTTTAGATTGCCCTCAACACCAGCACTACATTTGGCAACGATATTTTCATATGGAGGGGGGCTGTTGGGCGCCATATTGAAAAATTACCGCCAAGTTTTTTTTCTCGTTCATGGTGACTCAAATGCAAAATATATCGAACAAATATTGTAGAATTTACTCCAAGTAAACCCGAATCTAAGCAAAATTGACGGCTCTTGTTAAACTAAAACCTTCACTACATTCACGCCTGCGAATTGATTAATTTGTTCATTTCACTTCGTCTTTCTGCCACTTTCGGCTAATTGCAAAGATGAGTGATGAAACTGATGAAAGAACAATCACAAGGAATATCAATGTGGAGGCCTGGATTCGAACACGGGAGCTTGCGAATTGAATAAACATGGAAAAATGTGAATCGCTGTTTGTCCAATATGAACTTCTGGAGTGACATGGTGGTTCGGATCCCACTTTAAGCTGAAGGTCAATTCTAGATTAATCTATTTGTGCATAAAGTGAACTTAACTAAGTTCAACTTAAGCCAACATAGACTTGTGCAGTCTTCAAAATACCTTAGTCTTCGTTCAGTTGGTACAAGAGTTTAAAACATCCCCACTATGCTACTGACACAAACCTCAACGCAACACAAATGCAGGGTGGGACAGCATTCAGAGCGTAATTTAAAGTCGCAATTATATGCGGAAGAAAGTATTGAATGACCTTAGTGCCTAATTGTACAGAAAGAAATGCCATTTAGTAGGTCATGTTTGAATGTGACCAACGAGTGCCACGGCGCGCCACACATTCTTCCAAGCGGCGTCGGGCGCTGTCCATGAATCGTTCTAACATGAATGATTGATTTATTGATTTGCTTTATTTTACATCGCTTATTGTGGCACATTTGGCTAATTTGCGAAGATGGAGATGAGCGATGATATGATGAAATTGATGAATGGATACTCGCAAGCATCCATGACCAGGCCAGGATTCGAACCCGAGACCCCTGGCGTCGTAGCGCGATGTGATAACCACTCCGCCATGAGGGGGGGGGCAATCATTCTAACATGTTTGTCGGGATACTGATAACGACATCTCGGATGCGATCCTACAAAAAGAAGTTCGGAGAGGTTAAATCCGGGGACCGAGTTGGCCATGAGAACGGGAAATTAACTCCTGTGGAAAGCTCCGTTGCAAGAAACCCACCACACTGCACAGAATAAGACCAAATAACAACAGAATCACAGTCTACTGCAAGTAGCAATTCAGGCACAGTATAACGACATTGTTGCCAGCCTCACACTGTTGACAGCATCATCGTCATTTCCTACTCAAATTACGCTGTGAACGCTGCCCCACCTTGTATTGGAGGATGCAACTGTTCCCTCTGTGCGCGGGCGTATGGTTCAAGTAGCAGAGAATAGTGGCATAGCGTAAAAGAAAAGGAAAAAGTACAATGAGTAACACTGTGTCAAGGGAAGATGCAAGGTCACACCTAAAATCGCAGGGGGCAAGCACCGTGGTGCTGGAGGACCCTTCGTTCCCATATTTTTCTGGCGCCAGATATCTTGGTGGCATATTAGTAAGGTGAGGCCGAGATCCGGACAAGCATAAGAGTGTTCCCCCTTGTAGAACACGAGGCCACATACATTCGGGAATGATGGATGGGTGGCCACTTGAAAGACCAAGCCGACCGGAAACCAGAGCCCGGAGCTTCTCTTCAGTTTCCGGTTCATTTCAGGGCGGGAGGCCGGATGGTGTCCCTGGAAACGAGAAGGAATCCACCAAAATTTCCATTTTAATGGATTCGCGAGTTCCGGAGCCAAAAGGATCCTTCTTTGAAAGCGCTAAAAATGTAGTCCCGCGGATGAATACCAACCAGCGTCCGCGGAATTGATGGTCTTCGGTGTACAAGAGGAGTCAAAACAAGTGCCAGAATAATTCAGGAAGGAAGGAAATTATGTTGAATGAAGGAATTCATTATCTGTGGCGACGAAAGAAGGCATCGGGAGAGGGGAGGGGATCCTTTGTTGGAAAGAGGGGGAGGGGAGAGGGGCTCATAAATTGAAAGCGCCGTAAATGTGTCCAGGCCTGCTGAATAGCTTCGAAGCTAACAATCCACGAAGGGGCGAATAAAAATTCGTCGTCTTCTTGGATAGATTGGGTTTACACAAGCATCAATCTTTGCAGAAGCTGCGGATAAGGGAATCCCTTACGGATTTCACATTCCCTTGCACTGTAAGGGGCCGAGGTAGCCCAGTTAGTGTGTCGGCCTCCGTGGCGAGTGGTCGGACGCTACGACGCTAGGGATCCCGGGTTAGAATCCCGGTTAGGCAGTGGCGTGCCCAGGATTTTCGAAAGGAAGGGGTTTGCGTGTACTTTTTTAGTCGTCAGCCTCATTTTGCCATTTTTCTATGCCATTGATGTTCTTTTTTTTTTAGGAATCCTGGGCCAAGAGGGGGTTATAACCCCCCACCAACCCCCTCTTGGGCACGCCAATGCAGTTAGGACATGGATGTTTGTGTTTGTCCGCAATGATAAAACAGAATTTAGTAACAATTGACAAAGGCGAAAAGTGGGGAACGGGGGATGTTACCGCTTAGGGGTATTCCTAAAAAAAATGGTATAGCATCTGGCTACCACGCGGAAGATCCGGTTTTGAATTCCGGAGCAGGTGATCTGGACCATGAATTATACCAGTCATTTCTCTGTTTCTGCACGGCTCTGAGGCCCACCCAACCTCGTATCGATGTGGGATGGGGGTAAAGGCGGTGCCGGGAGTGATGCTGATAACATCATTCCAACTATGGTAGAGACCAAGAATATGTGAAGCTCTATCTCCAGATCGCCCCAAATGCCTTCGTGGCATGTCTGGACATTCAAAATTCAAAGGGGCACCTTTATCTTTACCTTACCTCGCAATGTGATTTGAAAGTCAGTGGCTTACGCTGAAGGGATGCTCTCCTGTCAGAGATAGACCACTTGACTCTGGATCATGTTTTCTAATCCTAACATTCGTCTTAGTCTTCTCCAAGCATTTCTCATCGCACTGGTCACTGGACAGGTTTGGGCCGGAACTTCAACACGTCTATACCATTGCGCTGAATATTTCTATTTGCTCTTCCCTTATTGCCTGCCTGTCAGCCGATCTTAGAAGTCTTAGCATCTGAATACGAGTCAAGTGGCATCAAGTTAAAACTATTGTCTGTATTTCTTTTAATAAGGGGAACCCCCGAAGTAAGCTCACCTACACCCGCATACATTCGAGGGTCTGCGCTTATTGTCCTGGTTTCTAAGAATATACCAGGACGTCAGTTGCTCCGAAATTAACGGTTCCCTTCGACTTTATTTTCTCTATTTATTTCAATTTGATTGCATTTAATAATAAGTATAATAATAAATTACAATGCTATACAAAGGAATATATATATAACATAATTGGAGTATACAAATACATTATGTGATATGGTACTACACCCTGGACTAATAAGGGGGGGAACCCCCGAATACAACCAAACCTCCACCCGTATGCATTCGAGGGCATACGCTTGTCCCAGTGCCTCTGCAATAAACTGGGACGTCTTTTGCTCGAATTACGGTTCCCCCGTTATCGTTGTGCACTACTATTTTATTGATAATTGCAGATACATAAGACTGAAAATAAAAAGAAAACAATACAAGATTAAATAACATAGTTAATAAATTGAGTTACATTACATTACATTTGTAGACAGTACAATGCTATACATTTTTCCACGTGAATAAGTATCTTCCGTTACATATTGTTTGTATTACAATTTTAGGTGATATGCTGTAATGTGTGGTGATCTAGCATGTACCGGATCCCGGGCTCCAGGATCTATGAGTGAGAAGTTTTTGGAGCTCGCACGCCCTATACATTATATAATATTGTTTATTGATGCATCTTGCATCAGGAGCCGGCAACCGAAAGCGGGTGAGCTCTTGGTTTAATACCATTTATTTTTACGTTTTGCAATTATTGTTGTCAAAGAATGCTCCACCCCAGAGGCTAGGTGTTCCTCTGCCGGTGTCCAGCCCCCATCTGTACAAGAGTTTGGGATTTGGAGTTGGTAAAGAGTGATTATAGCGCGCGCGAGTTTCCTTAGAACGGGTATGTGTGGTTTCTTAATGCTTTGAGATAAAAATTATATATGAGATAATAATAGATATAAAAATTTAAAAGAACATAATAAAAAAGAAGAAGAAGAAAAATATTTTAAACACTGGAGTTCTAGCGTAGTGAAAACATGGTGCTGAAAGTGTAGATATATGGTGATAAATATGAAACTGAAATATAAGACACTGGAGTACCAGTGCAGGGATAAAATGTGTAAAGTGCACTTTAGCATGCCAATTTAAAGATGTGTGTTTTGTTTGCGTCTAATGAGGATATTTATATGAGTTAGAGGATTAATTTAGATGTTTGATGTTCTGGATGCAGCCACCCTTATAAGGTAGTCTTTATGTTTCTCACCAGGCATTCTGATTGGACGAATTCTCCTACGCTCCTCAGCTTCCTGCCTTCCCAGTAAGACAGCGAAGAATCTTCTTCTAGAAGCATTTTCCGGAGCTTCCTCCACTTCTTACACTTCGTCTCCTTCTGCCTCCTGTTCGTCCAGCCGAGACGGTGCGGGAGGCACATTCCTGGTGTGTGAATTCCTTGCCGGTTGAAACCTGATATTCCTTACTTCTTCATTGTGTCTTGCCGGGATGGGCGCTTCCGGTTGGGGATTTTGGAGCCGAGTATTAAATTTTCTTTGTTCTTCTAATGATACTGCGTTCGCCAGGGCTCTAAGCTTGTCCAACTGCTGAGGACATAAGAGTGTTTTGATGTCAGTGGTTGGTAGTTCCCGTCTTAGTCGTTTGATCTCTTCACCAGCTGCCTGGCAGAAGAAGACTTTGTGTTCTGGCGTATCTCTTATCACACCACATGCGCTGCACGCAGGTGTGGGTCTGCTGCCTATTCGGCAGAGATGTGTACCATATGGGCCATGGCCCGTCAGAAGATGTACGAGTCCTCTTGAATATTGATTGCTGGCTAGTTTATTGTATCTGATGTTTTGCACAAAGCTATATACTCTTCTTCCATTCTCAGCAGTTTCCCACTCCATTTGCCATTCATTTGTCAATCTTGCTCTTATATCGTGTAGGGTAGGGAGGTAGATTCCAACACATTTCGTCAATTCCTGTTCATCTCCTTTCCTGAACTGGTATTTGGCTGCTCGCCATCTCACTTCCTTATCTAGTGGTATGTTACCAGTTACGGCAAGGAGCGCCTCTGTGGAGGTCGTGCCAAATGCTCCCGTCACTCTCAGGAGTATTCTCCTTTGTGAGGATCGAAGTACCCTAACATTCTTCTTATTTTTTAGTCCACCCACCCAGACCGAGGACGCATATGTGGTAATCTGTTCATATATGGACTTTATGTATGTATCCATGATGCCTGGTGGCAGATTATAGTTTTGGGCTGCCAGTCTCGTTAACTTGCTCATGGTATTTTCGCCTTTTTGGGTAATTTTGCGAATGTGAGCCCCAAATCTCATCCCTTCCTCCAGTGTCACACCCAAGTATTCAAATTATTTTGTCCTTTTCACTGTTGAGCCAGATATTTTAATGCTAGGATTCCTCTTATGACTTAGATGTCCTTTGGCAATAAGGTATTTCGTCTTAGATGACGAGAGTTCTAATTTTGCGCCTCTGCACCACTCTGCCAAAGTTCTCAATGCTTGATTTGCTTTATTCTCGATTTGAGCTCTCGAGTTGCCCGAACACACCACCGCTACATCATCGGCATAAGCAATAACTTGGTCAATGTTTTCGTCATTTTCTAGCGCTCGAAGACAGAGTTCAAGGTTTACATTCCATAGATGCGGGCCCAATACCGAGCCCTGTGGACAGCCCTTTGTAGTTATTTTTAATACCTTTACTCCATTTAAGTCGAGGTGAACTCGTCTGTCTTTGAAGTAATTTTCCAACAATCTGAGGAGTGTAACCGGGCAGTTTATTTTCCTGAGGGTGTAGAAGAGGTGGGGCCACCACAAATTGTCGAAAGCCCCGCTAATGTCCGCGAAAACGATTACGACGAGCTTCGTTTCTGATTTTTCCACAACCTGTTTTAGCTTATTTATAGCGTCCCCCGTAGAACGACCCTTTGTGAAGCCATACTGGTTGTCATTTTTTCCTACCAGCGAGGAATTCCTGCAGACGCTTGTTTATAAGTTTTTCAAAAAGCTTCTCCATAGTATTTAGCAGGCAGATGGGGCTGTACGATTTTAAGCTCGCAGCATCTTCTTTTCCTTCCTTCCTGATTACTACTACGCGTCCCTCATTCCATGCCCTGGGGAATTCCTTTCCTATAATACATTGGTTGAAGAGGGCTGTAATGAAAGGTAGTGTTTTTAGAAGCGTTTGCTTGATTACTCCAGCTGGTATGCCGTCTGGGCCTGGCGCCTTGTTACTTTTCATTGATGGCAGCTCTCGGACAATTTCTTCAGATGTGAATGGGGCTGTGGGAGTGTTGTTAGGATAGCGTCCACGTTCCCTCCTTATCGCGGCATTTTCCTCGTTGTCCGTTTGTTCTTCATCATCTGGGAGGAGTCCATGCAGCATCAGTTCCGCGGTTTCCCTTGCGTTATTGGTTAGGGTTCCATCAGATCTTTTTAGGGTTGTTGTCACCTCTCTCTGTTTAGTTTTGCTCGTGATAATTTTATACGGCAGACTCCATTTATCCTTATTAAGATATCTATTTACGAAATTATGCCACCTTTTCAATTTGAAGCTTTTCAACTCTATTGCATATTTAGACTTTGCTCTTCTATAGTCTTCTAGATAAGTTGCTCTTATGTCAGGAATGTTTGGTTTTTGGTATAGTTTTCGAGATCTGCGCATGTTGTTCCTAAGCCTTGTCAATTTGTTTGACCATGGTTTAGGAGGTCTGTCCATATCGTGCCTAGGCGTGGATGCCTCTATGGCTGCTTGAAGCTGTTTCGTGAGCAATTCTGCCAAATCATTTGCGTTATTTGCAGATCTAGAGCATTCTGGCAGATTGATGTTGTTTAGCAGAGCAGTCTTGTCCGTTTTTGCCCAGTTGTAGGTAGGTGGTCTCATCGTGTGGGTTTTTGGAGCACCTTCCAGGTTGACATAAAACTCAATGACGTTGTGGTCACTGGTTGTTACCATGTCCAGGACTTTCCATCTCTCTATAAGAGGGCTCATGCGGTTGTTGGATAGAGTTAGATCAATATTACTGCTCGCCTCCGCTCTACCCCGGTAAGTTAGTGGGTTACCCGGTTGATTTTCTACACTTAAGTTTAATTCAGCTAGAAGGTTCATAATTTTTTCGCCATTGGAATCCATATCCCTGCCAAACCAGAGGGGTGAGGAAGAGTTGCTGTCTAGAGTCACCAGAATCTTGTTGTATGAATAGGCCCTGCAGGCTTTTCTGATGTGGTCTATATATTTGTCGATGCTGTGACTATATTGACAATAGGTGTTTATGATTGTAAAATTTCGTTTATTGTATCCTATTTCTACGCAGTTTGTGTGTGAATCAGATAACTGTTCTATTTTGAGCATATTTATGTTTTTATTTAGTGCTACTATTGCAGTTTTGGCATTCTGGTTTTGGTTATAGGCTAGTATAGCGTCCAACGGTGCATGTATCACCTTTCCGTTTAGAATGTAAGGTTCTTGTAACAACAGCAAGTCGACGTTGTTTGTTCTAGCTAAGATGAAAATCTCCTCCGTGGCCAGTTTCGCTCCATTCAGATTTACCTGCAGTATGCCTAACTTGTTTCTCGTTAATGTCTTATTACAGAGCTCCACGACGGCCAAGGCTTGGTGGCATCCTGGACAACTCTTCCATATCCCCTTGCGAAATCTTTGTAGACCTCTTCTAAGTCTAGCTTTAGGTCCCTTCGGTGAAACGTTTGTTTTAGTAAGTCGTGCAATTCATCCGGACTAACCGGGATGTTGCTGCATCTTAGGATCATCTTATCCACAGCCTCCGGGTAAGGGAATGTAATGGATTTTCCGTTATCATGTTTTAATCTAACCAGCAAACGCAGCGCAGTGATTAAATTATCCCTCTCTTCAAGCCGGCTAAGTTGTAGATCAAGTTCGAATGTACGGTATATCATTGCTGGGTTGATGTTCGTTTTTGGGGTATCTTTGAGTTCTGGTCGGGGTGGGTTCATTATGACTGGTGCGGTAAAATTTGAGTATTTTGTTTGTACATGGAAGGGAGGAGCTTCCGGGTTTAGACTTGACCGACTTGGAGGTTCGACTAGGTCAATCAGGGAAGGAGAATGAGACGATAGATTGGGGCAGGGGTCATTCTGGGGGTCTTCATAGCTATGAGAGAAGTATGAGGTGGGGCTGAATGGGGTGTGTGAGAAAGACCAAGAGACTGGCGAGGATTGTGCAGAGTGTGAGTGCGGTGGTGTGAGTAGGACTGATTCAGGGGGAGAAAGTGAGAGTGGCGATGGCGGGGGGGATATGGATAACTGAGGGGGAATAATGAAGGCACATGGTTTCAGGCCAGGTATCGGTGTGCTAAGAATGGGTTTTTGACAGTTATAGTGAGTAGGTAACGGCGTTAGTGTGGAATGAAGAGAGAAGTTGCTGCGGGGAGGGGTGGGGGGATAAAGTAGTTATCCGGAGATTAAGGTATTGAGGTGGAGAGGAAGATCTATTGTGAAACGGTATTTTAGAATTTCCTGAAGTTCACCCTGTTTCCTTACTGCGTATGCCGCCGCTCTTGTCGCATTACGGCGTCGGCGGCTAGGGGTGTTCCTATTTCTCTTTCTTATTTGTTTAAATTCCATAATTGGTTTTTTCTATTAATCTCTGCTGAAAGAACTTCATTGTAGGGCAATCCTTTATATCGGCGTTGCACTTTCTTTTCCTTCTCATGCAGGGTATGCATAATTTTTCTACCCTCTCCTTTCTGCATTCCTCTCTAGAGTGTCCCTCAGCTCCACATATTATACAGCATTGCTCCCCTTTGCAGTGCTTCGCGACATGTCCATATTCCAGGCACTTGAGGCAAACCGGGACGACTAAGTAGTCCTTCATTGACAAGGACAGATAGGCTAAATGTACCTTATTCATATTTAGGATAAGTTTCCTAATTACGGGATCCACCTCGTATACTATGTGCGAGACTGGTCGGTTCCTGGGCCCGGTTTTAAACCGAAACTTGAATTTGGTCTTGAATTCATCTAGAGACATGTTCAAGTGTTCCTCGATACCATTCAGTGCATAAAATTCCTCTGTTATATTCTCCTCTTCTCTTTTGATTGGGATTTCATAAATGATCATCAGCGGGTTGCGTTTTTTAGGGAGTTCTACATTCAGTTTCTTGGATTTGAGGTTTTGATTATTCATTACTTTTTCAAGGTCCTCTCTGGTGGCGGTCTCCACAATAAGGGTTTTTGGGGTGGTTCGCATAGCTTCGATTTTTACCCTCTCACGGACTGGATTTATTGCCATAGTGAAATGATCCCATATATCACGAACCTTTTGGTTATCTTGCGCTGTGATAAATACGGTATGTTTTGCTTTGCTGGTGATTTTTTGTATTTGAGCAGCTTTTTCTCCCTGCTGTGCTGGATTGGACAGTGTTTGCGCATATGTTGGCTTTTGTTGAGTTGCTACTGTTTGGGGGTTATTATTAGTTTCCAAAATACGGCACGCCGTTCTTAAAGAACGGGACTCTACTATGGCTTCTGTATGCACTTGATTCATTTTGGCCAGGATTTCCAGTAGCAGCGTCTTTTTGTCCGCCGTAATATTCTTATCTTTCGATATCACGGTAGTAATATCTAAATGTAGCCTCTGGTACATTCCCAAGTTGTATTCTGACGAGTCTGATACAATTGTGCTTATTTGGCTTCCTGGGGGGTTTGGGGTGGGAGTTAGGTGTGGTTGGGATGCAGCGGTCTGACCGGGATTTTCCTGCTGCGAAACTGTATGCTCTGGGCTATCCGACAAGTGCTTCCTCTTGGAAGGGGGTGTGCGTGCTAACCCTCCACCCCTTCTAAAGGGGTCGGTTGTTTGCTTAGAGGGATAATCCATGCTGTGGCGGTTATTGGTATTCTTAGGGGTGGGCCCCGTGGGAGCCATCCTTCACACTGCACTTCGTTGCGTTACAAAACAGCGTATCACTCGCGGAGAACACAAGACAGCTTTCCCGCCAAGAGCGCACGTGGAGTTTGTTATTGTTTGACACGCGCTGCGAAACGTCAACCGATCACAACATCAAACGTGTATCACCACGTCACATCCCTTGAAGACAGGACGTGTCAAGCCTGGGTCGTCGCCCGTGTCCACGTCCCACCGCTACAGCGATTTAACTGCAACACATGCCGTCACTCTGAAGGGGGTGGTAGAGTCTGTTTTTCACTTGAAGGGGGGGTAATGGTCTCGGTGCTCGGGGGAAGGATGGGGCTCTTCGGGGGTATAAGTCCCGCCCCTTAGCAAGGGCTAGTTCTCGAGTTATCGGGTGGTAGACACAGAATGCACTTTTAGTCCTTTTAAGCCTAATCCTTGCATAAGGATAGCATGGGGGAGGTTTAACCTATGTAGAAAAGTTTGTACTCACCCGATTGCGTCGGTTGAGGTGTCTATACGTTCACTGAAATCTCCTCTTTGGGGCGGGTGCGGTCTCAGAGGTAAAACGGCTCTGGGGGGGGGGGGGTCACTGGAAGTGTTTTTTTCACCACAAGATGCACATTTTTTTTACCACTTTACCCATAAGGTGGCACTTTCACTAAATTTTCGGGGAACTTTCTTCTGTAACTCCGTGCCCAGTGGGCCGAATTACATCAAACTTTGGATATGGGAAGAGCACACATTTACGCACACGGTGATGTCCAGTGGCGGAGCGGACTCGACCGATTTCCAATCCTACGAGGGGTCGCGTCGCGGAATACCGGCGGCACAACCTCACGTACTCGGCGCCACACTCAAGGTATCTTGTATTTTGTACACCCTGAACTGCAAACTAACGAGGCTCTGGCGACTGGCCCCATGGCCAGTATAATTCTGTGTCGTCCTGTGTTTTGTCCTTATTTGTACTCAGCGCCCTTTTTAGCCTCAGCTTTTAACCAAGGTAAGGAAATTTTAGTTTTGAGACACGATTTTATTTTTGTTACGATAAGGGGCTGGACACCGTATAGTGTGACGGGTGCAAAATAGCCTTAGTGCTGACCCACCCAAAAAAATTTAATTCAAATTCAAATTCAAGAAAAATATGTGATATGATATATGTTCTGGGATCCAGAACAGAGGACATGAACGTCATGAGTGACATTACATTACATGTACATTTTATAACCATTAATGTACAGTGTAAATACTCCCTCTGTCCCATAATTATTGTCCGGTACACCTTTCGTTGTGGCCAGGGCATGGATTTTCTTTGCGAGTGTCCCTTCATAAATTTCTTTTTATCATTCCTCACCCTCATCATCGCGATTCAACACATGTGGCAGAAAAGCGAAGTGAAATAAATCAATCAACCACGCCAGAGCCTCTCTAGTCTGCAAAATACAGTCTAGGGTGTACGACATGGAATTAGAATTGACATTGGGATCCCTTGAGAAAGGGTCACACATTACATCTCAAAGGCTCTCGTATAAAACCATATCCTGATGACATCACAACAATATTTATTTGTAACCAATGGCAACTAAAGAGAAATACATTCTTGGGTTGCAAAAACCTTACAACCTACGTGAGGAGAAAAAGTGCACACACCTACGTGACTGTTTCAACCTCGTTCGAATAACACTACAAAGTTTGAAAATTTAACCATAAATAACACATTAAACTTACCTCCATCACATTATTAACGCTCATAATATGACGTCATCGCACAGATTCAAATTCCATGATTCTCCTCTTCATTCTGAAAGCAAAGAATTCTGTGTTAGCCATTTGTTTAAGATTTAGCTTGAGATTAACATGATAAGTAGTTATGAACCCTTAAATTGATAACGAAACAGCTACGCTATCTGTATTTAGTGCTGTGTCGTTGAAATGGAAGTTGACTTAAAAGTTTCCAACAGAACCGACTTCACCATATTAATTTCGCATCATCTTGAAGTGGCCTGCCCCTCATTTGCGTGGGACTGAAGACCCGCTTCTAATGACCCCTGCTTCTTATTGTCTCGCTCTGATTACACCGTACAAGTGGCTACGGATAATTCCTTGCGATTAGGCAAATGAGCCGTGCCACCTCGTTCCGGAAGCAGCCTAGGGCGGGCGGGTGGGCGGGCGGGTTTCCGAAATAGGTCTTTGCGTTAGAACGGCTCTCGCTGTTGCATAAGTTACACATACATGATACGTTTTGAATATTAGCGAGGCATTCAGTGGTTGTATTATATACAATAATAATATCAGAATAATGTCCGCACCGTGGCCCTGTGATCTTAGGCGACATGCTTTGGGCTGCGGCTACGGGACACAGGTTTGAGTCTCCTGGGGGAAGCGTGGCAACTTTTCTCCCGAGAATTCGGCCTGCGTATGGGACCCGCCGTCGTGAGGAAATTCGGGAGCTGAGAATGAGTCTCGTAACCCGGTCATGGAAATCCACAACAACGAATGGGAGTTCGTCGTGCTGACCACACGTCACCCTGTAACTGGTTGAATGATCTCCCACCTCGGGTGAGCGAGTGAGTAGGTGTTTTTCGTTGCTGTCTAGATATTAAAGATAGTTTCGTGGCTTTATTGAACTATTGAGAATATGTATATGGCAGCGAAGCAAACGACATGAAGGTTTACGTGAATGCTCAACAAGCAATTATAAGCATGTGTAATTTTTCAATTTTGGAATTTCATTGCGATTTTTCAAAAGAGGATGAAAATTGGACAAGTGTTTCAATATTAAGGCATTCAAATCTTAGTTGCAACATACTCACACAATTTCATGATTTCTAAGAAGGTTACAATATTTTCGACCATATTACCTAGGTACTATCGTGCAAATATTTCATGCACTTATGATTACGTTGGATGTTACTGTAGATCGGAAGTGAACCATGAACGTCTCTCGTGCCGCATGGGAAAGCTCTTCGAAGGGATCCGGTTGCATTAGGTCCTCTCTGGAAGAGAAAACAGGGGATTTGGAGCGGGAGGGGAGGGGGATGAAATACGAAGAAAAAGCTGGCTGCTTATGGTGCTTTGGCACAGAACCGGGTCATTCTGGGATCGATCACAGCCTGAGGCAGGTCCCTTCGGTTCCAGAGCTGAGGGGGGAAAAAATCTTCTCCCACGCTGGAGGTTGGGGAAACGAAACAACGGTCTGCTCCTCCGGGTGCTCCAGTGGCGTGCAGCGAATGTCTTCGAGGGGTATACAGCGTGTATCATGATCGAGTAAGCAACTTGTCAGATGTTTAAAAATTATCTGAAACACCACATCTTTCTTGAACAACAATGAGAAAATCTTCAAGTTTTGTTTTCATGCTCAAGACTTTTGCAATGGCAGTCATTATGGCGCTGGTGTGGTGTTGAAGAAAATGTCGACTTTCACAGATCCCCAGACCTTACACTCATAGTTTTCTGCATTTGGGGATTTATGAAAGACAAAGTCTATGTGCCACCTATGCCGCAGAATGTGCAAAAGCCAAAGGAGAGAATTGCTTTGGTGGACGAGGATCCTTAGGAAAAGTGTGGTAAGAACTCGCTTTTCGATGGTATGTGTGTCGCATAACTGCTGGAAGCCACGTTTTGAAGATATTCATAGAAACTTGAAGTGTTAGTGATTGATACATAACAAATATCATTGTTGTATTCCATATAGTTTAGCCGAAGTAAGTTTATAGTTGTTTACTCTATTGTGATACACCCTGTATTGTGTAAAGGTAAAGTATACATACGAGGGGATATCAAAAAGTTTTAATTATCCCCCAGAATTTATTGAGTGATTTCGATGAAACTTTGCTTCTGTAGTCATTAGACCTTCTATGTGTTCTGTAGTGAAAATTATTAATGTGTGTTATTTCTGTCTTTATAGGTGGCGCTAGTTGTCAGTAAAGTGCAAAATGGAGAAGATCGAAGCTCGCAGCGTTATTAAGTTTCTGCATTTGAAGGGTCACAACGCCCGCCAAATTCATGAAGAAATGAAAGTTGTGTATGGTGGTGATTGCCCATCCTATGACACTATTGTGAGGTGGAAGAGACATTTCCAAACAGGTCACATGTCTGTTACAGATGAACCTAGATCTGGACGCCCATCATCCACGGATGAGGCCGCCACAGTGAAGAAAATCGAGGATCTGATACTGGAAGATCTAGCACCAAGTGACTTTTTCCTTTTCCCACATATGAAGAATCCACTTCGGGGTCGCCATTTTGACAACACTAACGATGTCATATTGGAGGTGGAGCGCTGGTTTGCCATGCAATCTGCAGAGTCCTACAATGATGGTCTTCGACAGATCAAAAAACGCTGGGAGAAATGTGTAACTCTGCATGGTGACTATTTAGAGAAGTCACAATAAAAGGATATAAAACTCAAATTTCTGTCTCAATTATTTCATGGGGATAATTAAAACTTTTTGATACACCCTCGTATTTTCCATCGCGGTTACGGTGGAAGCACCACGCGCCATTCAATTTTGTACACAGAGACTTGCAAAAGTTTAGAATTACCCCTTTAACTGTGTTAAAAAATACCTTTCTTTCAGATTCACTGAAAGATGAAGAACATCAAATGTGATTTATTCATTCAATTTATGTTACTTCGTATTTCTACCATATCTGGCTAATTCTGAAGATGAGGATGAAAGGTGATAAGATGAAACTGGTGAAATGGCAATCACAGACACGCATAGACTGGCACAGACGATTATACTGGATGTGGGTCTGGTGCAGGGCACACTCAGCTTGCAACAAACGCCAAAACTAAATGCTGGTCCTCCTAACCTAACAATTACAATCCTAAAATCCCGCCTATATCCATCCAATAATGCATACGTATGTACAGTGCGGCAATTTGAAATCGAGACTGGTGCTGTAAAAAATAAACAAGTTACTTACCTTGGATCATTCAAAGTAGTACCCTCCTGCATTCACACATCGTAGCGCAATGCCTACCAGTGCATAGAAGGATTGCTGGAATTCGTTTAAAATCCAAGTCGTAGTCTTCTTGATTGTTGGTACGTCATAAAAGTAGGTACCTTCCAGTGCAGATTTTGGTTTAGGAAATAAAAAAATAATCACACGGAGCCAGATCCGATGAGTTGGCAGGGTGTGATAACACAGAGAGTCGATTTAGGGTCAAAACTTTCTTCGCAATCACAGTCTTGTGACTTGGGGCGCTGTCATGAAGCAGACGCCAGCTGCAATCATTCCGATACTCGGGCCTCGCAGTGTTTTTCCTTGCACCAAACGTTTCAGTACCTCAAGATAAAATGCAGTAGTAAAAGTCTGTCTGAAATTTCAGTCTTCAGTAATGATTATCCTCAATTTCTCAACCAATTTTGGTGTTCTCACCGTCCCTGATACACCTGGATGCTCGTCGTGTTCAATTGGCTCCCGTCCTTTACTGAAACGCCTGAGCAATTCAAATACACGCGTACAGGATAAGCAATTGTCCTTATAGAATTGCTACAACATGTCAAACGTTTCCGCAGCAGTTTTACCCAAGAGCGCACAAAACTTGATGTTTGCTCTTTGTTCCATGTCGCTCAAGGTCAACGAGCTCCGCTCGATTGTTCGTGAGATACCCGTTACTTGTTCGCACCACAGAAAGCTTGCACAGTGGCGCCACCTACCGAGAAAAAAAAATCAGTCTCGATTTCAAATTGCCGTACTGTGTATGTGGTTAGGTTAGGAGGGCCAGAAGTGAGCTCTTACCATTTAGGCTCAGTTTTGTGTTTTGTTGCAAGCTGGATGTGTCCCGCACCAGACCTTACTGAATGTGGGGTCTAGACGCCAGACCCTCGTTAGTCTTCCGTTGCTTATGTAGTCATTTATTTATGTATTTATTAAACAAATGATGCCACACAACATTGTTCCATAACTGACACGCATGTTGTGTCCTAATTTACGCCGCATTTATGACACTTTTGGCTAATCACGGCGATGAGATTGGTGAAGTGACAATCACAAAGGAGCCGACCTCCGTGTCGGAGTGGTTAGCACAGTGCGCTATGACGCCAGGGGTCCCGGGCTTAAACCCAGCTTAGGCATGTGCGTTCCTATCGAGTAGTCCCTCCATCAATTTCACCATATCGCCCATCCTCACATTCGCGATTATCCAAAAGTGGGAGAAAAGCGAAGTAAAGATATCTTCCTTAGCGTGGCGGCAACGTCATCGCCTTGCAATCAAGGAGTCCCGGGTTCGATACTTGTAGGAGGCACAAGTGCTTCGGATCCCACTTTAAACTGTAGGTCCAGTCCCGATTAGTCTTACTGTGCATCAAGTGGACTTTAAACCAAAATTCAAACTCAAAAGTAAAGTAAAATAAACCAAATCAGGACTTCAACCGGGTACCTTCGGTGGTACAAGCATGGGTTTGCCATAGCCACGGTGCCAGTTGGCACGCAATGACGTCGAATAGAGTAATTTTTCTGCTTCCCTGATGACATAGAAGGCTCCCCCGTACCTGGTGACGAAAGCGAAGCATCCGTGGCCACGGCATTTAGTCCAAAAGCCCGCAAACAAAGGAAATAGCTTGTCCGCATTGGCGCAAGAGCCTCTCGTGACAGTCGGCCATTAAAGGAAGCCATTCTTCACCAACCTCCACCGGCGATAAACAGCGGACGTTCAAGTAGAACTACTTCCGCCGAATCGCTTTCCGAGATAAGACATCCGCAAATATTCGTGGTAGCGCCGTAAAGGGGGGAGATTTGGGTTTAGATCAGGCGATGCTTCTCCTATCACCCGGAATTCCTAAAGTTGTTCTACGACGACTGAGCCTCCGACTAAGGGAATTCCCACGGCTGTTTGTTATGCTTTGTCTGATTGCGCCAGTTGCTATTAGTTCTGTTGATACAAGAACTTTATCGTTATTGTTGCAAGTGAGTGTGCTCTGGGGTATGGCGAGATGAAAGATAATAAATGTTCCTTTGCCATCTTTTTTCAGTAGTCAGTGTTGCATCACGGTTTTCACTCTGGCAAAACAAAGGAATTCTAAAATAACTATCCAGACCATTAAGCTGTGCCTTAACACGAGACACAACTCTCTGCTGGCCATCCCCTCCCACAAGACAACGTCGACTGTAACTAACATCGTTCTCTTGGGAACCGGACTGTGCGTGGATATTCTTCACGAGAAACTTGTTCTGAAAAATACAGGGTGTGTCATCATAATACATTAAATAGCTTTAAGAATTTGTTTCCACTAATCTACATGGGAAACAACAATGATATTTGTTGTGTATCAATAAGGAACAGTTCAAGTTTCTATGAATGTCTACAAATGGGTAAAAAATGTGGCTTCCACCAGTTATGTGACAGACATCCCATCGAAATTCTAGTTCTTCCCTCACTTTCCCCAAGAACTCCTCGTCCACCGAAGCAAGGGTGTTTCTTATTCTCTCATTTATCTGTTGCATATTCTGCGGGATAGGTGTCAGATAGACTTTGTCTTTCACAAAGCCCCCAGTGCAGAAGTGTAAGGTCGTAAGGCCTGTGAAAGACGCCATTTTCTTCAACACTACACCAGCGCCACAATGACCGTAATTACAAAAGTCTTGCGCATGAAAACAAATCTTAATTTTTGTCATTGTTATTCAAGAAACCTCATTGTTGTGTTTCAGATATTTGTTTAAAAATAAACCTGATTAGTTGTTTATTCTATCGTGATACACGCTGTATGCTAACAGGGTCTGGGGGCTTGGTTTGTGGCAGGACCATCCTCATTAAAACCCAGAAAAGCCCATTGACAGCACTGTGACATGGCGAGGAAGTGCCGCCATTAAATAAGCACTGCCCCTGCTGCCTTGCAGGGAGGGGAGGGATCTCCAAAGGCTAAGGGAAGGATACCCTGACAGAAAACCAAGGGTGGGGCAGACTCAAAAGGCATGGTAAAGCCAACTGTCCTAGGGGAGTAAACCCTAAAGAAATCCACCCTGCGTTGGGCCAATCCCCCACACAAGGGTATTAACGGATTCAGAGAAAAAACAGGAGCCTCGGAATGGACAGATCAACACAACAACGACCGGACTGGAAAAGGAAAACGAGAATGGGAACATGGAACATTAAAACTATATTAGGAAAAGAAGTTGAATTAGTACAGGAAATGAAGACACGTAAGATAGATGTAATGGGAATTAGTGAAGTAAGAAAGAAAGGAAATGGCATACAAAGGCTTGAGGAGGGATATACCTTGAGATATTCAGGTGTTGGACAGGGCAGAAGAGCAAAAGAAGGGGTAGGAATTGTAACAAGTCAGGAATATGAAACAAAGGTCAGTGGCTGGGAACCAGTTAACTCAAGAATAATTGTAGTTAAATTTGATATAGAATATAAAATATCATATATCCAAGTATATGCACCAACAGAAGATGCCTCTGTGCTTGATAAGGAGGAATTTTATGTACAACTCCAGAGGACAGTAGATAAAGAAGTAATGGAGGGACGGTATGTAATGATAGTGGGAGACTTAAATGCAAGAACAGGTAAAGATAAGAAGGTAGCCCATGGTAGTATGGGAAGCTACGGGGGAGAAAAGACATTGAATGAGAATGGCAAGAGATTACTGGAGTTTTGTGTAGAAAATCAGTTGCTTCTTGGAAACTCCTTCTTCCCACATAAGGAGGCACATAAAATAACCTTCCAGGCTGAAGGAAGAAATGCTAAAAGCATAATAGACTACATAATATATACCAGTAGTATTAGGAGAAACATAATGGATGTTAAAGTTATAAGAGGTGCTGAACTGGGTACAGATCATAGATTACTAATAGTGGACACACGCTTCACGAGACCACCAAAGCCCAGAATGAAAAAATACCAAACAATTAAGATAAATGAGTTACAGAAAAAGAGAAGAAGGAAGAGTATAAAGAACAGGTAACAGCCAGACTGACAGAAGGACCAGATGTAGAACAACTAGAGATAGAAGAAATATGGAAGAGAATTAAAAAGGCACTCATAAAATCTGCAGAAGAAGTATGCGGAAAGAAAATAGTAGATACAAGAAAAAAGAAAACGTCTTGGTGGAATGAAGAAGTGAAACAAAAAGTAAAAAACAAAAAGGAAGCATGGAAAAAATATATTATGTCTCAGACAGAAGAACATAGAAGGAAATACATTGAAAAAAGAAACGAAGTCAAGGAAATAGTGAAGAAAGCTAAAATAACATCCTGGGAAAAATTTGGAAATATGGTTGAAGAAAAAGCTAGAGAAAAGAATACAAGGCAATTTTGGAAAGTTGTAAAGAACTTGAGAGGAAAATATGGAAAAACAATAAGAACCATTAAAGATGGAGATAAATTGATCACAGAGAAAAAGGATGTGTTGGATGTATGGCGGAAACACTATGGTGAAAAATTCCAGAAAGAAAATAATAACCCAGAGGAGGTAGGGGTGATATATGGACCATACATGGAGGTACAAGACTCGGATATAGAAGGGGAAATAAAGGAAGATGAAATACAAATAGCAATAGAACTGATGAAGACAGGAAAAGCAGCAGGATCAGATGGAATAAATCCAGAATTAATAAAATATGGAGGTATGGAAGTAGTTAAGAATTTAACCAAGATGTCTCAAAGAATATGGAAGGAAAACAAAATACCAAACGAATGGAGGAAAAATATCATTATCCCACTACATAAGAAGGGCAGTAGCTATGACTGTAATAACTACAGAGCAATATGCCTCTCATCAGTCGCTTATAAATTATACACAAGGATACTAGAAAGACGTCTCAGAAAAGTGGTGGAGGAAGATATGGAGGAGGAGCAGGCAGCATTCCGCCCTAAAAGGCAAACACAAGATCATATATATACTATAAGAACGATTATGGAAAAAAGAATTGCCAAGAACAAGGACACATATCTAGCTTTTATAGACCTAAAAGCTGCTTTTGATTCAGTACCTAGGCAATATGTATGGGAAGCATTGAAGGCAAAGAAAGTACCAGTAAGATTCTTGAATGCAATAAAAATTGTATATAATAATACTGTAGGAACAATTAGAGTAGATGGCGAACACTCAGGTGAATTTGACATTGAGAAAGGCATAAAACAAGGGGACAGCCTCAGTCCAATCCTATTTAACGTCTTTTTAGACGAAATTGCTAAAATATGCAAACGACGAACACACAGAACGAAGATAGGTATGTGGAGATTAAGGCCAGTATATATCCAAGCACTATTATATGCTGATGATATCGTACTGATATCAGATACACCTGAGAGACTTCAGCAAGCAGTGGAAGAATGGTATGAAGAACTTAAAAGGAAAGGCATGAAGATTAATATAGAAAAGAGTAAGATCATGCGGGTGACTAAAGAGGACAAGGAAAATGAAGCCCTGAATATAATATGTGAAGGGAAACAACTAGAGAAAGTAGAAACATATGAATACTTAGGAACCATCATAAGTAGCAGTGGGAAAATTGATCAAGAGATAATGAATAGGACAAAGAAGGCAGCATCAGCATATTATCAAATGAGTAATACTTTAGTGGGAAAAAGAGAGATCAGTATAAAAACAAAAATGCAACTCTACAACTCAATTGTAGTTCCCATCATGGGCTATGGCACAGAAAGCTTAGCACTCCTAGATAAACATCTAAGTAAATTTCAAGCAATAGAGATGAAATATCTTAGAAGAACAGTGGGGAAAACTCGAAGAGACAGAATAAGAAATGAAAGAATAAGAGAAGAGGTAAAACAAAAGAAGACAATGACTGAAGTAGTAGAGGAACGCCAGCTGAAGTGGTATGGACATGTAAATAGAATGAATGAAGATAGGAAAGCCAAGCAAGTGATGGAGATGAGGGTTGAGGGTAGAGTAGGAAGAGGCAGGCCAAGAAATACATGGGAAGATAGAATAGAAAAGATAGGATTAAAATATGGAAAAACTAAGAACGAAATGAGAAGAATGAGTCGAGACCGGATGGAGTGGATGAGATGGACAGAACGAGGTACCCGACGCTTAACGGCATAAGGGAATGGAAGAGAAGAAGAAGAAGAAGATACACGCTGTATATATCTTCCAGTTCAGGAATGTTTTCTCAGCGTCCTTCATTTGCTTTGCTTCCACTCTGACGGACAGAAATGTATATTTTTCTGAAGCAACTTTGACAGCATGTTCTCATAGTATATAAAATATTCAGCTTGTATGCCATGTCGGAGTTAACAAGATTAAGCTGTCAGCGGAAGTATGTACGGGTGGAAATATATGCGTGAGGAAGAATGGATTTGCTTTGTGCGTGAAACGCATCTAATGTCTCTCCCTCACGAAGCACCAATATTTCCTTGTGTCACTCAAACAAAAATTGTGCGTCTCACAGATTACATGGCAAATCTCCACAGACACGAAATATATGGATTTTTTGGTTCTGTAGCATGCGTGTGACATACATTTCTCCATGGACAGTGGCTATTGCGATTTAATGTATTGCTTTGCGGCTTGTTCTTTTGGCGATTCTTCCAGCCTCGTCAACATCCAAACGGTCTGGTCATCGATGGTTTTCAGTTCGAACCCCGGTATGGACATGAATATTACTTTATGAATGTCCGTCCCTTCATCCATTTCAAATATTCACCATTCTTCGACATCCTCTAAAGTCCGTGGTGGAGTGGTTGGCGAAACGACCTTCGACGCAGGGGTCGCGGTTTCGAATCCAGTCCTTAGCGCTCAACTGTGTTTACATAATATTACATACCGGTAACTTACGTTGCAAGAACTTAAAAAGAGCAGAAGTTAACTTCCTAAAGTATCATTTCTTTCTAAGTTATCCGATGCAAACTTAGTTATATTTCTTTAACACAAGACATATTAAATCAAACTTTCTACAAAAAACTAATCTAAATCAAAAAATTTAAAAATTTTGACATTGATTCAGCGTTGTTAATCTTAATGGCTCCCTGTTAATTTGCAAACAATTCTACGAGGGATAGTCAACGAAAACCTTAATTTGTCTTTTTGTTTTTTGTCTAGTAGATTTGTGCATGTAAAATTTCACAGGTTTGCTGCATTTTAGCATAGACCCTTTGCTGATCCACATATATTTTCAAGCCTGATTTGCCTGTATTCCTCAAGAATAAGAATACTTGGAATCTATGTGCAGTCACTTGTGAGCAACCGCGAAGGTCTTTCCACCCATCTGCGTGCGGACCATTTTCGAACTTCCTTCCCAATTTGTAAACTTTCTGGCGTGGTAAGCATCCATAGAAACATTGAATTTTCATTTGCCGTAGACTGTCTATACGTTTTAAGCTTCCAGAGGGCAAGACACCACTGCCCTTTGCTGGTGCATGTGTATGAAGGAGTCGACATCTTTAAAATTACAAAAATGATGTTGTGAAGCTCACTTGATCCATGTAGCAGCCTTGAGGTCATTTTGCAAATAACAGTCGATACCTCACGTAAATTTGAGCTCTCTGCCCCGAAGACTAAATAATGTAATAATAGCGAAGGGAGGTCCGACATCTTATTAGTTACCTGGTTGGTGTCTTTGGAATGAACAGCACTGTACTGTGTCCGGTGACTTTTTGCAATATTCTGTACTTGTTATGTGCGAGTGTAGAAGTTAGAAAGTAGGATCGTTACCCAGCATCTCCACCACGTATCATTCTAAAGAATGATGGGATCTGAACCTGTCATTGTGCAATTAATTGCTGGGTGATGTAAGTTACTCATCATTCATCCTCTGATGAGAGCACTCGTCATTGGCATGACGAGGTAACGCTTGGCAATGCGAAGGCAATGCGAAAGGTACAAATAAAATTAAGGAACTAAACTGCAGAAAAGACAATGGTCACTCGTTGGGTTTTGTGAACCTTTGAACCTGAATCATGGCTGAGTGTTTGGATAGTTACCTGTCTATCTGATGAATTAGGATGAATAGAATATACGAAGTCCTCTGTTGGCTTCTCAATTTGTCGACCTGGGCGTCGTCTCACTTCTGCCCTACTGCTCTCCTAACCACTTCTCCCTTCACAACTCCAATCCAAAGTCAGTCCCCTCTCAGCTTGTCTCACCTCTATATCCCTAGGCCATGGAGCTCTTCCTCCATGCCGAATCGTGTTTTTAATTGCCACTATGCAAACCGCCGATTCCATAGGCAGAAGAAACTACCTGTTTCCTGAATAGCTCAGGAGGTTTGCATAGCACAACACTGTGCATTGTTTACATGCCTGAGAGGCTGAGACAACTGAGAAAAACAAGTGAATGCCCTGGTCAACGTGAAGCATTCAGAGAGACTTTATAAAATAAACATATAATCTTAGGGATTGATACGGAAGATAGGCTGTATTGTTGGTTCTTCTGGAGTGATACATTGGCTTGGCGTCTCATGCTGTTCTCGGTTGTGTCGCCCTTGTTCTCCTGTTTAATCTGCCTGCGTCTATTTTCTGGCGGTTGTTCCGCAGCTCCGTGTCTCCTAGTTACCGTGTTCCTCCTCGCGGTGGACACGAGAGGCGTTCCCCTTGGAGGGGCACGGTGAGCTACGGCCGCCATCTTCCCGGAAGCCATTATAACGCCTGCAATTTGCGGTTCGCCCTCCCGATGTCTCCTGCCTCTCGCGGACCGCAGCTCGCTCTAATAATCCCGGGATCCTCCTTCGGAAGCAGACCGCAAGATTAGGTTGTCTCCCAGACAAAGATTCCATTCGTTACGCGCCGCACCGGTCGCCTTCTCTAATTCCGTTTCCATCTTGTCCGACGGAACATTTGGGACCGAAAGAACAGACTCGTTTGCCTTAAGTCCCTCGGAATTGGCCTCCGCTGCGGTTGTCGGACAAGGGTGCGCGATTTCGTACCAGGGTCCGTAAAAATGGGACGCAATCATATACATTTTTTTAACGTTGTAAATTGCTCCTTCAGCTTCAAATGGTCGTACGCCCAGTGTGAGAATTAAGCTTTCTGCGTTGAGGGGGACGCCCAGTCTGTGGCGTATTTATGATTTATTTTTGGGAGGTTGGTCTTTTTTGATTGATTTGTGCCATTTTTGGCTAATTTGCAAAGATGGGGATGAGTGATGTGATGAAGTTGATGAATGAACACTCACAGACATCCATGCGCAGGCCGGGATTAGAACCCGGGACCCCTAGCGTCGCGCTAACCACTCCGGCATGGTGGCCGGCTGGTATTATTTTGGTTATACAAATTTGTAGGTACCATTGAGTAAACTAATCTATTGTCTTGTGGTTCTAACGTACTGTCACGAGCCGGAATAAAATGCTGTGTAATGAAAAACGCCAGCAGTCCCCGGGGGAGTCTGGATCGAGAGAGCGAAGCGCGAAGTGTGTTGCGAGTGACAGTATTAAGTGTAAAAGGTTTGGGCGAACCCACTGAGGACACCTTCGATGGGCCGATAGAGTGCCTCAGCCGAGGAACCACGAAGGAAACCAGGTACAGTGGTGACACTTTAAGTTTATCATTGTCAGTGTTTAGATATCTTGCTGGCTCGTGCGTGATCATCCTCCTTCGCTTGTGCGGATTCTACTTGTATTAATTTATTCCATTCCTCATACACACATCCTCTCTCAGCCAAGCAGTTTAAGCCGACGAACGGCCTAAACGTAACAGTACCTTAGAACTTTGTTTCTAATCTAGGACATTAAACCGTATAATAACATTTACACGCAATTTAGAAAAGAGTATATTCCATTCCAAGTAAACCCAAACTCATACCACAAAAAAGAGCCATCGAATTAGTAACACCAAATTTCTATTACCAAGTTCAAACGTAAAGTCCATATAATCTACCTACAAGTTTCTTCTGAACGCCATAATGTAGGTAAATTATAGACAAAGGTACCCGTGTGAATGTGCGCACATGCAATGGAGTCATATGGGGTAATGTAGAGGTACAGCTCCACATATTCTTGATATCGGCCATAGTTTGGATGATGTGATCAGCATCACGCCAGGCAGCCTTTACTCGGCAGGGTTGCCCCCACGTATCCATTATATGAGGTTGGGTGGGCCTCAGAGCCGCGCAGAAATATGGAAATGACTGGAAAAATTACTGGTCCAGATCACACGTGCCGGGATTCGAACCCACCTCGTCCGCGTTATACCCAGATGCTCTACCAACTTTTTTTAAAAAAAGGAAGACCCCTAAGCGACAGGCTTCCCCCAACAAACACTCTTATCAATTTCTCATTCATCCTTCCCAACGGCGTAGTAGTAACGTTGTCGCCTTCTAATCAAGGTATGCTGGGTACGATACCCTTTGGAGGCACATGGCACAGTGGTTCGGATCCCACTTTAAACTGTAGGTCCAGTCCCGATTAGCCTTTGGGTCATAAAGTGGGCTTAAAACAACAAATCAATCAATCTTTCTCATTCAGGACAGACGGGTGGCCGCGGTGGCTCAGTCGGTAACGCGTCTGACTACCATGCTAAAGGTCCCGGGTTCGATCCCCGGCCGGTTCAAATCCGGGAACTTTTCTAACGATGGAAGCGGCCCCGGCGCCCACCCAGCGTCGAATAACATGGGTACCTGGGGGAAACCCTGGGGGGTAAAGGCGGTCAGGGGCGTGATGCTGATCACATCACCCCCACTCACGACCGGATGAAGAAAGTGTGGGGCGTTAGCCCCACACCCCCTATATGCCTTCATGGCGTGGTGCTATGCACAGGGGAGCACTTTACTTTTTTTTTTACTTTTTTTTTCATTCAGGACAGACGATCACAAACTTCCATGTCCGAACCGGGATTCGGACCCCGGACCACTCGTCGTAGCGAGCTGCTCTCACCACTCGCCACGGAGACGGACGAAGCAATTGAGCTACTGCGGCCATGCGACATGACATACGGCAATATAGTATTCAGCCATCGTTACGTTAGTGTATGACTACGATTTGGTTTGATTTGGTGTTTTAAGTCCACTTTAGGCACAGTAAGGCTAATCGGAACTGGACGTACAGTTAAAAGTGGGATCCGAACCACTATGTGCCTTCACCGGGTATCGAACCCGGGACCCCTGGATGTCTACGAGGCGAGAGCGTTAGCCAGTACGCAACGGAGGAGAATTCTAACGCAACATGTCCATCGTATTCAAACAGCATGTCCAGGCAATCTTCTCTCGACTAACACGACGGCAAGAACCGCGAGCTTAATGAACTTGTAGCGAGACAACCCTTTACAGCCCTCAGGAGAGGGGGAAGGGGCATTCTTGCTCCAACTTTATCCCCCGAAGGACAATTTAATCCCCGTCCATTGCTCCGAAGAGGCTCCAAATCAAAGCAAACAACCGCGGGAAGGGAAGGTGTCGCCCGGACCGTAAATTACTTTGTTGTCCTACTGCGAGCTGGCAAACACTCCTCCCTCTTCCCCTGGTTGTGTGCGGAGGCTTTGAGATTCTCGGCTGTGCAAGGGAAAGGTGGGATCTTGTCTGTAAAAGCGTAGCTCAGTGATACGTAAGAAGCAGAAAGACCAGATTAAGTTACTATTTGTTGCTGCTTCAATACGAAAGATCAATCAAAGCAATAAGGATAAGAAAAGATGTTGCTATCTTGTCAGCAAGAGTTTATCCGATGTCCGTGGCGGAATGGTTAGAGCACGGCGCGCTTCAACGTCAGGGGTCCCAGGTTCGAAATCCGGCAAGGACATTGGTGTTCTTTGTGAGTGTCCCTTCATCAATTTCATCATATCATCACTGATCGTTATCATCGTGATTAGCTAAAAGCGGAAGAAAATAGCCACTAAATATCACAAATCAAATCAAATCAGCAGAGCTCAGCTCAGTGATACATTCAGCCACAAAATGTTGCTGCTTCAATACGAAAAACCAAACAAGAGAATTAAAGACTGTCGCGAATACTGTACAATAACCAATGGCGCAATAGCCCTACCGACCTCACTCTCACATGAGGTGGGCCATCATCCAACCAGTTACGGGGTGACGTGCGGTCGGCACGACGAACACCCAGACGTTGTAGGATTTCATGACACTACGCTACTCTTCGTAGTTCCCCAATTTCCTCATGATGTTGGGTGGCCACCGGTTCTATACACAGACAGAAATCTCATGAGGAAATTGATTTATTGATTGATTGATTTGGTTTATTTTACTTCGCTTTTCTGCCACTTTAGCTAATTATGAAGATGAGAATGAGTGATGATATGATGAAGGTACACTCACGCCAAGGCAGGGATTCGAACTCGGGGCCCCTGGCGTCGTATCAAGCTGTGATAACCAGTCCGGCACGGACGTCGGTTCTCAGGAGAAAAGCTGCTTCCTTAGAAGACACGAACGGATCCAAATTCTGAACCCAAAGTTCTCATAGCCAGTGTGCGGGGCGGCATTCTAATGAAATTATACGTTATCATTATCAACAAAGATTAATTGTCACAGATTACCTAGTAACAGATGAAACTAACAGAGGGGATGTGTGTGTTCTTTGGAGGATGAAGCTTTACCTATTTAACATCATGCAACTAAATGAGATTTTATAGATAAAATTGTAACTAGATGAAAGAAAAGTGAAACCAGCCATACTCAAAGCTGAAAATGTTGAACGAGCAGTGTATCTATGTAGATTTTCAGCGAAAAATGCAGGCTCGACCAGGACTCGAACCCGGGTCTCTGGCAATCCGTGACATTGCTCTACCACTGAGCTACCGAGCCGGCCTGGCTTCCCCTGCATTTTCGCTGGCGCTGTTTTACCTGTGTGAAATCGTCTCTGCAAGTGCTACTGCAACGGGATCAAAGGCAACAGGCAAAGGCAACACCCAGGCCGGCTCGGTAGCTCGGTGGTAGAGAAATGGCATGGATTGCCAGAGACCCGGGTTCGAGTCCTGGTCGAGCCTGCATTTTTAGCTGAAAATCTACATAGTACATCTCCTGTGTGTGCCTAATTTAATGGATAAGCAGTGTATCTGTTTTGGCCCTCTTCAACTGAACAGGGCCCCGACTGTGTCAAGTTACGGCCCTGTATCCTTTATACAGTAGTTGAATATTTTCGCGAACTTATGCTAATTTCGGTGGCGGAGTGGCTAGCATAGTGCACTACGACGTCAGAGGTCCAGCGTTCGAATCCCGGCCTGGGCTGGGTGTTCTTTGTGAGTGTCCCTTCATCAATTTCTCCATATCATCACTCATCTTCATCTTCATGATTAGCCAAAGTGGCAGAAATACAGGATAAGGCAGGAAAATCTGATGATTTTTAAATGAGACAACACAGTAAATATAAATAGTTCGTATTTATTCATGTTGTACCCATACAGCCATATGTATGCCATTATTATTGGGAAAAAAATGATCTACACCAACATTAAGTAGGGAAAACAGCTTGCAAATGGCGTTTCAACCAATGAAAGCGCGGTGCGTTGCGTTCCACGGCTCCATGGTGACTGAAATGGCAGCTAGTGAGGAGTGGAGTCTCCTCTCATGATCCCACCACGTGACGCAATAACAAAGCAACAATCGGCAGGTTTTTCTTCCACAGAAAAGAGAAGTTTCAGCGACCGACTCCAGCAGTGTGTGAACCAAAATGGGCGCCATTTCAAAGATGTTATTTTCCGTCAATTCCGTTCTAGCTGTAAGGCTAGAACATGAATAAAGACAAACTCTTCCTATTTACTGCGTGTGCCCCCGATGACGCAATGGTAACGTCGTCACCTTGCAATCAAGGGGTCGCCGGTGGAGGCTCATAATGGTTCGGATCCCACTTTAAACTGTAAGTCCAGTCCCGATTAGCCTTACTGTGCATAAAGTAGACTTAATACACCAACTCAATCAATCAATATATTTACTGTGTTACATCATTCTAAAAATCATCAGGTTTTTCTGAACCACTCCGTACAAAGTAAAATAAACCATATCGATAAATCGTGCGTACTAGAGACACGCGTTGAAGAGAATAGCCACAATCAACATTGAAGTAAAGCCCAAAGCTGTACCATCAGGAAGAGAAGTCTGATGAGAGCGAAACGAGCATTTCTACGGAGCCCAATTGCGAGCGAGAGGGGAATCCCCTGGGAAGAATCCGTCTCCGGAATTCAAGTTCTCCATCGCGTGGGGCTCTTCTCGTGTCGTTTCGCAGGAAGCCATGAAAAATTCACAACACAACATGAACTTCCGAGGTAGCTGCACGGCGGCTTTTTTAACGCGGGATGTGTCTCTGAATAATGAATCAAAAAAGGTTTCCAAAGTGGGAGGCAAATATGACGGCTAGAAAAAGTGCGTGCTAAGCGCAGCGGAACAAAGGAGATCTCTAATGTTGCTTCGGTCGATTCGTCAAACGTGTGCTTTAGTTAACAATTTAGAGTTAAACAACGCGCCAATGTGTGTCTGTGTTCTAGAAAGTGATCGCATACAATTTATGAATACTATTGATTAAAGCGGTGACCTGGTGTGGACTATATGTTATGCAAATATACCTCTAGCAGGAGAGATTTCACGCAATACGAGCCCTAGTCGCCGACTTTGAGACTGAGAGGGGAGGCAAGGAACTCTCTGCCCTCCTTAAACTTTATTTCATGTTCAGAGTATTTCTCGACACATGGAAACACTTCCACAACATGGTGACAGCCGTACACATCGCACATTCTCTTCTGGCATTAATCGATGTGTTGCTATGTTAACATAGGCAATACATGTATTTGAAGTTGGCAACACTTACACGGGGTGGCAGCAGGCCGCACTGTGTGATCAGATAAATGACGAAGTATCTTTGGAGTTGGGAACACTTGTAGGGCATGCCGTAGGCTGCGCTACACGACCATGGACATGGAGAAGTTTCTTTGGAGTCGACAATACTTCCAGCATGGCAGCATCCGCTCTATGTTAACACAGAAATGAAGCAATTTCTTGGAAGTTGGCAACACTTTCACGACATGGCGGAAGGCTACGCTATATGAATATATGAACATAGAAATTAATAAGTTTGTTTGAAGTTGTCAACATTTCTAGAACAAAGGAGCACATCGATCAATGTTAGAAGAGAATGTATGATGTGTGGCACTGTACTGTCACCAATAATTACGCTGGAAGTAAAAGATCATGTTCCACCACATGCAATTGTAATTGTGTTTATAGGGTGCAATTTCTGTGTTCCGTACCATTATATAGCACCATAGTGTAATGATGCGATCATTACTGGATCCTTTTTTATGTTATAAATTGTGTATGTCTATGTCTATGTCCTGTACGTTTGAGTTCTTGGCCGTTGGGGAGCGGTAAGTTTCCAGTAACGGTTTAGGTCATTAGCGGGGCCTATAAATACGAAGGGCAGGGAAGCAGTGGGTCTCAGATGTTTGGCGGAGTACAGCAATGTAAGAGGTATCTTTTTCTGAGGGGAGCGGCTGGGCGAGCTTTCTTTCCTTACTACGTGAACCTACGGGGATGTTAACTTTCTTTCTTTTAATACACACATTTGCTCTTTTTTTACATTTATTCCAATAGTTTATTTCATGTGGGAAACCGGATACACAACACACATACCTTCAGCCACCTTTTTTGGTACTGAGGGTTATATATTTTTTTTACTCGTGGAGCCAGTGGCTACGCGAGTCTACACACTCTCTTCGGGAAGGGGGGACAGGGTACACCGAAATGCAGATTTTGCGAATAACGGCCAAGAATTAACTTATGTAAATATAATATGAATAAACCTATATATATCTAAAAGGAAATGGGCGTTAAGTTGTAATTTGAAGAGGTACGTGTCTATTGCCTAAACTAGCATCCACAGAACTTCAGATACTGCAAGTTTTGAACCTCGGGACAAGGATTCAAAAATGTATGGTAGTGTATATTGTGTATGTTGCTGAGAATCAGCTTAAAAACACAAAATATACCTTTACAATAGTTAAATGAATAAATGCGCTGGTTTCAAAATAACCAGCCCATACATTTGACTTACCATCATAGTGTGCTCATTTAAGTTTATTTTTGTGTGGCCACATCCTTTTTATTGAAGTACCCTCGTACATGCATTATTGATGGCTGCCTGCTCTCAGACAGAAGTCAGTCAATACGGCAGCCTGTCATTTCGGGGGCTCATGTCCTCTTGTGAATATTTGTTGAGGTATGAACCGGCTGATTGCAGCCGTCCTCGCTTGTTCTCATTTCTTGTCGCTGTTTCGGTTCGTTACCTTTTAGAGAGCGAAACGGGGAGGGGCAACTGGAAATATATTAAAAGCCCCCCCCCTGCATTATTAAAAGTGCAGCCGTGATTAGGCCAGCGCCGGCGGCAGGTCTGTTTCTTAGCTGGTAGCTCTCGGTTTGATTAAGCATTTCGTTGCTGCGTGAAATTGGCTGCCGACCCCCCCCCCCCCCTCCATCCCGACGGGGTCGGGGTGGGGGGAATTATCAGAATGGAAATTGCATCAATCTCGAAATGCAGAACTAGCTGACTGAAACGAGGCACAGTCAAGTTTGTGAAATTCATGCCACTGCGGTGGCCGATAGGCTAGGAAAAAAATTGCAGCAGCTCAAATCAGCCTCAAAGATCCTGCACTCAATCAAGTCCTTTAAAACCATGGCGGGTGGAAAAAATAATTTCATTACCTTTATTCTGTTGCACGTTTCATCAAAATCTGTCAAGTAGCTCATGAGATAATAAAGTATTGTTTGAGATTCGGTTGATATGAATGGAAGAGTTGGGCGTTATAACATGATAAGTGACATTTTGGTCATTGTTGAGTTACAAAGTAAAAGGAGCCCTTCTTCATTATTCGCGTGTAATTGCCCTGCCATACAATAAGCATTGGACTCATTGATCCCTTCTGAAATTTTAAATAACACGAGAACAATTTGTCTACAGTATAGCGTCTAATAACCTTTCTGCTTAGGAAACTCAATAATGTTCAAAATAGAGTACTGCATTGGACCATTTTCGCTCGCTCAAACTCGATCAAATCTCCCACGCTCGAGCGTGATTCGCTCGAATATATAGAATATCAAATACCATTTTAATGTGACAATAATCGTACAAATATATGTGTAAAATTCGTGCTGGTAGTTTCAGCACATAATCATCTATTCATTTTCATATATTGCTATATATATGACTATAAGATAAGACTAAATTACATTTTAACATGGTGATTATGACTGTTCGCTGAAGCATATTCGAAGGCCCACTACTACTTACAAATTACGCTTATACGTGAACTACTGGGCTTCGAGCGTATACCGATCGTTTGCCTGTTCGAGCGTTAATCGCTCGAGCAAAGAAACTGTCAATCCCGTAAGCTACCATGCGAACTATTAGACGATCGAGCAAAAAACCTCGATGCAGCACTAGTCCAAAATGTCACCACGTTTTACACCCTAGACCTTCAATTTATTAAATAGGTTATCGTGGCAGATGTGAGGTTAGGTTAGGGTAAGTAGGTTAGGCATAAAGGTGTATGTATAGGTTTTGGGTAAGTTTGTGTACCTTAAACCCAAAATCTACAAAGTCATGGTTAATATCACGCCAATATTCAAGTACGTACAAGCGTACCAGCATTTCCTTCGGCGAAATTGTTAGACCTTCTGGTCTCACTGTGTGTCTGTTGGGACAAGATTCTACGTCAGGTTTGTGGTCAACTCTTATTTTTGAAATCAATTACTGTCGAATGTTATTTGTGGCGGTTTCAACATATGTCAATTAGCTCCAGTAGAACAAGTAGGTGTTGTTGTGTATATATAATGATAGGCTCAAGCGGAAAAGGCAGTGGAAGAACAAGTGGGACAGAATTACAACCCTCCCTACAGCTCGGACCTTTCGCACTTGATTTTCTCTTCTGTGGTGAGCGAATAAAGCAGCCGAAGGGTCTTGTTGCAGGAGTGCGATTCGCCACAGACACGAGCAGTTTGATTGGCAAAGTCTGAGTCCACTTTACACAGACTGGGGACCCCTTGATTACAAAGCAACGGCATTAGCACTACAGTATCGGGAAGGCATGCGTGCATCTCGAATGATTCATATGTGTTACATGTAATAAAACAATAAACCTGCCAATGTAATTTGAAAGCAATAGCATTGAGTTTTTGGCTTAACGATCTCGTTAGCGAATGATCAAGGTTTGAGTCCTAGTGTAAGCATGAGTGTTGTTTGCGAGTGTCATTTTATCAATTTCGTCTATTCATATTCGTCGCGATTCGCGTAAAGAGGCCGAGAGACGACGTTAAGTAAGACGTCCAACCGGTCCGTCGACCGCCCCCTGGAAGTTTTCAAGTTACGAAAAAAGTGAAAACTTGTTAATTTAATTGTGAAGAGCAGGAACAAAGTTCAATTAGTTGCTATTGGAAGAGAATGAAGAAGTTTAATCTCAAATATTGAAGGTAAATTCAGTTTATTTTCTCGTATTTAACCTTTTGAATCAAATAATAAAAGGTTTCACAGTTTTTCAAAATTTTAAAAATAGAGTTGAATGTGATCGGCCACACAAAATTAACACCATGACGAAAATTCTTCCTAACTTTTAAAACTTTTTCTGGATCGTAGTGTGCAAAAGTTAACAGCAGAATAACAATGCATTTTTGTTACTGTACGAAATGTAAAATAATTAAAATATCCAAGAGTTGTATTAGATATTCACTGATTTGGTGGATTGCATAGAACAGTATCCCAAATTATTATAATATCGATTGATTGATTTGTTGTTTTAAGTCTACTTTGTGCACAGAAAGGCTAATCGGGACTGAACCTACAGTTTAAAGTGGACTCCGAACCACTATGTGCCTCCTCCACCGGGTATCGAACCCGGTACCCCTTGATTACAAGGCGACGACGCTACCACTGCTACATCGAGGGGGCCCAATATTATTATAATTAATAATAATAATAATAAATAAATAATAATAATTTGGAATTAAATTAATTCATAATAGTTATTATTTTATAACAATAATAAGCATTATAATCAACTTTATTATTGTTGTTACTATATCCAGTATTTAATTTTTAGCAATGGTGTGACCCCATCTTCCCTTACAAAAATTTCTGGCTACGCCCATGCACCGAGCGCTCTTGTTGAAATCAGCGGGATAAATCCTGATCACGCACCGTAAAAGAGGCTCCAAAATTTCTTCAGATATTTTTCAGCTTCGTTCTTCTTTGCGAATCGGAAGTAATGCAGGCGAAGTACTACCGAAGTCAACAGAGAATGAACTTCCGGTGAATGGTTCCCATACTACAAGGGGACTCCGCTTGCAAACACTTTCTCCTCAAACGCCGCCAACTTTCACTCGCTCGAGCAGCCTTTCCCAGGAATTTTCCAGCCATTTGGAAACTTCAATAACTCGCGAAGTTTTACGAATGGGTCGGGAAGAGCAAGTTGCCAGGGCGACAACGTTCCGTTTGAAGCGAAGGTAAATGAGGCTCTTTTGTGCGGGGGGGCTTTCTGCCCCCCCTTTTTCCTAAAAGATGGAAGACAATGCGAGAACGAAAGTGGGGCAGGGGAAACGACGTGGGTTCCCCTGACGCTGGGGGGAGGGGGGAGTACAAATCCCGAAACATCATCTCCTCATTTATTAATTTCCACCGGCCATTGTCGACGGCCGTAACACGATAACGACCAACGGGGGAATTTAATTGTCAGAGAAGCGATAACGCAAAAGGCCTCATTGTTGTAAAATTCATATTTAAAGGTCGAGAGAAGAACCTCTTACAGCCTCGAATAAATTAGGTTTCTGGCTGCAATGGGATAATGTGGGTTGGTGTTCTCTTCATGCAGCGAAGTCTACTGCTGGTTGTATTCTCATTTTCAAGAGCCTATCAGGATCACACACACACACAACTCGAATTGCATCAATGCAATTTTGGTACATGCGCTGACACGCTAAACATGTAATTGATGCATTTCAGTGCATCACACGGAATAACATCTGATAAAAGCACCCTTTGAGGCTTTTTATATATATTTTTAAAAAATTTACGTCGTTAGGTTAGGATTTGGTGCTGATAGCAGTTCTTGACGTTTTTTTTAAGTTAGGAGTGCTAAGTTTGATGGTGAGATCTTTTCCACGTCTTTTTTAGGTATTTCTGTGTACATACAACCGGTTTTTACAAAGAAAAGCAGCGAAAGTACTTCGAGATGGCAGGTTTTCTTAAATGAGCCATACTTTGGGATCAAATATCTCCGTTTCATGTGTATTTTCCGAGCTGGGGCTAATTTTACCTTACGTAAAACATCGAAAGCTGTCGTTTAAATAAAATTCAACGTAATTCTCGAGGGGATTAAGTGGGTCAACGACCACTGCATACCCTGTTGACTGTACAGCGTGTAAACAACTTTTCAGGCTTATTATTGGAAAATATATACTGTATATATGAAACACAACAACAATAAGATAACAACGAGAAAATCTTAAAGTTTTGTTTTCATGTTCAATACTTTTGTAAAAACGGCCATTGTGACGCTGGTGTAGTGTTGAAGAAAATGGCATCTTTCACACGTCCCCAGATCTTACAGCTCTGGACTTCTGCATTTGGGACTTTGTGAGAGACAAAGTTTGTGTGTCACCAATGCCGAAGAATGTGCAACAACGAAAGGAGAGAACAAGAAACGCTATTGCTTTGCAACGATCCTGCTAGATCGTTACAAAGTTACGCATTTCTTCTTTTTATTGTCATTGTTGAATAGCATTGTATAATCTTATCGGTTTTGTTATCGCTTCTGCATAGGATTTCACTGCTATGCTTGGTAGAGAACGTAGTTCTATCATATCTCACTAGGGAGCGTTATTGTTTCTAATAGTTCATTGTTAACCTGTATAGATGGCACTAATGTTAAGCAGCGCTCTCGTAGTTCACGAGTATCCACTAGAGGCGCTGGCGCGGCGCTCGGAATTGCATATAAGCAGCGACGCGGTCCTGGCCAGTCAGTTCTGTGTTGACTCTTCGAAGACTATTGGTTGAGCTCTGCTCCGCAAATAGTTCTGCATTGCTAGCACACGGGTGCTTAAGATTACAAGAGGGCTTTTTACAGTGTGGCCTACTCTGGTAGATTATACGAGCGATAGCAATATTTCTCGGCCTACCAGGTAGAACATACGCATTGTTCTAAGCTACGGTTTAGCTCGTGAATATAATTACTGTTGAGAGACGGCCTACTAGTAGATTATACGAAGGGTATCCGTATTCTTTGGCCTACTAGTAGATTATACATTTCACAACAGTCGATGCAGAAATGACGTCATCTTTTGGCCTACTCTGGTAGATTATACGAGCGATAGCAATATTTCTTGGCCTGCCAGGTAGATTATACGAAGGGTGATGTTCATCGTTAGTTAATTTTTCATTAAGGAAAAAATAAGCAGTGTTTAATTACTGTCTTCAGCTTAGCATTATTCAAGTAATTAATTAAAGTAAATAAAGTTTAACTAAGCATTATCCTTTATAAGCTTATAGTAAATTTATTTTGCTTGTTGATATTACTGTTTACTAGGACAGCAGATTTAAATGTTCCTTGAGTCGTTAAATTAGTGCCCTATTGTCCCCAATGTCAACACAGTTGTATTCCAAGGCCCGAAAAGAAAAATAAGGTCCCTTATTCCCCACTGGAACAAAAATTGAATGGTCACTGTCCTCCCTCTCCAAGATGTCTGCAGAGGAGATTCGAACCTGGAACTTCAGGAACGACCAAGTGCAGTGAATTCGTATCAGGAGATATTGTGACTTTGTGTTTGTGCGGATATCTAATTTAACCCAAGTGTAATAAACTTGTTAATTCGACGCTAACTTTCATTATATATATATATATATATATATATATATATATATATATATATATATATATATATACCCGAACCCTGAGTGTATAAGAACATCATATCTCCGGCTAGAGAAGAGCTAACATCATGGGTAAAACTGAATAATGTTCCCTGTCACAACGTCGAACCCGGTACGTTGTAGGGCCTCCCTCATGGCGCAGTGGTAGCGTCATTGCCTTGTAATCAAGGGGTCCCGGGTTCGATACCCGGTGGAGGCACAAGTGGTTCGGATTCCACTTTAAACTGTAGGTCCAGTCCCGATTAGCCTTACTGCGCATAAAGTGGACTTAAAACACCAAATCAAATCAATCAAATCAAACCGGTACGTTGCAGTCAAATACTATTCTGAGATACCGCAACTGCAACGTTGTGCCGAGGGCGTGTGTGTGTGCGTGGTCGACCCCGCGGCGTTTCAGCTTTGGTGGACAAGGAGTTCTTGGGAAAAGTGTGGCAAGAACTAGAATTTCGATGGGATGTGTGTCGCATCACTGGTGGAAGCCACATTGAGCATTTGTAGAAAGGACTTGAATTATTACTGATTGATAGGTGATATGACAAATATCATTGTTGTATTCCATGTTGTTTAGTCGAAATAAATTCTTAAAGTTGTTTGCAGTATTATAATACACCTTGTATTTGATAGAAGACCGCGGTGGTCTAGTGTCGGCCTCCGTGTCGGAGTGGTCAGCGCATCGCGCTACGAAGCCAGCGGTCCCGGGTTCGAATCCCGACTAAGACAAGGATGTTAGAGTTTGTCCGTAATGAGAAAAACCGAGAATAAAAATTGATGTGTGTGAAAGTTGAGAAAGGGTGAACGACGGGACATACTACCACTTAGGGAATTCCCTTAAAAAAAAGTCGGTAAGCCGTCCGACTGCCACGCGAGAAACCCGCGTTCGATTGCCGGGGTGATTAATCTAAGGTTGGAATTTTTCCGGCATTGTCCCCTCATAAAGCGGCTCTGGGGCTCACCTAGCCTCGAATCAACTGGTACCTGGGGGAAACCCTGGGGGGTAAAGGCGGCCGAAACATGGTGCTGATCACATCACCTCAAAAATGGCCGTGATCAAGAATGTGTGGGGCCTTACTCCAACATCCCTTCAATGCACGCTGAACTTTACCTTACCTGTATTTTATAGGGAGGGGGGGGACTTGAAAACCGGAGAACATGGTAGAATATAGAGCTCCCCTAGAAAATTAGACATGGATACCGGTTTTTCACTGTCTTAGATAAACACGTCCATTATTGACATTTAATACGTCTTGGATAAAGTGGCTTGACATCCCCGCTTTTCATTCAAGCCACACTGCAAATAGATCAATTATCCCCGACTAAAAGCGGGAGAACGCCGACGCTCCCCCAAAAACACGATGAGCATTCTTCCACTGACCCAGTTCATCCTCCATGACCGATCGTCGGGAGAAGAATTGATGAGCCTCCCCCATCTGGCGTTGAGGCTTCTCCCCCGGGGGAGGGTGGCTGCGATCAGTGTCAGTCACCGCGTGCGCGGAATATCAACCAGCGGCGTCGAATTACAAGCTCCCCGAGGGGACCGATTTCCTGCCTTCCGCAGGGCATCTTGTCGATGAAGCCGACCGAATATTCAGTTTCTCTTTGCTCACCTTTGCGTTGAGGTGATTTCAGCGAGTCTATGATGAACTCTTTCGGACGTTAGTTTTTTGGATCGAAATTAGGCTATACGTAGGAAAGTGTTAACCGTAACACCGTAAAGTCGAGAAGAACAAAATAAAGAGTAAATTGGGGAGCAGTGGCGTACCCAAGAGGTTCTTGGTGCGGGTACACACTGCATATTAGTAATATTTACACTTTCCAAATTAGATGTTTCTCTTAATAGAATACTAGGATCGATAATTACTAAATTAATTACTAGGACTAGTAATATCGAGGTTAGATTCACTTGCATTCGTCGGATTTTTGTACGCGGAAATTCTCATGTAACTCGCATACAAGATCTGGTACCTATATCCTATGTGCCGAACACGTCTCACTCGTTTGTTTCGTCACTTTTTACATTGGTGTTTACCTATTGTGCATTGGAAAACATTCTTTTAGGTGTTACCTTACTTTTTTCACGAAAATAACTTCAATTTCTGACATCAACAGTTAATACTGTTGTTTGTTTTTACGCTTTCGTAACACCATATGGTCGCGCACTTGGCTGCGCAGCTTGACTTGCGTAGTGGATATGCAGTGTTTGCAACCTTACTAACCGAAAAATGCCCCACACACCATTCACGCGTAGCCCCAAAAATCATTCCCGCATAGCCCCAAAAACCATTCACGGTAAGGTTAGGTTAGGTTCAGTTAGGTTAGGCAAACATAGTTAAAATTTGGGGTTATAACCGGAAAATACCCCACACACCATTCACGAATAGCCCTAAACTTCATTCCCGCATAGCCCTCCAAACCATTCACCGTAAGGTTAGGTTAGGTTTGGTTCGGTTACATAGTTAAAAAAAAGGGACGTCATTTTATTGTAAAACAACGGCGTGGTTGGAAACAGTCACAGGAGATAACGTCATGAAACGTGTGCAAAATCTGGTTCACTTACAGAAAGCAAATGGAAGCAATGACAATTGGTCGTCGGAGAGGTATTTCTCTTCAAAAATACATGAATTCCCGGTCAAACACATTCAACGATGAAAGAAAACACCTCTACGAACCTTCAAAATGCTACAGAAACTCATTTCGGTAAGTAGTTGTTTCTGTAAAAATGAAACAATCCGTTTGGCGTATAGGTTACTGTTACCAACTTTTTTTTATTATTTGTTTTGGTTCGTTATTCTGCAGATTTTGGCCGCTCGCGATGATGAGTGATGAAATGAAATTGACGAACGGACAGTCACAAAGAACACCCATTTCCAGGGCAGCATTCAAACACGTGACCCTTGGCGTCGTAGACCCATGCCCAGGTCGAGATTCGAACCCAGGACCCCTGGCATCCTATCGCGATAGGTTAGCCTATCGCGCTACGACGCCAGGGGTCTCAGGTTCGAATCCCGGACTAGGCATGGATGTTATTTGCAAGCGTCCGTTCATCAATTTCATATCATCACTAATCCTCATCGTCGCGATCAGCCACAACGGAAGAAATGAGAAGTAAAAAAAACGAAATCAATCAAGTTCACTAGAAAAAAAATCTTGCAAACGTTAAGCAAATTTCGATAATTAAAGGCATACTAGAAATCTCTGTAACCATGACAAGACAGTCGCATAATAGGCACAAAAAGGTATTGCAGCTCACATACCTAGAATCCGCTCGTGAATAGAAAGGGATCGTACCATTATACGAATGCAGCTGCCTGTCCCAAGTCCCATTGGACTAAGACACTCGAATAAGCAAGCGAAATGAAGGCAAGACTGCTACAAGCTTCATGTTTTTCTGCAGCCAAAGCTGACGAGTACTGCCGAGTGAGCAGGTAGACGCGTGCATCGCAGGCCATCTGACGGTAAACTGTTGAAGCATTCTCATATTGTTACGATGCGAGATTTTTACAAAGAAACAAAAGCGAAGCAAAAGAGATTTATGGGTCTCACTCATCGCACGCAAACCAGACACCTTTCTGGTCAAACCTCAACCTTCGTATTCTGATAATACCTTCGTTGTTAAGTTTAGTTATCATAGTATAAACAATACAAGACCCGAATACTTGCAGTGTATTAATGCTAAATGAACTAAACCTAACAACGAAGATCTTCCGCGCTTACGTCCGAACACGAAGGTGTCTGGTTTGCGTGCGATGAGTGAGACCCGAGATTTATAGCGTGCCCAACCTGAATTTGTAAATAAAATGCAGATGCCCGCTATACCTTCCATGCAAAATCTTAAACAAACGTAAATGCAAAACTAACCCGTATTCTTGTTTTTGTTGTTTGTTTTTAAATACACATTTGTGCACAGAAACGCTAATCAGGACTCGGATTCGAACTACTGTGCCCTGTTCCTCCACCGGGTATCGAACCCAGGACGCCTTGATTACAACCGCGCCATCGGCGATTCCTAAAATACAACTCTTAATTGTGTTAGTAATTACTAGAGAAAGAAACTGGCTTACATAAACTTTTATTTTTTCAATGAGTAACTAGTTACAGTTAACGTTACTTGAATACAGTAACGGTTACTTCCAAATACTGTATCAGAATGGCGGAATGGAAAAATATGTTTGATTGATTTGGTTTATTTAACATCGCTTTTCTGCCACTTTTCTGTCATTTCGCGAAGATCAGGATGAGTGATAACACTGGTCTACAAATTTTCATCAACTTTCTGCTTATGTATATTTTTCAGTCTTATTTTCATAATTTGGACCCGCTGAACACGAATATGACATTGGTTTTGCTGTAATGTCAGTTTTTCGGATAATATGGGTCGTTTATTATTTCTTATTGAAAGTGCAACGTGTAGCCTATATGTCATATGTATTATGTAGAAAAACATAAAATTACAAACACAGTACAGTCAGTACATAGTAAATTACATATCTAATGAAGAGTATAACAATGAAAAATAGCTAAAGCAATACAATGAAATGAACAGAATACAATAATATTACACATCAGTCCCTTAATTTAGTTCATCTTATGTGATAACATGCTCAAGAGTGAATATTTGTTGTTCGTTGTCTTTTTTGGGAAACACTCCTTTCCCCTTCGTCACGAACAAATCCCCAAATGTAATCACCCATCATGGCACAGTTCCGTCTTCCCTAGTATCTGCCTTCCATGAATTGAATGTCCTTTTGAAAGTGTTCGCCATGTTATTCGCTTATCCCTCCAAAATTCTGCCAAAAGAAATCAAGATGCGAATGAAGCATGTGTAATTTTACAGACATTCTACAACTTAGTGCTCTATATTTATCAATTAGTGTCTTAACTTGATCGTCAAGAGCTTCACTTCCGTTGTGAACAAGAAATCCCTTCACGAAGTTGTGGAAGGCCTTCCAAGCATTTCTTTCCAGCTCGGTCATATTTTGTTTAAGTTCATTACTATTTACCATGAAACAAATCTGTGGTCCTGTAAAAATGCCACCCACAATTTTTGCCTGTGGCAGATTAGGAGGGCACAAGGCCAAAGTAGGAATTCAGGTGAGCGCTTGTACTCTTCAAATTTACTACGCACTGATAAAAACACCACACTGCTGGCTTAGCCACACAGAGATGGGGGGAGTTTCTAACTTACAGTCGCTAGATGGAAGCACAGTTGCTGTAACAGCAACTGTGCTTCCATCTAGCGACTGTAAGAGTAAATACACCCATATTGCTGTGGCTAAGCCAGCAGTGTGAGAGAACAAAACATGCTAATATCTTTCAAAATGTTGATATTTCGACAAAATCGTTGCCGGATTCGTGTTTAGTGGGTCGAAATCTATAAGAATTCATCACAAAACAATGATAAGCAAAATCTTGTTGACCAGTGTAATATAATGAAATTGATGAAGGAACATTCACAAAGAACATCAATGCCCAGACCGGGATCCGAATCCGCGACCCCTGGCGTCGTAGCGCGGTGTGCTAAACACTCTGCTACTGAGGTCGGCATGTTCTAAAACATGAGCGTAACGCTACAAATGCAGTGACAATGCAATTCGTATAATAATGTAATTACAGATACAAATCAAAAATCTTTCCGAAGAAACCGCGGAGGCACTGCCAACATCATCATTCGAGACGTAAGAGTGACTTAAGAAAATACTTTGATGTTGAATGATTGATTGAATTGCTTTATTTTACTTCGCTTCTTGTGCCACTTTTGGCTAATTTGCGAAGATGAGGATGAGTGATGATAGGATGAAATTGATGAATGGACACTCACAAACATCCATGCCCAGGGTGGGATTCGAACCCGGGACCCATAGCGTCTTAACGCGTGATGGTGGATGTCATCAATTATTAACGCCAATTGGTGGAAAACCAACCTGTGGAACTAAAAAATGGATTGCGAGAAAACAGCAAAAGTTCAATGTTCATAGAGAAGTTCATTAACAATATTTTTAATAAAATTTTTGAGTTTTTCTCAGATCTGCAACACTTCATTCGATTTGAACATTTGTACGCCAAGAAAAAGCGGTAATAGAGACTAGAGTGTAAAGGAACACCGAATTGCAAAACAAATAACTGTTGAGGAACGTTGCGCAGGAAAAACATTTCTTCCGTTTAAATGCATTTCAGTATGAGAGAGAGAGAGAGAGAGAGAGAGAGAGAGAGAGAGAGAGAGAAACCAATAAGAATAACAACGATTAAAATTTAGCAATAATTATAATTTAATTGTGGCAACCTGCTCTGCTTATTATAAGACCAACCTCAAGTAGAAATAAATTCTTCACAATTCACATAACATAACATAATATCCCTAATTACTATCAACAACAATTAGTACATAATGAATTGCTTACGTTTCTTGTTTTGGATAAAGGTAAGTATAAGTTTTCTTACGATACCTTATTCAAGTATTTTCAGTGTTTACTTGAGAAGATATGTCTGGAAAAGGGAAAAGTGTGTCAACTATCTTCAATCTCTCGTAAATGTTGAAATATTAAGATTATTAGACTTATGAATTCATTATTCTGTGCCATGATCACATTACTGTGAAATAGAACATGTTTTGACTCGCGAAGACGAAAACGGATTTGAAATTAATGCTGTCACGAGGGTTCTGGGAAGCCAATGCAAATTGCAAATAAACTTTCAAATTTCATTTTCTTATCTGGACGAGTTCTTTTACAAATGAAGCCTGTGTGTTGTGAAAAAGCAATGGAAGAAATATAATTTCATTACAAGTTACATCTACGGTAACGATGTCTCGTCGTAATGCTATCATACTTCACAAATAAACTTGTTACTTGCAAAGACTAGAATACTCTCTCTACCCTCAAAAAAAAATTAATCGTCTACCCTGTCAATGTACTAGGATGGGTGATACTTTGCTTTAATATCATATATACAAAGGGCGTTCAATAAGTTTTGCACAGATGGTTATAATATTTTTATTAGTTGCAATATGATGATGACATTTTAGGTGAACATACTTTGATACTTTGGCTAGAAGACCATGTCACTCAATGTAGCCTCCATCCACGTCCAACGTTCTTTCCATGCCTTGAATGCACTTTGGTAAAATTCAGGTGGGTGACTTTTACACCATTGTTTCACACAAGAAATGAGGTTTTTGTTACTGTCGAATGTTTTTCCCCTCAGGTGGGACTTCAAACGACCAAACAGGAAGAAATCCGAAGGAGCCAAGTCCCGACTATAGGCAGGCTGAGGAACGACTTCCCATCCCATTTTCATGATTTTTTGCTGTGTCGTCGTGGCTGTGTGAGGCTTGGCATTGTCATGATGGAGTTACGACGTGCTCTCCAGACCAAGAGACCGGAGCTGCAAGGGAAGGTCATCAAATGAACGAAGAACAAATACGAAGCCAGCGAGTAAAACTAAGTGAAGCTCATGATTATATTTGAACACTAAAATTTTGTAGCAGTTATGATCTCTCCATACCGCGGTAGTGGCGGAGGTTGGGTTCCAAAACTTAGGGGGGGGGGAAGGTGCCAAAACTAGGGATCTAAAAACAGTTTACATTCCCTTGCTACATAAGGTTTAGCATAGTGCCTGGGCAAAAGTGGCAAAAAGTAGGGGAACAACTGCCTCCCATGCCCCCTAATCGTCGCCACTGTACCGTGGTATATAACATTTCAACCAATTATGCATTAATTCCATTTCTACTGTTGGATGACGTATGTAGGTTAGTCCAATCAATATTGCAACAACCGTCATCCATTTTTAAAATATTATTTCTTAATTGTTTGTTTATTCGTGTGGGCTTAGAAACTCTTCGATTATTTTGGAGTCTGTGTAACAAACATGGCGCCTGCCGCAGGGTTAACACCCAGGGAAACGGGAAAGAGGATTTTAAAAAACTGATGATCGCACTCTTTGTCATTTTTATGGAGCACATAACGCAATTTTCCCCATCTGTTATGTTCCCATTTATCAGCAATGGGACAGGAATATCACCCGAATGACGGCGGATGTAATTCCTCCATCCTCGCTCGTATTGTTTGGCTGCGTGATGGACAGATGGCGCTGCGATCATTGAATGGGATCAGATGCCTCATGATTGGGGATTAGTATCCGGGGCGCTGGGATTACAGGGGAGGGATAATTCGCCGACTGCTGGGACTATAGTCCTCCCTCCATCAACAGGAGTCAGAAAGTGAGCCGACAGGAGATACAGACAGGGATGGATTAACTGTTGTCTCTACTAAAAAGTGCTCTTATATTTCGAATATATACGAGGGGTGTTGATAAGGTTCACATAGCAGGGGTGGAAGTTATACCAACACATTGAGAATATGTGATAATTAAGTGTTCTTATGTACGTTTGTCAAATTTATGTACCCTGGATTAAATATTAAATGGATTAAATGTGACGAAGGAGGCAATTAATCACTCCAATCAGCTTGATTAGTTCTGGAAAGTCGTAACTGGAACATCTTGTTTTGGACCTGTGAATAGTAATTCTCTGAATGTTAGTGACAATGGTTCTACATTAGCATGCGGTGTAAATTGAACATTATCCACTGTCTAGTGTGAGAATAAGACAATGGATAGTGTCCAAATACCATTGCATGCTAAGTGTGAATAGCGTATCCTGTCCCTGCAGGTCAGGAAGGCTGCTGCGGTTTGAGTTAACCCATTCACGTGCCTTTGAGATGATGGAAATTGTCTCTTCTTTTGCTTAAAAGAACCAAAGAATCACAATTTTCACCAAGGCAAAACTTATATTGAGGTCTGAGCAGAAACTGATGCCAATATACACTGAACGATCATATTATTAGGAACACTTGGTGCGTAATATTCAGTGACCAATGATGCAATACCATATGGTGACCATGTCACGAGGGGCTCACAGAAAACATGTTGACCTCTCCTCACTGCAGACGGTAACATTCGGCAGTTATGGGTAAATTTGGTGTCTTAAGCGACTTTGACTGTGGGCAGATAATTAAGGCCCAGAGGTGTGATGCTAGTATCTTGGCAGTAGCTGCTCTTGGCTTCTCCTGTACGACAGTATCAAGGGTGTACCAAGAATGGATGAATCGTGAACAGACATTGAGCAGATCAGGCTATGGCCAGCCACAAGTGGTTGATCAGTGAGGCGAGCTTTGTATGTCCCGACTGATATCGCAGCAATGATGCTCCACAGTGAAACATTTGACCCACCAGTACAACCGTGGGCAGGTACATAAGATTTCCACAATAACTATGCGACGTATCTTGCGTCGACTTGGGTTCCAGAGACTTAGTGTCAAGTGACAAGTGTCAATATCATTGCAAATTGGTAAAAATATCGGCACTCATATTGATTCAATTGGTATTGCTCCAGCTGTAATAAAAATAATAATAATAAGAATATATAATTTACATAAAATATAATTTTATTATTATGTCACTAATTATCATATTTAAGGTAGATGACATTTCCCCTGTCTCTGTCGATGCTTTACTTATACATGTATGGAACTAGAAGGTGAAAGCCTAGGAAGAATACGGGAACTTTTCAAAATCGACTGTGTAGTATTTTTTTAGGGTATTACTAAATAGCTTTCTTGTGTAGTTGTTCTTATACCTAAGGAAACTTCTTCTATTTAAGTAGGATATTAAGTTCTTATTTTGTATTCATAAATTACAGAGTATTGTTATGTATTACATTTCTTTGCTTCTGTTCCATAAAATAACCCACATTTCCTTTTTATCTTTACATTGAAAGAATTAAAATAATGCTTTACTTATTTCAATCATAATACATCATTGCTTTCTGTGGAAGTTCACTGCAGTTAGTCAACCAACAGAGTGAAATGGTCAACACTTGTCACAATTCTGTTTGGATTTCCAGAGCTGTCCTGTCATGGCTCTATGAGCGTCCCACAATCGGCAGAGGTGAGTGGGGTATGGTTGGTGGACTACAATGTGATCCTCCCAGCTAGATCCGAGGGATCCGCTGACCAACGACAGGTGCGGTCCTCCATTCATATTGGGGGTTAGGCATAGAGCTGACAAGTCTGCACTGTAAAAATACATGTCAAGAAACAGCAATATGAGGCCATGGATGTTCCGGAGGTAAAATAATCCCACATTCGGATCTCCGGGCGGGGACTACTTTGGGAGGTCCCTGGAGTAAGGATAAGATCTACATTAGGAATAAGGATATTAAATTAGGCACCTGGAATGTTCTGAGCCTTTACTGGCCTGGGGCATTTCAGTGTACAGTTAATGAGATAGTTAAGTATAAATTAGATGTAGTAGCTGTCCAGGAAGTTAGGTAGCCAGGAGAAGGGAATTGTAAAACTAAAAATAATACAATCTAAAGTAAACTTGATAAAAGATAAAGACTGATTTTCTAGCTGACCCAAGCGATATTCTAAATAGATGGAAGAACTACTTTAATGACCTTTTAAATGTTCATGTAGGATATAAATCAGAAGTAAATGAAGTACACACAGCAGAACCTTTAGTTCCAGAACCTAACTTGACTGAAGTTAAAGATGCTATTAAAAGGCTTAAGAATAACAAAGCACCTGGCATTGATTTAATACCAGCTGAGTTAATTAAATATGGTGGAAATTCATTAATATGTCAAATTCATAAATTAATTTGTTTAATATGAAATAAAGAAGAAATACCTCAACAGTGGAAAGAATCCATAATTGTTCCTGTGTTTAAAAAAGGTGATAAAATGAACTGCAATAATTACTGTGGAATTTCTCGACTCTCAACAACATATAAAATATTATCTAACATTATTTTAACAAGACTAACCCCATATGCTAATGAAATTATAGGTGATTATCAATGTGGATTTAAACGTAACAGATCAACTACAGATCACCCACGACCTGTCTCCTGCGACAGTAGCAGGAAACACTAATGTAATTGTAATTATCAATGTTCCTGTACACATTTACTATGTAAACAACCCACATCCCAGTTCAATAAACAATATGCTGGACATGAAAAATCCTGACTTCGAAAAAAAACAAAAAAAAACAAAAACTACAGATCAATTTTTTCACATCAGACAGACACTTGAAAAAAGTGGGAATATTATCAAAATGTCCATCAGCTATTCATTGATTTCAAAAAAGCATATGATTCGGTCAAAAGAGATAAATTATATAATATATTAGTAGAGTTTGGAATACCTAAGAAGCTTGTTAGTATGATAAAAGTATGCACCAGTGAAACAGAAAGTAAAATTCGTGTGGGTATTAATGTGTCTGACAAATTTACAATTCATGATGGGTTAAAACAAGGAGATGCATTATCTCCATTGCTCTTTCATTTTGTCTTAGAATATGCTGTTAGGAAGATAAACGAAACTAAAGAAGGACTAAAATTAAATGGTGTGACTCAGTTGTTAGTATATGCAGATGATGTAGACTTATTAGGGGATGATATAAATACAACTAAGAATAATGCTAAAATATTTTTCAAAACTGCTAAAGAGATAGGTTTGGAAGTTAACAAAGAGAAAACTAAATATATGCTTACAGGCCGAAACCAAGTGTTAGGTAATAATCAAAATCTAATTATTGATAACAACTCGTTTGAACCAGTTTCCAAATTCAAATATTTAGGAGTAATATTAACAAATGAAAATTATATTAAAGAGGAAATAAAAAGTAGGCTTAATTCAGGAAATGCATGTTACTTCTCTCTTCATAAACTTTTGTCTTCTCGTTTAATATCTAAGAAACTAAAAGTTAAAATATACAAAACAGTAATTTTGCCTGTAGTATTATATGGGTGTGAAACTTGGTCCCTTACATTGAAAGAAGAACATAAATTGAGAGTATTTGAAAATAAGATCCTTAGGAAAATATTTGGACCTAAAAGGGATGAGGAGACAGGTGAGTGGAGAAGGTTACATAATTTAGAACTACATAATTTGTATTCATGTCCAGATATTATTAGAACAATTAAATCAAGAAGACTTAGGTGGGCAGGCCATGTGGCACGAATGGGAGAGAAAAGAGGAGTTTACAGGATTCTTGTTGGGAAACCTGATGGTAAGAGACCTGTAGGAAGGCCAAGACGAAGATGGAGGGACAACGTTGAGATGGACCTAAAGGAAATCGGTAGCGATGGAAAAGAGTATATAGATCTTGCTCAAGATAGGGACAGATGAACAGATGAATGGCCTGTGTTGCTGCAGCCATGAACCTTCGGGTTTAAGAAGGCTAGAGAGTTAGTTAGTTAGCTGGATTAAATATTAGTCCCGTTTCGTTCGCTACACGTTTTGAAACAGGTGTAGTGCAGGTGTAATCCAGTGTCAGGCTGGTGTAAACAAATTGCGTTCAACCAAGTCGATGCTTAGCGGTGTTGATGTGTAGAAAATTCAACAAATGCCTGTCTGCTGTTTTAAACGTTCATTTGATTAGTTATCACGCACCACGAGACCATACATCACACATTACACCGCTCCAGAACATAGTGCAAACGGTGCAGACAAGAAATACACCTACTTGACAACAAATCAACAAAGTAGTCGAGTCGGTGTTGCATCGTGCAACCAAATATACGCGCGAGTGCAGAGAGTCAAAAAGTGCAGCGAACTGGACGGGGCTCGTACGTATGCACTGAGAATATTTGATATGAAGTAAATGTTTTCATGTAAGTTTGTCAAATGTATACCCTGGAGTCAATATTGTGAAGCGGCGTAGGAAACTAACGAAGATTATCCTGCATGGATCAGTTAGGCAACAAAGAGCTTGATCACGCTACTTATTCTACTGACCTAGCCCCATTAGGTAAGGTAAGGTAAGATTCTCCGTGCACATTTAATTGTGTCGTGAAGGCATATAGGGGATAAGGAGACAAGGTCCCACACATTCTCGATCGTGGCCATTTTTGGAGGTGGTGTGATCTGCACCATGCTCTGTGCTGAGAGGATAGCTAGGTCGCTAGGAATGATATTATTTCCGGCTCTTAAATGAATGGCTTATTGCAGAAAAGGACCTGAGTCACATTTTTGAGGTATCAGAGTTAATGGTATTTTTGATTTTCCTAGTTACAGACATATCTTTTTAGTGCAGAAAGGACGTCAGTCACACGAGGCTACAGCCAAGAAAATGCACAGTGAAAAGTGTACTTTTATGCAGAAAGGTACCTGAGTCACTGACTCGGGTCCTTTTATGCAATAAACTAAGCCGTATTTATACGTTGTACGAACTGTGTACGCTAATCTGTAATGCAGCTCAGGGCGGTAAAAACACTGTCAAACTTATTGACACCAGTAACATTATTGATTTCGCAACGTGGTGGCCGCATGTCTACAAAAAAATGTGGCATCTGTGCCGGAAACTACCATGTGTTCCCACAAGAATAGGCAGTATTTTCAGATTTCCAAGTATCATTACTTTGAATACTGTGTTGAACATATGAACGTTGTTGAACAACGTTTCCGAATTCATCAAAGATTTGACGTCTCACACCTTCTATCTGTCCAAAGGTGCAAGAATTGTAATTCCTACGCCACGTACGTTCCCAGTTGCACGTATGACGATCAACCTTACTAAATTGAAGGACATACGAACTACCTTGTCGTATGTACCAGGCGACGTCAAAGGATCTTATGAAGATATTCTTTAGCGGCCCACTACACGCGCCAATGAAACAGACTCAGCTGTAGAATAACACATGCATGTATGAGCTCCTACATTATTGTACTTCAAACACCAACAATAAAGTCCAGAAAGTGCAGTACACTGTCATTTATTGCTGAATCTATAATTTTCTGTGGCATATATAACATAACATAACCTAACCTAGCTTATGTGGCAACGACAAACGGGCGTTTGTAGGATATTTCTCGTCTCATTTCTCACAGTTTTCACTTTTATTGCAGAAAGGTACCGGAGTCACAACCTTTTCATCTCCACTGTCTATAGCAGCATACTGTGGGGGGCCGCATTGAGGGTTGCAAAATTGACTATTCATTATGCTGAATATTTGAGCCAACAACGGCACATTTCTTTCTTACACTATCAATATTATACAATTTTTCATGTTTTTCTCAGAATTGTGCAAAAGTGACTCAGGTCCCTTTCTGCAATAAGCCATTCAAATAATCTTTGAAGCTTGATTTATGTGAACTTTAAACTCATGATATTCTAAACTGGACCTACAGTTGATATTTGGATCCGAAGTATTGCGCTATAAAGGTTATCTCATTATCTCACAGAATTCCGGAATATCCTCAGTAACCCATTCCCAGGTCGATGAATGAAACGAGTAAAAGTAAAAATCGAGGGGTGTTAGATCAGGTGAACGAAGTAGCCAAGCAATTTTCTCACCTAGGCCTATCCAACGGCCTGGAAATCGGTTATTGAGGGTATTTCGGGAATTCGGTGAGGTAATGAAATGGTGAACCATCATGCTGAAACTTGATGCGGCGAAAACACATCGAACTTGCTCTTGACCTGTGAAAGCAGGCATTGTTAATGGGGCTGCCGCTGCCGCTTCCGGTGGCGGAATTTGATACTATTCCACTACGCTAGTCAAACTTGATATATTTCCTTACAAAATTACACCACAACCAGTTCTGTAACTTTTCCGAATATATTTGTATATACTTACAAAGTTGCAAAGTCTTCTTTGGACCACCCTGTATTGTCTATGTAAAACAATCCAAGTGTAGCTTTGAATTGATTCTCGGTGAGGCGAGGTACTCGACTGAAATTAGCCCCTCCTAACTGCAACTTTAGGATCCGCCACTGTTCTGAGCTCCACAAGCATATTTGTCTGAGGGAAGTCTTAATAGCCTTTACTTCTTTCGCACGAAAATTATTTTTTGTAGAATTTGATGGCATTCCGTGGCTTCGCGTTAAAAAATGTATACGTATTTGCAACGGCTAGATTCTTGCCTCACTGCTACGGCGCGGGGTTAATTAAAGAATGCAAAGTCCAAGCTTCAACTTTGGCCATTTGCCCTAAAGTTCGGGGGTTAAAATTCCGCCCTATTTCTTCCAGGGCCTAACGGAGCTTAGCGAGAGGCTTTCGAATTGCAAGCATCGAGTGGTTGATGGCTGCTGTCTTGAATTGCGGAGCGTCTACCTAAAGATTGTACCGCGAGTTTGCTTTAAGTTCATTCTGCTTGTCATCACTAGGATCCGGAAAGGTAATCATCTTGCATATGCAAATGCATATTTTAAATATTTTTGATGAATTCATATTGCACATGCAAATGCATATATGGATCATATATATAAACTTCTTGCATACTTTAGAACCACTACTAAAATTGAATTTTATGTCTTGCGTTGGGCGTTTTCTTAATAAGAGCTTACTTTTCCTTCGTCACCGCTGTTTATTCTTACTTTCTTTTACAAAAAAAGGAGCTAAGACTTCTTTCGTTGTCCTCACGGGAACACTCAAGAACTGCTCTTTTAGAGAGAGAAACGACAACAATGCAATGGACAGTCTAGAGATGATCTTCAACTTTGCAAGTCAGATGCTGTTGCCTTATAATATTGTCTAATTGTATCCTGTAAAGTAGAGCGGGTTCTTTCTGTGCATAAAAATATTCTTGCTGAAAGCACAAGTAGTTTCAAGTTTGAAAATTTCAGATATCAAGTTGTAATGAGGCGCAATCGTCATCTGTAAAGAGTGTTTTTCTTCCCTTTATAAAACAGCAACGTGAAGTAAGCAAGAGTGTAAGGAAGAATTGAGAACTGGAACTTTTTCATTAATTACATGTTAATTCGTAGGAGCTGAGAAATGAACAAGTATCTGCTTGCAGGTAGGTTTTTTTCGGTAACTGATATAAAACGTTTAAAAGAGTTACGTGTTTTTCTAAAATGGATATTTTTTTGCATATTTTTACTGCATATTTTAGGTATTTTATGTACATAACTATCCGGGCCCTAGTCTTCGATAGTTCACATTTTACAACACATTTCCAGTCGTTCAGACACAACCTGAAGGCGCATGCTTTGTGGGAATTTACTTGCGTACCCCAACACAGCATCGTCCTCCAATGAATGACGTCAGAATTCCATTGAAACACACATAGATCCATCAGTTACGTTTCTTTATATCGGTATTCATAGAGACGTAATTTGAAATGCATGAAATCAAGGTCGATGCATTTCAAGTGCATCAGTTGACGTAGCTAAACGTGTAATTTTTGTTTCTTGGAAATGATCTCTCATCTTCTTAATTTATGTATTTCAGTGTATCACACGAAACAACAGATTATATAAGTACTTTTCTGCATTTTGATGCAATAAAAGTGCATCATTAGCAACATATGCATTTTAATGTGCTACTGAAGTCAATGTATGTGGGTTGATCAAATGAAAACGGAACAGGGGCAACAGAATAAAAACAATGAGGTTTATTTCAAACGTAATCTCTATAGTTGCCCAAGCGCTTGTTCCACTGGTTCACCAAGCGGTGAATACCCTGCTCGTAAACCTTCTTTGGCTGAGATCGGAACCAGTTGCGAACATTGTGTCGGAGTGGAAGCGCCGACCCTTCAATGCCCTTTTCAACGCACCAAAGATATGGAAGTCCCGTGAAGATAGATCAAAGCCATACGGTGGGTGTTCCAACATTGTCCACCAAAACGTCGCCAACGTGTTTTTTGTAACAGCTGACGTATTTGGCAGGGCCGTTTGGCCTTGATTGCTGCGCGCAAACGACGAAGGGCACTGAAGTAACAAGCAGCGTTGATGGTATGACCATAGTGCAGGAACTAAAGGAGAATGGGCCCTTCATGATCGAAAAAACATGTCAGCATCATCACGTTGTTCTTCTTTGCTGGCAAACATTTGATCCACCCTAATATTTGTGTCCATTGACACATTTAGAGTCCTTTGAGTTTCATTGAGTGATTGATTTTAATTCCCTTTTGGCTAATCGCGAAGATGAGGATCATGATATGATGAAATTGATAAAGGGACACTCAAAAAGAAAACCCATGCTCAGGCTTGGATTCGAACCCGAGACCTCTGACGTTGCAGCGCGCTGTGGTAACCACTCCGCTACGGCTAGTAGCGTGTTTCATAGAACGAAGTGTCTTGTGCTACACCTTGGTGTGAAAAGGAAATCCCTCTCCAAAGAAGTGTCGTTGCAGTGACTCTCTGCAAGGATTGCTACAAAATCCGGATCACGGATATTCTGATTTAAAAATATCATATATCCGCAACGGATAATCCGAGTATCGGATAATTTGCATATGCAAATATGCAAATATAGCCCATATAGTGATATTTGTAATCCGGATACAATTTTATCCGTATTTGGCCATCCCTACTCTCGGCTGCGAGCTCCAGCCTTCCCGCCACGGTCTGGCCCACGCGCGGAGCTTGAGGGTCGCGGGGCAATTAGAGCTTTGTTTGCAGACGGATATTGAAAGTGTTAAAAGGTCATTCGTTACGCATCCAATAAAGGAGCAGCCTCTTTCCTCTCCTTCCACTACAGCGTTGGTCGGAGAATCGATTGAGCAAACGGACTATTTTTCCCATTTACTTTCCGCTCGACGAACGAGACTCGCGAGGTTTATGGAGTCCACGCTGTATTCAACGATAATAATAAAGTAGAGGGTGTCCATGTGTAGAAGCTGACTTCGAGACTTACACACTGATCCACTGGGGAGCAGAGCCGATTCTGGTGCACACAAGGGGTGCTGGTGATGAACTTTTTTCTTGCTGACGTAAGTCACATCTGGTCCTTCCATATTCTAAGGAAGTTTCCACAGGAACCTGAGGTGGCAAAGAAATTTATAAATTAAGGGTGTGCAGCCATATATTGTTATTTGGGAGAGTTTAGCAGTTCATCCGATAGGTGTCAGTGATGCAGCTTAGAGTAAGTCGAACAGAAGCACCAGCAGACAAGACAGTTGAAGGACACTGGCTGCCTGCGTGATGCGAAACGATACGTTGGGACTCTTGTGGCAGGGACGTGATTTCACGACCAAGCTTTCGGGTATCTACCCCCTGCAACGTTCTCCCTTATGTTTCAACCACTGAGTAAGTAATGTAGAAGAGCGCTCAAAGATGAAGAACAAGCTACTCATCAAGGGTACCTTGACGTTGTTGTCCAGAAAAACTTTAGAGCGCAATTCGAAGCTAGGGATGGTTGTTCGAACCAAGTGCTATTGAAATCTCGGTCACGATATCGCAATTCCCAAATCCATATAATTCGATTTCAATTCCCAAATCCTAGATCCGATATCGCAATCAAAATTCAGGATTGGATATCCGAATCTTTTTTATTGAAATCCATTACAGTGGGGTCACATTGCATCCGGTTTCGGCCGAACTTTACACAGCCGTATTCTTCCGAATTTGACCGACAGACATTCTGGGAATATGGTGGACACATTGCATCAGAAAGGTTGTCAGTTTGCTGGTAGAGTTTGATGTGCGCAATGGCCTTCGAAATGTTCCACTTCACTGAAAATTTTATTGAAGAGGGTGAACAAGATTTCGAAAGAAATATGTTTATGAAGCTTTTTAATGGTCTCGGATATGTTTATTCATACATGAGATTTGCAGGATTCATTCATAAAAAATATTTTGCTGAACTAAATATGTAATCGCTTTGGATAAATTCCTAAATATTCATGAACACGAAATCTGTATTTTTTCTTTCATCGAGCTGCGAACAAAAACGACAAACACTTGGAAACCAGAGACAAAAAAACTTTCCCTTGCCAAACTCACAGATTATCTTCACATGACCAAACTTTTTCTCTGATTGGCTGTTCCACAGCATCTAGCAGATAGAACACGGTCTATTAGTCAAAACCAGCCTGGCAGTCATAATTTCCAGCCAGGTAGCCAGTCCAGCGCCAACTAGAGCATTTCTATTGGATATCCAGTTCCGTGTAATTAGGCCTTTAGATCTGAAACTTGACGCCGAAGGGAAGGATCGTGGATTTTAAGAGTGGATAGTATTTCGTGTCTGGAAAAGTTTGCAAGGGCTGGACATCTATTTTTGACTCAAGAAGCAATGTATAAGGGAAAAGGGGTTGTTGTTTTGTATTGAGTGTACCATGTCACGCCGCGAATTTCTTGCGCACTGCTGCGACGTTAGTCAGGCACCCGGCGCCTGCGGTGAACCAAGTACTTAAGTGTCGCTTCACCCCCCGCTAACAATTGGTAATCCATTTGTGTCCCTCCCGGACGGAGGACAATTGCCCGTAAGTAATTAATGCGTAATTGACTGTTCCATTTCCAGAGACCGCCATTGTGCGTTGATTCTTTCGTCCGGTGACCGATATGAAGCTTTTCTGTCGCCAGCCAATATATAAAAAAAAGACCAACAATAACAGGCCTTTCACTCTGGAATTAAAATGAAACTAAACAATTTAGCTTTTGTAATTGGTTGTCAGCGTCCATCTGCTCCGAGTTGCAAATATTAATTGCCGTTGTTCTGCCTGACTGGCCTCGGAATTTTTGATTGAAACAAATGAGGTGAGCGCTGCTCCCGACTGATAAACCTCTGTCAGGCGGACGGTTGGGTTTGGAAATTGCGGACCAGTTGAGTGTTTGTAGTGGAGGAATGTCAGTCCAGGTTGGTATCTCTAGCAACATAGGTATAATGCAAAGATAAAATTGTGATAAACTGGTTTTCCTGATGTGTCTTACTTTTCGTGAATATAAGGTGACCAGTTAGCATTATTACTCATTTACCTCTACATTTTTGCCAGCGGGCAAGAGAGGAAGAGACTAGAGAGATAAACAGATAAATAGAGCGAAGAAAGGAGAGAGAGCGAGAGAAAGAATGGAGAGAGATGAAGAGAGTAGAGAAATAAAGATACATATAAAGCAAGAGGAGACAGAAAGCGAGTAGAAAAATGACAGACAAATAGAGAGAGGCAGAGAGAGAGAGAGAGAAAGTATAGAAATAAACAGGGACGGCGCGTGCCTTTGCAGGCAGGCAGGGCACATTTTTCTTTTGGGTGGGGAGGGGGGGCAGATAACCTCTAAAGTTTTCTTTAAGAGTTCCTTGACATAGAGTAAGTAAATTGTTCGAACAATGGGTCACTATTTGGAATGAAAGTAACAAATTCCGATCTAATATCAAGAACTAACTAGGAAGATGATGCACCGTTAAGTTCAGTTACAACACTTTTCATTGTCCATGTACCCCCCAAAAAGTTCGTTTATACTTAGGAAGATAATCTGCATGTCAAGTTGTCTGGAACACAGACACAACCACACAAATAAATACACGTACAGTAACTATTAACTCTTTCACTCGCGAGAAAACTAATTATTTCATAAGCGACCAATACGCACACAGATGGAACGCAACGCAAACTCGCACACTAACTCAAATCCAAATCCGTATACAATGGAAAGGAAGGAGGATCTTTTTGAAAACACCGAGGGACTAGCTTGGGCAATAAAGAGTGTTGTCAACTTTTCAGGTCGCCGGAACAAGCGTGAAGAAAAGCATTCGAGGGATTTTTTTTCTAGCTTATTGCTGCATCCTACTGAGGAAGGTGAAAGTACGAAGGCTGGAGGAACGAATGAAGTGCCTGCCAAGAGTTGGAAACACTGAACGGTGAACGAGGCAAACATGAATGGGCAGGGCACCTCGTCTACTGCCCAAAGACGGCTACGAATTTTGCGCTTCTCCATTGTGAGGGGGTACCGTCCCTTGCCTATGCTGTAAAACTTTGGATCAGTCAGTGACGTCACGTCTCAGGGCAGAGCTGAGATCTGACTCTCTCCAACAGGATGCAGAAATATATTAGCCTCGCACAGGATGCACACCCTGTACGTCTGGTTGCAGCACCGTAGGAGTGGAAGGAAAAATAGTTATATACCGATCGTCTCTTCTGATGAACTTTCTATGTTAAAATTGTTGTGGGGCAGTGCCCTGGTTGCCCTTTATTTAGCATTGCCACTGGATATAAAGAGACAAATAGAGGGAGAAAGGGAGAGAAAAAGAGAGGGAGAGAGAGGGAGTAGAGAAAAAGATACAAATAAGAGGAGAGTGTGAGGAAGAGAGAGAGAGAGAGAGAGAGAGAGAGAGAGAGTAGAGAAGTAAATATACAAGTATAGACAGAAAGAGGGAGAGTAGATATATAAACAGAAGACGCGATAGAAGGATAAAGAAAGATATAGGATGAGAGATAAATAAAGAGAGAGAGACAAATAGAGAGAGGGGGGAAGAAGAGAGAGAGAAAGCGGAGAAGACAGAGAAAGAGAGATAAAACTGTAAAGAGAGAAAAGAGGATTGAGATAATTTTCAGAGAGTAGTCGTCCCGTGATAAATGTTACAAATCCTTTTTCGTGGAGAAACAAACATTTTGTTTTGAAAACACCAGAAGATATTTTCGAAAAGCTCGATTCTCAGCCAGACCATGTCGAGATGGATTTTTTAAGGAGAGGGTCGCCCAGAGACAAAGCGTTGCACGAGAAACAGAACTTTGGGAATTTTTCATAAGCTCGCTCTTGCGACGCCACCAGTTTCCACGGCCGGAGATATTTGTCTTCCTCCGCCTCATTTGCATAAAAGTCCAGCGAAGGCAGCGAAACACCAGAGTTTTCGCCTCACCTCATTTAGCCGCGGAGTCGCTTAAGTTTCCCTGTTTCTGTCTGGGTAATTAGTGGTTCGCTCTTCGCGTGCAAGGGGGGTGATCAATAAGAACCTGGACTGGCTCTTTTTCATCAAGGGTACGCTCATGTTCCCTGCGGAGGGAAGGCCTCGTGGGGACAGAACTTACTGTCGCATGGTCATCATGGTCATCATCATCAGCAACACGTAAGACATCTCTCTGGTAAATTTGGAGGATGAAGCTGTTCTAAGACCATAAACAAAAAGTACACCATTCTACAAAAAGATGAGAGGAAGCTTTAAGACTGACTTAACTTAGGCTCTGCCCGAAAGGTCCATAAAGCAGGTTTGAAGTACGGTCTTGTCGGAAGTGACGTCAGCTAGTGTAGTTCGAAAGCTCAAATTAAACGAGCATTCGAGTCCGTAGAACGCAGGAGGTGTTTGACGTATGTGCGATGAGTAATGCCCCTGAATTTTTGCCAGCTGCCTTAAGAGGAGAGAGAGAGTACAGAAATAAAAAGATAAATAGAGGGAGGGAGGGAGAGAGAGAGAGATAATGAGACAAATAGAAAAGCAAGGGAGAGAGAGAAATATAGAAAAATAGAGAGAGGGTGGAAAGAGAGAGAGGGGGAGTAGTGAAATAAAGCGACACATAGTGCGAGACAGAAATATATAGAGAGAGAGTAGAGAAATAAAGAGGCAAATAGAGGAAGAAAGGAGAGATGTATATATATATATATATATATATATATATATATATATATATATATATATATATATATATATATATATATATATATATATATATATATATATATATATATATAGGATGAGAGATGGAGAAAGTAGAGAAAGAGGGAAAAAGAGAAGGATAAGGAAACGGAGAGAGAGAGAAAAAAGAAAAAAAGATAAAAAAGAAGGAGATGGAAAGGGAGTAGAGAAATACTAAGACAAAAGAGGAAGAGGAGAGATAAGGAGGAGAAAACAGAGACAGAGACAGAGAGAGAGAGAGAGAGAGAGAAGAAGTGCGAGGGAACAGAATTTCTTGGAGGGAGAAAAGCGACTGCAGCTACCAGCCTTTTGTGCAGAGTGTACTGCTTCGCTCCGCCCACTCGCTTTCTCCTCTTCACTACAATTATGTGCGGCGTTGCTTCAGAGATTGAGTGCGCTGTCACCGGCTCGGATTGCAAGTAACGGGTCATTGAAGTTAACAAAGTAGGTCAAAGCGACGATGTGGAATTTTCAATTCAATTCAATTTTCCTCTATTGAAGGTTCAGGCTGCAGCTGTTCTGCCTCCTAAACCCGATGGATACTAAATACAAATAAACAAAGAAGGAGACACACAAAAATAACAAAATACAAAAGTGAGAACAAAGGCTTTTTCACAGACACAAAAATGGAAAAAATAAATATACGACAAAGGATATACAAATCAATAACCACGATTGTTCTTGGATACATACAGGTTAGACTAATACAAATTAAGATGACGTAATAAAAATACATAAGCCGTCACGTGTTTAGCACATCGCGCTACGACGCCAGGGATCCCGGGTTCGAATCCCGGTCTGAGCACGGGTGTATGTGAATGTCCTTTCATCAATATCATCTCTCATCCCTATCTTCGCAATTAGCCAAAAGTGCCAGAAAAGAGAAGTAAAATAAACCAAATAAAAAAAATTAATTCGAGTCTTAATCATTATCGCAAATGGATTTACAAGTGGATATTTTCCAATGTAGTCATCAGAGGGAACTGATATATAGAGTCACGAGGAAATTTAAACAAATAAAATTGTTCGTACGGCTTTATTTAGTGCGGAGGCCTCCTTGCGTAAACCCATTCCGTCCGCAGGATTACCTTGAAGTTAAAGGCGGTCGCTGATCCACTTACCTCATAATAACGGAAGCCGATTAGCGTGCGTCGGGAAGGTCAGGTACGATCCCCACCTTCCCTCCGCGGAAGGGAATTAATTAGTCCGACTCGGTTTCCGAAATATAAACGGATTTGCAAAGCGAAGAAGTTGCGGGGAACACGTAGTCTGTGTGTTGCTGGGCAGATAACGGTCGTTCGTTGGAAATGGATATTAGGGCCGAGAACTGGGTTTGTGGAGTGCAGAGCGCTCGATAAAAATGGAATGGAAAAATTCAAAATAAAAAAGGGCCTATAAGTAAGCTTTCAGATAGAAGCGACTGGCAACATGCATCTCATCCGATGTGTAGAAAAGGATTCACTGCGCATGCGCTACGAGCAGACAGAGGCGACACCGCTATTTATATTGAGAAAACCACCCAGTAGGTGGTGCACCATCGCACGTGCAACTTTTCCGGAACGATGGAACCTTCATATTTGAAGGTTGGTTTCCAAGCTTGTAGCTTGTCGCTTTGGTCGAAATGGCCCCTTATAGACTTTGGGTACCTTGGTCGCTTCTGTGCGTTACTAGTACTGGGACGTTTTCTGTATAGCGGACATAGTATCCCCTCTGTCCGTTGGTCGCATATGCGCAGTGATTGCTTTCTTACACACTGAACGGACTCGTGCCTCTTGTCGCTTGTCACATGTTAGGGAGACAATTAGCAGCAACGTTTCACACCGTAGTGCCGTGACAGGCGGCACAAGCCTGCTTTCGATTGGTGAAATCTTCAAGTCGCCCTTTCATAATCGCTTCGGCGTGAAGTTTCCCATAAACTCCAAAGCTGCGCGTCGGTCGTGTTGATCCGAAAGCTGCCTAAGAATGCATTGGGTGGGGGTTAGTGCTTCTCAAGTCTAAATCACGACTTCCGTGGCAGAGTCGTTAGCACCGGGTTCGAATCCAGACATGGGCCTGGGTGCTCTTTGTGGACGTGCCTTCATCAGTTTCATCGAATCATCACACATTAGCCAAAAGAGGCAGAAAATGACGCTAAATGAGAACAAAACAAATCAAAATGAAACGGGCCCTTTGCCAGCGGGGTGGGTTAAGACTTCAGAGGTAGAGTCTATGGGTGACATCTCGCATAATACATCTCCGATTCTCGTATTACCCTTTAGCAGCTCTTTCCGCGGTGCAATTCCATCTCCCCGAACTTGAGAGCTGCCCTTCTGCTTCCCGCAGAGGAGCCCACCATCGGAAGCCGCGGGCGACCTAGAAACATTTCGCCTCTGATTAGCCTTATGCTTCCCCCGCGGAATTCGCCTCCTCATTACAGAGGGTGACATTTTCAACCCCAAATGCTACTGGCTTCTCCTTGGACGACTCCCGCATTCTCCCGGCCTGTTCGTCTGCTTTCAGTTGCAAACCGTCGGTGCCTCTCAGTATGCAATACGCATCATTACAATAGTACTAACCTCGTCACCTTTTAATCAAGGGGTCCAGGCTTCGGTACCTGACGGAGGCACATAGTGGCTCGGATCTCACTCTTCACTGAAGGTCGAGTCCGGATTATCCTCTCTGTGCAAAAAGAGGACATAAACAAAAACGTTAAAAGAATCACACCATCTCCATATTCAGAATCAAGTGTTGTAATATAAAACCAGAAGAGATATACGTAAGATTTCTTCCAATTCATGTTTAGGACCACGTTGGCTCTGGCTGTGGAATACGTGGCTGAATGATTATCACAGTGCACAACGACGCCACAGTGCTGGATTCGAATCCTGGACAGTTCTTTGTGAGTGTTCATCAGTTTCATCATATCATCACTCATTCTCATCGTCGCGATTAGTCAAAAGTGGTAGAAAAACGACGCTAAATAAGAGAAATAAAATCAAATCTACCACCTTGTTATTAGCGGATCCTGGGTTCGATCTCCGGTGAACAAAGGTTTCTATTCAGTTCAGAGTATTCAGTTCTGTAGATGGAGTGGATTAATTGGGACTGGACCTACAGTTTAAAGTGGAATCCGAACCACTACGTGCAACCACTGGCTATTGAACCACTATGTCACCTAGAATTCAGATTGTATATAAATTTTTATTCTTCCTTTTTTACCTTACTCTACTGCAACTTTTGACTAATCGCAACGATGAGGATGAAATTGTGATGGCATGAAATTGATGAAACGCCACTCACAATAAAATACTTACACCGAGAGCAGGATTCGAACCTACAACCCTTGTAAGCGAGTTTGTGAGTCGACTTTTGTACCCGCTCGACCACGAACGAGACTAAAGTTTGCATACAATTGACTTTATAAACCAACGAACGAAACGAGAAAAATATTTACCACACATGATTGTGCTGAAAAACATTTCTAAAACGAGAGATCACTAAAGGTACATAATCTCAAAAATGCCACCTTTAGTTGGATACGGAGACTAGGAACGAGAAACTCAGAGGTCGATTTTGAAGTTCGCAGAGTTTCACTGAAAGCCTCTTTAGATGAAAGCGCGAGGCACCGTTTCTCTCCGCGTAGGGTAAAAGTGAGGGAAATTCTGGGGCTAGCCCAAAGGCACTATTTTATTGATTCATACGCGGGGAGAGGAATGGCAGTGGTCGGTGTATCAAACCGCAAAGCCCGTGATTTTCGAAAATGCTAAATCTTTCTGTGAAGTCTCGTGCAAAATTAAGGGGAGGGCGGATTTCAGCTGTGGTGGGGGAGAAGCTTTGCGGATTTGCGGGAACGCGTAACTTCATCCGGATGTCACAGAACGGCTGAAATTCACTGGTGTTTAGCTAATTTGTTAATCCCTGAGGCAAAATTCTGGTCATATGCAGCTCTGTATGTAGCAAATCAAGATATTCCTGTATCTTTGTAGCAATATTTTGGACCGTTATGGAGTTTGTCAAGCCGCTTCACAAATCAAGGTAATTTGCAATCTATTTTCCTTTTGAATGCGTTAATGATGTTAAGCATTTGCTTATTACAGAAGTTCTATCTTAACAGTACAAGATATATTGCTTAATGTTTAAAGAAGGTTGTTGAAGTTAATGCTTGCATTCTGTGCTACGTCATAATTGCTCAGTGGCATTACCACTAAGATCCAATCACAATGCTCGTCAAGATATGCATCTACCTAAATGTACCCTCCCAGAGAGGAACTTAATTTTCCATTCCGAAGATAATTATTCTGGGATGTTTACTGGTACCAATATTGTACGGCACGAGATAAATGTACAGTCACCCGCAATAAAAATGCAACACCTAGATCCTGAAATACGCTTCCCTGCAAGGAGTTATGCGTGTTACCTAACTGTACGGAGATAAAATGATTTTAATAGGAAATTTCTAATGGAAACTTTAACCACCACCGTAGAATTAGGCAACACACACAACGCCTTGCAGGGAAGCGAGTACTTCACGATCTAGATATTCCATTTATATTGTCGGTGACTGTACCTTTTATATGAGGAACCTTGATTGATACCCGATTGAGGCACATAGTGGTTCGGATCTCACTTTAAACTGTAAGTCGAGTCCCGATTAGCCTTAAGGCTCCATAAAATGGACTTATAAACAAACTCAAAGCCAATGATTTCTACGTAATTTTTCTCTGCTAGTTTCAATTTAGAACTACATAATATCAAGAAGACACAACATATACAATAATAATACATTGTAATCATTTCGTTTTCACTATTTTTCCCATTATTTTCCATTGTTGTATTTTACAATTATATATCTATGGGCATTTAATATATGTAGCCTAATTATTGCACAAGTCTTTGTTCTTGTATGGTGAAAGACAAGTCAAAGATCCAGATTGTTTAATTTGATTATTTGTGATTATGTTATTGATTACTTATATTATCGGTAGATGTATGTTTGTATACTTGCTAATTGTATTGTTTTCTTTTGTGTGCGTTTGTGTGTTTTTTTCCTCTGTAAACCAATCTGCCATCTGTAATTGAAGGTTACCTCTGTTGAGGGCAGTAAATAAATAAATAATAATAAAATAATTATAAAATACTTAGGTGGGCAGGCAATGTGGCACGAATGGGAGAGGAAAGAGTTTACAGGATTCTTGTTTGGAGACCTGATGGTAAGAGATCTATAGGAAGGCCAAGACGAAGATGGACTTAAAGAAAATCGGTAGGGATGGATGGATAGATCTTGCTCAGGATAGGGACAGATGGAAGGCCTGTGTTGTTGCAGCCATGAACCTTCGGGTTTAAGAAGGCTAGAGAGTTAGTTAGTTTATTTATTTATTTATTGCAATTTCCAGTAGAGCAGAAGCCATTTTAAACCGGAAAGAAACAACAGTAAAAACAGTACCCTAGTGTTAAAAAGAACTTACGAAACAAGATAAAATAAAATAAACAAAATATAAACATAAATATAAACAAACAAGCCAAGACAGTACCAACGTAAACAGATTACTTTCACAATGCGTTACTTAAGTACAATTTTTTTCTAAGTTGGTGATAAAAGATGAATATGAACTGAAAATATCTACTTGGTTTGAGATGATATTGAATTGGTTCGGTAGCCTATGGAATAGTGAACGTTGTCTGAGTGATAGTCTGGGAGTTGCAGTATGGAAAGTCTCCTTGCTCCGTGTTTTATGTCTGGGCACTCTGAGGAAGAGTTCGTGGAGTGGGATGCTGCATCTTAGGTTTCCATTAATGATCTTATGTAGTAATTTCATATCTGCAACGTATCTACGTGATTCTGAAGTATTTAGTTAGTTTCACTTATTGATTTGCCTTATTTTACTTCGCTCTTCTGCCACTTTTGACTAATAGCGCAGATGACGATGAGTGATGATTAGATGAGATTGATGAAGGGACATCCACAAAGAAGATCCATACCCAGACTGCCATTCGAACACGAAACCTTGTCGTTGTAGTTTTCTCTTCTAGTGACGCAGTGGAGGAAATGAACATTTTCGCCCGTAGAGATGCTGCAAACATTTTTTGGCAGGCGAAGGTATTGCCTGTGGCTTTCTGCCTGGGCCATCCCCACACCTTCCCCCACAGCTGAACTGTCGTTGCAATATTTGCTCTCGGAACGGCAGAGAGGCATTTTGCAATACAAACCACCGAACAGAGAAAGAAGCGATTCTGGTGTCGTGTTTTTTTAGGGAAGGTGCGGTGTCCCGTTCCTCCGAACCAGGGTTGCCATGTTTGAAACAAAATTGTTTACAACAACTTGTTATAAACGTTTAAAACACATGACATTCTTTTTTACAAATGTTGACAATCTTTAAAACACAATTTCAACATGTATTTTTTTAGACTTGTTTAAAACACTTTTGCTACTTCATATTTCATAGTCAGTGGTTATTGCGCGTTTTGTAACTTTGTATTTTAATTCAATCCGTGTTATTTTGTTTACTGTGCAGAGAAATATGTTCAGTGGCTGAAAATGTACACAGTTAGCAAAGAAACAGATCGTAATGAGTACCTGTGGGCTACGTTTAAAATTCCTGGCTATGTTTTTACAAGTGTTTAAAACATTTTTTAAATTGAATAGTATATGGATGAAACAGTCTTGTTCCGCACTTAACACACTGCATATAGTTGTTAATGACAATATTTTTGTTTCATTTCCCATGAAATGTCGTATTTCAGACAACAGAGTAGCTACCACGTGGATGGAGTAGGGTCTGGTAACTGTGGATAAGTTGAACCTTTTCGAACAGCCTACATGCAAGATTTGAGAGTAACGTAAATAAGTTAGTCAAGTTTGCTTTATAACTAAATACTGTCCTTCGTTGGATGACTAATAGATTCCCTATTAATCATTATTCTTAAAATATAAGGTGTGTAAGGGGAGACCCTTCCACGAAGTGCACCCTGGACTGCATTTTGCAGACCAACGAGGCTCTAGCGCTTGGGCCTACGGCCAGTATAATCCTTGTAGGGCTGTGTTTTGTTCTTCTACGTGCTAAGTGTTCCTTTACGCCTCAGCTTTTAACACAGGTAAGAATATTTAAGTCCTTAGACACGTTTATTTCAGTTATGGAAAGGGAAGGGTACCCGTATAATGTAACTGGTGCAAAATTGCCTAAGGACTGACGCACCCACAATTTCCAATTCAGTCAATCAATTTTAGAAAATTAGTATTTTTAGCTTGTCATTATGTTTTAAACGTTTTTATTTGTTTAAAACATGTTCCTTGATCTTGATTAAAACACTGTTTAGAATATTTAAAACATGTTAAAAAGAAAAACAATGTATTTTTTGTTTCTTTAAAAAAACACAAACTTTGCCAACTCTGTTCCGAACACATCCGGAAACTGGAAGCGTTCATTTGTCCTCCGGCCAGCCACGGTGCGACCTGCCAATCCTGAAACGCATCGTCAGCCAAAACGAATCCTCCAAGCTGGAAACCCGTGTTTCCAAGAATAGCAACAAGCAAATCATCTCCTGGAAACTTGGAAAACGAGGCGTCGCCACAGACACGGAGAAGTAGCTTTTGTGCTGCGTCTGAACCTCGAGAACTTGTGCGAGGAACTTGAAAGGAAGATCACAGCAGATAATCCCATACGCGGGGCACGTCCCGGGGAATATGTGCGTGGAAGAATAAGCTATAAGAATCCTGGCTGAAGAAATACGTCTCCTGGAGAAGGAGCTTTTTTACAAATGGGAAGATTTATGGGTTGTGTGTATTTAATAAGAGATGAAGAACTTCGGAGGATATAAACGGAGTACACGTGCGTAACTAAACATTAGGTCTCTCAATACACTTAGTACAGGTAATTTTGTAACTTAGTGCACTGTTTAATGTTAGAATTTACCCCAGCATCGAATGTAAATTGGATATTATCCATTGTCTAGCGCCTTTATCAATCCTTACGAGGAGAGAACACATCTTCTCTCGTCTTGCGGTGTAGTTTCTTTTGTCGATGGCGGGAATTGAAACCTGTGTTCACGTCCAGATATTATTAGAATAATTAAATCAAGAAGACTTAGGTGAACAGGCCATGTTGCACGAATGAGAGAGGAAAGAAGAGTTTACAGGATTCTTGTTGGGAAACCTGACGGTAAGAGATCTGTAGGACGGATAAGGCGAAGATGGAGGGATATCGTTGAGAAGGACCTAAAGGAAATCGGTAAGAATTGAAAAGATTGGATTGATCTTGCCTAGGATAGGGACACATAATGCAGTTCTAAGTACGTAACTTTCTCCACTCACCTCTCTCCTTATCCCCTTTTAGATCCAAATATTCTCTAAGGATTTTATTTTCAAATACTCTGAATTTTTGCTCCTCTTTTAATGTAAGGGCCAAGTTTCACATCCATATAATACTAGAGGCAAAATTACTGTTTTGTATATTTTAAATTTTAGTTTCTTAGATATTATAAGAGAAGATAAATGTTTAAAACTGCATATTTTCTTAGTTTTTAGTGCCTATAAATCCTAACCTAAACATCGTGAATATGTCAAAGTTTACAAATGAACATAATACTGTAATCATGTTATTTTGATCTGAAGAGAGAGAGGATATGTCAAGCCTATTAGATTCTCATCTCTCCAAGGGCTCCAGCTAGAAGCAGTTGATTGAGCACAACAAGAGCTTGTTTTGCGATCGAGAAGAGAAACGGATTCAGAGTTTACTTGCCGTCAAAGCAAGGTGAGGCCGGCGAAGGAAGCGATTGGCGATGCGATAACATAGGCGGTTGCTTCAAGCCTTTCTCCACGAGACGAAGGCAAATCGTCTGGAAATGGGACGCTTGGAGATAAGGCAATTTATATGCATAACCTGTAACGTCCTTTCTGGGGAACATCTCTCCAATAGATTTAACTCGGAGGGCTTGGCGGAAAATGATGGGAAATACGATGTTGGATGGTGGAACTACATGCAGACATTGTTTACAAAGTCTGCAATGAAAAATAGACATCACGCTACGGTGTTTGGACTAGTAATGTAGCACGAGGTAGGCTAGTGCATAGAAAGAAGGCTACCATGTATATCCATCAAACAGACACTCTCTGGTAAAAAAAAGAAGGTTGACAGGATGAGACGTCCAAGATACGCCTCGAGGAAAGCATAAAACTTATCTCATGCTGATTGATATGCGAGCAAAGACTTGCAGTACCTTACGGATTTCAATGGAGGGCAAGCATACACCCATTTGCAGTGCCAGAACCACAGTTCTTAAGACCTATATATACATATCCAGTTGTGCAAACACTTTTTACCGCAAACAGGAAACATTTGCAGGAAGTCCTTTTTCTCATAAAAAGCACACAACAGCACGCTGTTCTTCTAACGTAAACTCCTTGAGTACGGTTGCCATTTTAAAACTGAGCTGCTCATGCGTTCGTCTGTTATATAGCAACGACTAACTGAATATCATCAAGCTGGATTGTGCTGCCACCTAACGACACCTTTAGAAACTACTCACTGCTATTTTTCAGCTATTTACTGACTTCTCCTCGTATAAATATCAATCTTCTTCAATGGTTACTTGTTTGAATTAACAAAACACTCTTGGCTACGTTTCTTGGAAACCGCAAGAGACAGATAAATTTTCATTCCTTACCAAATTATGTAATTTTGACCAAGTAACTTGGTAACGAAACAGATGTGAACGATTACTAATAGAATTTGGATCTGATGAAGAATTATTTGTTTGATGAAGAGGCTTCCTCGTGATATCCTGCAGGTGATTTCCGGATAGGCTTCCGAGCTTTCGAGAGTTAACGTATCCTTCATCCTCAGGGCTATCCGGAAATCACTTGGCTGAGATCCAGACAAACCTCTTCATCATTCGCCGCGAGGAAATCGCAAGAGTTATTTTAAGTATTTGCTTGTCGCCAGTGACGCAGATTGAGTGTCAAAACTGGGGTCAAATACGGTTCACTTTATCTTGGTAGGCAAGGCATAGCATTAAAAGGCCATAGAACACGGGGAAAATGTGGGGACGCAACTGCCTCCTCCGCCCCTAATCGACGCCACTGTTTGTCGCATGTTTAAACAAAGATTTAATTACCGGCGACTGCTTTTGGTTGTTGTACGGAAACTTTACCACTGATTTCATCAAAGTTTCTTTCAATTCCGAGCTCATCCAGGGGTTCCGGGTTCGAATCCCGGTTAGGACATTGATGTTCGTGTTTGTTGGGGGTACTACCGCATAGGGGTATTCCTTTAAAAAAAGTCTTTATGGCATCTGACTACCATGCCAGAGGTCCGAGTTCGATCCCCGGCAGGAGAGAACAATAATTTTTCCACTTGTTCAAGCGGCTCCGGTGCCCACACAGTGTCGTATAAAGTATCCTGGAGGAAACTTTGGGAGGTAAAGGCGGCCAGCGGCGTTGTGCTGATCACATCACCCCCTCCCCTCTTTCGGCCGTGATCAAGAAAGTGTGGAGCCCTAACTCCACACCCCTATATGCTTTTATGTCGTGGTGCAAAACACAGGGGAGCACTTTACTTTTTCTTATTTTAATCATTGTATTTAAACGTAAAGGCTATAGTAATAAATGTGCTCAGACAGACTAACCGGACTGGCATGCAATGCTAATTGGACATTATCCATTGTCTGGCGTTTTAAACTATACTTATAACTGTACTAGACAATGGATATTGTTCAATTAACATTGCATGCTAATGTAGAACCATTGTCACTAATATTCAGAAAATTAACAGGACTGGACTTACAGTTTTAAAAGTAGAATGTGGCTTCATTTGGAATCGAATCCGAGACCCGAACCCCATGATTCGAAGGTGTCGGTGTTAGTCACTAGATATCGGGAAGGACCAAAACCATCTTGGAGGTTCAGGCCGCAGCGCTCAGTTCTGACGTCATCATCTCGAGGCGATCGTCGTAACGCTGTAAATCCCTTGCCACAGGAAGACAAATTTTTATTAGCCTATGTTTTTTGGAAGGACTGGACTCTCAGAGGAGGCTAAATTTTGAGATTTACCCTTCCAGTGAATATGCAGTAGACGAAAATGAAGAATATTTATGCAAATTCTCATCACAATTGCCTCTGCAATTGAGCACACAACACTTATAGATCCATACCCCTTGAACAATTTGCGTACATTTACACTTCACTGAAACTCCATTACAGTTCTTAAAATCGCATTACAATTGCACATTCACTAAAAAAGGCCCAAAGTTGCTTCCCAATATACAAATCATACGTGGCATCTATGTCGGCTGCAGATGCTGACGTCAGTCACGTGACCGGAACAAAAGCCATTAGGCTTTATCGAGACAGAGAAGGTATTGTAAGGATCCCCGATTGGACCACCGCGGCTTAAAATAAGGCATATACAGTCACGTTCACTCGTGTGTTGTAACAAACGTGTTTACTTTCAATAGGTTCGGTTCAACCAAGAAGAGTCCGTGACTGTACAAAGAGTAATGCAATTGGTATCTGCTTTCTACTGATGTCCAGCGAATGAAACTTCTTGAACGAAAGAAGAAGAGATGCTCCAAACACCTCGCAAGCAACACACGAGTAGACAAGAAAAGAAAAAAACCGTCGCCATGGAAACTGAAGAATAGCCGACGCATCAAGGGAGTTAGTGGCTTGGTCACGGTGCCCTGTGGAACGATCCAGGCCTCGTATTTTTCTTTCATTTTCCGCCGCCAAGGAGGAGGAAGCCGAAGTTGTCTTTGTTACAGAGTCTGGACAAAGAAGTCCTTGGGAGATTCCCCCGGGTAATCTGCAGGCTTGTGCGACGGCAGGGTCTTCATACGAGTCGGTACACGAGGGGCCGGAATGACTGACGTGCATCATGGAGAAGACACTTCTTTGCAATGATGACAAGGGTCGCCAGAACAAATGCTACGACGCCAGGGGTCCTGGGCTCGAATCTCGGTCTGGGCATGTATATTTGTGAGTGTCCATTCATCAATTACATCATATCATTCCTCATCCGCATCTTCGCAAAAGTGGCACAGAAACCGGAGTAACTTAAAATAATGCAAATTAATCCATGTAACAATCGCCAGAACTACAGCAAAAGGGATTAAGCGAGAAAGTAAAATTTTCGCGGTTAATCAGTTTCGCGGTTGTTCAGTTCGCGCTTAATCTTTACGCTCTTATTCTTCTTGCGCTTATTTCGGTGTTGAATTTTGGTTTCGGAAATAATCCGTTTCGTTGTAACTCCTTTCGTGCTTGTTCCTTTCGCGTTTAATCCTGTTACGTTTCGCGGTTGTGCTCTCTCGCGCATAGTGTGTTTCGCGCTTAATCCCTTTCGCGGTTATTCCACCGCCCCGACAGCAAGACATTGAGGTCTTGTGGGTAAGGACGTCTGCATGATTATTATTGCAAATCATAAAATTGAAATTGAATTGTCAATACTTTGGCGTAGTGTGTCGAATTCTAGATTTTCACCGGATCGGGAAATTTTTAAATATTCTCAACCCAATACTTTCCTGATCTTGTCGCCACATGGCAAACTTTTTTCAGCCCTAAACGTCGGAATTGTAAACGTTTCACTCCCCAATCCCGTCCCGACTAAAAATTTTTGGTGTCGCACACCCAGCATTATTCTCATATCCTTGTTGAAAACGATCTCTTGTTATTTTGTTGGACATGTCAGTTAATTGTTGTAACTTACAGCTTGTAAAAAACAGAAAAAATATTATGTAATATAATATCGCTACAATTTCACCATTATAATTACATTGTTTTTTTTTTTTCAGATATCTCTTCTGCCCCCCGCCCCCTTCCTTTGCGGGCGCTCTCGCTTATGTGTTCTTACTTTTGAAATCACCACCTCCAAATAAGAAAGCGTTTGTCAGATTGGAAAGTCGATAATTTTTTAACTAAAAATAATTTACGGGCCTCTTTGATGGCGTAGAGTAATCAAGGAGTCCCGGGTTCGGTGAAAGCACCTGGCACAGTCGTTCGGATCCCACTTTAAACTGTAGGCCAAGTCCGGATTAGCCTATCTGTGCATAAATTGGATTGAATACAACAATTAAATCAATCAATGAAAAGGCAATTATGTTGTCTTGTGATAAAGAGGTCCTGGATTCGACCGAAGCACTTTAAACTGCGATGAGCTGCGTGGCGAAAGTTGGATCTGCGCGAGGCTCTCCCGTGAGAATCCGAAAACTTCTGCGGGGGGAAATAAGCGAATTTAGGATTAAAACGGCCTTTGCTGGTTTTGGCAGGAACATATCGGCGATGTCAGAAGCAGAGGGTCGTCGCTGGAAATAGGAAATAAAAGCCGATCGCAGGGAACAATCGATGACCCTCGGGAATAAATCAGAGTTGGAAACGCTTACGGGGCGCGCTCTCGCTGCCTGGACGAATATATCACGTGGCGGTGACTCAGGGACGGGGAGTCCTGCGTTTGATGACCGCATTAAGGAGTCTATGCTGGATAAGGTGACGCTCACCACAGAACGTCATGTTGTTCTTCCAGGCGCCAGAATAACATGGGGCTATGGGTACAATCTCCACACTTCTTTCTAGACCGTTACTAATTTATGGCGATGAAGAACTTTTAACAGAAAGAAATTAACAACTAATAGAGGTTTTAAACTTCCTACCATTCCAAATTAATTACTTTGTCAACTTGAAATCCCTAACCTAATAACTCTTTTATCCCACTTCGTACACTTTACATGAGTATTAATCTTCCGATCTCTAACATTAAAATCCTAAAATCAATAATTCTAACACCATAACATTTTAACCCTACTAACACTTTTATATGTAAACCAATGATCATTCTGGTCTCCGAATAATTATTGTTCCTTTTTCTGTAAAAAATGGAATTAACAAATAAAGGATAAAGAACTAAGATAAATGGAGGAATGCGGTAAATATTTATCGTAACTGACGTTCCGGTATAATTTAAGGCACCGGGACAATTGCAGATACCTCCGAATGTATACATGTGGAGGAGGGCATTTTCCAAGGGGTCACTTCTTTATTCTATGGGTGGAATTGTGCGCTTCGGAGAATTGAATCACTTAACTTGGGTCAAAGTTTGCGAACGCTCTGTACTCTCTCCTTCTCGGGTGCAAGGGGTGGCCTTCAATGATAGCGCTCCATTGCTCCATAGAGCTCAACTTCCCTTCCGCACAGTACATCCTGATTGTATTGTTGCATACTAACAAGGCTCTGGCGCCTGGATTTGCAGCCAGTTTTACCCTCTCTATGGCTCGTTTCTTGTGCTGATCTGTGTTTGTGATTGTTCATTCATCCATTTCATCTTATCACCTTTCCGTCCTCATCTTTGGGATTAGCCAAAAGTGGTAGAAAAGCGAAGGAAAATAAAGCAAAATAATCGGCCAATTTCTATTTTTCTATCGCACGTGCATGCCGTTGTGCTTGTTTACGTTCCTTCCATTGTATTAAGTTTACTTCTCGTCCGTTTTCTACCTCTTACGGTTTATCTCGACAATGAGGTGTTTTGGAAAGTTACTTGTTGAAAGTAACTGAGCCACGTTGATTGATTGGGTTTATTTTACGTCGCTTTCCTTCAACTTTTGGCTAATCGTGTGGATGAGGATGAGTGTTGACATGATGAAATTGATGAAAGGACACTCACTAAGAACACCCATGCCTAGGTCGGGATTCAAACCAGGGACTCCTGGCTTCGTAGCGAGCTATGTTAACCACTCTGCCTCGGAGACCGGCTAACTGAGCTAGAGTTACTCATTTTGAAAAGGGAGAAAATTATCCCGTCCCACGAAGGCACGTAAAGTGGAGTGGAATTATGGCCGCACACATTCAGAATCTCTGCTATTGTGATCAGCACCACTCTCTGGTCGTCTTTACCTCCTCCTGAAAGAACCCATTTGGGGCTTACTGAACCCCACAGACACTTTAAAAAAGGGAAATTTCCCATTTTGATCACCCACACCAGGAATCGAACTTGGGCCTCCTGTGAGGCAGTCAGACACCCAGTCGACTAATCACCGCGATGAAAGTATAGTATTATGTGTAGTTGTCATAGAAAGAAAGAAAGAATTACATTCCAAATAAGATGCAATTCGTATTTCATGTATTAACGTGGTGCAAGAAGAGCATGTCGCTCGAGTGCGAAATAGTTCTCACGGACGACGCTAGATAGCGTACGGAATTGAGAGCTTCTTCGCTCGAAGCCCAGTGGTATACTTATAACTGTAATATTTGTTTGTTGTAGTGGACCCTCAACTATGGATCGTGAAGTGAAAGTGGCAGTGAAATTTAAATTTAAGTGAACATAGTCATCATCTCCATGTTAACATTTAGTTTAGTCTATCTTTCCAATACGTGATATATAAAAATGAAAAAGATTATTGTTTGCTGAAACAGCCAGAACGGATATTTTACAATATGCGTCTACGATTATTGTTACATTAAAATTATATTCCATTGTAAACGCTCGCATTTACACAAGACATACAGAACACTCATCTAACGATATCTCTCTACATTCCCTATAAAATCCATGTTATCTATACTTCTCGCACTCGCCGCTAGAGCTCTCTCCCCACCTGAAGAATTCACCCAAGCAGCTAATTTCTTTCCTCAACGGACGACCAAGGCAACCCTTCCCTTCTCTGCTTGAAGCTCGAAAAGGAGAAGAGAGGCTTGTTCTGCCGACTTTAATTGAATTTCTGCCCTCGGGAAAGCAGATAAATAATATTTTCACCACAGATTCACAAGTCGTTTCCTCCTTCTTTAATCCACACAGAAATAGGACAAATTCAGAACATTGTGGGAAAACTTCAAAGAAATCTTCCGATTGCAGTGTTTGTATTTTGTGGCCTTGCAGTTAAAATGTAATAGAACATTTTCAACTAAGGCGTACCCAGTGGTGGGAGCTGATTGAGGAATACATAGGAATATTTGCATCTTGAAAAGTTAGAAATTACCCTAGAACAGTATTTTGTTGAGCTCCTACTACATACCCTAGTGGTTACGTCTTCGCCTTAGAAGTCAGTGGTCTTCGGTGCGAGCTCCCAAATAATGTCCTCGACCCAGCATATGAGGATAATTGCGGTGGGAAAGAGGAAGAATGGTGGAAGAAGGAGAGAACAAGAAATGGAAGGAGAGAACGAAATTGAGAAAGAGGGAAACAGAACGAAAGGAGGGTTTAGAAAAAGGAGACATAGTGAATTGAGAAACAGAGAAACAAAGAGGGGAGCAGGAGAAAAGGAGAGCAATATACAGAAAGAAAGGGATAGAAGAACATAAGAGAAAGTTAGAAGTATGGAAAATAAAGGAAATTGAAAGACAGAGGAAGAAAGGGCACAGAAAGTGAGAAATGGTCCAACAGAATAGAAAGAAAAGGAAAGTTTGAGAAAAGTGACAAAAAGAGACAGAGAAAAGCAAGAAAGAAGATGGAGAGAACAAGAAATAAAAGAAAGAAAGGAGCAAAGTGAGAAACAGAGACAGAAAGAGGGAAACAGGAAAAGAAGAGAATGATAAAAGGAGAAAGGGATAGAGGAATATAGGAGGAAAGTTAAAATGAAGAAGGAAATTAAGAAACAGTGGAAGAAAGAGCAGAGAAATAGAACAAATGAATATATGTGGAGAGAAATATAGAAAGAGAAGCATGAGAAGAAAGGTAAATGGAACGACAAAGAGTCAGGATTACTGCTAGGGCTCACCTGAAGACAATTCGTCAACCTTATAGAAATTGTGTGACGGCACCATTGCCCCTTACGAGGTTTCCAATCGCGCTAATATTTTTGCCTATTCTTAACCCTAGCTTACTTAAGGGGGGTGGCGTCAATTTTTCAACTGCTAACATTTTTATAATAAACTGAAAATCAATTACATTGTTCTGTAGGGTGTTCCCAATATTTCTGTAGTACTTTTATAAAAACAAACAAAAAACGTAAAGGTAACCTAGACAGAGGCAAAATTCACGTGGTGGGCCTATCAGCTCCCCTCCTACCATCGGTACGTGTGCTTCCACATGGCACTCATGTCTGAAATACTGTACAATTGGTTGGTAATGGTGGTATTTTTTGTAATTATTATAGTTAATAAGTGAACGTATATAAACAAAGGAGCATTGATGCGACATTTATCCTTTTTTCGAGGTTTAATGAATGATAACATATATGTGTGACATTCGTGCAATAATTATAATTGATTCTAATTTTTCGTTTATGATGGTAATTTTTGTAACTATTATAATTAATGTATAGCGATACCTATATAAACAAGAAAGGAATCAGTGATTCAATACAAAATGGTTTCTTGAATTTTAGCCTTCGGCCCCCACATGTGTACCCGTTGAGGACGGATGGTCGATATTTCGACGAGCAGCTCGTGGCAGAAATTAATGCACCATTTCTTGATAACTACACATGATATTCCAGTTGTCTTTTTTATTATCTTTAGTATACATATCAAGGTATGACATACTCGCATTACAAAATAAAATGTGTCCATTGTTACTACTGTTAACAAGCAAAGTTCGAAAAAGTCCTTATTTTCCCCTCGTTACCGCCGTATTATTATGGGATAGATTTATATAAGTGGCTATAATTTCTAAACTACTGCATCTTTTTGAAAACTTTAAATTCTAAAAGCAATAATGAGTGAAAATCAACATTTTAAGCAACGTCCGATAATTAAGGATTTAGGGGAGGACGCGGGGGCAAAGGCCCGATTGTCGAAATTTGTCCCGACCACGTGTTGCCACACGGCTTTCTTGAATTTTAATGATGAAAAAGCGTGAACCTGAGGCGCCACTCCCCAGGTAAGCAGGGTTAAATGGTGCGAACATAGCCCCCCTCTCCTCTCCCTTACCGTCAGCGCCGATTTCAGAGCATCCGGACCTTGACCCGCGTATTAAAAGTTGTTCTCAATGCATAGAGAGCTGATAAGCTTGCTCGGAGTCAGGCGGCTGCTATTTTTCATGGAGTGACGGATAACGTACGAGAAGGAGTTTTGGGCCGAATCTCGCAAAATGCAGAAGAAGGAGCGAGCCAATCCATCAGTCGGCGGAGGAGGCATCTCTTATGAACAGCGGCCGATCCATCACGTGCTGCCCCTCCCCCCGCGTTACGCTGCTTGTCTTTCAACGCCCCCGGCCACGGGAAGGAAACTCTAGGCTGAGGAGTGGATTTTCAGCCAACAATCTCGGATGCTGGGAGAAGAATTCCTGACCTCTGAACACGGAGAAAGAGGCGATACATATGCACTAGAAACGCCCTGAAGTAGATAAGCAGGCACAGCAAGGAAGATATATCCTTAAATTGATAAGCGATTACGTCCGAGACGTATTAATTTATGGAAGGTGAGATACCAATATACACTTAAAGCACACGAAAGAAGGAATTGAGATCTTGAAACATGCATAAAGCATGTTTAGCCAGGGGGATGGCTCGACGGGCTGAAGCCCCCTCTCCCCCGAAATCCTACAAATATATAATTTTAAAAGTGTATTATGGTAAGTAATTTTACTTCATTAGCAGGATTAAACATCTTCTACTGTATAATAAGTTGTAATAAAGTGAGAAATTCTTCTTCAAAGTTTCTGCTCACCACTCTTTTGCCTTACATGGCGGCTGCTGATAAAGGATAAGACCCCCTGGAAATACAATTCTGGCTGCGGGGGGGGGGGGGGCTGAAAGTGGAGAAAAGTCAATGAAAATGCACAAACACTGAAAAATAGTGATTTAAACGCATTACAACGAGAAATAATTATTTGAAACGCACTAAGCTAGGAAAGTAATGATTTGAAACGCACAAAATAGGGAAATAATAATTTCAATCCAACTAAAATAGAGAAACAAATGTTTCTAGGCTGCTATAAAGGCAAAATTCAGACTCAAAATGCATAAAAGAAGAAATAAAGAATTTCATTGAGAGGATTTGATACCAGAAATATATTACAAGAGAAGGGTATGAGAACTTTAAACGCTCTGTCATGGATTCGATTTCTATTTTGGTTATGTCGACCTCCGTGGTGGAGTTGTTAGCAGAGCGCGCTATCACAGCAGGAATCATGGCCTTGGCATGGGTGTTCTCTGATAGTGTACATTCATCAATGTCATAATATCATCACTCATCCTCATCGCCGGGATTAGCCAAAAGTGGCAGACAACGATGTAAAACATAATTCAATCAATCAATCAATCTATTTTGGCCATTTCACGCCTCTTTTCTACCTCTTGTCTTTATCGTGACGACGAAGATGAATTGATGAAATAGATGACAGGACAAGCGCAAGGAAACATCCATGCATGATACAGGATCCAGGCCTAGCAGCGCATTACGTTAATCACTCCGCCTAAAAGGAGATTACCTCGAAACTTCTTTTACTACGAATGCCATGTGAATGTTAATTTCTAGTCGAGAAATCTCTGCTTACCCGATGCAATTGATCGCGTGACAGATACGCATTTTCGTTAGATGGTGATTGTTCTTTACGTGAACTTCAAAATACGATGACGTCAAGGAATAAAGATGTGAAAGTTAAAACGAGTAAAAGTGACGTTTCATCTTTCTGTCTTGAAGTTTCCGAGACAAAGGGCACGAAGAGGCACATTCCTGACAAACTCAGATTGCTATTTAGCGAGAGTGCAAATAGCTACATGAAAGAATGGAGGCTGCGAAGAGATCGGAGGAGAGAAATAATCTGAGAGAGAGAGAGAGAGAGAGTGGAGGCTGGGTCTTGGTCGTCCACCAGATGATTAAAGCCGTCCTGGTCGCTGGCCCAGAGGAAGAAAGAAAATGCAGCGACTGATGACGTCCTTTCCGCTGGTCATGTGTTCGTGACAAAAGAAGATCGACTCTAGAAAGACTGCAGAAATAGGGGCTTGTTTTTCTGCTGTGCTCCCTTCGAACAGAATTTACTTCTTGGTTGCGATAAAAAATTGACTAATACTGTGTTTCACCTAGTTCATCGCAAAATGACGTGAATGGGCAAATGCTAATTTTCTAGTCAGTAGGGCATCTGCCTGTCACACGGAAGAAGCAGATTTGATTCCCGGTGTGGGTGATCTAAGATTGGAATTTCTCCGGCCTTGCCCCCGCATAAAACGGCTCTGGGGCTCACACAGCCTCATAGCAATGGGTACCTGGGGCAATCCTTGGCAGCAACGGATTAAGGAGTGTGCTATTGATGCTGCAGCATTAGGCCCATTCCTGAAATAGGCCCAGATGAAAACAGACGACAATTTTCCGAATGCTGAACACTTTTCTTTTGCTATATTAACCTGAAAATAAATCTTAGAATGAAATTTGGAGCCCCAATTTCGGACGCCTAGACACATCGTTACTTATTATACAGTTACTATTATTCTTTGCGCTGTGACGTAACTATAACGTCGTTGTGTTTATTGTTTACCGAAAATTTCAAGTTAATGCTATCAATTTTACGTTAAACAGTTTACTTACTAATATAGCTGTGTTTTTTGCAATATCTTGGCGATTTTTGCCACTTTATTATTGTTCGGTAAGTGCGACGTTGTAAATTTTTCACCTTGAAAGTTAGTTGTACATACAAAATGGACGGTATTTGCAGCATCAGGCCCAATTTCGTCTTAATCCTACCCTGATCCTGGTGGGTAAAGGCAGCTGGAGCATGGTGCTGATCACATCACCTCAAAAATATCTGAGATCGATGCAATGTGTGGGGTCCTACCCCCACATCCCCCTATACGTATATGCCTCATGGAATGGTCCAAAATGCATGGGGAATTTTACCTTATTTTTTATCAGTGTATGGAAGTAACTAGTTACTAACAGTTACTTTTTAGGGAATTCTAACTGTAACTAGCTACTTTTAAGTAAGTAGCTGTAACTGTAACAGAGTTACTTTTTGCAAAAGAAGTAATGTTATTAACAATTACTTTTACAACTATTTTACGACACATAAATTGTAAACTTGAAAATTTGTAAAGTGGAGGAAGAGCTAAGGTGATATTTGTGGTTTATTTTTTGGTGTTTTAAGTTCACTTTATGCCCAGTAAAGGTAATCGGGACTGGACCTACAGTTTAAAGTGGAATCCGAACCACTATGTGCCTCCTCCGGGTATCTAAACCGGAACCCCTTCATTCAATTGATCATTTGAAATTGCGCTGGAATTTTGTCTCATAAAATGTATTCGTTATAATAGTATAAGTATGTGAAGACATATTATGTAGCCTATCAGAAACATAAGTAAAATATGTAAGTCTGAATATATTTATTTTATAACAATTAATGATCATTCATTAGGTATTGTATGTAAGAAAATTTCCAATAGATAAGAACTGTGTGAATGATTTTACTTTATCACAGTTAATTTTCAAGAACCAGTAACTAAGTGATTTACTTTTCTAATAATGAGTAACGATAAGGCAGTTGACTTTTGAACCAAGTTAGTGTAACTGTACTTTTGAAAGTAAATTTCCAAACACTGCTCTGTAGTAAGTTGTGGCTTTGAGGATAACTCTGAGATGGAAACTCATCTGTCACAATGGAAGCGAAAATAAAACCTCAGAATATGCATATCGAGCAAAATACGCAGATGAGGAAAGTATGAGCTCTAATGTAAGAATAGATAAAGTGAAGAAGCACCAAGCAGGGACATTACTAGGCCCTTCTTAATTTTGCTTATTTTGAATTGCTGAACACAAATATTCGGACAACTAAGTAATAGTATTTTTGATAACATCTCCTTCGAATCAGTTTCCAAATTGTAGTACTTTGGAGTAATACTAACAAATGTAAATTATATTAAAGAGAAAAAAGCAGAATTAATTCAGGAAATGCGTGTTAATTTTCTCTTCATAAACTTTTATCTTCTCGTATAATATCTAAGAAACTAAACGTTAAAATATGAAAAACAGTAATTTTGTCTGTAGTGTTATATGGATGTGAAACTTTGCCCCTTACATTATGAGGAACATAAATTAAGAGTATTTGAAAATAAAATCATAAGGAAAATATTTAGACCTAAAAGGTTACATAATTTAGAACTGCATAATTTGTATTCATAAATCAAGAAGACGTAGGTGGGGAGGTCACGTAGCACGAATGGAAGAGGAAATTAGAGTTTACAGGATTATTGATGGGAAACCTGATGGTAAGAGACCTGCAGGAAGGCCAAGACGAAGATGGAGGAATAATGTTGAGATGGACCTAAAGGAAATCGTTAAGGATGGAAAAGATAGGATTGATATTGCCCAGGATAGGGACAGATGGAAGGCTTGTGTTTCTGCAGCCATAAACCTTCGGGTTTAAGAAGGCTAGAGAGTTGGTTAGTTAGTAATAGAAACACTCCATTTCTAGATGTCTTGTCACCTAAGCCAACACACAATAGTGTCATTTTCACCCGAGCTGCAAGTGTTTCTTTGCTACTGCTATGAGGGTTGATGAGAAGCAGAAAACCATTCGTGCCTTACTCGAGGTTTCAAACTAGGACACGTGCATTGATACCGGTGCTTTGTTAATTGGACGTTATTATTCATTGTCTAGTGTCTGTAACTACACTAGTTCTAACGCTATGTTTTACGTGAACAAATGTCTATTTACCGGTAGTGGGAATCAAACCTACGTCACACCTGGAATTGTCAAATCAGGGGCGCTAACCAACATACAGGTTGGGGGCGCCTTTGGAGTAGTTAAAAAAGCACTAAACAATGGAAAATATCCAATTAACAAAGCATGCTAATGAGACCATTATCACTAACATTCATATTGATTGATTGATTTGGTATATTTTACTTCGCTTTTCTGCTACTTTTGCCTAATCGCAAAGATGAGGGTGAATGATGGTATTTTCAAATTGATGAGAGGACACACAAAGTACACCTGTGCCCAAGCAGAGATTCCAACCCGGGACCCCTGGGTTACTAGCGTGCTTTGCTAACCACTCTGCCACAGAGGTTGGCACTAACATTCACAGAATTACAAGTTAAAGACTACATCAAACATAAACATGTTAATGTATAAGTCCTCAGTGTCACGCTGGTAAAATCGGAAATACATTGTGTTAAGATTATTTTCAGTATTTATTAATATATTTTTGAAGAAATAGCTTACTTACCACGGAAAAACATAATATTTCTGGCTGAAAGTCCCCATAAGCTTCTGTTCACTGAACACCTCACATATCACACGTATATTTTCTCCCACAAACAACACAGAAATTCCCTTTCAATAATCACAACACTCACTGATAGTTGAATAGAACTTAAAATAAAGCGTCAACAATGCATAATTTCCTGCTTTAAATCACAGGACGATGCACATTCCCAGTTTCCATCCTCAAGGACTTCCCCAAACGCACTCTCGAACGTCACCAAGACGCGTCCCGACGCGACGATCGCAGAGCGGCTCCACAAGCGTCCGTCTGCGGTGCCGGGTCGGACGATACTGACGCTCGCTCGCCGGAGGCCGCTAGTTCCGGGCTCTGCAGCGGCGCGGCGCTGAGGTTCCGATCGCGGGACTCATTTCCCGGACAAGCAAGCTCTTATTAAACCGTCAGTTGACGTGGATTTTGGGGAAAGGAGACGTCGGGCTGTTGACAAAGTCATGAGCTGCCTGGAGATCGCTCGCTTTGACGAGAGGAAGTTCATTTGCTTATTAAAAACACGCCGCTCCACGTAGAGTTGTTCCCGAACTTTCTCAAGACACTGTTCATATTTTCATACACACTAATCTCCTACCCCTTGTAATGAGTTACTCCCCATTAAAACTTTTACTACATGTAAATAGCGGGTAGGATGTAAAGACTGACCAGAGAGCCCCCGAAGTGTCTTTCTTTTATATTTGTTTGATTTTATTTGATTTATGTTAAATAACGCGGCGATGAGGATGTGTGATGATAATGATGAAATTGATAAAGATACACTCGCAAAAAACACTCATGCCAATGATATGGTTCGAACTTGGGACTCCTGTAGCCGCAGCAAGTGGTCATAACCACTCCGATACGGAGTTCAACTTTTGCATTTGTATTTTCATATTCTATTTGACTTTTTCTGCAACGTCGCGACGACGATAATAATTAGACAAATTCGATCAAGAAACATTCACAAAGAAACACCCGAAACCAGGATTCGAACCTGAAATCTCGGTAACTAGATCTTGAGATGACCGCTGAGCGCGCGCGGTCCAGTGTTGCTACAACCCGAAAATATAATTTCTCTTTCTTAGATGGAAAATTTCCCGACCAATTTTAAAAAATTATGGAGTAAAAATTATGGTCAAGTCAAATATAATTTACTGTTGTTAGACTGAACTCCGTGGGGAAACGGCCTTTTGACACAAGGTGTTTGCCAGGAGCGTTTCCATCAGGCGAGGTGTGGTCAGTGCATCGAGTCCCATCGCCGCTATAATTTTCTTTTTATACCGGAGTGTCTTACGATGAAGTGGAATGCATGAAACGTATCACGCAGGAGTAAGGGAACGTTCAGACGGAAGCAACACTAGGGTCTCGCATCAAAGTGAAAAGAAACAAGCTGCTCAGGTCGCTTCACTTTCTAAGAAAGCATTCGCTGCGAATACGCAACCAAGAGACCTGTCGCTTGCATGTCGCTCAGACTGTGTCATTATGTCAAAAGCGTTCATCCTGTCACGTCGGTTTCTTGGTCGTATATGAGGTAAGTTTTTCTGAGAATTTTAAGAACAATTGATGAAGAATAAAGCTGTTCTGAATAAGATTGGTTCTTCTGATAAATACCTCTGCCATTCCTCAACTCCAGGGTACGACTAACATCAAACTTTGATCAGAGAGGACGAGGGACACTATGTAAGACATACCAAGATTATGAAATTAATACTTTTTACAATGGGAGATCATATTTAATTTATTGTTTATGATGTATCATTTATGTGATCCATACTTTAATAAATAATAATAATTCGTTAAAGCAAAATGTTTACCTAGGCTTTGCACCACACCATGAAGGATGCACACTTTCTCGATCACGGTCGAAGGTGGGAGAGTGATGATCAGCACCACGCCCCTGGCCGCCTTTACCCCCCAGAGTTTCCTCCAAGTACCCACTGTATACGACGCTGGGTGGGTGGACACCGGAGCAGCTTGAACAGGTGGGAAAATCCCCGGTTCTCCCCGGTTGGGTCTCTCGTATGGTAGTCAGACGCCTTGACGACTGAGCTAATAATGAGTTAATAATATCAATAATTTTACAATTAGACCTAACTGATTTCTCAGGAACTGGCCCCTTCGGGATGTCCCGTTTTGGGGTCAAAATATTATGGTCGCCCTATCTCATGGTCAAGGTCGAACATCGTGTCGCCTTGGTCTGCTGTTCGCGCATGCTTGCAGACTGAAGGGGTCTGAGTCACTTCTTACTCGTCACTTCTGTGTGAATCACTCAATTGGCACGTCGCTTGTTGCCTGTCGTGTGAAATCTTCCAAAGTCCCCATAAGATTTAAACTGCCGTCGGAATGGAAAGCAATGGAATAGAGGAGAAATAAATCACAAAAGGAAAGCAAAGGTTTACTTGAAACCGCCATATATGCTTGGCAGAAGACTGAAGTCCTCACTTCACGCACGGCGTACTCGTCGACTCTACTCATGACAACCTGGCGAGAAAAATCTGTTCCCTGAAATAACACGGTTTGGCTCTCAGGAATCGACGATGAAAGGATCAGAAGGCTTTCGATACGTTCGGACGGGCAAATAGAGAAACGGAAATACTAACGAAAGTTCTTCCTGCAGTTCTCAGGGTAGTGGAAGAGTATCTGAAAGTTATTAGATAAGGTATCTCGTGAACGTCTAGAGCTAATGATAACATTTATTGATAATGAAATAGCACTTTTATTTAAAAGTCCATTACGGTTGAACAAGCATATCTTTATGTAGAAACATATAGAATTGAGCTCCGGCGTGTTAAATTCCAAGTACTCAAAATAATAATATGAATACTTCATTTGCTGTCCTTGCAATATTAAAAACGATTTGTTTATTAAAAATAATAATGGATATTTAATTAATTATTACTATTGTTATTATTCTGAACTTTATTTAGTCACGAACCTTGTTAGAAAATGAGAATCGTCTTAGCTTCGTTACAAAACACCAGATGTCAGGGCGGTATATTATTGCTTCCGGGCAACCTGCAAGAAGAGAAGAAATGAACAATTACTTGTGAAGGACTTGCACTTTCTCCCTTTTTCGTAATAAATAACGTGACTTGAAGCAATTCACAAATGACAACGTATCTCCAGAAGAAATTACATGTAACAGGCCACAACCGTATTGAAAATTTTATGAGGATGGTTCAAAATTTAAATGAGATAAATACAAAAACAGTAAGCAGGCAATTATTAATTTCTCCCACTGGCAAAAATTAAAATCTTTTATTTTTTTAACATTTCAGGTTTTCTTACTAATAATATAGCATAGTAACATATAATAACAGTTATTTTGAAATATTCGCACTGCATTGTAAGTTTCTAGAACGTATGAAATTTCATACGCTGGCCATTTATATGTCTAAAAATAATGCAATAAAATTTCACTTCTTAGTAATAGATTTTATTCAAAATACTACACTGAACTACAACTTTTCTACTATATAGTGTGTTCATTTGCATTTTCCTTTGTCTCTACATTTCAGTCTTTTAGGTGTTGCAGCTTTTAACGTGTATGAAAAGAAGCAAAACATACTTTTGTACGTAATCCTATTTTACATTTGACACAGTGAAATGTAGTGCATTTTCCACATTTAGCGCATCGGCGCTGTGTGTAACAGGCATCAATTAAATGTTCTTTGTAATCAAATCTGTTTCATCTTTTATTTGCATTCGAGTTTTCGGACGAACGCCACGTGACTTCGGAACATTTGGTGTAGACAAAATAGCAAGCACTATTCGTCTTGTGAATTCAACGAGAGGCATGTTGTTATCAATATACCTGTAAAGCATCCACGAGTTGACTACAGCTCCATTGAAGCAAAATCTGACGAGTGGCCAATACAATTTCTTAGAACGAATTCGTATACGATACAACCCTCTGAGCTTGTCATATAGATCAACTCCCTCCATGCCTCTTTTGTATTATCCTACCAAACCTGGTATTTGAACGGAGATTTTCTTATTGTGAGCACGGCTAAAACGCTGACAGGAACATATTCCTTTTACTCCCTCACTGCGAGAATTTGTGGCTACAGTTACCTGGCTATTATCATGCCACCTTATCAATGTAATATTGCTATTACTGTCTTCCAGGGCATGGTAAGAACCTCGTGGTTTATCTTTTAAGTCTTTTAGCGGAGCCTTTTGCACAGGATCCTTCCTGATTGTACCAATGCAATTGATTTTATGGTTTGAGAGAATGCTGAGAAGTTGTAATGAGTTGAAAAAGTTGTCCACGTACAGTGTGCTCTCTTGTGGGATGAAACCAACACAGAAATGTTCTGTAACAGAGGCTCCCGAAGTCTTCCCCTCTTCCGTAGTAAGGTTCCATCGCCTCATCCAGAGAAAAATCCATCCCAAGAGGTGAAATCAGTTCTTGGAATTTTTCATTTAAGTGTGCGATGAGAGGTCGAACCTTATAAACTTTATCAGCTTTATCTATTTGTGAATTGTCATTCAAATGGAAGAAACGATGAATTTGCCTAAATTAATTTCTAGGCATAGCATTGGACACCAGGGCATTGTTTGTATCAGGACGTGTTTCCCAGTACATATCACGATACATAACCTTACAAATTCTGACAAAATCAAAATCGCTATCTAACTGAATGATGGATCCCTTCTGAGCTGCGTATCTCACTGTCTCTGAACACATTTTGCTTAATATATCTGAATCCAAAATTTGGCAGAAGATGTCAACTTTCTCTCTCATTCTGTTGATAATCGCTGGTTCTGACGTATTTGCTCGTGAAAATGTTTATTGCGTTCAAGGTGCACGTCTTTCCACTTCATAAGTTGCTTTCGGGGGGCAATTCAGAAATATTAGTATCCTTGGAAAGTGCAAACGATGTTGATGGCATACTTTCTACGTTGGAAACATCACATGAAAATATGGAGGTAATAGATGATATTGTTGCCTTACCTTTGACATTTATTACATTGGTTTCTTCTGTTGTGTTCGCTCGCACTTCAATAGGTTGCGTACGAATTCCCTTTCCCAAGTCATGAATGTCTGCAAAGTCTTCCTCCGCATCGCTTTTGTCATCAGCCTGATCTGTATCAGCACCATCGTTCGGTGGAAGAAAGATGAATTCCAGCTCATCAGCGCCCAGAACGTCATTTAGAAGTTCGTCTTCCTCATCCAATTTGGTGAGAATGTTGATGATGGCCTCTCCATATAGGCAAGTTCGACCTAAAATAGCAAATATTTTCATATGTGTCGTAAGACCACCTGATCTTTTTCTTATAATTGTAAAAATTCTTGACAGAAAACATACTAATAAAACCAGTGGCGTAGCATGAACATTTCGGGTGGGAACGCCAAGTGCGAAGGAAGGGTCGGCCCTTTTTGCTTAATAATTTACTTATGGCATTAGTCGCCGCAGGTATTGTTTATTTGCCTGAAGTCAGCTGGGTTTTCAATAAAACATCATTCATGCATGTTTTAGCTAGAAAATTAGATGCCTCACTATGCCACAAATGTTTTGAACTCTTGTGTTTTATACCTTTTTTTATATCTTTCTGCATGACGCAAGTCATTATAAACCTACCTGAATCACAAGCGCCTCTGCACAACAGTAGACGTCATTGTTGTGGATGATCCAACGACTGATTGATTTGGTTTATTTTACTTCGCTTTTCTACCACTTTTGGTTAATTGCGAATATGAATATGAGTGATGATATTGATGAAGGGACACTGACAAAGAACACCCGTGCTCACGCCGGGATTCTAACAAGGGACCTCTGTCATCTTGGCGCACTGTGCAAAGCACTCTGACACGGAGGTGGGTGGATGATCCAAATATCGTACACTCTACTGACGTAACAGTGCCGATTAGTAATTCAGACCACTGTTTATTACATCTTGAGAATGCTGATAAACATTTTAAAATAATTTTGTCCAGAGACAATTCGATGTTAATAGTTTTCAAATGAATGCTAAACATTTCCATTGACACAATATTAAGCAGTTAGATAACAACGAAAAAATAATAACAATAAAAAATAATAGTTTTGCGGGTTAAGTGGTAGAGCAGCCACAGGCTGAATATCTACCACGAGGACTTCACCAACTTATTTGACAAAAACTGTGTTGATCTTTTAGTTTCTAATGCACATCGCTGTTCGTGCGATAAATTATACAATGCAGTGGCCATTAAGAAGAAGTATATTTGAGATTGGTAAAGTTACGTCAGTCAATATTGCGTATTGCAGCATCACATAGCACTAGTTGCATGAGCGCGAAGAACCAGGTAGGAATTCTGCCGCTGTCGTCAGCTTCAGAAGACAGAAAGGGTCACATGAACCAATCACGTAGCCCTCTGCTCCATACGCTGGAGTATGAGAGAGCATTTGCACGCGTGCTGTAGACATCGAAGCTTTCCCTCCAGAAAGGCAGCAAGGAATATAGAGTTATTTACGCCGAACCAACTCGGCGTCCGGCCAGGAAAGCCATTGAAAAGAGATGCTAGAACGAATGTTGAGAGTGAAGCGTTGCAAGCGGATCGCGAAAAATAGCTATTATAATGCCATGAAGGTCAAACATATATGAAATTAATCAAGTTTTACTTTATATTCACAGCACTTACGCATTTTTGAAATTTTAAATCTGGGAACGCCGGGCGTACGGGCGTATTATAACGCTACGCCACTGAATGAAACTATATTTTATCCATTACAAGAAAGTAGGAAAGAAGTACACCTGCTCTTGAAACATTGTCATGTAAAAATGAAGCATAAATCTTCTTTGTTTCGCGTTTGAGTGAGATTTCATTTTTCGATGGATTTCATTGAAATTTTCTTGTAGAAGAGCAGATATCAGTAAAACATAAGAAACAGAGAGTAAATACAAAGAACAAACGATTATTTGCTGATTTACATTACATCTGTATTGCTGTGTGAAAAGCTCCTTTTGTGCCGAAAGTGTTTTTGTATTTGGCCAACGTATGAAATTTCATACTTCAAGTTTGGTCACATTTTATGTAACGCAAAATGAATCGAAGCAACAACTAAAGGAACAAACATGCTCATACAAGTCTAAACAATCTGTTATTTATAACAGTGAACTACTACGGCTATCATTGTAAGTACAAAATACGTACAATACTGGTATAACTTATCGCTCAGTCATTGTTGGGCAAATAAAATCTTCACATAACTTCTGAGAACTCTGTTCACGAAGTGAATAGATAAATCCTTGAACGTGCATTTCTACTGCACAGCTGCAACCATTATCGACCGACAATGATACCAACCTTCAAACTTCAAAAAAAGTTTAGAGAAGCTGGATCTGTTTTTTTATCACACAATGCTCACCGTATGAAATATCATACGTTGGCCATTAATGGGTTAAATTGATCAACTCCACTGCAATTTTAGATCAATGTTTGAAACACTACTCAAGCCTAAGAAAAACTATTTTTCATTTCCCTCAGTTCATAAACAAGCTTTTTTTGGGCTTTTGGGTTTTAAGTCCACTTTTATGCACAGTAAGGCTAATCGGGACTGGACCTACAGTTTAAAGTGGGATCCGAACCACTATGTGCAGCCACCGGGTATCGAACCCGGCACCCCTTGATTACAAGGCAATGACGCTACCACTGCGCCATCGGGGAGGCCAGTTCATAAACAAATACAATTACTTTCGTAGTAGGGAAAACTGAATTTGTAGCAACAAAATTATGTTGACTTTTTGCTTTAAAAATTTCGCATTTATATCCCGACTCTAAGGCTCATCAGAACCTGTTTAATAGTTTTGGGGCATGTAATCCCTCCATCAATATACGTCGCTTGAAACAACTTTTTGACTGCGAGCACTGTGGAGTCAAATGCCTAATTTGACTGTACTATTGAGATTCGATTACCCATTCCTAGCTTAAATTTAAGAATGCTTAATATCCTACTTGTTATGCAAACCAACTTACAATACAGATGATTGGGTTGCATAGCCATAAAGCGCTTTCGTGAATTTAGGACATTGAATAATCCCCTTTTTGGGAAGAGTCTTCCTCGCTCATCGTATGATTTGGAGTCTCTGAAACCCCGTAATGGATTCGTTTCAGGGACAGGTTTTACTTTGTAAATTGTTTTTTTCTATAATAATAAACCGCCTTTGTTGAAGCGGGCGTGTTTCGGTCTCAAGGGTCGCTTTTAAAACAGTGTAGTTAATAATAATAATAATTACACGTGGCGCCACAGCCCGTGAGGGCCAGTGTAAGAGGGTGGATTGAAAAGCAACATTTTTCGAAATTTTATTTGTAATGGGTCCGTGCGGTCTGAAGGCTTCATGCTTTGGGCTGACCCCGTAACTAGTTGCATGGTCACCCTCCTCAGGAGGCAGTCGGTAGGTAGGCACAGGAGTAAGAATTCCACGTATTCAATTTCCAAATCAACTTATCTTACGCCAGTCACACCAAATGTCCACACTCACCAATCACGATGTGTCGGCCAGGACTCGAACCTAAGACACCCTACTTTGCCACAAAGGACGAGCTATCATGATGAAACTCGGTGGGGGTCCCTGAGGCCCACTCGGAGGTCTTCCAGACCATCCGTACGTGTCACGTGACGCATCGGAGCCAACATGCTCTTTGCAGCAGAAGCTCCTAAATTTCATGAGTAGCTGCTCCGTTTGTTGTTCTTTTTCGTGTTCTCACGGGGACCGCGTCACTGACCGTAGGGTCAGTTTTCGAGGGCGACCAGAGACAAACAACCTGGGAGAATGTCGCTAAGGAAAGAACATAGCGACACGCGTAAAGACACCGTGTTTTATTCCGTCACACATAAAGTTGCAAGAAAACGCTATGAATGTATGCAATGTCCGAAGCTTTAGAGCGAGTTGACATTGGGTGTGCGCCTGGAGCACTGAAATAGCAATTAGCCAAATCAGATAACTTTCAAGTCTCATCATTAGCATGCAATGTACATTATCAATTGTGTAGCACTTTTAAAATATATTAATTCTAACACTAAGCTTCGAGAGAGCACCTCTTCTCTCGTCTTCAGGTGGAATTTATTTTGCCGGTGGTGGGAATCGAACCTACGACAGACGTGGTAACGTAACGGCACTACACAAAGAACCAAACTAAGGAAAATGAAAGGAGCAGCCTTCATGGCGATGGTCCAAGCCCTGGAAATCATCCCAGTGTAGAATTCAAGCACATATGGTTCTCTCTCGTCAAGAATTAGAAAGAGCAGCATCAATGGAGCAAACACTAGTAGAGGAGTCTGGGCGGGTGCTGTGCGGTATTTACTTAGAGCAACGAATTTGTAGTAAAAATCACAGCTATGTCGTAGGTTTGATTCCCACAACCTGCAAAGAAAATCTTGCCTGAAGACGAGATAACAAGTGCTTTCTGGAAACGTAGTGTTAAAAGCACTACGCAATTGATAATGTACAATTAACATTGTATGCTAATGTAGAACCATTGTCACTAACACTCAGGGAATTATACATCTTAACATATTTAAACTAAGTTCGAATCAGTGTTGCATTTATCTGAGATCATAAATTTCATTTCTTTTCTGTCCAAACTTTCATTTATGCTCAATTTCACCTACCATCAGGAACTGAAACCCCGATCACAACACAATTATTGGGTGTAAGGAATGACTTTCCGAAAGTCTTTCACTTCCACTTTTCATTCCCATCTTAGTGATTAGCCAAAACTGGCAGGATCAACGTTCACACATGTTTATAGACATGGAAGACTTCAGTCACTTGTGGGATTGAAATATATTCTTGAATAATGAAAATAAAGAGGAAAGAAAGATTGATTGGTTTATTTGGTTATTTTATGTCACTTTTCTGCTACTTGTGACTAATTGCAACGATGAGGATGAATTATGATATTATGAAATTGATGAAAGGACAACCACAAAGATCACATACGTCAAGGCCGAAATTCGAACCCGTAACCCCTGGCGTCGTAGGGAAGAGAAAGGGTACAGGATTAAATGAATATTATTGGCTGAATCAATTGTTGTTTTTAGTCCAGTTTATGCACAGAAAGGCTACAGTTTAAAACGCGATCCAACCAATGTGCCATGTGTCACCACCGGATATCGAAACGGAGACCACTATATTACAAGTTACTACTACGCCATCGGCGAGGCCATACATTTCTAATTGCTTCAAGAATTGACAGTCAGGCGGTGTAGCATGGTAGGGATACCACCTCCTTGTTGGCCACACGTAAGCGAGAGACAGACCACGTTCTCCACGAAGCCAGCGATGAAGACGTTAGAGTTTCGGAAAACAGCGCAAGTAATGGCAGGAGATAAAAGGCGATCGAATTTTGGTCCATTTGCCCTCCATCCGGCCCCGCCATTAGATCTAATTGAGCGAACTTCAGACTCTCAGCTTTCCCTCACGGTCTCTGCATCACTGCTGCAACTGGCAATGTGGGATAAGGTTTCAGTTCACGTTCGACCAAGACGCTTCGCTTTTGTCTCTTGCTTAGAGAGATACTCCTCTTTTCCTCCCGCTTTTCGGATGAGGCCGGGCATTGTCGTGAATTGGAAAATATCATCTAAACATTATTAGTTTTTGTTTTTGTGAATTTTTTTATTGTCTGGTGGCTGGGTATGTAGAAAGTGAAAACAAGCTGAGTCCACGAAAGTCTGCAAGCTGTATACACAAAATACAGGGTGCTTCATAAGTCAGTGCACTCCGTAAGGCAATACATTCTAAATGGCAGTATAGTATGCAGGTACTTTCAATTTAAGTATGTGTGCGATGGTATTAGTAATCGAATATTTCAGTAAGATATTTATATTTTCTATGGTACTAAATTAGGAGATATGTTTACACGCAACCTAGTGTAATAAGTTATGGGAAATTCTCATTATGCCTATTAGTATTATTTGAATTCTACTACAGTGGGAAAAATGGAATTTTTCATGAGCCAACCACAAAGAAATGAGTGATATGCTTTCGGCTGGCCGAGAGGACAAGAGAGTGTGGGAAGAAGAAATAAACAGAGAGGAGAGATAAATATAGAGAAAGGAACAAATAGAGAGAGAGAAAAAAATTAAGAGAGAGACGGAGGCGGAAATAGATAAAGAGAGGTAGAAAGACAAAGAAGAGAAACAGAGAGCGAGAGCGAGAGAAAGAGAGAGAGAGAGAGAGAGAGAGAGAGAGAGATAAGTAGAAAGAGAAACGACAAGACAAAAACAGAGGAAGAAAAATAGTTTGTGAATGAAGAACACGAACTATCTTTCTTTCTTCCGCGACGACATCAATGGTCCTGGGTTAGAATCCCGGCCTGGGTGTTTTCTGTGAGTGTGCTTAAATCCATTTCATCACATCATCACTCATCCTCATTGTCGCAATTAGTCAAAAGTGACAGAAAAGCGACGTAAAGTAATCCAAATCAATCACGTTTCCGTTGTAAAATGATCATGTCTGTCTTTAATATTACCATTATTATTTTTACCATAAAATAATGCCACTATTGGTATTATATATAACGTTCTTTGCGTTTATATTATGTCACTTTTTATTAGTTGTGTAACTTTTTATGTATTATCATATTGTATCAGTTTAACTTTATTTCTCTTATATTATCATTATTATTTTGCTATAAAAATGTCACTATTAGTACTAATGCAACTCTCTTTGTACTAACTTTATATTATTATATTATTGTCACTTTTTTTAACTACACACACACACACCACGCATATACCATCATTCTTCTTGCATTTTCAAAATTTTTCTTACCACTTTCGCCCTCCCCGATGGAGCAATGGTTGCGTCGTTGCTTTGTAATCAAGGTGTCCCGGGTTCAATACCCGGTGTAGCCACATAGTGGTTCGGATCCCACTTTAAGCTGTAGGTGCAGTCCCGATTAGCCTTACTGTGCATAAAGTGGACTTGAAACACCAACTCAAACAAACAAACTCTCCTATGGACAAGGGTTGGCTGTAAGGGAGGCCTAAGAAGCCGAAACACGCCTTATTTAATAAAGACGATTAATATTATTATTTTCATGTAAAGAGCCGAGTACTTTAGAACCGACGGAGTAAGGAAGTGACTCATTTTCTAGAGACGCTAAGATGTTGTCGCAGAATACAAACGCAGGAAGCGGCGGCTTCTGATGATGTAGTATCTCTCCCAGCAGCTGTCGGTTCTCTCGCCCCATTATGAATCTTATTAACGGCTGGGCGCGTCTATTTGTACCAACATGATTCTGTCTCTCGTAATACTGTTCCAGTATTTCCTCCAGATAACGGCTCTTCATTGGTTGTCCACGTATAATGTACAAGTTGTAGATGTTTGCAGTTCGTAAGACATTTCTTGGCCTTATACTAGTATTCTCCAAGCAGCAAACTCCCCTGCAAGTCGGTTTTGTTCATGTGACTTTTGTTGCCAAACTTCTAGTTTTTATTACCTTAATATTTTACTTTTGAAGCATGAAAAGGGTGCCCCAACAAGAACGCTAGATTTGATTTTTTCACATATTATTTATTTGAGCCGGCCCCTGTGGCGGAGTGGTTAGTGGTTACGACGCCAGGGGCCACGGGTTCGAATCCTGGCCTGGGCATGGATATTTGTGAGTGTCCATTCATCAATTTCATCATATCATCACTCATCCCCATCTTCGTAAATTAGCAAAAAGTGGCACAAAAGGCGAAGTAAAATAAAGCAAATCATATCACATATTTATTTGAAAATTGCAGATATTTTTATTTCGGTACAAAATACATACACTGAGATAAAGTATGGAAATCAATATTCAACAAATGTCCACCACGCCTTCCTCCAAAGAACTCCTAGTTTATTACTTACTTCAACATGAAATATGTTCATAATTATTAATAATAATAATAATAATAACAATAATAAATAACACGTGGAGCAAGAGATCTTGAGGACCATGGGTTACCTACCGACTGCTGGCTTCATTACCACATGTTTCAGTAGAGGTGGGCGATCATTCAACCAGTTACGGGATGACGTGTGGTCAGCACGACGAACATCCATTCGATGTTGTAGCTTTCCATGATCGGGTTGCGCTACTCATTCGTAGTTCTCCAATTTTCTCACGATGGTGTGTGGCCATCGGTCCCATACACTGTCTGAAATCTTAGGAGAAAAATTGTTACGCTTCCCCCAGGAGATTCGCTCGTCCTGTTGCTCGTACCCGAAGCCTGACGCCTTAGACCGCACGGCGAAGGTGCAAGACAATATGTTCAGGATTATTTTCCACAAATAGATACTGAAGTTCTAAAAATAATATTCCTAGCTTTAAAATGATGAAAAACAGAGATAGTATTCTCACCCCTCAGCTAAAACACATCTACACAAATATTTCTCCATAAAACCCTGTATATTGTAATAAAAACAAATAATTGGGTAACTGTAGATCGTAACTAATCTATAAGCGTGCGAAGTTCTCTTGTCAAAGCAATAAACAGAATGACACTTTAATTACAATTTGCCCTTTTCATGCCCGCTGTCACGTGCAGATTCGTAATTGGGGATGGAAAAAGCGAATCTGTGCATTTGTCCGGCGTGTTTGGAAAAGCAGTGGACAGACGATCAAACTTCGACATTGACAGGCAAATGGTAAATTGGAAATTGTATTTGATTAATGGTTCAAAGTTGAGTTGTCACCAAAATGCTATGTCATGCCATTGCAGATACGGTATTTTTTTATTTGTCCATCACGAAGGTAATTTTTCATGGGAGTATTTATTTAACATATTCTCTCCCTGTAGGTTGTTTGCAGGAAATGCTCATCGCAGAAATCTAAAGAAATAATTTCCCTACCATTCTATGTTTTCCAGACACGCAGACAAACGACGTTCCTCCAACCGCCTCTCGCCAATCGCACTGGCTCACCCTCTCAGTCCTTTCTAAGCCTAGCATCTATGTATCAATCCAGGTCAACTATTCTGGGATCTTGAGAAATATTCCAAGGCTTACGATACGTCCTTTTAATTGTCTTAGTTCTTCTTACATGTTGACTCTCGTGTATTAATACGTATTGACTAAGTGCTGGGTGCGGTAATGTCTCTGCTTCTTAAAGCGCACATTACAGAACAGATCTCTTGCTGTTTTCATTTGCATTTCTTTGCAAAACTGCACTTAAGCTATATGTATATTAAACATTCAAATAATAAATATCAATTTTACAAATAATTAAAGAATAGTAAGACATATGAAAAGACACAATTATATTAATAAATTGAGAATATGTTTATATAATGATGTACGGATTTTAATGACATTTAGATCTCATAAATATAAATATAGTATACAATATATGTATGTAGTTCTTATAACATATAGACACATATATATAACATGAAATCGATTAAATGACAATCACAGAAGAATATGGACAAGGTACAAGACAAGCACAACAGAGGATTATACTGACTGTGAGCCTAGTCAACCCTTACACCTTCTACAAATATACGTTCCCTTGTAGTGGAATGTGATCCATTTCATGCATCGATCTCGATGTTTAGAGCTTGAATATACTGAATATATACAGGGGATGGACAAAAATATGGAAACACCTGGTAAAAAACAGGTAGCCATTTCAAACACGATTTGCGTCTAATGGTAGGTGGCGCTGTGGTCACTGGCAGTTCCTGCGAGGTATACACCCTGGCCAACCTGACAGATGGGCCAGTTACAGTTCAGCGACCGGTCCGTGCAGGTTATCGTGAATCATGTCTGAGCTGACAGAGTTTCAAAGAGGGCAAATTGTGGGTGCGCGTATGGTGGGAGCTTCCGTGACGAAAGTAGCGGAAATGTTTGGTGTATCAAGAGGCACAGTCAAGAAGATCATGACTGCCTACGAGACTTCCGGAAAAACCGCATCAACGAAGCACCAGCGTGAAAGACGCAGATTGGGTAGGATTGTGACCAAGCAGAAGATCACCACGGCTCCAAAAGTCACTGCTGAGCTGAATACAGTGCTTACAAACACTGTTAGCGTCAAAACAGACAAAAGAGAACTCCACAAGCAGGGTATTCTTGGCAGATCTGCAATTCCCAAACCACTCGTGACTGTTGACCATGCTGCTAGACGTACACAGTGGTGCAACGCTCATAAAAACTGGAAAATGGAGCAGTGGAAGACTGTAATCTGGTCGAATGAGTCATCCTTTACATTGTTTCCAACTGCTGGCCGAGTGTACGTGTGGAGAATGCCAGCACAAGCGTACGATACAGACTGTCTGTTACCGAGAGTGAAGCATGGCGGTGGTTCAGTGATGATTTGGGCAGCCATCTCCTGGTATTCTGCAGGACCCATCATCACCCTGCATGAACATGTCACTGCCAGGGACTACGTAACTATTTTGAGTGACCAGCTGCATCCCATGGTGCAAACTTTGTTCCCAGATGGTGATGCCGTGTTTCAAGATGACAGAACCCCTGTTCATACAGCTCACATCGTCCAGGACTGGTTTGATGAGCACGAAGATGAAGTGTCACATCTGCCATGGCCTCCACAATCGCCAGACCTCAATATTATTGAGCCCCTGTGGACGGTTTTGGAGACCAAGGTGCGAGCCCGCTACCCACCACCATCGTCTCTACAACAACTTGCAGCTGCTTTGGAGGAAGAATGGTACAACATCCCTTTCACAACCATACGCGACCTGTATTTGTCCATTGCAAGTCGACTGCAGTCCGTTCTGTGTGCCAAAGGTGGTCCTACTAGATATTAATAAAGGTAATGTGCATTTCTGCAGGAGTTTCCATATTTTTGTCCATCCCCTGTACATATATATATATATATATATATATATATATATATTGTATATCTATATATAGATATACAAATTCCAGTACCTGTCAATTCAGATTCAGCTGTGCAGGCTGGTATCTTTCTAACAGAAGAGGTAAGTAATGGAATTCCAAACCGACGAGAACATCCTGGTAAAGTTCCCCGTGCACACAGCACCGTGGAATGAAGGCACATTTAGGGATGTTGAGGCAGGGCCGAATACATTCTCGATCTCGGCTATTTTGTAGGTGATGTGATCAGCAGCACGCTCGGGGCGCCCTCGGGTACCCATTGATTTGCGGCTGGCTGAGCCCCAGAGGTGCTTCATGCGGGGACAAGGCCGGAAAAATTCCGAGCATATATCACCCACACCGGGAATTGCACCCGAGTCTCTCGCGTGGTAGTCAGACGTCCTACAGACTAGACCATCGTGACGAGAACATCCTGTCTCTCTAATATGCCTTCATTATATATTTCTTACGTTTATTACGAGTTTGAGATGCCTTCATTATATATTTCTTACGTTTATTAAGAGTTTGAGATGCCTTCATTATATATTTCTTATGTTTATTAAGAGTTTGAGATGCCTTCATTATATATTTCTTACGTTTATTAAGAGTTTGAGATGCCTTCATTATATATTTCTTACGTTTATTAAGAGTTTGAGATGCCTTCATTATATATTTCTTACGTTTATTAAGAGATTGAGATGCCTTCATTATATATTTCTTACGTTTATTAAGAGTTTGAGATGCCTTCATTATATATTTCTTACGTTTATTAAGAGTTTGAGATGCCTTCATTATATATTTCTTACGTTTATTAAGAGTTTGAGATGCCTTCATTATATATTTCTTACGTTTATTAAGAGTTTGAGATGCCTTCATTATATATTTCTTACGTTTATTAAGAGTTTGAGATGCCTTCATTATATATTTCTTACGTTTATTACGAGTTTGAGATGCCTTCATTATATATTTCTTACGTTTATTAAGAGTTTGAGATGCCTTCATTATATATTTCTTACGTTTATTAAGAGTTTGAGATGCCTTCATTATATATTTCTTACGTTTATTAAGAGTTTGAGATGCCTTCATTATATATTTCTTACGTTTATTAAGAGTTTGAGATGCCTTCATTATATATTTCTTACGTTTATTAAGAGTTTGAGATGCCTTCATTATATATTTCTTACGTTTATTAAGAGTTTGAGATGCCTTCATTATATATTTCTTATGTTTATTAAGAGTTTGAGATGCCTTCATTATATATTTCTTACGTTTATTAAGAGTTTGAGATGCCTTCATTATATATTTCTTATGTTTATTAAGAGTTTGAGATTTTGTTTTAAGTCAACTTGATGCACAGTAAGGCTAATCAGGACTATACTTACAATTTAAAGTGGATCCGAACCACTATATGCATCCACCGGGTATTGAACACGGGATCCGTTGATTACAAGGCGACAACGTTGCCACTACACCATCGGAGAGGCTATTTACTAAGAACTCAAATATGTATGTGTGTGTCGTTCTAAATATCCTTAGTAATGGTAGATTTCCGCAGTTTGCCTATGTTCAAAATTTTCAAAACTGTTAGACTATAATTCTGGATCTTACGGAGCGAAATTGGTTCAACCTTTACAGCAAAACTAGGGTCGCAATTTTTACATACATTAGGGGCTGGGGCGACATGGTGGTAGCCTGTGAACATTGTGATCGCGGGAACTGACTTAATTTTAGAATTTCTGAGGTGAGTTCTTTCAATGTCTAGTGCCGTTGTTCCTGTATTTTGAGAATGAAGATGATGATTTTAAGTGTACTGGAACAAGCTCAGTAAAAACGCTGAAGATATATTTCCCCCTATGTTTTCCACATGCGCACATGAAAGCAAAAAGAAAACTCATGCGTCACTCAGACACCCTGTACTCGATCATACTTTCCGCTCTGAAGACGCTGCTTGAATATGGTCCTTCTCTTTAACTAATTTGACAGAAATACTGTGCGGGAATAATTGGTATCTCCTAAGATTGCTTCTCCACAACCTCGTATTACATCAAAGCTTCCGGTGGTAAATTAATATCCGCCTGTACGTATTGATGGATTAACATAATTACACAAATGTCCCATACGTCCCAATGAGAGCTCATATTTGCTGAGAGCAGCTGTACACACACACGCAGATTAATAGTCAATATGTGCACATGTTAATATTAGGTATGTCTGAAAGGGAACTCATATATGTGTATAGAACTGTATCTTTTTTACGTATCTTTTGCTCTCGCTGATATGTATGTACAGGTGATTGTACACACAAAGATAAATGTGCTCGCAATTTTGTATCGTTGTGTGTTAGCTGTGTTGGAGAGTTAAGCGGGTTGCAAAGGTTCTGGGGAAATTTAATCAGTGGCATTGGATTTGATTGCTTTGGTTTATTTTACTTCGCTTTTCCGCCACTTTTGGCTAATCGCAAAGATGAGGATGAGTGATAATATGATGAAATTGATGAAGGAATACTCACAAAGAACACCCATGCCCAGGCCGAGCTTCGAACCCGGGATGCCTTGTTTCGTATCGCGTTCTGCTCCGCCACGGAGAAGAGAGGATTGGCAACACTGCGGAAATAAAAATAGTGTGCGATCATAATGTACGACTTTCGATCTTTTCTTATTTCTGGAATTTTCAAATACGAAGGGTATTCGGAAGCTCATATGGTTAGGTTATTAAAAGAAATGGTAAAGCATTTTGAAAGATTTTTTTTTATTCCTTCGTCACATGATTTATCATATTTCTTGAGGGTGTTTATCAGGAAGGATATCTATGTTTGTACTTATTACTCTTCAAACGCAAGCCGGCTCCTGTGGTGGAGTGGTTAACACATCGCGCTACGACGCTAGGGGTCCCGGGTTCGAATCCCAGCCTGGGCATGGATGTTTGTGAGTGCCCATTCATCAATTTCATCATATCATCCCTCATTCCAATCTTCGCAAATTAGCCAAAAGTGGCACAAAAAGCGAAGTAAAATAAAGCAAATCAAATCAAAATCACATCTTCAAACGCAAAATAAATACAATTATTTAAAGCTCCTTTCTCGAGAATTATAGCCCAATGGGTGGGAATCTATTATTTCTGAGGATATTTACAACGCACTAAGGCCTCTTAATGCTAACCTTGTCTATCAAGAGGAAATAAACTTACCTTGTCCCCTCCCCCAGTTTTGGCACTCAATCGCTGCCAGTGGTACTTACTTTCAGAATTCGGCTTCAAGTACAAAACCCGTTATTTAGCATGATATTATATTTCAAAACGTTTGGCCAACGTTTCTAAATTTCGAAAACGTAACATCATGGTATAAGTACTTTGTTAGGTTTTTGTTCATTTTGACGCGGATTTCAATATGAATTGGTTGATCTTGAGGGTCGCTAACTAGATTTCGATCTTCAATTGGTTACTTATTTAAGGAACCACTCCTTATAAATTCAGAGCCTTTATCATGATTTCATCCGATGGATAGTATTGTTCAGAAAGTAGTCTGGCTTCACTGCTAATGCTCAGTTAATGTTGAGTATCTCCAACCAAACCCCATAATTAGTTAATATTTTGGAATGGGAAAACCTCAGAAATTTCATTGAAAAGTATGGTACAAATGTTAATTTATTTGGTTTGATCATGGGTGATGTTCGACTGCAATCAACAGACTTCTGCTGAAACTACATACTGAACTGCAATGCGTGTATATGCGTCGCACCTTGGCTGGCTGGAGGACAAATGAACGCTTCCAGTTCCCGGAGGTGTTCGGAGGAAAAGGACACCGCGCTTTCTCTGAAAAACATCTCGCAGGGAAGTTACGCGACACCAGAATCGCTTCTTCCTCTCTTCCGTGGTTTGTATTGCAAAATGCCTCTCTGCCGTTCCGAGAGCAAATATTGCAACGAGAGCTCAGCTGTGGGGAAATGCATGGAGATGGCCCAGGCAGAAAGCCACAGGCAATAATTTGTCTGGCATAAACGAGTGCAGCATCCATGCAGAGTGAAGGTCAAAAGAGATTTTTTTTATTTTGTTTGCGAAACTATTTCTGTGTGTATGTTGTAAATTCAGAATTCTTTAATACGAGTAATGCTGTAAACGTTTTAAACATTCAGACTAGAACACTGCATGGAAGCACTTTCGCTCTCTTGTACTCCTTCGAGCGTATACAATGTAAAATCATTTTAACGTGACAAAATATCCGCTGTGGCAGTTTCAGCCCACAATCATTTGTTTCAATTTCATATATCACTGCATTGGTAAGACAGACTAAACTACATAGGGATGATGACTATGTTCACTTAAGTTTCAACTCTGTCTTTCGCTTCACGGTCCATATTTGAGGGCCCACTACCACAGACAAATTACGGTTACACGTGTACTACTGGGATTCGAGCATATACCGCTCGTTTTGCCTGTTGGAGCGTTATTCGCTCGAGCGAAGAAGTTCTCAATTCCGTACGCTATCTAGCGTCGTCCGTGCGAACTGTTTGGTACTCGAGTGAAATGCTCTTCCTGCGGCACTGTAGTCCTCCAAAATCGGGAAGAGAATATGCAATCAAGACATGAAGAAGAAAGGAAAGGAAAGATCGCTCAAAAAGGAATAAGGCAATCAGCTTGGTTGTATTTACAGTAGAGGAAAATTGTTAAAATTAAAAGTTATGGAAATGTTGGAAAGGAGAAATGCAAATCAACCAATCACTCAATTACACATAATAAACCTTATACTCCTACGATGAAAATTACCGCACTGTGGTACAGGGGTTCAGAATCACTACTTTGAGAAGTACAAATTAATTTCTGAATTTTGTGTAAAAATTTTTAAGCTACGGTGCAGATTCTTCAAAATCGCTCCACTTGCTGACAGTACGTGCGTAACATTTTGTCAGTTGCGATTGGACGATTCCAGCATCGTTGAAAGGAAAGACGATCTGCCAGTGCTTCACGGTCACGAGTTGCGTCCGCTTCTTCCCTTCTCTTCACTCCTAAGCGTAGCAGCTCTCTTTGCACAGCGCTGAGTATTTGTACGCGTAAGTCAATTCGCCTGCCTCCTGGATCAAAGAGTTGCTGTTTGTTCGCTAAGCGCGGGAGAACGATGTAATTAGGCGTCTCTTTTGATCTTTCCGCCGAAGCTTTAATTGCAAGTTTAGGTCCAGGAAAATGCTTCAATGTCGACCTACTCTTTCCTGAGACTTGCCGCCTGCATGTTACAGGGTGGCTGGAATAGAAGGCAGCACACCTGAAGACGGTCGACATTGCAACACAATGGTTCCACGATGGTCTAATGGCAGTGAGATAGGTCGGATGGTTTCTCCAATTATTAGTTGTCACTTGCGAGTGGGTAGGGCAATGTCTGTGTTTATACATGTCATACAGCGTTGATTTTCTGCCACTTTTTGCTTATCGCAACGATGAGGATGAGAGATGATTAGATGAAATTGATGAAGAGACACTCGCTAGGTTCAACCATGCCCGGGCTGGGACTCTAAGCCGGTAAATTTGGTAGCAACATCGAAAGCTGATCGCTTTCGTGACCACGTAACCTATTTCACTATAGCAACTTAAAAGAGGTCTTGTGGAAGCGATCTCTTCATAGCAACACAAGGATTAGAGGAGGAAAATAATTTTGTGAATTCCTCGTAACGAAGTCTCTTTGCCCACTCGCCCTGGCTTAGTGGTAACCAAGAGGCCCCGTGTTCGAGATCCGGTGGAGACTCATTTTACGGTGGTTCGGATCCAAACTTTATACTGTATCTCCAGTCCGATTTATTGATTGATTTGCTTTATTTTACTTCGCCTTTGTGCCACTTTTGACTAATTTGCGAAGATGTTGATGAGTGATGAAATTGATGCCCAGGCCGGGGTATGTCCGGGACCCCTGGCGTCGTAGCGCGCTGTGATAATACTAACCACTCCTCCACGGGGTCCGGCGTACGTCCAGTCCGAATTGGCCCATCCATGCATAAAGTTGATTTTATTTTATTTTTGTTATTTAACGTCGGTTTTCCGCCACTTTTGGAAAATCGCAACGATGAAGAAAAGTGGTAACATGATGAAATTGATGAAAGAACACTCACAAAGAACACCCATGTCCAGGTCGGGTTTCGAACCAGAGGCCACTGGCGTTGCATAAAGTGTACTTAAGAGGCCATATCATGGGCAGCGGAAAAACAGACCTTCATTCAGAACACTTTTACTCGAAAACTATTTGAGACATTTGAATGAGCTTTGTGGTGAATTGATTAGAAAGGATGAATCTTAACAGTGAATATTGCAATTTTTTTATCACTTCCATATTTTAAAAGATATTAGCTGTCAAATATCTCACTTTTTGGATCGGCGTATAGAGCCCGATTCTAAGTTACTGTAAAAATTAAAGCTTGCAAGGCTTTCTTGCATCCTTCCTGAGTAAACTGATTTTTTGTTTTTTCAAATTGAGAGGCCCATTGTGACAATACGCCATTTGCAAACATTGATATGCATTTTCAAACAGCTTTGAGAATGGCTTTATTCGAGCCATAGCGGGGCTGGCCATCGGCTGGCGGGGTTATGTTCAAGTCCTACAAGTTCAGCCGTCTGCCGATAGATGACTCTGACCAGGTTTTACAATAGTGGGCGTGGCTTCGCTTACTTCTTCTTCTACCCTTGGTATTGTCTTTTCCCTTGGGGGCGGCTTTTGACCGTGCTCCGACCATTTCGGAAAATCCAAAGTTGATTTCCTTCACCCGGCTGTTTTTTCATTGTGTTCCATTTGTCTCTTATTTCTATTTTCCAAAAGGATAAATACATTAATACAGAGACTGTCCCAATTGAATCTTACATACATTATAGCAAAATTAAAGTTAGTTTTAAGTCAATTACATGCTTAAATAGGGTAATCGGGACTGAGGCTACAGGATAAAGTGGGATCCAGACCACTGTGTAGTTCTACCGGGGATCGAACGTGAGACCCCTTGAATACAAGTCGAGATAATTACTACTAATTTCATCGAGGAAACTCAAGGACTTATTTGGGGAGGGGTCCGGACCCCTCCCCAAGAAAGACTTTCCAAGTGCAAAAATTAAATAATGAAAATATATTTGTGTAGCATTCATTTATTACATAATCGATGGTTATAATTTCCTTTGAACTTATTGATTGATTTGTAGTTTCTAAGTCCACTTTTTGCACAGAAAGGCTAATCGGGACTGGACTTACAGTTTAAAGTGAGATTCGAACCACTACTTGCATCCACCGGGTATCCAACCCGGGATCCCTTGATTACAAGGCAACGACGATACCACTGCGCCATCGAGGAGGCCCACTCTTTGAACTTATTGGAAGAAAGATTGGAATTAGGGGGCTTAGAAGGACAGTACCAATTACCAAAGATTTATGATTGCACGCTACTATTTATAACAATATACATAAAATATTAATCAGGAACTTTACTTTTCGCTAACCGGATCTAACATTCTCTTTTATTCAATAAATATTCAATTCTTCATCAATTTGAAATGAATTTCTTTGTCAGGGCACTTGTTTTTTATGCAAATTATGCCGATCTTAACTACAGGTAAGCTAGATAATGAATACGTGCTGTTATCCGATCTTTTTACATATTTATGTGGTAATAATATAATTTTAACTTAAACATCATATTATTATTATTATTCCTGACACAATTGGTTCGGTGTATTTCTAGATACGTGCCTTGGGAGGCCCTACAGAAATTACAGCGAAATCAAGTGAGACAGTCGGGTGCTCTTTCAAACTCTAAATCTTGTTCTTGTCCCAAGTTATGTAAACGCTCTCTCGTTTTCGTCTCGATCTCTGAATATAATTTCAATTATAGTCACATTAACTTCAACGCATTTTAAAAATACAATTTGTGTCTATACAAAGAACACGCTTGGGCAATACATTCACATTTAAAGAACACCGATCTATTTCATAAAGAGGTAAGACAACTATGCTGAAGGTAGATATTTAAATTTTAAAAATAATTCACTGCACATTCAATTATACTATATGTAATGTTATGTTATAATAAAGGAACCCACATCTTGCAAATTTTTTAATTCTAGTTTCATTGATATTTTACTTTGGATATTATGTGAATACATTAATCGTGATGGAGGGAGAAAACACACCGGAACGACAAGTGACCGGCGACACGTGTCGCTTGAGAATTTCACCAATCGAGCGTAGGCATGTGCTGCCTGTCATGCCGCTACGGTGTGAAACATTGCTGCTGATTGGCTCGTTCCCAAGCGACATGTGTTGCGTGTCGCTTCGGTGTGAGTTCTCCCTAAGAGGGCGAGTGACAATGAATTCAATTACATCTTCATAGCTTCTTCGTGACTGAAAGAAGCTACTCGTGTCGCATGTCGCTCGGATTGGGACTTTCTCTCAATATCGTGTATCATGTCGACTCGGTTTGTTGTTCGTGCATGTTTTGCTAAACTGAATAGGCTCTTGTTGCTTGATGTGAATGTCCCGTGTCGCTTGGGAACGAGCCAGTCAACAGCAACGTTTCTCAATGTAGCTGCAGACCGAAGTGACAAGCGACACATACCTCCAGAGAACAATCCAATCAACAGCAACATTTCACACAGCTGTAGAATAACATGTCATACAAGCCTGCGTTCAATTGGTGAAATCCTCAAGCGACACGGATATTTCATGCCGTCTAAAGCAAAATATTCACTGTGCATGAGCGAACAACAGGCCAGGCCGACACGATGCACGGTATGAAAAAGAACTCAGTCCGAGGGACACAAAAGCAACAGACAACACAAGCTGAATGGTTGGTAGCATTTATTACTTAGAGCCAGTTACCAAGAGACACGTGACGCTTGTCGCGTGTTGCTTCGATATGAAGTATCCCTAAAAGTAAGCAGCTTTTGAATAGTTAATAGGTAAACAGCAGTGACAGCGCTAGACTTTCTTACGTGAGAGAACTACTGGATACCTGTCAAAGATTTGGGTGGACCACATCTTCACATAAATATATTTTGATATTCAAATTTTACGTGATCGATATTAAGAGGGTCCCTACCCTTGCAGCCACTTCTGTAGCCTTTTTAGCACGTATGCTCTTAAGCTGACAATAACTATTAGTTAATCATTTTCAAATGCCATTTTAACATGAATTAATTCAGAGAACAACCAGTGTAGCATACAGGTATGAATAAGCGCATGATTTTCTAATGTCACTATATGTTTGCATTCACCACACCTACCATAGTTTATCAGAAAGATATTAATTTACATTGAAGAACGAGATCAGATCCTGCGTGGCCTAGGGACACGAGATCGAGTATGAGACGCCGTCTCTAAAATAGCCAAACCAGAATTGGAGGTAGGATATTTATTCCTTCTCATGTGTGAGCCGACGAGCTGTAGCTATGTATACAATTGTGAAATACGTTTTCTACCACACTTTCCTTTTCGTTTTGGAGAAAAACTACCAGTTGCCCTGTAGTATCTAATAATTTTTGACACCGCTGATTTCCCAACACCAGCCACTTCAGCGATTTGCCGCAGAGTCATGGATGTGTTCTCACTCAATGTAATAATTCTAGAACGTTTTCTGGGTGTTATATCCATACTGAAAACACGTAGGAACACGGAGCACAACAAAAGCGTGTTTACTACAGCCAAGCACTCACAGAAGTCTGTTGGTTAATAATTGGCATTGCACCACAACGACAATAATGAAACAACAAAAATGCTTCAAACCTTGCAATTGTTGCAATTGTTGTAAACAGTATCAAGTACGCATCAAACAGTTAGCTGATACTACTAGTATAAGTTTATGTTACGTATTTATTGGATTATCTCCCATAAAGCGTGGAGAACTGTGGAAGGGTGATTTTTCTCTCTTTGTCCGCATTAATTTGCACAGCACTGTATGTGTGAGTGTGTGTGCCCGTATCTATAGGTTAGATTACCATTCTTATATATATTTTTTCTTTGTATTTCTTATTTCTCTGTAATTTTAATATATATTTTTTATTTTTCAATGTTTTAATTATTTCACATTCATTTTTTTGTAAACATGGTCAAGTGGAATAAAAGGCTCCACAGTCTTAACTTCGCCATGTAAAAGAAGACGAAATAAATAAATAAATAAATATAGATACATTGTTTGAAAAGTAATAATAATTCAAAGGAATTTTAATGGTACACCTCTATGGTATGGCTAAATGATCGGGCAAGAAATTTTATGTTAATAGCGCAGTACTTCCACATTTATGGTAAACACAAACAAATACTGCTGTTTCACTACATCTAACACGGATGATCTTTCTTCTTCCTCGCCGTTACCTCATTTCTGCAGGTTTCATTTTTTTAAATTAGTATTTCATACTCTCGGTCCCGACTACTTCAAACATACCTGAACGTTATTTATCAACTTCATTATTTACAGATTATCATAATCGAAATTACAATCATAAAGATAAATCGTAAGTGTCAACTGTGAACCTGTGCGCATTCATTTCACATATTCAGGCGAATTCAGTTTTCCGAGTCGATAGGAGAGCTTGACTGCCGTTCGATTCCCGGAGGAGAGGGTGAGGAAAGTGGGCTCTCCCACTGCATGAGGTGCATCTACGTACAAGGGACTCTACTATACAACTTCGTGGGAGCATAGAGACGATCTGCATCGCCTCTATAAATAACCGAGATTATGAATATGTAAAGAGCCACCACCACCCACCCACCAATATGCCTTCCAAACACATTGCATAATGCAGGTGGGTGGTTTTACCAATATCTTTCAAATACAAGTAGCTAATTATAGTAACAAAACATATTTTTATACATAATTGGATTTTTCAAAATTACAATAAAATAACAAAGCAACCCATTTTGTTGTAATTCTATAAAGAATAAGTTAACATAGGCCAGAATCGGTGAACTTCCCGTTCGGACAAATGTCGCAGTTGAAGTAGTGGTCTAAACAGGTAAAAACTGCTTACTGGCACGTAATCTGACTTAAATTTCGCATAAAGCAGTCTATTTTTTTTAGTTTGAAAGACCTTGTGACATTTGTCGAGCCGGAATGAAGTTCTTCATAACTAATGAGATAAAGAAAAAGGAAAATTTAATTCGTAACACTACTAACGGACTTATTACGCCATTCGCATGATGTAATTAATAAATACAATAATTCTAATTACATGATTATTAAAAAGCAAACATTTCTTTGTAAATAATAATGTAAAATGCCTGTTTTTGAACAATCCCTCCCCTGTTGTAGGTTTGTTATCCATGAAATATCAATCTGGAAATTTTGTTTCACAGGTACCTGTCATAGAGTAATCCTTACGCTGTAAATATAATTTTTTTAGCTCCCCCATCGGAGACATCTGGGCTCAAAATTTTGAAAAAGAGAATCAAGAAACGATCAAAGAGCTATAACAGTAATTCAGTCGAAATACTCTGATATTACATAACTTCCCTAAAAAAAAGGTCCTAAACTTTGAATTTTGGTCAAAATCAATATGTTGAAAAAATACACGAAACATACAATGTAGCTTGAAATGAACTGAAAACAATGTTTCTTTACCCAAGCTAGATGGGTTATCACAATTACCGCAACTGTCTACAAAGGCTAAAAATGCCGCAAATCATAAGTCAAACATGGCTGCAGTTTTTAAACGAAATCAAGTTTAGGAAAATACTACCGTTGCATTGGGGTTACAACAACAAAAATATATATAAATAGAAAAAGTTGGCCATTTTGTTAATTATTATCTTTTTGGAAAACATGGTATTAAATAACCATATTTTGCTTTAGACCTAATATTAATTAAAATATGCAAGTTTGATTAAATTAGTGCATATATTGCGTATCAGTGAAAGTTTTATAAAAATAGATCAAATACATTCACAGTGTTGGTTTTATGCAAGGATAATGTTGGAAAATTTTCCGCTTGAAATGATTCACACTGAGAATCGAACCTGGGTTTACTACGTGGCAGTCCGATGTCATATTTTCTCTGCTTTTCTCATATATCAGTTTTTACTCAGTTCCACATTTTTTCACATTCACATTCAGAACATAAACATCCATGTCTTACTCGGGATTCGAACCCGGGACCCCTGCTGTCGAAGCGCGCTGCGCTAACTACCTCGCCCCGGAGGTCAATAATAGACTACTGGGACTCCTTATTCGTTGAAGAGAAGAAGCTTTCACAATTATGTATGTTACAAGCCACATATTGTTGCTGCAGGACTCTATATTATCGTCTGGAATTTTGACACGAAATGGTAAGATCAGCTTTTGGCAATGAAGACCCGAACAGCAAAACCTAGGACATGTCTGAGGAAAGAAATGACAAGGGTTTTACGACCTGTCAATCACTAACTGCCCGTGTACCGGAGGAGGCGTGTTCTTGAGGAGCCTTGCTAAGCGGGCCTGGACAAAACATCTGGTGGTGTAAACGCTGTGCGCGCTCTATCGGCAAAAGGAAGGCGAATTCGGAAAAGGCCTTTCCATGATATACAGTCTTAAGACAACAATTAATCAGTTCGTTACCGGCACGTATCAGGTACCGATTAGTTCCCTAAACAGAGCTCCAACGTATTTCCTTTCCCTGTGCTCCAGAGGTCGCGGACGTAGCCACTGGTCACGGCCCGTTCCGCCCCTGGCCTCTTCTGGCCCATCGCTTCGCATTACCCGCTCAATTGAACGGCGGGGGCAGACCTTGCAACACAAAACACTGCAGGATACAAATATCGGACAGGAATTTGGGTTGCATGTCCTGCATCGTTGCATGACGTCACCATGAACCCCACGCAGCGATTATCGTCCCTCCCGGCACACGCGGACCGAGGAAAATCAACCTTCCAAAACGCAATGTTCCATGGTGCTCACATGCAGGTAGGTTCATCAGATAAGTTAAAGGTCATTCGTAGACAAGAAGTGACGTCAATGTAGGTTTCAGACGAAGCAGAAACGTTCGTAAGCTTCAATACTGTATCGTTATTTGTCTATGTGCAACATATTGGCATTTTCTTACTTGGCGTCCCTTTTTCTACTTCTGTAAGTCAATAGCTACGATGATCATGAATTATTAGTCAACTGAAGGAGACAAAAGAACAACAAGAACCCCAAACCACGCTAAGGATTTTTCGAAAGTTTGATTATATCCAGCTTAAAGGTAAAGTTCCCCGTGCATGTAGCACCGTGCCACGAAGGCACATTTAGGGGATGTGGGACCGTTTTGAAGGTGATGTGATCAGCACCACGCTCCGGTCGCCTTTACTCCACGGTACAGATTAATTTGAAGCTGGGTGAGCCTCAGAGCCGCTACGTGCGGCGACAAGGCCGGAAAGGTTCCTACCTTAAATTACTCACGCCGGGAGTCGAACCAGGGTCTCCCGCGGGGAAGTCAGACGACTTACCGACTAGATCACCTCAATTCATTGTACTACGGAAATCGCAGGATTTTCGTAGATTTGTGGACCAGGAGTCTGCACAGAAAAAGTCGAATGCAGGCGCGGGATCTGAACTCAACCATCCTCAAGCTTGAAACATTTCCCGCGGAGGTTCGATGCATTCCTTCGCAACCAGCCAAGCGTACACCGTGGTCCCTTGCGCACACAGTGACTGACAATGGAGTTTTAAATTGCTTGCGACTCGCAGAACTTTGATGGCAAACGGAGTCTGACTTATCTCGTTAGGGAATTCTCCCAAGTCCTTCAGGAACCCCAGACAGGTGCTCTGTTATTTGGCGGTCCCCGAACTTTCCTTCTGTTGAGGGTCGCCAGGAACTCGTCTTCCGTTCGGAAGTCAGGAAGAAAGAAAACAGAAATGTTGGAAAAAGTTCTCTCGTGTTTCTTTGAGGATGCGGAGAAAATTAAGTTTCTTTGTCCGTTCGATTCCTACATGACAATAGCGCGGCTTCTGATGCCGTAGATAGGACGGCCAGGAACTGGGAGGTACCCGAGGGACCAAGCAGTGCTTAAGCGTTCCAAATATATACAAATATACATGTTATCATCATGACAATTCTGCTTCCAGACAGGTCCTTTTTTATTCAATTTTCTTCTTTTGCCCCAATCTATTTTAGGTTGCACAATTCTTCCCTTTCCCCGTGGTTTAACGATCCATGTTGAACTACATGTATATGAAAACCTTTTTGCACAATTGCAGTCCATTCTTAGGTATACAAAGCTACATGTCTTTAACATCTAGCTACAAACTTCCTTCAGTCATTCTCTGTGTACTTCCTGTCGTGTTTATATTTTTGGTCTCCCGATAGGTGACCAATAGGGCAGTGCCTAACGCTGCTGTCTCGTAAACAAGGGATCTCGTGTTCGATTTTAGGTGGATTCACATTGCACAGTGGTTCAGATCGCACTTTGAACTGTAGGCCCAGTCCCTGTTAGCCTATCTGAGCAACAAACAAACGTGTTCCCCCTCTTTTCCTTCGCATCTGTCTCTGTTTTCTGAATTCTTCCGATTACCAAACCTTCCTTCACAGTTGATTTGAATGACGTGCTTTGGAAAGAAATCAAGAACCGGTCAGAGCTCGAGTCATTTGAGTGACTGATTTCAGGAAGGATTGAAGAACTCATTATTCCATTGATTGAATTGTAATTTCACAGAAGATTCAGAAACCAATGACAGTCAATGGACTTCAAAAATTCAATTCAGCGCAAAATTTATAGCCCATTACAGCTATAAGATTGCAGATAACATTGAAGATTAAGGAATCTTGTAAATTTTGATGAAATTTGCTTAATTGTTTTTTCCGTTCTCCTCTTCCTCTCTTCCATAAGCAATTTTTTTTTGCCGGAAACGACAAATAACTGCAACTCACTTCCAAGTTTCCAGAAGATAAAGTAATCTATTCTAGACAAACTGTTATTGTTGTTCCAAAACGCCTACTACAATTACATTACATTAATTAAGCGAATCATAATAATATGACCTTGAGGACATTCTTTTATCTTTTGATACAAAGAAAGCAAGAATATTTTGTACTTTCACACCATCTCTGAGTGTTTTCCCTCTTCAACTACTCTATTAGGAAATACCGCAAAGGAAGATAAAAAGAAGTCCGTGTTTGCTTTATCTCTCGGTCGGGCGTGCATTAGCAGATAAGCGAACAGCAGCGAAACGAGTGGAGTTGCTCACAAGTTCCCCAACTGCCGTTTCGACGAAGAAGGCAACTCCTTCCGAACACGCCGCGGAGCCATCTGGTGGCGAAACTTGGAAATCCCTCTCGAGGGGTCGACGCATCCGGAGTTTCAAATACTTCCTGAGGGGCACCAAGTTCTCTCCCATTCGCCATTAGCGAGCGGAACTTGCTTTAGTATCAGCAACACGGAATTGTTTCTAGTGAAAACAATATTGTCAGGACATTAAAACTCTAACTTTGAATAAATGCTCAGAGGGTGCTTACCCCAAACCCCAAAATTTCTAGAACTTCATGAGAAGAAACCACTGAAAGCGAAGTGGTTAGATAATGTATCGGGGTTGTCAAATCGTCGTGTTACGGCGGGAGGGACGTAACTCAAATTTATCAAATTTTTAGGAATATCTCTGACCCTTAAAATTACTCAGTAAATTGGAGATACGTAACTCCACCTTACTGCTATGGAGTAGACATAGATATATATGTCGATCAGTCTCTATAAAGAGGAGGTTGTTTAAACAAAATAAAACGGAAACCCGCATTTTTAGATATCCGCATTCCCGTAGTTCTCATACTACGAAATTACATACAGGGTCAGAACCCCTTATAAGCTTGCAACCCAAAACACAGACGAGTTAATTGGGTTGCCGAACTTTCAGGATACAGTGCTTCCCTGCATTTGGGAAAATAAAACTTGCATCGTCGATGGTAAACTACAGCGTGTCCACAAAAACACTCCTCGATTTTATTTGGTTATAAAATGAAAACTTTTTGCAATATGTTTGTAAGTATGGTGTCAGAAGGTGTAGTAACTCAAAATATTTTTGTTTATTCCCTACAGGTTGTGAAATTGACACATTTTTCCGCTAGAGGGCAGAAAATTCAAGATGGCGTTTTCAAAACAGCAACGAAGTTGGTGTGTGTTACAATTTCACACAACAAAGAGTGTCGTGTCTGTTCAACGTTCGTTCAGGCGTAAATTTGGTGTGGAACCACCTTCGAACAAGTCCATTTTGAAGTGGTACAAGGATTTCGTCGAAGAAGAGTGCATCTGTAACAAGCGGAAAGGACACTCTGGCCGACCGACAGTCCCACAGCAAGTTGTTGAGAGTGTGAGGAAACCTTTGTTCGGAGCCCCAAAAAGTCAGTGCGCAGAGCGAGTATTGAACTACAAATCCCAAAAAGTACGATTACCAAGGTGTTACGAAAACGCTTGCACTTTGAGCCATATAAACTGCAACTGGTGCAGAAGTTGAAACCTGAAGACCGTCCAAAGCGACAGCAGTTCTGTTCGGATCTCCAGCAGTTAATGGAAATGATGACAATCTTCTGTCGAAGATCATTTTCAGTGATGAAGCAACCTTCCACCTGCATGGTAAGGTAAACAGACACAATGTGCGGATATGGGGATTGGAGAATCCCCACGGCACGCTGGAGATACAACGTGATTCTCCTAAGTGTAATGTGTTTTGGCCATATATGAACAGAGAGTTTATGGTCCTTTTTTCTTTGAAGGCGAATGTGTTACAAAACTGGTTGATGCCTCAACTTACTGAGGTAGGTGAATACCTTTTCCAACAAGATGGGGCACCACCGCACTGGCATCGTAACGTCCGTAACTTTCTCAATGAGGTCCTGCCAAACAGATGGATAGGTCGTGCTGGACGCCATGATCAGGTGTTTCTTCCCTGGCCTCCTAGGTCACCGGACCTTAGTGTTTGCGATTTTTTCTTGTGTGGGTATATCGTACCTTCCCTACCTGCATCCATTGAAATTCTGCAGGACAGAATCACAGAAGCTGTAAACACAATCACGCCCGATATGCTTTCCAGAGTCTGGAATGAGCTCGATTATCGCCTAGATGTTTGCCGTGTGACAGGTGGGGCACACATTGAGTGTCTGTAATGAAATTCAATCACATGAAACTTTATGAGTTTTTACACGTTTACCCAAAAATGAACACAATATTCCTCAAAGTTTTAATTTTATAACCAAATATAATCGAGGAGTGTTTTTGTGAACACGCTATATTTTTGACATTCGTAAGGAATACTTAGAAACGAATCAAAAAAAATGAGAAAGATATTTAATCTGTGCTTGCGCTCGCTCCAGAGTTTGGAAACATGAACACAAAATTCAGGCACAAGAAATGCGGATAATATTTTGCGTGGGTCTAATGTTTGTTTGTGGAGTAGTGCTATCTCCTTTGTGTTAGTATATGGATATAAGGCCAGAATCGTAAGTGATGGATAAGTGGAAAGAAGCAGTATTGCCTTAACCTCGCCATGTAAACCAAGTTGTAAATAACTATATTCTCCAGCTGAAACTCAACTAACAATAGCCTATTTTGGACCAGTTTTCTCCACAGACTTTTCAAGTTTTGTACATGTTAACAAAGCTATTTTACGAGATTTAACCTATCGATACATCGCAAATTGGCCGAGCTACAAATATACAACATCGCTCAAAGGCAGATTATAATCGATTGTTCCCTCCGAGAGCATTGATTACTTTGTCTGAGTTCCCAGCTGCTTCCCACGTAGTACGTTCCTAATTTGCACCAAGATGCTAACCCACCTATTTTGTGTGGTTCCCACGTGGTTCGAATTCTCGGTGTCCCCTCAAAAGGCACGAGCGCTAACCACTCGGTTACAAGACAACTCGGTGATATCTCTCCCCTGTGCATTGCTTGAGTTTTGCTTTAAGTCCACTTTGTGCAGAGATAGGCTAATCGGAACTCTACCTATGCGTAGTGTAAAGTCGGATCCGAACCACTGGAACTAGCGGAGAACGAACAACGAGCCCCTTGTTTACCAAATGACGACATTACAAAGAGTAAAAACATTTGAACAAGCAAACAATAGTTTGTGGTAATCAAACGTTTGTTTAATCATGCGATAAGCAAGTTATTGTTCAACAGAACAAAATTCTTTTGTAATCGTGCACATTTGTTTAGAGTTACCAAAAAATCAGTCATAATAATCCAATTTAGTAAAGGTTAATAATTGAGCGTTAATCATGTGAAAGAGACCTACTAAGGACCTCATAATTGTTTAACGTTTATTAGTAGTTGTGTAACAAAAGTTTGTAAAAGGTATTTTTCATCTTTAATTTATACAGTTAATCAGGTTTTGTGGAAAAAACTGAAAATCCTGTTTTTTGGTTGAACGAAAAAAGAAAAATAATTCTTTAGTAAATAACACTATCTGGTGCATTTAAACTCCAGGAAAAAGCAAAATCCAACTTTAACGTTATAATTTGACGATGTCCCGCTTGTTTATTAGGTGCTACACCGACTAAATCACCACGTCTATTGAAACCTGTGTGAAATGTTCTCAGGCAATATTAGCAAACTACAATATATTTTGACAAAAATATATTTGAGGGCTGTCACGTACGTTCACTGTTAACATAGATAAAGAAGAGCAAATACGTATAATGTGACGGTCGTTTTTAGACACCCTGTGCTGCCAAGTACATCTTAGCGGCTGAAGGAACGACAGGAGTCCCACGCGGAGGCCTTCAAGGGCCAACCGATGGACGGCCCACGAAGAGCAGAAGGCCGTTTGGGAGCGTAATGGAGCTCCGAAGGGGAAAGGATAACTCAGGGGACGGACGGACGGAAGGCTGTTAACGATTCATGAACTCCCTCTAATGGCCTCTCGTGATTCCCTCGCATCATTCAAATCTCAAAAATCAATCCGGGCTTTCTCCTTTCCCTCGCTCTCTCGAGATGCGCCTTTCTTCCAGAGTGCAAAGATCAGGTTCCCAGCCTCATCTCCAACGCATTCATTGCAGAATTTTCTAGACCTCCGTGCTATTATTATTATTATTATGACTCTTTATCAATACAATAATAATAAACAAGGTGCTTGATATCTATCTACGTTGCCTCTATTAGAGAAACCTTAGTAGTACTAGAAAATAATTTCCAATATATTAGTATTATAAGAATAATAGAGAAAGGTCCTCGAATTTTATCTCCAACGCAATCTCTGAAAATTATTTCAGAACCCTGAGCAGTGAAATCCTCCGTGGAAGCACTTTCGCTCGCTCGTACTTGTTCGAGTCTTCCACCCTCGACCGTATACAATGGAATATCATTTTAATGTGACAATAATCTTAGACAGATATATTTAAAATATTTGTCCTGGTGGTTTCAGCCCACGTCCTTTTAAGGCGGTCTAAGGCGCTGTGCTTTGGACTCCGACTGCGGGACGGAATGGGTTCGAGTCCGTCTGGGTTCAGTCTCTGGGTTCTCGGCCTGTGTATACGACCGGTGGCAACCACCATCGTGAGGAAATTGGGGAGCTACGAGTGAGTAGCGTAATCCGGTCTCGAAAATCTCCTATAACGGAGACTCCACGTCACCCCATTATCGGTTGAAGAACTCCACACCTCTAGGTAGGATTGTGGGAGGGAGACTGGCAGTCGGGAGATAGGGGAAGGCCCATCAAGGGCTGTCGAGCCACGGGTTATTATAGTTTCAGCACACAATCATCTGTTTCATTTTTATATCACGTACTGGAAAGATAAACTAAACTCGATTTTAACATGGAGATGATGACTCTGTTCACTTAAGTTTCAATTTCACTGCGTCTTTTACATCATGATCCATATTTATGGGCAAACTACCACAGACAAATTACGGTTATACGTGCACTACTGGGCTTCGCTCGTTTTCCTGTTCGAGCGTTATTCGATCCAGCGAGGAAGTTCTCGATTCCATACGCTATCTAGCGTCGTTCGTGGGAACCAATGTGTTCGTTTTGGCTCTGAACCGAGAGAGAGCGTAAACAACTTTGAGCAACTATTATAACACAGGTTGGTACTCGTTATACAATGTAAATATAATTGTCTACATGCTAAAGACATGTGCGTGAATAAGCGAAATGCTCTCCGTGGAGCACTCCATTGGGCAGTATTGGAATCAGATTTACTGTACCGTTGTGTATTATTAAAAAAAACGTCGATTTTTTGTTTTAAAAAATTGTCCCGTTTCATGTTTCATTTACTTCAAAAACTTTTTAAGAAAAATTTTACTTCTGAAACACTGCAGTCAAACACGATATGCCAGGCAACTGGAAACAATACGTAGAGTTTCTTTATTTTACTTTACCTTCTGGTACTTTGGCTAATCGCGAAGATGAAGATGAGTGATGATATTATGAAATTGATGAAGGGACAATCACAAACGACACACATGCCCAGGCCGGGATGAGAACTGCCGGCTGCACGAAGTATACTCGAAGCGGAATCGAATCACAAATACAGAGTTCCTATGTGTCGACTGTTGCCATTTCGAATTTGAGTTTTAATATTTCGTGTACTCCGTCAAGGGGACCAGTGTAACTTAAATCGAGAATGGAGGGGAACGGGTGGAGTTATACAGGGTGTTCACAGACGGGGAAAACTAAAAACGACATTTGAAAAAAGGTCCAAAATTATGTGTCGAGAGGGCAGAATTTATATGAAGACAACAAAAAAATAATCTACTTATTATTCATATTGAACGTCAACGCCAAAAGTGGCAGAGAAGTCACGGTCACGCAGTAAACGGAGCTCCATCGTATTTATTGATCGCCCAATCGTCCTGGCCAGTTTATTGGCAGAATTTCAACCAAACCGCCTTAATGCAGCCTCTGCTAATCGACGGGTGAGCGCATTTGTGACCCATCGAACATGACTATCCCATTTGCACGTCTCGTCCCATCACGACCCGCCCTTGCACAGCGACAGAGCGGGATCTGCGCTCGACAGAAAACTGGATGCGGACGTGTGTTTTCGTGCTGCAGGCGTTCCAAAGGAGAGTTCGTAGACCTTCTGCGGTTTCCACCAGGCACGTATCTAGAAATGTATTTCGGGGGGAGGGGGTCCGAACCAATTATCTCAGAAAAATAATAATAATAATATAAATATTTAAATCATAATAATTATATTATAATTTTGATAAATTAAATTAATTATTATTTTATTGCTTTTATTACATGAATAGGTAATAAGATGGTATAAGTATAGAAATATAACATCACATATTCATTATGTAGCATATGTGTAGTTAAGATCGCCAAACTTTGCATAAAAACAACTGCCCTGGAAAGGAAATTCATGTCAGATAAACTATTGAATATTTATTGAACAACGAAAAAGGACTGTTAGATTCAGTTGACGAAAAGTAAAGTTCTTTATTAATATTTTATGCATATTATTATTATTAGTCTGCATAAATCTTCTTTTGCATTGTTCTTCAAGGCCCTATCCTTGGCTTCCAATAAGTTCGACGGAAATAAATAACAAACGATAAAGAAGTATATTTTCATTATTTAATTTTTGTGCCTTGTAAGTCTTTCAGGGGGGATCCGGACCCCCTGGACCCTCCTAAATATGTTCTTGGTCTCCCCCGTTAGCAGGGGAAGTACCTATCGAAATTTTCTGTTGAAACTTATCAGTTTTGCTAAAGAGGAGAAAATATGTTTTCTAAATGTTACTTGCAATCAAGGTCACTGTTGAGGTTTAAAAAAAATGTCTCTCCTGTACTGTCACGGGCAATAAGATGGGACACGTATATCTTAGGTACTTGCTTCCCTGCGAGGCATTATGTGTGTCTGCCAATCAAGATACTGTATTTTGTATCAACTTAAATCTAAAATGCATATCAACTTCAGAAATGGACACTGAGGGAAGTATCTACGTAAGTTTGAAGTAATTAATTTTTGTTTTATTATTATCATAAGGTGGAACCCTGTATGTACTAAACAAATCTCTCGGAGAGCAGATGATTGTAAAAGCGTCGTCTCCGCAAACAAACATTTGGCAACTGGAAAGGTGACCTCAAACGCATAATATTCTTTATTGCGTTATAAAATGGTGTCGTAATAAAAGGCGTTTTAACGACATGGGAAAGTATTATTGTAATATGCTCCTCCTGGAATTCTCCCGCCCTGCAAAGAGAAGTCCTTAAACAGGCCAGGACATCTGCATTTCCGGTGCTCCGGAGCCAAGTGGCCTGCGACTCCGGCAAGAGGGTGGCTGCAAACGCTGCAACAAGGTTTCGTCACGTGATGCCCAGCTGGGAGAGTGACAGAGTGAGCTGCATCAATTATTGCACCCTCTCGAAGGAAATTGGGTGTTCTGTGTGCTTGAAACAACAAGGTATTTCTGAATAGATTCTCTCGGGGTATCGACCAGGTGAGTTGTGCAATTACTTCTACCCTGAATAGCTCTCGGAGGTTTGGAATATTTTCCACAACTCACCTCTTCGATAGATCGAGCGAATCTATTCATCATTCGTCGCCAGGAAAGCTTCAAGTCTTACAATAAGGTATTTGTATTCTCCTTACTTTGCGTCGCGTTTTCCGTCACTTTCGGATAAACGCAACGATGAGGATGAATGGTAATTAGATGGAAAACAAAACCAGACTCGCCATGAAACATCCAAACCCAGACCTATATTTAAACTTGGAAGCTTGGATGCTGAAATCGAAAACGAATTAACTCCTAAGTAACTAACCCAACTTTTAAAAGTAACTTTACGAACGTTAATAAAAATTATCAAGAATTTAAGAAACAGAATGGAAAATGCATTATTACTAGTATTATTATGAATGGTTGCTATTAAGGCTGGTTATTATTATCGTGATTGTGTAACATATGGTTATTGTTATTACTACTATTATTATTGTTGTTGAAAAGTCGCGGTGGTCCAGTGGTTAAGGTGTCTGGTGGCCAGGTTCGATTCCAGAGGTGGGTAATTACAAGTGGTATCTCAGCAATGTCGCTGCATGGAGAGTTCTGGGGTTCACTCATCCTCTAATAAATAGGTGCCTGAGGGTTTCAAGGCGGTCGCAGTGTAGTGCTGATCACACCAACTCCACAAATGGCCGTGATCGTGAATGTGTGTGGCCCTAACTCAACACCCCCATAGGCAATGTGCAGGTCATAGCTTTTATTATTTTTATTGGTACAGTTATTTATATCCTTTTTTAGTGATGAGTCGCATTACTTTGCCTTATGACTCATCTGGACTAATCCTTATTCCTATATATGCAAAACTATTTATATTTGGAGGTTAGGCCGATGAACCTCAGAGATCGCAGCGTGGCACTCTGTTCCTGCAGGAAGATTTAGTGACGTCGTGCCTCAACTCCCCCGAAGAAGACCCTCCCAGAGCTAAAAGCTCTCTCTATTCCTAATGGAGCGACCTGGCTCGGAGCTAAACAGTACAAGAAATACTCTAACAAACGCCAAACAACTGTTGGGTTCCGAGAGAAAAGTGGCCGACGCCTTTCTCCCATTTCTCCTGACTTGAAAGCTTTCTCTTCCCTCTCTCTGCCTTCCCAGAAGGAGCCAGGGTGGAGTGTGACTGACGCCTCCACAAAATTCAATCTGGCATTGTCAGCGGCGATAACCATCAACGGGACTTTCTTTTGCTTTTCAAATCAGTTTCCAAATCTTAAGCATTCCCTTCTCTTCCAGCAGGAGGAGAAATTTCTCTTCTTAAGACGATGTTCAATTTTTAGATCAGTGTTAACGTGAGAAGAATGACTATAATGACGTGCACTTGCCTATCTTCGCATCGTGTGCGTTGTTACGTCACACACTGCACATATCTGAAGTAGCATCGCCATCACATGTTTGTACTGGGTGATACAATTAACGCTCGCTTTGTCAGAGTCCTCTGCAGCCCATTCGAAGCATCGGATTCCGGTTAAACTTGGTGCAGAGTCTATGGAGACGATGGGAAAGCAAATGCTGGTGGGATAAATAGTTTATTGCTAATTTAGTTATTTGCTCGAGCGAATATCGTTCGAACAGGCAAAACGAGCAGTATACACTCGAAGCCCAGTTGTACAGTCATGGGCACTTCTGGGTTGCAACAATACCACTGGCTCTCAATGGAATTGCTACAAGCCAGAAGTGTCCATGACTCTGCACGTATAACTTTCATGTGTCTGCGCTAGTGGGCCCTGATATATGGATCGTGAAGTGAAAGATGTGGTGAAATTGAAACGTAAGTGAACATAGTCCATGTTAAAATGAAGTTTAGTCTATCTTACCAATACAGTGATATATGAAAATGAAATAGGTGATTGCGGGCTGAAACCCTACATGTATGTGCCTTCGATTATTGTCACATTAAAATAAAATAAGATTGTATGCACTTTAACGAGTACGAGCGAGTGAAATTTGTCCCATGTGACCTGTGACAGTACGAAGAACCAACAGTAAATTAAAGCAGGGAGCAGAGGACTAGGACTGTAAAAACAAGAAACGATTGTTGTCCATTCGCCAGAACTTCATTATCCTCCAGTTATCGCAGTTGCCGTTACAGAGAGAGCACAATGGCCATTGCTAAGAGAAAGAACACAAAATTCAATGCGGATGCTTATCATTTGCGAACAACAACGAAAACTTACGACAGTCGCAGCTTCCCTTCTGGAGCAATTCCTTCTTCATAACGCCGAGAATATCCCGATGTTGCACGGTCACTGTAAATAACCCCTTCCCCCGGGCACGGGGAGAAAGGGTCCATTCGTACATGAGCGCCCGATTGAGGCTTCACAATACATTATTCCGGATAATATCCTTGGGAGCAGTGTTGCCACGTGAAGGAAAATTTCCCTTTTTGCAGGAAAAGGGAAATTGGACGAAAATACTCAAATTTCAGGAAAATTTTAAGACAACAGACTCACTCTCTTTATTTTACGTCACTTTTCTAAATATTCGGTTAATAGCAACGATAAGGATAATGATGAACTTATGAAATGGACAATGGAACAAAGGCAATTGACCAGTGTTAGAACCGGAGACATCTGACCCATTTCAATGGGATTAATTATATGCTAGTCCTACAGTATAGATTCACAGAAATCAATAACCCGAAAACACATTCCATTTACTTAAAAACATTCGTGTCTGCCATTCTAGAATATTGTTCACCCATCTGGAACATGGCTGCCTCTTCTCAGACCTTCAAGATTGAGTGTTCTTGGCTTTTTCCTCTCCATCCTTCGATTCAGAGTGGCGCCCTACCTAAGAGAGATCTGCTTGTAAGCTTACACATTCATTCTCCAGAATCTCGTAGAAACATTTCAGATATGAAATTACTACATAAAATCATAAATGGAAACCTAAGATGCAGCATCCCACTCCACGAACTCTCCCTCAGAGCAAGGAAACTTTCCACGCTGCAACTCCCAGGCTCTCACTCGTTCAACGTTCCTTATTCACAAGACTTCCTGAACAGTTGAACATCATCTCGAACCAAGTAGATATATTCAGTTCATATTCGTCTTTTGTCAACAACTTAGAAAACTGTACATATGTAATGTTATTGTGAAACTGATCTCTGTGTATCTTGGCACTGTTTTTGTTTTGTCTTTTTACTTTGTTCTTATTTTAGCACTAGTTTACTGTTTTTACTATTATTTCTTTCCGGTTTAAATTGGATTCTGCTGTACTGGAATTTCAATAAATAAATATAAATTGTAACATTTTTCGTGTAGCTATGTCATTGCTCAACGAAAATATTACTACTACTACAGGTTGACTCACAATGTATTTACCAATTTGAATGAGATAACCTGCTATAATGCACGTGCGTATGTGTGTCATACCTACATACATCCATGGAGAGTTAAGAGTCAGGCAAATACGTAGTATACCATAGAATGTTGGCCGGTGTGGACGTGGATTGTTTCGGTAGAAGTCTTTATCCAAACAGGCATTAAAAGTTGATAGATACAATTATTATTATTATTGTCTCACCCAGTCTCAAATAATTGGGTACCTGGGGACAACCCTTGGGGGTAAAGGCGGCCGGAGCGTGGTGCTGATCACATCACCTCCAAAATTGCCGAAATAGAGAATGTGAGGGACCCTACTCCCACATCCTCTAACTGTGCCTTCGTGACACGGAGAACTTTCCTTTACCTTTATTATTGTTATATGATATATTTTAAAAAGGGAAAATTTGGGCAAGTAGGAAAATCGTCTCTTTACAAAGAGAAATTATACTCTCAGACTGGCAACACTGCTTGGGAGCCGCAGTTGTCGGCCTCTTCCCGTTGGCTTCTTGAGGTCCAGCGGGCCTCGTTTCGACCCACAGCCATGTCTTTATTGGCCGCATCTTTCTCCAGAATCGTGGGCGAGAGGGATGGGAGAACGGCGGCCGAGGGGAACATGCAGGTTGTGGGTAAATAAAAGGACTCGCACGAATCACCCATTCGTTCCCATTAGTTGTTAAGTTAAGGCTGTGGTCACTGCAACAGATGGGCATTGCGATGTGAAACAGTGAAGCGAGAGGATCTTATCCAGTGGCGCAGAACGGGTACAGTGCCCACTAAGTCATTTCGATTCGAATTGTATCACTTGTATCGCCCCCCCCCCAGAAAAATGCTGCCGTTCGAAGAAGTTTTTTGTAGCCAAAGAAAAAGAATATTTTGTCAATATTTTCTTCCTGTTCATAGAACAGAACCACTGTGGGCCTATGAGACTACAACACTAGATTTTCATTCGAGTTACTCACTTAATCTGTGTTCTCGTAAAACTTTGTGAGGAAGTGGAAAGTAAAAACGGTTTGAAATTAGATCACGATGTCTAGAACTTATCTGTTCCTGAACATCTTTTAAAACCTATTATCTTGACAATTCAAAATGATTGTGTGAATATTGCTCTCTTTATTGGCAGCGCAAGATTGTGAAAATTTTATTTTAACAATCGAGAGCAGTGTAACCTGCTCTAAAATGAGTTGAGTTGAGTTGTTTTTTGAGCCACTTTATCCACAGATAGGGTAATCGAGAGTTCGGCTTATAGTTTAAAGTGGGATCCGAACCACTATGGGACTCCACCGGGTATCGATCTCGAGACCCCTTTATTACAAGGCAACGACGTTACCACTACGCCAAGGGAAGGCTCTGTTTTCAAATGGAATGGACCCATACACAAACACAGAGATCGGACATTTCCTCGTCCCCCCGAATCAAAAATATTCCTGCGCCTCTACCCTTAGCAATATTTCCATAACAATAGAAGAATCACAATTTATAACTAAATTCAATCAGAATCACATACGCAGGTAACTCCGCAAAGAGATGCGCATGCATGTTTGAGTGAATTCTTGTTAATAAGCTTCGCTATTCTTCCACTTTGTCTCGTCACAATAGCATGTAGATTGGATACAAATGATGAACTGACACCCAGATAAGCTAATCGGGACTGGACCCAAAGTTTAAAGCGTGATTCGAACAACTGTACAGTGTGCTTGCACCGAGGATCGAACTAAGATCCCCTTCTTTACAAGGGGACAAGGTTAGTTTTTACCTTACTGGGGAGGTCCAAGGAAAAAGGGCAGAACAACGCATAAAGGTTCGACAGTTTTCCTGTCATTCCTGATCGAAATAAGGAGTGATCGACTTCCGAATCACCCTGTAGTCCCTCGACGAGCACCATTCCGTGTCAGATGCGAATACAGATTTGATTGGATACGTATTCAAAAAGTTTCTCCGTATTGATCTAACAAGTCATCGAGCAGCTGAAATGCAGAGCCAGGTCCCAGCCGTAAATGCGTTATGTTCCGTTTAATGGGGGCAATATCGGAGGAGGCCGAAAACACGCCTTCCTGCATAAAACACCATCAAGATAGTAAACGACCAGAATTACGAGCCATATTCGCGGAATGGGAGCAATAGAGTTGATTTGATCCCTGCAATTGTGGCGGACGCGCCCTTTCGTGCCCCTCTTTACACGCGTGTTACTGCGGATCCAATTCTTTGCACTATATAATGCACTTTTTACGGGACGGGATGATTCATTGGCGTTATTTGGGGAAGCTAACGAGAGGAAAGCTGAAATGGTACGTTTATGGACGTCCGTCTGTCTGGTGAACATATGTCCATCTGTCAGGGATAACGATGTTGAGATATGATCCAATTTCGTGTCTCTGAACAACTGTTATTACTAGAGTTCAAGATTGGCATGCTGGAGTGGCCAGCAAAGTTTCCTGATTTAAATCGAATATGCGTATATTGGTACAATTGAAGAAAGGTTCCGCCACTCTTCAAGTTGCATGTTTTTTTGTGTTCATCATAATAATTACTGAAAACATTGTGGTATGTTCATAAATATTCATCTACAAAAAGGTGCTGGTGCAGCGTAACGCTGGGTTCCACCAGAAAAAAAAAAGCAGTGGGTAATACTATTTTAGCAACAGTAACGTGGTAACGTCCTCTCCTTGTCATCAAGGGGTCCTGGGTTCGATACCCGGTAAACTCATATAGTGGTTCGGATGCCACTTTAAGCTGCAGGCCCAGTCCCGATGAACCTATCTGTGCGTAAAGTGGCGCCTGCTCTTTTGACGGGAAGCCGATGTAGTTTATCCTATACATACACTCATAAAGACATGTAAGCAACATTTTGGAATACAACACGGGGTTAGCGCAGCGTCTTACTACGCGAGGTGTCCAGGTTCGAATCCTGTCTGGGCATTCGTCTCCATCAGTTTCATCAAATTATCAATCATCCTTACCATCGCGATTAGCCATAAGAGAAAAAGACGACGGTAAATAACAAAAATTAATACAAGTGTTTACACAGTACACAGTACAGTCATTATATAACAGGAATGTTATTATATCTTTCAGGGAGATTGATGCCCAACGAAAAATTGTATCACTGGACACAAAATGGTTCCTTAGCAATACGCCACTTAGGTGTCGGGACGATCAAGCAGTTTGCGCCTGCGCAGTAGTACATACAACATGGCCGCTCCACTGTCGACCTGCACCAAAGAAGGGCAACGAAGTGCTATTCGTTTTTTGTGGTCAGAGGGAGTGAAACCTTCTGAAATCTACAGCAGAATGAAGGTTCAGTATGGAGACAAGTATTTAAGTAAGGGGAGAGTGTACGAATGGGTGGAAAGATTCAAAACCGGAAAACAAAATGTGAGTGATGAACAGCGGAGTGGGAGAACAGTTTGCGTGGGAACTGATACACTGAAACAGCAGATCGACCAGCGAATCCGTGCCAACAGGCGAGTCACTGTTGATGGAATTGCCGTGAAATTCAACATGAGTCATGGATCTGCATTCAATATCATCCATTATGACCTTGGCTATAGGAAAGTGTGTAACCGATGGGTACCAAAGCATCTGCCGAGTGTTCATAATCGTGCGCGGCAGACAATCTCTAGAGTCCTGAGTGGGAAAGTGCTGCTAACGATCTTTTGGGATGTCAATGGCCCTATATTGGTGCACTTCCAGGAGAAGGGTCAAACTGTGAATAGTGATCGATACGGTGACATGTTGGTAAGCAAGTCGAAGCCTGCCATACGATCAAAACGTCGGGGACTTCTCTCAAAAGAAGTATTGCTGCTTCACGACAACGCCCGCCTCCATATGGCTGTGCATACTATGAATACAATACGTGATCTGAAATTTGAGGTGTTGAAACATCCATCATACAGTCCAGACTTTGCGCCATCGGATTTTCACTTGCTTGGACCTTTGAAAAAGCATTTGCGGGGTCAGAAGTTTGCAGATGACAACGAGGTGATCGAGGCGGTGCAAAGATGGTTACACACCATGCCAAAAAGTTGTTTTTTTTTTGTGGAGGGCATCCGCAAGCTTGTGGACAGGTGGACCAAGTGTGTTGAAAAGCAGGGTGACTATGTCGAAAATTAAGGCAAAAACCATTTCTGTATGTATCCCTGTAAAAAAGTTATAATACAATTCCTGTTATTTAATGACTGTACCTTGTATAAATGATTGCTAGTAGCTACGTTTGAGTTGCAATTGTGAAGTCATACGAAATATTGTCTACAATAAAAAACACCCGACGACGAGTGGAAACAATTGAATTTAATTTAATTGTATTTATAAGTCTATTTTACGCACAAAAGGACTAATATGGACTGGACCTACAGTTTAAAGTGCGATGCGAGACAATGTGCAATGTGCCTCCACCGGGTATCGATTGATCAAACAAGGCGACGACGTTTAAAAAAAGTATCCCTGTGCTTTACACCACGCCATGAAGACGTATAGGGGGGGGTTGGAGTTAGGGCCCCACAATTTCTTGAACACTGCCGAAAGTGGGAGTGACGTGATCAGCACCACGCCCCTGGCTGCAGGTACCCACATTATACGACGTTGCGTGGCGACGACGTGAAACAAACTTGCAAAATGTTATTTTATTATTATGTAAGTGAAGCAGTCAAGAACACCCTGTAATATTCGTGCCGAAATCGTAACTCCAACACAGGACTCAACTCTCTCGACCACTGACGATAACACGAGGCAGGCAGTGTGAGACAAACTCACGTGGTCAATGTGCAAGAAGCGAGCTGGACGAGCTATTTAAGCCGCTCTTTGTGAAGAGTTATTCGTGGAGCAGCAGAAACAAGTTGCTATCGTCCCTCACGAGCCCCTGTCGCGTTCCCACGCCTGCGAGAGGCTGTTTTTGTGGCGAAACAAGCAAAAGAAGGCGAATCCACTTCGTTCCCTGAGCCCGCATCCAGCGTTGTTTCGGAGCATTTCCGCAGAGAATAAAAAGCAAGCGAGCCGTGCGCAAAACGTGAAGGTAGACGTGGCTGGGCACAAAACAGCCTTTTGTCTCCTGGGAGCAGATTTGGGCGACAAACATGGGAGGCGGCCTTTGTGGCGGCAGATGGCGGCAGAGTCTCTTTGTGCGTCGCTGCGATTAAGTCCAATTTGATTCCGGGACTTCTCATTCATACTTGACGTGACGTTGCTTGCTTAAGACGACGGAACAACCATGCGGAAGGGGTTAGCGTGGCGCAAGCAACAATCTCGTTAAGTCTATTGTTGGGAGAACAGGCGGAGAACGTTATTTCCGTGTCAGAGGACCGCGCGAGGAAACAGGGTGTCGACGTGGAGGCAAATTCCGGCGTTCTTTCGGTTGCCTTACGCGCTGTTGGTCCAGTTAACCTCATTTCCAAAACAGTATCTTCAGTGGGTACGATGCAGCACAGTGTGTACCAGAAACGCTGTTTGGCTGAGGAAACCAAGACGAGAGAAACAAGAACTTCTTGCTTCTCTCGCTTACAAAGGATACAATTTATGTTTGTATTTACATATGTATCAACATACAGTTCTATCATGTTCTTACTTGTTTAACATTGTTTTGTTAGTAACACAGTTTGTATAATACCAAATTAACACATAAATAAAATCAACAAGTTCCATGACAACAACAACAATATACATATAATATGAATTTATAGCTCTTTCAGCCCATGGCTGCATACTTAACTTTCCCAATAATACAACCTCTGACAATAAAGTTCGGTGAATGATCCTGAATATCGAAAGTAGACGAATTCTTAAAGAAACCTACCTTACTGTCCTTCGAAGTAGTCCCCTCCAATGGATATGCATCGTTGAGAATGGCTGTACATGTCCTGGAAACTTTTAGAAAAGTCTTCTTTCGGGATGGTGTTCAAGACCCTCGTCACATTCCGTTGGATGTCCGAAATATCCTCAAATCTCTGACCTTTCAAAGCGATTTTGAGGCGTGGGAAGAGAAAAAATCTGGAGGATTCAGATCCAAATTTCTTGCGATGCATTGCTACAGAGGATGAGAGCTTGTGTGTGAGGTACGACCCTGAAACGAAACGCCAAAGCATGGAATGGCGTTCTCCTGCATCACCCTGTCGGAAGAAGGACAAGGCGTAAAAATCACGCATCAAGACGATGCTTATCACTTTCTTTGACAGTGATGGCATGATCCACAAGGAATTCCTGCCGGAGGAAACAACAATCTTCCGCCTTGGCCTTCTTCCGACAGGGTGATGCAGGAGAACGCCATTCCATGCTTTGGCGTTTCGTTTCAGGGTCGTACCTCACACACAAGCTCTCATCCTCTGTAGCAATGCATCGCAAGAAATTTGGATCTGAATCCTCCAGATTTTTTCTCTTCCCACGCCTCAAAATCGCTTTGAAAGGTCAGAGATTTGAGGATATTCCGGACATCCAACGGAATGTGACGAGGGTCTTGAACACCATCCCGAAAGAAGACTTTTCTAAAAGTTTCCAGGACATGTACAGCCATTCTCAACGATGCATATCCATGGGAGGGGACTACTTCGAAGGACAGTAAGGTAGATTTCTTTAAGAATTCGTCTACTTTCGATATTCAGGATCAGTCACCGAACTTTATTGTCAGAGGTTGTATATAACAAGTTCTACTGTTACAAATTCATTACCAGCACCATAATCTATATGAGTCTCATGCCAACAGACCTCTTTTTCTTAGTATTTAACTTTTCTCTACTTTACATTCTGTCACCGAGTTACAAAGCCAAGGGTCCCGGGTTCGAATCCCGGCCGGGATATGGGTGTTCTTTTTGAGTGTCCCTTCATCAATTTCATCATGTCATCACTCATTACCATCTTCGCGGTTAGTCAAAACTGGCAGAAATGCGAAGTAAAACAAACAAAATCAATCAATCAATCAATTTACTGTGCATTCTGTGATACGAAGTCTCTTCTTAACTCAACATTTTTCCCACTTACTAGATAATCTAAAATAAAACACCTTCAATCATAAAAAATGTTGCTGTTTCGTGTAAATGTAACCTTTCTAAATGTGCTATCAATAGAACTAGACAAAACTCTATAACGGAACAGCCCTCCAAAGACCAGGCTCAAGATAATTTTTCATTGGGTGACGCGTGGTCAGAGCATCAAGTCCCATCGACGCTGTTTTCTGGTTTTCGACGCCGACACCCGCTACTTCTTTTCAAGTAGCTCCCCAATTGTCTTCGCAACGATACGAGAGCGAGAGAAAGTTATAAATGCACTGATTCGAAAACAAAAAGGGCAGCTGAAGACCACTGCGATGACAAGTGTCCGTGTGCTCTTTTGGCAACATAGTGTACATTCAACCATAGAAATGTGCAAACACTAAAAACCATTGAGTGCTAATATCATAGCCTTCGGTAGCCAATAGAGAGTGTCTTGAAGTTTTGTCAGTGCGTGTACAAAACAGCTGTACAGTCACGGACACATCCGAATTGTAACAACATGAATGAAAGTCAGTGGTATCCCTACAACCCCAAAGCATCCTTGAATGTACTTCACTTTCTTTGGACGTAGATCCTCATCTTGGGTGTAATCCGCCTTCTTGGATGTATTCACGTCTGACTCCGCCAGAATAGAAACCTATTTCCTTCCTTGCAATTTCTGCCACGCCGCCAGTGGACGATCTCGGCTACGAAGACAAGCAGGCTGATTGTCATCCCGACGGTCAAGGGCAAAATGGTTCCCGCCAGGTGTTCGACCGAGAGGGGCAAATTCTCGACGACGCTTCTGCTCCTCGCGACTCTCAGGAAGATGTCCGCCTCCCACTTGCCAGGCAACCCGGACCCCGAGATGCGCGCTATCAGCTCCTCGAACGTGTCGGTGTGCACCGAGTGCTTCCGGAGCAGCAAGGACCTGTAGAACGTCAGGATGACGTAGCTGGGGCTGTGCACCATCGAAAAGCCGTCCTGGTCTGTGTACTTCTCGTGGACCATGTACCTCAGGTTGAGCGCGTTGATCACGACCGCGAAATCTCTCTTGGTGGCGGTCCTGTCCAAGTACATCATGGTGTCCCACACTGGCACGTACCTGTCCATGATGGTTCTTGAGACCTCGTCGTGGTACCCTGCGAAGAGCTTCAGCAGGATCCCCGTCCCGCCCAACTCCAGTCCGGACTCCAACAGGTCCTCCATGGTGTCGATGTCGGGTTCGTACAGGGCCATGGTCAGGAAGCTGACCAGCGAGCTACAGTAGGCTGCGGTCATCACGAGGCAGTAGAAGAGCCAGCTGATCAGAAGGAACCTCAACACGCTGGTCTTCGGTTGGGCGGTAAGCGAACCTCCCAAGATGGTCGCCAGAGAAGACATCCAAGGTTCCCGCACCAACAGGTGCCCCTTCTCCGCCACCAACGTCCTTGCAGCCTTGAGGAACAGGACGAAGGCGACCTGGGTGACCGCAGCGGAGGCCCAAGCGAGCGTCTGGAAGGGCAGGTAGATCCTCTTCCACGGGGGCGAACGCAACGACTTCGGAACCGCCCAAATGAGCTGCATGCATTCGAACTCCGACACGGTATCCAGCAGCCGGTACCTCTCGCTGGTCGGGATGAAAGATCCTATGGCGGCGTCCACCCTCTCGTACACGACGTCCCCGTACGCCCCTATGAAAGTGCCGTTCGGAAGCCTGTAGCCCCACGTCACGTCGTTAGCTGGGATTCTCACGTCAACGGAAAAGTTCAACTTGTCTGCCAGAGTCCCGAATATTTTCCCTTCTATGCCTCCCAAAGATACGCCATTGGCTCGTTCCATGAATATCACGTCAGGCGGTAGATGGAACGTGCTGACACTCAGGGGACACCGGTGCAGATTGGTGAGCTTTCGTGGAAACAGATCCACCTGCAGAGAAGAGCCATCGACACACGTTCCCAAGAAGTGGACGCGCCCTACGGTCCCGCAGTCGGAAGTAGAGGACGGAAAGTAAGTGTACAACAGAACGTCGCTCTTCACGAAAAAGCCAACCGCGACGTTCAACAACTTGAAACTTAGCAAAACCTCAAAAACATCTTCAAGGCGTCCAAGACCGGTAGCTCCATCAGCAAAAATCACGAGGGTTTTGGATCTAGGTCTCCACAACTTCAAAGTACTGAGTTTGCTTAGAGAAGCGTTGAAAGTGGCGAACCTGGTGTTGATCAGGAAAGAGTACATGTAGTACTCGGCGCCGTCCGGCTCTCGGAGCAAGCTAGCATCTTCCAGGAGAACAACTGGAGTAGCGACAGAGTGAGGTCCTGATAAAGGAACAGCGTCCTCCTTATTTTCTTGGTAAATCACAAGGCTGTGATCGTGAAGGTACTTCTCCATGATGCCAAGAATGCACGTGTTGCTTGTGTCTCCGTGTTCAGTGGGAGGAAGGATTTTTCCGCCTTCCCCGCTAGCTTCCAAGGCTTGGATTGCGGTCACGAGGACGCTGATGAGACGAAGCATAATTATTGATCCCGATCCTGAAAAAGGTTGACGTAAGCATTAGTCTCAAATCTTCTTCAGGGATTTCATTCCAAATGCAATGATTAAAGATACACTTTAGTTCACATTAAATTAATTAATCTGTGAATATTAATGACTTTTCACCGGATTTAGTCAATTCCGTTTATATTAAAACAGTGTCAGTTTATTTCTTATTTTTTAACTTAACTTAAGCAATGTTAGTTTAATGGACCAAAGGTTCAGTTTCGTGATTTTTTTTCTCATTTCTCCTCTCACGTGCTTCAAATTTCACTTGCATCATCCAAGATAATACAGATTTATATTGTATTATAAATACAACTCGGGGGTGTAAAGGCGGCCAGGGGCGTGGTGCTGATCACATCACCCCCACCTTCGGTCGTTATCAAGAAAGTGTGGGCCCTAACTCCACACCCCCTATACGCCTTCATGGCGTTCTGCAAAGCACAGGGGAGCACTTTACCTTTTTACGTTTATTTCAGGTCAACAACCTTCTCTTAACTTATATATTGTACTCCTCAATATACATATAATATACATATTTTTATTTTTCAATTGCATTAATTTTGTTTCTCAAATAATGACTTTTTAATTCTGAAAGTGCTTCACTTTTTATCCTAATAATTTCTTGAATTCATATCTTTCATATCATTAGAGTCATTTAACCAGTTTGGTTTGAGCTTGTATTTTTTTTTCTACTACGTTACAATATTCAAATAAAATCAAACCACGGTTTCTTTTGTTTTAGCTTATGGTATCCTCTGATTTCTCTAGCTGCTGATTGTATTACGTCCAAGTACTGTTCGTACAGTTAAATTACTGTAAAATTTCTTACGAAGTAAGTAAGTGTAACTTTGAAAATGAGAAACTGTTTTTCAAAATATATCTAATTGAGTTACGTTTCCAAATTAGTGACTGAAATTGACGTACCAATTCAAATTATTAACAAACAAGAGAGTTACTTTTTTCAACTGAATAGTTATAACCGAATTATTTGTCCAAACAGGTAACTGTAACTAAATTACGTTTTCAAATTATACATTACTGATTGTAATTAAGTTATTTACAAATGAGTTACTTGATTGAGTTACCTTTTCCAATGAGTAGCTGTGGCTGGATTACTTTTCAAATAAGTAACTGTAAATTGAATTACTTTTTCCAAATTACTTACTGTAATTGAGTTACTTTCAAAAATGATTGAATTACTTTACCGAACGAGTAACTTTAACCAAGTTACTTAACTCACCTAATTGTTCAAGGTCACCTGTTGTACAGAATATAATGTTGAACGCTGGGAAATGTCTTGAAGACTGAAGTCCTGAAGAGGAACGAAATGATCAACCCGAGACGAAAGAAACCGTTTCCGATGACAGAAAAATCGTGTGAATGATGAGAATTCTGGAGTTGTGCGCCAGAAAGAAGTCTCTAATTCCATGTGTCGAAGGGTGTACTAATTGCAACAGCTCCCAACACGTGAATTACCCGAGGCTTCTGGATGGCTGCTGTCACGTGGCTGTTGAACCTTGATTGCACACCGTTAAGCTCTGTTTGCCCAAGCGTGAATAACAGTTTTAAGCAACCCAATCCATCAAAAGGCTGCTCTGTACCCAACGGAAGCACAGTGTAACCAAAACCTATTTTCTACGTCGCACGAATTGTAAGCAACACTGATGCATGTAGTATCAACACGCGTATGAAGTTGTGGGAGGGGACTTTCTGAACCAAGACGCATGGCATGCATATCTTATAAATTCAACTTCCACTTTTAAGATTTTCGACACGTGTAAACGTAGAAGTAAAAATGAACACCATGTGGACATTTTACCACGTGCATTTCAATAATTAATAAAGATTTGTGAAAGAAAAAACACACAGTGGGTTCGATGATCAAATATTATAATAAAAGTTTACTTACATGCTTGATTTAACATCTCTATGATGTTTTAGCGTTTTTTATTTCTTTCTTTACTTCTATTCATGGTCCTTGTATCAGTGGCGGCGAATAGAGAGGGCAGTTGCCCCCGCACTATGCTAAACCTTGTCTACTAAGGAAAAGTAAACTGTCCTGCCCCTCCTCATCCCCCCAGTTTAGGAACCCAATTTCCGCCACTGCTCTTGCTATATAGAGTCACCTCTTCCGCACATAAAAGACCCGGATTCGATTCCAGGGGTCCCAGTTTGGCACCAAGTACTTGGAAGGCCAGAATCCCATTGGAAGTTAATCGTCTTGAAGAAAACAGGTCAAATAGTTCTCTCCATTTCCCTACCACAATGGCATTTGGAATGCTATTTCAGTAGCTGACCCCTCCCCCCCTTTCCCCACACACTGTAAAGCCTTCCTTGCTGCGCCAATGACTATATCGTACATGTTAATGTATGTACAGCCACGGGCAATAAAAATGGGACACCACAGATCCTGAAATATTGTTTTCCCTGCAATGCCTTATGTGTTATGTCTGTTGCCTAACTCTTGTTGTCGATTCTACGGCGATGGGAGAACTTCAATAGCAACATCTCAATAGGAAGTTCTCTTATCACCGCAGAGTCAGGCAACCGCATTGCAGGAAAAACAGTATTTCAGGATCTGGGTGTCCCATTTTTATTGCCCGTGGCTGTACATTCCTATAAAGTGTGCCAGTGTCGGGTTCGAATCCCGGCATGGGCGTGGATGTTTTTGAGTGTCCATTCATCAATTTCATCATGCCATCACTCATCTTCATCATCAAATTAACCAAAAACTGGCACAAAAGCGAAGTAAAATAAAGCAAATCAAAATAAAAAAAATAAAAATAAAGTGTACCACTTTTTTGGCACAGGAGTATACGTATAGCGGTGTGAAACCAGCATATATTCATTTCATATCGCAAGGTAACATAGGATATCCTGTGAGTCGTTATTGCAAATAAAGAAAAAAATTTCCCTTTGCATGTAACGTCGGGCAGTAAGCATAAACGCCGTGAGAGTTTTGTGCGTGTGTGTACCCATCTTTCATGGATATGGATATCTTCAGAGAGACATATATATAATTCGAATCAGGATTTCATACAAGCAGAAAACTTCAGGTTGCCTGGTTGGTTGAACTCGGGTAGAAAAGCCATTGCTTCACAAAGGTCCTCTGAATGAACGGTTCCAAAAGATATTTTTATTTGTCCTTAATGTGGTACGAGAATATCAAAGCCCGATGGATGGCAATGAGGTGGAACGGCGATTCGCGTGGAACGTCTGACTGTGAGGGCGAAGAAAGGCTTTGTCGAACAATTCCAAGAATCGGTGGTCTCTGTGCAACTGTGGGGTCTGTAGCGCACTGCAGAAAATTCTGGCCGTTTTCTCAGTTCTTTCATTTTTGTCTAGTTTTATCTAACAGCTAGTATTAAGTTTTTCCCCAAAGGTAAATGCATTGTTTCGGAATCTGTTTCCTCGAGGTTCAGAACGCGAATATAATGTGCGTGGCATTTCGTACTTACGGGCATTATCTGTGTGCATACACTTGAATGAATGAATGAATGAATGAAGTAAAATCATTGAGTGTCTTAGCACATACAGCCATTTTTGCACCCTTCAATGTATGCTGGGAAATAACCCCTTACATAAAATTCAAGAGATAGAAAAGGATTAAATTAAATCAAGAAGACTTGGATGGGAAGACCATGTGGCCCGAATGGGAGAGCAAAGAAGAGTTTACAGAATTCTTGTTGGGAAACCTGATGGTAAGAAACTTGTAGGAAGGAAAAGGCGAAGATGGAGGGATAATGTTGAGATGGACTTAAAGGAAATCGGTAAGGATGGACAAGGTTGGATTGACCTTGCGCAGGATAGGGACAAATGGAAGGCTTGTGTTGCTGCAGCCATAAACCTTCGGGTTTAAAGACAGTAAAGTAAGTAAGAGTTAAAAAAAGAGGTGTAAAAACCACTTTGGAAAAGATAAAAGTTTAAGGTGGTAACGGATAAATGCAACGCATTAAGAAAGTAAGAATACTCTAGAAACTTCCTCAGACTGTGGAAGTGGCCAGTTCTTCTCAAAAAGCTAAACACATTTGTTAAAACAATGTCGTCACTTCCCAACAGGGATGATAACCAGTTGGAAAGATTACAAGTTTGTTGACATATATCTACCTACACCAGTGTTTCACAACAGCCGGGCCGACCTGGCGTCAATTTAACCGGGCCGCGAGAGCTTCTCCTGAAGTTTGCGACTTGCAGCCCGAGCTGGCAACCTTTCGTGGTTCCCCAGGGACAAGGGAAAATTATTTCTCGACAATTCTGGTGAGAATTCAAAGCATCCGAGAGGGGACTGTCTTCCGAGAAGCCTCAAAATTTGAATTACAACCGTGGGGCCCTTCTCGAATTTAGGACCGGAAGGATGAAGCTACTTGCAGCCTGATCTGGCACCCACTTCGAAAGGTGGTCTTTCGTTCGGATTTCTACAGCGATAACAGAAAATGCTTTCGTGACAGTTGTAGTGAGGGATGAAACGATCTAACCGGAGGGCGTGTTGATTGCAGCCTCCAAATTTAGACGGACACCACGGTCAATTAAGTTTGCTCATCAATTTTCATTAACACATATATTGATGTGGAAATATTCTGATTAATTGGAATTTTTCGGCGTGCGAAATGGTACATGCCGATGAAAATCAGAACTCACCCAATTAATCAGATGATATTGGCCAGTGGAAACTAAAAGATCCCATTAGATCCAGTCGTTGTCAACTAATTTAAACCCAATTTAATATTTGTCAACAATTGAACTAATACTCTCTATGATTATGTCAAAATTAATTTATTAATATACAATTTCAAGGGTACAAATTAATTAACGTATAAAGTATAAAAAATATATAAGGCTATTAACGAGTAAAATTATTAAGATCAGGGCATCAACTTTAAAAAAACGAATTTACCGGGTCCCGGGCTCACGAAGGTTGAGAACCACTGCTCTATACCTTGAACCAAAAGTCACTATTGGAAACTATTTATAGTGCAAGACCGTATTATTATAAAAACCTACGAAAATAACATTGGCAATTTATCAGATTTTGCAAGAATTACAATTTCGTCCTTGCCTAAATTAATGGATAATTTGTGGAGAGAATCTGGCTCCAAAAGTCTGCAGTTTGCAATATTTGGTCATTTTAGTTTTATAACCATTGATGCCCGGCTACCAGACGTTCCGATTTATTTGGGACGGTTCCTTCCTTCTAATCCCTGTCATGATGCAAAAATGTCCGGTGTTTTTGGTTAAATCACATTCAGACATGTTCTTCATTTCAACAATTATTGGTAATACGCATCATTTAATGCATAGATTATATTATTTTCTAAACAAGATTGTTCAGTGGTACTGGTGTAAGAAAATTAAAGGAAATTTGAAAATCATAGTAAATTATGGAAATACAGTACTGTTGGAATACTTCTGAGCAATGTAATATTACTGGAAGCAGAATTATAAAGGGAATTCCTTTTCTTATTTTCAACACTGATCATGGAAAAAATAACAATAGTGTTGATTATCTTCCACCAAAAAGATTACATGGCTTTCATTTTCGTTTTTCTTTTTACCTTTTGCGGCCTACGTTCTCTTTATTAAAAAAAAACATCTTCCTTGGTCCCTTTATTGACAAGAAATCAAAGCATCAAATCCAACAATAAAGAAAATAATAAAGAAATCAATTAAGCAGTAACAAACGCATTGTAAGCGGCATGCCTGTTGAGTTGAAAGGACTTTTCTGCTAGATTTAGACTTTTATTGTGAAGTTTTTTAGAATAGTTTTAACTTTACTGTGTGACAGTGACGACAATATTCAGTGTCAGTGAAATGGGGAAGCCAAGTAAAAGCTGCAGCAAGCTATAGAATAGATTTCATCGAAACGGATGGTAAGATGATTCTCTGTACTTTACCTTTAAAAAGAGGAAATGAAAAAGTACTACAGTTTATTTTTGCACTCCATTACAAATATTTTTTTAAAATAAAAGCACAATATATAACATTCACATAAAAAGTGAAGCATTAAATTTATTGCATTTCTTACTTTGCTTCATATGAGACTTAATGAATCCCTTTTTACATATGAATGGTGTATATTGTCCTTTCATTTAAAATAATATTATTAAAAATAAACTATAGTCCTTTTTCATTTCCTTTTTTTTCGCAATAATTTTCCTTTTTTTGACCTTTTTAGAGTATAATTTTTCCTTTTAAAATCCGGCCTCTAGATATTACAGAATGATTTCTCTTATTATATTTGTTGACACGAGCAAAGCGCGCAGTAATTGTTATTCTTTGGTTGGCTAGAAATCTTTAAATTTTTCAGCGCCATCTCTTGTCGGCGTTTATGAATTGCGAGAAGCAAAATTACCATGCGCGCCATCTCGTATGACAATTTCGAACTTCGTGCTGACTGCTGATTCCTTTCAGAGACATGGGAGGGCGAGCGAGAATGTTGCCAAGCACACACACTTTTCACCAATTTTACTCTGACGTATTTTTTTTAAAAAAAGTATATTTTCCAGATGTTTTAATTAGGATATAATGACGAAACGAAGTATTAAACAAACTTTACAAGGAAATTGGAATCTGAGTGAAACACAACGTCTGTATCTCAATTTTCTTTTACGTCGCTTCACATCCCTCTTAGTCTAATCGTGACGATGAGGAAAAGGAATGTTTTGATGAATTTGAAGAAGGAACACTCACAAAGGAACACACCAGAACTCGAACCTGAGACTGCCGTGAGTCCAGCATTCAACAAACTCTGTCACGAGATGACTAGGAACCTGATACAACTGACCAATAATTTGAAGCGGTTTTTTTTAAAAATAATAATAATAATAATAAGGTCGACAAGGTGCGTTGTATTTTCGTTCTGTTCATCTGTTGTACAACACTTCATCAAATATATAATATATTGTCTCTTCTTAAACAAATCCGTTATAGCACGGGGGAGGGGGGTCAATTTTTGGACTCCCGTCTACGCATATGCATATTATAGTATTTACATTGGATTTTTCACTAGGGGTCCCGTATATTTTACCTGCGGGGGAGGGAAGAGTGTACTACGTTTCTGAGCTGTAGCAAAAAGAATTGGAAGCAACAATTACACAGACCGGAGTTTATCCAGAATTTTCCTTCTTGGGGGTGTAAGTTCCTATTTAGGGAAGATGTCGGCGTAAATGTAAAGCTAAAATGGCCATAAATTGCAGTGGCATTTGTTATTAGGGTAGCAGATCCAGAAAAATGAAGAAAATCAAGTGTGCATAGTTCCTATATGCTATGTTATACTGAAATAGAGAATACTTTACCTGAATATTGTTTCCTTAGCGGCTCCATTCCTACAAGACGACCAAAAGTAAATGTCCTGACGCAGTCGTTCATTTATTTTAACTTAATTCGTCTATTGACAAACGGTTTTAATGCAACAGTGGCGATTGCAGAAACTGAAAATGTTCATAAATCCACCTCGGCAACAAGTAGATCTTTCCGTAGAAAATAGTACACACTACACAGTGCCAACAATATGTTTTTGAAGCTTTCTGTTCCCGCACAACCCGTTTGAAGCTAGTTACCACAATTCAAGAATTAGCTGGAGTTGGTCTACCTTTGGAAATGATTGCCTTTTGTCAAACGTATGAGTTGAGAATGGTTTATTTTGAAGCTCTTCAATTACGTCCACTTCACAGTGCATGCTGCACAATCCACACACACATACGTAGCGCGTGCACATACACAAACTCAAGTTTGGAAGTAACACAGATAGGAGTTATCCAGAATTTATGCCCGGAAAACAACTTTTAACCTTGTAAAACGTTTATTTAAAAAAAACAACTGAACAGCCACGGCCACCGATATAACTAGTGTTGATATAATTGCTGTTGACAGGTCATGTAATAATCTCACAGAGTTTCCGTGGGCTAGTTACAACCAAAGACGGTGGAGAACAAGAAGCTTCAACAAAGAATTTTAACTGCCTAGTAGTTTAGCAGCGGTCCGACAGATGTCTCTATTTTAGCGTTGTTCTTTCATCGTTCAATGATCTTGTGAAGAATGAATTAATGAACCCGTTCAGCCCGGAATGTTGTAAAACACTTATTTTTAACTCTTTTGAACACAGAGCGTTATGAAGCCAGAGGTCCCCGGGTTCGAATCCCGGCCTGGGCAGGCATGGGTGTTCTTTGTGAGTGTCTCTCGTCAGCACATCTTCGCAATTAGCCGAAAGTGGCTGAAAAACAAAGTTAATAAATAAACAAAATCAATCAATCGAACTGTTTTGAAACAGGCTCTAAATCCCCAAAAGATGTAAAATGTAAATTGTAAATCCGTCGTGCCTATACGACGTACGATCAGTTGTCCACTTGCAGTGGATTGACGCTTCGATATATGAGGTATTAGATATTCGAGGTGTCTTGTTCCTTTCATCGTCTTCGGATACTTAGAACTAGGAGTGTGCGGGATCCCGAAGAGTTGGTACGGACAAAAAAAAAAAAAAAAAAAAAAAAATCCCGTCCCGATCCCGACTTCGTGATTTTTCGGGAACCCGAACTGACGGGAAATTCCAAATTGATATTTTCAAAAGTGGTAAATTATCGATGTTTTCTGCATGTAAGTGTCTGGAACTTCTCGGAAACATTTTTCTTAAAATCCAGAAATCCAAAAAACAATCACTCAAGGGAAAATGGCGTGAAGAATGTTTGAACATTTCCCGTCCCGACTTGTTCGGCACGAACGTCGGGATTTAAAAAAATTCTGACCCGCACACCCCAACCATAGAAGTGTCAGTGACTATACGGACATTAGTAATAAGGTGTGTTTTATACGGTGTATATTGGTATACTTGTAGATTTAATTCAGTATGTGTGTGCGGGATCCTGAATAGTCGGGACCGGGATCGGGAAAAAAGTTCCCGTCCCGACTTCGGGAAATGACTTCGCGACTTTTTGGGATCCCGAGCAGTCGGGAAATACCGAATGGTCATTTTAAAAAGTCGTTAATTCTCGACGTTTTCTGCATTGCAAGTGTCTGGAACTTGTCGGAAATTGTTAGTTTTTATTAAAAAACAATCAATGTGAAAATGACGTGTAGAATTCGATATTTACAGAGCTTCGGGAAATTTCGAACATTTTCCTTCCCGAATGTCGGGATTTTAAAAATTTCCCGTCCCGACCAAAAAAGAAATCTATTCCGCACGCTAACGAAAGCCGTTGAGAAATGGAGAAGAAATAACAAGTCGGTCTTATTTCTGTCGTTCTGGGGATAGCGGTATTCAGTGTCCTTAGAGATGAGGCTCTTTGTTGTCAGTTCTTTTTGTACGTTTTCGATATTATTCCAGTCAAATATATTCGAATCCAAAATTAATTGTTTATGTTTCTTGTTAAAACAAAAACTCTCTTCCCGGAAGAGATTGGTGGGGGAAATTTCAGGACAAGATCATTGGTGGGGGAAATTCCCCGTCTTCACTGGATTTCGTACCCTGCGTTTAGAACACTAGTGTTTACACGCCAATTTCTTCAATATAAGAGGCGATATGGTAAAAAAAAATTAAGCGGAGTTTTTTAATTTCCTGCAGTAAACGACAGTTTTCTTCAGTTAATATATATATGGCAAATTTATGTATTCATCCTACTTTTACGTCGCTTTTCCGTCATATTGTTTAATGGTTAGTATGTATCTTCTCTAATGTCACATTTCTTCCCACTTTTGGGTAATCGCGACAATGACAAGGAGCAGTATTCGAAGTCGGGGTGCAGGAGAAACTCCCCCACCCCCACTGCCACCAACCAGCACAATCTAAGTATCACCCAACCTGCCCACAAGACGAGAGGAAACTTTGGTCTGTCCCGTCTCATTTCGAAACATTCTCTTTTCCCGTCTCCTTTTATGAGATGAGACGGGAAATGTCTCGTCTCGTGACCAACACTAACGTTAACAATAGAAGTATCCCCTTAGGCCTACTGTCCCCAAAGGCTCGAGCAACCCCCCCCCCCTTTCCTCCACCAAACAACTTCCACATCAATGAAAGGACATTCACAAAGGAACAGTCATGCCCAGCTCGAGAGTCAAACCTGGAACATGAGTTCCTCAGTTAAATCATGAATTTTGTGTATAATAATTACAACGCCAGTTCATTCGTGGTAATTCTGAATCGGCAGTTTGGTTTGCATATACACGTATAAGCAGGATAATATCCAGTTTTAGAAGGCTTGTAGCGTTGAAACGAGGAGTCAAACAAACAAACAAAAAAATAATTAAGAAAAGTTGTTTTGTCTTTATGATCACTATGCACTGTAAAAGTTTGTACTATAAGCCTTTGCATAAGTTGTCAATTCTATCTTTTTCGAGACTTGAGACAAGAACGAGAATTGCCCTCCGAAACCGAGACGAGACTGTCAACGACGCATTTACAAATAAACACGAGAAGACATTTACAACTCTCAACGAGAACTGCTATGTCTTGTCTCGATAGGATCCCTAGTGATGAGGTTGTGAACCAATTAATTAATGCATTCGGGGAAAGAGATGAGGCAGCTTTTTTCGCAGTACAAAATTCAAAATATATTTCGGTATGTGATATAATGTTAGTAGTTGTATTTACGATATTATAAACTCAAGAAAGTATGAACCCCCCTCAAGCAGAATTGTCTACACTTAAACCTAGCTCAACATGCCCATATGAGCTTTTTGCTCAAGTGTGGAACCCTGTCTAATCCAAGATTTTTGTAAAAATGCCCTCATGGATTCCATGAGAAAGTATGACCCCCCTCAGATTGATGTGCCTACACTTACAAAAGGCACTTCTGTGAGATTGTTGTCCATAAATTTGTCAAAAATATGCCCCTCTTGATATTTTTTTTGGCCACACTTAAAACTAGGCCAAAAATACTCATATGAGCTACCCACACCCACCCACTCATATTTACTTCCGGTCTATTTCCGGTTATACAGTATAAATTAGAATAAACAAAATTCAACAAGACAGGACAAGAATAGACAAAATTCAACAAATCAGGACCAGTCCAAACAAAATTCAACAAGACAGGACAAGAATAAACAAAATTCAACAAGACAGGACAAGAATAAACAAAATTCAACAAGACAGGACACAATATTACAGGTTAGGACCAGTCCAAACAAAATTCAACAAGACAGGACAAGAATAGACAAGATTCAACAAGACAGGACACAATATTACAGGTTAGAACCAGTCCAAACAAAATTCAACAAGACAGGACAAGAATAGACAAGATTCAACAAGACAGAACAAGAATAGACAAGATTCAACAAGACAGGACAAGAATAGACAAAATTCAACAAGACAGGACACAATATTACAGGTTAGGACCAGTCCAAACAAAATTCAACAAGACAGGACAAGAATAGACAAGATTCAACAAGACAGGACACAATATTACAGGTTAGGACCAGTCCAAACAAAATTCAACAAGACAGGACACAATATTACAGGTTAGGACCAGTCTAAACAAAATTCAACAAGACAGGACACAATATTACAGGTTAGGACCAGTCCAAACAAAATTCAACAAGACAGGACAAGAATAGACAAAATTCAACAAGACAGGACACAATATTACAGGTTAGAACCAGTCCAAACAAAATTCAACAAGACAGGACACAATATTACAGGCTAGGACCAGTCCAAACAAAATTCAACAAGACAGGACAAGAATAGACAAGATTCAACAAGACAGGACAATAATAAACAAAATTCAACAAGACAGGACACAATATTACAGGTTAGAACCAGTCCAAACAAAATTCAACAAGACAGGACAAGAATAAACAAGATTGGACAATTAATAAACAGAAATTTTGAAAGCAAGGTTTTGATTGGTCCGACAAAACTATATAAGCCAGGGCACAGTGCAGATTCTTCACCATTGCTGGATCGGCAGTGGAACCCACAAGTGGGGGGCAGAACCTGAACAGGCTCCACCAAAGTATAGGAGAATTGAAGCATATAATTTGGCGGAATAACCCAAGTAAGGTCATAGAGAAACTGATATTTTTTATTAAGCATAGAATTTTGATCATAGAAACAATATACACTGATGCAGTAAAAGCCAATTTTTGGCAGGGGGGTCAAAGTGGTTCCTAAATACAAAATCTCAAGAACTAATTGACATAGAGCTATGCAGTTTTTTTGTCTGCACTGAACCCAACTGATTAAGCATAGAATTTAGATTTGAATCCCAAGAAATTTTATATAAATACCAAAGCCAAAAATATTAACACATATACACACACACACACACACACACACAAAGCACAGTGCTGAACCCAACTGATATTTTTATCCAGTATAGAATTTTGATTTGAATCCCAAGATTTTGTATATAATAAACAACAACAAAAATGCCAAGTCAAAAATATTGTAATCAATGCAAAAAGAATATATCTAGCCCCAATTGGGCCAAGCACCAAAAGATTTGTGACCCAGACAAATACAGAACTCCCACAAAAATATGCCCCAAATGCAATAGAAAATATAACATGCAATACTTCACATATACACATAAAAATACTTGTTCTGCACAGTCATCAACATTGCCCCCACAAGCATCTACATCTGGTCTGAAAAGGAAGCATGAAGCACCTGTTAATGCTGGACCTGCAAAGCAGCTATGTTTTGCACCTATCCATAGCAGTTTTAATGCTCAACTTAGGGATTATCGGTTTGTATCAGAGCCAAGATGTGGCATTAAGAATTTTTTGAACAGTGTAAATCCTGATCTGCAGGCAATTCTAAATACACAAAATGGCTCTTATAAGCTGTCCCTCAAATTGTATACTCAATATAAGAAACCAAATGGCACAAAATTTACACAGCCCCACATAACAGAAACTGTACCGGTATATTCAAATACAAATTCAGACAAAATAATAAGCAGATTGATAGATCAATTAAATATTAAACACTCTGAATTTGCAGCAAAAGAGTCTGGATGGAGCCTATGCGGCTCTCCACACAAGTTATATGTTAATATTTCTGAATTCAGCCCATTACAAGGATCTACATATCTGCCATTACCTGATAATATTAAAAACAGAAGAGCCGTGGTTAATATAGAAAATACCGACCAGAAATGCTTTTTGTGGTGTATATTAGCTGCTTTGTTTCCAGTTTTAAGGAATCCTCAGAGAATAAATTATTACAAACAACATGAACATATTTTTGACGATGCAATGAAGGGTTTAGAATATCCAATGTCTGTTCAGAATATTGATAAATTTGAAAAAAAGGCCCGGAATATCAATGGCAAACAATTATCTATTAATGTATTTATTTGCTCCACTGGCCGTGGCAATTGCTTGATAGAACCTCTCAGAATCAGTACAATTGATGATGATTCTGCTGTTCCGATTGATCTGCTCTTAATTGAAGAGGATGGCACATATCATTACACTCTGATACATAATCTTGAAGCTTTAGTCAGAACACAACTAGACAAATCTAATAGAATATTTAAGTTGTGCAGAAGATGTTTAAGTGTATTTGATGGTCAAAAAATGGTGAAGAGGGTTCCTGAAGAGAATGCAGAAATTGCCAAAAACAAGTTAATTGAGCATCTGAAATACTGTGGCAACTATAAACCTGTTCATATGGTGATGCCAATGCCAAGTGAAAATTGCAAATTCAAAAAGTTTGAAGCCTTGTTGGAACACCCAGCATATATTGTCTGTGATTTTGAATCAACTCTCAAACATCTTGCATTTTGCAATCCAGATCCTGAAGAATCTTCAATTACACCATACCAGCTACATGAACCTTCCAGCTTTTATTATGTGGTTGTACAGGATGGTGTTGTTAGTAAAGAATATTCATACATGGGGCCAGATGCCATCAAAATATTTGCACATAAAATAGAAAATGAGTGCCGTGACATAGCATCTAATATATTATTAAAATCAAAACCCATGTTGCCTTTAACAGAGAAACAGATTGAAGATTTCAACAATGCAGAAAAATGCCCGGTATGTGGTTCTGAATTTTCAGATACAAATATCAAGGTGAAACACCATTCTCATACAGATGGTAAATTCAAAATGGCCCTGTGTAATAGCTCTAATATTAAGATCAAGAGACCAAAATTTGTCCCCATATTTTGCCATGGAGCATCCAATTATGATTTCCATCATTTGATCAGATATGAGGGGTTTGACAAGCAGAATTTAAATATTTTAGCTGAAAATGATGAAAAATATATATCTATAAGCAAAATAATTAAAGTTAATGGTGTTCCTATTCACATAAGATTTCTTGATTCTTACAGAATTTTATCTGCTAGCCTGGCCACACTGGCCACTCAATTATCTGATGATCAATTCAAAATCACACGTGCATTGTTTCCAAATCAGGACCTGAAATTAATTAGGCGGAAGGGTGTATATCCATATGATTATGTTACAGATTTTTCTAAATTTGATGAGTGTTCCCTGCCACCACAAGAAGAGTTTTACAGCAAAATCAGAGGATCTGGAATCACTGATGATGATTACCACCATGCCCAATTGATGTGGAACAATTTAAAATGCCAGACATTTGGTGATTATCACATGGCATATTTAAAACTTGATGTAACCCTCTTAGCTGATATATTGCAGGCATTCAGAAAATCTTCGATGCAAAATTATAAATTGGACCCAGTGTATTTTTACAGTGCCCCGGGCCTAGCATGGGATGCAATGTTTTTAAACACCAAAAAGCAATTGGATCTGATCCAAGATCAAGATATGTATCTGTTTATGGAGGAATGTATAAGAGGAGGCATGGTGCAATGTTCTCAGAGATATGCCAGAGCAAATAACATATATATGCATGATTATAATCCAGAATTGCCATCAAATTATATATTGTATGTAGATGCAAATAGCCTCTATGGTCATGCCATGATGCAAAAACTGCCATATGCAGGGCTTGAATGGGTCGAAGATTTCAATATTGAAGATCTTAAGGACTTTGATGATAGTGACTATGGCCTCTTCTTAGAGGTTGATCTGACAACTCCAGATCATTTACATAAGAAATTTTCTGATCTGCCCCCAATTCCCGAGGTTCAGTGCTCACCTGGCTCTAAACAGAAGAAGCTCATGATGACACTGGATCCAAAACAAGGCTATGTCATATATTACAAAAACCTCCAGTTCCTGATGAAACATGGTGTCCAAGTGACCAAAATTAAAAAAAGTTTTGAGATTCAGGCACTCAAGATGGTTGAAACCATACATTGATACAAACACAGAGCTTCGAACATCTGCAAAGAGCCAATTTGATAAGGCCTTGTTTAAATTGATGGTCAATTCTGTGTATGGCAAAACAATTGAAAATGTCAGAAAACATACCGATGTTAAAATAATTACTGACCCCAGCCTGAGCAAAAAATTGGTTGCAAAGCCTAATTTCAATTACAGAAGAATTTATGATGAAAATATGGCACTTTTCAACATGAAAAAAACAAAGATTAAGTTTGATAAACCTATTTATGTAGGGGCTGGGATATTGGAATTGGCCAAATTACATATGTTAATATTGTATTATGATGTGCTGAAACCTTTTTATGGTGATAATATAAAACTGATGTACATGGACACGGATAGTTTTGTTCTTGATATTAAAACAGAAGATGTTTATAAAGATATGACCCAGCCTGAATTGTTTAAATATTTTGATACTAGTGAATTGCCAGGCCATTTGAATATTCAACCCCACAACAAAAAGGTGCCCGGCAAGTTAAAAGATGAGACACTTGGTGATGTTATTGTGGAATTTGCTGGGTTAAGTGCCAAGATGTACAGTTTTAAAACATGTAGTGGTGTTGCTGCTAAAAAAGCCAAGGGTATTGGCAAAGTAGCTGTGGAAAAAGAGCTCCAATTTGAAGATTATAAAAATTGCCTCAAATCCCAGAATTTAATCAGAACATCAGAATCCAGAATTCAGAGTGTGGATCACTTATTAACTTCAAATATTGTAAGAAAAGTGGCTCTGGACCCACATGATGATAAGAGATGCATTTTATCATGTGGCATACATACTTTACCATGGGGTCATTGTGATTTGAAAAATGGCAATCAATGCCCAATTACAGAGCATGATTTGAAATAAATAAACATGCCTATGAACTTATTTGGGTTTAAAAAACAAGGTATTATGGACCTGCCAACACCACAACCCTCTTCTGATATGCTGTCTAAACTGAGTGCTTTGTTAATTATTCATCTGAACAGCATACTTACAGATGTTGATGATGAAACAGGCAAAATATTGTACATATTTAACAATAATTTAAATCATTACCAATTACCTGTAGGTGGGCAATTACAATTTATTACAACTCCTGAGGGTGATTTTAAAATTTCAGTAGGGAGAAATATTTTCAGAATTAAGCACTCAAACATGATTTCTGGCACTGTTTATACTGTTTCTGCTGGTGACTGCTTATATATTGAGGTCCCTGGATCCTATGATAAGCTTATACCCTTTTTTATAGAATTAAGAATCAGATACTCAATAATAAATAACTACTAAACAAAATGCCTAATGATATTTTTGGCCATACAAGACATGAAGATCACAGTGATGAGATTTTGATGCTTGATGTCAGAGTCAAGAAATTAAGAAGTGATTTACAAGCTTTACAAACGACACTCAATGCCAGTCTTCAATTAGAAATTACAAATTTACAATCACAATGCATGGACCCTCTTCTTAAAATTGATTCTGAACTCAAATTGCTGCTTCAGAAATATACTGACCTGGCCACATTGGATAATTTTCAAAGTTTAGAAGAAGCTGTTGCAGCTCTTCAAGCCAAATTTAAGACCCAGGCTAACAACTCTGAGCAATTGAAACAGCAATTAGAAGAGCAGATAAATAATGTCCAGACACAACTCCAAACAATTGTCAAAAGCATAAAATCACAACAAGATTTTGATCTAGTGATTTCTACTCTAAAGGAACAGATTCAGTCACTCCAAATACCTAATCTGGACCCTCTGAACAATGCCATAGCCGAGGTTAAAGAAAAAATTGAGACACTTGAAAATTTTATGAACAATTTGCCATCTTCTATTGCTTTGAATGCAATAACTCGGAGTGTTGCAAATATTAAGCTGCAACTTGAAACATATGAAGATTTTGGAAAAATTCAAAGTTCCATAACACATCTTGAAGGTACAATAGCAGCAGTGCAAAGTGATTTGGCAAATGTACTTGAATCCCAATTGCCTGGGATTGTAGATACCCTTGTCAGTGTCCAGCAACAAATCACAAAACTTGAAAACCTCAACACTGAATCTGAACTGTCTCATTTTCATCATTTGATAGATGATATCCAAACAAAACTTGAAATTTTACAACAATCCACACCCTCTCAGGCAGATATAGCCCTGCTCCAAAATGCTATGCAAAATGTGGCTGATGCTTCTGAATTACACAATGTGAAATTGGCACTTGAATCTTTGCAAAATACAGTATCAAATCTGCCCACATCACAGGAACTTAAAAATATTAAGAGGGCAGTGAATAGGATATTGAAATCAGAAGATATCAAAAATATCCAAGCAGAGATCAAACAACTCACTCAGACAGTGGCCACTCTTCCAACCAATCAACATATTAATGAACTGCATGCCCTGTTTGAGGATATCAGAAGACAGGTCCATGATCTTACAGCTCAAAATTCAAAATTGGCTGTTGTTGAAAATTTGCAACAAATTGTAGCTAATATCAAGCAACAGCTAGGGACCATGGAATCCAATCAAGCAAATGCTCTGTCTGTTTTTGCCACCCAGCTTCAAGATATTGTGCAACAATACAAGAGACTTGCTGTGGACATAAAAATAAAGCCAGGCCATGATGATGTTGTTAGGACTATCAATGAGCACCTTGAATCTGTAACAAGCAGATTGCTTACAGCAGAAAAAGAAATAACCGGCATAATCGAGAATCCAAAACATTCAGTAATTCTTGAATTGTACAGCATCCCCAACAAAGAATATGATTCTCCATTTACACCAGGTGGCAAAATATATATGCTGTCCCCTGCACAATTTTATTACCAATTTTTTGTTGGGGGCACATTGAGACCAATCAAGATCAAATATTGGCTTCAACCCCAGACACACCACTACCCCACCTTATCAATAACAAATGCTGATAACAAAGTGAAAATCACTAGTGTAGAGTTACAGGATTTTACAGATCCCAATACATTAGAAACAGCCTATGTTGAAGATGATGGCTCTTTGGAATTTAAAATACAAATAGGCGATAAATTATATTTAGAAAATCCTGCAGTATCAGCTGCTGAACACCCCATAGTTGCAATATTCTTGTTTACATATTATGTCTAGAAAGATTATTGTTGATGAATTACACAGACAGGCCAGACATAATTTTAAGAGACTCCCAGTAGTCACAAAGGGCATAGATGATTTATGGCAGAGCGACTTGATTGAAATGGCAAGTGGACAGTTGAAAAACTTAGACAAAATCAACAAGGGCTACAAGTATCTACTCACTGTAATAGATACATTTTCAAAATTTGCCTGGGCCGTGCCACTCAAATCCAAGACTGGTGCATGTGTTACAGAAGCTTTTAGAACAATCATCAATCAGAGTGGAAGATCCCCGCGCTATTTGCAAACAGATAATGGCAAAGAATTTTATAATTCAGTGTTTCAACAATTTATTAAAAGCCAGGCAATACAACATTATTCGAGTTACAGTGATCTCAAGGCCTCAATTGTAGAGAGATTCAACAGAACTTTAAAAAATCTTATGTATAAACAATTTACACTTCAAGGTAATTATAAATGGGTTAATATTCTTCCAGAACTTCTACATAAATATAACAATTCTGTCCATTCCACAATCAACATGAAACCCTCTGAAGTAACTTCATCTGATGAGCAATAATTGATCAGCACTGTTTATTATCCTAAATATCTGCCAACAACAAGAAAGGCCAAATACAGGGTGGGTGATCAAGTAAGAATCAGCAAATATAAGCACTTATTCAAGAGAGGCTTTACAAGAAACTGGAGCACTGAATTATTTACAGTGGCTCAAATTAAACCTGGGACCCTTAACACATATATAATAAAGGATCACCGAGGAGAAATTCTCAAAGGCCGATTCTATGAACAAGAGCTCAGCAAAACTAAACAGCCTGACACATATCTCATAGAAAAAATTATCCGCAGAAAAGGCAACAAGTTACTTGTCAAATGGCTAGGACTCCCAGAACACAGCTGGATCGATGCAAACAAAATAATAATATGAGCACCTGGGATGTTATAAAAAGGCTGCCAGAACCTGAACAACAGAATAAGAGAAATGGCAAATTGCTACCTGATAATATTAGGTGTCTTATTGTTGGGCCATCTGCTTGTGGTAAAACTACACTAATGGTTGATAATTTTTTATTGGCACCCAACTGGTTAGACTGGAAAAACAGGCACTTGTATATCTTCTCTAAGAGCTTGGAACAATTAAAATATCAGCAGCTGATGAAGCTTTATGATGGATTGGATATTGCCACTTTTGAACCAGATGTTAAGCCACTTCATGAATGTCTCGATAATTCTGTTGTTGTGTTTGATGATATTATATTGGATAATCAAAACAAGGTTAGAAACTTCTTTACACAGGGCCGGCACAAAAACATTGATTGCTTCTACCTGGCACAGACTTTTTCAAAAATACCCAAGCAGCTGATCCGAGACAATAGCAATTTTATATGTGTGTTTCATCAAGACCATACCAACCTCAAACACATACATGATGAATATGTAGGTGGGGACCTGAGCTACAATGATTTTTCTAAGTTTTGCAGCAGGTGCTGGAACCAGGACAGTTATGGGTTTGTCACAATTGATATGACAAGAACACCCAACAGTGGCAAATACAGAAATAAAATCAACAATTTTCTAGACATTGAAACATAAATAAATAACCATGAAAAGGCCAATCATTGATGATCTTAAGTTAAGAGATTATCTTGTAAAAAGATTTAAGGGATGGAAATCAGAGAACCGAGGAATTTATGAAAAACACAAACAAACAGAACAGCCCATAATTGATGCTATTAATAATTTAGGTAAGAATATCAAAACTGTTACAGAGCAAAATCAAAATTTGATCACAGAGCTTGTACCTGTAGCTGCAAGAAACATATTAGATTATCCATTCACCCCACTTTCCAGTATTCATACACCTAGTCCTATTGCTCCTAGAAGAATTGAAGCTAGTCAGGATCCTATTGAATTGGGTCTTCTTGCTCAAAAATATTTAACCACACCTAAAGACAATAAAGATGAGGTTTTTGGCTTATATGCTGACACAGAGCTTGATGGTAGCATCATACATAGAATTGGCAATTTCAGAGTAACATTTATGGGAGATGATATAATTGTATATTCAGAATCTCGACTTGGAGAAAAAGGTGCTTTTGTTAAGTACTCCGGAACACCTGGATTATGGGAACTGATGACTAGCAAAAGGCCTGGCAGCTATACAGATCAAGATTATGAGGATTACAAAGAAATATTAATAAAATCAGATGCTCTATACCAGAACAATGATCCCACACAAAAAAGAGTCAAGTCGAGCAGTGGGGCAAAATACAATAATTTAATCAAGCCCATATGGTCACAAATCAAGACTGGCAGTGGAATCAAACAATACAACACCCTGCCTAAAGAATTTGTGTGGGTTGATGATGTCAGGAAACTTGTAGATAGGTTATTGGTGATAGCTGGGGAGGAAAATGCTGGCAACAACAATTTTTACAATGAAAAGGTTGGAATTATGGACATGATAAGCACAAAATTGTCTAATTTTATAGTGAATGACACTAAGGGGATTGGATATCTTATAAAAATTATTAATACTCTACCCCCCCAAATTTTGGAATATTTCTGAGGGTCGGGGCCTTGTTAATGACATTATAAACAAGCTGCCATTTGAACTGCATATTCCAGGCTATCAGTATTGTGGTCCCGGTACAAAACTAGATCATAGATTAAATAGAGGTGATCCTGGTGTTAATCCCCTAGATGCTGCTTGTAGAGACCATGATATTGCATACAACACACATTCTGATCTTGACAAGAGACATGTTGCAGACAAGAAATTAGAAGAGGCTGCATTTGGCAGATTTGTAAGCAAAGATGCATCTTTGAGTGAAAAAATAGCAGCATTGGGAACCACCATAGCTATGAGCACCAAACAAAAATTGGGGTGGGGGTTGTAAATATGTATATAATAAACCTACAATGAGGGCCAAGGGTGTTATGTATCAAATACCTTATGCAGGTCTCAAATCTCTTGGGCCTATTGACAGCCTTTTAACTAAAAAGCAGCGCAAGAAAAAAAGCTCTTGTATTGCCAAGGGCCATGGTATGAAATTGTTGCTTAGTACCCCCCAATTAAAAAAATTACAGCAATCAAGAAAAAAATCACATGTGGGGGGATTCATATTTACTATCCCTGCTATCTTAGCTGCTCTCGGGGCTGTTGGGAGCTTGGCGGGGGGATCAGCTGCCATAGCAAAAACAGTAATAGATGCCAAAAAGAATAGGGCAGAATTAGATGAGCAGAGGCGCCATAACCTGGCCATGGAGAAACAAGGCAAAGGTGTTAAGAGAGCCATGAATAAGTTTAAAAAAACAAGAGCCGCTTACAAACCAAGATATTGAAGCTTTAATCAAGCCACTGGGCATCAAAAATTTTAGAGGTGTGTACATGTCTGATTCTTTACCAGAACAACCACTCAACAAAGAGTGTGGCATTGTTAATTTGGATAAGTACAAAAATCAGGGCACTCACTGGATCTGTTATCTTAAATATTTAAAAATGAGGCATTTGTGTTTGATTCATTTGGAGGTGTTCCACCTGAAAATTTAATAAAATATTTAAATTCAGCTAATCTTTATTACAATAATGCCCGTGTTCAAAACTTCAAAGATGTTAATTGCGGACATTTGTGTTTATTTGTTCTTAGATATATGTCTCAAATAAATAAACCATCAATTGAAGATTTTCAAAAAGCCTTGTGGTATTTAAAACATCATGGGGGTATTCCATCTCACCAGCCAAAATTCAATATTGAAACTCAAATTACATGATGACATTGTATATCCCAAAACAATAGCTCTCAGGGCATTTTATGGCATGTACCTGATCCCCAATATTACACACCACAACAACAAAATTGCAGTTGGGGATGAAAAAATTGTCATCACTCCAGGACAGTATAATCTGTCCACTCTAAATGCTCAATTACCCAGAGGTATAGTGTTAAGTCAAAATTCTGTCACTCACAGAGTAGAAATTGTATCTGCTACAGAAACAGTGGATCTGGGTACCATAGGAGAGCTGTTAGGATTTGAGAACAACACAAAACTTGAACCAGGCATCAAACACACTGCTATGAATATACCTAAATTCTTAGCTATAGAGACTCTGAATATTCACTGTAATGTAGCAGAGGGTATGATCACCAAATCAAATGGTATAGGCACTCACAAACAAACAGGCATTATTGCAACATTCAAACCTAATTCTGAATTTATGGAGCCCATCATCTACAATCCATCCCCAACACTATATTTTCCTGTGTGCCATAATAGAATAGATTATATTGAATTGATGGTCACTAATGAAAAAGAAGAATTAGTTGATTTTGCTGGAGCCACAACAACTGCAATCATAGAGATTAATATTTAAATAAAAATACATACAAGAAAAAAATGGAAAATATTGAGAGTTATGAGCTACAATCATTCCCCCCAAACAGGAGGACATTTGCAAATTTAAATCAACCCAACACAGAGATTGAGGTTGATCTTGATGTAGGGGATGGATTTATACACCCCCACAGAGCAGATCTATACATCAAATTTGATGTTGTAAAGCTCGATGGAGCAGATTATCCGGCAAATTCAAATATAAGATTGGTGGATAATTTTGTGCCACATCTATTCTCTGAAATTGAGATCAGAAAGCATGGCGTTGTTATAAACAGAGTGGATTATCCCGACATTACCTCCACAGCTTTGGCCACATTAAAATTATCCAAAACCGAGGCTTCATACTACAAAATAGGTGGATTTGAGGCTGGTGATAAGATATTATCTAAAAACCACACAGTGCTGTTCCCTATGCGCCTGTTGCCAGGATTCTTCTCAGATTACAAAGATATTATGTGGAAGGGTGGTTTAAGAATCACATTTAGAAGAGCTGCAAATGATAACAATGCTTTGATGAGGTACAGTGCAATAAACCCTACAGGAGAAGCTCTGCCTAATACCCTACCTGATGAGGGCAAAGGCATTATTCAGACTATGGAGTTAAGAATCCCTGTTGTTGAGTATGAGGCCAGTTATGCTCTTAAATACAAAGCTGATATAATAAAAAATCCACAGATTTTTCTACAATTTTATACATATCAATGTGTACAGAAGCCCGCATCTGGTTCTTATTATGAATTTGATGCCACAAATTCATTCTCCAGTATACAATATGACATGCCAGATTTTGTAGTGGTATTGTTTCAGACTGGAAGACACAATAATCAGGAAAAAAATTCAAGTAAATTTGATAACTGCAACATCAAGAACATATATCTTAAAAATGGCAGAAATGAGGTATTTCCTAGAGAAAATTATAACTTAGACATGTCCAAGGATGATTTCCTCAAATTATATGAGGCATTTACATCCTTCAAAAGGGTCACTACTGGCAATACTGACATGTATTACACACCAGATGAATTCAAAACACAGAGACCCATGTTTGTAATTAACACTTCAAGAAGAAAACAGGTTGTGGTGAATGACAGAACAAATATTAAAATTATCTGTGAATTCCATGAGGCATTACCTGATGACACCATATGTAGTGTTATTCTCATAGGAGAAAAATCATATGTTTATGATGTAAGAAATGAGAGAGTCACGGAGCAATTCTAGAGGGTCTCTGCATATTACATTGTTTTAATATTAGATAAACAAATTGAAGCTGGTATCCAATTGAACTTAAACCAGAAGTAAATATGTGTGTATGTGTGTGTGTATATGTATGTATGTGTGTGTGTCTTGGCCTAGTTTTAAGTGTGGCCAAAAAAAATATCAAGAGGGGCATATTTTTGACAAATTTATGGACAACAATCTCACAGAAGTGCCTTTTGTAAGTGTAGGCACATCAATCTGAGGGGGGTCATACTTTCTCATGGAATCCATGAGGGCATTTTTACAAAAATCTTGGATTAGACAGGGTTCCACACTTGAGCAAAAAGCTCATATGGGCATGTTGAGCTTGTTTTAAGTGTAGCCAAATCTGCTTGAGGGGGGTTCATACTTTCTTGAGTTTATAATATCGTAAATACAACTACTAATGTTATATACATTATTTTTGTAAATCATGATGTACTACTAAGTAAATTGGGCACTTTCAACTTTTCCCTTCCCCTCAGGAAACTTATGGCGTCATATTTAATGAATAGAAAACAATATGTTTCGTATAAAGGCCACACATCCAGCAAATTTCTAGTACGTTCTGGAGTACCTCAAGGGTCCAACATAGGACCTCTTCTCTTTCTTCTATTAATCAACGACTTACCAGAACATTTGATTAATTCTAGAAAACTTTTATTTGCAGACGACCTGAAATTCTTTCAAAGAATAAAAAATATTGAAGACTGTGTGTGTCTACAACAAGACATAAATAGGTTGAGTGCGTTGTCCTTGCGCGATGGTCTTTCTCTTAATGCAGCAAAATGCTATTCCGTTACTTATTCTAAACAAAGAACGATCTTTAATTTTCAATATAAACTTAATAATACCAATCTGAAAAAATCTGAAACAGCAAAGGACCTAGGAATATATTTTGACTCTAAGCTAACTTTCACTCACCATATTAACAAAGTAATAGGCAACGCTAACAAACTTATCGGGTTCATTATTAGAATGGGCAGAGACTTTCGAGATACCCAAACACTTAAGGTATTATATTACTCATTAGTGCGTTCAAAACTTGAATTCGGGTCTGTTGTATGGAACACTGACAGTATAGTACAGACTACAAAAATAGAGGGAGTACAATCAAAAATGTTACGTTATATGAAGTATAAACTTGAAGGTACTTATCCCAATGTTTATGTTCATAAGGAAGTTCATAAACAGAATATTCGATGATTTTTATCTGATAACTAACTTTGGACAAAAACTGGTTCATAACGTTCCCATAAGTGTTCTGGTGTTCTTCCCTATTGAAAAAACTCTGTAAAAAGTACCTTCTTCCATAAGCAAGGATGAAAAAAACTGTTTATTTAACAAATCCAAGTAGCCCTAAGCATTTAAGGTTCCGTTGATGGAAAATTGACTAACCAATCGTGTTCCACACAGCACGCCACACCATTAACTTACCAACACTAACCATTCAGCTTTGATCTGTCAAAAATGGGTTATCAGATAAAAAGCATCGAATATTCTGTTTATAAACTTCCTTCTGAACATAAACATTAGCCTTGTCACTGTGAAGGACTTTTAATTCAATGGAAGCGTCACACTGTAAATTGTTCGCGACAACCATTCATAATGCACAGCTCTTCATGGATGTATCCGATTAAAATAATGTGCAATGGCATGTGAACGTCTCTCCATATACGTCACTTTGATCTCGATGCATTACCGATGCGCTAAACAAATTTGAAGGCATTTTTCTAACACCTCGAAAAGGAGCAAATTGGTACAAGAATTCAGTCATAACTTTTTACTGGTTAAAGATACGTCGAAAAAACCTTCACCATTGCATTTCTCGTAAAATTCTAGCCCATTTTGATATGTCGCACGATCCCCTTCTAATTTAAAATTCTGAAATTGAATTCAAGATGGCGGACATCAAGATGGCCGCCGACCGTGTGGGTGGCGTCAATGTGGTTCCCCCTTGGCCAGATAACGATTGGTCATCGCCAATTTCAAATTCCATGCCGCAGTGGCCTTGTACTGAGGGTGTTAAGTGACTTATTGAGCCACCCTGTACAATGCCTTAGAAAAGCGTAACAAAAATATTGATTTGTTCTCTATGCCATATATACAATTTAAAAACTGTGTAATAAAAACAATATCAAATAGCGGTCACTGAAGCATGTATGAAAACATGTATCTCTGAACTCTCTAACTGGGCGCCACCCTGTTGAGTTCATTATTGTAAATAAATAAATAAATAAATTTAGCTTTGAAATGTACTGTGCAACTGATGTAATGTTCTCAGTGTATTTTTTCTTATCTGCACAAAAATATTTTATCATAATTTGCGTAGTTACAGAAATGAAACACAGACTGAAATTGCTTTATGGAAAAGAAAGTAAAAATAGGCGTTATAAGTAAAGTGAAGAATGTGAAAATTCTTATTTTGCACTACATGGTTTATGGTAAATTTCGATAAATATAAGTTTAAAATATATTTTTGAAAACTTAGTCAGTAACCAATTTTACAAGCAATAGTTTTCTCGTGACTTGATGAAAACACGCACGCAGCAGGGATTTTTAATAGAAGAATGACCATTATAATGCATAGCTTTCCCTTCCATTATCGTTCCTTCTTCCATTATTTTACTCTACACAGATTTGCAAAACTGCTGTACACGTTGCTTCTCCGTGGGCTACCCCAAGTGAACTGGACACTCGAAGCAGACTACAAACGAGCTCTCTCTGAGTAGTGACGTATTAACATGGCGGGGCGTGTTTTTCAGCGCAACGTTAGCGTCGCAACTTTGGAAGTCTGGCCAGTCTGAGAAAAATTGCAGGGGTCATTTTCTCAGGGTGTAGTTTTTAAAATTGCTTTTAAAAAAAATTGAGTGGAAATGTCCATTGTATTTTCTGCAAATATGCTGTATAAACAAACAAACTGCTGAAAAGTGAGGTGAGCGTACCTTACCTGTGCGTACACCGAGGGGGTTCATACCTGCAGTTGGGAACATTCAAATGGAAAGTAATTTCTTCCAGTTTCCGAAAGCGACATGGCTTTCATTGTTCGGTATAAGCCAACTTCGAGGAACAGATTTCTCCCAGATGTCAGAAAAATCTGCAGGTCCAGTAGTAGCGATCAGGTATTCGTTTACAGAATTGCTTGTGCTGTTTGTCTTGAATATTAAAGCGATTAATTTTAGGTCGTATTACGTTTATTCGGTGTCTGTACCATGAATAAGCGTGCCAAAGGTAAACATTCTTGTGCTGTTGCAGAGTGTACCAATTGGGGCTTTAAGGAATCTGGCACCACATCTATTTCCATTTTGAGGGCCTCCCCGATGGCGTAGTGGTGGCGTCATCGCCTTATAATCGAAGGATTCCGGTTCGGTACCCGGTGGAGGCACGTAGTGGTTCGGATATGGAAAAAGTGATTCAATTTGAGATTGTGTTTGCATCCTTCCATGGGTCAACTGTTTCCAAGCAACAAAAAGTTATGGACACTCTAAAGACAGTACTTCAGTCAAAATTTCCTGAAGTTAACGAAAAGATTATTTCCCTGTATGTCAGAACAAGAACTTTTATTAGAATTCGACATTTGAATAAACTAATGAAACTCAAGTCCATGGGAGCAAGTGCAGCGAGAAAAAGACGACAGTGGGATCGTCTTCAAAATCATAAGTCTCCAGGAAGGGTAAGTTCTAATGAATTTTTATTCGTACCAATATTTATTTCCGCTTCGGCCTCCACCGTATAGTGATTAACAAATGACATTGCTAAACCAAGACAGAGGTCAGGCCTATTGTTCATGTATTTGTTATTTGACGTCGCTTTTTTACCACTTTTGGTTAATCGCGGCGATGAGTGTTGATCACATAAAATTGATGAAAGGGCAGGCACAAAGAACATCAATGCCCACGACGTGACTCCAAGTCGGGAACTTCAGTGATGGGATTCAAAGTCGAACACGCGGTTGACCAGATTCGCCATCGAGCTGGCACGAGTTTTCTTGAATTTATTAAGGGATTACGCTTTCCCACGACATTGCATTTTATCCATTTATTATTTATTCATTAAGTTCTAAAAAACATATTTTGATATTACGGTTTTTTAAACACAAATCAGTTTAGGTAGAATATTTCTGCAATTTTACCATAGTGTAACTTTAATGTAAGCGAAAGCATGTGTGCATCACTAGTTAAAGATTTTCACATGTACAAAAAAAAAATATATCCAAAACCCATTTCCACCTCACTCAAGGATTATTTCATTCAATTCAAATTGTACGCGGGTTCAGTGCCATGAATCTAACCTTTACTGAACAGAATGAGATTGGTTCACAGAATGTATCGCCGAAAATCAATTTCGCTGACATCCCGTTGTCGCTGTTCTATTTTCATTAGATACGAGCTCCAATTACCATTTTAATCCTTAGTTTTAAAAGTTATTCAAACACAAAAATAGTTATTGGGGGTCATTTTAAAGTTGTTTTTTTTACTTCATTACTGTCTTCATTTGATTTTTTGATTTTCTAAGAATTTCGGCGGGCTGCAGCCCCTTAAGCCCCCCTGCGTACGCCAGTGCTTGCCACACTCATCTAGCCTACGCTCCCATCAAATTTATCATTTCATCATTCATTTTTATTGTTGCGGTTACCCTAAACACGTAGAAAAGCGACGTCATATAACAACAGCGACAGCAACATCCTATGTATACTAGATATATAAATGATAATGAACAAATTATTAATAACAAACATCTGTGAAAATTTGAAGGTATGAAGGATAATAAGTATTGGTGTGGTAGCGAAATATCTAATACGTAAAATTGTATTTATTTACCCATACGCAACTTCAGATTTCAATGTAGCGGCGATATAAGAGGACAGTCGTGATTACTTTTTGTTTGATTTGTATAACGCCATTTATTGTAATTGCGTGCTGTAAACTTCTTCATATTATTGCCTAGGTCTTATTCCTTGCGTTTTGCTTATTATTCTGCTGCAAATAGTTAATAGAACCAAGATATGGACAATTAAAAATGAAAATATTTCCCGTAAGCTTCCATTGCTACGCGAGCCTCGCCCCTTGACAGATCCCCTTGGTCACGTCAGAGTTCGTCGCGGTTTCTGGCCAATGGGAGAGCTCCGTGTCTCGGAATGCTCTTCCTAAAATACTTCTATATTCCTTGACTGAAAAAGGGTTGGCAACACTTAGGGTCTTCTACAAGTGCAAGTCCTTAACCACAGAAAAATTCAATTTGTTGTGTTTTATTTACCAAAACGAAGGTTTGTATGTAGTAAACCACAGATTGCAGCGCAGGTAAGCATGTAAATATCGAAGCAATCAATTATTCACTTAAGATCTGCATTTTTTTAAAAAAAAGATAACAGAGTAATTGCTCATCCTGCCGGTGAGATGAACAAACTCACTGTCGCATTCTATTGGAATGTAATATTTTACTTCTTTCATGACAAAGAGTTCAAACCACTGCAGTTTAAAGTCAGCACATATGATTTCCTATTGCATTGTGAATTATTTACAAATATTTAACACATCCCGCACGCTCGAAATCGTTATAAACTCCGAAACAACTACACGTATTTTCGTCAAAAACAAAAATTTAATTTGAAATGTGAACCAGAACCACATTTTAAGGCCGACTATAATCACCCTGACTAGAGTCTAGTTTACGTCCTTCTTGCCCACTCCTTCTTGCCCTAATAAAATAAGCTTTCCAACGATATATGACACGTATTCCTTAAGAGAAGGACGTAAACTAGACTCTTACCATCACCCTCTCTAGAGGGATGTGTATTTATTATAACAGCAGCCAGCGATGAGTAAAGCAACTTTGAGATCTATGCTACAGTACCAAACCTGACCTGCCTATGCATCTAAAAGCAGAAAGAAATATGTCAATAGGTTAGATTTAGTGCTCTTAGAGTAGCTTGCTCAGCAGACAATGAACGCCATAACATCAATGCTTACAATGTATTTCCTAAGTTGCTATAGCTGCTGCCAACTGCTCGTACCTATTGGGTAACATTATCGTATGAGGGAAATGGATTCCTTCAAATTTACAGGAGAAAGTACGGTAACATTATCGTATGAGGGAAACGGATTCCTTCAAATTTACAGGAGAAAGTACTTACGGAAATCATTTTCTTTAGCGTTGTGGAAGTTCCTGAATGTAGATTTGATCCATTTTAATGTGAATGCTTGTTGTTTTCTGTCGGACACGCTGTTTCTGCTCCTGCCATTTGCTTTCTGCACGAGTGCAATGCTCGTGTGTTAAGATGATGCAACCCCGTAGCCAGTGTTTCAGCCTCGCCGTGTTTTCACTAGAACATGACGTGTCGAGTATTTTTTTTTTTAACTATGCTTGCCTAACCTAACCTTATGGAAAATGGTTTTTGGGGCTAACGTGAATGGTTTTTGGGGCTAACGCCAATGGTTTGTGGGGCTAACGTCAATGGTTTGTGAGGCTAACGTCAATGGTTTGCGACGTATTAGCATAATTTCAAATTCCGGGCACGAAAGTAGATATTTTCCAGTGAACGAGGTTGCAACACTGCATAAATCGACAAAACACTCAGAACGCCCCCTAAACCAGTAATTTTCTTCAAATAGACATTATCTTGGTTAGAAATGCATTATTTCACCTTAAGAAATGTTCCACATTCGAAAATAACACGTTAGCAATGTAAAGAAGTCCGAAATATATGATTCGTAGGTGTTTCCATCATACAATAATAGTACCTCTATTTCTTCTATTTACGAGTATTTACTGTTAGTTGTTGTTTCGAATCACTAACACATTATGGCCGTGATAGCGTACTGGTTTAGGGGGCGTTCTGAGTGTTTTGTCGATTTATGCAGTGTTGCAACCTCGTTCACCGGAAAATATTTACTTTCGTGCCCGGATTTGAAATTATGCAAATACGTCGCAAACCATTGACGTTAGCCCCACAAACCATTGGCGTTAGCCCCAAAAAACATTCACGTTAGTCCCAAAATCCATTCACGTTAGCCCCAAAAACCATTTTCCATAAGGTTAGGTTAAGTTAGGTTAGGCAAGCATAGTTAAAAAAAAAAAAATACTCAACACGTCATGTTCTAGTGAAAACACGGCGAGGCTGAAACACTGGCTACGGGGTTGCATCATCTTAACACACGGAACATTGCACTCATGCAGAAAGCAAATGGCAGGAGTAGAAACAGCGTGTCCGACAGAGATTTTCGCAGAAAACAACAAGCATTCACATTAAAATAGATCAAATCTACATTCAGGAACTTCCACAACGCTAAAGAAAATGATTTCCGTAAGTACTTTCGGTACTATTATCGTATGAGGGAAACACCTACGAATCATATATTTCAGACTTCTTTACATTGCTAACGTGTTATTTTCGAATGTGGAACATTTCTTAACGTGAAATAATGCATTTCTAACTAAGATAATGTCTATTTGAAGGAATCCGTTTCCCTCATACGATAATGTTACCGAATATTGTAAGAATAATCTTTTATGATTTACGTTGTATTATGTTTTGGTAACATTATAGTATAGGGGTGACGGATTTCTTAAATTTACAGGAGAAAGTACTTACGGAAATCATTTTCTGTAGCGTTGTGCAAAGTACAAAACTGAAGAAGACCTTGCTAGAAGGTTGAAACGTTACGTTTAGTTTATGTTTTTAATAAAATAAATTACTGCCTTGGTCAGCATATTTCGTTTTTCATAATCATGGAAACAAGGCTTAATGGTGTTGTATTTTTAAGAAAAGAAGTGAGTTGTTAGCTTTAACCTAATTGAATATTAAATGTTAGGAATAACTAATATTATTTCGGGCACAAAAGTGGCGAGACTAGGAGATTAAGCTGTTTCCAGCAGCATTTTTTATTTAATATTATTAAGTGCTGGCCTCTCCGATGGCGCAGTGGTAGCATCGTCGCCTTGTAATCAAGGGGTCCTGGGTTCGATTCCCCGGTGGAGCCACATAGTGGTTCGGATCCCACTTTAAACTGTAGGTCCAGTCCCGATTAGCCTTACTGTGCATAAAGTGGACTTAAAACAACAAATCAATCCAATCCAATTATTAAGTGCTATTACATTTCACATATTGCCATTGTTTTGTGAGTTAAATTACTCACACTAACCATAATGCATAACATGAAAAAATAAAGATGAGTATTATTGTCGTAGAGAGCAGTTAACATTTCTACCACACCTACATGCCGTGCAAGTTTCTAACTCATAACTTAACTTCATAACCTAACAAGCATTGCAAAATGAAATATCTTGCCAGGAAATGTGTTTTAAGAAAAAAAATCCCCACAGAGTGACGAATCATGAGACCCAGTGAAAATGGTACAAAAGCTTTTCTTGTAAACACAAATTTATACGTCATATCATGCTACTTTGTTAATTACCGCTTGCGCATTTGCTTGTCATCTGTTTCTAAGGCCTGGATGATCTGTAGCCTACAGGGTGTCATTTGCAAGTGTTTCCTTACGACACTCCAAACTGTCATCAGAGAAATCTGATTTTCCTGATTTGCTCTTCTTATGGACTTCATGAGGCTTCTCACAAATGTGTCTCGAACCTGCTCGACTATCTCGTCAGATACTGGTGGATGTCCAGATTCTTTTTGCCCTGCACAAACAGCCATCCTCTTTGAACTTTTTGTGCCATGTTCACATCTGCATTGCAGTTGGTGCATTTTTTTGGAAAATTCCCTCACAAATGCATGCTCCACAATCTTATTTGACTGTATTTGAGCATACGCTAACATAAAAACAGGCATTTTCTTTCCCAGTGAATGGCATGTATATACTTCTAAAGAGAAAAATATACCACATTACACATTGACTTTTGAGGCGTTTCTACACATACTGTTAAATTTTCAGATCATTTACATGATTGAAGTAAAAGTTTTGGGTGCATCCGCACTTAAGGCAATTTTGCACCCTTCCATGTATATGGGGAAAGATCCCCTTATCTAAAATTCTGACTGAAAAATTAAAATAAGGGGTGTAAAAAGCCCCTTAGGAAAAATTGAAAGTGCAAGGTTGTAAAAAGACCTGCACAAAACAAGCACAACACATTAAAAAGTCTGAGAGTATATGTCATTAAATGAGAATTAATAAAGTTATTAGATTACGAAATGATATCAAATTCATTGACACACCCAGTACTTTCTTTTTTAATTACATGTAGAAAGGAGCCATCAAAATCACAGAAATTCATACTCTTGTGATCATTTATTTTTCAATTTATTTTATGCATGATTAAAGTGGACATTTTTATAGTAATGCAACCTGCCAAGTAACGAAGGTCCGACTTTGTAGTTCTGGATTTTTAAGTTCTTGTTAGTTATATTGACAAAACATGATGTCAGATTACATTTCTTTTTACATTAAATTTACATAAGAAAATAATTAGTAGCTCTCTATTTAGTTACCATATCTTTTGATCTATGCTTATTTCTGAAGCATCTGAAATAGTGCCATTTAATATCTTGTGAAAAATCTTGGAGCACCTATTTCCTTTCAGATATATAAGCTACATCTCACATTGTTTATTTTCAGGGAAAGATGTGAAAGAGCAGAACTTCCAAAGGAAATGGATAACTCAGATCAGGATTGGTGCAACAAGAAATCATCTGACATAGACATTGAAGAGGTACAGATGTATATTTCTACATTGAGATTATTATTATTAGTAGTAGTACCTGTGGTCTAGTAGTTAGCATTACTGTCCACATTTTTAGGAAATATTTTTCGGCCTCCCCGATGGCGCAGTGGTAGCGTCGTCGGCTTGTAATCAACGGGTCCTGGGTTCAATTCCCGGTGGAGGCACATCGAGGGTGTCGGTTGCGATCACGGACCTGCTTATTTTGCAAGTTTTACACGTGAGCGCCAAATTTTAACTGCAGATTCGTGATTAGGATGCCTAATTATTGAGTGTGTGAAATATGAAAGAAATTGGGGAAGTGTCCAGTATTGTAAAATTGCTCCAATTAGTATGTGTATGTGGTAAATAGTTATAGTAACTATCCCTATAGAAAGGCATTCAAGTGACATTAACCATAATTTTGTTTTAAATGTACTCTGAAATATATACGCAAATATAGGTACAAAGGATAATGGCAGCAAAAAGTGCAGTTCGGCACTTTCAGCACATGGTACAGAAAAGTTGATGTCATCTGTTAATGATGCTGAAAGGCATGCAGTAACAATGTGAACTTTTAGTGGTCAAAAATTGTGTTTTGTTGAGTATTGTTGACAATAGATCATAAAAGTATGTAGTAATGAAGTGTTGAAGAAAAGTCAGCCCAATGGGGATATAACTCCCATTAACCCCCTCAGTTGAAAATGATAAAGGTATTGTTTTACTAGAATCAAATAGAGTAACTTAACATAATGTTGTTCTTGTTTCAGCATAAAGTAAAAGTTGAAGAAGCAGACAACTTTGAATTATTTGCTCCTGAAGTTAATATAGAAGAAGCAGGCCCACATAATGGGGACCAGGCAACAGGCAACTTAACACAGTTTGTACAAAAACTTCTCGAGAAGTGAGTTTCCTTAGTTTTGTGTAGTGGAACTTCTAATATAATGAAATGGTTCTCTGTAGTATAGCATGCCTTGATAATATGAATAGTGTTCAGTAGGTAGCCCTTGTAGCTTGAAATAACACAGCTTAGATTTCAAATACTGCATATGTTGTTGCTTTATTACCACTTGGATAAAAGGAAATAACAAGAATATGTAGTTACATTGCATAAGGTCTAATGGTTAGGTTATTCACCTTAAGTGCTTGCATATTAAAAATTTGTTGACTGTATACAATCTAATTGCATGCATAACAATTCCCATGTGTACTCATCTCAGTTGAAGTAGACTCGCCACAATTTCAGACACACACACGAAGAAGGACTTTACATGACGTGGCAATTGGATGACTGAGTTTGAAACCTGAGCTCAAAGCTACGGTTGTAAGCAAAGAAATCTACGCACTCCTAGCCAAAAAAGAGAAAATCCAAAATCAACACACGCACACAAAGGAAATAAAAATTTGTACTAATATCAATGATGTCTTTGTTGGGAACAAATCCATTATGAATCTGCATGTGAACCTTGATTGCATTTTTTCATGTGTATCTGCTTCAGGGTTTTGCAATGGAACTTCAAAATGAGCCTGCAGATAGGGTAGCTTCTATCTTGTCAAAATTCTTTCGGTTGCAAGGTTCCAGATCATGCATTGTGTTTGACCTAAAGCTTGTTTAAGAATTATTTTCAATTGTCCACATTGCTTCGTTGCTATCTTTTTACCATATTACACTCATTAAAGTATTTTGGCTGGAGAAAGTTTCACGTAAACTGAACTCCATTGGCCCCTTCAGGGTTCTTCATTTCTGGTAGCTCCTGAATTGTCCTCAGAATGCCAAGTCAACAGCAGAACTTTGGAGCTCACTAGGGTGATCAACTCTTCTGTATTTCCCGGGATCTCCTGTATTAGAGTTAGTAAAATTAGATTTTTTAATCGTCCTGGCTCACACATATATCATTAACAACCAAGATCATGAAATTTCAACTCGTTCAGAGTTCGGCGAGCCATACAAAACTTCAATTCAACTTCAAGTCTTGCACATTTAACTTTTCGCAGGCAGAAGTGACGTTATATCTTGCAGTAGTTGATTGATGCTTGGTTCTGCAGCAGCAGTGGACAAATACATATGGGTTAGGACTAAGATACTTGCAAATATGTAAATTTATATTCTTTATTGAATTTGAATTTTTTTGGACTTTTTATTTCTCCATATAAACCATATACATTGGTATTTGGAAGGTTCAGTACAGTTCAGATAAAATATATAATTACAAAATTTCTATAATATTCCTTATTAACTAATAGTTTTTGAAATTTGTTTTTGAAACTTGTCATATTTTCTGCTTTTATATCGTTTGGGAATATTTTAATCGCCATCTGTTTGGGTTCTTCTTGAGCTAATGTTAGTCTGGTGAATATGGCTTTAGGAGCTGTTTACTTTGGGTGTTATATGTATGTTCTTGCATATAATGCCATTTCATATCCTATGTACAGTGAAGGGAGGGTTAATATTTTGTATTTCTTAAACAATGTTTTGCACTATTACCTAGTCTTTATTCCTGCTATAATCCCAATGGCTTGCATTTGTTTTCTAAATGCAGAAGCATTGTATTAAATAAAATGTAAATTAATTATTTTGTTTAATATTATCCACTCCATAAACATTTGCTGGAGTGATGCCATGCCACTAGAAATGAGAACATTTTTTCCTCTCGTAAATTCAATGAGAGTTGATTACCCTAGAGCTTACACTCAGGATCAAACCCAGCTACACAGGCACAAGTTTTCATTTGTAATTTAAGTTTACAAGAAACTGTAATACAAGCATCCTGCTAATATGCCTCATATTTATCATTTTAAAATCTCCAACTACCACAGACACTATGGAAAACTGCACAGATAAAAATGTCATAACAGCATTTCATCATACTTGTGTTTTTTTGCACTCATCATACAAATGAAAAGGACATTTAGATAGCACCTTGTGTAACCAAATGTTATCTGACAGTTAAGCTTTGTGAAATATTAAATGGCTTAATTAAATTGGCAGTACGCAGAGGATAATATTAATTATTCTCTTTCTAGTATTAATGCAGGAAATGACAGCACAACATCTAATTATGATATGCGCACATCTGCATCTATCCAGAAGCCATGTATATCTTCTGAAAAACCCAAAGAGATGAAGCTGTACCCTTGTGGCATATGTGGGAAACCATACGTATCCAAGGACAGTCTGAGGGTGCACAAACTTTACCACGAGGAGAAAAAGAATTTAGTCTGTGATGACTGTGGCAAGTGTTTTCATCATGACAGAGACTTAAAAAGACATAAGAAGAGTGTTCATGCAGTGACTAGAGATTTTCATTGTGAAGCCTGCGGAAAGGAATTCAAAACTAAGGATTCTTTGGTTAAACATTGGAGGTTACATGACACTAACCACTCTCTAGTTTGCGAAATATGTGGTGCTGCGTTCAAATATACCGCTTCGCTAAAGTTACATATTGATATACACAATGGTACAAAACGTTACAGTTGCAAGTTTTGTGAGCAACGATTTTCATCAAAAAGCAGACTCAAAGAGCACGTAAACATGCACGTCGGAGTGAAGCCGTTCTCTTGTGAAATTTGTGACCGCTCTTTCACGTATCAGTCATCGTTGAAGCACCACAGGGCAATTCACGATGAACGCCTAAAGCTACATACGTGTGAGTTTTGCGGGAAGTCATATTCGAAGAAGGTTGACTTAAGTATACATCACCGATTGCATACAGGTGAAAAACCTTTCAGTTGCGACACGTGTGGAAGAACATTTTCTAGTACAAGGCTTTTAATAGTGCACAAGAAGGTTCATCTCGGAGAGAGACCTTACGGCTGCGACACGTGCGGTCAGTCGTTTGCTCGGAAAAGAACTTTGGTGGAACACATACGGAGACACACGGGGGAGAGGCCGTACGAGTGTGATATCTGTGGGAAAGGATTTGCACAGCTGACAGCTTACAATGTGCATAAGAGAACTCATACAGGAATCAAACCGTACGCTTGCGGTGTGTGTTCCAAAGTGTACACATCTAGGTCTAGTTTGTTGAATCATGAAAAGACACATTCAGAAAACATGCCTCATCCAGCGCAAGGTATTATCGAGCAATATGCATTCTCCTTATCTAGCCTGTAAGTGTAACGAAAAACGACCCTTGTGAATGTATATCGACAATAAATCTATTGAATGGTTTGTTTGGTGCTTATTTTTTCATTGTTCTTTCTGTTATATACTTGCTACTGCTTTTGGTGTCCTGACATTTCATGATGAAGGTTTTATGCATTGAAAAATGTTGTTAAAGTGATGGAATTATAAATGTAATATTTTTTTCTCAGTCTGCCTCTCCAGATGATTGTTAATTAATATACTTGTATCGTGCACTTGTTATTGACCTTGAGCAAGGTATGACTCCTGTTTACTTGATATTGCAGTAAGGATTTTCTTGTGGGTATGGTTTGTGAAGCTTGTAAAAAATATAAGTCTATTGTTTAAACAAAGATGATAATACCATTAAAGTCTGTGGAAAATATATGTTTTTTTCAAAATTTTGCAGCCTAATATAAAGGTCTGGTAAATAATAGTTCACCCAAGGCCTCACACTGTCCACACAAAGACACCTCCTGAATAGCATCAATTCATCTGTGTCTTAGTTTCATAACAAATAGGGGAATGAACTGGTTAAGGCATTTGCATGTATGGTAATGGTGTACTGCTAATGTTTATATCAGGTTAAAATGTTTGAACTGTATGAAATATAATTGCATGAATTGTACTAACATATGTGGATAACTAACTAAATCTTGCAAAAATTTCTTCCTGTACATTCCTTCACCTTTCGATGTTCTATTCTACACATATTACTATCATTTGTGTAGGCATTGCAAGCACTTATTTAACAATGTAGTAATATTGCTTCAAATTATTGATGGGAATATAATATGTAGCACAGAAATATTGGATTCAAGTATGTGGGAGGGCCTCCCCGATGGCGCAGTGGTTGCGTCATTGCCTTGTAATCAAGGGGTTCCAGGTTTGATACCCGGTGAAGGCACACAGTGGTTCGGATCCCACTTTAAACTGTAGGTCCAGTCCCGATTAGCCTTACTGTGCATAAAAGTGGACTTAAAACACTAAATCAATCCAATCAAGTATGTGGGCTAGTTGTAGTATGCATAAAATCCAATCAGCTGGCCTAAAAAAAATCAGCCATAAAAAAGTAAATCATTGAATCATGAAACTTGCACACTGAATTTTAATACTCAAATTTATCCTGTTCGCACAGTGTCACTTTTTCTTTTAAGGTACCAAAAATTTGTTTCTGTTTTTGTTTTAGTGTTGAATAAAATTGGCAATTATTATTATTATTGGGGTAAAGATAAGATGGCGGACAGCACGGTGCAAGGATAGCGAGAGCTCCCATAACTTTCCTTCCACTAGGCTGCTACGTTTAACGATCAAAGTCCATTTTCCAAATAATCAAGTACCAGCATTGTCAGTGTTCATGACAAGCCTCTTAGTGGTGACGTAAACATAATATTAATATACTTTTTACTGCATTTTTACCATGACAGTGGTATCTAACCGTGTGGAAAGCATGGAGCAGCGACTTCAGGAGTTTGAGAACCGCCTGCGGGACATCGCTGGACAGCAGACACCCCTTGGTAGCACCGACACCGGAGTCCAGTCGGGATTGCAAGATCTGAGCGTGGCCTGCCTGGATTTCAAAAAGGAGGTCGAAGAAATGCTGAAATCCATGAATCGACATCGAGGCTCTCAAGAGATCTTCGAACGAGAATGCCAGGAAGATCGACAATCTGGAAATGTACTCCAGGAGGAACTGCCTCCTGTTGCACGGCATTCCCGAAACGACCGGCGAGAACACGGACAAGCTCGTTCTTCAAGTGATCCGGAAGAACCTGAATATGCAGGACATCAGCATCGATCACATTGAACGTTCCCACCGCATCGGTCCCCAGAGGTGAACAGTGGTGGACGCAGTGAAGTCCAGGAAGAGGCCCATCATCTTCCGCCTCTGCAGTTACCGTACGAGAGATTCAATCTGGAAGAGAAAGAGAGCTCTGAAGGGATCAAGATTCCTTCCGATAGAATCCCTGACGGCCGCTCGACATCAGGTGCTGCAGAGGGCTAAGGACCAACACGGCCCCAGGAACGTCTGGACCCAGGATGGAAGGATAATTATACTTCGTAGCAACGGGCATAAGATCTCTGTCACGACGATGGAGAATCACTCGAGGGGAAAGGACACCCTGATACATGGACATGAAAAAGCTCAGCGTCCATTTTAAAACTGTTGTACATACATTGTGCAAGTTTCTTTTCTACATATATTTGTTTTTGTGTTTCCGTGTTAGTGTATATGTTTATCTGCATGTGTGTGTGCTTAAGTGTGTTGCAAAGGGTTTTCAGTGTTCTGCAAACATCTCTTCTGCCACCTTGGTAAGTAGACTTATAATTCCTTACATAGCATTCCTTTCTGGATCATCCAATAAATTGAAATTCAACTCTGTGCGATGGCTGGAACCGATAGTTTGGTCACTGTAAATTTGGCAACGTCCTCATCCAACCCATTTGCGGAACTTTGAGATTTGTCCCTCTCCCCAGGAAGTGTCACCGACCCCTCCCCACCCCCTTCATGGCAGCCGATTGTAAACTTTTTTCCCAAACCCAGGTTAACTTTCGCCGCTGGCAACCTCAATATAGCGCACATAAATGCCCAGAGTGCCCTCAAACATTTCCTTGAGATTCAAAATATATTTTCCACGCTCGAACATATCGATACTCTTTTAATCTCCGAAACATGGCTTCAAGAGTCCCTCTCGAGCGATCTGGTGCATGTGGCGGGATCTAAACTCTTTAGGAGAGACAGGATCGGAAAAAGGGGCGGGGGAGTAGCAATATATCTAAGGGAAGACATTAACACAAAAGTAATAGGAGAATCTCACGGAGAATATAACTATTCTTCTGAATTCCTCATACTCGAAGTCACCTTAAGACAACAAAAGGTTCTTTTGTCCGTAGTGTACCGACCTCCATGCACTTCCCTCATTAACTTCGAAAATGAAATCGGGAATTTCTTGCCCAACTATGAACGTTCGATAATTTTGGGGGACTTTAATAATTATCTCTACAGCACAAGGAAAGAAGTCACGTCGTTTCGGGACACAGTGTCTGCTCTGAAACTTTCCATCTGTCCTCTGGATCCAACTCGCCACACTCCAACCTCTGAATCGTGGATTGACTTAATTCTTGTTTCCAGCCCATCACGTGTAGTAAGTCACAGACAAACCCCAGTACCCGGAATCTCTTACCATGACATGATATTTTTATCTTATGAGCTGCGCGTTCCCAAGTACAAAGCCAAACTTGTATGTTACAGAGACATTGAAAACATACTATTCGCAATTATCTGCCAACGCCGCCCTTCTCCCATGGCACGTAATCAGCACATTGCCCACTCTCAACCAACAGGTGAATCTCCTTAACACTTTCATTCTCCAGCTGTACGATAAGCACGCCCCGGTGAAAAAGAAACTCGTCTCTCGCCCCCTTGTCCGTGGTTGACGGATGACCAGCGGCAACTCATGGCAACTAGGGATCGAGCCTACAGCACACATCAGAGGGACGTAAAGCGCAGCCAGTCGGCAAGTGGCAGTTTTGAAAGTTTCAGAATATTACGAAATCGTTTTAACCAAGAGGTCAGGAAAGCAAAGCGTCTATTTGTGAATGATCTTCTTAATTATGAGAAAAAGTCTGATGTTATTTGGAAAAAACTGAAAACTTTAGGGATTGGCAAACAAAAAAGGAACGATCAATTAAACTTCTCCATAGAAACATTGAATGAATATTTCAGCGAAGTTCAAACACTCGACAATAATATAAGAGAAGAAACAATACAAATAATTTCAACCACCATTCACAGCACCGCACCAAAATTTTTCTTCTCGTCCATTCAGCCAGAACATGTTCAGTCAGCTCTCAATAAAATAAAATTCACTACTGTGGGAATAAACGAAATCTCTGTTTTAATGATTAAAAAAATTCTCCCGTACATTCTCTTTCTATAACAGGCATTTTTAATTTCTCCCTGTCCTTCGGCATATTCATGTCGATTCGGAAACTGGCTAAGGTTCGCCCTCTCCCGAAAACAAACAAACTTCTCAGCCTCGGCAACCACCGGTAGATAAGTATTCTTCTGGCTCTGTACAAAGCTCTAGAACATGTTGTCAGTAACCAAACGCGTAATTTCTGATCACAAAACAATCTGATCAATCCCCTCCAATCGGGATTCCGGCGCAACCATAGCACCTGCACAGCACTCATCAATGTGACGGATGACATAAGACACGCCATGGACATTAAAAAATTAACTATTCTTGTACTTCTGGACTTTAGTAATGCTTTTCAGACTATAGACCACGACATTCTGCTATCGAAGCTATCCTCCCTGTACAACTTCTCTGACCCAACCGTAGCTTGGTCCCGTTTGTATATTAATGAACGTGAACAATGTGTCTTCAACTCAGGTGAGAAATTGTTCTGGAGGTCAATCAGCGCCGGTGTCCCCCAGGCAACAGTCTTCGGTCCACTCCTCTTCTCTCTGTACATTAACCATATTCCTGACGCACTCGAACACTATAAATATCACATGTATGCAGATGATGTTCAGCTGTATTTGTCCTTTCCTCCAAAGAATATTGAAAGTTCAATTCGTAATATAAATTATGATCTGAACAAAATCGTATTTGGTCAGCTAATCATGGGCTACTATTTAATCCTTCGAAAACCCAAACTATTATTATAGGTTCACAAAAAAATGCTTTCCGCGTTTGAAATTTCGGCCCTCCCACCCGTAATGGTCTTAGGGAAAGCTATTAAATTAAGTAAAACTGCCAAAAATCTGGGCGTAATATTTAATCAGCATCTCTCATGGTCAGATCACGTAAATTTAACTAGTAAAAGAGCCTTCGCTGCATTCCTGTATGTATATTTTTTCTGATCCTTTTTTTTGTAATTTTATATTTCTCTTAAACATTTTCTACCCATTAGCATCAAAATCAAACTGGTGCAAGCACTTGTTTTTCCACACTTCGATTACTGCCATTCTGTCTATTCCAACCTACCAGATGATCTCGCTCAACGTCTTCAGCGAGTACAAAACACCTGCGTCCGCTTTATTTTCGATCTGAAATATAGGGACCATTTATCCGTTTTCTTTACAAAGCTAAATTGGCTCAAATTAATTGATTGGCGAAAGGTATACAACCTCACCCTTCTCTATAGGGCAATCAGTTCAAAGGAACCGGCTTATCTCTCGAGCAGATTCTCAGTGCTTTCCGAATCACACAGCCTTGACACCAGATCGCGAGGGAGAACTCGACTACTCATCCCCCTTCATAACTCAAATTTTTATTCAAAATCTTTCACCGTTTCTACTTCTCGTCTTTGGAACTCACTGCCCCTTGAAATCCGGAACTCATCTCCAGCGTATATATGTCTTTAAGACACAATTAAGACATTTTTTATTGGGCTCAAATAGTTAGCACATTATATTTTAGTGATAAATTGAATACAGTTAAGCGCAGAAAAACACTGAAAACCCTTATTCACCTAATATTTCAAATCCCTGACTACTGGCATGAATATGTGATTGTGTGTGTGTGTTTTGTTGTATGCTCGTGAGTATAGGTTAGGTTTTTATTCCTGTATGTATATTTTTTCTGATCCTTTTTTTTTTGTAATTTTATATTTCTCTTTCTTTATTTTAATATTTACCTTCCTATGTAATGGTTTAAATGTTGTTTTCTAATTTTCATATGATGAAATTTCAATGTAAACATCGTTAAGTGGTAGAAAGGCTACAAAGCCTTAACTTCGCCATGATATACAAGACGTAATAAATAAATAAATCCCAACCAATTGGTTGGTTATAACAACCTTTCTTGCTGAATTCACAAACATTGTGTCTTCGATCAGTGAAGCAAGGACTTAAAATAGGCAACTGAACCCCATAAAATTTGTTCATTAACACATAAGGCTTTTCCATTGTTACCTGCCTAGCCTAATGATGTAGTAGATGTTCATTGATGACAAAAAGAGAATGCCTGGCAATATCTGACATTTTTTGTTTTGTTTTTCTAGTATTAATGCAGATAATGAAAGCCCAGATGCAACTGTCCATAAACCAAAGCCATTTAGGAAATCAAAATGCAAAGAAGTGAAAGGCTATTCTTGCAACATCTGTGGAAAAGCATATGCGTGCAGGGACAGTCTGCGAGTGCACAGAATTTACCATGAGGAGAAAAGGGATCTTCCGTGCGACGACTGTGGCAAGTGTTTCCATTATGAGAGAGACTTAAAAAGGCATAAGAGGGAAGTTCATGCAGAAACCTTGGATTTTCACTGTGATGTCTGCGGAAAGAAATTTAAAACAAGGAATACATTTATTAAACACTGGAAGTTACATGACACTAATCACTTTCTGGTTTGTGAAATATGCGGTGCAACGTTCAAGCATTCAGTTTCACTAAAGTTGCATGTTGATATACACAACGGTACAAAGCGTTACAATTGCAAATTGTGCGACCAACGATTTTCGTCAAAAAGCACACTTGTAGCACACGTAAACATGCACATTGGAGTGAAGCCATATTCATGCGAAATTTGCGAACGCTCATTTACGTATCAGTCGTCGCTGAAGCTCCACAGGGCCATTCACGATGAAAGCTTGAAGCCTCACGTTTGCGGCTTTTGCGGAAAGTCTTTCACGAAGAAGAACTATTTGGCTGCTCATCATCGTACGCACACTGGGGAGAAACCTTACTGCTGCGACACGTGCGGAAGAACATTTTTTAGTACATCGAGATTAATAGTCCACAAGAAGGTGCACAGCGCAGAGAAGCCACACTCGTGCAACACGTGTGGTCAGTCCTTTGCTCGGAAGAGAACTCTGGTGGAGCACACACGCACGCACACTGGCGAGAAACCATACCAATGCGAGATTTGTGGAAAAGCTTATGCACAAATGACTCCTTACACTGTGCATAAAAGAACACATGTAGATCATAAACTATAGACAATTTACATGTTGGTCTGGCTTACCTAGCTTGCATTTGATACAATAATGTAATATGCAGTTTTCAGATGACACATATTTTTATCTTTAAGTTCTTTATGTTATAATGAATATTTTTGTGTACAATTTTGAGTATAAAAGACTATATATATATATATTTTCCATTATTTTTTTTTAATTGCTTGATAATTATATGCACCTCAAAGTTTCTAGTCCTTAAATGTGCTTAAGCTTGTGAGGGTAATTCTGTCGCGTAGTGTTTAATAACTCTGCTGTAACAGCCCATGAGGTCGAGTTCCTACCTACCTACTGCTAACATCACTCCCACCAGAGGTGGGAGATCATCCAGCCATTGACGGGGTGATGGTGTGGTCAGTATGACGAACCCCTAGTCGGTATTGTAGGTTTCCATGACCGGGTTACGCTACTCATTCATAGCGCCCCAATTTCCTTGTGGTGGTGGGTGGCCATCGGTCCCATACACTGTCTGAAATCTCAGGAGAAAGGTTGTTACGCTTCCCCCAGAGACAAGACTTCCCATAGCCGAAGCCCAAAGCTTCCACCTTAGATGGCCATGGCTATTTTTCCAAAACTTGACCAAGTATCAGCATATACCAGTGGTATTCAAACTGTGCGGCGTGCCTCCCTGGGGAGGTACCAAAGTTTTGCAATGGAGGTGCGAGAAGTTCCGAAAAAAGATTTTGTTTCTCAGTTTAAAATGTGTTAATAAAAATATATCAATATTTTCTGTATATTGCAACTGACATTGGTTATCCAACGGCAATACTATTTTCCATGTTTTTGAACCGACACAGGAACTGCACTCTGCACACTGCACCATGCAAAAGCTGAAAATTTCATTGATAGTGCCTTTGTACAGAAGTTGGCGTACCTTTCTGATATATTTCACAAACTGAATGTTCTGATTGTCTCTCTACAAGGTACAAGGGAATCCTACAACTATCAGACAAGGAAGTTGCTGCTTTGTAGAGAGAGAGAAAAGGAAATCACTAGGGGGGGCAATGAAAGAGAGAGAGAGAGACCATTTCTCTACCTTCCTTTCTTTCCTTCCTCTTCTCTTTCCCCCTCCTCCTCCTTCTTCTCTCGGGAGAGAGAGAGCGAAAGAAAGAGGAAAAGGAGCGAGAGATAAAGTGAAAAAGTCTTTCTTTCTTTCTCTGTTATCTCCTTAAAAATTCACTTCGAAAGAAAGAGATGAAGAAAAAAGCACAAGGAGAGAAAGAAGGGATATGCAGAGAGAGAAATAGAAAGAAAGGGAGAGAAAAACAATCTCTCTCACTCACTCTTTTCCTTCTCTCCCTTCTTCTTTCTTTCTTTGTTCCTCCTCTCTCTTTTTTCTCCTCTTCTATCTCTATCTCTTTTCCTTCTCTCCCTTCTTCTTTCTTTTTGTTCCTCCTCTTTTCTCCTCTTCTATCTCTCGATGGGTAGAGGCCACCCCCATGAAGCAGGAAGAAGAAGTCTCTCTCTGTCTCATGTGTAAGAGAAAGAATAAAAATAAAAGCATTGGTGATTGCTTTTGTAGATTGAACATGTTGTTAGAAGAAACAGGACTAAAATTAAATGAAGAAACATTGTTGTGCTTGTTTTCAATTTATTATCCAGCTTTTCTTACTGTCTGTATTGATCCTTTTTATGTCGTGAATATCATGGCACTAAATGAATTAACTCTGGCATATAATCATTAAAAAAATATACACTAACTATATTAATCACACACATTATATGTTCATTACCTGTATGTGTACCATCAGTAAATAAACACATGAGATTTTGTGTTGATCTTTCGTGGTCAAATTACATGTGTGAGGCAGCCGAGCAGAGCCACAACAGGAAAAACTTCGAAAACCCCTGGCATGCCCAGTACATGCTCTGCATGTACAGTTCGTCGTGCCAAGCTTTTCAGTTAGATCTTTTTTTTAGATATGAGCATTTTCCTTGGCATTTCTGCTATGGAATTCTTGTGTAAAGTCAAGAAATTTTACAGCAAGCATTTTCATGCCATAGCATATTTCACACATAGAATTTTCTTACCATCTTGTGTAGCATAACCATTCAGACACGTGCAGATGTAATGGTGGCTGAGTGCAATGTAAATAATGTATCACTAAGCTATAACTTCCAGAAATGTTGCATGCATGACTACAAGCAAGATTTTATTATTATTTACGTGACCCATCTAAAATTATCATAATTTTAATTAAATTATAATAAACGTTAAATGTTTCAATGTGAGAATTTGAGGTAAGAAGATTCAAAGTAAACTTTATAACTTACTATTTGGCACACACGGGAGACGTACTGTGTAGAAATTTCGTTGAAAAATGCAGGCTCGGCCAGGACTCGAACCCAGATCTAGAGATCCTGGTCAAGCTTGCATTTTTCACTGAAATTCTACATAAAACCTTATACTTCCAAAAATTAAATCCTGTTAACATTTGCTCATTATAATATGAAGATTGACATTCTTTTATTTTCTGCTCATTACTCTTGAATCCCACATACTAGTAACTGCTTTAAAAAGTAACCAAGTTAGAGTAATCCACTTGAAAAAGTGGGTGTTACTTCATAACTTTCATGCACTGATGCTACTGGATGACATCTTTTATACTGAACATGGCAACAAAGCATAGTACTATGTATGACGGCAGTGTAACAACAAACTTGAGGTCTTACACAATCATGCTGGCTCAACAAAACCATTTTATTCCTCACCTGTTCAGTACTCTTCAGTTGACTTGGTGTAATTTGTTCAATGATGCAGCAGAGCAATTTCTTTTGTGTTGTTCTTTTAAAGGCTGTATTTCTTAGGGAAAAGAGGAGCAGGTGATAATGTGCAGGAGAAGTAAGTACCACACGAAACATTCATTATGAAAATTGACTATATATTCTCTGATGCATTATGTAATTTTCTTTCAGATTTAACTCAACCTTTTAATTCAGGTACTCACATTTTCCACGAAGCTGTTTTAGGTAATTTTCTATTAATTTCGGTAGCCATTGCCACCATCTTCGTTGGAATTCGTTGTGTCGTTGCTTGGCACGTTTCTGCTGTTTCTTCCTAAATCGCCGCTAGGTGTGCTGTTGTAGTCTGCTCTGTTCACCGGTGTTAATTTTTGCAGTAAGGGAAGCCAGGCGTGGTGTGTTCATGGTTGTAGTACATGATGGCGTGTGTTTCTTTGATTTTTGTGTATGAGAGAGTGTGCTTTGTATTTGACAAGTACTTTTTCGATTTTATGGTTGTGGAATTTGATATGCTTTGCAAGTCCAGTGGTGGGGTTAGCCGTTTTTGCATTTGATAGGTGCTGCTGAATTCTCTCTCTGATGGGCCTGATGGATCTGTCGGTGTAATGAGCCTTGCACTCACATTCAGCATCATACACACCTGGGTTGTTGAGGGGGAGAGGGTTTAGTTGGTCAGCTATTTTGGATGTTGCAGGGACGGAGGGCTTTGGTAAGGTGGTTGGATGTGGTAGGATGGTGGGGAAGGCAAACCACGTCTCTCATTCCCATAGTAAGAAGAATGCCATGGGTTGATTCTGAAAGATAGTCTTTGGACGTTTTTTGCACTTGTACCTGTTGTGCAACCCAATCTCCAGATGAAGTAAGTCTTGAAGCTTTCCTGGTGACGAATGATGAAAAGATTCTCTTGGGCTATCAACCAGCTGAGTTGTGGAAAGGATTCCAAGCTTTTGCACAGTTAACGTCACTTGTCAGCTTCAGGGTAGAAGTAGAGTGGAAAGCACCTTTCTACAACTCTCCTGGTTGATAATCCAAGAGAATATTTTCTTAAATCTCCAGATGTTTGCCCCACCTTATATTTTTTGCACAGATGGCAACACTAGTGATGGGACACTTTACATTCACGTATCTTTGAACTAGATTTTACTACATGTCAAAATTATCCTGGTTTCAATAATTTTTATTTAAATGTTATGCAACTAAAGCAAACAAAATTGTAGCAATGAAAAATCCATAAGCTTTTTTGGCAAAATTTCAAAACTAAAAATGTAGAAAAATTACAAACAGCAACTGTCAGAAATTGTCCAATTTGCTACATTCAGTTTGGGAAGAAGCTTTATTGCCATGTAACATATTGCACATTATGGTGGCAATAAAGCTTCTTCCCAAACTGAATGTAGCAAATTGGACAATTTCTGACAGTTGATGTGTTGCTCACAAGCAGGTTAACCAATCTTGCTGCAAGTGGTGACCAATGTAAAATCCTCGATACAGCAAGAAGACATATCCTGGAGTAAGATATGCAGAATGCGATAACCCCCTTAGATGACCTTGATCTGCTGCACCACATGACTTTCCAATCATTGAGATGGCTCCAGACAGTAATAGGATATGAGCCCCATCTTGCTGAATGTCAGGATATCCCAGCAAAAAACAAAAAAGGATGCTTATGTAACATTCGTCCGTAAGTGCCAATATCTGTAAGCTTGCATGCCCTTTCACACAAACACACACTGTGTGTTCCCGTGTCTAAAAGTCCTGAATATCCTAAAACTTGCAAAAGAACACAAACCTTGTTTTCTTTAAAACCTACCTTAAAATGTTCATAACAAACTTCTATTCTTTTACACATACTAGGGGTAGAAAAAACAAACTAATTAAGGCGCAAGCCCCCTTTTCTCAGGAGCCAGTCTTATGATTGTCTAAGAAAGCCATGAATGCAAGTAAAATAAAGCTACACATTTTGAAATATGATCTTAAAATATTTACCATGTTTGAATATTATTTTAAATTATTTCAAATATTAAGAAATATGTAAGTCTACATTCAACAAATAACTAGGAAAGAATACACTTTGATCTTCCTCAATCCCCCCCCCCCCCCGAGTCATGTACAGAGTAGGGATAGCCAAACGGATCCGGATCCAAAAGTTACGGATCCGGATCCGAGAGTTTCGTATCTCAATCCCATTATAATATTACCACACCTTAAAAGGTATTATGATCTTCAATTACAAAGAAATTTTTCATTAGTTAGTCCTACAATAATTTTTTCAAGTGTTGTTCCTAAAATACTTTGCTACGCATCGGCTAACACACAAAAATAATCTTACTTGTTTAACATATGTTTAACATAAAATGTCAGAGGTGATTTTGTAAATGCCATTGAAACGAATATGAATTCATTCGAAATTATTGGAAATGGAAACCCATATAAATGTGACATATTCCATTCCAATATGAAACCTTTAACACAAAGAACAAGATAGAAATGTTATACAAAAATTATACAATTTTTCTAGTTACAGTTTTACAAATTAAAATAAAACATTATAATATATGCAGTGTTATATAATTACAAAGTGTAAGACTAACAAGGGAGGTTATCTAAGTGTCCCCCTCCGGATTTCCATGAAACTTTGCAGGTGTATAGTGGGGCCCAATGGAAGAAATATGTGTTTTTTGTTTCAGCTAAAAAACTGTTTTAGGGGGCAAAACCCCCTCAAATGTCAAGATGAGGACAAATTGAAGTGAGGATCTGACCCCTGTTTTCCCCTCCGATTTCCATGATACTTGGCAGGTGTGTGTATAAACGGGCCCAAAGGAAGAAATACGTGTTTTTTTTTGTTTCGGCTAAGAAACTGTTTTAGGGGGCAACCCCCTTCAAATGTCAATATGAGGACAAATTTAAGTGGGCATTTGACCACTCTTTCCCCCTCCGATTTCCATGAAACTTGGCAGGTGTATAGTGGGGCCCAAAGGAAGAAATACGCGTTTTTTTGTTTCAGCTAAAAAACTGTTTTACGTGGCAAAACCCACTCAAATGTCAAGATAAGGACAAATTGAAGTGGGGATCTGACCCCTGTGTTCCCCTCCGATTTCCATGAAACTTGGCAGGTATGTGTATAGACCGTGTTAAAAATGTAAACATAAACATTGGTGAGGTTTTGCCCGGTCCCCTCGGAACTTCCGGTTTAGGCCAGTCCCCGTTTTTGCCAGTGCAGATTCACCAGCATACGAAGTAAGAAATGAACACTTGTTTTAATCAGTTATGCGATGATAGTCAAGAAAGGTATTTGTTAAAGTTCTACTATGAAGGAGTGGACGTCTAGAATCCGTCGGATGATCAACTGCAGAGCAGATTATTAAAATATGACGTGTCTTTGTGGCCGCCAGTTGTATAGCAAACTACGTACCACAGAATCTACGTACATACAAGTATCTCATATACACGCACGACGAACGCTTAGATATATTGAATTATTTTCTAATGGAAAAGTGAGGGAAAGATAATTCTATAAAACAAGCGATATTATTATATTATAAAGTATGCTTAAGTGAATCTTTGCCAACAAATCTGCAGAAGTAATGACACATAACAAATGCTAGTAAATATATGTGCTTTCAACGTCGCCTTTCTGCCTGAGCGATTTAGGGAAAACCTATGATATGGCATGCCACTTTCACTTGCACGAATTTACTTCAAGCAACAAGGGAGTTTTCAGATTGAAGCGACAAGCGATATCGGGGTTTCGCACAGAAGCATTCGATCTAAAGCAAACCATTCACAAGTCACGCTTGCGCAAATAACAGGCCGGGGCAACACAATGCACGGTATTAATAAAGCGGCCCAGTCCGAGCGACAAGCGACACCTGCAATTTGTCGTTCGGAAGGTATTGTTTATTTTTTAATATTGATTTCCATGAGAGACGTATCGCTGCAGTCTTAAAGCTTCCTTACGTGTCGCTTGGACTGGACTGTTGTTTTCTCAGTACCATACATCGTGTCGCCTCGCTCTGTTGTACTCATATGCAAGATGAATTGTATCCTTTAGAGTAAAGGGGCTGTTGCTTGTCGCTTCGGTGTGTAATCTCCGTGCCAATTAAAATAAAGTGAATCCTCTGTGATCAATGAAATTTTTCGAACCGAAGCGACACGACAAGCTGCACGTGTCGCTCAGATTCCCAATGGCGTGTATTGTGCCGCCTGAGACTTGATTTCCCATGAGCGGTAAATGCTTATTTATAGACTAAATGGGCCTGTGTCGCTTGTCACTTCGGTACGAACCACTGCTGTTGCGTGTCGCTTCGGTTTGAAACCTCACTAAGAGGCGTGCTTTTCACCACAACACGATCAACATGTTTGTAACAAAATGCAAGTCGTAAAAATCCTTCCCGGGTACCAGTCCTTTCTCGTTCTGCTTGTATCAACAGGTTTCCTCTCTCTACGTCCTTCAGAAACCTACAAAGTGATACTTGACTCAATAAATTTGTTCCCGATCGAACTGTGCAACCATATGCTACACAGCTGACACCCTATTTCCTTGTAAAAGAATCTCCACTTTGCCCTTTCATATTAACGTCCATAGCATCCTAAGCGTAACCGGATGTTCGAGGGGGACCAGACGAGTGCGCATGCTCCGCAGTAGCTCCGCCTTTAACACCGTCTATAAATGGGCCCAAAGGAAGAAATACGTTTTTTTTTGCTTCGGCTAGAAAACTGTTTTAGGGGGCAAACCCCCCCCCCCCAAATGTCAAGATGATGAAAAATTTAAGTGGCCATTTGACCCCTGTGTTCCCCTCAGATTTCCATGAAACTTGGCAGGTGTGTGTATAAACAGGCCCAAAGGAAGAAATACGTGTTTTTCTGTTTCCCCCTCAAATGTCAAGATGAGGACAAATTTAAGTGGGCATTTCACCCCTGTGTCCCCCTCAGATTTCCATGAAACTTGGCAGATTTATAGAGGGGCCCAAAGGAAGAAATACGTGTTTTTTTGTTTCGGCTAAAATTCTGATCTAGGGGGCAACCTCCCCTCAAATGTCAAGATGAGGACAAATTGAAGTAAGGATCTGACCCCTGTGTCCCCCTCCGATTTTCATGAAACTTCGCAGGTGTATAGAGGGCCCCAAAGGAAGAAATAAGTGTTTTTTTTTTGTTTCGGCTAAAAAAATGTTTTAGGGGCCAAAACCCCCCCTCAAATGTCAAGATAAGGACTAATTGACGTGGGGATCATCTGACCCCTGTGTTCCCCTCCGATTTCCATGAAATTTGGCAGGTGTATAGAGAGGCCCTAAGCCCCCTGTTTCTTCCTATGCCATATTTATGTGGTTTCGGGGTCGGATCCCCACTTCAATTTCTCCTCATCTTGACATTTGAGGGGGGGGTTCCCCCTAAAACAGTTTTTTAGCTGAAACACAAAAACACGTCCTTCTTCCTTTGGGCCCCTCCATACACCTGCCAAATTTCATGGAAATTGGAGTGGCACACAGGTGTCAGATCCCCACGTTAATTTGTCTTCATTTTGATTTTGAGGGGGTTTTGCCCCCTAAAACATTTTTTTTTTTAGCTGAAACACAAAAACACGCATTTCTTCCTTTGGGCCCTCCATACACCTGCCAAGTTTCATGGAAATCGGAGGAGGAGACTTAGACCTCCCTTGTAAGTTTATTAATTAATTACAAATGTTATAAGCGCATGTGGGATGGCAAAACGGATCCGGATCTGAAAAATTTTAGGATCCGGATCTGGCCATCCCTAGTACAGAGATAAATGAAGAGTCACTTGAAATCTTTTTTAAATCAAAATCTGAGTCCCCATAAAACAAATTGTCCTGCAGCATCCAGTGCATTACTAATGCCACAATTCTTAAATGATTTAACCATAGAATTAAATTAGAAAGTTTCCAGAAAATAAGGTAATGAAAATTGAGTACCAACATATGAGGAGACCTATTTTAAAGGTAAAAAGTGCATCTTATATGCCAGCAAATATGGTTATTTACTACGAGGGTCACTATTTATATTTTGAGCCTTGGCAACACTGATTGAAGTTAGGCGCGATTTGACGTTTGCACGGAATCGTCTGGCATTATTGACCATAACGTACTTCAAATGTTTTGTCAATAGCTTCATTTGTGTTGTTTATGTTGCCTTGGTGATTGTGCGACAACAATAAAATGGAATTAACTCGTGAACATTTTCGTGCGATGATTTTTTATGATTTTCGACGTGGATTATCAAGACAAGAGTGCATCGATCAACTTACTTCCACATTTGGTGATGAAGCCCCATCCTTTGCCACTGTGAAACGCTGGTATAACAAATTTAATCGTGGCCGTATGGGTGTTTCAAGATGAACCCAATCCAACAAAAGTTGTTCGCGCTCGAAGCACATCGAAACAAATGGTCGCCTGTTTTTTCGGGAAAACTGGTCATGTGGCAACTGTGCCTTTAGAGGAACGTAGAACGGTCAACTCTGAATGGTACACAACAATTTGTTTGCCAGACGTCTTCGATCAAATACGGAAAACAAACAAACGCCGTCGGATCATTCTTCAAGATAATGCCAGCTGTCACACATCTCGTCTAACAACCGACTTTATGAACAGTCAAAAAATCGAATTGATGGGTCATCCATCGTACAGTCCTGATTTGGCACCCAATGACTACTTCTTGTTCCCGAATGTCAAGAATAAATTGCGTGGACAACGATTTTCGTCGGCGGAAGATGCCGTTGATGCGTCAAAAACCATATTATGGAGGTGTCTTAAGAAGACTGGAAAAATTGCTTTGACAAATGGTTCGAACGAATGCAAAAGTGTATTGACCATAAAGGAGAATACTTCGAAAAACAATAAAGCAGTTTTCAATGACAAATTCCTGTTTTTTCATTGTTAGGCTCAAAATATAAATAGTGACCCTCGTATTACAATATTGGATTAAAATTAATTAATTCTTGCACTGGAGTGGCCTTTCTGAAGGCTCAACTGGTAACATCATGAATAACTATGTAATATATTCTAATATAGGGCCAACTCTACCATATCGCTGCAGGTTTTAAAATTCAGCTTGCAACAGTGAAGGAATGTTTATTGTTCCGATTTAATGATGCACGTGATACAGAAAAAGAACAAAAAATTTAAAAAATACATACTGTACTCATTGTTTTGAAAAAGGTACTTAAAATTTCCAAAAGTGAACTTGACATATTAAAAAAATTGTATTAGCACCGAGTTTGAAAATTCAGGTGCCATGGCGACCGGGCACCCTGTATTTTTCTACCCCTGTATATACCTATTAATGACATTGCAATTGAAGCTTTCCTGGTGACTCAATTTAAAACAGGTGTCCTCAGGAGATCAGAGTTGGTGACCATTGTTGCAGTTGCCGAAAGCGTTCACCTTCAGAAAACATCATGCAGACAAAAGGAAGTGGTCTTCCATTTTGGTTTGGAGAGGTGCAGTTGGCCCATCTTGGTTTGCTAAAATTTGCACTTGGATACAAGCTCTATACAATTCCTAAAATCTTGGCAATTTTACAGATAAACTGACAGATAGAGTAGAACTTGCATGGAAAATCTGATTCAACCTTGATCTGATCCTGACATAGGCATTCAATGCAAGTATCCTACCATCTTAATTACTGCTTTCTAGTAGAACTTTTTTTTTTAATTTTTAAATCTTTTATTTACAAACATGACATGTACAAATTTTGTTGATCAATAATACCCTCAGCTGAATATCTGTTCAAATCTGAATGACATTTTGAATGATTCAACAGGCTCGATCTGGATGCATACACCTTGGAGCACACGCTGCAGGTGTAAGGTTTGAATCCTGTATGAGTTCTTTTGTGCACGGTGTATGGCGTTCTCTGAGTGAACCCTTTGCCACACACGTCACACTCGTAGGGTTTCTCACCCGTGTGCGTGCGGATGTGTTCTACCAGGGTTCTCTTCCGAGCAAACGATTGGCCGCACATGTCGCAAGAATAGGGTTTATCTCCAAGATGTACTTTCTTGTGAATTATCAACAATCCCATGCTAACAAAATATCTGTTGCAGATTTTGCAACAGTAAGGTTTCTCGCCCGTGTGCGAGCGACAGTGAACGTCTAAATCTCTTTTCTTCGTGTACGATTTCCCGCAATAGTGACAAATATTAAGTTTAAGGCGATCATCGTGAACAGCTTTGTGATGCTTCAGTGATGACTTATACGTGAAGGCACGCCCACAAATTTCACATGAAAATGGCTTCAAGCCTGCGTGCATATTATTGTGCTCCAAGAGTCTGTTTTTTGTTGAAAAGCATAGTCCACAAACCTTGCAATCAAAATTCTTTGTACCGTTATGAATATTGATGTGTAGCTTAAGAGAAGTTGGGTATTTGAATGCCGCACCACATATTTCGCAAACTTGAGAACGGTTGCTGTCATGTAACTTCCAGTGTTTGCTGAATGCATCCTTCGTCTTGAACTTGTTTCCACACTCGTTACACTCGAATTTCTTCACCTCTACATGAACATATCTTTTATGTCGTTTCAAATCTCGCATATGATAGAAGGACTTGCCGCAATCATCACAAATCAAGTTCTGCTTCTCCTTGTGGTAAGTTCTGTGAACTCTTAAACTGTCTTTGGATGCATACGATTTAGCGCAGACATCACATGGGTGTAACTTTAGAACTGATGCTGAAGGATCCTGAGCATTTTCTTCATGCAGAACACTTGAATCTGCATCCTTATCATGACTTGATGATGCACTGCTGGTCCACATATGAATCCTACAAAAGAAATATTCATTAAGATTTGGCACACACACAGGAGATGTACAGGGGTGTACTCCCAACCCGTTCGACACTATGATGGTTTTGGTTAAATGGTTGATGTGTCTCAGAACATTGGTATGGAGCACAGTCGAATTCTGTACCATGTTCTGGCAGATGTTTTTCAGAGATTAATATGGGGTCACATAAATGAAGGCAACTTTCACAACTGCTCATAACTCGTGTGTTGTATGATACTGATTATTTCAGACCCTCATTGATGATTCCCCCCCCAGAGATGAGGTTGGGACTTCTTGGAAGTTAGGTTTAGGAAGCTGGGTTATCTTCAGAATCTCTTGCCAAGGAAAGGTCTTATTTAGATAATGACACACTTGCAATGTGAAGTGTGCCAGGACATGGCACAGAATTAGGCTGTGCTACTAAAATAACAGTCTCCATTATAATCATCTCCAAAATAACTGCATTTTAATTTTTTTTAGAAAATGTATTGTACTTCTAGTGATCTGTTCATTTTATCCCTTCTTCTTTATTTCATTTTTGTTTCAAAATGTCTATTTGTTTTCAAACAGTGTAAAACATCGTGGAAGCAAACAACTCTCAGTGCTAACGAAAATCACTTGTTCCTGCCCTGAAGAACTCTGAGGCAGTTCCATCTGTGCTCCATAAATCTAATATAATATAAAATCAGACACTTTTCATATTTTCTATTAACACGACAAAAACACTACAAACAGCATAGACTTTTTGCTTTAATAGTGTACAAATCTAAATAAAAAAAATAATGTAGTCATGGATGAGCTGTGTGCTCACTCTGACAACACACCTTCGACAATGATGGTTTCTCTCACACTGCCATTTACAATACTGTTAAAATGGCACTTCATTAAAATTGAAAGTGAGCATGGCGCTCACCCACTACCGATCGCAGATTAACACTAATTTTGATATACAAATTTAAAATTAAATCCTACCCATCCATAAAATATTGAATGTCATTTGGTCTTTGATCTCCATTTTCTGCAGGTTGCTTTGAGTCTGTTTCTTCTTGACTTTCATTTATATCGATGTGTGGTGTAAGGAGATCAAGATTATCATCTTCAGTCTTCACTTGCTGAAATAAATGCAAAAAAGAAGCATGCTTATAATCATGTTCGCTTGCTATTTATAAGCAGAAAATACACACGACTATTTTATTACTGTATAGCACAATGTTTTAGTGGCTGCAACTGCAATTTTAAGGCTCTCGGCTGGACTTTGGACGATGCCAGCAAAGTCATTTTCAAAATATCCCCACTTTCAAAAAACCATTATGATATTCCAAAATCTGAAAAGTTACATCTACTTAGAAATCATTCTAGAACATACGACATTAAACTTTGTGCAGTTTGCTTTTGCTCTTGTCTAAATATTCACAATAGTTTTGTGGCTACGTAACCTATTAAACCAGGGGACTGGTTAATTACAGAGGCAAATAAAACATCCTTGTAATTCAAGGAATGTGAGCAATTTTATATTGGATCACTAGATTATTGGCTATCAGATTCACTACATTTATATCAGTAGTTATTTGTATATGTTGAAATTCATATCAGATTATTCCTAATTATTAGCATTACTTTCTGATGCCAGTAACAAAACTAATTCAAAAATAAAATGGCATCTCTTCAAACAGTATTACAGTTCATAATATAAGATTTCAAACAAATCATGCAGAGGACATCTAAATATTATCACACTTTGACAAACAGAAGTTTACAAATGGACACAATATCAATTAATGTGTAATGCAAAGTCAGTTGCGTAAAGCAAGTTATGGTAATTATGCAATATCGCCCGAACACCTCTAACTCCTTTATTTCGTTAATTTTAGCATTGATACTTACCTAGTCTGCATTGTGGAATATTCTTTAAGGCGAAGTTATGCCTTTCCCCCTAAAATAGTGTCAACTTTTCATATTACGAGTCATTATTTGTCTTCCTTGTTCTGCTTGGGTAACAGACAATATTGCGTGCACTCGTCATGGATCATCACACGTCGTGCTTTTGTTTTGTCGATTTGGAGTGGGTATGCAGTGTTTCAACCTTCTTTACCGAAAAATACCTACTTTTGTGTTCATTATGTCATCACAAACCATTGACGGATAGCCCCAAAAAACCATTCACGATAGCCCCCACAAACCATTGGCGGATAGCCCCAAAAATTATTCACGATAGCCCCACGAACCATTGACGGATAGCCCAAAAACCATTGATGGATAGCCCCAAAAACCATTCACGATAGCCCCCACGGACCATTTCCAGCAAGGTTAGGTTAGGTAAGCATACTTAAAAAGAAAAAAAATCTTGTAAAAAAGGCACGTTTGGAACTACTGGCGAGACCGCGTGACTTTCGACGCTCGCGCCATCTGCAGGTACATAATGGAAACAATGGCATAATGTTGTTGCTTTACAGAAAATGCAAGTTACTTACATAAAAAGTGATTATTTCTTGTTCTGCAGCATTCTATGCTGAAGTTTTCAGTTTCCGCGAAAGAAAATACCTCGAAGAACTTCGACAATCCTACAGAAACTGATTTCAGTAAGTAGTTTCTCCTGTAAATTTGTACATGGCACAGTGGTTCCCATCCCACTTTAAACTGTAGGTCCAGTCCCGATGATCTATCTGTGCATAAAGTGGCCTTAAAACTTCAATTCAAAGTTTCTATGACAAGCGAATATTCAAGAGTGATATACAATATGCGAGATTAATGTACAATGGATCTATAATCTTTGTATTATTTAAAAAAATAATCTTTAAGGTTAATTCAGAAATCTCCCAAGTTTTCAAAAATAAATCAAATTGTAGGGGTGAACTCATAGCGTTAGCATATGGTAACGGGGCCTAATTCGAAAAGGGAGAATGAAAATTTAAAAAAATCGCTTATTAGTACATAACAACATAGCTTGCTTAACGTGGATCTACTAGAATAAATAAGATTATGCAGAAAAATTTAGACAGTAGTTATGCATACCTCTATACCCCCATTCGGGCGATATCGCATATTTATCCAATTCATTTACAATTACATATATCAACACACTATTACAAGGTTTTAACATTTCTAGTAATTACATATGCTAGAATACATCAAAATTATTTCACAGTTCATAAAAAAAATGATTAGACATGTTCACATATGTGGTTGGACTTCGCGTTCCATGTTTCGTACATTTTATGACAAGGGCCTCCCCGATGGCGTAGTCCTTATAGTCAAGGGGTCCCAGGTTCGATACGCAGTGGAGGTACATGGCACAGTGGTTCCCATCCCACTTTAAACTGTAGGTCCAGTCCCGATGATCTATCTGTGCATAAAGTGGCCTTAAAACTTCAATTCAAAGTTTCTATGACAAGCGAATATTCAAGTGTGATATACAATATGCGAGATTAATGTACAATGGATCTATAATCTTTGTATTATTTAAAAAAATAATCTTTAAGGTTAATTCAGAAATCTCCCAAGTTTTCAAAAATAAATCAAATTGTAGGGGTGAACTCATAGCGTTAGCATATGGTAACGGGGCCTAATTCGAAAAGGGAGAATGAAAATTTAAAAAAATCGCTTATTAGTACATAACAACATAGCTTGCTTAACGTGGATCTACTAGAATAAATAAGATTATGCAGAAAAATTTAGACAGTAGTTATGCATACCTCTATACCTTCATATTCGCTCTGTTTATATTCATCCGACTTTTCGTTACCATACATTTTTTTTAACAGTATTAAGAAAATCGAGTATTCTTTAATTTACATGCTTCTTGAAGTAAACAAGACCAGATGGTAATAAATAGGAACGTCCATAAACACTCATGTTTGGAGCACGGTTGATTCCCTTGACATCTATGATGACTGGCCTTAGCACGGAGCATCTCTGGTGTATCAGTTACCTTATCAGAACGAACGTATGATGTGAACGAACCCGACTTTTCGGGATCCATATCTCAAACAGTCGAAAAATTCAAAATGATTCTGTTTAAAAGTAATTACTTCGATATTTTCTGTAGGGGTGTGCGGGATCCCGGAAAGCAAAGTTGCGAATATTAAACAAAACGTCTCGAAAACTTCCCGACCCAATTAAAACTTAACTTTCCTGTCCGCAGCCCGCTAATGATACCGCGCGAGTGCGTCAAGTTGACTGGAGAACTGGAGGCGCCCAGTATATGCTACTTATCAGCCATGGTCTCAACTCTGCATTCAACACAAGTCATAAGATGATACTTAGCTCCAACGTTGAACGCATCTGTACTGGAGGTGCCATTGTTTACTTTTAAACAACTGCAAATTCGGTTGATGATAAGAACCTAATAAATAACGTTGTTAAGAAAAGCATATATCGTAAACATATCTCTATTACAATTCAGAACTCCCGAGTGTACGCTAATGACTACCTTTAGATTACACATATTACAACAAACGCAAAATTAAGAGTAATGAACATTGCTCGCGTTACAATGGGGAAATTAAGTGGAAAAGTTATACTTATTACAGGTAAAAACATTGCTTATTTCATTGTGTTTTTAAAGTATATCAGATAGTTATATTCGTGCATAGACAGCGCATCTCTTTTCACGTGTGATACATGAAGAAGCACACGGAGTGGCCGAACTTCCATATACAAAACGGTATTTTTTTTACACTACATTATGTGGGTAACGGTTCCGATTGTTTTATGATTTTTTGGTATCCGGAAAACGGATTTCTTAACATTTACAGGAGAAACTATGGTAAAAATTTACTATCCTTCGGACACCTCTAATTTTTTCGTTTCGTCAATTTTTGGCATTCGTACTTACGTATCTGCTTCGCGGAACATTCCTGTAGGTGTATCAACGTTGTTTTGATGAAATTAATTGCAATTTTTCACATTACCAGTACGTCTTCCAATTTCTAGATCCTGATACTAAAACGACACCAAATTTTAACTATGTTTCCTAACCTAACAGAACTAACCTAACCACGCGCCAATGGTTCGTGAGGCTAGCGCCAATGGTTCACAATTATTTCCAATTTCTAGATCCTGATACTAACACGACACCAAATTTTAACTATGTTTCCTAACCTAACTAATGGTAAGACTGCAGAATATGGGCTGTTTAAGAGGAACATGGTTCATAATTTTTTGGTAATGTTTTGTAGTTAGTAATTGGGAAAAGTAAGTTTGAAGTTGTGGAATTTTTTTAAAAAAACAAACTAGAAATACGTATCCAGGTTGGGCGCACTTGGAAGGAAAAGTGACATGGTGGCGCACATTCCTGCACAAATCTAGTGAAAGCAAGAAATGCCTACGTTAATAGGTAGCTAGGTTTAGTTCTCTTAGCCTGAATAATAATTTGTCATTGTATTTATGCTGATGAAACCTAACCTAACCTTGAAGGCATTCCTCGTCGAAATAATGAAAGAAACTCTGCGTAAACAATATTCACACGAATGAATATAGAGAAATGCATTGCTTTTAGTAGCAGGAAAAGCATTTTTCAATGCTATTGGAACCCAACCTAACAGGCCTAACCTAACCTTGTAAGCATTCCTCGTCTGAAATAATGAGAGAAACTCGAATTCTGCGAAACGAAGGGTCTCACTTATTGCACAAAGCATTTTTATTGTAGGCTAGCTTGGTTTAGTTCTCTTAGCCCAAAGAATAATTTTTCATTGTATTTATGCTAATTGAACCTAACCTAACAGGCCTAACCTAACCTCGTAGGCATTCCTCGTCTGACGTCGGAACACAAGGTAGGAAAACTCTTGTGCTGAGAAGAAGACCCCGAAACAAATGACAGCAACTGTGCGTAAACAATATGGACGCGAACGAATGGAGAAATACATTGCTTTTAGTAGCAGGAAAAACATTTTTTACGCGCAATAATATAATAGTAATCGGAAAAGTAACACCGGAAAATGGAAGTAGAAGGTACGTACTTTCAGGGGATATAAATTTTGTTCGTCTATTTAGAGGAAAAAAGCAGCCCATGTTCTGCAGTGAGACCCCAAAAACCATTCATGATAGCCCCACGCACCATCACGGTAAGGCTAGGTTAGGTTGCTTTAGGTTGAGCAATACAGTGAAAAAAACTGTGTGTTTGGAAACATTTACCGGGGATTACGTCATCAGATACAAGCAACAGCTTTCATGCATCGGACGGACATTATTATAGAAAAATACATGAATTAGCAGCCAAATACATTGAAAAATGCGAGAAAACACTTCTACGACCTTCCGAAATCACACAGAAACTCAATTCCATACTTTCTCCTGTAAATTTGAAGAAATCCGATTCCCGGCTTTGACAGTTTTACCTTTTCCGATATAAATGTGTGACTGATGCACGAAAGCTGTTGCACCCATTTCCTTCCAGCCGGATGTTGCCTGTGTGTGATGACGTTATCCAGGTCAGTCCTATCCTATCCCAACCTAACCTAACCTTACCAGAAATGGTTCATGGGGCTATGTATGAATGGTTCGTGGGGCTATGCATCAATGGTTTCTGGGGCTACGTAGATATTTTTGGGTAGAGTGGCGTGGAAACACTGCATGCCGACTACGGTAGTGAAACTGACCACCATTTAGCGGAACATTCTTTAAGGTGTATTCCCGTTTTTCGTCCTGGAATCGGTGGGAAATTTAAAGAAACAAATTACTTTCGTTTGAAATTTTTGAGTCCAAATTTCCCACCGATTCCGGGCTCCGCCCCTGGGGTAATTGACCTACCGCCCCCAACCGCTAACGTGGCCCCGCCTCCGCTCCGGCTCCCCGGTTTTCTCTATAGACTCTCTGTTAAAGGCATGTTAGAAATTGGCCGGAGTCACCTACATCCGTCCGTTACATCACACAAAATACCTTCCAGATGTTAGACAATGCTACAGGAACTTATTACCGTAAGTAGTTTCTTCTGTAAAAATGAAGAAATCTGTCCGGGGAATATCAGATTAGTACCTTTTGCTTTCTTCACGAAAATAATTTGAATTTTTGACAGGAGGAGTAATTATTGTTCTTCCTTTTTTCGCTTGCGAAACACACAATATGGCGATACAGCTTGACTAGCATGGTAGATCATCAGTGGGTATGCAGTGTTTCCAACACTCTCAACCGAAAAATCCCTACGAACCATGCAAAGCAAGGTTAGGTTAGGCAAACATAGTTAAAATGGTCATCTTCTTGCAAAACAATTGTGTGGTTGGAAACACTGACGGGGGGTTACGTCATCAAACGTACGCAACATCAGGTTCATGTAGTGGAAGGAAATGAAAGCAACGGCAATTGTACGTCAGAAAGATATTTCTGTTGAAAAATACGTGAATTCCCGGTGAAATACATTCCATGATGAAAGAAAATACCTCCACGAACTTCTAAATGCTACAGAAACTCATTTCTGTAAGTAGTTTCTTCTGTAAAAATAAAGAAATCCGTTGGGACAATATCCAATTGTTACTTAAAAGTAAATCGGAACCTTAGTAGAATACATTTAGGGACTTTAATGCTAAGAGAACCAAGCCTGACCTGGACGTGCCAAACCTAACCACGAAAGCATACATTGAACAAAATCTTAAGTAGTCACTAAAACTCTGAAGTATGTGTTAACAGACGTAACTCGAAATCGAAACATGAAAAAATTGCATTTGTGGCATGATGAAATCACAATAAAGGAAAACGAACTTGGGCTTCCGGATATTTTTAAAAATTCTTCAAACTAATGTAGTCATATCTATCCACAAGAAAGGAAAAAAAAACTAACATAAGTAATTGTAGATTAATCATACTAACATCCATATCCTCTAAAACAGTGTTTCTCAACCTTCGAGCTGCGAGAGGTTTTCCTGAAGCTTGCCACTTGTGGCCCGAGCTGGAAGTGGAAATATTTGTTATTTATTGGAATTTTCCAGTGGTCGAAATGGAACATGTCAATGGAAATCAGCACTTACCAAATTAATTTCATGATATTAGCCAGAGGAAGCTAAACGATTCCAGTAGATCCAATCGTTGTCAACTAATTTAAACCAAATTTTATATTTTTCAATAAGCCTGGAGATAGTGAAACTAATGCTCTCTATGGTTTATTTATTAATTTAAATTTCAAGGGTACATATTAATTAACTTATTAAGTTTAAAAAAGTAGAAAGCTATTAACTTGTAAAATTATTAGGATTGGGGCATCGATTCACAAAGGTTGAGAACCACTGCTCTAGAATATTAATATCTTACAACTTTGGCAAGAAATGTAACATTGTAAATAGATGTGAACATGATTTTCAATCAGCGTAATCAATCAAAACAACTTTTACCCAACTACTTCAGTACATAACTGAAACCGTGGTTAATCATGAAATAGCTAATGGAACTACCTAGATTTTAACCAAGACATTTAACAGAATTAACCGTAATGTATTGATGGACACACTACATTACCTAATCCAACCTAATCTTTTTGATCATGTTTAACACCATGAGAAATTGAGTGTCAGAGACTAATGTTTTTGAAGTTTAAATATACCCACTAGTGGAAACCCTGTATGTTGATCTTTTAAATGTATTTTCTCTGCCCACAGATACAAGTTGAAGTGTATTTTAAAGTTTGTATTTTCATAAAATATATAGTTATAGTTCTGTATTTTAATTGCTTGCTTCTTTTACCTTAGGAGCAAGTTCAGGTATTGGTGCTGCTACTGCTCTTCATTTGTCAAGGCTTGGAGCAAACCTTTCTCTCACTGGAAGGAATATAAAGAATCTGGAGAAGGTATCGCAAGACTGCCAAATAGGAGACGGCCAATCAAAGCCATTTCTTGTGCCAGGTGAAGAACATTATCATCTTCATCTCATTTGGAATTACAGTTTCTGTTAATGTTGTGCATATTATGACTTTTCGTATATGTTTTATGATTTTTTTCAAAGTCTCCTAGCAGAAAGACTATTTATCATAGAATTTTAGAAATCATTGTCACATGAAATTTGAACCATCCTTAAAGTATGAGCACTGTTTGGATTCGAAAATAAGTTATTTATGTTAAAAAAAAAAACAACTTAAAAATTACCTTACGTAAGGATGTGCGCTTCCCATGAACAATGTATTTTCCTTTGACAAGCGACTGTAAGTATCGGAGACTAGTGAGAATTAACGTAGAAGTAAATCGGAACCTTAGTAAAATGCATTTAGGGACTTTATTTTAATGCTAAGAGAACCAAACCTAACCTGCCTAACATAGCCACAAAAGCATATATTGAACAAATTCTTAAGTAAACACTATACCTCCACAGTAAATTGAAAATTAACTATGTTAAAAATTGCATTCGTAGCATGATGAAATCACAATAAAACAAAAGGATCTTGGGCCTGCAATTCCCATACCGCCCGTGACTGTTGACCATGCTGCTAGTCGGAGACAGTGGTGATGCCCATAAAAACTGGACAATGGAGCAGTGGAAGACTGTAATCTGGTCGGATGAGTCATCCTATACATTGTTTCCAACTGCTGGCTGAGTGTACGTGTGGAGAACGCCAGCACAAGTGTACGATACAGACTGTCAGTTACCGAGAGTGAAGCATGGCGGTGGATCAGTGATGATTTGGGCAGCCATCTCCTGGTATTCTGCCGGGCCCATCATCACCCTGCATGAACATGTCACTGCCAGGGACTACGTAACCATTTTGAGTGACCAGCTGCATCCCATGGTGCAAACTTTGTTCCCAGATGGTGATGCCGTGTTTCAAGATGACAGAGCCCCTGTTCATACAGCTCACATCGTTCAGGACTGGTTTGATGAGCACGAAGATGAAGTGTCACATCTGCCATGGCCTCCACAATCGCCAGACCTCAATATTATTGAGCCCCTGTGGTCGGTTTTGGAGACCAAGGTGCGAGCCCGCTACCCACCACCATCGTCTCTACAACAACTTGCAGCTGCTTTGGAGGAAGAATGGTACAACATCCCTTTCACAACCATACGCGACCAGTATTTGTCCATTCCACGTCGACTGCAGGCCGTTCTGCGTGCCAAAGGTGGTCCTACTCGATATTAATAAAGGTAATGTGCATTTCTGCAGGTGTTTCCATATTTTTGTCCATCCCCTGTATATCAGAAGTGTTTTGTCAGTCTAATAGAATATACTCACAAAATTTATTGTGTGCAAGAATGAATAAGAATATCCCACAAGAACGTTGAATAATTGTGACAATTTTGCATGACACTTTTCCGGGCAGAGTAATATCCCACTTTGGTGATTTGCCATGGCCGGCAAGGTCCCCCAATTTGACCACTCCAGATTTTTTCCTTTGGGGATATTTGAAGTCATTGGTTTATGTGAATAAGCCAGAGACGTTACAGCAACTAAAGGACAATATTCAGCAAGAAATTGAAAACATTTCCCCATAGATTTCAAACACCATGAAAAATGCAATATAAAAGCCCAAATTTGCATCAATTTGAATGGATGTTATCTTTAAAATTGAGGACATAAAACTTACAAGTATCAATAAAAGTTTAACACAAAAAAACCTACTTTGTTTAATTTAAATCCCAAGCTATAGGCTAAGAAAATCAGGTGATGACTTTTGCACCACCTTGTACTTATATGAATATTAGTGTTCTGTTATTTGAACATTATCCATTGCCTAGTGCTTCTACTTTCACTTATTTTGTTCTCTTATTTGAATTGTTATTTTAGATGAAGTAAAAGCAAAAGCATCTTACAAGATGTAATTAACATTGTATACTAATCAGACAAATATGCTGAAGTATTTTGCATCTATTGATCATTGATAATTTCACAGATTGTTCTGTGCTCTTATCCCATTTTGTTACTTTTCAGAAGAATAAACATCACAGGGTACCACTGACTCAATACCCCTGCTAAAGAGTGGAATTGCATTGTTTGTGAAGATTATATTTTTTATGCACGTTTTCTGTTGTTTTTTAGCTAGCGGATGTGTTGCAGTAAAATAATGTACCTCTGTTACCAAGATTGGCAGTGTTTTTACTTCCACGGGCCATACTTGGAGATCAAATATATATCTGTTATTTGTGGTTTCCAATACATAAAACATCAAAATCTACCACCTATCTTGATCTGTTAGGTTACCATTTTTTTTGACATGATGAAAAATTTGCATCTTTTCTTGGATCTAGTTTGATGCAAGATCATGGAAAATATATTGATATCAGACAATGGACATTTCCACTCAATTTTTTTTACAACAATTTTAAAAACTACACCCTGGAAAAATGACCCCTGCAAGTTCTCGCGTATCTCTGCGTCCAGTTTAAGGCAGAAACGAGACTTCCAAAGTTGCGAGGCTAGCGTTGCGCTGAAAACACGCCGCCGCCATGTTACTACGTCACTCCTTAGGGAGAGCTCGTTTGTCGTCTGCTTCGAGCGTCCAGTTCCGAAGTTCCGAATGGGTAGCCCACGGTGAGCGAACACGTGCAGCAGTTTTACAAATCTGTACCGATTCAATTAATGGAAGAAGGAGCGAAAGGAGAAAGGAAAGCTATGCTTTGTAATGGTCATTCTTCTATGAAATATCCGTGCTGCTCACGTGCAAGATAAATAAAAGGGTTCAGCTGCGTGTGTTCTCAGGCCATGCGAAAAATATTGCTTATAAAACTGGTTGCTGACCAGACACTCAAAAATATTTTTTAAACTTATATTTATCTATATTTACCGTAACCTATGTAGTGCAAAATAGGAATTTTCACATTCTTCACTTTATTTATAAAGCCTATTTAACTTTCTTTTCCATAAAGCAATTTCAGTTTGTGTTCCATTTCTGTTGCGCAAATTATGATCAAATATTTTTGTGCAGATAAGAGAAAATACACTGAGAAGATTACATTAGTTGCACAGTACATATCTATAATTAGTTTATGTATAATTATTACAAGGAAATAATGTGTATAACCATGGGCGTATTTAAGGGGGATTCAACGGGTCCAACCCCCCCTCTTCTTTTGGTTCACTAAAATTACCAGTTTCCTTGATCTATCCGCTTGTTCATAAAAAAATCCTTCGGACTTATTTCATTCTCTTAAATTAGAGACGTATAGGACGGGATACGGATGGGAAGGAAATTTCGGTAATTCCACACACCAGATGGGACTGCAGACCAATATCTGCAATTTCCTGATAGTTTCGGAATTTCTGCGATAAGAAACTGCATTGAGACTATCAAATCAGTTATTTTTCCCCCTCGAATCATATTAAAGAAATTCGGTTCTTAAAAACGTAGTGACACAAGATAAACAGAAAAGTATCAATACTTCGTGCCTACAAACACACCACTTTGTCGGGTCCAACATCCCCTCCCCCCATGCTCCCCAACAAGCTTCCGGCCAGCAGTGTCCTGGATTTTCACTTACGAAATAAAGCAACCCTAATCATACCAAAAGTTGATCCTTCCTTCCCCCCCCCCCCCCCGTGAACTATATATACGCCCATGTGTATAACAATATTCCATACTGAAATGGTACAATATAATTATTTTGAATTTTGTACTGCGAAAAAAGGAGCCTCATCTCGTTACCCCGAACACATAAATTGGTTGGTTCACAACTTCACCACTAAGGATCCTATCGAGACGACACATGGCAGCCTTGGTCTCGTTCTCGTTGAGAGTTGTAAATGCCTGTCTCGTGTTTATTTGTAAATGTCTCATTGACAGTCTCGTCTCAATTTATAAACATCCGTCTCGGTTTGGGAGGGCAATTCTCGTTCTCGTCTCAAGTCTAGAAAAATATAGAATTAACAACGTATGCAAAGGCTTATCATTATAAATACAAAAAAACCTTTCTTAATATTTTTATTATTATTATTATTTGACTACTCGTTTCGACGGTACAGCCCTCGAAAACTAAATATTATCATGCTTATATATGCAAACCAAACTGCAGATTCAGAATTACCAGGAATGACTGGCGTTGTAATTATTATACACAAAATTCATGATTTATCTGAGGAAGTCGCATGTTCCAGGTTTGACTCTCGACCTGAGCATGACTGTTTCCTTGTGAGTGACATTTCGTTGAACTGGAAATTGTTACATGGGAGGATGTTTGCTCGAGACTTTGGGGACAGCTAGGGGGATGCTTCTATTGTTAATGTTAGTGTTGCTCACGAGACGAGGCATGTTCCGTCTCGTCTCATAAAAGGAGATGGGACAAGTGAGTGTTTTCGAAATGAGATGGGACAGGAGAAAAAGTTCGTCTCTTATCATGGCAGGTTGGGTGATACTTAGATTGTGCAGTTGGTGGTAGTGTGTGTGTGGGGGGGTGTATTCCTGCACCCCGACTTCGAATACAGCTTGTAGTTATTCATCTTCATTGTAGCGATTAGCCAAAAGTAGGAAGAAATGTGATGTTAGAGATGATACATAATAAATTAACCATGCGTTCTCATCGTTGCGGTTAAACAAAGTGAACGGAAAAGCGACGTAAAAGTAGGCTAAATACAAAAATTTACAATATATATATTAACCGAAGAAAACTGGCATTTACTGCAGGAAATTTAAAAACTCACCGTATCTTTTTATACCGTATCACCTCTTATATTGCAGAAATTGGCGTATAAACCAGTGTGTCCTAAAAGTATTATCTTAAAATTTGTGAAGAAAATATTATGACGAAAATAACTGTAATTCCAGAAAAGGCATTCCTATAACATTAAGTTCTTGCCAGTCAGAAATAACCTATGTATTTGCAATGAACAAGGCTGTTCACGTGTTCAGCCATTGACTGTTACAAGGTTTGCTTTGTCACCCTAATGGGAAAACCCTCTACCGAGTGGCTGAATTATAGTAAATACTACTATACTGCTAGGGTATAATTCATCTCCAAGAAATGGAGCACAAATTTTTGCACTGGAAGTTGTAAGATACTTGTTTTACACAGTAACAAGTGAATATGCTGTCGCTTCCGCGGCTTATGCTAAGTTGACGGGACGAGCAGAAGCCCCGCCTGCATGCATTTCTAAGTGATGACGTCAGAGGACCTCCTGTCTGTGGAGAGGACGTTTTCAAATCAGTGACGTAGGAGGTGAATTTCAGCGGTGTTTGAAGTCGTGTTTCTCGAGAACCGAAACAAATATCGCCGAGATATTTTGAACATCTCATGTTTGTGTCATTCTCTGTAAAATGAATGCATTTAAAACGTTTTTCATGTCAAAGTGGAAATGTCCATTTGATGATTGATAATTTTATTTACATTTTTTCAGCCAAGTCATTTGTATTTCACTTTATTTGGTTTACTTTGCGTCCTCTGTAGCTTAACTGTTATCTAAATGTGCTTCAAATTGTTTAATTTGTCACGGTACCACACTAAACGCATGGCCATGAAATTAGGCGGGTGGCAGAAGTTGGCGCCGTTGCCACGTCTGAACACAACTCCGTGTGTTCGGAGGTTGAAGAGAATGAAAGATCTCGTTGTAGATGGTCTTTGTAAGACATGTGATACAAACTGACAACATTTGCTCGAAAGGTCAGGGATGACACAAAAGTGCCCCGGAGAGATGTCGGTCTGACGCTTGAACTATGCAACGCAGCCCGGTTGCATTGCCACCCAGTGCACGGAACCCTCTCTCAATTTGTATTTGCTCATATGTGGCACCAGCGCAATTCTGCTCAGCTGCCTATTTTCGTGGCCGTGGATTTAGTCATTGAGCTGGTGATATAATATGAATCAGATTTATATTTCTTTTGTAATATACATTTTATTTACATAGCATTATGGTCCATTGAATGAGTATCTCTTGAGAAAGATACATGCCTGCAGCATGGAATCTGAGTTCAGAATGATTGTAATGTGATCAATATTTTACTGTTTGTATTTCATAGCAGTGAATACATTATGTTTGATGATTATAATCTCAAGTCAACCATTTTTTTTTTTTTCATTGAAACAAACAGGTGACCTTACAAATGAGGCTGATGTAAAGAACATTGTTGAGTCCACAGTGAAACACTTCGGGAAGCTGGATGTCCTGGTGAACAATGCAGGTGTACTGGAAATGGGAAGCATCGAAAACACAAGCCTGCAACAGTATGACAGAGTCTTCAATACGAATGTCAGGTACTGTGTGGAAGTTTTTGCTATGACCCTTTAAGATTTCTTACTAGTTCCTACTTATTTTTGCGATTTTGTTGAGATTAACTTGATTTCACTTAGTGTGTGTGTCTGAGACTAGTGAAATTATGGCTAGTCTGGTCATTGTAGTGTTTGCCACAGACTTAGGTTTCAGTCTTGGCTTGAGTCTGTATTTTTTGCTAACATTTCTAGACAATACATTTTCCTGTGTGTGTGCCAAACTGTGAAGAAAGGTTGTTGTGCATTTTTATAACACCTTAACATATGATAAAGGTAGTGGACCTTCAAAATTATTCAGTGAAAGGAAAAGAACAACAGCATGGAGTAGTGAAACATTTTCCATACGATATCCGCACCATGTTTACTGCATCATACTTGTCAGTATGTGGGCCTCCCCCATGGTGCAGTGGTAGCGTCATTGCCTTGTAATCAAGGGGTCCTGGGTTCGATACCCAGTGGAGGCACAAGTGGTTCGGATTCCACTTTAAACTGTAGGTCCAGTCCCGATTAGCCTTACTGTGCATAAAGTAGACTTAAAACAGCAACTCAATCAATTGTCAGTATGTGTAGAAATACAAATTCCATAAATCTTCAGGATCAACCTCTTATTAACATATGGATTCCTATTAATTAATAACTCTCGTTTTTATTCCAGATCAATTTACCACCTTACAATGTTGTCAGTCCCGCACCTTGTGGAAACGAAGGGATGCATAGTGAATGTTTCCAGTGTAAATGGACTCAGATCAGTGAGTATATCAGAGCCTTTCAATCTGCATTGATTAAGTATGTAAATGTGTCCACCTTGATTTTTTTACCTGAGACAATTATATGAAACCTGACTTTGAAGGAATGAGAAACCTATTTTAAATACAGTCTGTTAAGGTACTCACGTTTTCCACGAAGCTGTTTTTCATTATTTCCTATTTTTCGGTAACCACTGCCACCATCCTCGTTGGAATTTGTTGTGTTGTTGCTTGGCACGTTTCTGTTGTTTCTTCCTAAATTGCCGCTAAGTGTGCTGCTGTTGCATGTATGTCTGTGTATATGTCATCTGCTGTTCACCAGTGTTAATTGCTGCAGTAACGGAAGCCAGGCGTGGTGTGCCTGACCAATATCTATATTCAGTTCATGATGGTAGTGCATGATGGTGTGGGTTTCTTTAATTTTTGTGTCTATGAAAGTGTGTGCTTTGTATTTGACATGTACTTTTTTCGATTTTATGGTTGTGGAATTTGATATGCTTGGCAAGTCTGGTGGTGGGTTGGGCAGTTTTTGCATTTGATAGGTGCTGCTGAATTTGCTCACTGATGGATCTGCTGAAGTAATGAGCCTTGCACTCGCATTCAGTAACATAGACACCTGGATTGTTGAGGGGGGAGAGGATGTATATTTTATGTTTGTTTAGTTGGTCAGCTATTTTGGAAGTTGGTTTGTGTGCTATTTGAATGTTATAGGGGGGGGGGCTTTGGTGAGGCAGTTGGATGTGGTATGATGGTAGGGAAAGGCAAACCACTTGGTTTTGTTACTGGGATCTGGTTGTGATGGTGGAGCAGGTTGTCAGACTTGGATTTCAGCTTTGCTGCACAATGTGGAGAGTTGACATTCAGTATATCCATGTTTTAGTGCCAGTTCCGTGGTGGTTGTTATCTCGTCCCTCAGGTCTTCTTATCTGGAACAGTAGGAGAAGGCTCTTCGGAAGAAGTTTAGCCATACGTTGGCCTTTTGCTTGGGTGGATCGTTGGATACGGAATGAACAGTCTGTTGTTTGGCTATCTGCTGGCTGGGAATGAAATGTGAATTCCAGATGTAATTGACTTCACAAGTGAAAAATGGTGGCCTCCTTTAAATAAAGACCTGGAAGTTTAGTGAGTAAAAGGAGTAGTTTATAATTGAGCCATATATTTTGGCTAAAAGCAATAAACTTCATCACCACTCTTCCCACATTGAACATATCATTTACAAATGTATCACACATGATTTATTTCTGTTATGAAGAAGTCACAGGAAAATTCTACAGCATGCATTTCAATAAACTGACAATAACACAATACAGCATCAAGAATATGTGAGTTAATTGGAAATAAATAATTTTGATTATTCTGTGTTATTCAGTTCAATATAATTTTCACATTGTTCCTGAAAGTGTGGAGAAATTTGTACTGTGGGACCTGGCACAGAAAATGATCTTTAACATAGACCTAGAATTTTTAACTTTGAAATGTGCAACATTGTATTGTATATATTTCTACTTCAGTTTGAAGCTAGACTAGTATATGATTATACTAATTAGCAAATAAATATTTTCTTTCAGTTCCCTGGTGTTTTGGCTTACAACATGTCAAAAGCAGCTTTGGACCAATTTACCCGAACTGTGGCACTAGGTATGTACTAGGTGTAGTCACCAATAGTTTGCTACTAGTTAATTCTGAAATACAATTATTATTTATAAAGGGAAGTGGACCTGATGTGTATGAAATATTATTATTTTTAACTTTACAAGCATTAATATATTCTGTTATATTTGTAGTCATTTGTTATCTTTGCAAGTTAAGATATAACAGACTTGTAATAAAGGTTTTCATGCAAAAAGAATTGAGATGTATTTAAAAAAAAGAGAAAGGGGGTGTTTGCATTGCTGAATTCAAAGGCACTCATAGATAATGTGATGATACAGAATACCTGGAATTGACAAAGTATGCACAGAGATCTATTTAGTAGAATTTGGTATGAAGTTAGATCTTGGCAATGTAGCTTGGTGATAAATATTTGCACGGAATACCAAAAACCTAGGCTCAAATTATCACTACATTTTCAGTAAGTTAATACACATCGTCTGTAGGCTATTCTGCTTAGAGGTGAGCAGATCTCAGTAGCATATTCCGAAAAATTATGCAACAATTCTTATTTATTGTATATGTTTATTATACACTCCATTTACTGTATATTAATTAGACATAATAGAAATAAAACACCAATGCAGACATGCAACAAAAACAGAAGTCTGACAACTTCAAATTTTCCATCAATTTCTATAAATAAAGTTAGTTAACCAGCAGTGAAGCAGGTAACATGGGAGAATACACTACTGGCAGATCAGATTGTTTGAAGCTTTGGATATTGGATGTCAATGGGTTCAGATAATGATATTAGGTCTAGGACTTAGTTTTGAGAGTTGGATGTTGCATGTAAGATCCAAGATTTGAATTCCACAGAATTTGGATAATTTGGATCTACATTCAAAAGCCCATTCATAATGTTTATCAGTATATTGGACTATTTTCATTGTTTTATTTGCAGAACTGGCGCCAAAGGCAGTACGAGTGAACAGTGTGAAGTAAGTACCCTAATAAGATAAAAGGCATAACTGTAGCAGCTTCCCACCAAAAGGGCAGATGGCAGTAGTGGGCTTTCTCAACAAAACGTACCACATTGTTGAGCTAGCCACCGCCGTTGCCAAAGCTGGCTGCACTGCTGTTCAAAAGGTCAATGGCTGCTGCATGTTATAACTTTACCTTCTTGGCATGCCACAGTTTTCTTGCACTCATGTCACGTGCTTCACCGTAGAAGCAAGCATGGGCAACAACATCCACGTGACTCAGTACAGAATGTCAGGAAGCTGGTAGAGTTATGCCTTTTGCCCTACAAATGCTGCATGTTAAAAAAAAGGTGGCATCAATAAACTCTCTCTGATGATTCACTGCACCTATCATGTTAGTAATAGACAAGATTATGTGATAGAGTTCTTTGAATATATGTTCAAAGTGGCATCAGGTCATTGTATATGTACTTATTTTTCCTATTCAGGAGCACTGGGAATATAGTTGTTGAATTTGTGGTGAAGATAGATTATTCATATCCTTTTAATACAATTTTGTAGATGAACAAAAATAAAAACATGAACTTAATTTCTAAAAGTTAAGTAATACTCACAAGTTAGATTTTAAACTTTTAAAAATGTTTATTACTGTAGAACAATAGTGAAATATTAGCAGTGGCAAATACTTAATTTGTTTTAAAGTTTTCAGGCCTGAATTGATGCTACAAGCACTGTTCTTCTTCTTCTTCTTACAGTCCAGGAGTAGTGAAAACACAATTGCAAAGAAGGGGAGGTTTAGATGAAGAGAAATACAAACAGGTAAGGAAGTTTTAATTCATTTAATGAAAAACTAACAATTGTATAGTTTAAAATGTTGGAAATTGTCCAAAGAACACCTGTGAGAGTAAGATGTGATTGCAGTAGTTCTAAATTTCCTGCTAATACGCTTTTCCTCCCAATTACAATAGGAACTGCTATCGTACATTTTCCATTTCCATCTCCTCAACAAGTTGAAGGTCTACCATTTTCTTTCTGTCTCCATGACACTGCACATTTCTTTTTCTTATTTCCCACTTTTGTTTGATTCACTCTGCTTGTGTTATATATGCTAATTCTAAAGTTCTTACTATCAAAGAAGGGTTTTTGAGGATTGAGACGAATCCCCCAAGTTGAACATAATCTATCGTAAATGGAATTTGGAAAACAGAATAACTTACATTTCTACAAAAACAAGTCTTGAAGAAGGATGTTATTCTTAAGTTTTTACCAAACCAATTGCATATGCCTTTTTTTTTTTAATTGGGAAATTATATGTACATTTTCTGCTCAATGTTCATAGATATGATACCAATATGCAATGTACTAATGCAATATAAAATTGTGAACACCGAGTGCAGATCTTGAATGTTACAGCAACTTTTTTTATAAATTTATGTGAAAACAAATGAAGAACTTGTTGCCTCTGTACTTAAGAAAAGAAACTGCTTATTTCAATTTTTCAAAATGATTTCAAATTTTAAAAAATGTTCTTACACTTCTCAGATTTACATATTTGGAAAATATATCATCAACTGCACTAAAACAAAAATATTCACATGTAATATTTTGAAAATCAAATTCTTGTTGATAGCAGTACTTCAATTAACTTGTGAGAAACATTTTAAATAATGATTACAGGATTTTGATAAAAATCTTCAATCAGTATAATTATTAGCCTATTTACTAAGACAGTTTATATACTGTCAGAAACATAATTATTACGTAACAAGACTGCATTCTTATAAATTTTTATTACCACGTGTGTAGTTTTTGGAGCACTCAAAGGAGACGCATGCTCTCGGTCGACCGGGTGAGCCAGGAGAAGTGGCCCATGCGATCGCCTTCTTCGCTTCGGATGATTCCAGCTTCTGCACTGGTGTCACTTTGCCTGTGGATGGTGGCAGACATGCCATGTGTCCTAGGTAGAAGATTTCCCACTTGTAAAGCTTTTCTTGGATGGTAATTTTGAAAATATGGTACATTAAGCAATGTATGAATGTGGAGCTTATGTAATTGTTCATAAAAGCATCTATTTTGTTGCATGAGATGTGATGTACAATGGTAATTGGAAATGTATAGTGGACAGGAAATAAAATGTATATTTTCATTTATATGTATTTCTTCTTCATGAATAATGAATGTGCTGTGTTTTATGGGTGGGTTAGATGAATCAGTGTTTTATTTGTTATCGAATTAGGTTAATTTTTCCAGGACGTTACCTTTTCTCACATTGACACTTCTAAGAAAGATGACAGCCACCACCATGGTCCAGCAATTCCTGGGACATTCAGGTTTTGTGTGGGTGAGATCAGGTTTACACTAATTGCAAAGGACATAATCGGGGCAGAGCCTATTACTTGTCTATGGTTTGTGACTTAAAGTTACCTTCCTACCACTTGATGCTGCTAGTGACTTAGTCATCCTTATTTCCATGCGGTACTTAGCAGCGCTCAAAGTGGACAATCTTAGCAGGGGGGATGCTCTTACAGTTTAACATAGTGACAGTGAGGCAGCGGGGGGAATGCTTTACAAAATAATTGTTTTGTTAACTGGGTGGATAACCCTCCCTCATTTAGAGCACTGGTACGTAGAGATTCTTCTTGTTTGGGTTTTTAATATCTGCATGATTTAACACTGTGAGCCGTGGTAACTCAAATGGTCTAGCACCTGGCTACCATGTAGAAGACCCAGGTTCGAATCCCAGGGCAGGTCATCTCCCTGTTTCTGTGCCACGTATAAATGGGTACCTGGGGGCAACCCTGGAGGGTAAAGGTGGCCGGGCGTGATGCTGATCACATCATCCCAACTATTGCAGAAATAAAGAATATGTGGAGAATGCACAGGGGTGCCTATCTTTACCTGTACCTTATGATTTAGCACTGTCGTTTCATCATGTGACATTCCAGTGATATATTACTTGTTACTTTGTTACCATTATGTCATTGCACACAATAAACTAAAAGAGTCACCTTGAAGATAGACCAGGTTGGCTCTTAATCAGGCAACTTGGCTGAACATCCCTTGTGCTTGATGTCATCCTCTGTTCCCAAGTTAATGAGTGAAATCTAGTTGATTGTCAGGATGGATACTGACCACTAAAAATGTTATCTCTACTTCCATGAACACTCCCTGACAGAAAGAAGAGAAAACAAAATCTTACAAACATTTTTATTTATGTGCGTGAACACTTGTCAGCATTTCAGGTCTTCACCAGTTTAGATATGAAGTAATCATTGTCAATTCTTATAGATATTAAACATTTTTATTAAAATTGGCAAGAAGCAAATGTTCTGATCTGACCACGTTGCAAATTTGATTCATGAATATTGCAGCAAGGGCGTAATTGCTGAAAATGTTACTGATTTGATAAAAATGTCAATACCCCGTAATTGTACACTTTATTTTAATCTTGTGATATAAAAAGTGGAAAAACAGCTACAAATGGTCAATAGATGCACACAAAATATGCAGGTTAACACACACTACTACAATGTAATGTGTCAGTCAAATAACTTGTTTAATATTGTTGCAAACATGAAAAATTTGACTTTTTCACCTAGTGCAGTCTCTGACTACTTGTTGAGATTCCTTCTCATGGCCTAACAAATGGTCATAGGTACACATTTTACTGATAACAACATTATACAAATGTAAAACCTGTTTTTTTCCTAGGACATTGATTCTTAAAATGCTTTTACCTCAAGGTAAGATTTATCACATTCATAGTTTTGGCATTGGTGCTACCACATAGTTTCTTTTATTTATTTATTGAAATTTCCAGTACAGCAGAAGCCATTTTAAACCGGAAAGAAACAACAGTAAAACAGTACACTAGTGTTAAAATGAACACACGAAACAAGATAAAATAAAATAAACAAAATATAAATATAAACATAAACAAGTCAAGACAGTTCCAAGGTAAACAGATGTGTTTCACAAAAGCATTACTTATATACAATTTTTTCTATGTTGGTGATAAAAGATGGATATGAACTGAATATATCGGTTTGGTTTGATATGACATTGAACTGATTTGGTAGCCTATGAAATAGTGAACGTTGAATGAGTGAGAGTCTTGGAGTTGCAGTGTGGAAAGTTTCCTTGCTCCATGTTTTGTGTCTGGGCACTGAGGGAGAGTTTGTGGAGTGGGATGCTGCATCTTAGGTTTCCATTAATGATCTTATGTAGTAATTTCATATCTGCAACGTATCTACGTGATTCTGGAGTATTTATGTTTAAGTTTACAAGCAGATCTCTCTTAGGTAGGTGTCTCTGGGCCCGCACTCTATATCTAACGATGGAGAGTTAAAAGCTGAGAACATTGTCGATCTTGGAGGTATGAGAAGGGGCAGCCATGTTCCAGATGGGTGAACAGTATTCTAGAATGGGGGACACAAATATTTTGAAGTAAATAGAAAGTGCTTTCGGGCTATGGATTTCGGTGAATCTGTAAAGTAAGCCTAGCATATGCATTGCCTTTTTTGTGATGGTTGATATGTGATTATCGAAAGTTAGTTTAGAACCTATGAGGATACCTAGATCTCGGTGTTGTGCTTCTTTTGCTAGAGTGATGTCGGTGAGTGTATAATTGCCTTCAAGAATGTTTTGCTTCAAGAACATCATAATTGACAGAGAGGTAGTTGAAAATCTGATATAGATAATACACAACTCTTTAACACATTGGGGTCTCACGACGGGCATAGCCTGCAATGCACTAATAGTCAATGTGGACGAACAACGGGCATAGCCCGTCCTGTGGTATGCAATCGCTTTGCCGATTGAACGACGGGCTATGCTCGTACTTCGTCTCATGTACTTCTTCTTTCAAGCCCCTCTGTTGAAATTCCGACCGCTAGGTGACTCATGTGCTATTTTTATCTCACACCTGCGACTGTTTGTTATCGGGATGTACTGTGCATTGTTTAGAATGGCATCGTTAGATCCAGACTGCATAGCGGAAATTCTGCATGAGGATTCCGCCTCAGAGTTTGAAGTTAGCGACGATTTTGATGATGCAGATGAATTTGAAGATTGGGAAGGTAGGTTATATTCGTAATAATTAATTGTTGACAATATAAACAGTGTTGCAAACTCTAGTATTTTATGAATGAAGTGAGAAGAGGTAATTTTTTTGGGTCTATTCATCTTGCCTTGCTTGATTCTCCTACATGCACTGATGTATTTTTAGTTTTTCCATTTATTATTTTGTATAGTGTATGTCAAATGAAAATTTATTTTATTTATTTAGTTTATTTATTTATTTGTTTAATTTTTACAGATGATGCAGAACCTACTGATACATCATCTGGTCCTGTCCTGCAGCCACTTTTTCATACAAAAGCTAATTACCTGTAATTAGTAATTATTTTTTGTTATGTGCACATAAGAAGTATTCTTGTGCAAGATTCAAAAGATGTATTGATAGTTTATGTAATTAATTATTGAAATTTCCAGATTACGAACTTAAAATATCTCTATAATAACATTTGTTACAATGTTGACCTTTTTTTCTCACAAAACATAACATTTGCTGAAAAAATATTGAAAAATGTCTGAAAATGAAAAGAAAATTTAACAAATTTTTGTTCATTGAAAAGAGGAAGTTTTGTAGATTTAAGAAATATGTGGTAAATAAAAACATATTAAAAACATTTTTTCTATAATTTTTTGAAAAACAACCAAAAACCGCAGACCAGAGGTAAAAATGCTGTATTATGAGGCCAGACCCGAATGTGTTAATTGTTTTAAATTTTGCACTACATTATATATCTGAAACATATTAATGCACAAACCTTGTACTTCAAGGTTTCCAAACCCCTTTTGTTTTCTTTTCTTTTTTCAATTCTCTGAGTCAACATTCTTGAAGCAATATATATATCTTGAAGATAATCTTATCACATCAAGTGGCTTTTGTTGTCAAATAGTTGCTTATCATTGCCCAATGCAAGTCATAACTTTCCATAACTGTAGATCGGTTTTAGAACTAAAACAGCAATATGAGGTTGCCAGGTGTAATCCTAATCGTAGGTAAGGAAATGCAAATGCAGTATTGTAGTTCTTTAAATTTGGCACACACAGGAGCTTTACTACATAAATTTTTCAGTGAAAAAAGGAGGCTCAAGCAGGACTCGAACCTGGGTCTCTGGCATACCATGCCATTGCTCTGCCACAGAGATACCGAGCTGGCCTGGCTTCGCATAATTTTTGGCTGTCGCTGTTTTACCTGTGTGGAATCGTCTCTGCAAGTGCTACTGCAATGGGATCTGTTGCCTTTGGAACACTGTGGTCATCGATGTTGCCTGGATCCTTCCACAGCTAAAACAGCGACAGCGAAAAATTGGGTGAAGCCAAGCTGGCTCGGTAGCTCAGTGGTAGAGCAATAAATGGCATGGTATGCCAGAGACCTGGGTTCGAGTCCTGGTCAAACCAGTAATGTTGTGTATTTATCCTCAACATTGTTGGCAGCAATCTAAACCTTAAAATATAGCTTCAACACCAACACTTTGCAAAATCCAACAAGAATCTAAAAAATATGATCTAAAAGTACATAAAATGAACAATTGAAATCCTCAATGCAATTCTACTACTATCTGCAGAATTTTCACTACAAATATTAAATCAAAATTGCTTTCCATAATCCATATATATATAAAATGGATAAAAGCAAGGAGGGCCAAAAGGGCTAAGTAAAAATCAAAGAAGGTAAAAGGAAACACTCACCGGACAGTAGAAAAATTCAAAATTTTCGCTAATTTCATAGCATCATCGGTGTGAGGAGAAAGAGACAGAACCGGAAGTTGGGGCCCTGCAGAGGTGCCAGGTCCCCATCGAAGAAGAAGCGGTGCGTAGAACGAAAAAAACACTGTTTCATCACCAGGCTCGTCGTAAACTGTGAGTGTGTGGGATGAGCTGGGCGGGAGGGATGGGATGGCTTGGCATTACTGGGTGGCCTTGTTCAAGCCAGGTGGAGTGGTTGCACTCATGGCCGATATATAGGCCCTCTCCCATCTTTTGCGAACAGAGGTGTTGGCTGGTTGGGGTAGGAGATGGATAATCGCTACCCGGAAGCAGTCGTTGAAACTGATGTGGTGGTTGGTGTGGACGGCGACAGTGAAGTCCAGGTTGTGGGTGGAGGAGCGGTGGTTATTGATGCGGAGGTTGAGGGCCGTTGATGTTTCCCCCCAGGTAAAAATCACCACAGATGTTGCAGGTGAGGATGTAGATAAGGTTTGAGGCATGGCAGGTCCCTTTAGGACAACACACAAAATTATACTGGCCATAGTACCAGTCGCCAGAGCCTCGTTAGTCTACAGTCCAGGGTGTACTATGTGGAAGTGAGATTGACTTTTTGGCACCTACGTGGAAGGTACCCCTTACACCCCAAAAACACTTATTTGATTCAAAGAAGTAGCAATCTTAATAAATTATGTAAAAGATGCATTTTTACATGCAAAACAAATACATAAGGAAAAAAATACTTTTTAAATATACCTTTTCAATACTAAATTGTAATTGTAACTAAATTCTGACCACATTTTTCAAACAACGAAATGGGATGTTTTTCGTATATTTCCCTGAAGAAAACCCGGAGGAAAATAGGACGGCAAAATGAAGACATTTTAATATAAATACTGTTTCATCATAAATACTTATGTTTGAAAACTAATTAATTAAATAAATAAGTACTGTGTAAATAACTTATGCAATATGGACCAGGCAGTCCTTTAGAATTAGAAGGGATTTTACCGATCAATGGATCTTCTTCAGTATATCCTTCTTATCAAATAACATTTTGTAAAAGTTTACACCTGTATGATTAAAGTTCACCCTAATCAATGTAGCTTTCAAAGTTTGTACTGAAAGAATGTTCTTGTCACTTTTCCACAAACCATTCATGTATGAAAACTCTTGTTCAGTGAGAGTATTAGTCCAGGTAAACAGAAAAGAAACTCCAATATTTTAAGAAAATTGGAATGTGACACATAGTTGAAATTGAAATGTGACATAATTTCTATACAAGAATTCCATAGTTCATGATAATAGTAGAGAAGATGTACTGTTTGCAGTAATTCTATGCCTATTAGTCATTGTCACAAAAGAGGGACATTTTTGCGTACCATTGTACATTAAAAAAAGATTGGGACAGACACTCAAATAGAAAAAATTGGAATGTCCCAGCTAATATGAGACATCTGGACACCTTACACATGGTTCACAGCAGACATGTCATGACTTCAGCATTGAACTTGCATCATATTTTTTTTTTAAAAAATGTGGAGAAAGGCCATTGATGATGGTGGTGATGAAAGAATTTCCCAGGAATTGTGAATGACAGCATTCCCTTGGAATGTGTACTTATTGCACAACCTTCGAATGGAGTTCCCAGTGAAATGGCTACATCTGTAACTTTCAAATATATGCAGTTTCTCGACCAAAATGCATCTAATCCTTCGAATTACAAGTCAAAAAAAGGTCAACTTTCTCATTTTTCTTTCAGCATTGTTTTTCCCAAATTCTTCTTGGAGCTGGCCAGCAATCAGGCCAGAGTGGCATCATGGCACAGACGTCACTTTTGCTCCTGCTTCACGATGGAAAGAACCAAAAAGGTTATCCTGTGAACCTGGGGATGAAGCTCCACCCGTCAGGGTCAACACGACAGAGAGATTGGCGAGATTTCGGGAGCAGCTCCTTGCGAGAAATTTAGATGCATACATCATCACCACCAGTGATGACCATCAGGTTTGTTCATTTGTTTCCTTACTGAACATTGCACGTATTTGCTTATAAATATTAATTAATCGCACTGATGGGAAGTTATGACTGGTTTTCATTGCTTGTTGTGAAGTGATTGACTGTATTTACGTCAAGCGTAAGTTAAAAAGAAGTTGTGTGACTAGTACACAGACTTTGATATTGTGCACCAAAAACTCATTTATATGAATCATGTTTATGTAAATTATTTTAGTTAAGAGGTTTTTTTTTGGTTTAAGTTTGACTTTGAATATATAATATCTCAAAAAGAGAGAGAGAGAGAGAGCCCTATTCTATGTGTGGTGTTCCGTATAATAACAGGTATCCCTTGAGATACCTGTTAAGCAACAGATGAACTTTAGCTTAAATTTAATAATCAGTAACCAGGGGAGCCCTTGGTAGACTTGTGATTTATTTTAATGATAAATGGTCAGACACCATTGAACGACATATTTATTCATAAAAAACACTGCTTGTGGCATAGCTACCAACAAACATGAGCATTTCACTGTACATAACACACAAAAAGATTCTATACTTACATACCAGCCATTTTCACATTATACTTTTCATACCTGGGGCTGCACACACACTATTTCACCTTTCATAGCCACATCCCGACACATGGGCAATTTTGGGGTACACAACACTAAAAAATGGGAATTCAATACTTCCTTGGTGTAACAAAGGCTTTGGGGGGAGTGATGGATGAGTTTTCTTGCATGGATGGCTGAGAACAACTTTGATATTAGCTGATATCCTATGGATGCTGCTATGGCGTCAGTTCTGCCGACCATGTGGTCTGGATTTCCACTTTGGATGAGGGACACAAAAACTCGCTATATTGCCGAAATTTTCACTGGGATCATTAAATGCTGTTTTGGACACAATATCCCACTTGGTCACACACACTTAGGTCCATGTTTACTATAACTGGACCTTAGATCCCTGCAGTAGCGTACGCAGGATTTCGTCAAGGGGGGGGTTATTTCTAAAACTTTATCCAAGTTCACATTACCTTTGATTTATTATACTTTAATTAAATAATAATAATCCCAATTAATTAATAATACTTATAATTAATTAATTAGCTGAATTACTAGTAATAATACTACTAATACCACTACTACTATTATATAGTAGAGATCTACATAAATATACCATTTATGAAAACAATAGAAAGAAATTACTTTCTAATCATTCAATGTTTATCAAATCCTGGGAGCATTTTTTTGTTTTTGTTTTTGTTTTTTGTCTGGTCAACGAGGTGAGACATTTTAAGGGTGAAGAAAATCTATAAAACAAGAAAATATATTAAAATAAATTGAAATAATTAAAGTATGGAACTCATCCAAGAAGCTGCGGTGGTCTGGTCGGTAGAGCATCTGACAATCACGCGGGAGATCCGGATTCGATTCCCGAAATTGGTTGGAATTTTTCCGGCTTCTTCCCCGCATAAATGTCCCCGATAATTCACATCTGGATTGTCTCACTGTTCTTACCAACAAAACATTTTCCAATAGTTAAGCTTATTGTCGTTTGAATAATTGTCTAGTCAACAAGGAGACATTTTACAGAGAGACATTCAAACGTGCTGCGGTAAATAATACAATGGGAAGGCAGACTGGTGACTGTATTCTTGTCCGCCTAGCCTTTGTCTATACATTAGCATCTAACAACGAACCAAGAACTTTCTTTAGTTAATTCTCATTGTTCACTCAAAAAAAATACATGTTCGTTGAACACTTGCGTACGTAGAGGCATGGCCGATGGTTAGAGATGGTTACTTTTGGTAAATAAAAAAGCAAAATTTCAGTATAAAAACAGAGTCAATTTCGGGTTCAAAAGCTGTAAATAAAATGAAATTTCGCTGTTATAGCGGTGAAAAAGCGGTATATAAAATTACATTTTGGTTTTAAAAATGTGAATATAATCCCATTGATTTAAAAACTGCACTATTACACAAAATAAACATATCCCTTCTAATAGCACATTAAATCATTACCAGAATATTAAGTTTATTCCTGTATAGAGGAGTCCATTTTTGCTTTTCAAATATTTACAGCATAATTAATCCATTTTCCGTGAATTGCATAACACACAGGATACTTCAGACTTCAGAAAGTGTCGCGTAAGTATATAAACGGTAAATTTCGTGTTTAAGAGTCTATTTCGCATTTTGCAGTTCATTTCGCATCATTTCGTGACAAAACAGGGTAGGAAAATGCACCTCACACCTTTCAGAAACCTTAAAAATTAACATTGCAATGTGTTATTTCAAATTTCGTTTTCTTTTTGTCAAAAACGAAATATGCATGCCTCTACCGATGATGTTACAGCCCCTACCAAAATTTTGAGAAAATCACAATTTTCAAATAAAAATCCGTTAAGAACTTTAAAAAATCAAAATGTGTAAATACGACACCTCTTTTAAAGTGAGTTCCGATTACCATTTTTGTCTTTGAATACAATTTTAATAGACTGAAAAGCTCCAAAAATACGAAATATTTTATTATGCATCCTGCCCCCCAAAACGAAGCCATGTGTTATCCACATTTACTATTCCAGCCCCTCCCCCCAAAACAAAACTGCGTACGCCAGAGTATTGAACATTGTTGCAACTGAAATACAAAACATTTTATTTCTCTCTTAAATCATAGTTACCCTCATATTTCACTTTCAAGAACCTGTGCTTATTTTCAAGGCATCACTCTGAAAGACGCGTGTGCTAGGAATGCTGTGCTTTTCTCCATGCTACATCGAAATAATAATTCAAATTATTATTATTATTACTAGTGGTAGTAGTAGTAGTAGTAGTAGATGTAGTAATAGTAATAGTATTGTCCCAGATATTTGACTGTGGTAAATTGGCCATTTAAATTTTTTTCCACAGCATTTTTCATATTATTTCACAAGCTCAAGGGGGGGGTTTAAACCCCGTAACCCCCCCCTTGCGTACGCCACTGGATCCCTGTTTCCCTTATGCATCCTTTGTTGCTGGCATAGGCAGCCATTAATACACTGGATTTTGCCAGCAACTTCACAGGTGACCTGCTCTCAGGTGGGTCTGGAATACAAGTGAGCTCGAATGGCAAGCTCAGAACACACAATAGGCCATCTGAAAGTCTGCTCTGTGACGTCACAGCCTTGAAGGCTTCTCATTGGCCAGCTGGAGTCCTCTGAGACTTTTGCTTGTTTGTGGGAGAAGTGTCACTTTCTCCCACCAGATGGCAGAGTTATCAATTGCTTGAAAAGTGTAAACAAAAGTGTTTTTTCACACTTTCTGGCTTAATTATGCCAGATAATTGCAACTGAATTTACTTTTAGTAAATTAGGCATTATTTTAGCTATGGGTAAGTGTTTTCTTTGATTTTCAATAAAGGATAAAAGATTTAGTAAATATGTAATTTGGAGTACATGGTTTTTGGTACTCAAGATGGCTACTGTCAGCCTAAAAATTGTTGATTCTTTATAAATAAGCCACTTCTACGCCTCCCATGAGTGTAACAAATGGTTGGTACACATTACCCATGATTCTAATTGGGGGAGGGGTATAAGTCTCTGGGAAAATAGCTCTCACAAGCTTTCTCTGATGCTAACCTTAAGTCCCTTGTACTTAGGTTATGGTCTGTGGTTATTTATGTGTGGGCATGTATGCCCAATGCTGATTGGTCATATAGTAAATTTTTGAAAATGCACAAAAACATTTTTCAGTCCTTATAATCAATATTTAATAGTGTACACAAGTGTTGAATGTTGATTTAAGTCCACTTTATGCACAGATAGGTTAATCGGGACTGGGCCTACAGTTTAAAGTAAAATCCAAACTACTGTGCAATGTGCCTCCACTGGGATCGAACCCAGGACTCATTTACACAAGTGGTTCCACATGTCATAACAATGTACAAGATTATGCAGTACTGTGTATCAATATAGAAAAGGCTTTAAAAGTTGTTGTCTTTATAACAAGGGTAACACTAGTTTTGACACCCACTGTATGGTTGACAAGTGAACTGTACTGGTTGCTTTGGATGTACTAATGAGTCATCACATTCCTATTGAAACAGTATGCATTTAATACAATGTATTCCGGATTATCCCAAATAGAATTTCAGTTCTGATTAAATATAGGATCAGCTCAGCCCTAAACATAGTGAAACGCTGATGCTTATTTCTTCATGTTTGAACTTTTTGCCATTGGAGTTCCATTATCAAAGTGTACTGTCTTCAATGCCACAGAAGTAAATGCTTGAAACATATCTGGACCATGGTATTCGAAAAATAATCTCTGCCGGATTGATTCTGTCCTCAACATTTTCCTCACCATTGCTCTCCTACCTTCTGAGGCACCTCCATAAAACAGATAGTGTGTCAGATATAAATATCCAACACCACACACTCGTTTCGAATTAGCAGACACGGAAGTTTTGCATAAAATCATGAATGGCAAAATTAAATCCAAATTTCTGATCAGCAAATTTCATCTACGAGTACCCACATGACCAACTGCAATGTAAAGCTCTTTCACAATCCCACTACAAGACTCTCCTTTGTACAGCAGTCTCTTTTCTACAGGCTTCCTAGTTCTTATAATAACCTGTTTCATATCCTTGCCAGAGCACAGTTTCAGAAAATTGTTAACAATGTATGTGTATTTTTTTTCTATTGTTTTGTTATTATTGTTGTTCTCCTGCTGTCACTGTTTCAGTATAAAATAAATGATCATTGAGTACTGCATGTGAAACTTTATATAAAATAAATAAATATCTTCCCTCAGCATTAGAGGCTTGTGGAACACTCACCTGTCTCTCCCTTCCAGAGCGAGTACATACCGGAGCATGACAAGAGGAGGGTCTACATCAGCGGCTTCAGTGGGAGTGCAGGGACAGCTGTCGTAACGGCCGATGCTGCTGCTCTCTGGACGGACAGCAGGTATTTCCTGGAAGCAGATGAACAGCTGGACTGCAATTGGCTGCTCATGGAAAGCGGAATGCCCGGGGTAATGTACAAATGGTCACAGCAAGTCAACTTACTAACAATATTGTTAACGTTCAGATGCGGATGCCATGTTACAAGTTGCGTGTGCATTTATGGTCTTGGTACATTTTTCTGTGTTGAGAATTACAAAGGGAAAAACAAGACAACATTCCACTGACTTTGAAGTTCTGAAAAACTTTGAAAAGACCATTTATTATTAATTGTTTTTGTTCTTGGCAAGGTTAGGAGCTTTTTTATTGGGGAATATATCATACAAATTCTTTCTCATTCATTTTTAATTTTTTAAGATTATTGAATAAATTTCAGTCATGTGAACAGCATATGCTGTTGAAGATTTAACACTTTTTTGATTAGTAAAATAAAACAAATTATGAAAATTTAATTTGAATTATCTGAAAACCTGCAAAAGTTAGGGAATTTATTTTGGCACAATAATTACGAATAGGCTGTAGCTAGAGGGAACAAAGAACAAATACAAATATTCTTTACATTTCCTGAAAACAAAAGAAATTGAAGGTAGTTCAGTTGATTTTGAGGGCACTGTTAAATGTGGATTGTTCCTTGTGAAGTTATTTATTGATTCCTGCGTAGGTGCCATCAATAATCGAGTGGTTGGGAACTGAGCTGGAGGAAGGGAGTTCCGTCTCAGCCAATCCTCGAACTGCCAGCTACCTTGAGTGGACATCTTGGAAGACATCACTAGGTAAATTTTGTTCAGTGTTCAGTGAATGTGACATTTTCTTGCATAATATATTTAAGCTTCCTGGTTCCCGTAAAACAAAATACAGTACAAGACAGTATGTCATATTTTTGAATGCCTAGTGGTAATTCATGCTCTTTGTTGATGTGTTGTATTCTCGTAATTAGTAGAAATTTTTATGTGGTCATTCAATGGGAATTTTACAAGTTAGCTCTTTTCAGTTTGTCCCTTGTAAGTAGTGTAGTGCTCATTTATTGATTGATTGAGTTGGAGTTTTAAGTCCACTTTATGCACAGTAAGGCTAATTGAGACTGGACCTACAGTTTAAAGTGGGTTCCGAACCATTTGTGCCTCCATCGGGTATTGACTCCTTGTTTGGAAGGCAACGATGCTACCACTGCACCATCGAGTGCTCATGTATTGTTAGTGTTGAAGGCCAGTATTAATGATACAAATTTTATCTTTAATTGTTACAATTGTTATGAACAGTGCTTTTTTCCTGAGAAGAAAATGTTCCAGTACGCTTCAAGTTTCTTTGTTATTGTGTTCATCATGAGATCAATTCAAAATATTGTTGTATGTTCACAAATGATAAAATGAACTGCAATAATTACCGTGGAATTTCTCTACTCTCAACAACATATAAAATATTATCTAACATTCTTTTAACATATGCTAGTGAAATTATAGGTGATTATCAATGTGGATTTAAACGCAACAGATTAACTACAGATCAAATTTTTCACATCAGACAGACACTTGAAAAAAGTGGGAATATAATCAAAATGTCCATCAGCTATTCATTAATTTCAAAAAAGCATATGATTCGGTCAAAAGAGATAAATTATATAATATATTAGTCGACTTTGGAATACCTAAGAAGCTTGTTAGTATGATAAAAGTATGCACCAGTGAAACAGAAAGTAAAATTCGTTTGGGTATTACTGTGTCTGACAAATTTACAACTCATGATGGGTTAAAACAAGGAGATACATTATCTCCATTGCTCTTTAATTTTGCCTTAGAATATGCTGTTAGGAAGGTAAAAGAAACTAAAGAACGACTAAAATTAAATGGTGTGACTCAGTTGTTAGCATATGCAGATGATGTAGACTAACTAGGGGATGATATAAATACAATTAAGAATAATGCTAAAATATTTTTCAAAACTGCTAAAGAGATAGGTTTGGAAGTTAACAAAGAGAAAACTAAATATATGCTTACAGGCCGAAACCAAGTGTTAGGTAATAATCAAAATCTAATTATTGACAGTGGCGTAGCATGGACATTTCGGGTGGGAACTCCAAGTCCGAAGGAAGGGTCGGCCCTTTCTTGCTTAATAATTTACTTATAGTATTAGTCGCCACAGGTATTGTTTATTTGCCTGAAGTCAGCTGGGTTTTCAATAAAACATCATATATGCATGTTTTAGCTAGAAAATTAGATGCCTCACTATGCCACAAATGTTTTGAACTCTTGTGTTTTATACCTTTTTTTATATTTTTCTGCATGACGCAAGTCATTATAAACCTGCCTGAATCACAAGCGCCTCTGCACAACATTAGACGTCATTCTTGTGGGTGATCCAACGACTGTTTGATTTGGTTTATTTTACTTCGCTTTTCTACCACTTTTGGTTAATTGCGAATATGCATATGAGTGATGATATTGATGAAGGGACACTGACAAAGAACACCCGTGCTCACGCCGTTATTCGAACCAGGGACCTCTGTCGTCATGGCGCACTGTGCAAAGCACTCTGACACGGAGGTGGGTGGATGATCCAAATATCATACACTCTACTGACGTAACAGTGCCGATTAGTAATTCAGACCACTGTTTATTGCATCTTGGAATGGTGATAAACATTTTAAAATAATTTTGTCCAGAGACAATTCGTTGTTAAGAGTTTTCAAGTGAATGGTAAACATTTCCATTGACACAATATAAAGCAGTTAGATAATAACGAAAAAAATAATAACAATAAAAAAATAATAATAGTTTTGCGGGTTAAGTGGTAGAGCAGCCACAGGCTGAATTTCTACCACGAGGACTTCACCAAATTATTTGACAAAAACTGTGTTGATCTTTTAGTTTCTAATGCACATCGCTGTTCGTGCGATAAATTATACAATGCAGTGGCCATTAAGAAGCGGTATATTTGAGATTGGTAAAGTTACGTCAGTCAAAATTGCATATTGTAGCATCACATAGCACGAGTTGCATGAGCGCGAAGAACCAGGTAGGAATTCTACCACTGTCGTCTGCTTCAGAAGGCAGGAAGGGTCACATGAACCAATCACGGTAGACCTCTGCTGCTCTGTACTCTGGCGTATGAGAGAGCATTTACGCGTGTGCTGTAGAAATCGAAGCTTTCCCTCCAGAAAGGCAGCAAGAAATATAGAGTTCTTTACGCTGAACCTGCTCGGCGTCCGGCCAGGAAAGGCATTGAAAAAAGATGCTAGAACGAGTGTTGAGAGTGGAGCGTTGGAAGCTAATTGTGAAAAATAGCTATTATAATGCCATGAAGGTTTAACATATATGAAATTAGTCAAGTTTTACCACAGCATTTACACATTTTTTAAAAATTTTAAATCTGAGAACGCCGGGCGTACTATAACGCTATGCCACTGATTATTATTGATTGCAATTCATTTGAACCAGTTTCCAAATTCAAATACTTAGAAGTAATATTAACAAATAAAAATTATATTAAAGAGGAAATAAAAAGTAGGCTTAATTCAGGAAATGCATGTTACTTTTCTCTACATAAACGTTTTTCTTCTCGTTTAATATCTAAGAAACTAAATGTTAAAATATACAAAACAGTAATTTTGCCTGTAGTATTATATGGGTGTGAAACTTGGTCTGTTACATTGAAAGAGGAACATAAATTGAGAGTATTTGAAAATAAGATCCTTAGGAAAATCTTTGGACCTAAAAGGGATGAGGAGACAGGTGAGTGGAGAAGGTTACATAATTTAGAACTACATAATTTGTATTCATGTCCAGATATTATTAGAATAATTAAATGAAGAAGACAGGTGGGCAGGCCATGTGGCACGAATGGGAGAGGAAAGAGGAGTTCACAGGATTCTTCTTGGGAAACCTGATGGTAAGAGACCTGTAGGAAGGCCAAGACGAAGATGGAGGGACAATGTTGAGATGGACCTAAAGGAAATCGGTAGAGATGGAAAAGAGTATATAGATTGTGCTCAAGATAGGGACAGATGGAAGGCCTGTGTTGCTGCAGCCATGAACCTTTGGGTTTAAGAAGGCTAGAGAGTTAGTTAGTTAGTTAGTTCACAAACGATCATGCATCCATGTAGTTACACACAAACCCATTTCTTTCACTAAGATAAAATGATATTAGTTTTATTCTCACCTATAAAAATGTCCCGGTACAGCATACTTTTGCATACATACTGCCTGAAAAAACCCTCTAGTTATGAACAATACATTTTGATAATGCATAACTTTCATTTTGTGCTCTCATAATGAAACAAAATTAATAAAATGCACAAAAGTATTTATTTGCACATTGAAGCAAATTTTACATGCTTCAACTACAATTTCTAATACACACCCTTCAGAGCTAATGTACACTTCCCTTCACTATATAAGCTGTACCAAACCATATTCTTGCAAATATACTGGTATTTTAGATAAATGTATCTATTACAAACTGCATCATGTAGAAATAATAGAAACTATATAACATATGCAATTCCATCAGGTGATATGAAGAAATCACTTTTACAAACTACTTGTAATTACTGTTTCAGGCTCATTGAATATAAGCATGCAGCTTGAAGTTGAAGATTTGATTGATGCCATCTGGACAGAACAGGATGGAAGAGCTCCGTATCCCAATGATCCACTCACCATTCTGGATTTCAAATATGCTGGTGAGCTTCTTTCTATTGCAGGGTTCTTATCCAGGAAGGTTTCAGTTTTTCGTCAGTACCATAATGTTTTCCAGCAAGGAATGCCTTAAGGTGGAGGAACAAATGAAAATCAGATGGGGCAAGATCAGGACTGTAAGGGGAGTGTGGTAGTTTTTTTCAATGGAAGGTTGTCAGGAATTCCGGAGTTCCATGGTGCTTCGTTTCTGTTCTGGGGTTTCATGCAAAACCCATGTCTCGTCTCCAGTCACAATCTGATCCAACAACTCTTCCCCTCACTGTTACAATTTCATACAGCACAGTTCTGTAGATTTGTGGAAACTCTAATGACAGCTGCTCTTCCACTAAACGAACCAAATTGGGATTCACAACAGACGGTCAACCACTTCGTTCTTCATGAACACTAACCCGTCCACCACGAAACTGTCTCACCCATCTTCTTACCATTGAAGCACTCATTATTCCTTCTCCATACACCTCACAAATCTGATGGTGGATCTCCGCAGCTGGAACATTACGTGCATCCAGAAAACGGATCACAGACCGCACCTCACACGTGGCGGGAGTTTGGATTGTCCAAAACATAACAACAATGCACTACGCATTACTCTCCTGACCAACTTGCCTCAGACTGACGTCTGCACTTTGTCAAGGTTGTGGCTACACAAGGCGCATGCGCATTCACACTGCCTCGCTTGCAGCGCCACGGTATTCATCAGTGGAATTTACTTTACGAACGACGTAATATATCAGAAAATATACCACTTATACTCCAAGGTGTGCGCTCTGAAAGCGGAACACAATTTGTTTCTAATTTGTTTTTTTATCTTATTTGGAAATGTAGAGTACATCTGAAACCATCTGGCCATCTTAAACAGGAAATGAAATATGAAATCATAATGTTGCCAGGTCATCTATTTTCAAATGTTGTCTCTTACAGATGTAAAGCTCCTTTTGTGATGTTTTGTATGCTTTGAAATGCAAGCAAGAATTTTGTAAAAAAACTGTTTCAATTTCTGTGCTGTGTATTTAAAATTATACAGAGTGTTTCACTGCTAGGTTTGCCCAGTGAATGTTTTATTATGGAAATGCTTGCAATTGTAGGAAGAGTAATATAACACACCTAGGTAGACACCAAACTGAATGACACCAGGTGCCATGTTGTCACATCCTCCAAATGGGGTAACATGGCACACTTCTGATACATTCATGCAGTTCACCAGATCCTTCTTCAATAACAGAATAATTTCGAAAGCACTCTTCCCACCTTGGGCACCAGATCTGACATTCCCCAAATTTTTTTCTTCGAGGGATGCTTAAGGAAAGGATGTACAAAAACAGTCCACACACACTGGATAAACTGAAGCACATCACCACCAAAATTACCCTCATCACAGCTGCTATGCTTGGTGCAATCTTTGTCAATATAACGACTGGTCACACTGTCTTTGCATGAGAGAGACAGCCATGTCCAATATTTACCACAGTGACAATTTATTCAGATATGCTGTAACGCAGTTTGATCTTGCTAGAATAAATATCATTTCCATAATAATTATTTTATTGGGTCAACCTAGTAGTGAAATGCCTTGTATGTGTAACGGAGTTAATTTGTTTCCCAGAAATCCCTTCCTTTACATAACACTCCAATTTCATATGTTTGTTTAATTTTAAGAGTCAAATAGCCTCCCCGATGGCGCAGTGGTAGCGTCGTTGTCTTGTAATCAAGGGGTCCAGGGTTTGTTACCCGGTGGAGGCACATAGTGGTTCGGATTCCACTTTAAACTGTAGGTCCAGTCCCGATTAGCCTTACTGTGCATAAAGTGGACTTAAAACACCAAATCAATCAATTTATGAGTCAAATAAAATAATTAGTCATCAAAAACAATGCATTATATATGCGTGAATTTTTCAAACATCAATAGTAAGAAACTAGCAAACACTTTATATCGCAAATGAAATGAAACTGCCTGGGTGCAAGACAATAGAGATATACTTTCTGTTTGTTGTATTTCATAATTTTAGTTCAGTTCTTAGTCAGGAAGACCCTGCTGGGAGGGTAGAAACGTTACTTTAAAGTGTTTTTAAATCTCAATAAACTGCCTTGGTCAGCAACTTCAGTGTTTTTAATATGGAAACAAGGCTTAATTATATTACCATAAGACAATCCCTAACATACAAGGTGTACAACTTTGCTTCCGCCGTTTTCCGACAGATGGCAACAACAGGAAGTAGCGGTCGAAAGAAGCAGATCGCAGACGTCACGCAGTTAGCTTGTACCTCTGTCAAGATAACCTCATTCAAACATTAGTCGAGTGGCGTGTGCATCTTGAAGTTGTTCGCGGTTGAAAATGTCAGTGTACGAGCAAAATTCTCGCCATTTGCGGGAGGTTCTACTTTTTTGTTTCAATATGAAGAAAACTGCGGGCGAGGCTCATCGAATGCTCTCCACTACGTATGGTGAGGACGCTAAAAGTGAGAGAACCTGTCGTGAGTGGTTTCAACGCTTCAAGAACGGTGACTTTAACGTCGAAGACCGGCATAGTGGTGGAAGACAGAAAGTTTTCGAAGATGCAGAATTGGAGTGAAACCAAGTGAAACAATCACAGGTGCTCGTTATCGAACGCAATTAATGCGGTTGAGCCGAGCATTGAAGAACAAACGGCTGCAATACAGCGAGAGGCACGACAAAGTGATTTTGCAGCATGTCAACGCACGACCCCACGTTGCCAAAGTGGTGAAAACGTACTTGGATACATTAAGATGGGACGTCCTACCCCACCCGCCTTATTCTCCAGACATCGCTCCCTCTGATGATCACCTGTTTAGATCAATGGCTCATGAACTGGCTGACCAACACTTCCGATCTTATGAAGAAGTCAAAAAGTGGATCGATTCGTGGATCACCTCCAAAGATGAACAATTTTTTAGACGCGGCATTCGTACGCTGCCCGAAAGATGGGAGAAAGTAGTGGCCAGCGATGGACAATACTTTGAATAATGCCTGGGTAAGCAATGTTTTTCATTACAGCGTCATATTTTTGGGGAAAAACGGCGGAAGCAAAGTTGTACACCTTGTAATAAGCATAAATAGAAGGTAGACATTTTAGTAGCATACCTTTTGCTCCTTTTGCAGGAAGGGGTTGGGAAGATAAGTTGAAAGAGATCCGTGCACACGTGGCATCAGCTGGATGTGATTTGTTCGTTGTCACAGCCCTGGATGAAATAGCCTGGATGCTTAACATGCGAGCCTTTGATGTTCCGTACACTCCCATGTTCCGTGGTTACTTGGTGGTGGGAGGTGAATGGTCAACCCTTTACGTTCCTTCAGGGAGAACTACTCTGGAAGTTGTTCAGCATCTGCAGTCTGAAGAAGACTTTGTGCAGTAAGATGACTTCATGGTTATTTCTAAGCTTTTCCGTATCGGTCTGTTCTAGTACTCTCAGCCCACTATGTAAACAGAATAATAATAATATACTAAAGAAAGAAAGCTCTTTCTTACCATTTTTTTTTCTTTATTTTAGAGGGAGTTCAAACCTCCAAAATATCCCATTGAGCATTACACACTGTACAGGAAGTTCGATATTCCATTTGCTTAGTTAGCATTCATTCCGACTTTCTCAACATTTATTGTGCAATCATAAAACAAAAATCTGTGTCAAAGCATTAAGGGGAATTAAAAGTTGGCCATTACAAATTCAGATTTGAAATAATATTCATAGTTTTATGACAACTTGCAATTTACAAAGATGAGGTCAACAACTCACTAATTAGAGCCTTTGTTCTTTCATAGAATAAAGGATTAACTAATTATAGCCTTTGTTCTTTCATAGGATAAAGGATTATGAAGACTTTTGGCAAGATTTAGAAGAAATAGGAAAGAACAGTACAAACATTATGCTTCCTTATCAATATAGTTATGCCAAAGGAGTGAGCTATGATGTTTACAGCAGGGTAAGTAATAATCGAGACAAGGGTAAAATAAGTACAGTGACCCAAAAGTTGTGCAACCCTAAATTTGATGGCCAATAACTTGAAAACTGTAAGACTGGGTTTTGGCACAATTATTTTTGAGACTTTGCCTTATTTTTAGTAGGAATGAACTGATTTGGAATTTCTTACTGATGCTGATGAAGTGCAGATATACCAGTACAAATTACTATTATTCTACCGCCAGAGGTCCCGGGCATGGATGTTTGTGAGGGTCCATTCATCAATTTCATCATATCATCACTCATCCCCATCTTCACAAATTAGCCAAAAGTGGCACAAAAGGCGAAGTAAAATAAAGCAAATCAATCAATCAATAAATCAATAACTATTATTCTACCAATCTAATATAAATGTTCCTTGCACATTGATCAATTGATTGATTTTAGTTCACTTTTCTGTCACTTTTGGCTAATTGAAAAGATGAGGATGAGTGATGATATGATGAAATTGATGAAGGGACTCTCACAAAGAACATCCTTGCTCAGGATAGAATTCAAGTCTGGGACCCTTTGGTTGATGAACATGAATGATTCATTTACCTCCTTAATTAATGCGTTTAAAGAAACTATGCATTTAGACATTTACTACACTGAACTTGGGTATATGAGATATGTCTCTGTATTCATGAAAATAATAACTGGTTATTTTGAGTATATATATTGGATAGGCAAAATTATTTGTAATCTTACTGATGCACCAATATGCCACTCCTTGCCACTACCAATACTAGTTGAAAAACTATAAATTGAAATTAATGACTCATGTGTTCAGGCCCGTAGCTAGAGGGGGGCAGGGGGGCAAGTGCCCCCCCCCCTGAGAGCCTGCTTTGCCCCCTGCGAAAAATACAGAACACATTCCTATCTGGAATTCTCACTAATCTTTACAATTATACTATCATTTTTTGATTTGATTTGATTTAGTTTATTTTACTTCGCGTTTTGTGCCTCTTGGCTAATTTACGAAGATGGGGATGAGTGATGAAATGTTGAAATTGATGAATAGACATTCACAAACAACCAAGCCCGACCGGGATTCGAACCCAGGACCCTTGGCGTCGCAGCGCAATGTGCTAATCACTCGGCCACAGGGTCGGGCAATTATACTATCATATGTTACTTTAGAACAGTTATGACATTTTGAATATTCTTGTATTAAAGGTGCCTAATGTGTTCGGATGTTTTTTCTTGGATGTGTTGCTATGAACTTGGATCTGCTTAAATGTTTGATTCCCAAGTCTACCCTTTGGTAATAGTGATTCATGTGGCAGAGAGAGGGAGTGGATATTTGATTTTTGTTACTTAGCGTTGTTTTTCTGCCCCTTCTAGCGAATCACAACAATGAGTGATGATGTGAAATTATGAAGATATACTCATAATAAACAGTGCCGCAACCACAGGGGGGCAGGGGGCATTGTCCCTCCCCCTCCCTGGCTTGGACGGAAGTCCATTCTAGAGGAAGTAAACATTGAAGTAAAAAACAAGACTAGGAGAATCTAAGAATAGCAGGACAATTGGATACTCATGATGGAACTAGTTTTTACGTGTTCCTTGCATTTTCCTTCCAGATGGCCAAGGGCACTTGCAAGGGGCACAGAGGGGGCTCCTCCCCGATATCAAATTTTATAAAAATAAAAATACATTTTGTAAAAATTTCTTGCTCGCTTCGCTCGCAATGTCTGCTATTTTTATAGTCCAAGTTCAGAGCCATAGCTATGGGCGGCGGGATGGGAGCCAGACGATCTATGTGGGAAAACAATGTTAGAAAGAGAATGCCATGGCACCCTGTAAGATTATTTGCTCCCTATTGAAACAATTTCTTTCTATGATACTTAATATGAAATATTAATGATGACACCGTAATCCAAGAAGTCATTGATCAATCAAGGGATTCCTATTTGTTTGTCAGGTGTCAAAACATGTATTTCAACTATAATAAATAATACAATTCACACAATATTTTGCAAAATGGTTAACGTAACCAGTAGGCAAACATTGTCTGTAGTGATGCAAGAGCCTCCCCTTTGAAGGAAATAGAGTCCATGGTGGACTAAGGGACCCATGTTTTAATGTTTTAGCACATAAAAAAAATGTATTACAAATTTTTACACAATTCATCAAAGTGTAGATAATATGTAACCTTTACTATTTAATTAATTCCATTTTTCTTGCATAACACAAAACAATGGTGTTGTTGGATTCTCGTTAGATTTCTTTCTGCGTAAAAATCTTGCATACTGGAAACTAGAGGGAATCATTATGAAGCATGATTTATCAAGGGCTCCCTTAATCAGTTCTGCAGAGAGACCCAAAACTGTTGGGACATATTAATCATCTATTAACATTATCGACCTGTAAATATCAAGTAGATACAATCCCTATTAGCCTATTTATGTTAAACTTCATATTCTTTGGCAATTTGGAAAGGTCATTATCGAAATATTGCTATTTGATTTCTCTCGAAGTGTTTTCGGTTCGTTGCAGTTTCAAGATATCATCCCTTTTATGTTACTTATCTCTTTTGGGGGAGAAGGCAAGTGCCTCTGTATACCCTGCTATATCTGCCAATGCGACACAATTAAAAATTTGCTCCCTCTAGGATTGACTTTGCCCCCCCTACAAATATTTCCTGGCTACGGGCCTGCATGTGTTGACTAGGATATACTATGCCAAGTAGAAAGTATTCCTGGAACTTACTGAATATACTGTGTATTATTAGAGGATGTATTTTTTGTAAATAAAAGAAGCAATCAATTTCAGGTTCAAAAGCATTAAATAAAATAAATTTCAATGTTATAGCGGTGAAAATTTGAATCATGAGCGGTACGTAAAATGACATTTTGGTTTTAAAATTCTGAATATAATCCTAAATTTGATTTTAAAACTGCACTTATTACACCATAAACATTTTCCTTCTAATAGCACATTTATTCCTGTGTAAAGGAGTCAATTTTTGCTTCTCAAATATTTACAGCAGAATTAATCAATTTTCCATGACTTGCATAACTCACAGGATAATTCAAACTTTAGTCACGTTGGTAAATGAACCCTAAATTTCATGTTTAAGAGTCCATTTTGCATTTTGTTTTGCACCATTTCGTGACAAAACAGGGTAGGCAAACGTACCTCACACCTTTCAGAAACATGAAAAATGAACATTACAGCATTCACATTTCGTGTTTTCGTCAAAAGACGAAATATGCATGCTTCTATGTATTATCAATGTACTTTTTAAAACTCAGTATCAAGGATTTTTTTCATTTCACTCGCAGGTGGAGCCATCTAAAGTTTTGTTTGAAGCATCACCTATCATCAACATGAAGAATCAGAAGAATAATGTAGAAGCTCAGGGCTTGCGCAACGCACACATTCGCGATGCAGCAGCTTTGGTGGAGTTTTTTGCTTGGTTGGAAGATCAGGTAGGTGCCCTGACTCTGTGTCGATTCATTTAGTTAATTATTATATTACAGTGCTGACACAGCAGATGGCATAATGTAGCAATAGTTTATTATACAGAGCAATCTAAAAGTCCCCACACTCACACTTTTAAAACAAGCTACTGAGGCATTCATCTGGATGAGTTGGCAAGCCTGTCAGTAGGGATTGGCATCAAGGTAGGAGGGTAGAATGTTCAGCATGGTCATTTCCTGAAAACACCAGCTCCCTTGACAAGGCTTCCATCAGCTCTAGGGAAGGGACACTGCCATCTGAAAAATGTCAAACTGACCTCTCGGCCTCCTTCCAGGGAGCACATCCCGCACACAGCATTCGAATACCTAAATATATATTTCTTAAATAAAAAAAGGTAAAGGTAAAGTGCTCCCCTGTGCTTAACACCACGCCATGAAGGCGTATAGGGGGTGTGGGGGTAACACCCCACATTTTCTTGATCCGGTTGTGGGGGGGGGTGATGTGATCAACATCACGCCCCTGACTGCCTTTACCCTCCAGGGTTTTTACCCCAGGTACCCATGTCATTCGATGCTGGGTGGGCGCCGGGGCCGCTTCCAATGTTAGAAAAGTTCCCGGATTTGAACCGGCCGGGGATTGAACTTGGAACCTTGAGCATGGTAGTCAGACGCATTACCGACTGAGCCACCGTGGCCACTAATTTAATGTAATTTAATTTACATTAAGTCCCAAATTATATCTGACCATAGGTGCACCAGTGGGGGCACGACGGCGCTTGCCACTGCCTGCTGGAAAACGTGAGGAGAAACAAAATGTTATGTTCATTGTGCTCTTTATGTTGGAAAGTGAAAGAAATGCTATTCAATGTTTAAATAATTGAAAATAAAGCAGTCAAAATTCCTTGCCTTCCCTTTGCAGCTAACATGCCATGAGTTTATTTGCACATGTTATTTCATTTCCTTTTAAGGCAAAGAAGCACATGACTCCTAATTCCCTAGAGTGTCTCATTTACTATTTGAAATATAAATTCTCAACAGCGTCAAGCGTATTTTCCAAATGAAATTGCTTTACCGATTTCGTTCAAAAGCAATACCAGGTATCTATCAAACTTTCATCCCTACTTCCCATTATATTTGAAAGTCTTCATGGCCATGCTCCAAATATATAGTTTCATTACTTTATTTCAGTTTGTGAATCATTGTTTAAACAGAGACTTGGAATCACCAGCAGAATTTGAAACTCACTCCCAACATACAACTATTAAAATTATATATATGCATATTTTCTAACTGAAGCTAGAACAGGAGGGGGCAGGGGGCATGTGCTGAGGTAAAGAGAATGCCGAACGAGCAAAGCAAGATTGTAAAGAGTAAACATCATGGGATACTGTCGCTATGATTAATGAATAATATGCATAATCAGTTTGCAAAGAAATAGTTCTAAAAATTTTGTTGCTCACTTCGCTCGCAGTGTTATGATTTAATTAAGAATTCTATTATACCTGTATTTCTTACTACTACTTCAGACAGGCAAGTGTGCATGCACACATGCAATGCAGTCTCACTCATATTTCAATTGGGCACCCCCAAGATGAACTCTGAGTTACACCTTCGGCAAGAACAATACAAATACAGTTTAAAAAATTGCGCAATTGTTCCTAATTTCCATATAACTAACTTAGGAATTGCATGAAATGATTCATGGTAATAATATGTTTAAAGTTTGTGTTTTTTTAATGTCATCTCTTGTGTTTTGTCTAACGATTGATTAAATCAAATGCTGAACATTATCGGAAAGCAATATTCGAAACGTTAGACTGAAATGTTAACATTATCACAAAAATATATTTTCCATCTTTTCCTGCATTTGACACATTTTCCTTCTGAAATGTTACTTGAAGGGAAGGGAGGGTGTTAATCTCTGGAAACATCTATGAACTAATTGAATTAGGGCGAACATTTTTAAAATGGTCCAAAATATGTACTTAACTTCCCCAAACTTACACCCCCCAAAATTTTCCAACACCCCCCCCCCCCCCAAGAGAAAAATCCTGGATAAACCCCTGAGGTAAAAGCACAGTGTATGATTGTTTCAAATTTGGTTTCAATATTCTTTTTGTGTATTTCAACACATGGAAAGTGGTTTGCCGTCTTGTCAGTGTGTTATTAACCTCAGAAATTGCAGTAGTTTACAAATTAATTTATTTTTGTGTATTTCAACATATAGTTAACAAATATTTCTATTCATTACATTGACAAGTTCCATAAATTGCAAGCATAAAATTCTCAAACTTGAGTACAGGGACGTTTCACTCTGTAGTTATATGTAGCATGTGTTTTGAATAAATTAATGCTTTGGGTAGAATATCATTTAGTTCACTTCTTGCACGAATTTATAATGATTCTGTGTAACTTTTGTGAACAAACCTAATTTACTCACGTGTCGATTTCAGTGACTCACTGTCACTAATTCACAGAAGGCTGTTGATTGGCATTTTAATAACTTTATAATAGACCTAGCAAAACGAAGTACAGTGGAACCTCAATTTTATATTTTCCCACAATTTAAATTCAATCTTCATGGTCCCAACAGAGCAAAATGTTAAAATAATAATCTGGATGTTAATCCTCTGAAGAACATAAACAGCACTGTTGCAATTTTTTCCAGGTAGCAGGAGGTGAAACTGTGGATGAGCTTTCCGCATCTCTGCATTTGGATGATCTCCGTTCAGAACAGGAACTGAGCCGTGGGCCAAGCTTTGAGACCATTTCAGCATTCGGTCCAAACTCAGCTCTACCTCATTACTCACCATCAGAGGCATCCAGCTTTCTCATTGATGAGTCCAGCCTTTATCTTGTGGACTCAGGGGGCCAGTACTTAGGTAATCAATTTGTTGATACTGATAGCCCGAAAGTTTTGGTATTACTTTATATTAGCACTAGACAGTATCCCCCCCTGGAAAAAATCCTGCGAACGTCATGCTAACACTACGCTACAAGAGAACACCTTTTTTCTCATCTTCAGGTGAACAAATTTCTTTTTGCCCATGGTGGAGATGTAACCTTCAAAAATCATGAATATATTTTTCACAAGAAATGTAGAAATGTATGTTATTGTTTCTTTTCGTTAATATGTGAATGATTTAAATCTGTATTTCTGCCCTCAGACAGTAACAAGTGTGTAATGTTATATTATAATATCTTATGAAAGGAATTATAATGATATAAAAACAATGAACAGTTTTAGCATATGCAGTGTAGAAAGATAATGTACGTTTATGGACAGCAAGAGTTGAGATGGTTTTCTTCCAAGTTCCTTTCATATTGGTTTAAATTAAGTATGTTTATGTAAGTGTACTTTCTCCCTCACTCAGATGGCACTTCTGATGTCACAAGGACGGTTCACCTGGGTTCCCCAACTGATTTCCAGAAGGAAGCTTACACCCTTCTCCTCATGGGGTGCATAGACCTTGTGACAGCCACCTTCCCTGAGGGCACAACAATGCAACAACTGGAAATCCTTGTGAGGAGGCCGCTCTACCACTTCGGTCTGGATTATGGTCATGGGAGCACTCACGGCATCGGCCATTTCCTTTCTGTACATGAAGGTGAGCTTCAAGATGTTGAGAAATTGTGATCGTTCAAGGGCTCACTACATGACTATCTATTAGGGACTATCTATTTTTATATTTTCTTTACACAACCTTTGAGTTTTGGTGTTAAGTCCACTTTATGCACAGGAAAGCTAATCGAGACTGCACCTACAGTTTAAAGTGGGATCGAAACAACTTGTATTCTCACCGATTATCAAACCCAAGACCCCTTGTTTACAAGGCTCGACGTTATCACTATGTCATCGGGAGGACACTTTACACGACCTGCGGATATGAATTTCATAATATATAATTAGATAATAATAATAACAACAATAACAACAAAAAGTTGCCGAATTTGCACTAAATTATAAACTCATTGTAAAATATCAAATCTGTAAAATTGTTGGTAAACTTGAATACACTTATATCACAGAGGTAGCGTTGTCGCCTTGTAATCAAGTGTATCAGTATAAGGTGAAAGTGGTATTGGATCAGCCCTAAATCGCATTCCAACTGTGTTATCATGATTTTACTTTCTAAACCACTATGTAGATAACAAGCCTTTGCAATGAATAAAAGTTCTTGTTCGCAGCCATAAGTTTACGTAAAACAAAAACAATTTCTTGGGTCTCATGGGAATTTAAATGATGGCTAATGTAGTAACAAGTAAGGTTTTCCTCTTGGTTAACAGATCACGATCATTTTTTCTGTAATATATTAATTTCTAAATGTACATAAATGAAGATACATAGCTTGTACCGATCTATCTTTCTTTCTATTTCAGCATTTGACACAACATATCGTGTGAACTTTTTTGGTTCCCAAGGCAAGTACTAATATTTTTTATTAATTCTGTGTCTTTTTATGTAGTGGTTGTTAACTGTAAACTAAACAGATCATGCCAAAAGTGAACATAACTTGCAAAATTATATCTGTGTTTTTCAAATTTACTTTATTATACAGTGCAATTACATTTGTCTTTTGCCATTGGAAGTGCTGTCAAAAAATTGATGCTGATTTATCAGAATATATGAACAGATGATATGAATATATCCTGTTCTTTTAGATTGCAATTTTCTACAGAAAAACGTGGACAGAAGACATGTATAGTGGAACTGTGATTTCATGTTCCTGGATTTTTCCAAATCATACATTCAATCTTGATGGTTCCAACATAGCAAAATGCTACATAATTTTCCTCGAATTTACATTTACCCGCATTTTAAGTTTGTTCATCTTGGTCCCCAGAAAAAAGTAAAATTGATGTTCCGCTGTATGTACTTTCTTGGAAATGACAACTTGACATATTAGTATGAACACTGAACCTATACATCAACACAGTGTATCAACTATATAAGTTTTTAAGAAACAAGATATTTGCATGTTGTGATAGATAATTCAAACTTTTTAAAAAGTAAGAATTTTTTTTTAATATTTCTTAGAGCTGTGAAACAAAATGAACATTGTATAAATTTAAAGTTGTTCTGAAATGCAATTATAAATGTTAGTGCAACAGCTTTAAATCTGCCAGGGGTTTCTTTAAAAATATTAATATGCTGTAGAACCTTTATTATATGCTCTTCTGGGACCTATGCATAAAAATTGAAACAATGGTTAATGTAGAATTCAGGACCATAAAATTGGCTGTATTTAATTATGAGGTAATCATGAAATTAAAATAGTTGTGTTTGCATCATGACATCTGCCTTTTCTTATACAGTATTGGCAAAAAATATCTGCTTTACAAATGCAATACAATGGAACCCTGATTTTGCATCTCATCGGGTTTATTTTTTTTTTTTCAATCCATGGCTTCTTGAACCAAGGTTCTATTGGAGTAGATGAAACTTGAATTGCAGGGTTATTAAAGGTCCCATAAATTCTAATGGGTTCTATTGGATTCCGTAACAGGAAAGGAACCTTTTTTCTAACACAATTTGAATTTGGTCCAAGTTGCACATTGTTTCATTTCAATACGGAACTTGGACCCTATTTAAATTGATCCAGAAAATAAGTTCCTGGACCATATTTAAATTGATCTGGAGAAAAGTTTCCTGGACCGAATTGAAATACTTTACAGATAAATAGGTTTCTTTATGTTCCAGGACCCATTTACGCTTGCTGATTTTAAATTGAATTTAATTAAAATTCCTGCACCTTTACCCTGTAGAATTTTTATATTGATCTCCTCCTTGCATGCAGAAATTAATGCTTTTGTTTTTCTTCTGCAGAACCTGGCTACTACAAGGATCATGACTGGGGTATTCGACTGGAAAACATAGTGCAAGTGTTGGACAAGAACAAAACGGTAAGTGAACTTAGGATTAAAGTTTCACTATGTACTAGGGATTGGACACATTAACTGGTACTCTGTTGGTATTGGCCTATATCTTGTCGGTGTATAGGTTTATCAGTAATATTACTGATAATTTAACTGATTTGATATATCTGTAAATGTTGACCAGGTGAGATCTGGAAATTTTTCCAAGCTTTCGAGAGCTAACTTCACTCATATCTTCAGGGTAGAAGTGAAGATGAGAGCAATGTCAGCTCTCGAAAACTTACCAGATCTCACCTGGTCAATAGCTTGAGACAATCTTTTCATCATTCATCGACAGGAAAGCTTTAAGACTTACTTTATAATTCTTGTGTTCTCACTTTGTCTCGAGAATCTCTGGCACGTAAGGGCTTCACCAATGAACTTGTGAGGGGAGGAGTGTGGCCAGCTAGCCACTTGCAGCAGAGTGCAGTGTGGAAACTCGCTTGCTCCCCTTCTCTTCTGTTATGCATGTTCTTGCTCCACAGATTCCAAAGACAGTAAATGTCTAAATACAGATTTTATGTTTCAAAGCAAAAGTCACTACAGGCACCTTTTTACTAATACAGTGGAACCTCGATTACATATGTTTTTTTCAGGGGACTAAGCTGAAGAAAATTAAGATGTGGGAGAATGTAAAATCGAGGAAAATTTTATAACATTTTGCTATGTTGGGACGATCAACGTTGAATGTAAAATGCAAGAAAATGTAAAATCTAGGAACATAAAATTGAAGTTTCACTGTATTCATTAAGGAGTTTAATGAACCACTCATGTTCTTCAAGGAACACTTGTAACTTTATATTGGATCAACAGAAAATCAGTTTCAGTATCAGTAAATTTTATATTGGTGGTTTATCGGTATCACAAAAAAAAAATATATCGGTCCAGCCTTACTGTGTACAGTGGAACCTTGATTATACATTTTTCAGAGTCTGTGGATTAACAAATCTTAGCATGTTGGAAATATTAATGTTGCTTTATTGGAACCATGAAAGTTGAATGTACAAAGGCTGTCCCAGAGAAGGTGAGACGAATTCCTGTATAGGAAAATAGCGACCTCCATTGGCTAGCAAATGTACTATGGTGAAAATTTGGTTCATTAGCTGCCGATTGAGACCAAAATGAGCGCAATAGGTCAAAAAGTTGTGACTGCGTAGCAGTTAAAAGACAAGCATGTACATGGATCCCTCCAAGAATCATTAAAATGAAACAAAAAAATTACAAACCACAAAATTGTTATTCAGAATCAGCCATATCGAGTAGATGTACATGTTTTTCAAAATAGGCACCATTGACAGCTAAGCAATCATCCATACGCTCCTGCCACTTTGTGAATGTCTTTGAAAATTCGTCGTCAGGTAGCGAACTGAAGAAAACTTGCACTGCGGTGATCACTTCTTTGTTCGTCATGAGATGACAACCACGTAAAGCGGCCTTTAAAAGTGGAAAAAGCCAAAAGTCGCAGGGTGCAAGGTCCGGGATGTATGCTGTATGTGGGAAAATTTCTATTTTTCTCTTCGTCTCGTAATCCTGAAAAGCCTGCGCATGTGGGCATCCACTATTGTGGTGCAATATGAAGGAGTTCTTCAAATGCGGCCTCTTTTTTGCTACGTGCTGGCGCAGAGTCTCAATGACTCCTTGGTAATACTGTGGCTCTATTCAGTCTGTCCAGATCGGCATATGCCTGTTGAAACATTGCATATCTTTCCGCAGCACTTTTCCCTAAATGCCAACAAAATTTTATGGCATGTCGCTGTTCATCTTGAATACTCATCATGAAAAGCAATGTTATACACAAAAACCTGGAGAGGTAAACGAAACACGTTCCACGTAAATCAACACAGCTTCTCACTAACGTGGTTTCGCAACATGTGACAACTTGCTACTGAAACAGAATGAGTCATCCTACACGACGTGACTAGTGCCGAAACCAATGGCAGTGTTGCCAAGCCAAAAAAAAATCTGTCTCACCTTCTCTGTGACAGCCTTTGTATAATGTGGAAAGATTAAAATCTTATGGGTAATGGATAATTTTACACTGCATGTAATTGTGTAAATTATGTTTGACCTCATAATTAGAATTCATTCATATCAGGGAAATGAGGGTAGTAAATAAATACAGAGAACCTTAGTACTCACTCTTCCGCGAAGCCTGTCTTTTGTTGTTTTATTAATTTTGGTGGCCACTGCCACCATCTTCGTTGGAACAATGTTTGCCAACCCTCCCGGAATCAAACTCACTCTTTGTTTTCTCCCAGAATAATGAGATTTAGTTTTATTATATTTTTAATTATTATATAGTTATTTTCTTTTACTATACATTTGCCAAGCAAAGAAATTTATTATTTGCAAACCAAACAATTAATCATCACAATATTATTTTGAATACTCATGGAGAAATGAGTAATTTTTTAAGGAAGTGGGAGGAGGGAAAATAGAAAGTTTAAATATACATTGTTTCTCATATTTAAGGAGTGTGCGACTTACTCACGATGATATAATAATAGTACTTAAAATACTATAAAATGAACTACTTACGACTTGTGAGTATACGTTTTATAAAAAACAACGTTTCAAGACACAACTGGTCTCTTTATCAGGTTCGCAATCTTGGCGAGTGGAATCACTTCATGGCCGTGTCAATTAGAATAAAAGACAAGGAGTAAGGTAATGATAAAAATTATGGATAAAAAGGTATTTCGTAACAACTAGCCCCTGTACAGTTCCCTTCTTTCCCTTGTAGAAACTTCGAATCTAAAAATGAACCATAAGAAACTTCATCCCATTAAAACGTTAAAACCCCACATCGTGCCACGCATCACTATATGGTGACTGGTTTGGATTCTCGCTGAATGCCCGAAGTTGTCAGACTCCGCCCACTTCCCTCCCGCTCCTATCCCCCACTACTACGTCATTTTAAACTCGAAATCCTGGATCTTGGGGGTCACGTTGATTACAGCCGGAGTGACCTGAAAACCATGTTGTTTTGATCAAGTTTTTTGCAATTTTGTGTTCACAGTAGCCTGACCACAAACAGGTAACTGCCGATATTTTTTATCTAAAGGCTATGAAGAAATCTCTCGGAATTTTATTCTTTAAAGTTGGCAAGCCTAGTTAGAACCTATTGCTTGGCCAAAGCATAAGGTTTAACGAAAACTTTAAGTAAAAGAGGCATTTAATGGGTCGTGTCTTCATGTGGGAAAGAAGAGTAAAAGGTTCTGACTTCCATGTGACATATGTTTAGAGTATAGTACTAAATTGAACCAAAGGAGCAGGAAGAGGACAACAGGTGTTTGAGGGATGCAACAGCACTTGCTTCTGTTTCCTGGTGGCAGCACTGGCTGCTCTCTTCTCAGGTTTACTATTCTGTCATACATAACAGGAATTAGATAGCCTGAGGGCATCCTTTCCTTACATACAGCCATTTCCCCCATCACCACAGTTTCCTGTGGAATCCTCCAATGCAAGCAGGTGCATTCCAGGAAAGGTGACTGGATGTCATGTGCAGCAAGTAGCAAAACTCCTGCACCTGCATCTCTAACCATCTACATGCGTTTTTAGCCCCATGTGTTATATTGTGGCACCAGTGTAGCTTGTGATTAAATATTAATATTAATTGACTTCCATTATTTCAGTTTCCAACTGGGCAGAAGATGCTTGGATTTGAAGCAGTGACTCTTGTTCCTTATGAACCAAAGTTGATCAATTTGGATATGCTTAACCAAGATCAGGTAGGATTTCTGTAAGGGAGAGTTTAAACCTTTTCAGTTTTAACACAAGATTATTTCTTCACATACACTAATTTTTCATCCTTGCTTACTTAGTTTGAATGAATTGTTGTTTTAAGTCTACTCTATGAACACATAGGCTAATCGGGACTGGACCTACAGGTTAAAGTGAGATCCAAACCACTATGTACCTCTGCCAGGTATTGAACCTGGAACCCCTTGATTACAAGTCGACGACATTACCAATACACCATCGGGAAGCCCCTTGTTTACTTAATGCTGATACACCAAGCACTTTTACTGACCAACTCCAGCTCTCTCTATATATACATATGTTCTTCTTAAAGGTTCACAAAATAATATAATAGTTATTTTAAGTGATTTTAATTTATGCTGCAGCATTTTGCTCAGGTTTTCCAGAACTTTCTCAAGCTTACACCAAGATAAACAAACAAATACATACATACATATACATACCTCATTCGGATATCCGGATATATCAGATGATCTGAATATCTGGATAATTCGAATATTCAGATAATCTGATTATCCTGGTAATTTGGATTATCTGAATTTAGGATATCTGGATAATCCAGACAATTAGAATATCCTGATAATCCATACTTCCAGATATCAGAATATCCAGAATCCAGATAGAAAATTATCCGATATCCAGATAAAATTTTATCCCTATTTGAAACATGTGCACTCATATATATTATTTTGCTCTATTTTTTACATTTTAATCAAAATTATTTGAATTCATCTATATAATGGTTAGAAAGGAAATTTTCAAATACAGTTTTATTTGTCTTGTAGCATGTTCTATTGAAGCCATGAGTATTGAGTGTGTAATGAGGGAAAATGTAAAATCCAAGAACGTAAAATTGTCATTCCACTGTAACAGGAAGTGCAGGAGGGAAATTCCACAGTGCATGTAGGAGGATGGTATTAACTCCTATTATTATTTTAACATTATAATATATGCCTGAAAATAATTACTCTGTTTCAGATTGAATGGTTGAATGAGTACAACCAAAGAGTACGTGAACATGTTGGATCTTTGCTGGAGAAGAATGAAAAGAACGATGCCCTCACGTGGCTCCTGTCCAGAACAGAGCCTATAAATGTCACTTGCACAGCCACTCACAACAGCGCCTCATTTTGAAGTTCATGAATTGTTAACCAATATTAGCTGTTACAGTAGAAGCATGTAAAACTGTAAGAAAGCAGGATAAAATTGTGGACGTACATATTTCTGAGATTTTTAGAAAATTCAGATTACATGTTCTGTGTCATGGTGTTGCTAAGTTTCACATTTAATTTCATTAATATGTTTATGAAATAATATTTTAAAACATTTTAATGATGTTTAACTCAAAGAAAACTTATTATACTGGGGTAAAATTTTACCACAATAAAATAAAATGTATTTTATTTGTTATTTTGTAGTGGTTTTGTTGTATGTAAGCTGTTTGCACTGTCTTGTTAGGTTCATCTTTTGGTTTCTTTTTGGTAGCCACAAATGTATTAAGCAATATTTATTTTTGAAAATGGTCACACCTTTTTTTTTCAGCAAATAGGGCTTTCTTTCATTTTCTCTATTTTTGCTTTTCAATTTTCCATCATACTTCAGAAATTATCTTTGTATTTGCGAAGATGGGGATGAGTGATGATATGATGAAATTGATGAATGGACACTCACAAACGTCCATGCCCAGGCCAGGATTCGAACCCGGGACCCCTGGCATTGTAACACGATGTGCTAACCACTCTGCCACGGGGGATGGCTCCTATTTTAATAACATTTTTCATGGAACTAATTGTTCTGTTCTAAATGTTTTATAGTTTTAAAATTATAGTTTTGGACATCAAAGGAAGGTCTTATTTGCTATTTACTTCAAGATCATTAAAGGTATTAACAAAAACATTAGAAATGGACCAATTTGAAATTTTGCCCATACTGATAAAATACTGAAATGAAATTTGCTGAGTCCTATAACCGATATTCTACCAATCTGATCAAGTGCGATGTTCCTTGCAGTACATGAAAGGTTCATTAACTTCTTTCATACATATTTAACCAGGTAAAGGTAAATTCCAACGTGCATATAGCACCGTGCCATGAAGGCATATTTAGGGGATGTAAGGGTAGGGCCCCACACATTCTCGATGTCGTCCATCTTGGGTGCCTAAGGAACTAATTGTAGTGCTTATTTTTTTACATTTTTTAAATCATTGTTTATGGTCGCGGTGGCTCAGTCGGTTACGCATCTGACTACCATGCTAAAGGTCCCGGGTTTGATCCCCGGCTGGTTCAAATCCGGGAACTTTTCTAACGTTGGAAGCGGCCCCGGTGCCCACCCAGCGTCGAATAACATGGGTACCTGGGTGTAAAGGCGGTCAGGGGCATGGTGCTGATCACATCACCCCATTCACGACCAGATCAAGAAAGTGTGGGGCGTTACCCCCGCACCCCCTATATGGTGTGGTGCTAACCACAGGGGAACACTTTACCTTTTTTAAAAATCATTGTTTACATTGATGACACTTCTTTTCAAAGATGCATTACAGGTGATGGTGTGTTTCATTTATTTACAAGGATCCCACTCCCCCACAACACGTTCATCATCACACATCCTTGGAACAAGGGAAATGCAACTAATCCTTCACTGTAACAATGACTAAATCAGAATGAATGAATGAAAGAATGAGTTAAATCTTTTGGTTATATCAGCCCATATGGCTATTTTGCACCCTTCAAATTATACAGGAAAAGTTCCTTCATCAAAAATCCTTAACTAATTTTTAAAAGGAGTCTCTTGAAAATGGTTAAAAGGGACCTGCACAGGACAAACACAACACATCAAATACTTCCCATCATGCAATTAATACAATGAACTGTGTAAAAAAATCTAGCCTTAAACCAGTTAAAACAGCAATACCTGAGTAAGATCTAGGAAGGTACTCTAGACCAGAGGCGAAGATATAGTACAAGCAATGCAAGCACTGCTTGCATAATTCGAATATCATTTAATGTACTTAATGTTCTAACCGTATTTAGTTTCCATCACACTCGATTTCGCGAAAAAATGCGGCCGCAAACTCCCCCAGCAGCTCTGTAGCAAGCACCAGCCTCAATGCTTGCAACCGTTCTGCGGGAAAATAAGGCCTCCGAAGGAGTCACATGGCGAAGCGTAAAATTCTGGTGGAACCCGTCCACAAAGCTTCTACAAAAAGCTGTGCTTTCCGAGCTTGCGTGATTCCCGAAAATAGCCGAGTTCAACCGAAAGCAGAAGGATTCATCTATGGGTACGTTGCCAGCAAAAACTAGTAACGAATATTTGTCTTCATGAACACGTAAACAAGATCGCAAATATAATAATAATTGTTAGTCATAAAATAACTAAAAGAAGTTATTATCACTGTTCTAAATTCCATATATATCATATTATATTACAAATTATTTTAGACTTCGCGAAATGTAAAACGCGTAAAAAAAGTTGACATTGGGAGTTGGGGCAGTGGAATTTCTGCACCCCCGTGAAGAGTTTTCTCAGGGAGGGAGGGAAGATTGGACGGACCTTGGTCCTGCACCCTGCTTCCTGGTCGGTCCAGCGCAAATTACGCCAGAAGTGTTGACCGCTACCAGTGTTTGCAACTGCCAAATTATTTACGCAGTAATTCAAGTGAGCTCTTTCACAAATTTTACAATCAATAAATTGACTGCTTTTGAATAAAACTTGGGGTGAAAATAAAGCTATCTGAGAAAGAACTATCTACTGATATTTGTACATGGCATAGAAGTAAATCATATACATTCTGCATATTATGAGCACAAGAATATGTTTTAATGATTGATTGATTGATTTGTTGTTTTAAGTCCACTTTATGCACAGTAAGGCTAATCGGGACTGGACCTACAGTTTAAGATGGGATCTGAAACACTTGTGCCTCCACCGGGTATCGAACCCGGAACCCCTTGATTACAAGGCGACGACACTACCACTGCGCCATCGGGAAGGCCCGAATATGTTTTAAGTTCTATTATTATGACGCAAGTGGTGTTCCCAGGGTCTTTTTACGGTCCCCATTTTGTCATCTTTTCCTTCCTTTGACATTTTTTCTTAGATATACTGGGCCAAAAGGGGGTTATGTTCTCCATCCCCCCCCCCTTTGCCCCGGGCATGCCATTGAATGACACTTTATTACTTAAATATTAATGTACATACTCGTTCTGCTGAAATGATTCTGATTCCTCCGCGTAATTTTTATCTCCAAACTGATATATCTTTCCTTTGTGACGGATAAAATTAAGGAAATAGGTCGGTATCACCTTCTGTTGTTTCAGAGATTTTCAAAGTGATCTTGTGTGGATGCTTGCATTTGCAGTTGTGGAAAGCACGTGGGATAGTGTGAGTGTTTGTTGCTTCGTGTTTTGTGCTGTGAATTTATCGGAATGAACGCGTATTTAGGAACGGTTGATGTGAAGTGCGGGTGTATTATTGAGCAATTGAAAATTGCTTCGTTTAGCTCGAGAGAGATAAGTGTTAAAATGAAAATCGTGGAAGGGGGTCGACCAACACCGCATTTACCGGACTTAAAACAAGTTAGCCCAAGGGGCTTTGTGCGACATTTCCAAAGCAATTTGTACCACAAGTTTATTTGGCTAGCAGGTTGTGAAGCACGCAGTAGGTTGTACTGTTGGCCATGCGTATTGTTCGCCGTGCACAAGACGAACTCCGTGTGGTCAAGTGAGGGATACTGTGATCTGAATAACGTGCACAATGCATTACAGAGACATGAAAAAGCAGGATCTCACATAAGGGCATTTTTAACTCTGAAGGAATTCGGAAAATCTCGTGTGGATTTTGCTCTGGATCACCACAGACTAGTAACAATCGAGCGCCATAACAAAGTTGTTCGTCAAAATCGCGATATTTTAAAGCGTCTTGCAAGTGTAACAACCTTTCTTGGTAGTCAAGAATTATCATTCCGGGGACACAATGAAAGTGAGGCATCATTGAACCGTGGAAATTATGTAGAACTTGTAAATATGTTGGCAGAATTTGATACTTTGCTGGCAAGTCATTTGGAGAATTCTACAACATTTACTGGCTTGTCAAGTGAGATTCAGAATGACCTTATTAAAAGCACGAGTGGTGTCATAACGGACGCAATTAAGGCCGAGGTAAGTGAAACCAAGTTCGTAGCTATTATGATCGATGAATACTCGGACGTATCACGAAAATCGCAACTTTCGACGATGTTTCGTTACGTGACGAAGTCAGGAAAAATTGTTGAGCGTTTCTGGGGGTTTGAGGATGTCAGCAGGAACTGAACTGCAGCTGTAATTGCTGCCCACGTTGTTGAAACAATTCGAAAACTAGGCTGGGAATCAAAATTGGTGTGTCAAACATACGACGGGGCAGCCGTAATGGCAGGGGATCTCTCGGGGACACAAGCACGAGTCAGACAGATTTTCCCTAGTGCAATTTTTGTTCACTGTTTTGCACATTGCTTAAATTTAGTACTTTCTCAAACAGTGAGCAACATTAGTGAATGCAAAGTGTTTTTCTCGACGCTAAGTGGCCTTGCTTCTTTCTTTTCGCATTCGACAAAAAGAAATGCTGCTCTCGACGATATAGTTAAAGCAAGGTTACCTGAAGTGGTTCAGACCAGGTGGAACTACAGTGAACGGCTTGTACAAAAAACGTCCGAAAATAGAGTGAAGATAATTGAAATGTTTGAGGACATTATTGGCAATGCACAAGACTGGGACAGTGAAACAATTTCTTCTGCGGGTGGTTTCTTGGCATTCCTGGATAGTTTCGAAACCAACTTTTTTCTTCTCTTGTTTGGGGAAATATTTTCCTTGACGGGATATTTATTTAATGTGCTGCAAACAAAAACTATGGATATTGGATTTTGCCTCAAAGAAATTGAAAGTGTCAAAAGTGACATTACCAAGAAACGAGAACAATTTGACATAATTTATACAAGGACAATAGATATTGCAGGAGTACCACAGCCGAGAAGGAAGAGGAACAATGTAGGCGACACAAAATCTCAGTACCAACGTATATATTGTGAAGTTATAGACAACATCATAAGCCAACTGTCTTCACGTTTTGAAAACCTTGAGGCCCTACGATTTGTTGAATTGCTCGATAGCGCGAAATTTCGCATGTATGCTGCTACATTTCCAGAAACTGCCTTCTCATCGCTTATGCAACTGTACATCCAGCATTTTGACAAAACCTTGTTGCACACCGAGCTCAGTATTGCCTATTCTCGGGATTGTTTCCGCAATAAGAGTGTAAAGGACATCTTGAAGTACATTGTAAACAACGAATTACAACAAGTGATGCCCGAACTCCACAAACTGTGTCTGCTAGTACTGACTATACCAGCCACAACAGCGTCAGTTGAAAGATCGTTTTCAACGCTGAAACGTATCAAGACATTCGCCAGGAACAGCATGGGTCAGGAAAGGTTGTCAGCCCTTGCTCATTTGTCCATTGAGAAGGAACTATTAAAGGAACTCAAAATGGATGAAACTAAATTTTACGATTGTGTGCTTAAACATTTTCTAGAGAAGAAAAGAAGAATGGAGTATGAATATCGTCACTAAGGGTGGCATCCAATGGACCAAGAGTTTGAAATTTATTGTGGTGAGTACATCGTCTATGCATGTGTTTCTTTGCTTTGAAATGAATTTTTTATTGTTTGTGTTTAACTTTTTATTTAGTGTTTAAGTTACTCCAATGCGGTTTTTAGGGTGCCCAAAAATACTAAATTACATCATGCAGCGTAAAATAAACAAATGATTCCCATTTTTTTTTATCTAAATCGGTTTGGTCACCGTTTGACCATATTAAATAATAATGAACAAATAAAGGTACTAATAAGTAAGTAAGAAATTCCGTCTCCCTTTAGTCGTATGCGGAAAGTTCGCATATGCAAAACGTTTAATATCATATGAATAATGTTACCTGGATTTTTTTTTAAAAAGTAAATGTGACGTTTGCGGATCATATGGTTTATTTTTAGTACAGTCACTTTATTACGATATTTTGACAAATCCAGCGACTGGGTAAATGAGGCTATAAACCTTGAATCTTTCCCCTCGGCATGTCGTTGTACTACATGTTTTGTTGTACTGAAACATTGCTTGCCTCCTTCGTAAGACTACGCTTCGCTACTGCTCTAGACGTATTCTTTTTCTTTCCTGGCTTTGTAAATTTTTGTTAAAAATGAGTATAATTCATCCATCATGTATTGTTTTGTTTTTTCTTAACCCGAACTGTTTCTGTTAGTACTTTGGTTTTTCAAGAAACCAAAAAATCTAGTAGACCCGGTGGAATCCTTCCCTACTTACTTAAAGCATGAACTGAAGTGTTTAATATTTTATTTAATTATGAAAACACAAATGTTTTCTACAATCTGGACACTAAGAAGAATTTGTCCCATCTTGAAATATTGAATTCTCACTGTAACGACCCTGCGTGGTCGCCACATTTAATGACCCTGCGAGGTCGCGATATTATATTTTGTTAAGAAGGTTTGGATAAAGAGTGCATGCTAAAAGTCCCTGCGAAGCGTACGCTTTTAATTTAAATGTGTTAACGGATCCACCTCTACGTATTATTTGACCCTGCGTGGTCGCTGTATTCTGTAAATGCTAACGGATCCACCTCTACGTTTATTAGTTTCGCTTATTATTATTTGACCCTGCGTGGTCGCTGTTTTCTGTAAACGCTAACGGATCCACCTCTACGTTTATTAGCTTCGGCCCGCGTGGTCCCTGTATTCGGTGAATGTTATCATTTATTGTCATTTATACTGTTCAATTCGTTGAAGAGTCCTGCGAGGCTCAATATCAATTGTATTGTCTGAATGCACACAGTTTTAGTTTATATTGACACGTGCAACTAGTGATTTTCCCACTAGTGTTTTCTTAATGTAACTTCTTGGATGTTTCTCAGTACGAAGTTTGCTATATGTAAAAAAATGAGTTAGCAACGCGTACTTGTAGTTAAAATTTTCACCACCCATGCGCCACCGCGAGTATAAAGCCAGCGCAGCGAGGCCCGGAGTTCAGTTGGCTTTCAGGTCGGCTCACGATAAGATCTCTCTTACCAACGGACCTGGAAGAAGGATCACTCCGCTCTTGCGAGAGTCCAAGCATCCTAAGGAAGGAAGTTGCACTCCGCTTTCCAGCGAGAGAGGTTGAACTCTGCCTTTGGCAAGAGAACCCACTCCACTTTTGAGTGAGAGATACCCCACTCCGCTTATTGACGAGAGAGAACAACTCCACTTTAGAGTGAGAGGACCCGCTCCGCTTGCTGCGAGAGGTTTCCTTCCCCTATCAACCTGCGGCACCCCACCAGGGTAGTGTGGCGTTGGGTTTCCAGACAACCTACTCTCTCTTTCAGGGGAACCCGTGACGACTGCGGCGACCAGGTCATAAATAAAATTAGGTCCCCATACTCCCCATTGGCGCCTCAGTGCAAGGAATGAATTGGATGTTCCCTGTTCCTCCCCTTTTTCTTTGAGTCTAAAGGTGGTACAGGTAAAAGCATGTAAGGGATACAGGTAAAGACTCGTGTGCTAACGGACATCTTTGTGTTCAGACTATAATAAACTTTATAGATATATATATATATATATAAACCTGGTTTAATCTTTCTTTACACCCAGCAAGCCCTGAGATATTTCTGTGTCTTTGTACTACGACTGAATCAGTTAGCACATATGGGTAAACTTTTGCCGACCACCCAACTGCAGTGTTTAGCGTGTTGAACGCAGCCAATACCAGTACTCCTGCGCCATGGTGCTGAGCACTGCGTGGGTGGACGTTGCAACACACTATTTCCCAGTTAAGCAAGGGCGTGCACAGAGGGTATATCTGGAAAAACTTCATAAAATTCGAATGGTGAAATTGTAGCGTAAAAACATGGGTGAGGGGTGCCATGAATGACAGCAGAGTAAGTGCCTATGCAAATTATACTAGTGGTGGTGATGTTTTATGAGAATTTTCTTAACTGGGGGGGAAAGCATTACTCAATGTTTTCCCCACTTTGAGCACTGCTGCCCTCCCCCCTTCCCCCCACCTGAGGAAAAGTCCTGTGGGTGGCCTTGCTGTTAAGTGATTGTTTTTGCACTTTTGGAATAAAAACTAAGCATTTCCAAGAAGTTTCAAGAACTTATAATGTAGAAAACATAGAGTGTTAAATTAACCACTTTTGAAAATGACCATTTTGAATTCCCCGACTGTTCGGTGTTATGACCTTGATCAAAATGTAAACATAAACATTGGTGACATCTTGCCCTGTTCCCCTGGAACTTCCAGTTTAGGCCAGTACAGATTCACCATCATATGAAGATATAAGCACTCGTTTTCATCAATTGTGCAAAGATAGTCAGAAAGTATTTGTTAAAGTTTTACCATGAAAGAGTGGACTTGTTGAATCCTTTGGATGATCAACTTCAGTGCAGATTATTTTGTCTTTGTGGCCACCAGTTGTACATGCAGACATACAAGAAACTCAAAAAATACAAAAGTTTAGATATATTCAATTTTTCTGTAAATGGAAAAGTGAAGGAAATAGAATGTTATAAAACTGATATTGTAATGTATGCTGAAGTGAATAAATCTGCAGAAATAATGACAAATACAAATGTTAGTAAATATGTGTGTGCTATCAACTTAGCCTTTGCGCCTGAGGGATTTTGGAAAAACCTATGATAAGGCATGCCACTATTACTTGCAAGACTTTACTTGAAACAGTATGGGAGCTTTCAGGCTGAAGTGACAATGAACACATGAATTCAGTTTAAAGCAATTCATTCACCATGCATGTGCAAACAACAGACTGAGGCGACATGATGCACGATTTTCATAAAACTAAAATTATTTGCACCTGTCATATGTCCTTTCTTGCAAGTCTGTTGCAGACATTAAAACACACCCATGCCCTTGCCGGGACTCGAACCCGAGACCTCCGGATCAAAGTGAGTTGAGTCGATCATCCAACCACTCGGCTATCAAGGCCGGCATAAAACTGTTAGATTGGCCTCTTAATGTAAATGCATAGCCTACTTTTCAATAAAAATGTTAATTGTTATCGAAAACAAATAAGCAGACACAAAAGACATAAAAAGTCTTTGAAACATTTTCTACACGTTTTTCATGTTACATTTCATTTGCATGAGAAATATACAGTGCGTCCATTTCGATCTTCAGCCGAGAGATCGGGAGAAGCGTGGCGGGCGGCGCTGGTGGAGATGCCGACATTTGCGGCCTGTAATGCCCGCTTATTTTTATGGACATATGCAGACATTTATATAAATATTGCAAAACGAGCACTAACCTCTGTTATAATTTATCATCTGTAATTCATCCAAGTTCTGACCTTATATACACAAAAAAATACGCTTTAAAAAACAATGTAAAGAGCCACAGATAATAAAACATTTTAATCATAGTTTTGACCAGTAACGTCCTGCTTAAGTTTATATCCTTGAAAGAGTTTTGTGTCGATGGGGATCGTTTGGAGGTTTCGAATGTGCAACACTGTATCAAGATTACGCTGCAGACGAAACCGTTAAAAGTCAATGGTGTTCGTGAGCTTCCTTGCAATCCGAAATCTCCGAGCTCGAGGTTTTTGTTCCTTCGCGACAGAGCTGTGAATATAGTGGCGAGCAGATGTAAACCAAGAGCGTGTTAATTTCGTACTGTGCGCAAGTGTGTTATTATTGGTTACTTGCCGTTACTTGTTTGTGTTGTTGCAGTGTGTAGTGTTTTGTGTCAGTAAGAGGATTAGAATGCCAGCCGCAAGGTTCACGTTACGAGGGGGGCTGATAAGTACTCGGCCAGACCCAGAAGGACTTTAGCTACAGGCACGAAAGTTTCAGGCTAATCAACGTATTCTCCCCGAAAGTCTACACACTTGGCACTTGGTGGATATCAGTTTGAACAACTCTTATAACACAGGTTAGTGCACGTTTTGCCATATTTATATAAATGTCTGCATATGTCCATAAAAATAAGCGGGCATTACAGGCCGCAAATGTCGGCATCTCCGTCAGCGCCGCCCGCCACGCTTCTCCCGATCTCTCGGCTGAAGATCGAAATGGACGCACGGTAATAGCTGCTTAAACACTGCTATACGAAGTCGTAATTTTTATTTTTAAACAAGGGAGGAAGTGAGTCATTCATTCATTTATTTCAGTGATCAGAGCCCTCCCCCCCAAATTTTTTTTTGACAAGTCGGCGCCTCTGGACTGTACTGAGCTGGGTGCCAATACTCTCTTCGTTTCGCTTGTACCCACAGGTTTCTTCTCTCTATGTCCTTCGGAAAACTGAGGTGTGATACTTGATTGACTCAATAGTTCCAGATCGCAAATGTGTAACACAGTGGTGGCGATTAGGGGGGGGGGGCGAAGGGGCAACTGCTCCCCTACCTTTTGCTAATTTTCCCCCTCCACTATGCTAAACCTTGTCTAGAAAGGGAAATAAACTATCCTTGCCCCCCGGTTTTGGAACCCAATCGCCACCACTGTAACCCACTCCAGCCACGTGTGAGGTGCAGTCTGTGATCCATTTTCTGGATGCATGTAATGTTCCAGCTGCGGAGATCCACCGTCAGATTTGTGAGGTGTATGGAGAAGGAATAATGAGTGCTTCAATCAATGGTAAGAAGATGGGTGAGACAGTTTCATGGTGGACAGGTTAGTGTTCATGAAGAACGAAGTGGTCGACCGTCTGTTGTGAATCCAAATTTGATTCGCCCGACCCTGTGGCTGAGTGGTTATCACATCGCGCTGCGACGCCAAGGGTCCCGGGTTCGAATCCCGGTCGGGCTTGGTTGTTTGTGAATGTCCATTCATCAATGTCATAATTTCATCACTCATCCCCATCTTCGCAAATTAGCCAAGAGGCACAAAACGCGAAGTAAAATAAACTAAATCAATCAATCAAAACCAATTTGGTTCGTTTAGTGGAAGAGCAGATTAGGGAGAACAGATGATTCACTTTGTCTGAGCTGTCATTAGAGTTTCCACAAATCTCCAGAACTGTGCTGTATGAAATTGTAACAGTGAATTTGAAATTTCACAAATTGTGTAACCATTGGGTCCCTACCCAGCTCTCCGAATGACAAAAAGGAAAGAATGGGAAGTACGTTAGAGTTTTTGTAACGGTATAGTGAGGAGGGGGAGGAGTTGTTGGATCGGATTGTGACTGGAGACGAGACATGGGTTTTGCATGAAACCTCAGAACAGAAACGAAGCACCATGGAGTGGAGGCACTCCGCGTCACTGTGGAAAACGCAACCAAAGCCAAAGCTTACAAAAAAAAAAAAAAAATCATGTACACTGTGTTTTGGGATAGGCATGGAGTATTGTTTGTGGAATTTATGGAGCGTGGACAGCACATCAATGCCGAAACATATTGTGTGACACTTCAAAACCTGTGTCGTGCAATCCAAAACAAACGATGTGGCATGTTCAGTCGGGGTGTCATTCTCCTTCACGACAATGCTCGTCCGCATATGAGGGCCTCCCGATGGCACAGCGGTAGTGTCGTCGCCTTGTAATCAAGGGGTCTCGGGTTCGATACCCGGTGGAGGCACAAGTGGTTCGGATCCCACTTTAAACTGTAGGTCCAGTCCCGATTAGCCTTACTGTGCATAAAGTGGACTTGAAACAATATCAATCGTCCGCATGTGGCAAATGCAACTCAGGAACTCCTGACGACCTTCCATTGGGAAAAACTACCACACCCCCCTTACAGTCCTGATCTTGCCCCATCTGATTTTCATTTGTTTCACCACCTTAAGGCATTCCTTGCTGGAAAAAAATATGGTACTGACGAAGAACTGAAACGTGCAGTTTCCGAATGGTTCTCCATTCAGGCGGAAACGTTCTATGATAGGGGTATAACGAACTTGGTATCTCGCTGTGATGCATGCTTGAATTCTTACGGCGATTATGTGTGAATGTTGTACCATGTATATATTCTAACCCCTATAAAGGTCATGCTATTACTATTTATATTTTTCATTTTATTGCTTGATGTAACTTACTTTCCGAACGACGTATATTATTATCATATTTTTTCATTTGATCCAATACAATACAATACATTCCAAATAATCTCGGATAATCTGAAATGTATTGACTTGACATCATTCATTAGTCATTCTCAGTCATTTATTCATTACGATAGAAATGTGTAGAGTATTTTTTAAAAATTCATGTTTGTGTTCTTAAAAAGCGTATGACCTGGCATCAGTTGTTGTTACAACTATGGCGGAAACGATGATGCAGTTAATGTAACTGGTATTTGGTGCGCGTGTTACACAATTATAATCATGACAGACCCATCTAGGATTCCCAGAAGCATGCTTTGTGCTATATGCCTCCAACCGCTGGCAATTAGAGGTAACCTTTTATTTATTATCGATAAATTTCATATGTTGAAAGTGCTACACATTGTGTCATTGTCTGTCATGCTGCCACCTTTTGATGGCCATAGTCTGGTCATATTAGTCGCACCCGGTCTTAAACGTCAAGAGTCCATTATATTATTTACGTATTTGTATATTTAGCTAAAACGTACGAACGAAAAAGTTTTGTATGTAATAACATATGTAATAAACTGGAAAGTAGATGTTATTTTGAAGGGGATAACCGCCAACTCTCTCGAAGGCTTCAGAGGTGTAGGGTAGGTAAAGAAACGCACCTATACTGTAAAAATGTTTTTACAAAAGTGTAATTCGAGAACAATTTGTGTACCTTTTCGATAATCCAGTCCTCTAACCTAAATTGTTTCCAATTCCGTAAACGTGAAATTTTAGCTACTTAAGTTTAATCGTTCAAGTGTTTCACTATTTTACTTAGGTTTGCGTTTCTACAAATTCAACAGTAGAAAGAAAAATCACAACCTAAGTACGGTACTAGTTTTTCTTACGGCTTGGGTTGATGGTATTTCACGATAAAACATAAACATCAGTGACATTACTCAGGTGATGAACATCAGTGAAATACCATCAAATCAATTCGTAACAAAAACCTGTGTCACCTAGCTTTTCATTTTTCTTTTTCTATTATTGTTAACAGTTCGTTATATCGGAGACACATTAAAATCGGATATTTTGTGTTTTGCATGGTTTGTACTTACCAATGTGTATTGTGGAACATAGTACAAGGTGCCATTATGCATTTTACACAAAACAAACACAATTTTTCACGTAGAGAGTAGTATTTGTTATTCCTTTTTTCGCTTCCGTAACACAATAGGGCGGGCACAGGTTGACTAGCGTTGTTGTCATTGTAGGTATGCAGTGTTTCCAACCTTCACAGAAAAATACCTACAATAGTGTTCGTCACATGTGCAAATTGTACATTATGCACTGGTAGCTGACGGATAGCCCCACGAACCATTTCCGATAAGGTTAGGTTAGGCAAGCATAGTTTAGAAAAAGGGGTTTGAAACACTGATAGGGGTTTACGTCATCAAACGTATGCAGCATCCGGTTCACGTAACGAAAGCAATTGCAATTGTGTGTCGGTGAGATATTTCTCTTGAAAAATAAATGATTTCCCGGTGAAATAGATTCCACGATGAAAGAAAATATGTCGAACGTTGGAAACCGTAGGGAAACTCATATCCGTAAGTAGTTTCTTCTGCAAAAAAATGAAGAAATGTGTCTCCGATATAACGAACTGTTACCCTATTATTTAATTTGCAGAAGCACAAACAGGTAATATTTTCCTTGTACATTACATCATGCCATGGGGTGTGTGGATGGGAGTGCAGCTCCACATTTTAGGGTTCTGATTCTTTGCAATGGATGATATTCATTGTGATGTTAGCAGCGCAGAGCATGATGGGAAATCTGGCCAAAACCGCATAGTCTGGCAAGCTATGGCAAGCGTGAAGCGAAGGAATTGCTGCGTGCATGAAAATGACCCTATGTTTAACCTTTTTTATTGTATATTTTCAAATGAAGTTTGCTTTTGGTAAATTAATGCATTGTGTATTGGTATGTATGTATGTTGTGTATGTGCATGTCATTGCTTATGTATTAATTGTAACAGAACTTCATACAGTTTCATCGGTTGTTAAGATGGCATGATTTTTCCAATGCGGGGTGAAATATGATTGATTGATTGAGTTAGTGTTTTAAGTCCACTTTATGTACAGTAAGGCTAATCGGGACTGGATCCGAACCACCATGTGCCTCCACCAGGTATCAAACCCGGAACCCCTTGATTACAAGGAGACGACGGGGGTGCAATATGAATCTCATTTTAAAGGCAAGTACTGTGTTATTTGACAGTTACGTTACTCTTTACATCCGCATGCTTTGCAACGTGTGTGGTTGCTGTACGATCTCTAATAATGTTCACAGAAATTTTGAAATACTGCATATCACTCAACCGATGCGTTCACAGTATGCGTATATTTGTATTCACTTTTCAGCATATCTTCTATGCCTATCTCAATACAAATACGAAAAGTGACAATGATACGTTACGGCCTTAAAAAATATAGTGCACATTTTGTACTTCGGAACATTTCTATAAATTATCATTTTCACGAGGCTGCTTTTTATTCACTTTTTTTAAATTCTCTCCACCGGGAATTGAATTTTGGATTTTTCGATTACGAGGGGATAGCATTAGCCACTTGACTATCGGATAGATTCGTTTGATTCCATGAGAAACAGGCTCCATAGTTCTGTATTTTTTTTCGTATGTTACGTAGCTTTATACAATGGTATTTTGTGGCAAATAACATCTTTTCAGATACTCTAGTAATTTTTACGAGTCTTAGCAAAATGTGAAAGGCTACATTTGGCATATAATCGTTATATTTGTACCTTGATTCACTGCCACAAAAGCTGTGAGCGCAATGCTTATCAAACGTGTTTTCAACGGGCTCTGAAATTTTTGCCAGAATCATGGCGGCGGGCATGTTTTCGCGCAATGAATTGTGTGTGGGGGGAGTTGTTCGCTGAATATCACCCATTTGGTTACCGTACCTTTAGCCCTCTGTACCCCATCGAGAAAGTGTAACATTTGGCATGGTTTATGGTAAGTATGTTGTTTGTGAACTTTTTTTGTTGTTTTTAGCTCAAGGAGATGTTACTTTGAAGTATAGTATGCTTGGGTAAAAGTTTACTATCCATCGGACACCTATAACTTCTGAGTTTTCGTCAATTTTTGACATTCGTACTTACCTATCTGCTTTGCGGAACATTCCGTGAATGGTTTTTGGGGCTATCCATTCCAGAATCGGTGCAAAATTTAAACAAAAAAATTATCTTCATTTGAAATTTTTGACTCAAATTTCCCACCGATTCCGGGCTCCACCCCTGGGGTAATTGACCTACCGCCCCCAACAGCTAACGTGGCCCCGCCACCGCTCCGGCTTTTTCTATAGACTCCCTGTTAAAGGCATGTTAGAAATTGGCCAGAGTCACCTGCCCCCAAATGAGTCCCAAACTTTTAAATTTGAAGAAATCCGTCTCCAGGATACGGAAAACTTACCTGAATTTTACACAAAACACCTTCCCGATGTTAGACAATACTACAGGAACTTATTACGGTAAGTAGTTCCTTCTGTAGAAATGAAGAAATCTGTCCGACGGATAGTAAACAAGTACCTATGCTTGTTACCGTAGTGTGCTATCTAGTGTGAAGCAGATCAGCCCCAAGGCTTCGTGCAAGTGAATATAGCACCCAACACGACATTCCACAAGAGCAGCCATAATTTTACGTTTGGGACCGGTAGCAATTTTTGACGTGTTTCACTCTTTTAGTGTGCATACAACCAGATTTTACTAATAAGTAGTGAAAGTGCTCAGAGATAGCAGTTTTGTTATTAACACAGACTATGGTTTGGAATCTTCCATTATTTATGTTTTAGCTTTCTGGATCCAATTTTATATTGCTTAAAATATCTAAATCTGTCGATTAAAACAAAATTCAACATAATTCCCGAGAGGCTACAGTGGAACAACGGCCCTGCAATTTGTACAGAAGAATGAGGAATGCATGGAGAATACTAAAAATGTTTGAGCAAGGATGTTTTAATTTCACTGAAACTAATATCTGCATTTTAAGAATACGGAAAGCAATATTAGGCTATACATGGAGTGCTAGCTTTTGAGCAGTGTTTTAAATTGAAATGCACATGATCTATGGCATGGCCTAACCTCTTACATAAATGCACCCTTTCTTTAGTTGTTGCTGGGTATTTTATTTTCATGCGAGTGACAAGTACTTTCTTTTTCTGCGCACCATGGAAAAATTACTGCATAGTGTTTTGATACGGATTGCTACTGGTGATACGTCACGTGAGGTAGGTAGGAACCGGTAATGGTTCCAATTGTTTTATAATTTTTTTTCAAATTCTTCTAGCAGGAAGACTACTATCATAGAATTTTGGCAATCATTGCTTAAAGTAATGAGCACTGTTTGGATTTCGAAAAAAGAACTTAAAAATTACCTTACGCAAGCATGCAAGCTTGCCATGGACAATGTATTTTCCATTGACAAGCGACTAAGTATCGTAGACTAGTGGGAATTTATGTAAAAGTAAATCAAAATGCATTTAGGTACTTTATTTTAATGCTAAGAAACCAAACCTGCCCTGCCTAACCTAACTACGAAAGCATACATTGAACAAAATCTTAAGTAATCGCTAAAACTTCACAGTATGTGTTAACAGAAGTAAATCGAAGTCGTAGCATGATGATGAAATCGCAATAGAACAAAAGGAACTTGGGCCCAATGGGTATTGCATTCCCAAGTGCTTTCGTTGTTAGGACAAATTCCTTTTCTGGAGTACATTCACTCCTTTTTTTCCGTAAAACATCCCTAACAGCGGCAAGATATATAATTTTTGAAGGTATTTACCGGAAACTGGACAAAGGGAAATTCTGCAAGAACACAGAAATAAAATTTTAAAAATGCATGCCGAGACAGTTTCAAAAAATGTTCCGGTTAGATCGGAGCAATCCAACTTTCACTGCTCGCTGCTTCATCCTTACATTCCTGTGATATCGTCTGCTGCACTTGACACATTGCTTGTTCCCAGTCACTGCAGTAAATCTTACGCCCCCTGATGTCACATCAGGATTTGCCAATTTTCAATCTGATACTTTCAATACCATTCGGAGATACAAACATAACATATCAACATCAAAAAGATAAAAGACAATGCAGTGTCCTGTCACTCCTTCCTACTCCATGTCTGGCTGGCAACTCAATTACATGCCTAAAACTGGACTTTTAATATTTAATATCAAATTACGTTCACATCCATTTGCTATTCTTTCCCTCAAGTTATGACTTTCAAAACTAATATTTTTCCACAAAAACACTACAAAGCCAATGTATAATACATAATTCCACATGTTTTGTTCATACCAGAGGGAGATAGAGGTGATGAAAATGATGTACCACCAATAACTTTCATTCCTCCACTATAATACATCTGCATGAGCCAGAAACAAAATAAATCCTTTGCATAAAACATAATCTTCATGTGACACGCAAACATTTTTATTTTCTCGGGATTTGGAGTGGTCAGGGTACCAATTTTTGTGTGCCCCCCCAGGAGAAGTCAAAGTGAGGAAATACTGATTGATACCTAACCTAAAATTCTATTCTACTGAAAACTTACAATTAGTATAACACTAAGCATGTAGGATCATAATTACAATGCTAAGAGCACTGAACCTGATCTGTCCAACATTCTCTTGTAAACATGTAGGAGTAAGATAAGAAATTGGAGCCCTTAATGAATTGTAAAACCGTGAGGATTATTTCAATTTTTTTTTTAATTGATAGGTTTCAATGATTTATGTCGCATAAAATGTGTGTAAGAATTTACAATACCGAACCCCTCCCCGATTTTTGTAATATTTCGCATACTCACTAATTGAGGCCTCCGAATCACAAATTTGAAGTTAAAATTTGGGGGTCACCTGTAGAAATTGCAAAAAAAGCAAAATTGAGTGGTCCGCGATCACAAACCATTCTTGCTAAGGTTAGGTTGGGCAGGCAGTTAAAGTTAGGGGTCGTAGAACCATGCATGGGTAGCCGCTAGGTTAGGGAAGCATAGTTAAAATGTGGGGTCGTAGTAATATCAGGAATATATAAATTTCGTTCTAAAACATATAATATTGCAATAACCATTGTTTTCGTGGAGAAATCCAGGGTTTGTTCCGATCGCGGACTACTCACTTTGGCTTACTTTGCAATTTCTACATGTGGCTCCCAAATTTCAACTTGAAATTCGTGATTAGGAGGCCTCAATTAGTGAGTCTGCGAAATATTACAAAAATCGGGGAGGGGTCCGGTATTGTGAATTCGCTCCAAAATGTGTTTCAGGGCAAATAATGTTAGATAAGGGTGGCAAGTTGATGTGATTTACGTGGATTTTTGCAAAGCATTTGATATGGTTAATCACGAGGTACTAATAAACAAACTGTCAGAACAATTACGACAACTGCTTGCTTCCTACTTACAAGACCGAAAACAGTATGTTATGTACATATAAAGTCAAACATCGTCCAAGATAAGTGTCAAGTCAGGAGTGCCTCTGGGAGCCAACCCAGGGCCACTACTTTTTACGTTACTTATAAATGGCTTACCTGACTGCCTAGAAAACAGTGACAAATTACTCTTTGCTGATAACCTAAAATTTTACAAGACAATAATTACGACAGATGACAGCATCCACCTACGGAATTACATTAAAAAATTAGAAAAGTGGACAAACGACAATGACTTAGCAATAAATATAAATAAATGCAATTACATAACATTCACACCTAAGAAGCACCCTGTAGAATATATAACCTACTCTTGCTACACATGATGCAGTAAAGGATCCGGGGGTAATTTTTGCATCTAATCTAAGTTTCAATAAGCACCTAAATCATGTAATTAGCAACTTGCTGAGGAACCTAGGGTTTATTCTTAGACAGGGAAGGGAATTTAGAAACACCAAAGCACTCGAGACACTGTATTTTTTGTATGTAAGACCAATACTAGAGCTTGCATCCGTGATATGGAATACAGATAAAATATAGCATATTAATGATATGAAATACAGATACGATAAAGCATATTAAGGGGATCGAGAGAGTTCAGAAGAAATTTCTTCGGTACATAAAATTCAAAATGGAGAAAGTATATCCTACATTTTAGCGCTATGACAATCTTGTCTCAGAGTTTCACTTCACAAAGCTGCAAGAACATTTCATGAAAATATACTCATAAAATATGAAATTAATAAATAAGCTATACTGATGCAACAAATCTCTTTATCAAAAGTCAAACTTCGGGATCCCTCACTGATAACGAGACACAAATATGATATATTTTTAATGAAGTGGGCTAGAATTGACATCATAAAAAAATCACCAATATATAGAATGTGCAACTTTATTCATGTTTGGTGAATAAAAGACGCGGTTGATAATAGTTAGACGTATGCGAGTTACTAACTTTTTTCGCGAAACTTTCTTGTATTGTTGGGAAGTAAGTTAGTAACTCTTTATTGAAAAATAAATTTAGAACTGGGTTTGAAAATTCATGCACCAGGCAAAACCTTTTCAGGTGCCATGTCTGTATTTGACTACTACTGTTGAACTTTTGTTGTTTTCCATTGTTAGATCCTTTTATTATTGTTCTGTTACGTTGTCCTATATATTTCTTTCTACAGATTTTAGTGCAAGAATATGCAACGATCATTGCTAAAATTAATACTCAACCACAGTCTATAGCAACTGATAGGTTAATGTCAGAAATTACACAGACCAACTGACACATTGTGTAACCTTGGACTTGAACTTATTTCATGTTGTTATCAATATATTCGAAAGTTGAGAACAAAAGTGTTAATAAAGCATAAGCAAATATGTTGATGTAGAAATGTAATGTGTGTAATGCATTTAATTGTTTTCTGAAAATTAAAAGAAGTTTCAAGTCTGAGGAACACCCTGATATGAAGGTTGAAAAGTCATGTTGTTAGGTGGTTTTTTTTTTTTGCATGGAAATATAGACTGCCTTCGTCAGTATATGTAGTGCTTTTTTCTACCATGGAAACAAGGCTTAATCATATTACATTGGACATTTTCTAAGGGTAATTTAAGGTCTCTTGCTATAAAATTGTACCAGATATTCCTTTACTGTAGTCTTGAATAAGCTATTGATTTGTGAATTAAAAGTTTGCCCAAGGTTTTTTTTTTTTTGTGAAGTGATTTTTGGAATTTTCCTTTTACATTTTGGATCGTTGAGTCTAAATAATTTCAGGTGTTCTTCCCCAATTGGCATGGATACTTTGGGATGTGTGAAATCCCATAATTTTATTCCCTTCTAATTCTTTTTCTTCTTTAATGTGGTGAACGCGTAAGGAAGAAAAGGAAAGTGAGCATAATCTATGTGAATTATAGTTTTATTGTTGATATAGTTACATTGACAGAATTGAAAGTAGATATTGTAATTTGAATTATTTTTCTTGCAGACCCTTTGAGGCCGACAGGACCACGCATTCCATTGCTTTTGAGATGTGGCCACTCCTCTTGCGAGACATGCATACGGACTGCAATCAAATCTTCACAATCTCTGCAATGTGGTGTGTGCAAACAACCATCTCCCCTTGGACAAGGGGACATCGCAAAGGATTTTCCACTGAATATCTTTGCATTAGGCATGTTTGTCTTGAAACGCAAGGGAGTTCTGGAGGAGTAAGTATTACGGGTTGTGATGATATTGTACACAGTGCGACTATTTGAAATCTGAACTAGTGCTGTAAAAAATAACAAGTGTTTATAGAAAATTACTTACCTGGGATCATTCAAAGTAGGACCCTCCTGCATCCACATATTGTTGCGCTCTGCCTACCAATGCATGGAAGGATTGCTGGAATTCTTTTTGTGTAATGCTGTTTAAAATCTTTGTCATAGCCTTCTTGATTGTTTGTACATAATCAAAGTAGGAACCTTTCATGCAGGTTTCAGTTTTGGAAATAAAAAAATAATTACATGGAACCAGATCCGGTGGATAGACAGGGTATGACAATACACAGATTCCCTCTCAGGCCAAACAGTCCTTCACAATCACAGTCTTTTGACTTGGCCCATTGTCATGAAGCAGACGCCAGCTGCCATCATCCCGATACTTGGGCCTCACACATGTTATTCTGTGCATCAAATGTTTCAGTACCTCAAGATAAAATGCAGCAGTCATGATCTGTCCTGTTGGCCAGAAATTCCTCATGGACATTGCCCTTACTGTCGCAAAAAATAATGAGCAAAGTCTTGTTTTTTGACTTTGACTGGCACAATTTTTTTGGCTTGTGGAGAGTTCAGAGACTTCCATTCAACACTTTTGACGTTTTGCCAATGGATCATATTAGAAAACCCATGTCTCTGCAGTGATCAACTCTTGTCCTGTTTTCCTTATTTCTTAACAAATGAGACACGAAATGAGCACAGACCTTCCTGTTCATTAAATCTTGAGTTATTATTTGCCCCAGAGTTTCCTTGTTCACTTGTAACTCTTCAGCAAGTATTGGAAGTGTAGCATTTTGGTCTTCAGTAATGTTTGTCCTCATTTTCTCAACCAATTCTGGTGTTCTCACTGTCCTTGCTGCACCTGCATGCTCGTCGTCTTCAATTTACTCCTGTCGTTCATTGCAATGCCTGTATCATTCAAATACATACGCACAAGATGAACAGTTGTCCCCATGCACTTGCTGCAACATGTGAAATGTTTCCGTAGCAGTTTTACCTAGGCACTCACAAAACTTGTTTGCTCTTTTTTCCATGTTGAAGTCACAATGCACTTTCACGACATGTGACCACACGCAGCAGTGTCACTCAAGGTCAATGAGCTCTGCATATATTGTTTGTGAGATACCTTGTTTGGACCACAGAGAAAATAAAATTAGTCCCGATTTCAAATTGCCGCACTGTGTAATGCCAAGACTATTGCATTGACTGTTGAATGTTTTGCATCAAAAGTATTATATGATTGTGTTTAATTTTCTACTTATTCATTTTTATTATGTGTGTCAAGTTTATTTTCTTACACACTAGTTGAAATGAAAAAACAAAATTTTTTTTTAACCAAGAGGTTTCATCTTCACTAAGAAAGCTTTTTCAGTGACTGATTGTACAGTAAAAAACTTTTGTACACGTGTGCAACAATGTTTTTTTTCCCCTCTTCAGCAATCACTTTAGTAAAGCAATATTTTTTAGGAAGCCCATTATTTGTACTGATTGCAGTTCTCAATTTCTTGCTATCTAAAGTTTGATGAAATAAATTTTGTCGTTCATATTTAGCCTTTAGCGGTAGGATGCTCCACATGTGGACCACTACCTGTAAGCTCATTTTGACGGCTGGGCTACGTATGAACTTGCACCACTTGATGCCAGATCCAAAACCATTTCACTTCTGTCTTTATTCTTTGACATATTTCAATTACAACACAATACGAGTGTTGGATGGTTTTTAAGAGCTAATTTTAATTTAGTTTTTAATCAATATAAATGTAAAACATGCTTTTCAAATCCACAGAATTTTTATTTAACAAATTGTATAATCAAACTACAAATGATTTACACTAACTTGCATTATACAGTTCTGGAAGGTGGTGGCTCCCATTTTACACTTTGGCTTATTCCACATATTCTCTCTGAAGGTCATTACACAATTATCTTTCTGGCAATTTCCAATCGGTGACCACACAGAGTTTTTTAAGTGGAAAGTATGCATGTAATTTTAAATAAGTTGTAGTTTTTGCGTGATTTTCAAAACTTGGTCTCCACTGAACCTCTAATGGCACACCCTGGAAAACAGTTCTCAGACTATGTATACCTGTATACAATAGAGCAAAGTCTTGTCGATAGTGTACACAGTGAAAATAAAATAACTATTGCAATTACAACAATAAAAAAGAATAAAATCAATCCCATTTCATTTAAGAAAATGTGTCCCCAAAATTTTCTTCCAGTGTCGACCCTATGCAGGAGTAGACAAAACTAAAAATATTTTCGGAGACAGCTTTTTTTAAAAATGTATTTTATTTTGCACACACTGGCCAAGAAATCCGTGAATCCAATTAAGATATGCTATGAAATCTGATCTTAAAACATTTAATGTATTAATTAATACAAGATTGGATTAAAAGTAATTAATTCTTGTGCTGGGAGTGCCTTCCGAAGGAAGGCTTAACTAATTCTAATGTATGGCCGACTCTGCCATATCACTGCAGATTTTAAAATTCGGCTAGCAACAGTGTAAAAATTTGTAATGGAGTCTTTTTTCTGATTTAATGATCCATGTGATACAACAGAAAACACATATTGTACTCGTTGTATTTTTTTAAAAAAAAGTAATGAAATTTTTGTAACTCAAAATATTTTTTCAAGTATTTTTTTCAAACTGAATTTTAAAAAAATCAGGTCCCAGGTGAAAATTTTCAGTGCCATGGTACATGTATTTTTCTACCCTCTGGCCCTATTGCTGCTGAATGCACCAAAATTTGCAGAGAAGTATAGCAAAAGACCCTTCTTCGAGGACATATACCCATTTCACCAATTCTCTTTTACCCCAACACACTGAACTTTGGATTGTGGTGCCATATTCATTTTTCAGGTTACGTACGACTTACTCACTTGATAAACAATAAATAAAATAAAATACTTATTTTTACTTACGTTCAGTGAGTGTATGTTGAATAATTGACAACGTTACAGGGACCACTGTCCCCTTCTTCAGGTCGGTTTATCTGCTTCACGGTTGCCCACGAAATTTCGTCAATAGCAATGGCAAGGATTAGGTTTACATGGATAGGATAAAATATTGGGATTCCATTACAACTGACTTCTTTTTAACACTAGAAGCGCCAGGATTTTTTACTACTAAGAAGTGTCACCTCCGATCAAAATGTCCGGTATTTAAAATTTGACCATTTCTCAAAATGGATATTGCCAATAATCATCTTATTACTAATAAAATCATCTTATTAATAATAAAACAAAATATTTTGTAAAAAAATACAAAATTATCTTGAAACCCAGAGATTTTTATTTTCCATGCACTAATTACAACAAAAATATTCATTTTCTTCAAGGAAATAAGTTTCCGTCATGAAATTTTACATATTACATTTTTTGCATTTCTGTACCTTTTCTACACCAGAGACACATTTTCCACAAACATATTTGTTGCACATTGAACAAATGTCACTTGTTTTGTTTTCATTGCACAATGCCACCTGGCATTGGTGCCTCTTTCGGGAAACAGAGCCACTTACATTCTGTGCATGTTATATTCATGTTGACAATATTTTATTGGGCTTTGCATTCAAATGTCCTTCTCTCAGTTCCTCAGCTAATTCTATCAAAAAGTTATGTCTCGTAACATTCCTCCTCGTGACTGCCTTGTAAACTACCCATGCGTTTATTGCTGCCAGATCTAACATATTGTAAAACACATGTACCGGCCATCTACGTAATGAAGCACGAACTGAATATTTGCATGCCATTTGATCAACATCATCAACACCGCATTTAGTTTTGTTGTAATACTTGATTGTTTCTGGGAGTTTCTTCTGGCTTTGCAAATCTACTTCTACATCTGAATGCACGGAGCTTAGGAGTAGAACATTTTTGTTTGGTTTAGCTTGGTATGCACACAATGTAATGTCCCTCTTTTTTAGCAAACATGTTTCATACACTTGTGTTCTAATATTCATAATTTCATTAGGAATCTCCTTTCTATTTTTCTTCATAGTGCCAATTAGGCTTGTCTTCTTCTCCTTTAGCTTCTCAGTGAGTTTTAGCAATGTGAAATAATTGCCAGTAGTTACATTTCTACCTGCATTTAGATAAGGTGAAGTAATTCTCAATACAACATTTTCAGGTACAGTAACATTATCATTCCTTGATTCATCTTTCCCAAGGTATGGAAAGCCATTGCACATGTATTTGGAATGTACGTCCACTAGCCTCCAAAATTTTATACCAAATTTTTCTGGTTTGTTTGGCATGTACTGTGTAAATCTACACCTCGCTTTCAAAGGAAACAATTGTTCGTGAACTGTCAGATTTTCCCCTGGGCTGTAGCAACTCCTACAATTAGCTATAAATTTGTCCCAAATTTCAGAGCACAGTGCAAAGTTATCAGTTTGTAATCGTTCACATCTGGATGATTTTGAATTGAATCTAAGATATTTCATTTTTTCCCTGAATCTGTTTCTTGACATTGTTTGGTGGCCCCCAAGTAGTTTTCCATAAAAAATCGTAGTCTATAGAACTGCACCCATACGCTCCTCTAGCATATAAAATAGCCAGGAAAGCGTCAAGTTCTTGTAATGACAAACACCAGTTGGGTTGCTGGTTTCGAGCTGCTTCTTCTTCCGTACACTTCTGTATGTGTCGAAGCATGGAATCGTCTACAAGAAGTCGCCATGCACGGGCAACGTTTGAACCAACATGGCGTTTTGCGTATGGAGTGGGATCTGCTGTCTCTCAATACATTTTGAGCGCTACGTCACCCTCCAGCATGTGCTCTTGCTCTCACTCTCTCTCGCTCTCTCTCTCGCTCATATATAACATTGTGTGCATTGACACCCACACACACAATATCATACACGCGAACATGGACAGTACATTCACTTATATCCATGTATGCTTGCACACAGACATACACACACCTGGTTCATTAGTTTGAAGATTCGTTCAATACTTCATCGTCTTCGGAATCCACAGAATCAGTTACATCATCACCATCCGTTGTGGGAATGTAGTCCATATCATCATCAGTAAGATCTGGGTCCTCGACATCGGATTCATTTTCACTAATCTTCTGTAATACTTTCAAATATTCCTCTGGACTGAGGACACATTGTCTAGAAAACATGCTTACAAACTGCAGTGTTCAAACAAAACTGAGGCTTCACTTTCTCCTTCTTATCAGCTTAGACAATATGCCAACATATATGGGCGAGTCCAAAAGAGGAAGGAAGAATAGGGATGGAAACTGTAAGTGCAGCGTTCCAATCGAGAATTGGTTTTCCATTGAAATACATTAGCGGTCAAAATGACCGGCAACGGCGCTTCTAGGTAGAAACAAATATTTTCATTAGTATTATTTTTTTTGTAAATAATGCATAGCAGTATTAATGTACTGCAAATTTAGGAAAAGTCACAAAATGTCAACGCATGAAGAAAAAGGTTTCTGTACAAAGCAGAAACTGCAATTTGAAATACTGTCAAAATGACCGGCTTGGCGCTTCTAGTGTTAAAAAAGTAAAAAAAAGGTAAAGTGTTCCCCTGTGCTTAGCACCATGCCATGAAGGCGTATAGGGGGTGCGGAGTTAACGCCCTACACTTTCTTGATCCGGTCGTGAGTGGGGGTGATGTGATCAGCACCATGCCCCTGACCACCTTTACCCCCCAGGGTTTCCCCCATGTACCCATGTTATTCCACGCTGGGTGGGCGCCGGAGCCGCTTCCAATGTTAGAAAAGTTCCCGGATTTGAACCGGCCGGGGATCAAACCCGGGACCTTTAGCATGGTAGTCAGACGCGTTACCGACAGCCACCACGTTATGTAAAATTTCCCCCTATTAAAATCTATTAAAACCCCACTGTTACACTACATGAGGTCGTGATCTCCCCCCTCTCTTTTTCCCCTCCGCATTTTGTCATTCAAAAGTGAAATAGCATACGACTCGAGCTTCGCGCTCTACGTCTGGGGTAACATTGTATCCGATTTCCTCATATTCCTGCTTTTTCAATTTTTAGCATTCCTATCCAGAGTTCGTCAATGTTACCGTCTTCCCTATTAAGTTTATTTTCTCTATTCCTACATATAAATGATGCCTCATATACATTTCTTCTAAGTAGTTTATCCTCCTCTCTAAGGACTTCCTGATCCTCTATTTCATGCTCTTCTTCCAAGACGTGCTCAGAAAACCCAGTTCTGGGATTCCTTTCCCTGATATCTTTATCGTGTTCTTTCCAACGTATACCCATACTTCTGCCAGTTTGTCCAACGTATTCTTTTTTGCATTGGCATTTAATCTTATTTATCCCTTTCTTCCCTTCTTCATTTTCTTCCCTTCTTCATTTTCTTCCTTTCTTCATTTTCTTCCTTTTTCCCTCCTTCTTTTTTATAACTCTTAAAGTATTTCTCCAAGCTCCTGGTTGCTTTCATCCCACATTTAATGCCAAATTCTTTCTATCTTCTCAGACACTCCCCTAAAGTAGGGAATAGCCACGTACTTATATTTCATTATCTCTTCATTTTTGTTACTAACATGACTATTTTCTTTACTTTCTTCTTTAGAACATTTCCTTCTTGCTTTGTGTAAATTCTTCCTCATTTCGTCATTTTTATACCCATTCTTTCTACCTACGTTATAAATCCAATCTATTTCCCTTTTCAAACTCTCTTTACTGTTGCATAATCTAATAGCACGTATGAAGAAGTTTAAAAATACATTATATTTAATCCTACTGGCGTGTGCGGATTCCTTATTGATGTACATTTTTCCTGCTAAGGGCTTATGGAAAACACCTGTTCCTAGTTTTGTACCTATTTTGCGAATATCTAAGTCTAGGAAGCTAATTTTATTATCCTTCATATTTTCCCTAGTAAATTTAATTCTTGCTTCTTGATCCCCTAGATTTTTATATAGACTGTCCAAACTTCCTTCTTTCTCGATAACTAAAATGTCATCCACATATCTCCCGTAAAATTTGACCTTGTTCTCTAATGTGCTCAGTGCTGCGTTCTCAATGAAGTTAATAAAAATGCTTGATATTATCCCTGATATGGGGTTCCCCATGGCTAGTCTTTCTTTTTGCATATTTTTTTTTCGTTACAATAGAAATAAGTATACCCCACAACTATATTAAACCATCTGACGTATTCCCAAGCAGTTATCACATCAATTCCGTTACCCAGCCACCTATGTAAACAATCGGCAGCTTTTTCCCTTGGCACACTGGGGTACAGATTAACTATGTCAAAGCTTGCGATTTCATCTTCTTTATCAATCTCAATATTTTCGATTTCCCTTTTTACTTCCATTGCATTCAGAACACTATAAGTCGTATTTTTCTTTACTTTTTTAATTCTCCCAACAAGAATTTTTGCTAAGCCTTATCCCGGGTATGAGTACGTCGGTAAGATTTGTCTTAATGGTACTCCTTTCTTGTGCATTTTGGGTATTCCAAATGCCACTGGGATAGTCCCCTTTTTGCATTTCTCAATTAGTCTCTTTTTCTTAGTCCTACTTAATGTTATGCTATTTTCTATTTCTTTTTTTGTATCCCTTCTTATTTTGTTGATAGGGTCTGTATGTGCTTCCATATAGTCAGTATTTAAAAAGCAATATTTTATCCTATCCATGTAAACCTAATCCTTGCCATTGCTATTGACGAAGCTTCGTGGGCAACCATGAAGCCGATAAACCGACCTGAAGAAGGGAACAGTGGTCCCTGAAATGTTGTCAATTACTCAACACATACTCGCTGTCTGATTTTGAAAGGGTAAATATTTCTCTTTCCATGAGTGGTAAGTATGTTACCCTATCCATTTCTCTCACAATGTAGTGGTATACAAAAATCTCAGTGGCCATAGTGACACACTATGTATTGGAATTGATTATTATCACTAAAACAAGTTTTAAGCTGTAAGTACATCAGAATTGATACATTTGTCATGTCACTAGTTGATTTTAGTGTTATTATTTCTCTTGTAGCACTTCCCTTCATTGTTGGTTTGATTAATATTACACATACACTACAATTTTAGTGTGTACTGAAATTAAAATTATTTGTTTCAGCTCACGAGTTCAGTTTGTTCCGGCTGGGATGAACATGCAAATGCAGCACCGAAATGCCAATCGTTCGAGGAATCTAGGAATAGTTCCTCCTAATGATAGAAGTAAGTGAACCTGTAATTTTAATTCATACTGAAAAGTGCTCATGTTAATTTAGGGTACCTATTAGAGTACTGCATTGGACCACTTTTGCTCGAAAATACTCGATCGAATCTCACACCCTCGAGCGTAATTTGCTCGAATATATAGAATATCAAATATCATTTCAATGGGACAATAATCGTACAAATATATGTGTCAAAATCAGTCCTGGTAGTTCCATAATCATCTATTCATTTTCATATATTGGGCTATAGTGGAGCCCAAGTTAAAAGTTCAGTATGGACTGTTATGGGCTTTTACTTGTGTTTCTGTCAGAAACAAAAGCCGTTAACATTCGAGGAGAATATAATAAATATGCAAAAAGCAGAGGAAATGTAAAGTTTTGATGGTGTAAACCTTGTTTTACAATTCAGTCCATTCAAAAAAGGCGCTTTCCTTTCTTGTGTTAACCGCGATTTGGGGAGTTAAAAATAACATCCTTCCGCCTGTTGCCTCTCGCTGCAAACAGGTGTTGGGAAGAGGGAAGGGGTGGGGAATGGCCAGGCAAAAGTTCGTGAATAGGCTTCCGTGGGGTCAAGTAGTTTCTTATTTGTGTGCGCGTTTTCTCATTTTGGGTAATTCTCCGAAAACAGGCATATTGTATGCATTGGCGGATCTAGCGGGAGACCCCCCCCCGATTCACTTGCTCTTTCCAAGGGATGACTAAGTATTATCAAAAGTAATGATAGTATTATATTAAATAAAATGAGCGGGCAGTTCTTTTCCAGATAGTTAAAATAATAAATCAAGGTTTGACGCAAATGCATAAATAGGGAATAGAATTATGAGATACTTAAAGTAAATTTAATCCGAGACTTGTTGCTTGCAAGGCAATAACGTTAACTGATGGACACAAAGCGAGAGCATTTTAGATTGAATATTTCTGACGTATGTCTCTTTCTTTCTGTAATCATTGTTCACACAAATACAACAGAACTTCATCTATTTCACACCTCTACTAATAATTGGTTACTTGAGTTTTGAATCCACTTTTATGCACAGATATGTTAATTGGGACTGGACTTATGGTTTTATGTGAGATATGAACCACTATGTGCCTCCACCGGGTGTCGAACCCTAATCCCTCCATTAAAATGCAACGACGATGGTGGGAGAGATTTGCTTTGGTGTATGCCGGTATAATGAACACGGCTCTGTTTCAAATGAGACAGTACACTGAAAAATGTTAAAGAGGCCTCCCCGATGGCGCAGTGGTAACATCTTCGCCTCGTAATCAACGGGTCTCGGGGTCGATACTCGTTGGAGGCACATAGTGGTTCGGATCCCACTTTAAACTGTAGGTCCAGTTCTGATTAGCCTTTCTGTGTATAAAAGAAAGAAAAAAACACTGCCGACGCATGTGATTAAATAGACAGCAAGACGTATGAAAAGTAGATATATTCGGAAAAGTTATTTTCAAATCTTCCTCCACGGACCGTCATTATTCTGGACCAACAGCGGCAAGAATGAACAGCTTCCCACCAAGCCATACATTCTTGTATTGAACAGTACCCATTGACCACTAACTTTTGTTGCGGCATGTACTACAGCAGACACTCGATGCATGCTGGAGATCTCTTCTACTGCGCACCATGCGGCAACACTGTCGCCATAAGCCCCATACTGAACTCTTAAGTTGGGCTCACCAATATGTATTGGTGATACACTAAATAGATACACTAGATAGACTAAATCACATTTTAACATGGAGATGATGACTATGTTCACTTTAGTTTCAATTTCACTGCATCTATCACTTCACAATACATATTTGAAGGCCCACTACTACAGACAAACTGCGGTTATACGTGAACTACTGGGCTTCGAGCGTATACCGGTCGTTTGAATGTTCGAGCGTATAAACTGTCCATTCCGTAACCCATCTAGTGTCATCTGTGCGAACTATTAGAGGATCGAGCAAAAATGCCTCGATGCATCTCTCTAGTACCTATTTTCGATAAGTAGACTAAAAGTGCAATTTAAAATAAAAGAGTATTTTGTCTGCTTTTGCCTGCTCCTGTTCTCCCACCATGGACTAGGCTGGGACTTTAGAGTTGAAAACAGTGTCAAAATATTGCCTGGTATATACACCTCACTTCTTTACCTTACAAAGAACAACTCCCTTGTCAGTTTAAATTTCAAGAAAACTGTTTCAGAATTTATTATTTTTTATTTTATTTTTTTAGTTTGGTACAGATGTGTTTGTTGTTTCCAAAGGAAGCAGAAAAGAAAGAACTGTGAAGTTGGGCATCAATTGTCATGTGTGTTTTGCTTTCTGCAGTTGCTACCAACCTATGAAGCTGGATCCCAAAGCAACACAGATGCAAGCAATCTACTAGATCTCTTTTTATCTCTACTTGTAAACTTTACAGAAGGATGACAACTCTCCCCTATTTCCTGAGATCTACCTAATTAGAACTAATCTTTTTTTTTATCCTCCTATCTTCTATATACACATTCTATTCCTCCCGTAACATTAACAACCAAAATCGCGAAATTTCAACTCCTTCAGGGTTTGGTGAGCCACACAAGACTTTTAAGTCGACTGCAAGTCACGTTTAACCTTTGGCAGGCGGAAGTGACGTCATATCTTGCAGCGGGTTAGGACTAATAAAATTGCAAATTTGGAAATCTGTATTCTCTATTTTGATCTCTATATTATATAAAATTTACATTAATTATTTTGTTTATGATAAACATTTCTGGAGTGATGCCATGTCGCTAAAAATGTGCCAAATTTGTCATGATTAAATCTCAGGTAATCTCCAGTATATTCAATACCGAAAGTTGGTCACCCTACTCTACAGCGAGCTTTGATTTTTGTAAAAGTGCTTCTCACTGTAACCCCTCTCTTAATACAGTTATTTATCATAAATTTCCAATGTCAGCACAATACTGATTAATTGAAACACGTCCCTAGCATCATTTTGTGTAATAATAATATTTTTATTATTTTCAGAAGTTTGCCCTGAGTGTATGGAGAAATTTGTGGAACTTGAATGCATAAAATGTGATGAATGCTACTGCAAGTCTTGTTTTGAACAGGTATGTGTTTGATATGGTAATACCACATGAATAAAGTGTTCTCAATGATAAATGAATTAACATTTTATTCTTGTTAGTTGCATAAATGCTAGGAGAAGTTTGAATATATTGCATTGAACACCAATGTAAGAAATTGTTACTTTTGGTGTGCAAGACTAGCATAAAGTAAAGATTTAATGTCGCAAATTTGTGCAGACTCATGGGAAAAGCATGCACAGTGAAACCCTGATTTTATATTGTATCTAAAGATATCTGTTTGGCGGTTATGCGGAGATAGGTAATTTACTCTGATAAGCAGGTGGCGAAATCGATCGCGAGAAAAATTTACACGGAAAAATGAAAAGCTTATCAGAGTATACCCGATTTTACATTCCCAAATTTTTAAATTTTCCCGCATTTTAAGTTTTGCAGCTTGGTTCCCTGTTTATTTATGCTTACGTAAATACAATCAAACTCTTTTTATGACCAAAAGTGAGAAAAATAGTCTTTTCTTAATGACATTTGTTTTATGAGGATCAGAGAAGAAAGAGGGACGATGAATATATTACCAAAGACATTAGGTTCCAGGTAGCCCAGTTGGTATGCCAGACTTGTAATAACGTGCCGGAACCCATCTTTTGATATAATATTCACAACTGCCTCCACCCTTTTCATGACAGTTCGAGTTGAGACAAAACGTTTACTTCTTAGTTCAAGTTGCAGGCTGGGGGGATTTGGTGGGGGGGGGGGGGGTGTCACATGGAACAAGATCATACCTATATGATGGGTGGATCTCGCATACTGTAGTTTCTTGGACCACATATTAGGAAACATTAGCAACATGTGGTTTGGCATTATCATTGTGGCGATGCCAATCAGCTGGCCACAGTTGTGGAACGTTTTCAGTGGATGTGGTTGGCCAGGCTTTTTAATACAGTCACGTAATACTGCCCTTGTTCTTTTGTGGAAGAACAGCCCCAGTACATCAAAATACCGACAAGTGTGGAAAGAGCAAAGATGAAAGGTCAACCTTTATCATTTTACACTTGGATTGCATTGATATATACCTGTATGTTTTGTAAGAGCAATAGAGCACTGTACTTATGTTTCTTTCTATTGGATCTGATGCAAGAAAGAAGTTTGTGAAATATCATATCTTGTAAAAACAAGGAATGTATTAATAATAAATAGGAGTAAGATGCATTTCCTGGCACAAGGGAAAAGCAGTTGTGGCTTGTGGCTCACAGTACTTGAATTGAGCTGTTTTTCACTTTCCAGTTGCTTTGAAAACATAGCTAGTAAAGAAGTTTCCTTCATGATACTGTCTATTTTGTATGACACATTCAGAGCTGCTACGCGTCACCTGGAAAATGGAAATGGCAGGGAATTTGGATTGTCAGGGGAAAATCAGGGAAATGTCAGGGAATTTTGCAGATCGTCCTGAATTTACATGCATTTTGGAGTCTGCAAGAGAAAATGTTGCAAAATGAACAAGCAGTTCACTTCCAATTCTGGATTCAGTTCTTGTGATTCCACTCCCAAAAAAGATTCAGTTTAGAAACTTGTTTCTTTCATTGATATGATTCTCAGTCTTCTGCAAAATTATGGTTCCTTCGAATTTCTGTAATAAATTTTCACTTTTATAATACTAGATATTGGAAAGATTATCGAGTAAAACTTGCAGTCCAGATATCTGATTGATAACTAAAATACATTGACAATATAATCATAATTATCGGAAAGGTTGGTGAAGATGAGGTTATCGTCTATTATTTTATAGATAGATCTTAGTCTTGTTGGCATTTCCTATAGAATTCCTATATGCAGCAAAAATTTCTCCAGATGCTGTGTACTTATAAATGTAAGCAAAGAAAGCAGCATTTTCTACGACACTATAAATCTGCCAGAAAATGAAATAATTGTGTATGGTTAATTAAATATATAGTTTAAAAATACAAAAAATATATTAAAAATACAAAACTTATTGTACTTACACTTTGTGATACAAAGTATTTTTAAAATACATATTAAATTGATATCTGCGAGTAATTTGTGCAACAACTAATTATGGATTTGTGTATTCTTAATGAGCTTTTTCTGTTGTTTTTATATTGCGGATATCTGTTATGGTGAAATAATGTACTTCTGTTACCTTAGCCTGAAGGCTAGATGCACGTGATTGTAGCACCCAATACATTTGATGCCGATTGTAATTTTACATTTTACTCTTCGAATTTTCACGTGTTCTTGTGTGTGTAGAATGAATATTCACTTTCACAACTTTTTTAAAGCAAATTTCATTATATATTAACAGATTATGTATTTAATTGAAAAACACAAGGTTCAAAAGCAAAAATCATGATGATAAACATGTCTGGAAAAAAATTCATTTTTGGACTGGAAAACCTGGAAATGTCAGTGAATTTCATAATCAAGAAATCATTTCTTATTAATGTATATCATGTCTGGCATTTCACAGACATCACATTCACATCTTCGGGAATTGGAAGACTAGGATTTACATAAAAGTATTCAGCATTTTGTTATCAACTTTACTATATATGTCGAATATGTGTGGGCTATATGTAATTTATCATTTGGTTTTTGTCTCGTACAACTATTCCAGTTTTTAATTTAAGAAAACAAAAGACAATTGTATCCGTTTTCAACATGGACTGTTCCATATATATCTGCTACCGTGTGTGTGTACCAACCAAATTGTCAATTGCTATTTTTGGGGTGTAAGGGGTACCTTCCACGTAGGCACCCAAAAGTCAACCTCACTTCCACATAGTATACCCTGAACTGCATTTTGCATCTGGCGACTGGCACTATGGCCAGTATAATATTGTGTGTGTTGTCCTGTTTTTTTGTCCTTGTGTGTGCTGAGTGCCCCTTTAAAGCCTCAGCTTTTAACAAAAGTCAGAATATTTTAATATTTTAGTAACACGACACTGCAATTATGAGATATTGAGTGGCTGGACCCCATATAATGCATCGGGTGCAAAATAGCCTAAGTGCTGATGCACCCAAAGTTTTAAATTCAAAATTTAAAAAAAAAAATCAAGTTATGGAACCATTGTGTTCTTATACATGTTTTGGATAAGTTAAGGGGCTGGACCCCGTATAACGTGACAGGTGCAAAATAGCCTTTTAAGTGCTGATGCACCCAAAAATTCAAATTCATTTGCTTATTTTATTACTTTTATTCTTCAACTTGTGTTGTTTTAAGTAATGGAATTTTGTTGATGCAAAGCTGGTGTTCTCTTCCTTTTGGCATTTTTATTTCAATTCATAACATTTTGGAAGCTGATGGATGGTGATGGATTATTTGCCTACTGTTACTTTTGCTGTTGGGTGTACATTTTTGTTGTATGGTGTACATTTCATAAGTAAGCAAGATGTACTTTTTTTATGAGTGTTTGTGTGTTTTTCTTTTCAGATTCATAAGTCATCCAGATCGCTGTCGAAACACAAGCCATCCATGCTGGGTGGAGCCATTTATGATAAGAAGATAATTTCCCTCCCTAAGTGTGATGAGCATGAGGAACATGCACTAGAATTTTTTTGCAAGGAAGACAATTGCTTCATTTGTTCTTACTGCATAGTGGAATCTCACAACGGGCACGCTGTGGTAACTCTACAGGAGAAGGTAATTGAAGAATCTTATTTTTTCTTAGAAGGAATCATAAATACCGTATTTACTCAAGTATAATGCACACTTTTTTTTAAAATTTTTGCACCCAAAAACTGTGGTGCATATTATGCATGGAATAATTTGGACAGCCAACATTAAAACCATGTATGTTTTCACTATGTCACTGCGTATAACACACATATATATCAACAGGTGCAAATACAAATTACCACGTTATTAGTAATAATAATTTTTAAAAACACTACGAAGGTGAAATTGCTATTTCCCATGATTTTTCACTTTGCAACAGAAAGTTTTGCGACACCGAGAAAGCAGCGCAGAATTCAAGCATGCACCTCCCGTCACATGGGATGTGTATCGGCTGTATTTGTTGGGCGGGAAATAATAGAAAATAACTTCCTGAGCACTTCAAATCCCTAATGTAATTTTGATCTCCCTTTCTTCTACTACAGAATAAACAAACAAGGTGGTTGCAGAAGTGAAAACTTTGGGATGCTATACACAGTGGAGGGCGAGGGGGAGGTGAGTGGGTTGGTGACTCATTGCATACACAAGATGATATTCTCCTCTTGGTCCACATAGCAACAGCTTTATGACGTACAACTAAGAGAGCCATTTCTGAATTGTACTCGCATTATATACGAGATATAATTGTTTGTTGCTTTTCCCCATCAGAAACCAGGGTGTGCATTATACACGTGCAAATACGGTATGTGAATTTTCAATTATGACCCCCTTCTATTTCCGTTCTACCACTAGCAGCTAGAGAAGAGTAGGGATCCACTTCCTGACTCAGATTTTTACCCTTCAGTCTCTTTTTATATTACACAAATTCATTAAAGTTTCAAAAGAAAGTGTAAAGTTAGTAATTCATGCTTTTATTACTTCGGTATGCAAAGAAAGAGTTTAATTCCTTGTGATAATTGATGTGTTCTACTAGGGCAAATCGAAAAGTCTTTGAGCCTAATTTTTTCTAGCTAGTTGTAAGTGTTATTATACGAGCGATGCAGTAGGCTTTTGTTGGAACGGCCCTATTGTAACTTCTGATTTCATCCACGGCACGGTGCTGTTATCAGTTAGCAAAGATGGCCGGAGTGCTCAGGAAGTCCATGCCATATGAGCAGCAAAGTGTTATTCTTTTTTATGGTGCAAAAGACAAACAGCCACATATATCCACAGGAAAATGGAGCCAGTGTATGGGGACAAGTGTTTATCAGTGCGAAGTGTGCAGTTGTGGTGCAAGGAGTTTGAAAATGGACGGGAAAATGTGGAGGACAATGAGCGATCGGGCCGACCTTGTTCCTCGCTGACACCGGACAACATTACCTGTGTTGATGAAATTGTGAAAGCTGATGGACGTGTTCATCTCCACAGCCTCGTAGAGCCCAGACCTAGCTCCATTGAAGAAGTTCCTGGTAGGACAGACGTTCACGAACGACACCGAAGTGCAGAATGTTGTTCATCGTTGGTTCCGTGATCAGCCAGTCACCTTCTATGCAATGGGCATTGCGAAACTTGTGGTACGGTGAGACAAGTGTCTCAACAGGTGTGGTGATTATGTGGAAAAATAGCAAAAAGTACGTAGAAGATTGTGTGTATCTTGTTTTTCTTTTATGGTTTGTAATCTGGCAATAAATAGTTACGCGCACGCGTAAAGCCTTTTCGATTTGCCCTCGTACATGCATAAACAAAGTTACAAAACTCCTTCCACCTGAAGTCAACACAGAGTACTCCTTCCTATCTTTTCACCTTTTTATACAATATTTTTGTCAAGTTACCTTTTTTACATATGCCAAAAAGTTTTAATTTATACATTGTGATTAATTTTGTGCAGAATTATTTTTTATTCAACATTTTACTACAACTCTGCAACTTATGTCATGCAATGATAAATATTATTGAAGGTTAATAAGATTCTATGATGAAGAATCAGGGTTGTTTCTTCAATATCTCGTGATGTGTTTTTGTACACTTCTTATTTCATTCTTCATCAAGTTACGTGTTATTGTGTATCCGCAGCCAGTGCATCTGGCTTGATGTAAATAATTTGACGTTGACTTGTGTTTTAATGTAATCTACAGTATTCAGACTTTCAAGCATTATTTAAGATGTTTGATGTAGTCCATTGTGATTTTGACTTTAATTTTTCACATTTATTTTAGTGATCAAAATATTTTTCTTTATTCCTGTTTCAAATGTCATTTCCTTATTTATTACAATTATGTGGGTAACAAATTGGTAAAAGTTCGTTATAAATTTTAATGTTTGCTATGATGTGCAAGGTGATTTGTGAACTTTTGCTTTTGCCACTGAATTTTCCAGGTTTGAGTCCCAGACTGGGCATGCGCCTCTGTAAATCGCTCTCCATCAATTTCAACTAAAGATCACCCATCCACATTGTTGCATTAGCCATAATGTGATTTTAATAATACAAATATAAATAAGTGAATGTTACAAAGTGCACTGTAATATTGGAAATTGGATTTCATTGTAGAAAATGTTCAATTGACTTCAGTTGAAAGACTAGTTCTGTAGTAAATACTAGTACCATAGACTTTTCATTTCAGGTCAGAGGTCACTTGTAGTTTGTCAAGCCTTGATCTTGTAGTATTATGCCTCTGTATGGTAAATCAAATGAAGAAAAATAAGACAGTCTCTCCATATACCAGTGGTGCTGCAATTTGGCCTTTATAAATATAATTACTATGATATATTTTTGGCTCTCACAATGTGTATTGTTTTCGTGTGTTTATTGTCCTGTCCATCATTATCACTTTCCTTAACCTTTCTTTTTCCATTATGAGCTAATATGTTTCCTTGAGAGGCTGAGAATAAAACAGGCCTGCAAAATATATATATATATATATTTTTTTTTGGGTGACAAAAGGGGAAGAATGTGTTTGTACCTAATTTTGGTGTGCTGCATTCAAATCTGCATACCATTTTCCCGTATCACTTAAGGATTTCTTACAATGGTGACATGAAATATTTATTAACTTATTGCTTTTTCATTAATACTTGCGTGAAATCCTGGCAAGAAACAACAAACTTTTATAAAACAAGTACGTAACATGAAAATAAATTGTAGAGACTTGAAATCATTTGAAATATACCTCGGGCAAATAAAATTATCTTCTCCTTTGCTTTGTAACAAATGTTTGCTGTAACAATTCTCCCTTATTACGTGGTCTGTTAGGAAAGTAATGAGACTGGCAACACTGTGCACCAACTGGCAACGCTGCTGGCCCCACCTTCACACGGCAGGTAGGCGAACGCTTGCCGTTGACTCAGTACAAGTTTCAACTTGCTACAGTTGCTACACGATTGTTGAGAGCGTCTGACGTGAAGTTGTGTTTGTGAGGTGCGTTACGAAAATGGACTGGCAAAAGTTTGAACATCGTTGTGCCATCAAATTTTGTGTTAAGCTGGGCGAATCTGCTACTGTGACTTATGAAAAGTTACAAAGGGCTTATGGAGAACATGCACTATCTAGGGCACAAGTGTACAAATGGCACAAGTCCTTTTTAGAAGGCTGAGAACAAGTGGATGACGAACCTCGTGCGGGAAGACCTTCAACCTCAAAAACGGATGACAATCTGGAAAGAGTGAGGTCCTTTTTAGGTCAGATTGTCGATTGACGGTGAGAATGATCAGTAGTGAGTTAAATTTGAACGTGTGTACCGTCCATGAAATTTTAACACAAGATTTGGAGAAAAGTGTGCGCCAAGATTGTTCCAAAGAACCTCACGCCTGAGCAGAAAACCCATTGGAGGGATGTGTGTCTTGATCTTCTGGACTGCCTTGACAGGGAGTCAGAATTCTTCAGTTGCGTGATCACAGGTGATGAATCATGGATTTTTGAGTACGATCCCAAGACAAAACGCCGAAGTCAGGAGTGGCACACTGCAAACTCTCCCCTATCACGACCTTCTTTCCTCGGTTTAGTACACGGTCGAGATCACAATTATATTAAAAAAAATAAATTAAAGAAAATTGTTTTATATTTTACATTATCAGCTGCCTAAAATTCAACTCAAATTTTCACATAAATGAACTTGCAACACTAATATCTGTAATAACTTTCGAAGGAATTAAGAAAAATTATCACATATCAAGTATAAAAGACTTATGTATTTTGAGAAAAATATATAATAAAGTCGAAGCACATACTCTTACATATCATTCAGTGAACATTCAGAGAACACTGAGCATTAACTTGCAAAACATATCATTTCAACACATTTCAGGTTTTTCTTCACGTTTGTTAAGATGTCAAGTCAAATTATTATCATTTGTAATTACTTGCGATATTGCGAAGATTTTTGCGAGATAATTTTCACATAACACTTGAAAATAACGAAGCACAATTCCAGACGAATTATATTTATAAACGCTTATATGAGTTTTTAAAACTCTCCAAATTCAGATTAAACACTTTCATAAGTTAACATTCTAGGCCTTTTATATGTAATTACATGCATGTAATAGATACTACTTATCTGCTCATTCAGTTGCGAGAGAAAATGGCTGCCATTATTACGACTTTGTAACCGTTCACTATTTTCATATTCTTTCACCTTTTTAAGGTTCTTCACGGAGTTTCCGAAGATCAAAACCGCTACTGCTCTTTATGTGACAAAATAATCACAATTATCGGACGAATCTTGTTCTTTTAAGAATAATAGATCCCAATTATGTCCTTGTCAAATTTTTCGACTTCATTCTCCTCGAAGGCGATCTATAAGATGAAGCAGTGTATCCGAACTCACACTGTTACAACTTTTTTCACAGTATACAAACTTGCGAATACTTTTCAAGTGACAAACTTAGAATTGTACAGTAATTATACATTAGAATACTTGTAAAATAGATTAGATACAATAAAATAAATTTTACAATATTTCCTTACATGTTTACTTTTTTTATTTTCATCTTTTACCGTTATTTTAAGTTTTACAATTTTGGTGGGAAAAAGGTTATTTACGCACAACTTAGATTTTTCCCTTTCTGTGAGTTGGCTATGTGTCCAAGCTTAGGATTACCTCACAACTTTTGGATTACTCTACAAGGCGCTTCTTTACAGCAAATCGTAAGTTTAATGTCGAAAATCAACCAAAATTATATTAAATGGTTTGTACATGTTAGTAATACGTTTTAAATACATGTTCGTGCCCAAATACTTATGAAAGAGCAAATAAAAGCTGTTGAAACCAAACATATGTGCGATTATGCATAAATTGGCAATTTTCGGTAAGCATATTCTTGATACTTCACAAACCAAATTACATCGCTAAGATATAAAAATATTTTAAATACGTGCATTTTACATACGTACTTCAGTTATATTAAAGCCAAAGTGATGCCAATTAATTTTGTACAAATATAAACTACCAAATACGACCTCAAATCGTAAATTTCAAGTAATAAAATTATTTTATTTTTCACTTTATGATGGTAATCATTCTGATACCGTCATACCCCGTCCCAAGAAAGCGAGAAGGAGCAAATCCAAAATCAAATCGATGCTCATTTGTTTCTTTGACAGTCGGGGGATCGTCCACAAGGAATTTGTTCCACCAGGACAAACTGTCAATCAAACTTTTTATCGGGAAGTCCTTGCAAGACTCAGGAAAAGGGTTGCACGTGTGCGACCAGACATTGCACGCACTTGGATGCTGCACCACGACAATGCAGCATGTCACACGGCAGTCTCCATCAATGAATTTTTGGCAAAAAAAGGCATTCCTGTGGTTCCTCAGCCCCCTTATTCGCCGGATCTCAGTCCCTGTGACTTTTTTTTATTCCCCTTGCTCAAAAACAACTTGAAAGGACGCCATTTTGATACTTTGGATAATATCCAGAAGAGCGTAACCGACGCGCTAAAAGGTATTCCAGCAGAAGCCTTCCAGCATTGCTACGAAGAATGGAAATAACACCTCCATCGCTGTGTAGCTGCCCAAGGGAACTATTTTGAAGGGGATAACCTTGATTTGTAAAAATAATAAGATTCATCGTTTACAGAAAATCAGTCTCATTACTTTCCTAACAGACCACGTAAACACCAACAGTAGTCAGCCATCAAGGAGACATCCCACTGACCGTGATATCGCATTTCCATCTCCTTAATGTACTGATGGAATCTATCTCTCTGTTCTTCACTTAGTCATGGTGCGAGTCATGTCACAGCTGTTTGGGTATACTAAATTGGTATAAAATTTAACTTACTTAGGTGAGTGAGTATGAAGATTTGAAAACAACGTTTCAGGGTACACCTGCCCCCTTCATCAGGTTCATGTTTTCTCTATGCACTAATCATAATGCCACATCACTAAGTGTTTAAAAAGGATTAGGTTTGGTTGAGAAACACTTGAAACAATCCCTGACAACATTCCTGTCTAAAAACAACCAGTTAAAAATCCCACTTTAAAAAGTTCCCCATTTCCCATGAGACCCCTTAGAACCGGGGTCTTATAAATTCCATCGTATGAACATCCAAGATACGGTTTAGCCAAAGTATTAGTGAAACGGGTTAGGAAAATGAATGAAGTCACCCAGTTCAGTGTTAAAACTCCTTGGAAGTTAAAAAAAGCTATTGAAAAGTTAGAACTCGAAAAAGAGGATAAAATTAGCAGTTTTGACGTGGTTAATTTACATCCAAGTGTACCCAGGGAAAAAAGCCGCTAATTGCTTACAGAGATGGTTATTAGAAAAAGGGGTCGATATTTTAATAGCATTGGAGTATGTTAGGTGGTTTACCCTGGTAACCGGATATAACTACTTCTATGTTAACGATAAGATATAATGGCAGAAAGAAAGGTTGGCAATGGGTAATCCGGTATCATAGCCAGCATTTTTATGCATTACATAGAAAAGGCGGCCGTGGAGCAAGTAGGGGATGATATCAAATTTTACGGGAGATACGTTGATGACATTCTAATAATAGGAAAGAAGGGAGGGCTAAATATGGTATTTGAAGAGTTAGGAAAGCAAGACGAATGGATCAAATTTACTAGGGAAAACCTTTTTGACGATAAGATTAATTTCTTAATCTTAACATCACAAAAACAGGTAAGAAACTAAGAACGGGGGTATACCATAAACAGTTAGCCAGGGACCTGTACATTAATAAAAAATCGGAACACCCAGGGAGGATTAAGACAAACATATTCCTTAATTTCTTCATTAGGGCTTGAAGATTATGTAATGGAGAGGAAGAAAGAGAAAAGGAAGTAGAATGGATAATGGAAGTAGGAAGGAAAAATTGTTTTAAGAACCACGAAATGAAAAGAATACTAAGGAATGCGCACAAAATTATCAACAGAGAGACGAACATAGATAAGAATGAGAAAACAACGAGGGGGGAGAAAAAGAAAAGGTTAGTTTGGGTGGGCTTCTGTACTTGAAAGGGGTATCAGAAAAAATTGAGAAAACAGTAAGACAATACAGGATTAGGTGTGGGATGAAGGCCCCCGAATATAGAGTAACATTTCACACAATATAAAAAGGGAGGAAAAGGAAACCCCGAGGAATCTAAAGGTAAAAACAGAATTAAATGTGAATGGGACAAAGAGTATATAGGACAAACAGGAAGAATTCATGGTGGTTGCGGTAAACGCGGTTTAAAATTACTTATGTGAAATTTAGAAGATTTCGCGCTTCCGCATTGCACAATTTAATGGTTCAATCCTACTAATTTCGAAGATCCACTGTCTTCATTCACAAAAGGGTACGGCGTTTGAAGCGGAGATGGTACCGCGTCACTACATTGTTTGTTCCCGGGCGGTGGTGGTTGCGATTTTTCCCGTTCGGCAGCACTGGCGCGCGCATCTTGGTTTGCGTCGTCTGCTTCCTGTTGTCCGGTGGCGTTGTCGGTTGGGGGGCTGGGCCGTGTTGCTCGGTAATGTGCCGTTCCTGTTCCCCGCGTGGCTGGAGGGGGTTCGAGTATGTGTATAGCTTCTTTTTCAGGTCGGGGATCTTTCTGAGGACAGGGTGCCAAGTTGGGTGTGTTTGTCCATTGTCCAGGTTTAGTGCTGGTTTCTGCTGGATGATGGCATGGGTTTCTTTGATGGTGTTTTCTATGACAGAGCCAGTTGGGTGAAGTATGGATATGGAGGAGATGGTGTGGTTAGTGGAGTGGAGGTGTTGGGAGAGGCCTGATTTAGAGAGGGATTCCCCCAAAACTGGGTTATCCGAACATATAATCATGAGCGGGCATAAAATCATAAAGAAAGAGGTTATCAGAAAAGAAAACAAAATATTGAATAGAAACGTCTACAAGACCGCGAACGTTTGCACTGGAGGAATATAAAACTTAACAGGGATGATGGTAATTTTTAGGAAGGATGGGTAAAACTTTTCAAAAAATGGGACAGCAATGAAAAAAGAACGAAAGATAGGATTCCATGTTACTCCGGAAGTTGTCCGAGCGGCCGGTGTGGAACGGGAGTTCGAGTTGGAATGGTGAGGTAATAGAGGGGAAGGTGGAACAGCAAAGGAGGGGAAATAACCTTCACGACTGCTCGAACTGGAGTTGATCACCAGTGCTGGAACTCAAAGACCCCGGTTCTAAGAGGTCTCATTGGAAATGGGAACTTTTTAAAACTGGATTTTTTTAACTGATTGTTTTTAGACAGGAATGTTGTCAGGGATGGTTTTAAGTGTTTCTTAACCAAACCTCTAACCTAATCCTTTTTTAACACTTAGTGACGCGGCATTATGTTTAGTGCCTAGAGAAAATATGAACCTGATGAAGGGGGCAGTTGTACCCTGAAACGTTGTTTTCAAATCTTCATACTCACTCACGTAAGTAAGTTCAATTTTATACTAAATTAGTATTGCTTATGTCACAGCTGAGCATGTACAGCTTTTGAAGCAGGTTTTTCACAATCTCTTTACTTAGGCCATCTTTGACATTACCCAAAACTTGTTGATTACATCGATAAACCAGTCCCATGCCCGAAGATTTAAGTCATTCATGGTATTTCTGAATGCAGAATCTTTAATCTGCGGACCATCAAAAATGTCCTCTTTATTCTTTGCTTGGGAGAGCAATGGACATTTTTGAACAAGATACATATTGGAAACAAGGACTAGTTTTGTCCAAGGCTTTTACGAACTGCTTCATTATTCCTAACTTGAATGTGTAAAGATGTAACAAAACATTCTGTCTTGTCAATTAATGGGAACTTGGCTACATTTATTGTACATGGTACTAAGTCTTTCCTCTTGGATCAATTGGAAACTGCCAAAGTGTTTGGCTTTGGCTCTACTGTCCCATTCGCACAAAAAGCATGGGAATTTAGTGTACCCACCTTGCTGTCCCTACAAAATCCACACATCCACAGCACATGCATCACTTATATTTATAGTATTTATTTATTTTTTTCTAAAACAATGGATACAGTTTCATAGTTTTCTTTAAGTGATGTTGAATGAGCAATTGGCACAGATGACAGTTGATTACCATTGTGGAGAAGAACACCCTTCATGCTTCTTTTGCTAGAGTCAATAAATAGGCACCAGTCATAAACTGTTCCTAGGCAGCCAAGCATGCCAGGGATATCACAACAGTACACAAGTTCCCCTTCCTTAACAAATAAATGTTTTAATTCTTCTTCACGATTTCTCTCCCAATAAAAAGTTGTTCCAACAGCTAAATGATTTTTTATTTCAGTCTTTACCGCAAAAGTTCTGTTTTCTTTAGTTTCTAAGTCACGTACCAAATCATTCAATTCTGACAGAGAAATGTTGTGGATTACCATCTTCTGAAAATGAAACTTCTATCTCCTTCTTCTTCAGTACTTGAGGTGGATGATGTTCCACTCTCTGGTGATGTTGTTGGTGGTGTTGGATTTGGAACATCTGGTCCGTGTGGGACAAGTCGTATTGCTGATATTAGATTTGGGTACAAACGTTTTTCTTATTTCTCGTATTGAACCCAGATATATTACAAACAAAAATAACAATCATTCTAATGGTTTTCTTGCCCACGCAACGAACATCACTGTACCACTGTCTGATATTTTCTACACACGTTTTACACAAGACATGTGAAGCCTATGTTATGTCTTGATTTCCTAATTTTATTTTAACATATGCAAAATACAAACTCATCTGAGCAAATGACGTGGTCATGGTGCGAACCAAACCTCATTGTAGCAATAACAGAACCACTATTTCGTTCATAACGAAAGGAAAAGAACTATCCCTAGAGTTCCTTTTCGAGTGTTTCGCACACTGGTGTTTGTCGTGAAGCTCGCCAGTTTGATTCACGAGAGATTTTTCAGGAGCACATACCTTCATTGCTGGTGTCATTTAATCAATACACAAACCAATATGTTATAAGTAGGGCTTGGAAGTTGAGGAAATATCCTTTTTTTTTTTCCTAGTGTCCGAAGACGAGGCCCAACATAATATATGTTCATTTTGGGTCATTGTAGGCCAGAAAAAGCTGGGTTTTATTTGTCCTTTTTTGCCTTTTTCGGCATTTTTTGGGCTTATTGGTCCTTTTTGAGTGTTTTTTAGGTCTTAACAGCTTTTTTTTTTTGCAACTTCACCTTCTTTCGACTACGTTTTTACTGCCCATTCTCAATTCGAATCATCATCAGATCATCACCATCCCCTCTTCTTTCTGTAGTAAAGAAATAAATAAATAGATTTGAACCATCCCTGAAACGAGAGAAAAACATTTTTGGACGACTGAAGCAGGTACGGTACAAGGTCCTTTAACCGTAACTTGTCTGGAAGGTCGTGCTGTAAGTGGCAACTTTCTCTTGTTTTGAAGCTTACATTAAATATGTAATTAAAACTGAAGTTATTAATTAATTTGAATCAGATTTATACGTCCTTTTTTTCAGTTTTAAGGTCCTTTTTTTATTTTATAGGTCTTTTTTTTGGCAATTTATAGGTCTTCATCTTCCGAGCCCTAGTTATAAGACACCACATTTTGCAACGTTCACACATTTAAAATTTTCAACTAATGCTACAAGCAGTGCTTCTAATACTATTACCACTACACCATCACAATTAATAAAATGTAGAATTGCACAAAATCTGTACGTGATATGCCGAAACTAATTATATATCTGACCTCAGGTCATTTGATTTGACTTATATTACATTAAATATTTTGTGCCGCAAGATCTTCGCAGGCCTGTGTAATCATTCAATATCTCCGCCACTATCCATATGTCCCTTACCATTCCTATTACTATTTGGGTTCCCTACTTTCTTGATTTAACTGAAAACACTTTCACCTGTCTTTAATTCCTTGGTGGATCATATTATGTATATCTAAACTTGTTCACAGACTTTAAAATCTAATGTTGAAAATTTTGGATTTTTCCATGCTTTGTTCCAGAGCAGTTCCATGATTTGCCAACGGCCAATAATCCTGCTTCTGCCATCCTCCATAATGCAGTGTTTAGCACAGTATACTACGATGCCAAGGGTCCTGGGTTTGAAACCCAGGCTGGGCATGCGTGTTCTTTGCGATTGTCTCTAATCATCACTGATCTTCATCATCGCGATTAGCCAAAGTGGCAGATAAGCAACATGAAGCTGTACGATTCAATGCTGCTTTCATAATTGCTCCAAAGTGATCCTGATTAGAAATATTGAGACTTTGTATGCATTTCATTATTGTCTTATGGTTCTGGTTGCATGCGATGGCTTGATTGGTTCTGTACATGAAGCCTTCGCTGAAAGAAATCACCGATTGTTTCATCTGTTTGATTTTTAATGGCATCTTCCCAACACTGGAACAACTTCAGACACAAACAAATAATCCATATCGTTATATATTGTAAACTAATCAACTACTGTAAATCATAATGTAATAAAATAAATAAAGAACACAAGAAAAATTGGGAAATCCCAATTCCGAGGATACAGATACCCTGGTTTTGATTTAAGGGCACAAGGCCGATAAGCGCATACCCCTGACTGTATGCAGGTGGAGGTTGGTCCTCTTTTGCCTATGATGACGTAAAGTACATACTGCTCCAATACTGCTCCAGTGTTTTGGCTGAGAGCATGTGTCAGGTTCGGATGTGTCAAAAATGATTGTGTTCGCTGGTTGAGTTGGCACATGTGTACATCTCCAGGTGTTTTGAGTCAGTGGTTGGTTGGCACTTGTATTTGAAGTCAGATAAATAGCACTGTACTTGTTTAGTGTGTACATGTGGGTTGTAGTAAAGCTTAAGTACATTTGCTTTATGTGATTTATGGTGTGTCCAGTTGTTGGTCAGTGTGTACAATGCATTTTTTGCTTTCTTCACCATAAATTTCTTAAATTGCCATCTTGTGGAGCAATGGTGTAGCTGTCAGGCACGTCAGTGCTTCTCTGTGCGAAGATAAAATCCCTTATGTAAAAGTAGTATCTGAAGCTTTTAGTCATGAAGTAATGTGAGTAATTCAAGTTCCATGAAGTTTCATGTGATGATAAAAGTTCTGGATCTGTTGTTCTTGTTGGTACTCTCATGTTGATATTTGCATGAGGATGCTAACCACTGTGACTCAGAATGTGAATATTGATTTATTGTTTTGGTTTACTTTGCTTTTTTGCCACTTTTGGCTAATCATGAAAATGAGGATGAGTGATGACATGATGAAATTGATGAAAAAAATGGATACTCGCAAAGAACATGAAAGCCAGGATTTGAGCCTGGGACTCCTGGCATCGTAGTACACTGCGACAACCACTGAAATAGAGGGTAGCTATTTGTGAATGTGTTAACGTCATCTTTAGTGTTGTATTTTCTGCAAACAGAGGCTGTCATTAGCATTTCCTTTCTTTTGTTACAGGCTCAAGCCTCCAAAGTTTTTAAAATTTTCTCAAAATTTCCTGCAATACAAGCTGATTCTCTTAAATGATTTTAGGTATTTTTTTTATTTGGGTTTCTGAATTCCAGAACTGCAGGTAAAAAATTGAGTTGTTTTGAATGTGCCTCAGTGCCAATGCTCTAATGCAGTTGTTTTATCCTTTTCTTAGAACGAAGAGCAGTTGGAAGAACTGCAAGAGGCCTTTGAATCTGGTAAAGAGACGCTAAAGAGGCTGATGTACTCACGAAAGGTAAGTGAGGTCTTTTATTGTTATATGTTATTGGACATTGCATATTCTTTTGTTCCATACATTTTAATACAGATATTATGTAACTTGCTTAATAAGTACATCAATCCACTGAGACGTCAAGATGAGCAGTTAACTTTAATTACACTGTACGAAGATGTTGACACATACCAAGAGCTACACTTCAATCTTTAGCGGAAGGTGGCTTCTTCCGAATATAAACATGTTTGAATGGAAGGTTTTCAAGCTCTCAGTTTTCAAATGTACAGTGCTGAAAATAAAAGTAGAGAGAAAACCACAGTTGATCCTGAATTGCTACCAATTTTAAAAATTTGTCTAAAATAACATTTTTTTACTAATTACTGTGCAAAGTGTGGTATAAGCAGGGTCTAAATCTGCAGCTATTTCAGTTTTTAGTTTTATGTGGATTAGCGTCCACTCCCTGTATATATTTAATAGTAGGGTGACTTTTCCTCGAAAATGTGCTTAGAAATGAATGTCGTAGGGACGTCACCGCCACAAGCGGCAACACAATTTTTCTGAGAGAAGGTCATGATGGAGAGTTAAAAAAGTATGTTGCCAACTTCGCAACCTGGGACAGTGACCGCCATATTGGATTGAAAATGGCAGCAGGTGAAATACACTTAGCTTGCTGTTTCTCATGATAGGGACTTTACTATGCTACACAGACTTGCAAAACTGGTGTCATTCGAAAGAGAGAACTCCAATGAAGTATAAAATTACCATTAATCTTAAGTTTTATTGTTACCCGTTGAATATAGAAACAAAAAACTTTCAAAGATAAATATTTTTCTTCCTCTTGAAATTGTATATTTTTTCATAACATGGTAAATATCAATCAGATCAAAATTATGGTTAAGATAAAAAGTAAAGTCTCTCATGATTATGTTGCAAGTTGTTTGAGGAAGTTATCTCACTTAGTTCCGAAGTTATGAATCAAGACATATTTGACGGCGTTGTATTATAATGCAGATATTAAATCTGGCATTTCAAACTCTTGAGTACAGTTTACCAACCAACTTCTGCACACGTCTTGACTTTACAATTTGGACCAGGCTTTTTTCTTTCCCAACTGAAAATTACTCTTAAGGTGAGAGCATTCATCGAGTGGGTCACTTGTAAATATCTATCTATGTATAAAACGAGGAGAGTGACACGTGAATGATGGAACATCTTAAAATACATCTGCTGATGTTCCTCACAACTTACTCATTTAATTTCAGTGGTTTTCTTCTTGAGAATATTAACGGTGTGTTTTATCACACATCAATTTTCAATTTTAGCACTTGCTGTAAATATCGAGGCTTAGCAGCAACTAAAAAATCTCAATTTCAAGTAGTCTCGAGTAACAGTCACGTTCTCTGAACAAGTAATAGTTTCAATACATATTTTCTTATTGACATGCAAACAATAACGAAGTTTCAGGCTGCATTTGGTGTGAGGAGAATAAAATACATTATGTAGCACCCATTTGGTAATTAAAAATAATTTAAAGACACGGGTATTCGAACCTAGGATTTCAGATTACAAAGCTGGCCTTTAACTGACATGGCCACAAGCCACGGTGTAGAAACCAAGCTATTCGAGTAATTTATCCATAAGATTGCATCTTTTCCTGTCCAGCTCGAAACTTTTGATGTCGCTTCACGCTAATTACATTAATATGAAAGTAATACGTTTATCAGCTAGTGTTTGTGTGCTGTGCACATTGCTGACAGATTACAAGTCAAGCTTGTGCATGAAAATGAAGGAAAACTTTGCGAAGTCGTGCTGTTGTGGAAGATGAGTGTTTCCAACCCTAAATGATAATAGTATTCTCGCTTCCATCAACATAGCGGATTCTGCTATGTGACGAGGAATCTTATTAACCAGCGGCATATATATTGTACTATATTTAAAAAAAGAAGTCATGAATCTGGAATCTACGGAGAAATTCATTCAGCCGGTAGTGATTTTACGAGTCACAATTCTAGTTTTTGCTCCATTACGAAACCAACGTTCACGTGTAAAAAAGGAAAGCCCGACAATTTTCATTTTACAAAAATTCCATTTACTGTTAAAGTTAAATGAGAGGACAACCATTGACTTATTGTTAATAGCCTGGATGACTGATGTTGGGGGGGGGGGGGGAACCTCCTCTCATGTACTTCCATGGCTGTGACATAACCTGTTCTTCCTTTAGGATTTCTGTTATTTTTCCCATCGCATATTCAGTACCGACTTTGCAATTATGTTTGCCAAAGTGGATGGGGAAGGAGTTTATATATACTTCAAGCCTTCTCCCGTGCTAAGATAAAAAAAATTCTGAAAGGAAAAATAAGTTTTTTTCTTGCATCATTTTCAGGAATTACAACAGCACTATTTCCGCCACGCTTATTCAAATTGTGTTTTTTTTTTCGTTATTTAGTGTTGCTTTTTCTTCCATTTTTGGCTACTCGCAACGATGAAGAGAGAGACTTAAAAAAAACACCCATGCTCAGGCCAAATTCGAACGTGGGGCCCTCGCATTCTAACGAATTGTGATAACTACTTCGTCACGAACGTCAAAAACGCGTTTCTTTTTAAAATTAATTTCAGGAATATTTCACATTTACATTACTTTGATTGTAGACGTGGAAATTCCAATTAATTAATATTATTTATAATATAATATAATATATAAATAATATTTATTTCCATTAGCCCTTTTCTTTGAGTCTGAGAGACCGAAAATTCCCTGCATATGGTTAAATTAATTGATAGTAAGCAACACTGCTGCTTTCCGAACACTTACCTCGGCTGTACTTCCGGCCACGAAGCTGGACTTCAACTCAAACGAGTGTGCCACTTTTTGTGAATAGAAGTGTACCATGAAGTATACAACACTTACAGAATATTCAGATTTTGTTTTATCCCCCATGAATTCTGCATAATGTAAATCATTCCGTTGACTTGTTCGTTAATTAAAAGTTGGATGAAATTGGATAAATGCTGTTGTGCCCCATTATATCAGATTGTCATTTAATGTGAGCAAATGTGGCAACTCTGATAATTAGAGGGTGCAGTGACTATTACCAGTAATTCCTCAGTAACATCCACTTAGATTCAATCAAGCAGGTCCAATGTTGATACATAGCTTGTTGACACTTAGTGTTCACTGAGGATTACACTTAACTTCACTGGGGTCATTTGAAATAAAAATTCAATGAAATTTCTATACTTTTATTACAAAATTAACTGTTGTAGAAAAAGATAATACCATAACCCTTTATAAGCCATATTTTAACTTACAACAACAATATATATATATACACAAATCTGTGGCACATAGATGTGGCCATGGGTTTGTAATGCATCCTATTGCAGGAAGTACAAATAAACCCAGAAAATACATTGCAGCAACGGTTAATAGTAGAGTGAATGTTAACAGTGGTGAACAAGTTGACTAGAAGTTTTTCTGAAGCTCTGTTTTGTTTGGATTATTTATCGTAGGTAGGGTGCAGTCTTTCTCTTTGCAGATGACAGAGCACAGTGTGAACACTTATTGTTTACTGTTGTGCATTTGTATGCAAAGATGTTGCTTGGGTTGTGTCTTTTTTTCTTAATACATGAAAAGCTTGCTTTAATTTTTTTTGTAATTACTTTTAAAACTATTTCAGAAGATTTACATATAATAATATTTAGGATAAATTTAATTTTCTTTTTAAAGGAAACATGCATAACAAGAAGCAAGTTATAGGTCACCCAATCCATTTAAACACATGAGGGGAAGTCAAAAATTATCTACACTTTTGCCACAACTTTTTTCAGGTTGGCCTTCAACGCTTGTGTGCTATAAGGTTGTACTTTTGTGGTCATGTGGCCGAGGTTTGATCTTAATTGCTCCATTTTTCTTTCTTTTGTTACAGGTTAAACATGGCCGCTCCACTGGCAGTGTGCACCAAGGAAGAACAGCGATCAATGATCAGATTTCTCTGGTCTGAAGGTGTGTCAGGGACTGAAATTCATCTCAGGCTTTCAGTACATCTGATGATGTCACAATAATCTCTTTGGATGATGGGTCACCATCGGTTCATCAGAATCATCTCTCAAGCTTGTTGAATCTTCCCATCAGTGGTGGAGGTTGATGGGCATACTCCTGCTTCGTGTTTCACGCTTGTCCAGCCATTTTTAAACCTCTCGATCAACTTATACACAATTCTACGTGGTAAAGTGCTGTCCCTGTATTGTACTGAAAGGCTGTGACGAATTTCGACCCTGACACATCTTCAGACCAGAGAAATCGGATCACTGGTCGCTGATCTTCCCTGGTGCACAGTGCCAGTGGAGCGGCCATGTTTAATCTGTAACAAAAGAAAGAAAAATGGAGCGATTAAGATCAAACTTCGGCCACATGACCACAAAATTACAACTTTATAGCACACAAGCGCTGAAGGCAGTGTGGCCAACCTGAGAAAAGTTGTGGCAAAAGTGTAGATAATTTTTGACTTACCCTCGCACATACACTAAAATATTTAGTTATGTTTGGTAGATTTCAGTGTAAGGCATTAGACATTTTGTAGTTGGCCAAAAGTCAACTACTCTAGCACATGAACCATGAGTGGTTACTGTGAATGGTAAGTTTCATGCATGTCTTCATTTTTGCATTATTCTGAAGGAATTTGGCAAGTTATTTTATAACCATTTGGTTATCAGTTATTTTGAAGTTGTTAATAGCATTCCTACATTTGACTGCCTTTATGTGTAATGAAAGATCAGTTTCAAATAATTCTTCATTTTGGTAATATGCAAGAAGGATTGATAAAAGTTTGCATCAGTTTAACATTAGATTTCAATTTAGTTTGAATTATTTGCATTATCTGCAACTGGCTGCAGCTATTACGTTCGTAACCTTGAAAAGAATACAACTGTTTATTCACTCATTCAGTAAGCGCAGAATATATATCACTCTTTCTGATATGTCATATAAGTGCTCATAAATTGTGTGCACGCATTAAAAGGGAAAACACATGTACTGCAATTATTTTTATATATATTAGTGCCTCTAATTACAAAATGCACTCGCATTCAAATTACTATGAAGAATTGATATCAGCAGTCACTCTGACATAGTATAACAATATTTTAATTGTTAACAACAACAAGAGTAATAAAAAGTTTAGAAATTTGTCCAGAGCAAAGTTGTGCATTCATGAGGGTGGGTAAAGCATTTAAATCTTTCTTCTAGTGCTGTGCTATGGTGAGTAAAAGAGTGCATCTTGGGTAGCTTAGTCGCAATTTAGAGTAACAAAGGGGAAATAAGTTGTCAGTGTTAAGATGCATGATTTATACGTAGTTATTTAATTCTTTATTATAATGTTGGCACACGTTGGATGGCATTGGAAATATTGCTCGGAAAGAGTTCAAGAATAATGTGATAGTAATGATGATGATAAGAATGATGATGATGGAGAACTTGTATTCTTTCTTCACCATTTACACAGTGCTTCTTGCTTCCTCGTATTTGACATCTGGTACAAGGGAAGTAATTTTAACTGCAGTTCAGATATGAGGGCTAACGAATGTGTTTGTGTGTGATGTTTGTTTATGATGGGATTTATGATAATTAACTGTTCAGCATAAAGGTTAGTGAGAGTTTGAAACCTTTATCTAGAGACTTAGTTACATTGATATTAACTCGCACGCAATAAACTTGGTAGGTAGTGATTTGGAAATGTGCCAAGGGGAAGTATGGATCCTATCTTTGAATGGGGGTACTCGAAATAATAAAGTTATAACTTGAAGTGTATATATAATTACAGCTAGAGATTAGACTGATTTGATTCAGCCATTTTTATTAATGTTTATTCCATTGAAGACTTCAAAACAATATAGGACATGATTGCAGGAAAGAGACATACAATGATGTAAAATAGGATGTTTTTGTCTTTTGAGAAGTAATTATGAAAAGTGTGTAAAGACATATTTACATGTATCTTAAAGAGAATGGTTCATGGTGTGCTGTGTGGATAATTATTAAGAAGATAATTTGACAGCAGGACTGGATAAACTTATCAATTACTTAGTTATGGGTGATGAGATGTGTTAATAGTGAGGTGCTGCTGGTTGAAAAATCAATGGAATGTGGCTCTAGAATTGCATTAAGATGTCAGATTTCCTGGTTATTTTCAGTAGTTTAGTGGTGCTGTTACCACAAGTTAACCTATTTTTAATTACCAATCTTCTGGATAATTTCTAAATGTATTTTGTGTGTTCAGAATTTAACATCTGGAATGGTTCTTCGAAATAGGAGATATTTTGGATAGTTGTTTCTGAGACAGTAGCAGCTTGTGGTTTTGATATCTTTGTGTGCAACTACTTAAAACTTCAGGGGATGGAAATATTAACTGGTAGAATTTATCCCTTCTTGCCCAAATTTTCCTTACAATTATTTGAAAATTTCCTTAAATTGAGGAAAATTTCGTTCAAATTACAATCACTACATTGACACTGTTTATTTTTATTTGCCTGTTTTCAGGTAAGAATACTCCTAGTGTGGTACAAATGTTTTATCACACCTGCAAGTTTGCGAGACCACAATCTGCAAATCTGCAAGGCCCATCTTAGTGTAAAAAAAAAAAAAGGTAAAGTGCTCTCCTGTGCTTAGCACCACATCATGAAGGCGTATAGGGGGTGTGGGGGTAACGCCCCACACTTTCTTGATCCGGTCATGAGTGGGGGTGATGTGATCAGCATCATGCTCCTGACCGTCTTTACCCCCCAGATACCCATGTTATTCGACGCTGGGTGGGTGCCGGGGCTGCTTCCAATGTTAGAAAAGTTCCCAGATTTGAACCGGCCGGGGATCGAACCCGGGACCTTGAGCATGGTAGTCAGACGTGTTACCGACTGAGCCACCATGGCACTGGCCCATCTTAGTGTGTATAATTTTATTTTTAGGCATTATATTTAGTTCAAGCAAAATCTAACATGCCCTGCGACAAATTGCTGAATGTTAAGTTTCCCATTAATAAGAAAGAAATTTATATATATATATATATATATATATATATATATATATATATATATATATGCATGCTCACCAAACGTTCAGCACATATGAGAGCCGATTAGAAATGGCTGAACTACTCTGTAAAAGCTCTTCTTGATTTGTTATGCACCTTGGTGAAATCACGCATGAGGCCAAGAGTAAGAACCTGACCAGCTGCAGATAGAAGCATGGGAACAAATTGAAAGCACAGGATGACTTGGGAATATTTGTGGTTTCAAATATTTCACATTTATTTGGGCATGCAGTGTGAGTTTGCAAATAGACACAAGCTGCTACTATTTGAGATAACTGCCTGGCACTTAAAGATTGTTGACCTTAAATTAACCTTTATGTTGAACATGTTTTGTATGTGTTGTACTTTAATATGTGCTTACTGCCAAATTTTTCATTTGTGTACTTTCATCTGGCAGTTCATGATGAAAATTTGCATGCATCCTACTATTATAACGAAGACTGAATAATGTATGTGTTTTGAGTTGAAAATTCATGAGTAATTATGTATGCAGTGAAACCTCGATATACATATTTCAGAGACCAAGGTGAAAAAACTTAAAATGCAGGAAAACGTAAAATCCAGGAATGTTTATAGCATTTTGCTTGATTTGAAGCATAAAAAGAGAATGTATAGTGCTAGTAAATGTAAAATCAGGTTCCACTGTATTAAGGTGTTTGAATGCAGTCAGTGATAATTATTCAACACATTTGTAGCCCTTCATAAGGATCTTTGGTAGGGATTTTTTACACTCTACACAAAGATCCTGTTTCTTTCCTACAGATCAAAAGAACATTCCTTGCACAAGTTGTTCATCGTGAATCCGGTTCACGAAAAATCACAATTGTCTATTGCATATTTCACACTTCACACATACCCATTTATGAAATTGTCACATTTAGTTCACATCTTCAAGTTCATGATCTATGCTACGCAGCCGTTGCTGCAGAGCATCAAGTTCTTCTTCAAACAGTTTTCCTGAGTTATTTTTCTTCTTTCCTTTGTCCTTCTGTTCTTTATGCTTTAATTCTTGGTACTTCTGGGCCAGGAAGGAGTCTACCAAAGGCCCTTGGTAATCTTCGGGGAACGAAGGGACAAGCGGCATGATGTATTTGTATAGCCTTTCATTCAGAACGTAGCCTTGCAGTGTTGAATCACACTTTACATTGAACCACCAGTCGCAAGTTAGCAGGACCTGATTGAAGATGGTTCCGTTTGGACAGAGGAATGAGGCTTGCCCTCCATTCAAATCACAGTAGTGCCATACCTGCAAATAGAGAGAGAAATTAATTATTACAGAAATTAGGTTGAATGTCAAAATACCAAGAGTTTTTGCTATGAAAGCAATGCCTCTTCCTCACCTGTACAGCAACATGCACACAGAGGTACGAGGTGCATTTCAAAAGAAGGGGCCGATTATTTACAAAAAGTGACTGGTAACAGTGATCAGATCACGCTTACGCAGTAACATCAAGTCAGTGGTCGGAAGTAGCGCGCTACTGTAGCTAGCTACAAAAATTGTAGCAGTAGCTGTAGCGGCGCTACATTTTGAAAATTGTAACTGTAGCTGTAGCGAAGCTACAAAATTCCTGTACTTGTAGCGAAAACTTCGCTACAGCTACATTTCTTCTGTGCATTTTGAGGAAAATTTTGAATGTGACCACAGCATCAAAAAAATCGGCAAAAACGTTTACTTTTGCAGGAGGTTCGTATAGACAGTCTATTACGTGGAAACACAGATAATCAAGATTATAAATATCTTGTTATCGCAGATTATAGATATCTGCGTAATTCATTTCATTAATATAGAATAAATCTAATATCCAGATAACTAAACTGAACTGACATATATGAATATATTCTGGCTAACAGCTACGTTTATTGAGCTGCATCGCTATTTTGGGGAGAAACATGCCTCGTTTGCAGCTGCCCTGGAAAAAAAGCCTTATTTGCACCACCACAGGAAGAAATCCTGTGGATATCCACGGTGTAAGAGAGGTAAATGTCATTAATTGCTGTGTAAAACACATCTTGCAGTGGAAAAACGAGCGATCCATTCTCCACTACAATGAGAAAGCTAAAGTGCCACCAGCAATCAATAGTTCAGCATTGATCATTGTCAGTATATAGGATCTCACCAGCAAGAAATTATTGTTACAAGAATGATAGACATACACTTTCTGGAATTACAATTATTTTCGTCATAATATTTGTTCAGAAATTTTAAAATTGCAAAACATTCAGAACACTCGAGTTTACCCATTAGTTTTCTCTATATATTTTATAATATTGTAAAACGTATGTATGTATGATCTGAACCACTAGTGTCACCGCCAGGTATCGTACCTGGGGCCCCTTTGAATACAAGGTGACAAAATTTCCAGTGTGTCTTCAGGAAGCATTCCCAACAGGAAACTTACGTAAAGCATCACTCCACCTGTTGCTCATTTAGCTATACCAAAAAAGCATCTCTCCCGCTATCCACAAAGTTAGAGTAAACATCTAACGAAATTACGCTCGTGTAATAAATAACGATCTATTTTCCAGTAAGTACAACTAGCATACTAGGGGCATCTTTTGAATATCCAAGTGGTGGTTTCAATTTTTTTTTTCTATATGCAAAAGTAGCATAAACATAGCGAAGTAGCGAGTAGCGTACATGAGTAGCGTAGCGAACTATTTTTTGGTAAATGTAGTTGTAGCGAAGCTACATTTTTGGATGAGTAGCGGTAGCTGTAGTGAAGCTACTTTTAAAATGTAGCGTTCTGATCACTGCATCAAGTTTATTGACGACCCAGTACATTTTTTCACTAATCAGCTGTCGGTTATTCTGTGTGTTAGAGCATGTTAAAATGGCTGCACGATTACACAAGCCCGCCAGATCAGAAGTACTGTCTGTGATTCGATTTCTTAATGTCAAAGGTCATGATTCTGCAGAAATTCACCGAGAATTGTGTGAAATGTATGATCAGAGTGTAATGAGTGAAGGAAAGGTACGGCAATGGTATTTTAATTCACACTCACCAAAGGCAAAAAAGTTCAAACAAACTCCCATCTGCAAGGAAGGTCATGGCAACTGTGTTCTGGGACCAACAAGGTGTGTGTGTGGTGGTTTTCATGGGGAAAAAAATCACATCGCAGGTATCCTGTGTTTTGAATGGAGAACTTTTTGATTACTCCTCGTATAATCCAGACCTTGTACCTAGTGACCTTCCTGCACTTCAAAAAGTGGCTTGCATTTCAACGATTTGAAGAAACGGTGGTGTTGAAAATGGTAGTGTTGTATTGCGTGAATTCCCAGGCGGCAAACTTCTACGCACAGGGTATAAAAAAGCTTGTACCACGGAATCAAAATTTCTTGGAAAATAATGGTGACTATGTTGAGAAAAGAACTGGATATGTATGTGTTTATAACAACTAAGACATTGTTTCCCTTCTTTCCTTTTTTGATGTAATCAATCTGCCCTTAATTTTGAAATGTGCCTCGTAGAAAAATACAGGGTTCCTGGTCTCCATAGCGCTTGGACATTTACAACTGGTGTCTGAATTTTCAAATTCCGTTCTCAAAAACTATTTTTTTAATATTTCATGTTAGTTTATGGAAATTCTCATTACCTGTATTAAAACAACGAGTACAGTATGTGTTTTCTGTGTCATTAAATCAGAATAACAAACATGCCATTATAAATTTTTGCACTGATGCTAGCCGAATTTTAAATTCTGTAGTGATATGATAGAGTTGGCCCTATATTAGAATATATTACATAGTTGTTCATGCTGTTACCAGTTGAGCCTTCTTTAGGAAGGCCACTCTGGTGCAAGAATGAATTACTTTTAATCCATCCAATTAATAAATGAATGTTTTCACATTTCGAAATGTATAGCTTTGGCTTTCTTTGCATGCATGCATGTGTGTGTGTATGTGTGTATAAACTATAGAAAAAAAAGAAAAGAGAAGCTGGCCCCTGTGTATAAATATGCTAGAGATTTTTGTGACACCTTGTATGTTTCACCTGTATCTGCCAGGCAAAATGACTTCAGTAACCTCAGGTTACACCAATATGATGGAGATGCGAGCAGATCCATGCACCTTAAGAACTGGAATACAAAAGCGATAGCTATTGTATCATGCTTACGTATGTAACATTTGTGTTAACCACAATGATTACAACCACCTGAAGTGGTGTTTGTTCGAGCCGTGTTCGAAGAGAAAGCAAGAAGATGTTGCACATGTTGACATTTTAGGGAAATTGCAGGCTCTACCAGGACCCGAATCAGGGCTCTGGCATTCCGTGCCATCTACCAACCCACTGATTTTTCCCTAAAATGTCTACATAGTGCATGTCCTGTGTATGTCAAATCATAAGATGCTGCCTGTATAACGAACAAGCACAGAAAATAAAGGAGAAAGATGAAAACTTGAGTGCCCACCGGTTGAGAAGACATTTTACTTCTGTAGTCAACTCTAGCTGCCGTTTCAAGATGATGACGATGACAGTGGCCTACTACAGGAGATTTCACACCATGTCGCCTGAAGATTTCACAAGTCAAACGTAGGTTTGTGGGGCCTTTTGTGTCGCTACGGTGTGAAATGTTGCTGTTGATTGGCTCATTTCAAACGACACGCGTGTCCCTTCGGTCTGAAACCTTCCTAAGTCTTCAAGTCTTGAAGATACAAGTCACAAGGATGGAAAATTATATCTTTCTTATGGTTAGGTGCGAAGGCAGGCAACAACACCCTAAAGATAATATCCAAAGTGCAGGAAGAATGCATCTTATTTAAGTCGCCAATACGAAATGATAAAATCTACTGGCGAGTTGATTTTTAAAAATGTGTCCGACATGAAGAGTGGTATTCCTAGGACCTAGGATTTTCGAAGGGGAGAGGGGTTACGCATGCTATTTTTGGTGGTCAGTCCTCATTTTGCCATCTTTTCCTGTCTTTAACGTGTCAAATGGGGTTATGACCCCACCAACCCTCCCCTGGGGCACGTCACTGGAGATAAATGAGTAAGCATTTGATCATATTGGGAGATGAAACACTAGATGTGTTTTGAACGGAAGGTTTTCACTGTGTATTAATTGTTTCGCGATCCAGCTGTTTTCGAGAAGACTTTCCTTTGTTTCATGCCACCCTCAGGGGCCGGGGGTGGGGAATCATGTGTGATATAATTGAATAGCTTTCTTTCACTTATTAAACATGTATTTTTTCGTTTTCCAATTCAATGTGTATTTCTCACGATATGTGACCGTTCCGGGTCTTTTGGACCACCTGGTATAACAAGACTGCGGAAGCTGCGACAGACAATTTTGAACACTTGCGAGTGTTTAGGCCTGAATATGAACCATTTGGTGGGTTTTGGCTTTTATAAGAGCTACAAACAAGGACAAGACACATTAGTGGTGTTCAGGCTCGAATCATAGAGAAATATTCGAGAACTGTTTGTGTCCAGTTCGCAGCCCACAGTTTGAATCTTGCGTTGTCGAGTGGATTGTCCATCCTGTGTATGTGTAACAGCTTTGTAAAAACACTCAAAGACACCGTAGATGTTTTGATGCCTGATGAGAAGAAATGGACAAACACACATACTGAGATGTTTCCGGCACACAATGTTATGCATGGAAACAAGAGGAGTAGAGTGGTAAAAAACGTTCAGATTTCACTTTCTGATTAAAATGGCAGCCTTGAACAGTGGTGATAATTTAGGGGATAGTTGCTCCCCATTTTTTTGCATTCACACTATGGCCTCTTGATGTTAAGCCTTGTCTACCAAGAGAAAGTAAACTTTATTTGCACCCCCCCCCCCCCTCCTCTTGGAACCCAATCGCCACCACTGGCCTTAAACATACAATTATGAGGTTCTATCTATACTCCTTAAAAAAATGGTGTTCAGCCCCCTGAAAGGAATTCCTGGATAAGTGTTGACAGTGAGACAACTGGAGGAATGCTTTACAGAAATTTTACTAGCTCGGGTGGGATACTATTTTCTTGGACCCCCCCCCCCCCCTTATCTCGAGCACTGATGATTATGATAACAGCCACATATACATAATGATTCACAGCATATTTAATACATTGAATAAACAAATGAATAAACTTTGTTGTTTATGAAACGGTACTGAAAATATATTATTATCCTCCATGTTGGAGTGGTCAATGTAACCTAAGTCAGAGTCAATGTTGGGTAAGATATTGTGTTTGTTCCATCATCAGCATCACCAGTTCTTCCTTCATTCTCATTGCCGTGATTAACCCAAAAGGTAGAAAAGTTATTTAAAAATATTGAACTATAGGAAACTAATGAGAGAGAAAACACAACGCTTTTAGACCGTTACCTGAATTCAACTGTGTGCTTCAATACGTAAATTGGGGCAGGACACCTGAACCAAATCTGTAGCAGCTTATTCAGGCCATCATGACCAGGGCACTTGTTGGAACATAGTGCCAGTATATAAAATCCTGATACGTTCGTTTTTGTTAACTATGAATATGTTTCTGGAAGCCATTTTTTTTACAGGCCACACAAATATGAAAATTCATTCTTATAGTGGTCATAGGATTGTAAAACATGTCAAACATATTGCGCTTAAGTACAAATCACGAAAAAGAAATGAAAATACTTTACCTGGCAGTTTGTTTTGGGATCTCCAAAGAAACCTTTGTAGCGCTGAGTCTGACAGGAGAAGGTAGTGTGAGGAATCTCACCGTAGTTTGGAAAATCAACTCCAGGCCTTCCAGGTACGCTGCCTGCATTTGCACCTATTCTGCTGACCACTCCCCTGTTTCTCAAAGGAGCGAAGCCAGGGAACTTGGTGACAGTCTTCTTGCGCTCAACAGGCAGCATCTTGTCGTTCACTTTGTGAGGTATCGTCGGCTGCAGGTACTGTTGTAGAGGAGGATTGTCATTGATCTTCTCGGGTATCGTCTGCTGCAGGTATTGCTTCTCGGGTATCGTCTGCTGCAGGTATTGCTGGACAGCAGGGTTATTGATCTTCTCTGGTATAGTCTGCTGCAGGTACTGTTGGACAGCAGGGTTGTTGTTGATCTTCTGTGGTATTGTTGGCTGCAAGTACTGTTGCACCGTAGGATACGTGCGAACGGGAGCTGCCGTGGCTGCTGGTGCACGGTTCTTGCTGGATTCAAGTATGATCACCCTCGTCCCGTCACTGTTGTGCCTTTCGTATATGGGTATTCTATCGTTCAGTCTCTGAACTGGAATCCAAGGCTGGTTGTACGTGTTGTACACTGGCGCTTGCTGTCTCTTTGGTGCGGGGACAGCTTGGAAGATGAAAGTGGGCCTCACCACCCTGTATGCAGCGTATATAGGAATTTGCTGTTGTCCGTTGTTGCTTCTTCCTGTGCCGAATCTATTGTTCGTCACGTACAGCGTGATTGGTTGAATCAGTCGTCGGCGTCGCTCCAGTAGGAGATGGATTAATTCGTCGTCGGTGAGTGGATCAAGTCCTGTTGAGTTAGCTTTCTTCTCAAGCTTAGAAAGGGATGGCTTCGGTTTGGGTGCCGACGTTTCTTCTAAAGATAAATCCTCGGAATGCTTTACTGCATCATCCTGTGTCACTTGAACACTGGTTTCTGTCCCATACGATTGCACGATGAATCCTGCAAGAAAAGAAACCTTCATGAGAGCCTTTTCACTATGAACTAGATGCTAGATGTTGTAGTGTGTTTTCTGTGTTGTAGTAAAGTGTACTTTGCAGCGAGTTGGATTTAGGATGCTAGGCACAGTAGAGTCTGGCCCATTTTCATGTCTCACTCACTCGGATCCGACCTACATATGAAGAAAAGCCCCGATTTTTAAAAGAATATAAATACACCCCGCGCTGATTACTCTATATAGTTATATCTCGAATCGTTGGGCGCTAACGCCGAGCTAACCTGTCTGGTGTCTAGAATACTTGTTCGAATCACGTCGCCAGAAGAGCTACAATTACTATTTATATCGTAATATATAAAATAGTTTGATCTCACTCAGTGACTCATCAAACCCCTGGACATGGATACCTGAAAGTTTGAAGGGTGTCCTCCTCTTATGACGTAAGTACTCACTAATAAGGGATTTTCCGAACTTCAACCCCTAAGGAGGCTAAATGGACCTAGAAACATGCAAATCCTTGTTAACAGAAGTTCTCAACAGGTGGCGCTGTGTGCATTATACAAAGTGGGCCACGAATGTATAACTACTACTTTATTATTACATTTACTACACTAATAGTTTTTCTAAAGGTTTGTTAACATACTTGCCATAAGAGGTGCTGGAAATTGTCCCCGTTGGGACAATAATCTCTGTCATGTGATACTGTGGAGAGTCGGCTACTTACTCATGTGTTAAGTTCAGGCCGTTCGCCGGCTTAAACTGCTTGGCTGCGAGAGGATGTGTGTATGAGGAATGGAATAAATTACGCTCATTGCCCTTTACCAATATTTAATATAATCCGCACAAGCGAGGGAGGTTGATCACGCACAGCCAGCAAGATATCCAAACACACAATGATAAACCTAAAGTGGTTCCTCGGCTGAGGCACTGTATCGGTCCATCGAAGGTGACGGATCGACTAAACACTGTCACTCGCAACACACTTCGTGGTTCGCTCTCTCGATCCAGACTCCCCCGGCGACTGCTGGCGTTTTTCATTACACAGCATTTTATTCCGGCTCGTGACACATGCCCATCCTGTACATCTATACGCACAAACTGACGAACGAACTCGGCTAACATACAATACAGCTCCAAACTACATCCGGGCCTCCCCCATGGCGTAGTGGTAACGTCCTCGCCTTGTAATCAAAGGGTCCCGGGTTCGATACCCTGTGGAGGCACATAGTGGTTCGGATCCCACTTTAAACTGTAGGTCCAGTCCCGATTAGCCTTTCTGTGCATAAGGTGGACTTAAAAAAAACAATTCAATCGAAACTACATCCCCTTACCCTTCCTTGCCAACTCGTGAAGAATGCGTGAACATTTTGTAACTTCTAATTTAACCTTTACTCCCTTGAGTATTTTGCCTTTTTATGAGATCATTATCCGCATATTGATAAACAGATTAAACGAAAGCTAACCAACCAGCTTGTATATTATTCAGAAGGATTTGTTATTCAGGGTCGGCCATTTTCACGATCAAAGCATGTACAGAGAGCCAGGAATTGTCTTAAGCCTTGTCGCACAGCGGGATTTAAAGTGCTTGAAATTCTTATTGTCATATATTTAGGTTATACAACACACAATGTGCGTTGAGAGAAACCGGTCTCTATTCGGATACGCCGCTCGCAATTTATTGCTGTCTCGAAGCCAGACGGGCCGAGAAGTTGTTCAGCGCTAGTTCCAATTTATGGCACGCTGCCTTTCTGCAGCATCTACTGTTCATCGCCTAGCAAACATAAAACTCGAGATCTTCGTTGTACGAGAGCATCTTACAAAGTGGAGAAAATTTCAGTAATTGAGTGTTGTCTGTCTACACCTCCAAATTTTGATAACATTTTCAAATGAAAGCACTAGCAGTAAAGAACCCTGGAAAAATTAACGCGGTAAATGGAACCTCCCTTAAAATGAGCCAGATTAAAAGTGTTAATTACGAAATATTTTATAGTGTGTCCTGTTCTCACAGAATGCAGCAATTCCAGCCCCCTCCGGAAAAAGAAAATCCAGCGTGCGCTAGTGTCTTCAACTTGTGCGGTCTATTTCCACTCTACTCTAAATAAATATTATTTTTCGAGAACTATTTTGGAAGACGTTAATTTTTTTGTAACTTGCACAGAGCATCGAACATACATACTTTGTATGCCGACGAAATCAGTATTGTAAGTCCGTTTGATTATTCACTTGTACATTGATATATTTAAGTACAGTTGTCATTGCAGATTAGCAAAATTGCGTACGATTTATGATATTTTAATGTTTAGCAGTCCAGTCGGTATGGCGTCTAAGCTGCCAGGTTCGATTCCCATGATGGACGATTTGTGGTCGGAATTTTTGCAACCTTGTCCCTTCATAAAGCGGCTCTGGAGTGAACGGAGCCTCGAGCTAATAGGTACTTGGGGGCAACCCTGCGGGGGGAGTGGTAAAGACGGCAGGAGCGTGGTGGTGATCACATCCCCTCTTCCCAAAATGACCTGGATCGAGAATGTGACTGTCCCTCCATCCTCATCTTCCCGATTATCCAAAAGTGGCAGAAAAAGGGAAGTGAAATAAAACTATACTTCCATCGAGAATGCTTCTTTCAGCCTGCCATTGCTGTGGGATTTTGTTTTTCAGTTGCTACATAAGGGGATAGAAAAATATACGAGAAAATAATTTTCTGAAACTATGTAGATGACGTTATTTATTTATTTATTTAGCGAAAGATCCTTAACAGAACCAATAGTTCCAATTACAAAGGATCATATTAAAATTAAAAAGGATCATATTAACATATGGTCAACATAGTACAATTTGATGAGACTGATGCATGTAGGGATTCAGGTTGATTTGGTTTATTTTAAATCGATTTTTGCCTACGAAGATGAGGATGAGTGATGATATGATGAAAGGACACTTCACAAAGAGAACACCCGTGCCCAGGATGGGAGTCTAATCCGGGACCCCTGGCGTAATAGCACACTGCTAGCCACTCTGATACGGAGGTTGGCATACAGGGATTCAGAGATCCAAAGATTTTCTGCCATGAGAGACGGAACACTTGTGAGGAGACAGAAAAAAGATTGCCCTCCTCTCGGAACCAGCCCACGTGCTTGTTACGGCTGCGTTTTGAGATAAAAGACACGCGCCTGGCCTTTTTTTTTTGGTGGAGTGCTGTTCACGTAGCACAGCTCGAAGATTGATGAAATGGTACTGTGCTTCGAATGGAGAGAAAGTGAACACGTATTTTTCGTAATAGCGTTTCGAGGTCCAGATTCTGACAGGCTTAAGAGTTAACTAGTTGACGAATATTCCGGTTGTAGTGCTGGGACGTAAGAGCTTCGTTAGTACGGAGCATGTTTACTTTATAGTACAAATGATTTCTTGAAGTCTAGGAAATGTGATACCAATTATGGCAGCTTCCAAACGCTGGGAATAAGGATACATATGCTCCAAAGACGATTTGGGGGGGGGGGGGGTCCAGCCCCCCCAGAAAGGTTTGCTAAGCACATAAAATTAAATAATGATAATAATGAGAAAATAGAAATAACTAAAATTAAATAATGAAAATGTACTTGTTGTTTAATCGAAGGTTATATATTTCCGCAAAACATTGGAAGGCAAGGATCATGTTGTGATCATACGACTTTGACAGTACCAAGGAAGATTTATGCAAGATTAATTACCACTTATAACGTTCATAAAATATAACAAGGAACTTTTTTTTTGTCAACTGGATCTAACATACTTCTTTATATTCAATAAATGTTCAATTCTTTATCTGTTAGACTAATTTGCTTACCAGGGCAGTTTTTTTTTTTTTTTCAAATTTTGCCGGCTTTAACTACACGTAAGCTAGATAATGAATATTCTCATACCGTCTTTTTACCTATTCATGTAATGAAAATATAATATTAATTTGAATATTTTAATTAATACTATTTTAATATAATTATAATTATTTTAGTTTAACATTTTTTGTCATATTATTTGTTAATTAACAAATTAGCCGCGGTGGCTCAGTCGGTAACGCGTCTGACTACCATGCTAAAGGTTCCGGGTTCGATCCCCGGCCGGTTCAAATCCGGGAACTTTTCTAATGTTGGAAGCGACCCCGGCGTCCACCCAGCGTCGAATAACATGGGTACCTAGGGGAAACCCTGGGGGGTAAAGGCGGTCAGGAGCGTGGTGCTGATCACATCACCTCCACTCACGACCGGATCAAGAAAGTGTGGGGCGTTACCCCCACACCCCCTATACGCCTTCAAGGCGTGGTGCTAAGCACAGGGGAACACTTTACCTTTTTACCTTTTTTAGTTTAACATTATTATTATTATTAGTAGTAGTAGTAATAGTAGTATTATCATCGTTATTATTTTGAGACACTTGGTTCGGACCCCCCCCCCCGAAACATATTTCTAGATACGTGCCCGATTTGCTCTGATCATGATATCGTTCTTCTTATTTCCAAGATATACAGAAATGTATCCCGTGAATTACGTTACTGGAATTTTGAGGAAATGAGTTGAATGACAATTCTACGTAATTTTTCTTTAGACATGAAGAAATTAAGTGGCGAGAGCCTGCCTCCGTGGTGGAGTGGTTAGCAGAGCGCCTTACGATTCCAGGGGTCCCGGTTAGAATCCTGCCTTATGTAGCGGTCTTCTTTCCTCATCTTCACGATTAGCCGAAAGTGGCAGATATACGAAGTAAAATAAATCAAATCAATCAGTCAAAAATAAAAGTGTCGAGAAATAATTAAAAAACAATGCAACCTTATTATTCATAAGCATTTTTTAGTTATTCTTCACCTTTGTTTTGTGTTTACTCCGCCAGTTGAAAATGGTGTTTTTGTGATATCAAACAAAAATATGTAACTGCGTTGCTAACAAATGCGATGTAGTGATGTTGTCAACACAGTTGCAGTGCCCATTCAAGTGTTAGTGCTTCTATACTTCTGAAAGCCAATGGTGTAATAAGACACCAAAGACTGTGCTTAACAATACCAGTTCCGCATTTACACGAAAAGGAGCGTTCTTTGTCTTTGAATTATTTGTGTTACTATGCACCACACTTTTTAAAGTGCACCATCATATTTTTAACCTGAGATGAATGACCTATTCTGGTATTTCTTTTTCGGCGATAACCAACATGTTACACAACTTCATCTGTGCAGTTACAACTAGCATGGGTGGGCCTCCCCGATGGCGTAGTGGTATCGTCATTGCCTTGTAATCAAGGGGTCCCGGTTTCGAACCCGGTGGAGGCACATAGTGGTTCGAATCCCACTTTAAACTGTAGGTCCAGTCCCGATTAGCCTTACTGTGCATAAAGTGGACTTAAAACACCAAATCAATCAATCAATCAATCAACTAGCATAGGCGTAACTTGAGGGGGAAAGGGAGCACTTGCCCCCTCCAAATTTTCAGATTTATTGCTTTTATTAATCTCCTGGGACCTGAGTATAAAGTAATAAAGAGTAATATTAGTGATTTTGCAAATGTAACAGTTATTTATCAAATAATTCTGAATGCTATTTTCATGCGATGGAAAACTTTGAGTCTGCCCCTCCCCCCCCCCCCCAAGTTAACGCCCCAAGTTCGATTCTGCCTCTCCAAAATTAGGCCCCAAGTAATGCTCATGACAACAACTAATTTGGATAAATTGGATTGCGTTTTTTATCCCCTCCGACGAATGTGAAATTCTCTAAAGTCCGTCGGTCTGAGAGGAACAGATTTTTAAGAAGTTTCTTGAAGGAATTTGTAGCAGTGATATTGAAATGGAAACTGGGCAACACTGCAACTTGAAATTAATCAGGTGCTTCGTCACTCTCACCCGGAAGCAAGAGCCCACTGGTCACTTTCGCTGGTGGACAATGAATGCCGGAACGAAAATGATAATCTCATTCCTGTGGTTGGATCAAAAGACTGCGTCTACCGCATGGCGTCATGATTAAGCAGATTTGGCGCCTGGAACAATGGTGGCGCGCAACCATGTAGCCGAGGCTGTCAACCTTTTTTGAAAAGGCGACGGGGCAATTTGAATGTTGGCAACGAGTTATTCCATGCCAAATCAACACAGATATGTGCAATTTTTAACCTGACTATCTCCGATTTTCATAAAATTTGGGGAGTTGAAACTATGCATAGAACTTAGTAATTATGAAAATTTTTAGTCTCGTGCGTCTTGTAATTGTTAAATTATTGAAGGTCAAAGTTTGCAGAAATTGCCTTTTTTGAGCCCGCTTAGCTATACTAAATGTGCTGTAACTCCGCCACTATTTTGCCTAGGAAGCTCAAATAAAGCTTATTGTGCAGGGAATTGAATAAGCTTTCCAGTGATATATAGCAAGCCTACCTTTGGATAAAAATAGAATTTTGTCAAGTCACCTTGACTTTTGACCTTGAATATCTCAAAACATGTCACCACCAAAAATCGTGAAAAAAATATATTTGGTCCCTCATGCAATACTCTAAAACATATCAAAAAATCATTCTGGGACTGCAATGGGATTAGAAGATACAAAATAATATGTGTAACTATGTGACTGATAAAAACCCCATTACATGAACTATGAAGAGTCAAATGTCCCTTAACACTCCCTACGAAATATGAAGGAGGTATCCTGGGTATAATTGGTCATAAAAGAAATAGGTTAGGCACAGGGAGATCCCTAGCCGTGTGTGTCAAGCGCAGATCCGGCATATTGTTGACCGCCATATTGAATTCAACGCAAACATTTCAAAGGAAAGGGGGTGATGTGATATATCAAAAAAGGCTAGAATTTCACATGATATGAAGTGACGAAGATTTATCCAACATATATTTAACCAGCAAAAATTTATTACTGCATGCTTGTAACCATTTTCTCCTTTTCGAGGTGTTAAAAACAAAGCATTGGAATGCTCCTAACATGTTAGGAACTCATCGAGATCACGCTGACATCTCGGGAGAGAAAGAAGTATACGCACCATTGCATATGATTTTAATCAGCTACATTCACCAAATAGTTGAATAGTGAAGAATATTGGGAAAAGTATCTCAAACAATTACGTGACACTTCCTTTGGAATGAAAAATTCTTCAGTGACGAGGCTAATTTTTATTTTCACGGTGAAGTTAATAAAAATAATATGCAATACCTGTGATTTGCTCAGTCGAATGGTTGTTGCTGGTAAGCTAATTATGTGGTATAATGTATGGCGAACGGAAATGGTTGGTCCATATTCAACAACGGAACCTTAAATGGTGACGGCTTCTTGGATTTGTTAAGTGAACAGGTTTTTTCACCCTTGCTTACGGGATATGGCACTTTTCGAGAGTTTTGAAACAGGACAGAGTGTGACCACACTATGTGGACATTTTGGCAATTTCTTCATGGTAATTTTCTAGGTAGATTGATGGGCACACGGGGATCTATTAAAAGGCCTGCACATTCCCCAGATCTAACATCTTAGGAGGACTTTTACCTTCAGAAACATTTGAAGAGAATGGTGCATGCACTAAAAGTCCCTGATATTGACCATCTGAGAGAAGGCATAGTTGCTGCTTGCGATGTTGTTGCACATGCTACATTGCCAAATGTTCTATGCGAGTGTGAGAGACGACAACGAGTGTGCTCACAGGCACATTGACAACATTATAATGTGCATATATCGTAAGTGAAAGATATGTGTATAACTTTTTGCTGGCGTAAGATACGTTGGAAAATCCTTCGTCACTTCATTTCTCGTGAAATTCTAGCCTTTTTTGATTTATCACATCACCCCCTTTCCTTTGAAATTTCTCGTTGAATTCAATATGACGGTCAACAATATGCCGGACCTGCGCTTGACACACACGGCTAGGGATCTCCCTGTGCCTAACCTATTTCTTTTATGACCAATTATACCCAGGATAACTCCTTCACATTTTGTAGGGGGTGTTAAGGGACATTTGACTCTTCATAGTTCATGTAATGGGGTTTTTATCAGTCACATAGTTACACATATTATTTTGTATCTTCTGATCCCATTGCAGTCCCAGAATGATTTTTTTGATATGTTTTATAGTATGGAATGAGGGACCAAATATATTTTTTTCACGATTTTTGGTGATGACATGTTTTGAGATATTCAAGGTCAAAAGTCAAGGTGACTTGACAAAATTCTATTTTTATCCAAAGGTAGGCTTGTTATATATTACTGGAAAGCTTGTTCAATTCCCTGTACAATAAGCTTTATTTGAGCTTCCTAGGCAAAATAGTGGCGGAGTTACATCAGATTTAGTATAGCTAAGCGGGCTCAAAAAGGGCAATTTATGCTAACTTTGACCTTGAATAATTTAACAATTACAAGACGCACGAAACTAAAAATTATCATATTTACTAAGTTCCATGCATAGTTTCAACTTCCCAAATTTCATGAAAATCGGAGATGGTCAGGTCAAAGGCTGTGTTGATTTCGCATGGAATGACTCCAACACAGGATCGTTTTCACGCATCCTGGAATATTTCGTGTTAATGTTCGAAATTGTCGCGGCCGCAAGAATGCCAAACTTAGTTCGTGAATATTTTCTTTCAATGTTGATGCCTCGGTGGTTCAGCCTGGAGGTCGTCTGGAGACCCGAGTTCGATTCCCGCGGTGGGTGATCATTGGGACTGCCTGGTTGTAATCGTCGTGCATGGGTAAAGGCGGCGGGGGCTTGGTGCTGATTATATCACCTCCGTTATAGCCAAGGTCGAGAGTGTGTATCACTCTACTTCCACATCACTTGTGTCTTCACGGTACGGTGCAATGCAAGAGGGACGTAGCGATAAATTTGTTAATAGGACTTTCAGGCCGAGTAAGTCTTTCAAAGCAGTTTTATATAAATTCCTTGACAACACGAAAGAGGAATAATATTAAATTCATTTGTCATTATTGCGTTACCCCCACACCCCCTATACGCCTTCATGGCGTGGTGCTGAGCACAGGGGAACACTTTAATTTACTTTACTTTACATTATTGATGTAAAATATATCTGGTTTTACACAAATGGATTACACATTTCGTCGTGTGAGAACCAGAGGGACGTAACTCCACTTTCAAATTTACAGGAGAGAGGAAATAATGTATTCTTAGGAATATGTATGACTCTTAAAAAGTCAGGAAATTGGAGATACGCTACTTTACTGCTAACGATTAGAAATGAAAATATGTTGATCTGGCTCCAAATAACTCTTCAGATGAGAATATTTAAACAAAACTGAAAACAGCTTTTTTTGGACTTACGTTCCTCTGATTCTCATACGATGATTTTTTTGTTGTTGTTGTTTTTAGTTATTTTACGTTGGTATTAGAAATAAATACAGATAACTATCCACTTCGTAACTAGGATTCAAATCTAAACCACGTGGCTAGTGTTGCCCACGAGACGAGACTTTGGCCTGTCTCGTCTCGTGGAGTCTCGTGGAAATGCTGTCTCGTCTCGAAAATATTCGTTTGTCTTATGGCACATGATCAATCTCGTCTCGTCTCGAATTTTTAAAAGCCTGTCCCGTCTCGTCCCGTGGACAACACTACACGTGGCTTAGCAATAACCATTCCCACCGAAGTGGCCAGCGACATCGGCCCTTCCAATCTGTAGAAAAGCATTTACTGCGCATGCACTACCAACAGTCCTGGCGGACAAGCGACACGTGCAGCTTGTGTCGCTTCGATACGAAATGTTGCATTTATTTCTGAAGGTGGTTTCCAAGTGACGCGTGTCGCTGCCTTAGGGTAACAAATGGCATGGAAGTTTCAAGGTGTAGTTTCATCCTTGCCTTCTGCTTCAAACGGTTGCGTGCAACGAAGGGAACGACAAACAGGAGATGCTGCAAAAGAAAGGCAAAGAATGAAACCATCCACATAAATTATCCTTCAGTAGCTTAAACACTGCATTACGGCTCCCCATTTGTCATTATCCTGTCAGCTGGATATGAGGTTGCGATTGTGGGTGCTTGAAGGTCAGGAGTGTCGTGACGCTTTGGGTAAAGTGCATACGTAACGCCCTCTCGTCGTTAACTATCGGAACTTTCACTCCAAAAAACATCACGACTGACCTCTAAATGTTACCCGGAATTACCACGACTGCAATTTTTGCCGCCAGTTTTCGACTGTGAAAGTGGTTTTTTCAATGTGGCCGCTCGGCAATTGCTTCCATCACGAGTAGGACGGACGACCGCAATGTTTCAAGCCACAACTCGGGCCGATGATTAAAAGTGTATCTGGGAACTTGTTGGAACGGTACTTGCTTCGCGAAGACTTCTACGTAGAGCCACGTTTTCCCCCCCCGCGCGCTCGTGTAACGTAGTTTGTACTTTTCGTTTTAGAAATTTCTTTTGTAGACCAGAAATACGTGCGTATCAACCTATGGATTATAGCCTCCCCCCTCTTACAACACACACAAAAATTCAGAAAATCCTTAATTGACAAATATTTCTCTTGGTTTGGAAATACTTTAAATCCGTGATTAGAATTTGATTTTGATTAGGGCGATTGCGAACCAATCCCAGTTGTCTGGAATATAAATCATATTACTTCTTTTAATACAACAGTGGTCTTTCTATATATTTTTTATTACATTGTTATGTGCTCGTTTAACGTTTTGTTAACGTTGATTTATGGAGGTTGATGAACGCTTAACACATTATTGTTTCGCCCATGGCTACTCTGACAATTGCCAATAGTTGGACATAATGATTAAGTAATTTTTGTTATTTAGCGTCACTTTTCTGCCACTCTTGGTTAATCGCGAAGAGGATGAGTGATGAAATTGATGAAGATACACAAAGAACACCCATTTGCAGGTCTAGAATCGAACCATGGACCATCGGCATTGTAGCTCTGTGCTAACCACTACGCCCCGGAGATCTACAAGGACGGACATAATGCAGTATTCGCATTTCCATATTATTGTGTGCGGAAGAAAAGTTCTAGGGAATTTACCTACACCCTCATACACTAGTTATATGGAGGGTGCTTAAGCTTCTTTCAAGAAGTAACTGCATTTGTCAAACATGTATTTCCACTAGTTTGACGTAGATTTTCTTACTAGTATTTAAGTTCAGATTTCAATGTGAAAGCGCATTCCTGGTAGGTGCCAATATTAGCCGTTTCTGCACCTGGAAACCAACCACTAATTCATAACCTTAGCTCAATTGAAGCTCTGCGTCATGGAAAGTATTTATCTTACCGTTATTACCGTTTTCAGTCGTGGCCGCTCGCAGTGGCCTTCGTATGTGAAGGGTGGCGGAACTGCACATTGAGAGAATACCGAGCTCTCTTAGATTTTTCTTCAGTTAACGCCCTTATTTTGTTCAAGGGCAATCAGTTCTCACTGGAGAATAAATTAGAGGTTTTGTTTTTATTCTCGTGTTAAATAATTACTCTCGGATATCGCATGTCAATTTCTCACTGAAAGACGCTATGTTGATTAGCCGCAGGCCCGGATTTAGGAGAGGGGTTTAAACCCCGGAGCTGGGAAGGAGAATTGCTCTAGACAATAGACACAAAATTAATATACAGATGGGGGACAAAATAATGCGAACACCTGTGAAAAAGTATGCCACATTTCACACCGGCAGTACAGCAGCACCACCTGGCACTGAAGTCTGCCACCTAGTGGCTGTGAAGGGTAAGGTATTAGTTTGCCAACAGCAGTCATTGGTGGTGCATTCGTCTATCATACGCTCTCAAGAGACACTGCAATGTCAGACCTGACAGAGTTCCAAAGAGGCATGATTGTTGGAGCACGTTCAGCTGGAGCCACGGTGACTGAAACCTCAAAGCTTGTTGGGTGTGCAAGGAGCACAGTATCAGCCGTTATGACAGCGTACACAACACAAGGTAAGATGGCGTCTTCAAAGCACAACAGTGGACGAAAGACAAAGCTTGCTGCTCGGGATAGGAGGGTGTTGAAGCGCATAGTGGCCCGAAAGCACAAGCAATCGTTATCCGAGATAACATCTGAAATAAACAGGCATCTCCAGGACCCCATTTCAACCAAAACTGTCAAAAGGGAACTCCATGCTGCAAACATTCATGGCCGAGTGGCAATTCGTAAGCCATTGGTGACCACGTAATGCTGTCAAGCGACGCCAATGGTGCAGAGCTCACAGAAGTTGGTCCCCACAGCAGTGGCAACAAGTCATCTGGTCTGATGAATCAACATTCACGTTATTTCAGACCACGGGGCGCGTTTATGTGTGGAAAACGCCTCGAGATGCATTTCATCCTGACTGCCTCTTGCCGACTGTGAAGCATGGAGGTGGGTCCATTATGGTATGGGGCGCGATATCTTGGCATGGTGTGGGACCACTTGTTTTTCTGCATGGGAAGATCAATGCCAGTCACTATCGCAGCATTCTGGGGGATCATCTCCATCCTTTTGTCCAGACTTTATTTCCTGGGGACCGACCGCTTTTTGAAGACAACGCTCCTATCCACACTGCTGGGTCGGTCCAAACATGGTTTGAAGAACATGACGATGAAGTAGGACATCTTGAATGGCCCCCACAGTCTCCTGACCTGAACATTATAGAACATTTGTGGATATATTTGGAGTCCAAACTTCGTGCTCGAAGTCCGCCTCCAGCCAGACTTTCGGAATTGGAGACTGCTCTGGAGGAAGAATGGCTCCATATTCCCTTAAACATTGTGCATGAACTCTATGCGTCCATCCCACGTCGCATACAAAGTGTACTTCAGTCACAGGGTGGTCCAACCCCCTATTAATAAAGATTTTCTCTACATTCACAGGTGTTCGTATTATTTTGTCCCCCATCTGTATATATATATATATATATATATATATATATATATATATATATATATATATATAAATAAATAAATGAAATAACCGGAATGCCACCAAATTTATGGGGAATAATTTTTCACCTGACAGTACCTAAGAGAGATAGGTGGTAGTACATGATAAGTTGATTTCAAAATTGAAAATATGGTGTCACATACACGTATGATAGCAAAAATCATGTGTAATAATAATAATATTGAACGGAATATATCGGTTTGCAAACATTGCAGACAGCTAAGGTGAAAGCAATTTCATTTTCTTGATATTTACAGGTAAATAATCTGTGTGTGAAATATCTTCCTCTCCACCCCACCCCGTCTTGTAAAGATGGTGGCAAGAAGTTATTCGAGATGTAGTAGGACATTATACGTTACACTTGTTCATACTATCCTATACGTAATTGTATAAATGGTGTACTGCCTGCACATTGAGGATAAAACACGAAAAGAACGACAAGTACAATTTTCTTGTTAATGTAGAATGATTACACAAGAGCAACTGCAGTACAAAATACATATTTTAAAATGGAAATTTCAGAATTTTATTATCTCGGTATGACCTTGTAATTAACATTGAAAGGGAATTGTGTGTGTCTGTGGGGGGGGGGGGGATACTCAACCCAAACTAGCCTCAAAATTGTAGGCTTCGTTGTACCTGTGCGGAAATTCGCCGTGGTTTTTCGTTGCTGGCGTGAAATAAACTTGAAACGAAACATTCGAAAATATATTTAACTATCATTATTATAGCTGTTTATCATGTAAAAGAAAACACTTGTATACAGTGGCTCAAAATACAGATGTTTTTGCCGAAAGACAATCAAAAACTCATTATCTTTTACCTGGAGAACGTAATTTCTGACTATCAAGGAGTTCAAGAATGTGACATTACATTTACGTGTAACATAAATATTAACTATGCTATTGTTACAATAAGTGTATCAGTATTGTATGTGGATTTTAATTGTCTGACTGTTACGATTCTGAATATTAATATAAATATACAAGAAATGTGCAGTCAATTTAGTTACGAGATTTGCAAGGGGCATTCTGGAATTAGGTTAAGAAATTGCGTAACCTTGAAGCGTGTGAATATATTATGGGCAACTGGAAATTACATTTGAATTGTTTGTTGTAGCTGGAGTAGCCCCGTGGTATGAAATGTTGATTATGATGACTTGTGACTACTGTTCTACCTTGACCCACTTAAGGCGGCTGCAGTGTACTCATATTTGAGTCGAGCTTCTTTCGAGTTACTTTTGTACATTCCCCAGTTTACAGGAAATTTTTGTTGACTCGACCTGACATACCTGGAAGCCATGCCGCCCTCCGAGTCGATATGTGATCTGCGTTTGCATAGAGGTTCCGCTCTGCAGGCGGTCTGCTTGGCGAGGGGTGTGGCTGCTCCAGGTGTCGCGGTGAAAGTGAAAAGTAAAAACGCTAAGTATTGCGCCAAGATACGTGAAGGAACGGCGATTCACACGATAAGCAGTTTATGGACGTAAGGAGGAAGTGAGGTTCGCGGATGTTTGCTTTTCTCAGCAATATTTGCCTCGGACACTGCAGTCCAGCGAGCAATAAATGCGAAATAGAAGATGGTAGAAAGCCCGAGTGCTCAAAATGTGGCTCGCAGGGTATCTCTCATGGCAATAAAGAAAGTAACATAAGTTTGCAAATTGCAATTTATGTTTAATCTTTTCATGCCGATGTTAAATTAATTCCTGCTTACAGAGTGCCCTGAAGTGACCATTCGAATATCTAGACAATAACTTCGAGTTCGAGATACTTAGGCAAAGTATATGATTTTTGAAAACCAAAATTACGACTGTACTACTTACCCATATATTGATTTTGTTTATTTTACTTCCCATTTCTGTCACTTTTATAAGATGAAGATGGGTGATGAAATTGAGGAAGGGACACTGGCAAAGTTTTATAAGATGGGTGATGATACAGTGCGTACATTTTAAAACCGGCCCCGAGCACAAATGTGAGAAACGTTACTATATAGTGATCTCTGCATTTAGTACCTTACAACAAATGACGTCCTTCTTGCAGGATATACATGTCCAGACGGTTTGCCATATTCCTAGCAACCTTATGGAGTACTTCTACAGTGATATTATGAATGGCAACAGTGATGTGATGCTTCAGCTCTTTCAAAAAAACCCATAGGAAGTTGTCCGGACTTGAGAGATCAGGAGATCTGGCGGGCCATAGTTCCTGTGAAATAACCCTGTCGCCGCCAAAAAATTCCCTCAGACAAACACGCAATGCGGTAGGAAAAGGGAAGGGGAAGAAGAGGAGGGAGGGGGAGGGGAGGGCAGTATAAGTATGGAAGAATTGAGCAAGGTACAACAATATACACAAACAAACATTTATTGTAAGGTACTAAATGCGCATATCACTATATTGTAACATTTCTCATATTTGTGCTCGGGTCCGGTTTTAAAATGTACGCACTGTATGATGAAATTGAGGAAGGGACACTGGCAAAGAACGTCCAGGCAGAATTCAAACTTGGGATTACTCATATTTTCAAGCGGATATCTACCTCATGATTTAAGAACAAGTGATATATTTTGGATATCGTAATATCGCAAAGTTAATCCATTATTGATAACCACAATGATTTAGTCGGTAGGTCGTGCGACTGCCACACTGGAGATCCGGATAGGTGATTTCAGGTGGGAATTTTTCCTACAGTATTCCTACTCTGGGGTTCACCCAGCGTGGTGCTGATCACATCAGCCTCACAAATGGCCTGCTACAAATAGAATAATAAAATGCCGTTTTTGGAGGACCCATAGCCTCGAACAGCAGTCAAACGAAAAAAAGAAAAGGTTAAGAAAAGTTGTTTGCCTTAATTACCTCTATGACTGTGAAAGTAGACGTCGTAACAGTATAGTATATACCATGAGACAAGACTTGCCCATCGAGAATGACACAGACCCCTTCACATGCGAGACTCACAATCAGCCCGTTTGCACTTTGCAGAACCCCGTCGAAACTGCATTATTGCAGTTAAACGATGCCGTTTGAAACCACATCCTGTTGTTTCGTGTGCAGTACTACGCATACCGCGTGCGTCCCGCGTTTAATTTTGATATCGGATCGAATCTACTAAGTGAAATATACGAAAAGTTTACGAATAAAATTGCATAAAAATTATGAGATCAAGAACTCTCCCGCAAATTGTCCTTCCACTATATTAGTATTTATATTGAAGTTGGAGTCACATTGAATTGTTTTCAATTATCTGTATGTTAAATTGACTTATTTTCAACAGTGCTGCAACGATTTTGTTTACGCTGGTTCGAAAGTGAAATGCAGTGGTTTTTCTGTTTTGTTTGAACATTCCATTTGAAGTGCAAGGAATAATTGAAGTGTGTTTTCCGAACATTTCTCGCTGCCCAGGTGCAAACAGTTTCCTTGTGTAAGCCCTGTAATCATATTACCTAAAGGGACTATAATAAAACCTATTTTTATGGCCTTTTAAGATTGAGAGTTTCATCATAGCCATTGCGTACTTTCTCCAATGAGTGAAAGTTGAATAGCTTGACCGAAGGCCAACACCTTCCAATATTCATTGTAACTTCGTTATGCTTAAAAACTCTGCAATTAAAATACACGCATTATTTGATGAAATTGGTGGACAGTTAACGACAAACACCCTCTCCGGGTTGAGTTTTGATAACTACTAAATGATAGTTCAACCTAATCCGGCGTTCTACTATCGTCTCATTCTGGAGGAATACACGTGAGGCTTAGCCAGAGGCGACCGAAAAACTTCCGAAACTTTGTTCGCATTCGAATTTAAATGTGCAAGTAACATGCCCGCCGTAATTTAGTTGGTAGACCCGGGTTCGAATCCCGGGGTAGGTGATCTTGATCAGGAATTTTCCCAGTCATTTCCCTCATTCGACTCGGAGGTCAATCCATCCTCGTATCTGGGGGTTTAAGGCGGCCGATGCTGATCACAACTATGGCCGAGATCAAGAATATATGGAGCTCTTGTCTCCACATCACCCCATATGTCTTTATGGCATGTGTGCATATGCACAGGGGTACCTAATGTTGAGGTGTGTGAAGATATGTCCGGACCTGTTTTCACTTCTTTGTTCTTGGCTTTTACAATTGTTGACAGCATTTACTAATTAATGTTCTTGCGTACCATAATTTCTTCATGCAAGACAGTTGAGTTTTTCAGATATTGTAGCTGCTAGGTTCGAACGTCCTTGAGGTAGGGAAGGTGAAAGTGGACAAATATTGTTTTTTTGGGGAGAGACAACAGAACCACGAGTAAACCATTTTTCATCCTGCAGCCCAAGGCCAACAGAAATAACATTAGGATTTGAGAGTCCACCTGGATAATTTTCCAGGGTTCGTGGCCTTCGGATTTGCAGTTTTTCATTCCAGGTGTATTTAATGTACACAATTGGCAATATTTTTGCCCCGCTGAATTGTTCATTTACGTTTGGTTGACGGCTTCCTAGAGGCCACCAGCTGCCTCCTATTTTATTGCTATTCGGTCAGAATGTGCTGATGCAACCTTTGTGGCAGTATTGCCATTGGTTTTCATGAAATTTTTATTTCTGCGATATACTACAAAGGATACTTCAGATACTTCAAGGGCGAATTCTTTATTCTAAGTCAGCGGTTCTCAAACTTTTTTCTCATAGTACGCTTTAGTCGTAACTAAACGTGTGATGTATCCACACCATAGGTGTTCTCCAAATAGTGGGTTTTGGGGATTTTTTTGGCTGCCTAATTTAGTGGGACGTTTTTAATATGTTGGAGGCGTGTATCTGCAATAGAACAAAATGGCATTCGGGCTGTATGTGGACAGATGGAAACATTAGAATGCTACGTTTATTATTTCATTGGGTGTTCCTACGTTTACAATCTTTTTGATTAGTTACATAAATAAACATGTGAAACACATATACGCTAAGAAGTATATAAAAAACTTTAATTTTCTGGGTGAACCCCGACCTTAGATCATCCACCACGGGAATCGAACCCGGGTCTCCCGCCTGACAGTCAGACGCCCTACCGACTAGGCTTCCATTTTAACACTTTCACATTTTATAATTACTACTTGTAAGAAATCTGTTTTTTCCACAATGTAAATAATGGTTGAGTTGATAAAAGCTCCTCCATTGCAAACAAGGAAATAAAGAAATTAGAAATACAAATCCTTCGTTCGGCCATTTCACTTTTGGTTATGTTACGTCGTTTTCTATATCGCGAGTTAATCGCGACTACGAGGACGAGTGATGAACTTAACAAATGAATGGGGAGAAATACGATATATCCGTGCCTTACCCAGGATTACAACAGGGAACCACTGGCTTTAGAGTGACCGCTGTATACGTACGCTCTGTGGAGCTATTTTAGTTCTTAATGTGAGCTGGTAGATCCTTAGCCACATCGCCGACTGAATACTATTTTGTCGTATGTCCATCTGCAATAACTTTACAGAAGAGGTGAATTTACTTTGATTGATGTGGATTTTGAATACACTACAAAACATTTTATTATTGTTGATACTTCACAGAGACCTGACAACCAGATACGTCGTTTCGGAACGTGACGCATTAACACGTAAGGAACACAATAACGTCATCAACACATCTCCGACAAACGTGGAGATACGACGAAATAGCATTAAGTCGGCGATATCTGCCCCAGATCAATTTAGATTCTCGCGTGGGAGTGATCATTGAAGAAGACATTTAAGTTGCACTGAGAATGCTTGTCTTTCTCAGAGAGCAGATGTGGGAAATCAACCTTCTAATGTTGTCATGGGAACCGGGGAAACCATTAACGTTTTTCGTGCGCAGCGAAAAATGGAAAAGCGAAGGCGGATTTTATTGCACCGGCGAGTGCATTGAGAGAAGTTTGTTGGCGTTTCATGAAGAAGGAAGGCCTCCCCACCCACTATCCCCCTTTCCCTCTTGCTGCGATAGAGCTAATATCACGTACGAAATCTTTCCTTTCGCCCCGCTACCAAGTGGAACTCCTTGCCTCTTATATAACGTCCGTGCATGCATGGCTAAGGATCACGTTCCTCCTCGCACCATTAGTTTCGACAACACCAGGGCAAACGTTTGTTCCTGTGGGAAGGTCACTTCCTTTACGGTCAGCATCTAATGAAGGGTTCCTGGTTTCTTCTATGTATTTTTCCTTGTGGCTTAATTGGTCAAGTTACATCTTCAATATAACGCACCCTGCAAGTGCGTTCACACACTAACGAGGATGTGACGCGTAGATGTGGGACTGCGTTTTGCCCTTATGTGTACTGAAAATCTCCACACATCATCTATTTTTACTGTAGGCGTGGACATTTAAATTCATTTTTCGATTTATTGATTTGCTTTATTTTACTTCGCTTTTTGTGCCACTTTTGGTTAATTTGCGAAGATGAGGATGACATGATGAAATTGATGAATGAACGCCCTCAAACATACATGCCCAGACCGGGATTCAAACCCGGCACCCCTGGCGTCAATTCATGCCGGTCTCCATGTTCAGCGTAACGTGCTGCAAGGCTATAGGTTCCAGGTTAAGTTTTGGTTCTAAGTCCACTTTATGCACAGAAAGGCTAATTGGGACTGGATCCTAACAGTTTAAAGCGGAATCCGAATCACTCTCTCCACCAGGTATCGAACCTGGGACCCCTTGATTGTAAGGTGACGTAACCACTACTCCATCGGGGAAGCCTCCTGAGTAAGGCATACTTGTATCCTTGTCTTTATCTCGTCAACTTTTCATTCATTTTCATTGTGATTAACCTGGCCTCTCCGATGCCGCAGTGGTAACGTCTTCGCGCCCGACCCTGTGGCCGAGTGGTTAGCACATCGCGCTGCGACGCCAAGGGTCCCGGGTTCGAATCCCGGTAGGGCTTGGTTGTTTGTGAATGTCCATTCATCAATTTCATCACTTCATCACTCATCCTCATCTTCGCAAATTAGCCAAGAGGCACAAAACGCGAAGTAAAATAAACTAAATCAAATCAAATCAAATCAAGTAACGTCTTCGCCTTGTAATCAAGGGATCCCGGGTTCGATACCCGGTGGAGGCACAAGTGGTTCGGATCCCACTTTAAACTGTAGGTCCAGTCCCGATTAGCATTACTGTGCATAAAACCACAAATCAAATCAAATCAATCATTGTGATTAACCCAAGATGTAGAGGAGAGAGTTAAAATAACCGAAACAGACAAATTCCTAGTGTTCCTACGTTAGTTTTAAGAAATAAATGGACTTGTCTTAGTGGCATTTAATTCTGAAAGACCTCTCCACTATTCTGTATTTCTTATGGAATTTGTCATATTGTGCGATGAGTGGAAATATGAATTGTGCTAGTGCACCAAACATTTTAAAATTCATCAGTGTAGGTATATAATACTTTTTGCAGCTCTTCTAATTTTTCTCGCCGCCGAAGATTGTCGTTCGAGTCTGGTCCAAGGCATCTCTGTTTTATTGCGTTTGATATTTGAATCATTTTATAACGTGGGCAGATGGAAAAGCGTTGTTCAAGAAAACCCAACGCTGGGAAGAGTAGAGGACTCTGATTCTGTACGAGCGTTAGCAGTTTGTCGATTGGTCAGTTTCTTTTACCCAAATTAAGGGAGGAACCTAACCAAAATGTGAATTTATTCCATGTGCTAGTTATGTTAGATGGATTGGGTATTTTTAATAATACTTTAGCAACAAGTGGGACTACACATGTCATCCTACCCGCAAAATTCGTTTCATTGTACCTATTAACCACATTGCAATTTTCAACTCCCCATGTTTTTCCCGACGTGTGGATATCTTCCTTTTTGCAAGCACTTGAAGCACAGTTGTGTGTTATCATTGTTGTACTGTAATTTACAGATGCACGGGAAGAGCATTACACAACTTTGTTACAGCAGTTGGGAATTACGACCGAGCAAGTGCCTGAGAAGAATGGTGATTTTGTCACGAATGGCTTTCGCAGAGAAATCCATCATTACCTGGCGATTTGCGGCATCCGCATTGTGTTGTGGTGATGGCCAGTTGGGGGAGCGGCAACGATCAAAGTAGACCAAACGAAATCGAATGGGCTTTCTCTTATTCTTATGTCTCCTGCCAAGAAATGTCCTGCTTTGCACATTTCCCTGTTGTTTCCCTCTTTGACCGGAGGAGAGGTCATTGAAACTTGAGCATTTCAAGATCTGTTGGTACCGAACATCTTTGTTGAAGAGCGATTCACTTTTTACTTTAATTAAATTTTCGCTTTGCTGTGCTTGTTTCTGTTTTTTTTTCCGTATTTTATTATTGATTTTTTTTTTGCCGTGTAGTGGTGGACCGCTATTAGTTGAACTTTGCCCAATTATATGAATTTGTTCCTGGCAATGATTTGATTGGTCTTGTTATGAAGTCTGTTCTACCGGATGGCCAGTCCTTGGATCATTTACTGACTTTTCTCGTTTGGTTCTTGTGAGACTTTGCGAGATTAATGGAGCATATTTGCACCTTGCTGTCTTACGAATACGTACGATTATATTTTTTTTATGTTACCGTCTTACTGAAGATCCCAGAAAAAAATCCTCTATTGGAAGTTGTCATCCTTAGTATATATGCAATCCCGTCAGAACGCAATGTAAAGTGGGTTGCATATGTGTAGTGGGTTCCGATCTCGTTCCCTCCCTCTTGCGAACTATAGCCATCCACTTGTAACGATGACTGTACATGCTCATAAAGTGAAGTATGGATACAAACCCCCACCATAGAAAAAGAGCCACGTTACGCAGCCTTGTTTTTAGCGCATCGCTCTGACGTCAAAGTTTCTGGGCAGTGGAAGCAGGCATTTTTATTATCGCTCGCTCACTATCTGTTCACGTTATCGCGACTATGGTAGAGGGGCACGAAAACTGCGTAAAATATCTATAGTAGAAACGCCCGACTGTCACGCCGGAGACCCGGGTTCGATCCCAACAATGTTCTTGCTTAAAGCTGCTGTGGGGTTCACCCTGCCTCTAATCATTAGTTAAGACGTCCGTAGCGTTCTCTTCAGTTCATCACTACAAATATGGCTGAGATCGAGAACTCCCACACCCTCCTATGCACCGTCATGGCACGATGCAGTGCTCAAGGGGCAAATTTAATCCCTCTCTTTTTTTATATAGATACGAAATAATATGTAGGAGCTATCTTTGAAGCGTGTTTATGCTCTGAAAGATAACATTGCAGAGAGAAACAAGTATGTTCCAATTAACCCAAAACGCCTGGTTGATCTATTTGGTTGATTCTAAATAAATTGGCCTGATCACTTTTAGAAAATGGCGATTTTGAACAATCGTTTGTTTGTCTTCTATTAAAACAAATATTTGTTCACCATTTTCCCCTTTTGAGATTATTCCAAACATTTCTGTGTATGACGATATTAATAACAATACGGAAGGGTTGGGGCAAAGTAAGCCCTTCTCCACCCGCATACATTCGAGGGTATGCGCTTAGTGTTCTGGTGCCTTATAATGTACCAGTACGTAAGTTGCATAAATTTAACGGCCTTTTAATGTATCCTATTTATTGATACATTATAATTTGGTACAATATACATTATAATCAAAGGAAGATATTGCATGGCATTTGATTTACAGTCTTTTATTTATTTATTGTGCCGTTCTGGAAACGAGAACGATGTACTTCGTGAGTGAGGCGATGGATGATCTGTTGTTATTTCTATTCTGCTGTCATTAAATTTCGAATTTAATTTGCGATTGGATCGGCAAATCCAGTGTTATCAAAACGGGTATGTTTTGTGTATGATAATATTGTATGATAATGCATTTTATTATTAATGTAACAATAGGTGAAACAGATTCGGTGTAGGGAATACTTCGGTAGGGTGCCTGGCAGCCATTTCGGACAGCTGGTGTTGACATCTCCCGTTTTGCTTTTACCAAGTGCAACTTTTTGCAGAATAAGCTGTGCTAGTTTCGAGAATAAAGGAAGCAAACTGAAGGCTCACTTTCTCTATTAGCCGTAGCTGAGGATTGTGAAAGCGTTGATGGAGGGAATTATAAGAAAACAAAATTTCCTTGTAACAACAAGCAGCAGAGCGGCGATAATGCCACACTAGCGGTTTGTTTTCGGTAAGTAATGGGAGACATCCATCTTGTGAGATTATGCAACGCTCTTAAAGATGCCGGCGATAAGTACAGCACTGCAAAATATTGCCTTGCTGATAAAGTGGATTCTTGTATAGCAGTAATGTGTAGCAAGGTCTTAGTGGTTCCTTAATGGAGCCGTGTTTATAGTTGTTTTGTAATACTGCAAATGTCACATTGCACCTCCGTGTTATATTTAGACAAGTTCGTCTGCATTTTGAAAATAATTGGCTTGTGCCATCAATAAACTACTTGAAAAACCTGGAATGTCTAAAAACACATTTCTCCATGACCTTTGTGAAATACTGGATATTTTCACTTTTCAGCTTATAACATCTTAAATGTCAGGCCATTCACATGTTCTTTGTTATTTCTTTTGAAACGTAACTGTCAAACACGACATGTTCAAAATAGGAAGTGTTTATTGCAATTTTATGACATTGTGAACAAATGCATTAATGTTTTTATTGAGTAAATACGAATCTGAACTTGTAGTTTTTGTATATTTACACACACACACACACACACATTTCTTGGACTAAAGCGTCTCTCGGCAACCTCCGTGGGGTAGTGTTTAGCGCAGCGCGCTACGACGCCAGGGATCCCGGGTTTGAATCCCGGTCTGAGCATGAGTGTTCGTTCGAAACGTTCGTGATAATCCCCATTTTTGCGATTGTTGTAATTGTTTCATCGACTTATTATTAGCCAAAACCTCCTAGTTTGTGAATATTATGTACGTAAAATGAAGTGTTTATCTGGCATGTTGTGATTATCGTGATCTCCACAATTGTTCCGATTAACCGCAATATTCTTCCTACTACCGGAAGGATGGTTTAAAGACCAAGAGGAATTTCGAAAAGAAAATAATTTACTGTTACATACAAATTTGTTGAAATTGAGCCATGTCAATGGAATTAGATTGAAAGCTCGGAACTAAATACTCTTTTCTAAAATCCTTTTTTGTTGTTGTAACTGGGTCATGCTCGCATTGTATGTCAAATTACGTAAATAAGCGATGGAACCTTGAATCGTTTGGCGACATGGTCTTGGCCACCGCAAGACACTGGTGTTAATTAAAGGGCAACAGTTAGGAGAGTAATCATGCAGGAGAAACGCAGAATTCTCGGGTGTTGAAATATTAAAATTAATAATGTGAAAATGCAGTTTGAGGAAAACGTATGATGTCGGAAGTTCCCCACGGTGACCACCAACAAAGGAAGAAAGGAAAGCAATTACTTGTTTCAGGAAGCAAGCCGGGAACATTCATGTTGTGCTGGAACTAATTGGCTCGGAACACACTAACTTGCTTTCTTCAGTGTGCAGAAAACTTTTGCTGGACTTTTCTTTTTAAAAATATATTTCTGTGCGAATTAAACACCCTCTGTGGTCGACCCTAAGAGTTATTCAGGAGATCGTAAGTTCAAATCCTGAGCGGCTTTTCTCAGGTTTCCCGCAGTTAACATCAACCAGTCGAAGCGAGTGCTGGGATTGTAACTTAACGAAGGTGATTTTTGTCATACTGCGTGTTCTTTGCCCCGCCGTGATTAACACAATGAAGAACATTTATTAAATGAAACAAGCTAATCCGCTCAAGATACCATTAACAAAAAAATCATACCATATTTTAGCACCGAATCTGCCTATCAAAACGGATCTTTCATCCAGAACACTCATCGGCTACCGTTTTCACAGCTTTCCAGCAGGATAATGTTTTTCTTCCGTGTTTTGTGTTGGGCTTGCACTGCACTGTTTGATTTTACATGCAAAATAAACAGAATTAAAGAATTGTAAGGGTGATCGTAGAAAATGCGTGTAGCATTGTGGGTTGCGTATCCCAATTTGAATCCAAGTTAACACTGTTCCTTGGGATGCTTATTTAAATTCAGGCAACAGACACTTTCAGCAGAGAAGAGCAGTGGGTTATTTCCCTCTCGAAGCCCTAAACTTATATAAATTCTCCGGCAAATGAAAATTGAACATCTCTATGAATTTTTACCACACCATTAAGGAGTTCGACAATGGACTCGGTTCGCAGGTAGATGGGTGACAAGACCTTCGCATTTACTGGTAAGTGATTGTACATGTATCCCAAATATTCTTCTCGAGATATACGGGCCTCCGCGATGGCGCAGTGGTAGCGTCGTCGCCTTGTGTGCTAAAATGCAGCAGACTTGTACAGCCCTACATGCAGATCATTCCTACATAAAAATAATTTAAAAAATAATTACGGTTTTAAATTGACTCTGGCTCGTGTGATCACAAAATTGGAAACTGTGCTGGTATAATTTTGTAACACCGTCAAGTTTCGAGCAACTCAAATCCAGTGATATCATAAGGTCCATGTGAACTTTTTTAAAAGCTTACTAATGTCTCAACATAACGTGTCTAAATGTATTGCGAAGATGAAAGTTGCTCTTGTGGTTCTTTTCTGGAACTGGTTTGTCACTCGGTTTTTTGCATATGTTCTTAAGGTTTTAAATGTGAAAGTTTCTTTACATTCCTTGTAGTCATAGAGTAACGATTTTTTTTGTTGTGCTCTGCAAATTCAGGAACGAAAACGAGGATTTTTTTAACACTCGTGTGAGATTTTGTAGAGCACGTAACATCCTCGGGTAGTGATATAACAAGAGATGACGGTTCCTGGACCTCATGGTATTCTTCATTGCGAGGCGGGTGGTTCTACTAGCATGGTTAGCTAAGCCACATGTATTTTTAAGTCTTGTATACAAGAAGAAACATCTTTGTGGTGCACGTGCAGTCAGCTACTGGGAAGGTCTTTCACCCATTTCAGGCCATTGTCGAACTTACTCTATTAGTAAACTTGCTGGCATAGTGAGCATGCATAGAGATGTTGAATTTTAAGTTGCCAGAGAATTTCTGTAAGTTTTAGGCTTCCAAAGGGCAAGAAACCAGTGCTCTTCTCTGGTACAAGTTTATGAAGGATGCGCCATCTTTAAAATTACAAAAAATGGTGTTGTGAAGCTCATTTGATCAGTGTTGCACCCTTGTAGTCGTTTTTTAAATAGTGACGCCAAGGGTCCCGAGTTCGAATCCCGCTCGGGCTTGGTTGTTTGTGAATGTCCATTCATCAATTTCATCATTCCATCACTCATCCCCATCTTCGCAAATTAGGCAAGAGGCACAAAACGCGAAGTAAAATAAACTAAATCAATCAATCAATCGTTTTGTAAATAAAAAATGAAACCTCATGTACGTAAATTTGAGCTGTATACAGTCTGTCCTATATTTATCTATTGCCTGTATAATTCGATCAGAACATGAGTTGGGAAGGGGCTACATCCCGGCCTCCTCTGCAAAGCAGGGTTGGCATTTTGCCCGGTTTTTTTTCCGGATTTTTCCAGATAAAACCCGATAAAACCTGGGCAAAACTGGGTTTTCAGGTTATGTTTATAAATATATATGAATATATATATAAATAGAAATGAAATACATTTTCCCCTGATAGTAATATATTGGAACATTCAATTTGTATTGTTTTAGTTCACTCAATCAAAAGCTATTTAATATTTTCTGTTAACATAGTTAAGAATTGACAATCAAGGTTTCACACCTTTGAAATGATTAAACTAAAAACATACATAACCCCTGCCCACTGCACTCCCACCTGATCCTACTCTGAGGTGGGAGATCATCCAACCAGTTAAGGAGTTGGTCGTGAGGTCAGCACCACGAACCCCCAGTCATCGTTGTAGGTTTTTCATGACCGGGTTACGCTACTCATTCGTAGCTCCCCACTTTAATCATGATGGTGAGTGTTCACCAGTCTCATACACAGGCCGAAATCTCAGGAGAAAGCTGTTACATTTTCCCAAGGAGACAAGCACACATCCCATAGCCGGAGCCCAAAGCATGACCGCACAGCCACAGTGCGGGACAAATAATTAAATTATCTAAAATACTATGTTCTGAAAAATTTGGCCAACAGTTTGATTCTACTCTTGCTGGATGGCGTAACAGGTATCTATGATCAGTTCTCAGGGTTGAGCATTGCAATACTATACTAATAGTTGATAGCTGTGGTGGATTTAGTCAACCTCCGTGGCAGAGCGATTAGCACAGCACGCTGCAATGCAAGGGGTCCCGGGTTCGAATCCTGGTTCGGACATGGATGTTTGTCCTAATGAGAATACAGAGGAAAAGGGGAATACTACTGCTTAGTGGCACTACCTTTATTGCAAATGTAAAGAAAAGAGTAGAGATGCTGTCTGACTGCCATGCAGAAGACTCGGGTTCGAATTAGTGTTGGCCACGGGACGAGACGGGACAGGCTTTTAAAAATTCGAGGCGAGACGAGATTGACCATGTGTCATAACACAAACGAATATTTTCGAGACGAGACAGCATTTCTACGAGACGAGACAGGCCAAAGTCTCGTCTCGTGGGCAACACTAGTTCGAATCTTGGGGTGGGTGATCTAAGGTCGGAATTTCTCCGGTCTTGTTCCTGCATAAATCAGCCCTGGAACTCACCCAGCCTCAAATTAATTGGTCCTGGGGGGTAAAGGCAGCCAGAGTTTGGTTGTGATCACATCACCTCCAAAATGGCCGAGATCAAGAATATGTTGGGGGCCCTACCCCCATATGCTCTGAATGTGCCTTCACGGCACGGTGCTATATGCACGGGAAACTTTACCTTTACCGACTATACGTGGGTCGTTCAATATATAAGTTTCCGTATGCTGTAAGAAAAAAATATTTTTAAGATACATTAGAAAGCTATTCATACATGTGTAGGAGGATCCTTCCTCAATTCTCCACATAATCCCCATAGAGATTCAGGCATTTGTCCCACCGTTGCACCAATTTGTCCATACCCTTTGCAAGAAAATCAGGGCTCTGGCTATTGAGCACCATTCTCACATTCCGCTTCACTTCTTCATCTGTTTCGAAACGGTAACCTTGCAATTCAGACTTTAACAACGGAAAACGATGGAAATCACTCGGCGCTAAATCGGGGCTGTATGCAGAGTGGGGCAGCCGTTCCCACCCCAATTCTTCAATTTTGTGTTGTGTTTGCACTGCTGAGTGGGGCGAGCGTTATCGTCAAGAAGAATGACACCAGCTGACAGGAGACCTGGTCGCTTATGTCGAATTGCGTTTTTCAGTTTATCCAATGTTTGACATTAACAGTCAGCATTAATTGTTCTTCCTCGTTGCAAAAAGTCCATAAGCAGAATGCCGTTAGCATCCATGCTTCTGAACTCCTTATCACGCGAGCCCGCGTTTTCCGAACAAGCATTTACTTTTCGCCCTTAACTCATGCGCCTTCACGTCTGATAACGAATCGATTATTGTTCCTTGTAGACGAAGGATGGCGCTTGTCAACCATGTGTTTCTTTTTAATGGCATTGCTTTATACAATATTTTATAGCACAGGGAAACTTATATATTGAACGTCCCTAGTACAACGTACGGTAGCTGCACACATACTTTCAAATTTTGCTTCAATACAGTTTCTTCACAGTTGTTTTTTCCTATTTTTGTGGATGTTTCAAGTTTAAATGTCTCCTCCGTGTATTAACCATGCCAAAATTATAAGGCTGACATATTTAATTGTCTTGACTGATTTCGTCCAAATGGATTACCGTATCCATCCTCCAAAATATCTGGTTGCTATGAAACTAACAAATCCTATGGACAAAATATTAGTAGTCCCCATTTGGATCCCAAACTACATATGCACTATATTGTAAAGAAAATTATTTGTCAAGCCATAGCTTAAGAAATGCCGTAAAAGGTTAAGAAATGCCCTAAAATATTTAAGTCTCCGTAATGTCCAAAAATGTAGTTTAGGAGATATTTGAAAGTGGCATCAGAATTTGGAGCTACCTCAGAATATGAAAAATCAACTTTTCATCCACCATCTTAAATTGCTTTCAACAAATGCAAAATAAAATCATTCCCTGGTTGCAGGCACGTATCCAGGAATTCCTTTCGGGGGGGGGGGCTCAACACCATTTTTTTTAAGGGGTATAGTAAGAACCTCACAATTGTATGTTTAAGATCAGTGGTGGCAATTGGGTTCCAAAACGGGGGGGGGGGGGGGGGGGTTGCGGAGGGCGTTGCAAGGAAAGTTTACTTTCTCTTTGTAGCCAAGGCTTAACATTAAGAGGCCATAATTTTGAAGCAGAAAAATAAAAAATGGGGAGCAACTATCCCTTAAATCGTTGCCACTGTAAGGCTATCATTTTAATCAGAACGTGAAATCTGAACATTTTTTACCACTCGACTCTTCTGTTTCCATGCATTAATAATGTGTGCCGGAACCATCTCAGTATGTGTGTTTGTCCATTTCTTCTCATCAGGTATAAAAACTTCTATGGTATCTTCGAGTGTTTTTACGAAGCTGTTACACATGCACGGGATGGACAATCCATTCGACAACGCGAGATTCAAATTGTGGGTTGCGAACTGGACGCAGACAGCTCTCGAATATTTCTCTCTGATTCGAGCCTGAACACCACTAACGTGTCTTGTGCTCACATTTTTTCAGCTCTTATAAAAGCCGAAACCCACCAAATTGTTCAGATTCAGGCCTTAGCACTCACAAGTGTTCAAAAATGCCTGTCACAGCTTCCGCTGTCTTGTTATATATCGGCACGAAACAAAGGAAGTCTTCTCGAAGACAGGTGGATCACGAAACAAGTAATGCATAATGAAAACCCTTCCGTTCCCAACACATCTAATGTTTCGTCTCCCAGTATGATCAAATGCTTACTCATTTATCTCCAGTGACGTGCCCAAGGGAGGGTTGGTGAGGTAATAACCCCATTTGACCCAGTATTCCTTTATATATATATATATATATATATATATATATATATATATATATATATATATATATATATATATATATATATATATATAAAAAAGAGGAACGTCAAAGACAGGAAAAAAATGGCAAAATCAGGACTGACTACCAAAAATAGTATGCGTAACCCCTCTCCCTTCCGAAAATCCTGGGCACGCCTCTCTTTATCTCGGACAATTTTTTTTAAAATGAACTCACCAGAAGTTTTTATCGTCTGCCTGCCTTCACACCTAACCTTAACAAGGCCCTAATTTTCCATCCTTGTGACTTGGATTTTCAAGACTTAGGAAGGTTTCAGACCGAAGGGACACGCGATATATGTCGATTGGAATGGGCCAATCAGCATCAACGTTTCACACCGTAGCGACACAAAAGGCCGCACAAACCTAATCTTCAGGCGACACGGTGTAAAATCTCCCTTATTAGGCCACTGTCATTGTCACCTTGGAGTAGTAGCTCTTGTTGACCACAGAAAAAAATTATCCTCAACCGGTGATAATGCTCCTCAGTTTTCTTCTCTCTCCTATATTTTCTGTGCTTGTTCACTATACAGGCAACACCTTACGATTTGATATACACAGGACATGTACTATGTAGACATTTTAACGAAAAATCGGTTGAAGTCAAGGATGACTAGGTGGCTCAGTTGGTAGAGCCCTGATTTGGGTCCTGGTAGAGCCTGCAATTTCCGCCTAAAATATCTACATATTCAACATCTTCTTGCTTTCTCTTCTCGACATTCATAAAATTTTCGGCTGTCTCTTTATGGGAGTTAAGTGTTTGAATGTGTTTCGAACCCAGTAGGCTTAAACAAAAGTATTTTTTTATATCATGAAATTCTCAGACTGCTTATACGAAATTTAGTTCTGGCAAAACTAAGTCATCACTCAAAACTTTGATTTTCAGTTGATCTATGCAGTATATTTCTGTTTTAATATCCGGTACTGATGAAATATTCACTTTAGAGAGAGAGAGAGAGAAGAGAGAGAGGCCTTGATCTCTTCGGCCCTCGAACCGAGCTAGCACTACTCTGAGGCCTCGGAAGTTCTGCTGTCGTCAATGTCTTAATTTTCGAATCACTATAGTATCTTATAAAGCAACCAGAGGACGCTGACTGATCTGATCACCAATCGACTGTATGAATTGTCACACTTACCTCTGAAATCTCATTAACCGATTCTTTGTACAGATCAATCGAAAAATTGAATCGGCGTATTTATATCCTCATTATATTGTAGAACGTTCCGCAGATAAAAGGATTCGTTAATATCGCCAGTAATTGACTCCTTCTCTCATTCAAGAACGTACCCTCTCCCGCCTTCCAGAGATTAGAAATTACAACGAATCGCCCTACGTGTGGCGCTACTTTTGTTGTGCAGCTTCCAAATACTGACAAGTCTCTACATAGTGCTCAAGTGCGCTGAGACAACACCGAAAGTGCAAGAAAAGTGTACGTGCAATATTACCAACAACAGGGTTATAGAACATTCTCCGTCTTGCCTCGATACTTGTCTATCTCCTTAAATCATCGTCACATTATTCAAAAAGCCAAAAACCTAATTTTATCTAGTGTAAAATAAAAAAAATCCTGGGGGGGGGGGCTCGACCCACATCAACCCCACCTTGGATACGTGCTATTAACAATAACAGGGTTATAGAACATTCTCCATCTTGTCTCGATAATTATTTCTCCCAAATTATCATGACATTATTCAAGAAGCCAAAATCCTAATTTTATCTAAACAGAAAAAAATCCTGAAGGGGGGGCTCAAGCCTCCTGATTCCCACCTTGGATACGTGCTATTGACAATAATAGGGTTATAGAACACTCCGTCTTGTCTCGATAATTATTTCTCTCAGATTTATAAATTTATTATCTTCACATTATTCAAGACGCCAAAAATCTAATTTTATCTAGTGTAAATTTAAAAATTTCCTGAGGTGGGGGGGGCTCGAGCCACCTCATCCCCACCTTGGCTACGTGCTATTAATAATAACAGGGGTATAAAACATGCTCCGTCTTGCCTCGATAATTATCTTTCTCCTTACATTATTTTCACATTATTTCCTGGGGAGAGGGTCGAGCCCCCTGTGCCCCATCTTGGATACGTGCTATTATCAATAACAGGGTTACGAAACATTCTCCGTCTTGCCTCGATAATTATTTCTTTCCTTAAATTATTGTCATATTATTTTATTTCACACCACAAGAAACAAAAAAAACTCATTTTATCTAGTGTAAACCTAAAACTTTCGGGGGGGCTCGAGCCCCCTAAGCCCCCCTCTGGATACGTGCCTGCCTGGTTGTATCTAGTTGCGACATGAATTTCGGCTAAAAAAACTCTAAATTTTGCTACACTATCTTACAGAGTTTTTATTAAAAATTTCAAGCACAAGTAATGTCCTAACGTAGCTGAGAGTTTGTTTTCTTAATCTACGAAAATCTAATCTCAAATATTTGCATAACTTAAAGCTCTCGCAAGGCATGTTGAATCAGTGAGTCGTCCACTATCTTTAAACATGGTGACACTTTTTTCTCAAATACAATATGGCACCAATCCTCAATTTCGTAACACTAAAAATTGCAACTGAAAGCTTTACATTTATGGCAAAATGCATGTTTGCGATTTTACCACCACTCCTCTCCTAAATTATGAAATATAATTTTTGAAAGTTTTACTGCAAAATTGCGGACCGACGAATCATCTACAATGACTGAGTTTAGTTCCTTATACTCCGAAAATGCATTGTAGACAATTTTGGGGGAAAAGAGAGCATCGTATAGAGCGTGCATGCAACATGAAGAAAATCTGTTTTTGATTCACTATCTTGAAACGACATTGTTCAATTTCACTCACATGTAGAGTGCCACACACGTAAATTTGCCGTTGCGTAGAAACGAATTTTCGTTTCGTCTCCCTCTCTCTTAGCATCACGTGTTCTACCCTGCTCGAAAACCTTCGCTATTGTTGCCACATTGTCATTCCATTCCTGGACACACTCGCGCAAACATCATTGAAAACAATTGAATAGCGCTCCAGCTCGCGGTTCCCACCGTTCGGTAGAGACGCTAATGTGGCAATATAGCACGGCGTAGTGCTTGCTTCTTTTATGCAGTGCATGTTCATTGGCTAGCTAGTAACTAGTGTTGCCAACTGTAATAATGAAGCACTATTTCTGTCACGGAAGGGGAAAAGGCAGGTAAAGTGGCGGTGAGTTTTGTTGGATTGGAAGCACCATATTTTTATTTTATACTAAGTATTTGACCGGTTTGACGTTGTGTGCGTGTATTGCGTGTGTGTATGTAAAAGTGTGTGTTTGCTAATGAACGTTAAATTCCATAATGCCTCCAGTTCTGTCGAAGTTGAAATCAAAAACCTTGCATAGCCAAGCTCGGGAAATTCTAAGCAACGTGCACGAGTTCATGAAGGAGGAAGCCAGTCATGGTGTTAGCATCCCAATAAAGCATTTTGGCAAGAGAGCAGCGAACAGCAGCAACAAATTGTTCATATTTCATAATTTTGGAATTATTCAAAATAAATAAATTATGTCCAACATCATTTCAACTCTGGCTCCGGCACGTGTTCTTGTAGAAATTGCATAGAGGAGGCTGTCATTTTTGCTGCTTAATGCGATACATATTGTTTTCTGTGTTAAAATTGCCATGCTTTGATGGGTGACCAAGTTCATAGCAGGGCCGGCGGAAGGGGAGGGATAACCGTCCCATCGCCCAGAGCGGCAAAATTTGAAGAGAAGAAAAAAATAAGCCTATTGAAAACTGTGATCGAGCGAGATATTCTTTTGCGCTGAATAGTATTGAAATAGCATAAGAAGTCTCATTATTTATTTTATATTTTGATGTTTTAGTTAGGAATATATTGATTTTCAATTTTCCGTTGCTGCGTAATGACCGGGGGGGGGGGGGTCGAAATAGAGCGGCATCTGCCGCCACCTCCCAGGGAGGCAAAATGACTAGCGCCGGCCCTGGTTCATAACAAAAGAAAAATCCGCGCAGCTTATCGTCTAGTGGCAGTATATGTACTTGTTATTGTTGTGGAAGCCGGCATCCTTTGTAAATGTACAACAAAGGCAACCGACTGTCGCCGATATCAGAGAGGAAATAATAATACTGCTTCAGGAGGAGTGTTATGGTGCAATTGTAGCGGTTTAACACGTTGGCATGTTATTATCTGCCGTTGCAGTTCCATACCAGTGTATACGGGTTTTGGGAGTGAAAAGTTAGAACGCCACCAGTGCATTAATGCAATGAAAAATAATATATATATTTTTTTATTTTGTTTGAAATCACTCAAATAAGGAATCGTATGAAGAAGTCTTCTTTGCAGCATTTTTGGTAATTTTACTTATGTGTTAGTTCATATTTTGCGAATTTTTAGTCCATATGTATGTAGCTACATACATAGTCACTTGTTAGTACATATTAATCCTAGTCCTGGTATAATGCATGACGTTTAAAACTCAACGTTAGATAGACCTGAATTCTCTAATTTTATTGTTGTACGTAACAGCTGTGCATCGGCGCACCGCAGCGATTTTTCTATCTGCTCCATTAGCAACACTGCTTCTTTAGTTCTGTCGCGCATTGCACGGCAGAATTATCTGCGCTGGACTCTAATACCACTACAGTCTGTCAAGTTTTCTAGCTGCAGAAACATGTTACCACGGTCACTAAATAGATGACTTCCCTTTCTTTGCGCATCCACCTCCTAAATCGTCCATTATGTTTCGATAATTTTATTGTCAATTTACAGTGCAAATAATGTCACAATGCCCATGACAGTTTTATGCACAAAGCTTGAAATTGTAGTCTAAAAAGGTTTGAAAATGCCAAAATGGTCAAAATATGAAAGTATACGTATGCATTGTGTATTTACTTGAGTACCCCACACCCCCTATTTTTAAGAAGAAAATAAATGGTGGTAAATTGTGAGTGTGCTCGACTTCTTGGGTATAGTGCTCCTAACCACAAATAACATTTATCCTACATGGGCAAGGAACCGAGTACGTTCAATCAATGCACTGAACTGGAGGGAGGGAAGGTTCACTGTCTCAGTGCAAGGCATTGGAAAGAGAACATAACATTTGCACACGTACTAAATTTTGAGGAATGAAATTAATCATTTGAAAAGTGTTTGGTTTAATTATACTACAGTTAACTTTATTCTACTTTCACGACATTTCAATAAAATGTTCTCAATTCTCTTTTGTAATGCTTTATACATAGACAAATTTATTGTAAAAGTTGATCATCACATGTGAATATGTGGCTTGCCCACATACAGAAGTGACATATCTAAAGTGCTGTCACTTTTCAAAATTATAAGCTTTGTTCGTTCAATCTAAATATTTCAGACTTTTCATTTTTTGTTCTTGGATATATGTTCGTATTATTTCTGTTAAAAGTCTATTTCTAGCATGATTTGAGAAAAATATCCTGAAAAAATCCACTGTGACTTGTACAACATTAATTATTTTGAGTATTAAGCTTGGCTAAGCCTTTATTTTACAAGTTTTCTCAAACTTGTTGACAATTCTAGAACCTCACAATTATTTAAAACAATAATTTACAACATTTTCTGGAAAAACCCACATTTGACTGGGTTTTTTGGTGTGTGTTTCAAGGTGAGTTTTCTGAAAAAACCCGCGTGGGGAAAACTGGGCTGGTCCCACCCGGGCCAACCATGCTGCAAAGGGGTCTTCACTGGCTACAAAATGGAGAAGAAATAGATTTGAAATGTAGCTAATTCCTCATGATGATGATAGCCCGGGCCTACATGAGTGTTCCGTTGTGTTCATCCATCTTTCCACACAATCACCATTCATCCTCATCGTGGCAGTTCCTCTTAAAGACTTCTAATCAAATGCAAAGAATTTTCAACTTGAATAATTGTCTGCACGTTTTGAGACGAACTCACCATCTCCCATATACAGTCCCGACGTGAGTTTCTTTAATGAGTTTAATTTAATCATCATTCATCGCTACGATTAGCGCAATGAGGCAAGAAAACTACGCTAAAAATGATAAATTGAAATAAGTGTCCACGTTGTTAGCTATGTTTTTCTTTTATTTTAGAATTGGCTTCTTGGTTTCTAGTCGTACATTTTGAACCCTCAACTGTTAAATCTGTTAAACAATCTTTAGAGCTGTCACTTGTGCACTTAAAATACATTCAAGAAAGTAATTACTTAATGTTGTTCTTGTTTGCCTCGGGCGTAGTGTAATTCTCCGTTGTTAATTTGTACCGACAGAGAATTCATGTCAAGGTTGCATCTATAGCCTCTCCGTTTTGTAATGAGGAGGATTCCAGGTCCCTGTTTTGTGAACAGAGTTCAAATGTTAAGATGTGGCGCGTGTCCTGGCTTGCAGCGAATAGGATGGACTCTTTTCCCCTGATGTGGTGCAAGTTCATTGCTTGCGTGAGTCCCTCGCAGCTGCTTGGAGCGTGACGGAGGAGAAACTGTCGCGTGTCCGTGCGAAACGCCCATCCCCGTGTACTTTAAATGACAGCTTGCTTAGTTGCCTATCTGTCGCAACGAGATCGGTACGTTGGCTAGTGTAAATGACGGGTTAAATTAGGTTAAAAGTTTGTGCACTGTATGTTTATCCATTCATGTTGTTGCTACATTTTATTTAGACTCATGTTTCGTGTAGGTGCTGGAATCATCATAGCCGTGGCAACTGGGCTCTAAAATATCTGCTTTTTACTGGGTGGGTCATAATTCACCATAATAGCCATGTTAATCATGGGAATATCTAATTTCTTTGTTTAGAAAATAGACATACGGTAAATTTTTTTGACCATCATTCAGCACCCTCCGAACCATTTTCACCAGATTTATCAGCAGCAGACTTTTTTCTGTGGGGATACCTCAATGAACGGGTGTGTATTAGCAAACCACAGACAATCCTGCAGCTCAAGGAGAACATCCACGGAGAAATGGACACGTGTAATGATGTATGTTGTGGCAAGAGCTCTTAGGTTCGAAGTCTGTAATGGTGGATGGATATTTATGTAATGTACATAATAACAGGATCAATAAATACCACTATTATATGCCAATGATATGCTCTGTTGAAACCCCTTCGTGACTTATGGTCCACCCTGTATATACCTTAATGGAATCTTGTTTATACATTGTAGAACTATCATTCTACATACGCATAACAACATACTGTTACTCTTTCTTTCCCCCACTGAAAAACCTGGAAAAGACCCGGAATGAAGTTGTATTTTTAGGACGTGCCAAGATTTGGAAATGGAAATAAAAATGTGGGGTCAGTTGCGGGGCTCATCCAGCTGCTAACACGTCGCGAAAATCAGTTGCTAACAGCTATAAACCTGAGCTCCAAACCTAACAACATGGGCTTTATAAGAATTCTAACTGAAAATAATGCATGTAAGTTGGTGAGGAGGGTTAAGTTAGGTGCTATCAGCATGTTTGAGAAGCCGATTTCTGCACAGTGTTATCAACTGGATATGCTTCACAACTAATTCAATACCTCCCTACCCCTTTTCAAACCAGGTTATTGACTTAAACTTAATTAGTATGTTGCAACACCGCAAAATCGTGTTCCCTGGAAAGTCAGGAAATGTTTTTCCCGTGGGTTCCTAATTCCTACAACAGCACTCCCAATTTTCTTCTCCATCGATTTCTTGTGCTTCCAAGCAAACTAATATTTTAAGCATGACAGATGAAATTGATGTTCATGTCATTCCAGAATACTCCACACTTTTGGTTGTAGGTTAAACTACTTCCTTTGGTGGTTCTACTGAGATTTTTACCAGTGATTTGTTGTGTTGAGGCACCTCGTCATTGTCTCAATTTTTGTTCCATGACTAAGACATGTTTCCCACACAATTGTTTTCGTAGTTTCATCTAAAATAATTTCCATAAACACTTCAAGAGACGATTACTGCATTCGCACTCTCGGTGCCAACAGACTCGTCACACTGCAACTTGGGAGAAAGCACCTCTGACAGCTCACTTAGTCTTAAGCGGGACATGAGTAGGTACTGCTGGGTTCACAGTTTTGTTGTATGTGTAGTCATGGTGTCTACAGTTTTGTTAAAACAAAATTCCCTAACTTTTCAAGCTTTCGAGACCACACTTGGAGTTCAACTTAACCATTTTTTTTAGAATATTCACTTCACAAGTTAAAGTATTAACGAGAAAGGAAACTGAACACAAATTGACTATTGGATAGGGCCATCAGGGTGAGCTTCTAGTTAATACTGTATATAAGTGACTAATGGCGAACAAAGAATTATTTTTATTAAAAAGATCATAATTATAGCATAAATAATACATAATTACAGTAAAATTTAGTAATATCCTAACTTCTACCAAACACAACCCGAAAAATTGTGTTCCAAAGTATTTAGTATGCAATTTCTACTGTAACTACTGGTAATACTCTGTATATCAACCTGAAGTATAGTTTGTCCACAAGAAAGACAACATTTCATGCTTGTCATTGTGCTGCATGAGTTTCTTGCAGGATTGTTAAAGGTCCAAAATCCATAAATTCTGATGGGTTCTATTCAGCTTCGTAACAGGACCGGAATATTTTTTTGTCGTAAATTTTATAAATTCGGTCCAAGTTGCGTATTGTTTCATTTCAATACCGACCTTAAACCTCATTTAAAATGATCCAGTAAAGGGTTCCGGGACCGAATTGAAAACTTTAAAGATAAAAAGGGTCTTTACAGTCCAGAACCCATTTCCGCTTGCTGATTTTCTCTCCCGGACCGGAATTGAATTTATTTACAATTCCTGAACCTTTAACAACCCTGGTTTCTTGTCCAATTCTTTTTTGATTTTGGGAAACTCGCTATCCTGTGGATTCCGAATGAATTGTTGTTTCTATTATTTACCGTCGGTATTATGTCACTAGGGTAACCGCGATGATGAGAATGAGTGGGGGTGATGAATGGTCACTCAAAAGAAACACCCATGTCCATGCAGTGTCTCGAACCCGGGAAGTTCGGTGGCGAGATGGAAGGCATACCACTCGACCACCGAACTGACGGGCGGATTGTCGTCTAGAGACGTTGTTGTAATAATTTATCAGGTTTTGCTTCTCCAGTGACGCAAGTCACTCGTCGCATCATTCTCTAGTAGGAGAAGGGCAGGGCAAAGTGTGGAAGACCCGAGCAAGTACGAATTGGCCGCATCTACTAAGTACCCTGTCGGCCCGCGCTCTTTGACCGTGAAATTGCACTTGCACGAGGGAAGGTAAATGCTTCACGACTTGATTAGCGTTAGTTGGAGTGTCACGAACTGGAATATTTCAAAAGTGTTTCTGATGTTATCGGAAATCCATGGACACTGTGAAGTGGAGTGGAAAACGTGTGCGAGGACACTGATATTTTCGAGCAACCGGAGATAATTGGATGCGATCATAGATTGAAAATGTCATTTAAAAGGTTATGCTTATTTTTGAAAGGATATTACACTCATGAGAAGCTGAAAGGAGCTGACTTTCTGACCAATGTGAACCCAGCAGCACGGGTCCCAATTGAAATAAATGATAGTTCAATTTTGTTTGATCCATTAATATATTAGTTATGGATTTATATTGAGGTGGTATAAACTTTTTTCTGGTGTAATAAAGAGTGAAACAGTTTCGTAGTCGTTTCCTCACTTGTAAGTGTGGTAATAGTTAATTGTTGGATGCTCCTTCATTGTTGAGTGATTATTTACATTGCCACGCAATTACAGAAACATTTATCATGAAGCCGTGGTTAATCCATTTCTAGGAAACTGAATTTATGACCTTCGGTAATGGAAGAAAGAACTATTACAATGCTGTGTGTGTGTTGTATGGCCGATCGCGCGTCCGTATTAGCTGCATACGGAGATACTGGAATCCCATTTCCCATATATTGTTTTTTTTCTTGCATGAATACTGCTGCTCTGTTTTGACGTCAGTGGATCATACAATTTTTAAAAAATGCTAAATAAGTTTTCTATTTTTGCTTCTATATATTCGTATAATGACTTGAAATTATTTTCGGAATAGAGTGCATTGTAGTCATGACTATCTCCACCAATTGCGCTGCTAATATACATGTTTTTTTCTTTCTAGGTAAGGAAGAATTACTGGTATTTATATACTGCTGGCATGTTCATGGAAATGTAGGTAAAGTAAACGTATGTTTTATGAAATATGTGTGATTAGCATTGTAATTCTAAGGAAATTCAAATGAAGTTCATTCAGGATGATATATTTCTCTTTAGTACTAGCCCAGAACTAAATGTTTATATTTGGTTTCCCCTCATGAACATTTGAAATCGATATTGGTATACTACAAACGTGCCTCGTGATAATTACAATAATCTTGTATCATTACAACTGACGCGTTTCAAATTTGGCGACACACATGATTGTAAGGGTCGAGACTGAGTTTGTCGAGTGGTCGACTCAAGATCTCGCCACCGAAGGTCTCCGGTTTGAGTCATGGACCGGCCATAGCTGACCATTTTTGCGTGTTCATCAGTTTAATTCTAATCATGCTCATCGTCGCGATTAAGCGTAAAGATAAAGAAAAGCCACACGAAGTAAAAAACGAAATATGAATGCGACGTACGGAAACTCCATGTGCATCTTGACATGAATGTTGTGTATATATAATTATGTTTGGCTTGCATCGATGATTCCAAGGTATGCACGTTCCAAAGGCAGTTCCTGCTCCTCCTTGTTACTGCATCTCGAGGCAGACTTGGAATGCGTATTCCGACTTCTATCAGTGGATTATATCGCGCTTGCGTGAAATGAGGATGATTAGAATACAATCGCTCTTTGTGTAAGCGATGTCGTCATTTAGCCGTGGAAATAGGCGTGCTGTTCACCCTTTCGGAAAACAATAGTGGCTTCAAGTGTTCTTAAAGAAATGCTTCTGTAAGACTGGGATTTTGTATTTGAATGTACTAACCTGCTCAGGAATTTTGTAAGACGGGGATTAGTGTTGCCCACGGGACGAGACGGGACAGGCTTTTAAAAATTCGAGACGAGACGAGATTGACCATGTGTCATAAGACAAACGAATATTTTCTAGACGAGACAGCATTTCCACGAGACTCCACGAGACGAGACAGGCCAAAGTCTCGTCTCGTGGGCAACACTAACGGGGATGCTCTTTCTTTGACTTAGTAATCAGTCCTACTATCATATTTTTGTTCGCGTGTTGTGGGAGAAGTGGACCAATGTGGTATAACTCAACACCATGAGTACGCCATTTTATCTAGGTGCGTCTACAATGGATGTAAATTGGGGTGGAGTATTCTGCTAAACGTTTTTTCTTTTCATTTATTATTGTAAACGATATCCCATAGGAGGAGGATGGCTATTTAACGGCTATCTCGTAAATTTTTGTACAGTCGTGTCATTTCACACACCTACTATGTGAGTGATAAGTATATCATATTCGATTTGTGAAGGTTTAATTTCGTAAGCTGGAATATCTTATGACGGCACTAGAGCTCACTAACAAAACTACTTGTAAATGAAGCTTAGTTCTACTCCGGGGGACAGGAAATTAGACGGCCAACAGAAATTGCGCTATTACCCACATCTGTCCCGGCGTACTGACTCGCAAATGGATTTATTCCTAGCTTTATGACGTTTATGTTCTCGTTTTGCAGTCCGTGTTTGTAATCCACGTGATGCAAAAGTGCGTCAGCATTTGCCGGAAAGATCGGGGACGACTACGATCTATTTTCCTTCGGAGGGAACAACAAGGCACCCTCCATGGCTTCGCATCGTGTGTGAGAAAGAGCACACCCTTGTCCTACCGCCTTATTCCGTGGCTGCTGGTATAGGTTTCCTTTGCCGTAACCCACTGGTAAATTCGTATAATGTGGAATTAACTTTAATGTAGACATTAGTGTTCACGAAAATGAACTAGGCATGCCATATGTTAAGGGATTGGTATCTATTGAAGGACGCCTTCAAATGTACTGTAAAGGCCACGAGAAACAGTTTCAATGTCCATCCAGCACACGAGGTTATGGAAAGACCTTACACCGCCCCTCCCAGACCGACTTTTCCCAGCGACGAACTGAAGAATTATAGGTCTGTGCACTTGATGGTTGTAAGAGGGGGAGAAATCCTAATATTACACGTCGCGGGTATTATTTTACTTGTTCTCTTGGGAATATCAAACATACGATGGCGTAGAAAAGCACTTGACCTGAAAGAGGACAGGTTGAAGATTTTGTTTGCAGTGGGTATAGTTCGAGACTTCCATTTGATTAGCCGTAATTTGAAGCTGAAGTTGATTCTCCTTGAGGAATACATGGGATTCTGAAACAAGGTTTTTTTTCTTCCAGTAGCATGACCTATTTCGACGATATTGAAATAAATTCACACCTGGTGCGAAACTCACTCTTCGCCTTAAAGGAACAGAGGAGAGAGGCAGCGCTGGATGATGAGAAAAGAGATTGGTACACAGTAGGAGTAAATGAATCATAAAATACCTCAAGGACCCTGATTAGTATTCTGAATTTTTGCCGCATTTTTGAATGAGCATGGGTGGATGTAGGAGACGTGAAAGGTGAGACCTCTTAGCTCTGCTTTTGGCAGTGCTCTGCCTCTTTGGCTACTTCGGTGTGTTCCAAAACTAAGCCCACGAGATTTGGTTTCACATTGTAGAACTTGCTACAGAGTTAGTTAGGTTGCTTTGAATTACATAGCCTCTGGAGCAACAACAGACGTTGGACACACGACGGCAGAATCACTTTCTCTGCTCGTTCTGCGGAAGAACACGCGGGAGTGAATCGGACGAGAGCTTTCGTTAGCAGCTGCTGTCGGAGGCGATCAAGGTTTTTGCCTTCCGGCGCTCCACCCATCGGTGCGGGGGGCTTCGGCCTCTCGGAAGACTGACGCTTTCTCGCTTTATTTTCCAAAGAATCCTGCATGGTTCAAGTGGAAGGTGAGGAGACTTGTGCATACTGATAATCTTCCTTTCTCTTTGACATTTCCTTTCTATTGACCATAATTTATTCAACGTCGATAGGCGTTAAGGAGCAGGCAAGTGGGTCAAAAGACACCCTAAATATAAAACGGTAAAGCTATTAGGGGGTGTGGAGGAAGTACCATTCGCATTCTTACCTTCATATAGTGGATGCGAGCAATACCTGACCCCTTCCACATTTACCCTCCAGGTCTCTCCCCAGGTACCCATTGACTTAAAGGCTGGATGAGCCTCAAAGCCGGTTTCTGCAGGGTCATGAAAATTCTCATCAATCCCGTACCCTGGGAATCGAACGTAGTCTCCCACGTAGTAGTCAGACGTTCTTCCAACAGGACAACCGCGATTCTTCATCCTATGTAACGTCCGTGCAATTTGTAATTTAAAGTGTGCTTATTGTAAATGAACACGTGTAATATTTCGGAATAACATTAGACCAAACGTTTCTCACTATTTACGTCCTTGTAAACCCTTTCTTCAGAGCTAGCATATAATCTTTTTTGATCGCACTATTTGCATTTATATTGGTGTTTTTTTGTTTGTTTTTTACATTCTGAAATTACATTATCCAGTATTTTCTTATAGCTCATTTACTGTTATTTGCTATCCTGTGACGCAGCGTCTTCTATTTATCTTTTTCTTTAAGAAATGACGTATTTCAACGGCCGACAATTTGGAGTCTCCCATAAGGCGCGCTCTTGATGCATTCACTTGGGTTGAGGTTATGGGTGTTTGAACAGGCCATGCAACAGAACGGCGTGTTCTAAGATTTTCTGGACATAAGGGAATTTGAACCATGAAATTTCCATGAACTATGCCCTAATACGCATCTGCAATGGATGTTGCAAAATGTTCAAGCGTCATAGATGTTCATTTCACGTGAAAAGTCTCTGATAAGAGGTCCGGTTTGGACATTCAATTGTTGTAGTTAGTTAAAATTTGATTGCCGCATTCTCAGGAATATCAAGAACTACGTCCTTCATGTTGTTAGTTGTTCATGGCTGGTATGAGTGCAATGTGTGCAGATAAGTCACTCAAAAAGTTATATGCTTTTCTATCAGTTTCTGACCAGTAGATCTGTAGGATAGTTGGTAGGAGTGTCTGTTCTTGTTTGACCTGATTTGTAATTTTTTTGTAGCCATCCAAAGGGATTTCGCTATTTATAATGACACCGAATTACGAACATTTATCTCCACGTGAATTTTTAAAATTGTTTCCTTTCGTTCCTTATGTTTATTTCTCCACTAATGATGAATTTATTTTGAAGTTATGTGAAACTAGGACTGTTGGCGGCTGCTGTAAATGGCTAAGTCTCAACCAGTGAACTGTTGAGTTGTGCAGGGAGGAAAAACTTGCCGTTAAGGGCTGCAATTCCTAAGCATTACACCCGTCCTGAGAGAAAACTCTTTTATTGCTTCTTGATTTCTACCATTACCTGACTTGTCTATAAAAATGAATATCAATTGTAGGAATCTTAAGGTATGTTGTAACGTTTCTATAACAGGAATAATTTTCATCTGATTGTACGCGTGTGAAAGTGTCTATACTCAATCTTCCATTATCCAATCCAATCCGCTATCCAATTTATCTTTTTTTTTTTTTTTTTACATTCAGAGTCGCTTAGCAATTTTTGCATATCGGATTGATGCTTACTGCAAACGAAAGGTATAAGAACATGGATGATAAATAAAATTGGCTTTGTATAAACTATGAAACAATTTAGGTTGTGTCGGCGATATTTCGTTGACATTGGTGGGAATAGCAGCTCTTAGAATAGAAATGTATCCGTGCACTATTGTCCCGCGTCCATGCAAATGCAGCTGTGATAATAATGCGCTTATAGTATTTTGTTCATTTTCGGTGCATTGGGTATCGATGACGCGGGCATTTTGTCCCAGTTCCTTCGAATGTGGGAAACCAGGTTAGAATGCCCAGCACAGAATGTAATGTGATGCAAGTGTTGTTGCGAGCTGGTTCCAGCGCGTATAGCTTTGACCGGTCGTCCGGCGGTGGAACTGGAAAACCCAGCCGACCTGACAGCTGGAATTTTACGACGTCTGTTGCGTAGGAAACGTGTGGCTGTAACGAAGGGGACCTGCGAGCCGGGCACTCGGGGAAACGTTAAGCGTCGCGTGGTGAGAATACCAATGAGGAGAGGAGCAGGTATCGACGGATGCGTCCTCGTCCAAATCACAGGGCTTCTGTCGGGAAGTGCGTTTGCACTCCTTCCTTTTTTACTTCCTACCTCAATCTGTGATCTTTGAAACTTAAGAGGATGCTGGCTCCTTCCTTCCTGGTCTTGTCCATTCATAAGTTGTAAGCGTGTTTTCATTTGTTTCGGCCTCGTCACCATGGCGAATGCAACGCATGTCTAATGAGAGCCTTAACTTCTACATGCATCTCACTGCTCTAAAATCTTTCCAACAAAATGCAAGAAGTATACACTTTCCAGATAAGATTTTACTACAGGATATTCATGTAATGTGGAAGATGCCAAAGTGAGGAAACATTAAATAGGCTACATGGGAAACATGGCGCCTTCGTGGAAAATCTCTCGTCAAACTTATAGTTTTGTTCGGAATCAGGTTTCGGCCTTTCCTGCCAACCTCCGTGGTGGGGTGGTTAGCACAGCACAGTACGACGCCAATGGTCCCGGTTTCTAGTCATTGGTGTTCTTTGAGTGTGTTCATGAATTTCATCATGTCATTCATCCAAATCGTCGCGATTATCTACAATTAGAAGATGCGATGTTAAATAAACTAAATCAATAATCAAATCCTCCCCTCCCAACTTTCTCACGGGGAAATAAATGTTTAGACTATAATCATACCCTACAATTGATTTGGAGTCGGTGCCAGTGATGTTTTTATTAAAAAGTAAATTTAAAATACGGCACATTATAATTAGTTGTAATTCAGAGCAGAAAAATTCAATATCTAAAATAAGAAACATCAAGCATGTAGTTAGTTTGCACAGAATTTTGTGCCTGACTGCAGTCTACTGTTCGAACTCTCCAATTTGCGTTGAGCGCTCGTTACTTTCGCGATGCACGTAAGAGTTATTTCCTTCTCATGATTTTCTCCTAGTATTTATTTCTTTTTACGCTCTTCTCAAGAACAAGATGACCCGTTCGATTAGTGATCTCCGTTATCGCTGCTTTCATTTGTCATGGGATGCTGTTCGACTTTCCTCTTCCCGATCTCTCTTCAGCAGCCTTTGGAGGAAGCAGTGCCCTGATTCTCGTTCTGTGCCTTTTAAGAAAAGCATCAGTCGGACTTGTTTCCGTAATTCTGTGCGAGTCTTTCAATGCGTTCGGCCGCGTCCGCATAGGAAGTGATCCATAATAATAGAACTTTAAGAATAGTTTATTTATTTCCCACGCACCGGGGGAGGTGGCTCAAATTTCTGTGGCCATGCTGCTCAATGTGGTGTAACCTATCCAAAAGACTGAGAGATTTGGTGGAACGAAATGGAGGCCATCTTAGTAATGTTATTTTCAAATTAATCAAATTAATGCAAGGATTTTATTTTCTTTTTGGTATTTCTTCTTCAGTGAAAGAAGTAGTTAATTTTGTCGTAATTATGTGTGCTACGTATTATTTTGTCTTAAATGTTGAGGATTTATAATCCTCGATTCATTGCCACACCCTATATTTCATTATGCATTCATATTGTAATTTTATTACAAATGATACACAAAACGTTTTCTTGCTCATTACTGCTGCGAACATTCTTTTGCAACACATTTCCATACGGTATGCGGAATCGAATTTTGTGTAACGCGGTTTATGAGGCATGAAAACGAGCTTCAAGTTTTTCAGCTGCTTTGCCAGTGTGTTTCATCATTGGCCACTTTTCCTTTCATTTTATTGTAACGATCTCGGAACGCAAAGTGGCTGCCTTCGCTTAGATCCAGCATGTTAAAGGCCTTCCTTCGCGCAGGTGCAGTGTAGTTAATAAACTTGTTCCCGAGCGAAGGAAATAACCCAGTTTGTGCGTAAGAGTGACGTCGTCTGAGGCGCACTCGACCGTACCCTCCGTTACACAAGTTTTGTGCTTGACGTGTTTCACGTGCTTGGGAAAGCCTCCGGTTCCCACAGCTTCCACCCCCGCTGTCTCGTTTCTATGCAGACTCATTAATTTTATTGTGATGCGTATTGAGATGGTGATCGATGCTCATACCGTTTTACATGAGCAGTCACTCATTCGGAGGAAATTATTTTTGTGCTGACCCTCTATTCGTTCGTTTTTAAGGCTGGTATTACGGGATATGTGTGGAAAACCTGGAAATATCAAGGAATTTACTTTTCTGGAAAAAAGAATCAGCCTTTTTTAGTAGTGCAGTAAAAGTAGGTTTTTGAAACAAAAATAGGAAAGAGGGCATTCCACAAAAAGTGGTCCTACTCCATCTAAAAAAGAAAATGACAATATGGAATTTTTTTAATGTTTTTAATTGCGTTAGGGTTTAGATATTTGAGAATGCAAATAATTTGAACATTTTACCAAGAAATGTTACTAGCAACTGCATCCAATATGCTTCACAGACAAATGGCTACACACACGTAACGCACATGCATTCAGGCTACGTCATCATACGTAAGTTTTTTAAAAATTTGTTAGCAGACACCACAAAGTACTTCATAATTCTATGAAATCAGTTCATTATGAATATTTTAATACAATCTCATTTTTTGGAACCTGAAAGTTTGTGTGACACGTAACGCTGGAATGCCCCAAAAGCAAGACATCTTAAACCTGTGGATATAGTGATATTTTGACGGTAGTTCAGTAGAAATTGTGTATTTACTCAAGGAAAAGAGATCATGTTTTGAACTCTCCTTCCAAAAGTACTTACTGGCATGGACCACTCTCTAGTAATTATGGGGTTGCTTGGTTTTCTGGAGTAATGTATTAATTGCACTATATTGGTTATGAAATTTCAGGAAAAAATATTGGTTAACCATTAGTCAATACATTTCAAGTGTTACATACAGTATATACGCTCACACCCTTGCTTGCTCACAGCCTCCTTTACATGTGAATATTTTAAAACTTGGTTAAATAGAATTGCATGAGTCTTGTGTTCATGGCCTCCCTGATAGCGTAGTGGTAGCGTCGTTGCCTTGTAATCAAAGGTTCTCGAGTTCGATGCCCGGTGGAGGCACACAGTGGTTCGGATCCCACTTTAAACTGTAGGTCCAGTCCCGATTAGCCATACTGTGCATAAAATGGACTTAAAACACCAACTCAATCAATTAATCAATCTTATGTTCATGTACACCAGTGATCCTAATGATTTGGTCTGGAAAATTTAGTTTCTTGATCTGGGAAAACCTTCAAAAGTCAGGGAATTTTGGCTTTTATGAATTGTAGACACCGTGTTATAGACGGGGTATGATTTTTTTATTAAGTGGCAGCTTATAAAGCAATCAGCTGTTAGAACCCAAATAGTACTAACTTTCGTGTGCCATGTGTAGGCAGTTGAGAATGTTGCCGAAAGGAAGTTGATTTAATGTCTCGAAAATTTGCCGTCACGTGAATGCTGTCAGACCTTGGAACAACCGTTTCTCATATTCGCCTGTTATAGAATAGCTTCCTTATTTAGGGTCACATTTGTCATTTTTGACATCGCGACGATGAGTTGGACGCTCGACCACCGAGGCGACCAACTGGTCACAATTGCTTCGTGTGTACACCCTACGTTAAATCTAGTGAATACAAATACGGCAACAGTTCGCCAGCGATAGAGGCTTGCTGATTGTTGCCTCATCTGAAAGCATCTTTATTCGATGGTTCAGAGGTTCGAAAGTTATTACTATCAAACATTATGCAACATCGCATAATATTTGAGATGGGAGTAATAAAAATGTGTAAAATATAATAAAAAGGATCATAGAATGCGGAATCGGAAGCTGTTTATGTAATTGATCGTCAGAGCGTGAAATTGCATCTTAGCTTGTACTAGCTTTAGCTACCTGCAGATACACCATCTTGGGTGCACAGAAATGTAATTTAAATACAATTGATCGGCATCTCAGGCTACTCGTGATAAATACTTTTATTGTGTTTATCTCAGCTTCATCAATGTTCAAATTTTCTTGGTTACACCTTGGGAGACATCCTCTTGAAGAGTAATATCTTGTGCAGAAATAAGTGAGAGATTTATTGTACTTTAATGTAAATGGTCTTTTGCATATTCATATAATTGCATGCTTGTTTCTGAACCAGTGATCATCTACAACTGACTTCCTTTGTGCAGTTGGTAAGAGCAGCACGAAATTTTGTTTGTTCTCCAATTAAGGTGGAGATTCGTCATACTTTGGTGTATTCTACTTATATTTCAGGATTATACTAGTCGCCGGTAATGCTGTGAATACCGAGAATTATCGGCATCAGGAATGAAACTTGAATTCTGTGCATCTATTTTACGATTTTATCTGCTATTGTCTAGGATCTGTCGGATCAAACATCTGAACTTCTAATGAACACCATAGTTAATTTCATTACGCTACGACCAGTTCAGTTTAGTATTCAAACTATGAATTAGTATAAACACCACGATAAATGTGGTAACTGGGTGGGATGTGGCAAAGTTCGTGTTTTTGCTTGATTAATTTTACTTGCCTTTTCTGTCACTTTTGGCTATTCGCGAACATGAGGTTTAAGGGAGATGAGATGAATTTGTTGTGGACATGACAGCATGAGTCGCACAGAGGATGGAACTGGCCTGGGGTCAGGCGCAAGTGTCTCGTTAGTCTGCAAAATGGAATCCAAGGTGTACTACGTGGAAAGGAGTTTGCCATTTGGATGCTGAAGGGTCATGGATTCGAATCCAGGCTTGAGCATGGATGTTGTAACCCTTCATCAATTCATCATATCATCACTCAATCTCATCTTCGCGATTAGTCTAAATTAGCAGAAAAGCTAAGTAAAATAACCCAAATCAATCAATTTGGGTGCTAACGGGAAAGCTACTCCTTACACTCCAAATTAGGTTTCTGATATATTTTAACCCCTTCCGGCATATGAAATATAAGAGAACGGGATAATTCATATCACGAAATGTTTAACCTTGAAAACTTGAATCTTGTTTTATTGGAGGGCTAGCCAGCCCCTGGAAGGAAGGGAAGAACGTAAAGCTCTCTCCTGTGATTTGCACCGTGCCATGAAGAGACAGGAGAGGGAAGGGACGGAAGATCTGACTTCACACATTTTGGTCTTAGTAGGGGCGAAGTGATAACACCACACTCCAGCCGCCTCTACCCCTCAAAGTTGCATCCAGTTAGCCCTTGATTCCCACTTTATGTAGGGATATTGTCGGAAAATACGTGAAATTACAAGCCCGGGAATCGAACCCAGTACCAGTCATAGATTCTACAGACTAAAGCACGATGCCTTTAGCAGCCACTGTTTTCCCAATATTTGCTGTGCTTATAAAAAGTTATCCACTCCCCCTTGTAATGATACTAGGATTCGGAGTCTTCATCCTATGTATTTAGGCTGTTCGAGAAAAAGCACATGTAAAAAAAGACAAAAACGAAATTTTACAGTAGGTAGTTAATAGCATACATTGCAGACACGATATACATGTTGGATCATTGCACATGCCCACAAAACAGTGCATGCTGATATAGAACCACTGTCACTAACATTCAGAGAACTATAAGATGAGAGAGTGTACTCCTGATCACTATTTCACTTTCATTCGTTCGATATGAAAATTATAATACCTCTGAAAACCTTAAAGATATAGAGCTATTGCATATGCATTTTCGTTGAATGCTTCGGAAAACTGCAAAATTGCTGGAAGTGTCAAAGAAGGAAGTTCTTTTTATACTTTCATAAATCTGTACTAGGATTCTTGATGCAGGTCCTGCAATATTCTTTATGGTCTAAACTTTCCAAAGAAGGTTTCTCTGCAAACTTATTGCAGCAGTGCGATTTTATGAGTGTCTAAAATTGTTACAAGCAGTTCATTGTGCTCCAAACTGCAATATGAGAATGATAATGTAAGAATACAATGATTGATTGATTGATGGGTGTTTTAAATCCACTTTATGCACAGTAAGGCTAATTTGTACTGGACCTACAGTTTAAAGTAGGATCCGAATCACCGGGTATCGAACCCGAGACCCCTTGATTACAAGGCGACGACAAAGAATACAATGAAAACATGTGTTCGATGAATTTAGAATCCCTTCCCTAAAATTGTTTGGTAGTAATGAGCTCTGAGAATGTCCGCTAATGAAGATGAGCTCACGCAAAATGATATTTCGTTCCTTCTAATGGCTTAGTGGTAACGCTGTCGCTCTGTCCCCATTGCACAGTGGTTTGAATACCACTTTTAGGGTAGCCGATCTCCGTGGCGGAGTAGTTAGACCCAGGTTCGTATCCCGGCCTAGGCATGGGTTTTCATGAGCGTTCCTTCATATCATCCTCATCGTCGGGTTTAGCCGATTGGTCCCGAGTTCGATACCCGGTGGAGGCACATGGCACAGTTGTTCGGACCCAACTTTAAACTGTCCCTTCAGTTCCGAATAATGTGGAGTTTATTGAATTTAAAGAGTGGGAGAGAAGCGACGCTAAACAACAAAAATAATGAGGAAGAAAGCACATTTAGACCTATCAGAGCATTGAGTGGACTGTTCCCCAATCGCGAGAGCCTCTTTACCATGCAAATAAAAGTTTCGGGATGCACTGTTGGAAATGGAGTTTGCCATTTGAGCAGTTTCTTAAGAAATGACTCTTCCCCTCAACCAATCTACCGGAGAGGTTTCCTGAGATATTTTAACCGTGCCACCTGGAAAATTTTTGAACACATGCTCGATATTCAGTTTTTTTGAAAGAAGATGCAAGTTTCGTACTCACCGATGAGGAGAATAGCTGCCACTTCCTTGAGAAGACCCATTGCTTGCGGTAGTCCTGACCACGTTAGTCACGTGGTGGAATCTGTGGACAGAGATGCCTCGCGTTCAACTTTCGTTCACAGCACCAACCGCACTGACTCCTCCAAAGCGCAACTTTCAATCAAGGCGATTCGAGGTCAAGGAAGGCCATGCCTTTCCCCGCTTCCACTCTCCCTCTTTGTGGAAGTTCCGCCGAGGTAGTTTAAACTGGAGCATTTTGGGATTCGTTGCGCATGCGCCGTAAAGTGCGTGAAAGTGAACGTACGTTATTCACTCTCCCTTTGCTCTTGATAATTTTTACTTTTCATGTCAGGTTTTTGCGATACGTCTTTTCCCTTTCGTGGTTCTCGCTCATCACATGTCCGCCAGTCATCCTGCCAAGTTCCGGATGCGGCCAGGTGGTCTTCTCCCCCCCCCCCCCCTAGACTTCGCTCACATCACCGTTCACTGTTTCGATTACTCCGTTTAACTCACGATACGCCCGAACAACCGCGAAAGTAAACTTTTGTCGCACTTATTCCGCATTCCTTTGCAGCTGTTCCGTTCATTTTGTGTCTTATTTCCTTCCACACTTATGCATTGTCGTGGGTTCCTCTTCCAATTTGGGTACCTCCCCGATGGCGCAGGAGTAGCGTTGTTGCATTGCAATGAAGGTGTCCCGGGTTCGATACTTGTTGGAAGTACATAGTGGTTCGTATTCCACTTTATACTGTAGGTTGAGTCCCGATTAGCCTTACTGTGCATAAAGTGGACTTAAAACATCAACTCAATCAATCAATCTATCTTCCCATTTGGGCCCCCGTTCGATTCCCGGCGGAGGCACATAGTGGTTCGGCTCCAACTAAACTGTAGGGCCAAATCCGATTAGCCTAATTGTACATAAAAATAACTTAATAGAAACAAAACCTCGAACTTAAATCTCTTTCGCATTTATTTCCTGTCTTGAGTAGGGGATGTAAGGAGTGAGGCTTGCTAAAGACACCCAATTGCCAACACCCTGGACTCCAGTTTACAGACTAACGAGGATCCTGCATGTGGACTTTCGGCCAGTATAATCCTCTGTGGCACTCATGTTATGCGTCCATATATGTTTGTGATTGTCCCTTCATCCATCTTAACAACGACTCGTCCTCATCTTCGCTATTAGCCTAAAGTGGCAGAAAAGCGAAGTAAAGTAAATCAAATCAGTCAGCCAATCAAACCGATATTGAATATGATTTTTCATGCTAATGTTTCCAACTCATATTGTTCAGCTTTAGTTTTTCGCTTATTCTTGTTCTTGATTATTTCTTTGTATCGTTTAACCCCTGTTTCTTTTATGCTTATTCCACCATACGAACCTGTATCTCCTCCTGCGCAGAACAATCATTAGGAAATCCTCTTTCCGTATTATTTTTGTGGAATTGTCCTTAATACCAGTAATGAAAAAATTGTCGCCTTGATGGCCGAGGGCAGGGCTTTTTGTGGTCGACTCGGGATCTGCCTTTCAAGAGTTCCAGGTTGGAGCGATGACCTGGTCATGGGTTCCTTTGCGTTTGTCCCTTCATAAATTGAATGCAATTTGTTTCATCCTCATCGTCGCGATTAGCCAGAGTGGAAGAAAAGGGATATAAATTCATAATTTATCGGCAACAATAACTAACTATACCTACTGGTTTAATATAAAATGACAAACACATGTGCCGGTTCGATGGCAGAATGCTTTCAGGCGTGCTGGCGAAGTTCGCCAGTTCGAGTTCTTGCCTTGGCATGGTCCTTCGTTTTGAATTTCCCTTCATCAATTTCACCTGATCGTCACTCATCCTTGTCGTTGCGATTAGCCAAAAGTGGCAGAAAAGGGAAGTAAAATAAACCAAATCATTTAATCAATCATTCAAGAAAGGTCTACGTACAATTTTAACGCAGTTTTAACCTTTTCGAAATAAACTTGGCAGGATCCGTGAAAGGTCGTGGAATCGAGAGTTGACTGTATTTACATATATCGTATCAGTAATATTATCGGATGATTCGCTCTATTGATCGTTCTTCATCATAGATAGATACGTAGATTAAAAATTATTGAAATCGTGACAGAATTAGTCACTTCACAGGAGCGATGCAAGTAAGTCTCAAAAATAAGTAAATAAAAATTGACTTTCTCGACAGCAGTTTCGTCATTTTGAGAATCGGTTAAGATATGCCACTTTTTAAAAAGTGTGAACTGTAGTTAGTTACCACTGGATTATCAGAAGGTACGTGGAGGTCCATCAGCGACTGCGACTTGAGGTATTGGCCTCTCACCTTTCACCTTGTTTTTCAATATTCCGTTTCATATCAAGTGAAAGTGAGAAGGCTTCGTGTAAAAAATCAAACTTTCATCGTTCGTTCGTGCTGTATGCATTTATTGTGAGATTTTTCCGCATTATAATATCCCCCTGAAAATGCTGATTGTAATGTGACGTACAGGACTTTTGTTTTCGAGAAATAATGGGAGTTCATTACAGAAACCTGTTTCGCACAATAAAACAGATTTGCCATTCAAGTGCTGCTGACTGCATGGCGTGAAACGTTGGCCGCACCGTGTTTAGCATGAGAATGGCAGCGAGAAGCGTACGTTTAACTGTGGGAGCCTTGTTCAGGCACTTGGCGGCGCGCTTGTTTCCTCTTGGTAATGTAGGTGCGTAGGCACGTGGTGTGTAATGTGGTAATTCTCGGTTGTTGCAGCCTCTCTGAGAAGTCGTTAGTTTTCATTATCCATCGCTCCGTGTAGTCGAAACGGGATTTAAATTGGTCGATTGAAACGTCGGCCGAATTCACATCTAGGACACGCTGCAATGGCTATTCCCTTCCTTAAAGAATGCCCGAATCACGCGAGCCTGGATTTTCCAGTTGGGCTTGGACTAGTTGTGTGGTACTGCCTCATCTTCTAGTTTTCGCCTTGCACGATACTTGTTACTGTACTTGTCGGTATAATTTTTTTTCCCACTGGGCATTGCGTAGGACGGACAAACTAAAATGGTGGATGAGCGATTGCTGTAGGAGAGTAGCTACTGCCATTATTAAAAAATAAATTTAAAATAAAAGTATGGACTAGAAATTGGCTCGAAAGAAAGTATAGTAATCAACGAGTACTCAACATGTTTTTTAATGAACTCTCGTATATTCATACATTCCCATGATTCATTCATAAAAAAATATTTTCATTTGTCAAACATTTAATATACTGGTAAGATTAAGGATTTTCATTATCGGCTAATCACATTTATGGTGTACTAGTCTCTTCGCTTTGGATAAATTCCTAAATATTAATGAACACGAATGCACATCATCTGTTACTTTTTCTTTCATCGAACAGCGAACAAAAACAACCAACACTCGGATACCACATACAAGAAACTTTCCCTTGGCAAACTCGCAGACTATTGATCAAACTTTCGCTATGATTTGCTGGTCCACAGAAGCTACACTGGAAATCCAGTTCCGTGTGATTCGGCCTTCCGAGTACAGTGGGGGTGAGTAAGAATCATACATCCGTGATGATTTAAGAGTCCGATTGTAACATGTAGGCGGCAGTGGGGGAGAGGACTCCTTCTTTTCCGTCAACTCCTCTCTGTAGTTGGGTGGCTACCTTTAACTCTCAACTCGTGGAGCGTAACACACCAAAAAAGTAATTCCCCCAGGCAGTTCCGTTCACAATATTTCACGTCAACCGGCTTGTGCCAGCAGTACATAGTTACTGCAGGTTTAATTACAGTTGCACAACTCTCCGTATGTCACAATTTACTGTCGTGATTTCTTTAACCACACCTCTGGTTAGTGTACACCACAACCCGTAAGTAAACAAATGACTCCAAAGATTCATATCACCCCTCAACCTTCTGAAGACGGAATCAGAGTTTCCGAAATGTCAGGATAACAACATGAATCAACAATCAACTTTAACGTCGAACTTTCATCCCTGAATTTTGTCTTCGTGTCTTACGCAAGGATCATTCTTATGACTTGTCGCCGACACCTGCATAACCTGTTCTGTTTTCTTCTTTTTCACGTTGATTTTCTTTTCAGAACTCTGGCTTACTTCAAATTGCGACGGTTCAGTAGGTAGGACGTAAGGCTACCGCATGGGAGACCCTGGTTCGATTCCCCTGGTAGGTAATCCCAGGTCGAAAATTTTCTGACAGTGTCCCTGTATAAAACTGCTCTTGGGCCCAGCCAGCCTCTAATGAATTGATACCCGGCGGATAAATGCGGCCGGAGTGTATGGTCGAGATCCAGAATGTATGGGACCCCACCTGCACGCCTTCATGGCAAGTTGCAGTACACAGGAGACAGCTTATCGTAACTGTTAATGTTCTTTTCTTCCAACTCCTCCTTTTTCTTAATTATTATTTTCTGCATTTGTTCAATTTTCTGCACTATATTTATGTAGCATTCTGTAACCTTTAATCTTTTCCTATTTGTTTTAGGAATATAGGACAGAATTGTATTTCTTGTAATATATTTTCTACGTTCTTGTAAATTTATTGAAGCTGTACAGTGATCTTCAGCACAAAATTATGATCCGCAATATCTTCACTGCTTTTTCGAGTCGCTTTTATTGTACGTATTATTTTCGTGTAGAATGTAATAACGAGAAAGGTCATTCGTGCATTTACTAAACTTTATATTACGTGAAAAAGACACCAAAGTAATATTATTGGACAAATTGTGCTTGCTGCCCTTGTAACAAGGACTATATCAGTATTGCATCACTTGCCCCGTACGAGCTGGCAACAGGAAAATGCAGGAGATTCGAACGGGTTGCCGATCTTTCAGGATACTCTCTTAAAGAGCAAGATAGTTTGCCATGAATACAGCATGTCACATAAATAAAGTGTTTAATTTCTAATGGACACTGTCAGGACATCCCCGATGGCGTAATGGTAACGTCGTTTCCTTGTAATCGAGGGTTCCCGGGTTCGAGACCGAGTGGAGGCAAATAGTTGTTCGGATCCCACTTTAAACTGTAGGTCCAGTCCCGATTAGCCTATCTGTCCTGCCCTTTCTGCGATCGACTTACGGTCTCGCGAACGAACGTTCCCGGTTCAAGTTCTAGCCTGGTTGGTTTCGTGTTATCGTTATTTCATCCTCATCGTCGCAATTAGCCAAAAGTAGCAGAAAATCTACTTAGAATTTTAAAATGCAAATGCAAATTGGGAAAATTGTACAAAAGTTGTTGCATGATTTTATATACAAAATTGACTTTACTTGTGAATAGTGGAAACACGGGCATTTTTTTTAATCGACGAAAGAAAGGAAACGTGCCGAGAAATGCTGTGTATTTCCTGACATCGTTCTTGTTAATATCCCTTTATTTTATTGTTGGATGGGAGTGGAAGATTTGAAATGAACGGGAAAGTTGGTCTGTTGTCTTTGTGATGAGACACATTTTGGAGTTCAGTTGTTACACAACACATCCGAGCGGCATTAAATTCCTCAGACGTCGCTTATCTCCAGTTAGGAAAGAATTGGGTAAGATTCGCGGGCGAGAAGGCTGCTGCATGATCTGGGACATCTCTGGGTTTCCGTTTTGAAAGTGGAGGAAGTGCGTGGATCGGTTATGCTTGGGGGACCGAGAGTCATCGGAGTGGCGCAAGAATGCAGTTGACATGCAGTGTGTGCAAGCGTTTAATGGAAGTAATTAGTCGTCCCGTTCTTCATTATATTCATTAGTGGATTAATGGGCTTGCCAGCTGAGGCGTAACCGCGTATCTCCAAACAGATATTCTCTCATCACCATTACAATGACAATATCTATATGTTCTGCTGTATCGGTTTCCCTCCGACGACTTAGTGACGAAGTGCTTAGCGCAGTCCAGGGATCCCGGGTTCGAATCCCAGCCTAGGCATGGGTGTTCTTTCTGAGTGTCCCTTCATCAATTTCATCATGTCATCATTCATCCTCATCTTCGCGGTAGCCAAAAGTGGCAGTAAAGCGAACTAAAATAAACAAATCAATTCGATGACGTAGTGACTAACGATATCGCCTTATAATCATGTGGCTGCGTGTTCGATTCCTGGTCCATGCACGTTACACGATTGTTCGGATTCGACTCTATATAACTGTAAATCAAAAGGCTTTCTATTATTTGGTTGGGGAATATTTTGTGTAATTGAAGGGATTACATTGACGGTGATTTTAGGTGTATGGTAGTACAGTCAGCAAGAAATGTAATATTAGGAAAAAAAACAGTTTTTTTCTTCCTTACTGCAAGTTTCGAAAATTTGCAGAAATGCACTAGCGAAGCAGAATACAATGTAGGATTCAGGATCATTAAAAGCCCATGTTCTTAGAAACACAGAATGTGAAGGAACATAGCATGAGTTTAGCAATGGTAATGTTTCTATTATTGCATTTACTACCCGCTAGTAAATTTAAATTTCTAATTTCCGAAGGGGGGAGAGAGGTAGGGGAGGGAGAGAGAGAGAGAGAGGGAGAGAGAGAGAGACTGGCACGGTGTTATGGGTGGTAGTTAGATCTTTACCTTTTGAAAGTGGTATTCATTGCACTTCACCATAGAGGGTATAAGGTTGGACCCCACACATTGTCAATGTCGGTTATAGACCCTCCGATCGTCTTTACTCCCCCCACCCGACTTGCCCCGAGGTATCCATTGGTTAGAGGTAGGGATAGTTTCAGTAAAATTTCCATCTATGATCCGGGAATGGAACTCGTCTCCTGCCTGGCAGTCAAACGTTTTGCTGACTGGACTGCCGCTGCTCCATGTTATTATTTTTGAGTGCATTTGCATTTTGAGCGTACTTTCAGCCTTTAGGAACACACAGGAACACTCCCTGCGGTAGCCTTGATAAGATCTATCCACTTGTCGAACTACTTACTATAATTACAGAGACTAGGGAAGGAGACACGCTCGCAACAGAAGTAGTACGGTCTGCTCGATAACTCTATGGAACTACGTAAACTGCCATTTTATCACTTTCAGCTAATAATGTTTAGAATAAAATTCCCACGAGAACTTTTCCAGATCTGTGAGAAATGTTATCGACAAATTATCTTGATTTTACCCACAGGAATTTTATCATGTCATAATGCTTAGCTTTCGTGATGCGTGAAAATTTGTTGCCTTTTAATCATAGGGTCGCGGGCCCCTATTCTCGTTAGGGCACACGGTGGTTCGGGTCTCACTTTAAACGTTAAACCTTATCGGACATAAACTCGCGTTGTGATTATTGTCTGTATCTTCGCAGCTGTGACGTGTAGATTTTAATTTTGACTCGTGCCATTGCTGTCCTCGCTATCTTTTGACCAAGTGCGAAAAATACTTCTGTATATATTCTGAAATATGTGAAAGGAAAAACCCTCGACAGACTCACGTGAATACGTATGTTGACGCTGCAGAAATATTGAGGTGTGGCACTGACACTCCTAAATTATCCGTGCTGTTGCCATAAAGCATTAATTTTATTCATACTTAATGTGCTCTATATCGAACCCCGTGGCGGAATGATTAGCACAGCGCGCTACGACGCCAGGGGTTTGAATCTCGACCTGTGCATGCGCGTTCTTTGTGAGAGTTTATCAATTTCATCCTATTACTTATCCTCATCTTCGTGATTAGCCAAAAGTGGCAGAAAAGAGACTAAATAATAATCAAATGATGTTCTCTATGAAATATGACGCTGGAAGATGGATGTTCTGATCATGTACGCAGGCCTGCGCCCCTCGTAAATGTAAAATACACCCAAGATTTAAAACTTTTTGTGATATAACTTAACCGATATTGTGCTATTATAGTGAAACTTCATTTTTCTGTTTCCACGAGGGAACAGTTTGGAGAAACCTTCATCGAATTTCTCGATTTCCATGTCTCGAGATCGCCTACTGACCTCCTAAAACAGGATGTTATGTCGATAAGGAAGTGCCAGCGTCTTTATATCCCAGTCACGTCTCTCTCAGAAGACGGATCATTCATCCGTGCTTCCTTTTAGACAAAAACCTGCAACGTTTGTTCGATAGGAAACCGTGCTGCGATTTGTATTAGATTGTACGAGAAGTCTGAAACCAACGGCATCCTTGCATATTCTACGCCCACTCTGGTTTACGTTCCTTAACCACGTGCTCATCTTGTCGTCCATGCACCTTGTAAACCGCTTTCCTTGCTTTTTGGACCATGAGGTTGGCATTAGCACACATGTTGATAATTCTGTATTGAAGATGACCTTCACCGATAGCTTAGTGGTTACGATTGTCCTTGTATTCAAGGCGTGTTATAATCCATTCCAAGCGGACGTATTTAGTTGTGGAATAACATTGTATGTCCAGTGCCCATTCGTATTTGACCAATTTCTGATCCCCAACTGTTATAACCTCAATCGGAATAATTCCCATTGGTTCCAGACTATATACATCGCTTATGTTAAGTACGTATTTGCCTTCCCATGTATTCATCAACTTTTAAAATGTGTTTCAAACCAAGGGTCTATATGAAAGAGAAAATTTGCAAGCTTGATACTGTGAAGTTATCGTATTTGTCCTTTCAAACAGTAACGAGTATATCAATTGCATTATTAAGAAATATTAAGTACTGATGCCCACATGCGATTAGATAAAATACAACTCTTTTCATATTATACATTTAATGAGCATCTCATTTTTAAAAATTGTATCGCCGTATCCGCATCCGCATCCGCTTTTGCCTATTCGAAGGAAAATTTTGGAGGGAGAGAACTAATATGATTCACGCAAGTTTTGTTGCACTTTTAGTGTTCATGGAATGCATCCGCCAGTTAGAAAAACATGTCAGTTAACATTAACGTGTTTTCTGTGTGATTTATTGTTCCATTCTACTGAAGTTAAATGCACTCATTCTACAGCAGTTGGCAAAATAATTTCCGATATGATGATTTGATGCTAAAACAATGATTGATTGTTTCCAGAACCGCCTGCCTTGCTCCTCCATTCGTTGAGTCACCCGGAGCTACAGAATTCCAAGCACAAGGCCGAGGGAACGTCGAAAGTGCAGTTTCACTTATCTTTTCCGGCGGTTAATTCAAGGTTCCCATTACGACCGATGAGCTGAAACTTTGTGTCGAAATCTCAGTTGACTTGACTTCCTCAGCGAGGATGTGAACAGGTGGTTAACAAGCGCCTAGATAGGCTTGTTAGTTTCAGCTGTGGGTGCTGCGACTGACCTTAGTGCTCCATAACGAGCGGTATGGAAAAAGAAATGGAATATCGTCAGGTGCTCAAAATATTCAGCCTAACAAATCGGGCAGGAAAATTCGACTCGCTTTTCCGACTTGGGCGCTCGAATATCAGACATGCTTCTCGTACAACTTGACTCTGACGAGTCACAAAAATCATCATGAAGTTCGAGGCTAGGGCAATAGTAAAAATGGCACGGGATGAAGTTTGAGGCTAGGGCAATAGTAAAAATGGCACGGGATGCTGAAGTATCGTTGGCAGTCCGTTTGTCTTACAGCGAATAAGTTCGGAAAAGGTGATCACTGAGCAGGTCCTGGGATGTTTTAGCGAAGAGTATACCATATCTACCAGAGTTACGTTTTTAATTACTCCTAGATTGATTTATGCAATATTATATATAAAATAATAACTTCAATATAATTAATTTTTACCGTAATTAAGTTGCTGCATTTGCAAGCTGGTGAAGTCAAGACAACTGGACGAAAACATTAGCCACGATAACTGCAAGGTTTGTTTACAACATCGGTCCCGATTGTTTTAATAAACTATAATTCTTATCGTTAGTACAGTTGTGCTTGTAATTTACTTCTAAATTTAACTGACCAACGTGTGTCTGAACTTGATCAATAGGCAAAAGCTTAGCCGATGGACCAAGAGAAAACTGCAAAAGCAGTTAAGATGATAATAAATCTTGAATTCTAAAATTTCAAATTGATGAAATGAAATACCGCAGCTCTGGATGTGATGCAACTGATGGAATGCCTTTTCTTTGCATTCGACTAAACGTCAGCGGAATCATTGAACTGCGGAGGGAAAGAAGGATAGCAAATGGAAGATGATGAACTACGGCGCTTTCCATTCTGAAGTCCTGTGGAAGCAAACAGCTTTCTATTCTATTTCTTATAAATGAACGGAAAGGGAGAAACATTATGTAATGCAATCGTTCTCAGGAAACGATCGGTTCTTCGAGAAATATTGCCCCTAAATATAACTTGAAGGTCATAACGGTTGTACCACACTCGAAAAGGAGAAGGGGAGATGGTAAATGATCCATCGTAAATGTTAGTTTTCCATTGGTGTTTCGTAGTTAAACCGTATTTCTTGTGAAACGCCCGTCCCTGTTCAGCAAGGAGGAATTCGATCGAAGAGCGTGCAGTGACATATCTCTGGCTGCAGTTTCTCTTTTGGTCATTCGATGCTCAGTCCTTGACATACATTTAAGTCCTGAGTACTCGTCGGGTTGCGTTGCGTGTTCTTTATCTTTCCTAGTCTATGCACAATGGGAAGAATAGGCATTGAGTGGTCCTTGTAACGTTTTTGCGTTCGCTAATTTGCGCATTTCCTCTAAGAGATACTGATGAGAACCGAATTGACGTAAAGTGGGATGTGGGAAGACGCTTTTGTCTTCTTGATGCATTGCTGGTAAATAACAAGAACCTCGTGGCTCTTTCTCGCCCGTCGGCGTACCAGGTATCGACTGTAGGAGTCTTGCCAGTGTGCGAATTAACGGAAGGATATCGGGGATTTCCCCCCGGGAAAAGAAAATCATTTTTATTCCTGCCAGGGATCTTTTTATCTCAACTTACTCTCTATCCTTCTTAAACCCGAAGGTTTACGGTTGCAGCAACACAAGGCTTCCATCTGTCCTATCCTGGACAAGATCAATCCAATCTTTTCCATCTTTAACGATTTCCTTTAAGGTCCATCTCAACGTTATCCTTCCATCTTCTGCAGGTCTCGTACCATCAGATTTCCCAACAAGAATCCTGTAAACTCTTCTTTCCTCTCCCATTCACCCATCTAAGTCTTCTTGATTTAATTATTCTAATAATATCTGGACATGAATGTTTTTATCCCCCTCAAAGAAAATGGAATTGAAAGCATATTCTTCTGAACTCTGTAACAAGCACAATTGAAAAATCATTGCTGACTGTTAATGAATGGTCCAGTGAAAGATTTCTCTGCCGAAAAGGATGCAGCTTTGTGGATCAGAGGAGGACACCATTCTGAAACTGACCAACCTCACAGAGACAAGAGCAGACTGCGATGCCAGGGGTCCCGGGTTGGAATACCGGCCGGGGCATGGATGTTTGCGAGTGTCCATTCATCAATTTCATTATGTCATCACTCATCCCCATCCTCGCAACTTAGCGAAAAGTGGCAGAAGAAGCGAAGTAAAATAAAGCAAATCAATAAATCAATCAACAACAGCAGGTTGTTTTCCACTTAAGCTTCCATGACATAGTGCTGATGTTTTACATGTATAAAAGTGTTCACAGGAAATTTGTAGGTAGGTTAGGGTTTGAATCTCGGCCCGGACATAGGTGTTATTTGTGAGTGTCCCTTAATCAGTGATCCTAATTATCCAAATGCTTCAATCAGTACTAGTATTGAGCAGGCATTAACAACAATCCTCTTTTCAAAGAAAATGAATAAATTTTTACACATTAAATTTTTCCAAAATTCCTCGCAAATAACAATAGTGATTTATAACAATAGTGATTTATCGCTAAAAAGAATAACATAACGCTTCCACAATAGTGATGCTGATCACATCACCCCCACTCACGACCGGATCAAGAAAGTGTGGGGCGTTACCCCCACACCCCCTATACGCCTTCATGGCGTGGTGCTATGCACAGGGGAACACTTTACCTTTACCTTCCACAATAGTTCTGTTTAAGTTTGTGTAAATCTCTTTCTCTCTCGCGAACGTACTTGAGGGAGCTAGGAAAGAAAGCGAGAGGATCCACCTGCAGGGCGGAAACGAGCTTCGGAGCATGTATGCTTTTGTTTTTTTATTTCCCTGGCGAGATGGGCCACTCCCGCTTAATGGCGCCGAGATGAACGCTCTCGTTACACAAGAGAAATCGAAAGTTGTTAATTGCTGCTCCTTACGACGCTCGGTGAAGGTCGTAACGCCACTCGAGCACCATGCGTATCCTCCGTGAGTGACGAAAGGACAAGAAGTACTACCCACTTAAATTATATTGCATTCTCCTAAATTAAAAACAAAACTAATAAAAAAGAGGGTTGAAATTTGAAAGCTTTTTTTGGTATTGCTAACTTCACTTTCGGCCGTCAGGTATTGATACAAAGTATAATCTAGTACATATAATTTGTATTTACACTTGATTGTTACCAGTCGATATCATACAAGTTTGAAGCTGCATTGGTGAATGAATTAATTTTTGGGTGCATCGGCACATATAGGCATTTTTTTACCCCCTCCCCCCTCCTCCTCAACTTTCAGTTATGTGTGCGTGCCTACTATTTTTTTTCTTTTTAAAAAGAAGCTCTTTTCTCTAATAAATTAATTCACGCCTTCATTTATATTAGGTATGTACAAATATGACAGCACATACATGCAATTTGAATTAATGCAAGAACTGGTACAGGTGGTGAAGACAACAGATAAACTGTATGAAAATACACTGTTACTACGAAAATGACGATATTGTTAAATACCCATTACCAATTCTCTGCAGTTTCTTATGGGAACACTTTGTTGTGCTAGTGTGGTCAAGTCCAGTTTTCGAGCCCGATCGCTTTCGATGCTTAACAGCACCAGTCCACTCAATCTCACTCTTGTCATTGAGCTTCTCAAGTAATGAAGACGTCACAGGTAGGGTCAAATACTACGTACGTATAAGCAGTGAATACGTCAGGAATGCTACAAGGCAGAATTTTGTTTTTTTGTTTCTTCTATCAAGAGGAATTCACTGCAACTTTGCTGATATTCGACATGTTTCTTCTCTTGATTTGTTGACACTACAGTCCGAAAACAAACAATTTCTGTAGCTATAGTGCAAGATACATTTTCTTAATATTTCTCCCAGAAATTGGTAGCGGATTCCAGTAACTTCCTGTCGGTGTGTTCCGTTACGTCGGTGGGGCTTAAAAGGTGAAGCTTTCTTTGATACCTTTCATACTCTGAAATCTATTGTTTACTTGATTTATTAGAATATCTAAAGCACTGTAGAAAAGTGCAATTTCTTGCCTGTTGTCTACCCTTCGGCGACGAAATCAGTGACTTAAACTATTCAGCTATCGAAGGTTTTCTTCTAGTAATTCAGTTTCTAATCTTCTAGTGAATAACATTTTCTGTTTGCAGTTGTAGGGACATAAAAATATAATACGTTTGTTTGAAAATATATTATTATAACTCCGTTAGGAAAGCTTTTGTGAACTATCGGTCGTTCTTAAGTATCATTCTTACTGCGTCCCCAAAGGTCGGGGCTTTCGGGGATGTTATTTACGCCCCTGAGAAATCCCCTTATCTTAACACCCTACCCTGAGAAAGTTTAAAGTGCGAGATTGTAGTGGGACCTGTACAGGACATCCACAACATATTATAAAGGTAAGGAGACGTTAAAATTTCCTCGGAGACAGTGCAATAAGGATGTACCGAACACTTAAAACAACGTTACGTACACGGTACAAGGGAGGGTCCAAACCTTGCAGCAAATAACAGTGTGAGACGACTGTGGCCAATACGAAGCAGAGTTATAATGGCCTTGGCAATTTTACATTTAATTTTTATTTAATTCTTCCATGAGTGCCAAGTGGGAGACAGTTTGTACCCCAACAGAAAGAAAGACTTTAAAAACAAAACAAGAGAGCCTTTAAGTAAGACTTGAAGCTTTCCTGGCGACGAATGATGGATAGATTCTCTCGGGCTATCGAATTGTGGAAAATATTCCAAGCTTTCGAGAGCTAACGTCACTAGACTTCAGGGTTGAAATATTGGTTGAAGGTTTGGAATATTTTCCACACCCACCTGGTCGATAGCCCGAGAGAATTTGTTCAACAGAGCCGTTTTTTGGTGTATCGTCAATTGTCTAAAGACGGCTCCAAAAGAAAACTGAGACCAGTGGTCACTATGGTAAATAATATTAAAATAAAACGCCGCTGAGGAACAAAATTACCCCAACCCGGAAATGGTGTTTCTTTGTTTGAATATCAAGTGACGTGCAAGATCATTTTAGCCAAATTTCGAAAGCAAAACGCGCCTCGTTGCAGTGCGACAACAGATTGGAGATAAGTAATGAGTGGAAACGTCGGACAATGCCTCGGAATGTGGAGCGTGAATCTGGAATTCTTTTGTGAAAGCCGAATGAAGTGTTACGTCCGAAGGAGTAACACTGTTATAATGTCCCGTGTCATGCGGAAGTGACCGCTTGCGATTCAAAGCCCTCCCCTCCCGAAAAAAAAGTAGAATGTGTGGTGTTGGCACGTTTCTCGTGTTGGAAGAGCTCTTATTGTTTATCCCGTAGCGGTAGAAAGCAAGATGAGCCTGGGACGTGAGGATGGGGAGACGCCGACAGACGATTCCTCTTCCGTCGTCTGTTTTCCCAGCTCGTTTGAGCGGAGAAAGTGCAGACAATGCACCGGCTGCATTCTTCACGTGAGTGCATTTCGCTTTTCTTGTCTCGTTTTTCGTTCATGATTTCAGAGCCATTAAAGCGACGAAAGTATGTGCGACTCGCTGCAATGGGCGTTAAAAAGAGTTCTTGTATTGTGTCATTCGAGCGCACTTGGTTTCCTGTAGTCCTTGTAAAATATGTTTTTGCGATTGAGCTGGGTTTTGAGTACAGGATCCTCGCAACTTGGTTATTTTTAATTTACCCAGCCACTGTCTTCACCCCTTCAGTTTTTGTGCCTAGTTCCCAGTACAACCTTGGATAAAGAAATAGAGGGGGAACACCCATGAAGAAGCCCGCCTCCACCCACGTACATTCAGGGGTGCCTTTAACATTTTGATTACCAAGCCCATTTTGCCAGGTAAGCTCCCCGGTACAGGGCGAATTTTAATCAAAATGCAGAGTTTCATTTAGCTGACTAGATCGGAGGCTAATTGCCCTAGACAGACGAATGATATATCGTTATACGCGGAATGAACCATAGAATCGGACTATATAAAATTTATGCACATTGAGTGTATCCAAAATATCAGGAGAAAATGCCCCTCCGCCCCTGGAGAACAAAGTACAGGACGTTGTCAAAATACACATGGAAATGATCGCTGGCATGTCTGGAACAAGAAAATAATTGCACTATTATCATACGAGCAATAGAACACGACTTGCACCCCCAAAACGACATGTCTATGCGCCACTGACTCAGTTTCAAAGGAAGCAGTCAATTTCCCGCCATTTCCCCCCCTTTTATGGAAGAACAAGACGTGCAAGAGTCTTTACGGTGCAGAATATGTGTTAACAATAATATAAAAGAAGAAAAACGCAATTCCAGCGAAAAATAGCGTCATTATGACGTAAAAACTACGAACATGACAAGGTATCTTTTAAAAGATAGGTGGTACCCCAGGGGTTACCTGAACCTATCTTAAAGATACGTGGTAAACAAGAGGTTAAACAATATACCAGGATGTCATTTCCTCAGAATTTCGGTTCCCCCGTTTAGTGTGTACTATTTTTTAAATTTTTTTACAATTTACATTTTTAAAACGTTAGATTTCTAGAAGGCTTTTTTTCATGATGTATTATCGTATTCTCGGTAGTCTGTGTGAACTCCTGACCACGAGTATTCTGGTAGCCGACCTCCGTGGCGGCGTGGTTAGCATAGCGCACTGCGACACTAGGGTCGTTACCTGGACGTGGGTGTTCTTTCATCCTTATCGTCCCGATTAGCCAAAAGTGGCAGAAAAGCGACTCTTTGAGTAATAAAAATCAAGAGAGTATTCTGGATGGAAGTAGGCCTTTGTCTAGTTTTTGCAATATTCTGTAAATTGACGGAATTCCACAAATTCAGATTATTATTTTGAATCTTATATTCTTTGCACCGCAATATTTCCTTCGGCAAACAATCGCAGGCCGAATCATCACCTTTTTTTCCTCAACCTTTTTGCTTTCGTTAGACGTGTTGTCATTATTCCTTTTGAGTATATATTTATTTTCTATCGTATCTCTCAGTTTCTTATCCACATCCGTGATTTCAAAGGCTTTCGACCTTTTTTACTCCACAGTAAAAGTTCACTGTTCAAATTGCGCATTATGAATCGTTTCACTTTCTTCTTGTTTCCGATTGTATTTAGTTTGGAAAACTGTGGCTAGTTTCCAAGAAGCACCAGAGAATTCGTGATGTTTGAGAGCAAAACTAATTCAAACGTAGGAACTAATTGACGTGCAAAGAACGACCTTCGTATTTTCACCATTGAACTTCGTATCTAATTATACACGCAGCACATCGGCTGTTTTCTGCACCGCCTGAGGAACCTCACGAAGAAGCCAGAAAGAAGAAAGTCCGTTTTCGTGATCTCTCTTCCCGCAAGGTCACGGCTACGAATCTAGGAAGCTGAGCGCTTGGAGATTTATCCTGGGTCGTTCTTCCAGCAGCACCATTCATGAACTCCTTGCTCCGTTTTGGGATGCGTTGTAGAAGCTATTGTTTGATCAGATCAACTAGTGCGGGTGCGTCACCACTCGGTCATTGGCCTATAGTATGACTGAAGAAACACATGGCGCTGTCAGTGGCGACAGATTCTTCTTAAGGCTAGCTTTGGACGGAAGCATTTCCTTTCACAATTTTGCTAGTATAAATGGTATGTAAACGCTTGCAAATTTTTTTTTATAGCAGACTGTACTTTACACGGAAGCATTTCATGTAACATTTCGATTAGCTTTTGTGATTACAACATATTATATATACGTACAGCACCAAAGGCACGTCGAGTTACACCATCTATGGTGAGTGCACGTTGTTTACAATTGAAACAACTAAAATATTGTTTCATTTGAGTATTGTGTACGTTATAAAGTATGTATTTCAGCAGCGCCATTGCTTTGTATCTAAAATCTTTTTGTAGGAAACGTTATTCCTCTCGGTTGAATAGTTTTCGGCTTTTAAAAATTTGAAGTGAACTCACTCGGCAGCCATTACATCTGCACTCGTGACCTAGAGCTTGCTTCTGATTGGTTCCGCTACGGATATAGGACGGATCCATATGCCATGGCATCTGAAATACCATGAGATTTTTCACTTTACACTGTAGCATTTTGGTCATGGCATAAATGCTAAGGAACATATTTTCGTCTAAAGCGGGCATAAGTCTCGGCTTGACTCTTGGCCGATACCAGCGAAGCCGTTTTCGAATCTTCCTCTTCGTTCGAAAAACACTATGATATTCCAAACTTTGAAAAATGGCATTCATTTACGTAATAACGTGTGGTTTACTTTCGCTGTTGTGTAGATAATGTTACCCCCCACACACTTTACCTCCGCAGTCGAAGTTCGGTGCACTCCGTACTCGGCTCTGATTTGTCTAGTATCTTTCTTTGTACGGCAATGCACGTGGGTTGCAACAAGTCAACATTATTATAATTAACTACAAGAAACAACGGATAACCTTTTGCGAAACCTTTTTGATCGCGGGTTAAATTACCTTGTCCAGCAACTGTGAAATTAAAAACTGAAATTTTGGATATTTTCTAAAGTTTAATTAACGTATATGTAAATATATACAAGTCGTATCCGAACGTTCATTTCTCTAATTATCGGGCCAAAAACTCTAATTTTGATATTGGAAATCTCTATTGTTTGTACCTGGATGCTTTACGTTTCATGAATTACATCGGGAGTACGCTTGTCACAAGGTAGACTCGCGTTACTCCAAGAAACGTTTTAACAGGCGCGAGGTCTCCCGAGGTGTACATTTTACAACACTCCACGGTGACAAGGCACTAGTTTGCCCGGCGCACCGTAATTACTTCAAAATAACATCCAGTACAAACTACCTTTTACCTGTAAATCGGACACCAAGGCACTAGCCTGCCCGGCAATCCAATCTCTTACAGCATCCGTTGCGGGAGATCTGTCCTCCGATCCAAGCTGACCGAAGCAAAACAGCCTCTCTCTTCCAAGTCACAGTTCCAACAGCCGACGTCCCCCACTCTCATCTGGGAGTTTATATATGTTTGGTTGGCGTCTGTAGCCAACGGCCCTTCTTTCAAAATTCTTAATCTTGAAAAGAAGTGAGCTATATAGTTTTTATATATGGAATATATACGAACCTAAAAATGCATAATAAATTGAGATACACTTATCACATATACATATTTTTATACACGTCATTACCTAATTAATTAACATATTAATAAATATTTCAATAGAAAAAACACTGTTGCCCTGACACGGGGGTAGGATAACAATATTCGCAGTAGTTTAATAAGGTAGGCACGAAACTATTGACCTAAGTAAAACTAACCGGGCCTTAACACTGCCTCAAAGACATTGGAGCATAATTTTAGGTGACAACTCTTAGACTGGCAGAAGGTCAACAGGGATATAGAAATGATCACATGTAACTTACGTACATCAGTGTTCCCACTGACTTTGGATATCCTTGAAAGTCATGGAAATTAACCGAATCCGAAAAGTCATGGAAAGTCAAAGAATTTCACACTTTATACCAAAACCTGGAAACGTCAGAGAATGTTAGCACAGTTGATATACTTCCGGTGAAAATTAATTTTTCACGTGCTTAGAAACCTTAATTTGATACAACAAGCATTCGTAAATGAAAATGCAAGTATAGGTAAGGTATGCTAAAGCATTACAGATTGGGTTGGCAATTGATTTGAAAGAGCTTGGAAAATTCAGGAAATTTGTTTTGACGAAATTAATAAGATCCCCTATACAGTCACAGGCACTTCTATATTGTAACAATCTCATTGAGAGCTAGTGGTAGCGTTACAACCCACAAGTGTCCGTGACTGTACACGTTTGTATTTGCATGCCATGGACGTAATGAAAACTTTGCCTTGAGGCATAGGTCAGATTGACTGATGGAAGTTTTTAGTGTAGTTGTGCAGAGTGAGTGAAACTCTCCGCACATATGGTGTCGTCTTGACAACTTATAAGTGTACGTTATGTAACTTTATATAAAGAGAACCTTTCACTCAGCCGGAAACGTGCATGACCATCTGCCCGTTGCTTCCGGAACAGAGATCTTGATTGAAGGATGTTAAACTCTAGAACTGGTCTGTTTTCGCAGCTTGTGTTTTTCTAATCCTTTGCACTACCTGGCCACTTTCACGCACAGCCAGGCAAGTTCTTCATATTTGATGTTGAGTTCCTCAAAGCAAGCAGATCTGTCAGAAAAGAAAGTCCTCGGAGATGATGTGCGCTTCCGTTCACATGAAAATCGTGGTGGTGTAGCTCGGCTTCCTTCCTTTTCTAGCCACTTCTTTACTTTTGATACTTTTCACAGATTTTTTTAAAATAGTTTTTTGTGTTGTTTGTGATAAGGAAAGAGTTAATATAGTTTAAATAACATGGTTCAACAATAAAAATGTAAATTAAATAAAAGTGGCCAGTTCTTATTAGTTTGGTTGTGCTGATAGTGAATATGGAATTGAAAATTAACTAGAATTGTCATTTTACACAGGGTGGATAAAAATTGGGAAATTTGCACCAATTTAGGAAACTACTACTTTAGGTTGGCAACACTGTACGAAATTTCATACAGTCAGATTTTTTTCGGCTCGTAACCTTAATTGTGCTTGTGTATTCTGGAAGTACAGTCTCCTGTTGAATTCTCGGTCTTCTTTAATGTGGAGATAGTGGTTTCATCCGTTGGGAAGCGACAGTTTGGGTAGCGTATATATGGCCTAGACTGATCCAGAATGCCAAAAATGTCTGCAAAAATCGAAATATTTACTTTCAGTTAGGGAATAAAATACAAACACTAAACTAACACAACTAAATGGGACATAAAACTGCCAGAGAAATTTCTTTCTAAATCAATTACTTTTCGGCCGCCAAATTATGTTTCTTTAGCATGTATAGGAAAGGGTGAGATTTTGAAATATACATTTGAATCATCTCCAAAGTGTCTGAAGCCACCCTTTCCAGTGAACCCTTCCGACTGTTGGGACGTTGAATCAGCTGTGAGACTTTCTTAGTTCCACTCGCAGGGCCGTAGAAACCCTGCCTGGGTATATCTGTATTTCACCCAACGCGTGCTCATACGTTTCAGTTTGGTATTTCAACGTGTTTATTCTTTCTCATTTTTATAAAGTGCATTAGTGGGAATCTGTGAGTCTACCTAGCACAATTATACTGTATTGGAAAAAAAATATTGCTACAACAAGTCTAAAAATAAGTACAAAAATATAGTATGATCTCAATCTTTCGTTATTGTTATTTATTTATTATAATTAGGATATGTGGGCGCCTTTGAGAATCGTTTTAAAAATTGGAAAACGCCGTCGAAAGCATGCTCTCATTTTTACGATCATATCACACGAGTAGAGAAAAGTTTCATCCAGTATTATATTTTTTGTTTTGGTTCCTGCTTCCTGCAAAGCAACAACACGCAAGACGAGGAGATCCCTTGCATCTTGGCAGTCACCCTGCCTCCGGGACGGCCGATGCTCACTTTCTCCAGTTACGTCCACTTTCATTTTCGTAAAAAGCCATTCGGATCGCACTTTCCACGCCGCTTGTGCATCCAGGTTGCTTGCAGAAGGTCCTCGTAAGGGGGTAAAAAACGGTTAAATAGAAAGGAATTGTGACGAAACATGCCGGGTGGAGGGAATGGAGGCTTTTGGGGCTCAAAGCAAAATGTAACTTCGTGGAGACTTATTACGTGTTCCCCATTTTTTCCCATCAAGTACAAGAACTGAAGGACGTCGTTCGAGCAGCATTTTCTATTATTATAATGGGAATGAAGAGATTTAAACAGTAGCAGATTCTTAGAAAGGCTGTAATTTGCATGGAAAAGAAAATGGGAAGTTTCTACTTCATTTGCTGCCCGTTTCTTGCAAAAGCAATTCGTTCTTAGCAGCCTGCGTAAGCATCAATCTTTGAAATGAATTTCGTGATTGACAATCTGTTCCTCGAGGACATTCTCTTTGCCAAGGTTTCCCCAGCCGTGGTTCAGGAGTCTGCACATGATTCAACGAAGATTGTTCAGGAAGTCAGGTGTGCGCGAGTACCGAAAGATTTTTTCCAGTTTTCTTTAGAAGACTTATTTTCTAGTACTGCGAATGATAACTAATTAACATTGGTAAACCCGAAGAGTCATTGCCTCCAATTCCCTTCAAGTCCATCTCAGATTTCCTAGAGGGAAACTTCTTAAATGGATTTATTGAATTAAACTCCCGGTCATGAAAATAGGCGGCCGGTCATAATTGTGCTCGGTCCTGCGCACTGTGTGGCAACGTCAACCGGGCTGAGTTCCCTAGTTCGAGCGTCAGACCGACGTATCTTCGAGGCATACAGTTGTCATCCCTGACCTTTCGAGCAAATACTGTCAGTTTGTATCACTGGATTACAAAGACCAACTCTACAACGAGATCTTGCATTCTCTTCAACCACCGAACACACGGAGATGTTCTCCGACGTGGCAACAGCGCCAACTTCTACCACCCGCCTAATTTCATGGCCGTGCGTTTAGGTTATTTTACGTCGCTTTTCTGTCACATTTGGCTAATTGCAACGATGGTATGAGTGGTGGTATGATGAGATGGATAAAGGGACTTTCATAAACACATGTGGACGACACATGACTACGTGTCCAGACCCCGGAGTCCCGTTACTCTGTAGAATGGAGTTTTATGTAGGCGACTTAGTACAGATCGTTACAATAAAACCTCTCTAGGCCTATTTAATTGTGAGGCATGTGCAGTGTATGGAGAATGGCCCGCGACGAGGCATATTGAAAAAAGTTTACCTCATCAGGTCATTTTCCGTAAGACACACTCCAGGGAGAACCGTATTATACAGGTTAGAAGTAGAATGGATATATTTTCTGCAACGTGTTGACAAAAATATTAGAGACCAAAAGTATAAAGAAGTGTTTTTATTAAATTGAACAATTTGACATATCAGTCGATAGATATCAAGTAGACAGTTAGATACACTGTCACTGCAGCTCGTACTGTCTATTTCGAACTATTTATGTCCGTTCTACACAGTATCACACAGATACACACATACCTACACAAGCATATACGAAGAACATAAGAGTCCGTTGATTGGCTGCGACTTTTAAATTCCACTTGATCTTGCCCTTGCGTGGAACAGAGCACAGAGAGACAGTTTTCACCTTCCCGACGGCGATGGAAAAAAATATTGGATAACTCCAGTTCAAGGCTGTGTCAGTTTGACTTTTAGTGGCGCTGGGTGTTTCCGTTTGGAATATCGCTGGCGGACAAAGTAAACATTCAAGGCTGCCTGCCTTTCCATCAGACGATCTCCGGGTCTGAGAGGAAGGATCATCCGAATGTGTGGTGCGTTGGTGTTTCAAGTAGATTCTTCCAAATCAGGGAGTGCAACAGTTGAATTGTTTGAGTCACAGATGTCTCGGTAATTTATTTCGATTTCACGAGATTTGAAGAAATGCTTTTCTTGATTTTTTTAAAAAATATAAAAATCAGTTGTGGGCCAAGGACGAATTGGTCAATTTTACTAGTAATTCGAAGTGGTACACGCGTTGAAAGGGTATGCGAATGTGCCATTCCCTAAGTTCTCAGAAATGGCTGTATATACACAGAAGTAATAGGTGCAGCCCAAAGATAGTATAATTTTATTAGTTATAGTTTGTTACTATTTATATATTATCATTACGTTTGAAATATAATCAATAAAACCACTTTGTACACGATTTGGATCAAAGTATTGGTTTGTTGTATGGACGACACCATTTTTTTATTAGGTACACAATTAGTGCAAAATGTTTACTAAACCAGGGGGGTAGTTTTTACCCGTCAAACCCTCCCTTTATATACGACCGTGGTAAAGCATGTTACCATTATTATTTACAAAGGGAACATAATCGCTTTAGCAAAAATATAATTTGAATCAGGGAACTTAAGAACAAGTAATTAGGGAAACGAACTCGTCAACAGATAGAAAACACCTAATTACTAGAATCACTTCGCCGTGAACAAATCTTTGGCTGGAAAGTGGTTCACAGTGTACTAGTAGGCTTAACATGGAAGAGAGTGCGTGTCTTATCCTTCCACTCCACCCGCTGCTTGATATTATATAATTATACCATGGAAACGTTTCACCTCCTTAAATAACTTTTGGGTTGTATTTTCTAGATCCGCGCTGAGAACACCCAAATGCCAACCTGTCTTCCACCTTGACCTGCACCAGACTAGCGAGGCTCTGGCGTCTGGACCCGCAGCCCGTATAATCCTCTGTACGCTCGTTTTGTGTTAGCACAGCGCGCTACGACGCCATGGGTCCTGGGTTCGAATCCCAGTTTGGGCAAAAGTTTTCTTTGCGAGTATCCCTTCATCAATTTCATCATATCATCACTCATCCGCATCTTCGCAATTAGCCAAAAGTGTCAGAAGAGCGAAGTAAAATAAATCAAACCAACCAATCACACTAGAACCGCATCGTATTTGGTACTAGGGATGGCCACAAAATCCGGATAACGGATATCCGGATTTTAAATTATCTGATATCCGTTTCGGATTCAACGGATATCCGAACGTCCGTACAGTGAAATACGAGATGATGATGAATAAAATAATATGTAGTCCGTTAAACGGATAAGCGATCAAACTCCGGATAGAGCACACATTCGGACATTTCGGATAATACGAATATACGGATATCCATCAGATAAAATTTTATCCGGATTTGGCAATTTCTATTGGGTAGCAACATCAGTACATGTTCACCGTCGTTTAAATTGCAGAAGTTTAAGAGTACGTGCCTCCCGATGTGGGAAGCAAGAGCCTTTTCTGTTGCGGGTGCTTTTGCAAGTAATGCATGTACTTAAATCTCTGAAGGCAAGCGGGGTTTCTCTCGGATACTGTGTGGACACGGTTGGATCGGCAAGGGAACCTTCGCCTTGTGCTCCGCCGGGAAATTACTAACTCCTTGCAAACCTCGTGTTTCCCAGAACGGCTTTGTGTTACGACACGAAGAAACTGCAGTTACGTCATGGTCCTCATTCGGGACGTTGCCTTAACGACAGATTCCCCCCAAGTTGAATGCGGCATTGTCTCTCGTGGGTGTCGCAAAAAGGTCATTTTGTAACACCTTGCTTCTAATTACCACTCAAGGTAACCGGGCATTAATTGAAATTTTGTCCATACTCATGCAAGAGTCAACAACAACAATTCCTCATGCAATTATTTTATCCACATCGATGAGGTAAAACAGATAAAGCCGTCGTCCTACGTCATTACGGCACGTAGGGTCTTGCCGACGTCCTTCGCGGAGTGGTTAGCACAGCGCGCTACGACGATAGGGGTCCCGGGTTAAATCCCGTCTTGGGCATGGGTGTTCTTTGTGAGTTGTGAGTGTCCCTTCATCAGTTTTACCATATCATCCATCATTCCTCCTTCCCGGGTTAAGATACCCGGTGGAGGCACATACGTGGTTCGAATCCCACTTTAAACTGTAGGTCCAGACCTGATTAGCCTTACAGTGCATAAAGTGAACGTAAAACACGAACTCAATCAATCAAATCATTCCTCTTCAACTTCGTGATTAGCTCAAAGCGGCAGAAAAGCGAAGTTAAAATACGCCGAAATCAATCAATGAAGCTTCAAAACGCCATTTTTTCCATTTTAAAGATCTTCCTCACACTTACGCCAGTGAGCGTATGCATGCTTACCACACCAGCAAGTTTAGAATGGAGGAGGAAGTTCGACGATGGCCTCAGTTTGCAGGCAGATGGTTGGAAAGGCCGTTGCAGTGGCTCATAAGTGACTACACGTGCATACCACAAAGGTATATAGGCGCCAATTCTGTCTTGAAAATATATGCACATCAGCAACGTATGTATGCTATAATGCAGCGAACTTTAGCAAGTCTACACTCTTTACTAGATAAAAAACTAAAACAAATTAATGTTTTCATTTCGTTTTCCCTCGTAAGTAACGCCACAGGATATTTACACCCGGTCCACACGGGCGGAAAGAGTGCTTCAAAAGTGCTTAACGTCTAAGCATTCTTTCTTCATTAGCCTTGCTCCATTTGAGAGAGCGGCCAGAGCTAATTAGGTTAGCGTGAATCTTCCCAGGAATTGTTATTTAAACCTTCGGAAAATGTTTACCATTCAATTTACAATTAGATTTTCTTTTACTACAAGTTTTTCGTCTTTTCTTGAATATTGTCGTCTGGGCTGAAGCAATTGAATGTCCTTTCGTCTGGCTTCTTTCTCTGTTTATTAAGGTCTGTTGTGTCGTCGTCAACCAGTTCCCCAGGTGGAGTTTCTTTCCAAACATGATTTTAGAAAATCTGAAGTCGATTAAAAGAAGAAATAAATCATTTTAAAACATCTTTAAAGCTGTCTTTAGAGGATTAAGAACGAACATTTTCGTAATGCATTAGCTACATTGTATTGCATTTAAGCTCTTATGACGCATTTGGAGGAATAGAACAAGAACGCAACGACAGAAAATATAGAAGTGCTGTTGAAAGGCCGGAGCAAGTATTGGCCTGATTTCTGCTGTGCAGCTATAAATGCAAAATTTGAATAAGAATGATTGACACGGTGAAAAGGGAAGGGTTGCACATGTCATTGTGCGTCAAAGCATGTGTGAAAGACGCCACGTGCGGGAACACTTTCGGCTGCTCTTCCCGGCAGAAGCTGATAGCGGCTAATTAATGAAAATCCATTCCTTTGTTGAGCGGGTGAAAGTGCCCCATCCTCTTCTCAGCTAAAAGTAATTTATGGGGAACTCGTTACGCAGGAGAAATGGGGACCACAATCCACTGGCAGCGGATTCTTAGATTTATCGCATGCAGCGTACGTGTGGAAAACGTTTCCCAGATGCAGATGCTTTAACCGGCGTTCGGCGGGGACTTTCACCGGGACTCATCCCGAGACGCGGTAGACCAGCGACCAGCTCAGTTTCCGACTTAGGTGTTGACAAATTGTGACAGTTTAGGTCATTGGCCTGCATTGAAACCAATTTGCTAGGTTGAACATGAAAACTGTGTTTTTCTACTTGTGGGATGCTTCATATACTATTATGAAGTTCCAGAGGGGTTACCCTTTGCGAAGACACTCGAATGTCAACCTCCCTTCCACATAGTACACCGTGAACTGCATTTTGCAGACTAGCGAGGCTGTGGCGTCTGGACCTGTCGCCAGTATAATCCCCTGTAGGGTTGTGTTTTGTCCATGTATGTGCTGAGTGCCCCTTTACAGCCTCGGCTTTCAATTAAGGAGAGACCGGTAACTGATTTTAGCTACGGTAAGGAGCCGGACCCCTTGTAATGTGACGGGTGCAGATAACTTAAGTGCTGACGCACCTACAATTTTGATTCCTATCACTCAAGTTCCAGAATTAGTTGTTCATGTGTTTTCTTCGTTTACTAAGTTTATAAAGAGAATTAGAGACGTTTGTTTTTATTAGTCGCAGCAAAAAATGGAATAAAACTAATGTGGTGCTTTTCTGTTTCATTCGAAATGAAATTCCAAAGTTACAACTATAGGTTTTTATGTGAACAATGTGGTCTTCAAATTTTCACGAGATAATATTTCAACATTTTGCTGAATTAGGTATACTCAGACAAAGAATAATATATTTTTTGTGAAGTGTTGAATTTATGTTATTTTTGTCACCACATTTTGTACATTTGTAATGAAATATTTTGTAAGCCTTAACCCCAACGAATTTGAAAGAAAACAATCAAAATTTCCCATATTCCAACCTTTACCACAGTGAATTTTGATATGCCTTAAATAAGTGATGATGTACAAGTTGTATCGTGCAGGTCTACGCAGAAGGAAGTGTACCAGAATGATGTAAATACATTATACGTTACCCCCACACCCCCTATACGCCTTCATGGCGTGGTGCTATGTACAGGGGAGCACTTTACCTTTTTTTTTTACCATTTTTACATTGGAACCTGCCATATATATTATTTTTAAGTTGCAGTGCGTTGTCAAAACTTCATTTTTTAATTTTTTTTTGATGAAATACAAATTTACTAAACTTATCCGTAAGCGTAACATCTAGCATCTTGGCCACCCACAGTTAGTGGTCGCGACTAGCCAAAAAGTGCAAAAGAGCGACATAAAATAAATTCAAAAGTATCAAATGAGCCCAGAATGAGGTTTCCAGACTTTTGTTTGGAAAATGAATCTAGTTCTTAAAACTTTTTACACAGAATCCGCGTCTTGAAAAGTCTATAAAAATTTGGCAAAAGTAAAAGAAAAATATGCGGAGAGTTCAAGCAATGAATATACAAGGACACACACACACAGAGGGAGAGAGAGAGAGAGAGAGAGGCGGGGGGAGGGGTATCGGACTTTGTAACCCCAAATCAAAAACCTTTTTGCAGCACTGCCGTTGATTGAGGAGTAGTCAATGCTGTCTATCATTTGTAATGCTGGAGTCTTGAGTTACAAATATAAGCCTACATGAATTTAGTACAGAAAAATAGAAATAAATACAGTAAAGCAGCGGTTCCCAACCTGTGCTCTGCGAAGTCCTAAGGGCCCCTGGGCTCAGCGGCTGCTTCAGGAAAATAAATAAAACTTGAATGAAATTAAAGATTAAGAAACAAAAAGTAGAATTGTCTTGTTTTTAGAGGAAACTTATTTATTGGTTGGAGTGCGTGGAAAAGGAAGACGTCCATTGCTTCCCTCTTGCAAAAAGCTTCTTGAATGAAAATAACATCAAGGCTCAAGAAAAAAAATACAGAAAAATATTCAGGCGTATTTAGAAGCTTTGAAAGTTTCGTTTGAACATTACTTTCCAACAGCTCAAAAGAAGGTGCTTGATGACTTTAAATAGGTACTGAATGTGTTCAGCGTTTACTATGACCACCCAGTTTAAACTAAGCGGAATACGAGGTCCTCATAGATTTGACATCTCGCAGTCAAAGTCAAAGTCTGCCGGAGTTTTGGCTGCATATACAAGATGAATTCAAAATCTTGTCTGAGAAAGCAAAATTAGTATTGCTGCCTTTCTCAACTACATATCTCTGTGAAGCGGGATTCTCTGCTTAGCTAAACAAAATACAGAAGCCGCTCAAAAGCTCAAAGTTTTTTAAATATAATTTAATTGCATGGACATTGCGCCATTGTTTAGATCTCTCTCCCTCTCCCTCCGCTCCGTAACATTACTTCTAAACACCATTAAGTTGTAAGACATAGGGTACGGTAGGCCTAAGGGGTTCCGTCATAAAAAATGATTGTAAAAAAGGTTGGGAACCACTGCACTAATGTATCCATTGCTTTGCGTGGTCAGGAATTGAGACAGGTATCATCTGTCCTGTTAGTTTCGACGTTGACCGCCAGAGTTCGCAAGCAGCACGCTTTCATCAAATATGTGCTGCACTCTGTTGAGCATTTTTGAAAACGGAATGCCAGCTTCAAGTCTTCGTCTGTACGAGGCATTCCTCGTAAGGGAGGCTTACTTCCATAAATTTATTAAAATACGTAGAAGGAACAAGTAAATGATCCGAAGCTCCGTTTAGACTTTACCAAGAGTTCGCGTAGCTTTAACAAGCTATTTATGAATTACGTGCAATTAACCTGTCCCTAGGTCTCAAGTTTGTCAAACAAGTGAAGGGTAGTAGAAATGAGAGACTTGCCCATTTGAATTGTGAAGGCTTTTGTCTCGTGTCATCTTATGTTTTCCTGACGCCAGCCTCGTATTCGAGGAGTCTCAGGTTGAAATCATGCTTCCTGTCATCCTGACTAATATATATATATATATATATATATATATATATATATATATATATATATATTGAATTGTACCCTTAACGAAATTGCTGTTAAATTAGAGAATTTACTAGTGTCAGTTTCAGATGTGACTAGCTGTTACCCCTTAAATAATATATTGAAGGTAAAATTATGTACAGTTCTTGAAATGGAATAAACCAGAGTTGAACTTCGAAGGACTGAAATTTTTGTACCTTTTCATTAGGATGTTGGTTGAGTTATTGCCACGTTGTTTTATAATAGTTCATGTATTGGAGCATATTATCTTTAGTATCGTAATTGTACGAGTCCTTGATTTGCTCGAAGGTTCGACTGATTGTTTTACTTTGTAGGTAGGCACTGTTATATTTTGCCAACAAGCAAATATTGGTTATTTCATGTCGCTTTTCTTTCCCCATTACATAATTAAATTAAAGCAGAGAACATAACTTATGTGCTGATCGTGATACGAACCTTCGGTGGCAATATCCTGTGGCAACTTAACGGCACCGAAGTTTTTCTATACTGTTAGTTTTATTACACGAAGTTTTCGCTTCTTCCGTACTTGGAAAGTAAGATGAAGTAATATTAGATCATTTTGAGTTTCACTTCTAATGAGTACTAACAAATTTCCCTATCCTGGAAATCTCGTTTTCCTAGGTTTTTCAATATATCTTTTTTATTAGTTTTCCTTCGTTTTTATAGACTGTGTAATGTTTACTAGAAATAAGGTAGATAACGCTACCGTCTTATCAAGATGTCCGGGTTCCATTCAGTGTAGAAAGTGGCACAGTGGTTGGGAACCTGCTTTAAGCATCCCATGTGAGTACAAAGTGAACGAGCACAGCATTTGTCCACCTGCTTTTTCAAGTTTGTTCATATGGGCTAATCGGGACTTCACTTGATTACAGTGGGGTCCGAACCACCAGTGGCGTAGCGTGATTCTATGAAAGGTGTAAGGCTTCCTTAGATAAACCTGACCTGAATATTGGATAAAGAAAACCCAAAAACATTTTAACTAAATAGAATGTATTTGAATCTAAGCCATGTATCGGCATACTCAATTTCAAACACAAAATGCACACACACTCTGTTAACAATAATAGCATATGTATTACTTAATGAAAATTCTCATTTATACTGTAACCCGATTCGACGATCCTTTAGTCTGAACACCTCAATCACGTCGTCGTAGAATCGGGAGTTTCTGGCCAATGTCTTTGGCAGCTCCTTTTCAATGGATATCAGTCCCAAGTCAGATTTCCTTGCCTGAGTCTGTGTGCTGCGTTGAAATGTATGAATCCTCTTCAGTGCAGAAAACGACCTTTCCACCGACGAGCTTGAGGCAGGAACAGTGAGGAACAATTTTGTTAGTTTGTACACTTGTTCAACAGCTTCATTCAAATGGGTAGTACGCAAGTACTCATGAAGTTCAAACACACTCTTTACTCGATATTCGGCTTCAGAATAAATTACCTGTAGCTCAACTTTCAACTGGTAGCAATTGAAAAATCTTGCACACAAACTCTTCTTCTGGAAAGGTCATGTCATATTTTTATTCTTATTGTGGGAAATGCGTAGAATACAATTTGCAAATGCAAATGCATTCGAGAATATTACTCATTATCATGGTTACGATATTTGCGCACATTTTGAAAAGCATATCAAGCAACTTAGTGAAAGGAAAAGGTAAAAAAAATTCTGTAAATCATAACGCTAAGTATTACGCGCATGCTTTAACATTACGGGTAACTGGGATGCACGCGCCAAACTTTGCGAGCGCTGCCGGATCTAGGATTGCCAGACATTCCTCTTTTATCGTTAACTTCGCTGCTTCTAATGGAGGTAATATCCAACATTAAACCATCTCGTTTGTGAACTTAATAGTCAGTTTACACATTAAAAATGACACCCGTTTTGTTACACCTCCCGTCAAGCATTGTTGAAAAAACACGGGAGTCGAATTTCCTTGTTCTCTTCCGACCGTGGCAAGCATATGAGTCATACGGAGCGGCAACCATGCCAACGTAAGCTTCGCCTGCCTGGGGACAGATATTCTCGCCAGTTATCACCCACTGGTAATGCGCATTACATCTGGCTCAGAATCGGGGTGCCCTGTCATTGGTTGAGAAGATACTACGTAAGCAAACACACCCGCCATGGGCGAGTCCAAATCATTCCTTCCATTCACCTACACGTAAGTCCTCTGAAGAAGCCTTACAGAGAAACAACTCGAATCAAAACAAGTCCTCAAATATTTCGTTAAAAGTTCTATTTGCAGTCTGATATTTCTGTGTGTGTTCAAGCGATAAATACGGGAATGAAATAAGTTTTCTTCAATAATTTCAACTTGTAAGGTGGACTTACAAGCCTTACGTGGGCACTACGCCGCTGCGAACCACTGTATTCATTGTTCCTCCACAGGGATCGAATCCGTACCCCTTGATTACATTGCGACAGCAGCCACTTGCCGTTGCACGGAGGGTGCATGGCGGGGTGGGGGTTGGGGCGGGGGAGGTTCAGTGGTTCGTATCCTCCTTTAAATTTAAATGTTTGTCGACATGGTCGAGTTCCAGTCAACTCAACGCAACCAACCTAAATAACTGCGACTGTGTGGTGCGGTGTGTTTAACTTCAGGATCATAGGCCTGCATTAAGACGGTCGTATTGTTACCGTCAATTCAGATCAGATTACTGCCTTTCGATGCAATTCCCTGGCACCAGAGTTCCGCAGACGTCGCATTGCCGTACGCCAAGTGTGTTTCCGACGGGACGAGGGAACATTCCGTACACCGGGCACTTTAGTAACTGGTCAACAACACTATCGCCAGATCTCTCTTCTCTGTCTGATGGCCGCGTTCACCAACGCCGATTATTTCGAAGCTGAGATGAAGGAGATCAATTTTAATCCACTCTAAATGAACTTTGTTTAAAGATTTGCATTGCACCGGCGAAAAACGACGTTCACGAGATTCCGTTCAACCTATCCGAGATTAATTTGTAAGGCTATACCTGATTGGTTGGCTAAAACAAACTATAATCAAGAACCGCGTAGAATAGTGTCATGTGCTAAAGTATCAACATGTAGGAGAAGAAAGTAATTCGGGCCGCAAACTTATCTGAATTTGAGATATGTACTAATCAACCTTGTCGACGAGTACAAGGATGTAGTAGAGTGTAGAAAAATAATAATATTAAAAAAAGAACTTGACGGTACAACACAAAAGGAGAAGGAGAAAGCATGGAACCTCCTTCTACGGGACAGAGCCTTAGCTCGTAACGCTTTAATGTTTTACGAAATGCATTCGATTTTGATGCTTCTGATGTGTGTGGTATTTGAATTTTTCATTTCTTAATTCTTACATACGTATTTATATTGTCGTGTCGTGTAAATTGCCAGTAACATGTATTTTCGTAAATGTATACAAAAATATTTCCAACACCATGTAGCAATATCGTAATATTTACCTTGCAGGGGTAGAAAATATTTAGAAACATTACGACTTTGCACCACAGAATCACAAATTATTATTATTGTTTAGGCAGTTTTTACACAGTTCTCGAATTATCAGCATTGTACGCCCAAAATCTCGAGCGTTTGCACGCACTTGATATCACTTTCCACTCTTTTTCTATTCAAAAACAACTACCTGCAGTCGAAGTGTCGGTATCGTGAACCAGGATCAGCCATCAAAACGGTGGCCAATGGCCGATCAGAAGATAAACTCGTTTTGATGTTCCTAGATCGCGATCAAGTGTTGAACCGTCCTCGTGCAATGGAATTTTCCAGTGATCCTTTCCCTGTCCGAGTTTAAATTTAGATCTTCTTGGGTGCACTCGGCTATTAGACTTCCTTTGTTGCCGATCTGAAAGAAGCGATTCGTCGAGAAATTGACGCCATATCCCCAGAAATGATTAAGCGAGCTCAGCAGCTTCACTGACAGACTCACGTAGTGCAATGCAATATATTCAAGGACACCATACAATACTTTGTAGCATTTCGCACAACTGAATAGTTTTATTTCTTTTTCTGTCAGGTGTGTGTGGCCGATCCTGTATATTTCTAGATTGGCCTACATCGTTGGTTTTTATCCAAGGGGGCCAAAATAGCCGAGTCACTTTGTCCCTTAGTGCTTAAAACGCGCACCTTCCACATTCTGCACTTGTGGTTTTACTGCTTGGAAAAGATTGATACTCAGGAACTTCAGATAGAATTCCAGAGCGATGTCTCGTGTCGAGGCGCGACTTTCTCGCTAAATGTGTTTGCTTTGTCACCGCCAGAGACAATACCTAGGAGCACCAACCCACTAGTCCACTTTCTCGCCTCCAATACTCACAAATCATAATCTTTGTTGCGTAAGGGAACGTTGTGTAATGGAAGCGGCTGCACAGAACAAAAGGATTAACAAACGAAGGATTTCAACAGGACATAATGGACTATGAAAACGCGGGATTTCAACATAAAAACGTCTCTAAAAATCCACTGCAAAGAATTAGGAATATTATAAGTCTTCGGGCTTAATTCACGTGTTTACGTCCATATTATTTGGATTAATGATCTTCAGGATATGTCGACAATAGTTTTTATAGAGAACAAATTATATCTAAAGTGTTGGGATGTGTAAGTTTGAATACCGATTGAAGCACGGTGACTTCAAACAAGTAGAAATGAAATATATATGTAACTTTATTTTTTGCACATATTACATTTATCTTCTTCTTTCCATTGACCATCCCTTAGGATATAGTTTTATCCAGTGACCCAACCAGGGTGGATAAAGATAAAAATCATGATTTTTATTTAAAAAAAACATTTTTGATGATTAACATTGCTTGTATTGTTTTTGTCACCATACATATTGATATGTCTTTCTTACAGAAAGGCTTTTTCCAGTAAACAGCACTAAAATATTTGAACAGTTTGATTGAAACAAGTGAAAAATTATATACAGATATACATTTTTCTGTTGCTGATACTGCATACATGAACCTAATATGGGAATGTTCGTTGAGTGTGTTAATGAAACTACTTGGGTATAATACATAATTTCAGTAACTTTCCTTTCAGTGAAGATAAACATTCTGAATGTACTCCATAATTGTAAGAATTTGGCAATTTTTCTAATGATAGTGTGCAAAATATAATCTGCCATGTTTATTCACAGTTTAATGATAATGGCACTATTTACGGTTTAACATGATTAGTATTTTGTATATTTGTCTACACAAAATATTTGCTATTTTTGCCTATAAAAATTATTGAATTTTAAATCAAGAGAAATGTAAGCGTGTTTACAGTTTACATATTACATTTCCTTTCGTATGAGCTTCATCCCATCAGTACATATAATACATTTTGTTTCCTTTATTTTCCTTTCTTAGAGCCCAATAAACACTATTGAATGATTACGAGATCAATGTACTTTCACCAAAAAGAAATCCTGATATCTACAAAATCCTTATGTACATTATTCTATAAATTATTTATTTAAACTGTTGTCAATCAGTGAACCTCAGCTGAACACGAATCCGATGACCTCCATCAGTTCGAGTTCCTGACCTTTCACTCCATTCTCTCACATAGCTGAGATTTTTTCAGCTGTGGGTTTTCTTTAAGAGCATGATAAACTCAAGATCGCGCAGTACTGATGTCTAACACATTCATCCCCATAATATTCCCTCAGTCTCAGATGAATGTCAATTTGTAGCACATTTTCTGCGTTTAGAAACTCGATCACGGCACGCTACTTCAGGCGCTTCACCAACATTGCATGGTTACATGCTGCCATTTTCCTCGCAATAGTTCAGCACCCCCTGGCGATAGAAGTTTGAAACCTGCAATGGAGAAGCTGGAAAGTCTTATAAGTGCAATGTATGGTTGCTCAAAATCCAAAATGCGTTTACAAGGTAACAAAGAAAATAAAAACATAGGAAGCTTTACTTTTCAGCACGCCCTCGTATATATACTTTATTGCAGAGCCATTTCAGGATTGTAATGTTGTTCATTGACATTCCAAATTACAGTTTGCAGAATTTTAACACAAAATGTTAATAAGAAATGAAATTAGGCATGCCATATTTAATGCAAAATGTTGAATTTTTCACGAGTTTTGTATCTCCTAAACCAATTAAATCTCAAACTCAAAATTTTTACTGAAGTACTGTATTGTGTACAAATTTCAGATTTTTAAACAACTGCCCACCAGAGATATTTAACCCTGAACTTGGATTTTTTAACAAAAAGTACATGTTTATGACCCTGTAGAAAAAAAATATATTAAAGTCTCAAGCTTCAAATAATTTTGACGTACTCTATTGGTACACAGGTACTTGCACAAAAAAATCCAAGTATCAAACAAACTGCCTTCCCCCCCAAAAAAATGTCCGAAAATGTCATTTTGAGCGATTAAAATACACAATTTTAACCTTAAAATTTGTTATGAAGGAATAATATTTAGAAAATTACACAGAAATATAATTGTAGCCTATAATGTGCTGAACATCACAGATTTTGTCTCATTGTCGTAGGACTTACCAGAGCTGAGAAAAAAAGTTGCCGCTGATGCTTACGAATGGAGAAAATGACGCGCGCCATGATAAAAAAAATGCCCGCCATCTTCAAATCGGTGATAGTAAAAATAAAATAAGAGTGGTTCTGAACTGTCAATATATGAGGCTCACACCACTCAAAAAATAAACTTTTTTAAAAATGGTCAAGCAACCAGCTGGTATGATTTCATATGGATTGACCCTGAAGTGATGCAAAGAGCCCGGGTGTACTCAGCTGTATGGGGTTGTGCACATTCGATTGGCCTTCCGTGAATTGTCTGCACCATCGTCTGACTATACTATCACTCACGACGTCCGGTCTGCACACCTCACACAATTGCTGGTGGCTCTGTGCCAAATTCTGAGCGTGCAAAAATCTGATTACTACACGTAGGCTACATCGCAGTCGGTGGGAGACTGTATGAGAGCTGCAATCTTTAACGTAGAACTGTCCTAAAGCGGCTGCATTGCAACTGTACCAGATTACAGCTACATGCCACTTCTTCCTGTCTGCATGTGTGTGTGTCGCTCTCCGACCACTAGTGCTATGTATAGGCACCATTGGAGCTTTTTTCAGGACGTACCTCGTATATGAACTTTCAGAAGCTGTTATTAACAATGTTATCCTGTTTTAATGTTTGGTTATCTAAATCGGGTACCTATAGCCTACAGCGCAATTCTATAAATTCCCTGCGTTAAATTTCTAATACCTACATACCCTTTTCGTCAGCAATAATGGTATCACTGCATGTTGTCAGTTTCACAGTACTTCACTTGGATATATTGTACTGAAGCAGAAATCCCATTGATAATGTAAGGAAATATGACACTTTCTTTTGTACAATTCAATTGTTCCACGTATATGCAAGAGTTGTTTGCGTTATGCATCGAAAAATGAGTCCGCACTCATGGTTCTTGCAAGCAGAGGGTTCCAAACCTCAGTGGAAACATCAACATATAATACCGAGAATGTATAAAGAGACTGGTATATTACAAATTGTATTTCTTAATCAATCACTCTTCACTCTTATCTCATTTAGTCGTAACTTTAAAAATAATCAAGTATTTTATTTTAAACTTACTGCGTATGATAAAATTCCATAATCCTTCCCTAGCTTGTGATTTGTAATAATTTTCCAAATTCACTATTTTGCTGTTTGAATTCAAATCATAGAGAAGAGAGAAATTAAGTCAATTTCGTAGAATATAATATTGATACTTAACAAATCCATACCTGGATCTGTATGAGTTTATTATTTCCATGTGCAAAAACAGATTTAGTTTAGTTTGTAATTGTCAGGGGAAAATTAAATTTTGTCCTGGAAAACCTGGAAAAGTCAGGGAATTTGATTTCTGCTTGTTTGTAGCCACCATGTTCTTGAACTTTCATCCCTCCCCCACGGGACGAGGGAGTTAGTATAAATATCGCTTCTCTGGCGGAGGGCGGGAGAGTGTGTGAAACTGAGATTTGGAGAGAGACTGTATGGAGAGTTAGTTATCTTACGGACTTCAGCGACCTCGTATCAGGTTACAAAGCATCAGTCAGTTTCGTCGTGGGACCACGTTAGAGGAAACTATGTGTGCAAGGTAAATTAGAGAACCCAAATGGAAGAATCCGAGACCTGTTTATAGTGTAAATAAATGTAGAGAGCCCATTTCAGCAACAACCCTGCAACGTTAATTCTATGTTCTTGCCTGCTATGTCAAATTATTATTCTTTGGTTCCGAGTGCTCTGGTGAGGAACGGGATGGAAACCCAGGACTAACGAGCTAAATTCGTTTTTATTTGGGTGTTTCTACCAGAAGTAACTCGGGTAAGGGTGGTGTGTTACAGAAAAAGTCGAACTCTTTGTCTCAAAAGCAAGCAAATCGAATGTGACATTTTCTGCTGGTTGTCGTGTAATTTGAGCGGCCAGACTTTTTCTTATCTCTCCATCTACAACGAAAGGACAGATATGCAATTTTCCCCTACCCTCACTCACGATCGCAATTGCTGGTGAAAAAGAAAGCGTAAATTATAGAAGAAACGATCGGAGTGACCTTTACCCCAATAGCCTTCGCTGAATGATTGAATGGGCGGTGAAAGAATGTGGCTGGAGCCGCTGGTTTCGTTTAGCAGCCACGTGTTCAGCGGATCTAGTTTGGTTTCCATGTGAAAGGTACTCTTAAGGTAGATTAGAGTGGAGCTGCGTTTGTGGCTCGTAAAGTGCTCAAAAGTATGCTTCAGGTAAACGACCATATCAGCCCCGTCTAGTTCGCTACACTTTCTGACACTAAACGCACGGCCATGAAATTAGGCGGGTGGAAGAAGTTCGCACTGTTGACACCCCGGAGAGAGGTCGGTCTGCTCGAACTAGGCAACGCAGCCCAGTTGACGTTGCCACAGCGCGCGGGAGTCAGCGACTTTTGTCCCGTTCTCGCTTTGCTTTTCCCCACATGTGGCACCAGCGCAATTCTGCCCAGCAGCCTATTTTCATGTCCGTGCGTTAGTTGTTGTGCAGGTGCATCCCAGTGTCAGGTTGCTGCGAAGAAATCAACCAAGTAGACTCTTGGCGGTGTTCAAGTTCAGAAAATTCAACAAATGCCTGTCTTCTGCTTTCATCGTCCGTTTGATTGATTAGCAAATCAGCGCAGTAGACGACTCTGTGTTGCACCGTGTGAAGAGAGAGTCAAAAAGTGCAGCGAACTAGACTGGGCTACTGGTACTGATAGATAGGTCACGTGGTATCAAGTTAACGAACACCATGCTTAGGACGGTCCACGATTTCGCCCCACAATGGTTTTAGGTTAGTCCTCTCCTGTTTGTGGATGCTCTTTATATGTGGATGTAATCACCATTTCATCGTCGCGGTTATCCTGCGGTTATCCTGAATTATCATGTAGCTAGATTTAAATGCAAGACAAATTGCAGGAAGCGTATGGGCCGGAGTTCATATTCTGTTTGTCCGTTTTCCTTTCTGTATAGCTATTTACTTGCTACATCAAGCATTTATGTTAAAGGTAGGTAGAAGATAAAACACAAAAATTAGTAAGTAATACAGTACATTGTACTTCACATAACATTTATTGATTAAATTGTTTTCAGTTTTTGCTTACCTATTACATAAGATATGCGTGTTCATCACTTATTATTTTATAACACAAGAGTCGATAGAGTTTTTTTCCCCAAATACGGCGGAATGGAGAAAGTGAAGCTGCGGCATCCATTATGACATCATACGTGTAATACATGTGTGATCATTGGGATGCATAGGAGTCCTCGCGGCGCTTTCACTTTTCACATGACGCTATTCCAGCTGACCAAATTCTACAGGAATCCAATTGCACATCCTTCGCACGTGAAGACACTTCCATCTGAGCTAGACAGAACTTAACTACTACTCGCTATCATTTAAACCAATGTGGAGATATACATTTCAAAGATCGAAATACGAAAATTTCAAATTAATGGCTGGGAGATTGCATAGGCCAGCACTAAATTTAAACAGCAGTATTTCCTGTAATGAGGCTATTCTGAGTACTACAGGAATATCTGTAGATTATGGCGATAATTAGTCCGTATTTAATTACAAGATGCGGGGGTGATCATGCACATTATGCCCTTGCTCCAATGCCTAGCGTGCCTGTTTTTATTATTGTCCTTCGTCCTTTGCTGGTGTGCAGTGCCAATCATCGAAATGTATGCAGTGTAGTTGCGTAAAGAGAAGAGCATGGTAGTTAGATTTTCTTCTCTCTGCTACGCAACCACTTAGCTGCTGTTCCCTCCTAAGTACATCTCTGAACAATGTTTTGAGCACTATATCTTATGTATTGTGCAGCTGCAGATGTGCAATTGAAACAGATTTTTTTCATCAAAACTTGTCGAATTCAACCTCAGTAGTTCGTTCCCAGCTGAGGGGAAAATATCTTAGCGTAGAGATGGTAGCTGTTCCTTGTCACTTTGTACAACTTTTTTCACATTTATTTCCACGTACTCCATTAACTCAATACATAACAAACATTTGAAGACATTATTAAAATAGAAGAATTGTATTTGGAGATATTTCTTTTAAAAGAATTATACAGGGTTTCTACAAAAGCTAATGGGCACATCCTGTACATAATTTTTTAGGAAATATTTTCAAGCTTGTTTCAGCAGATTCATTTTTCTCACGCATCAATGGGATAGTCCAGTTCAAGCCGAATTCATTAACACTTGCAACAACTGTTAAAGGTGCGTTGTTTCGTGTCCTGTTCATTTACTGGAGTTGGACGAACACACAGTTTTTTTTATATAATTCACGCAAGAAGGAAGTCAGATCCGGACTTCTTGGTGGCCAACTTGTGAAGGACACTGCCAACACACAACCAACTGCAGTGGTGCCAACTTTCATTTTTACTTTACACTACTATACATATTGGGTGTCTGTATATTTAACTTTTTTCTACAATGATGAGTTGTTTATTTCTTGCTTGCAGTAACCCTGTATCTAAACATGTGCCAGCACATACTGCAATTTAAGTTGTAGAAAATGTTCCTTCGTTTTTAATTAAAAAAGAAAAGAAGACAAGAAAAACACGTGATTTCTATACTACTTCTAAGATGCGAAAGCGTCCAGTCATTTACCGTCTTTGTAAATTGTCGTCGCGATATAAAAATGATGTAGAGAGACGAAACGAAACTTGTATATTGAATATTCATGCTTCTTGAAGTGGGATGGCACGTTAGTTGTTGATCGTCCGCTGGGAAAGCTACACGAATATGTTGTCGAGGAGCTCCTTGGTGATGACGCGGTGGGGCTTGGTGACGTCGTGCTGGGGCCGTCTGTAGAGGCGGTCGTTGATGGCGTACAGCATGGGGCTGAGGTCGCAGCGGACGTTGAACCACCAGTCGCAGACGAACACGGCCTGGTTGAACTGGGTCCCGTTGGGGCAGAGGAACGACGCCTGTCGACCGTCGATGTCGCAGTAGTGCCATGCCTGCAAAGAGACGGGGGAAATTTATTTGTCATGTCAGCCCAATCACCTGTACGAACTTTGTAAATGATAGTCTTATACAATGAGTGTAGAAGTCATTCGTAGACATACAATTTTCTATTTAAGTAGTTTTCTCGAAGTAGTTCCTGCCGGTGTGAGCTGATACCGATTCTTGAAAATTGTATTAATTAAAAGTTGTTCAAAATGTTGATCAATATTAGTGTGTAACTAACTATTCCACTCTAATTATGTGCATAATTTTACCAAGATATTTGCTTTAAAACAATCAAGACTATCATCAGAATATTACGTAAATTACATGTTACAACATATTGTTTTTGCACAAAACTAAAACAAAAAAACCTTGGAATTTTGCATAATTTCCAGGATAATGAGACCGCGACAGTAATTTTTGCAGAGCGGTGAAATACTAAAATGCCGGGAAAATGTCCGCCGGTATAGATGTAAGGTGTAAGTAATGGAATGGCGAATATGAGAATGTGAGAAATCCTGACGTGGTGGGAAAAAATGAATTTCATATGCGTGATCAGTAGGGCTAGGATTTTCATGACTTAGCATATTTTTTTTTTTGGTAAGAGTGATGTGTTCCCTAAATATATAGAAATTCGTATTGTGAAGAAACAAATTGAATTAAGGTGCTTTTTAAGGCCATATTTTGGCATATTTGGCAATTTCTACGTGATAAAGCATATTTTGATGCATTTTCGGTCATATTCAACATATTTTCGCTTTTTCAAGAAATATACAGTCATTTTCGAAGTGGATTCGTCCTTACTACCATGTTCACTCGAGTTTTTTTTTTTTTGGACTGTAGCAGAATCTTTTTCATTTTTAATTGAAAATTGAGGGAAAATATTCATTGTGCATTGCAACTCAATAAGGTACATAAAGTGAATTAAAATTAAAATATTACAGCATAAGTTAGATATTGAAACAGTGTGGTTATAAGGGTATATTTTTCAAATTATAGTGCATATTTTATAAAATTTTAGGTCATAAGAGCATATTTTATTTTGCATATTTTGTTGATTTTTAGGTCATAAAAATCCTAGCCTTAGTGACGAGCATTCAAAGTACTTCCAGAAACACCTATTGATTTGAAAACATCCGAACTTTTTTTCTTGAAATGTCGACTAGTGTTATTAAAAACTTAGAACACGAGATGTGACATATTAAACTACACACACAACAAGAAACTTCTGGGTTGTAACGATTCCATGGAAAGTTAATGGGATTGTTACAACCCAGAAGTGTCCGCGACTTTACCAAAATTATGGAATTAGAATTACCACTGTGAAAAAACTTGAATTCTTTATTATTAAGCAAGCGGTTTATCTACCTAAATAAGAGGCTTATAGGACATTAATTGTAATGCAAAGCTCATGTATAGTCACGGACACTTGGATTGTAGCTACCACCTTCAATGGAATCATTACAACCCAAAACTGTCCGTGACTGTACAATATGTGTTTTATTTTCTGTTGCCAACACAATGGAGTACCAAACTTTCTTCTAAGTGCTGAAACGTGAATCTCCTCTTGTTTGCCATCGTGAATAACGAGGCTGGCGATGCTAAAGAGAGGACTCTCCATAAATCCCGGTGTCCCGTGGGCGCGTTGCGTGTCGCATGCAAAGCGTGTTCTCTTTACAATTACAAGCTCATCAGGCGCCTTGCGGGAAATGAAGAATGGTCTCGCATGCAGGTCGCAAAGTGCATTACAAATCAGCTACGTTAAAAGATATTCCAGAATGCTCTTGGAAGAGATTTTCTTCATTCGAGGAAGCATAGTTTATTATGCTCATCGTCTTCCTTATTTGTTGCATACAAGTTCTATTGTAACCCTATATGCAAACAAGTTCTATTGTAATCCTATATGCACATCTCGAAATCAATGGGAATTGGTTCTACTTCCTGTTCAGAAGAAGTGTTTGTGACGAAGTACTGCGAATGCCTTGCCTTGACACGTCCATCGTTTAACCTTACGTGATATTTAGGGCAGTGTTTGTGAACCGCTTATCCCTGGTATCGATTATATCGGTCCGCGAGAGGTTCTGAGATTCGTCATTTTAGTTTGCCCAATGATTTTCGTTAACAAATGCTTTGTAGTGGAAATATTCTGATTAATTGTAATTTTTAGGTGTTAAAAATGCAAAGTGCCAATGAAAATAATAGCTTCCCAAATGTAATGATGTTGGTCCGCGGAAACTATGAGATCCTGTTGTTGACAACTGATGTAAACCTAATTGTATATTTTGTCACACGTATGGTAGATATGAAGCTATTACTATTTATGATTTTGCCATAACTTATTTAATTTCAACAATACATGTTAACTAATTAATGCATATAGTTTAAAAAATTAAAAAGGTATTTACGAGTGCAATTCTTGAATCGGAGCATCGAGTTGTGAAAATAAAGAATTTACAGGGCCGCAGCCTCACGACCTAGGCAACAGCGAAAGCAAGGAACATGAAGACCCTCCTGAATACTCTACGAGGAATTCGAAATATTTGCAGTTTTTTTCGAGACGCGAGAAAGTTTCGAAAATATCTACTGGCACAGGTCAAAGGCGCATTAAATTCTACAGCTGTTCCGAAGAGACGGAACGCTAAAATGTAGGAGGAATGTACAGCGTGTTCCGCTTAGAGGGATGGAGAAATTATTGATAATTTGAAGTGAAAATAATGGTGTATTACATTCTACACCTTGATGTAGAAACTATCAGAGTTCAGGAAAATGGTCAATGCAACTCGATGTGTGCCCCTTGAGTTGCCCTACAGACATCTAAACGGTATTCAAGCTCCCTCCGAGTGTCGCGTGTCTGTTGCTCTATGGAATAGTATCAGCTTGTTCCCGCATTACGCAAGCACGTGTATTCACTATTTATTGGTGTATAAACTCCGAGAGTTTCTGTATCTCGTAAAATGAAAATCATAACGTAGTATGGTTACTGGCCGGGAATTCTGCATGAATTATTGGCTCAGAGAATTCTGCGTGAATTTTTCTCCGTAGACGTGAAAAATTGTAACTTTTATTAATCCAAATAGAATTACATTTATGGAGAGGCAAGTTTTACGCAGTTTAGCTTTTATTTTTATCAAGGAAGGAGAAAAAAAACAGCGAAGAAAATAAAACAGAATTATCTCAATCCGTTTACTTTGTTAATGTTGTTTGCAGAACAGTCTATCTGACAGACTGAAGATTATTGCAAGATAAGATATCTCAAAGTTGATTAGGTAAATTTAAGTGTAAAATTCTTGTACAATTAACAATTTTTCGTAGATTAGTATATCCCGTAACGTTTGTGACTTGTGTTTGTAGATGTATTTCGAGTCTTGAGTATGTGAAATGGCAAATGTAAACTCCGCACCTTAAATATTATATGTACTGTTTAATTAAATTTAATTAGAATTTTGGGATACATTGGAATCAGATAGACCTTTTATATATTGTTAATATATTTGTGTGCATGTGTGTGTGGGTGATGAGAGGCGGTAATGCTAAATACACCCTTGAATTTTTGGAAATTTTTCGTTAAAAACCGGGAATTGTACTTGAATTTTAACTTGATCCTAGAGTGGCCACCCTGTAACAATATATTCCTCTGTTTTTAAACGGCGAGCATTTATTTCTCGATCCCTCTAAGCGGAACACTTTATATAAGGAAGTGCAGTTGGGCAGAATTTGTTCTCTTTGCAGGGTGGTATTTATGGATAGATTGTCATTCTCGCTCGCTTAATGAATTAAACAAATATTCCAACCCATTAACGTGAAAGTATCCTTCTTTACCTCGAGAACGGACCTTATCTGCTGCCCCCAGGGGAGGTAGAGCGGTTGCTCGTTTGCGGTGAAAGTTGCCTTTTTTCTTTCTTATTATCCTGGTGCTCTGAATTAGGTATTGTAAGAACAGATTTTAGTCCCTAAACGAAAAATGAAAAGTGGTAGATGTTATAACAGTGTCACGTTTTACAATAACCCGGAACTTGAAGCAAATTGCGTAATGTCGATTGACCATCGAAAGCAATAAAAAAAAGTACTTGCCGTATCGAGTAATATCAATTAAGGAGCCGTTGTTCATAAACGGGAAATCGATTCTACACTTCCCACGAGAATTAATTTGATCAGACTTTGTACTCGATACAGTTAATTACATTTTCCCGTTAAGAAACAATATTGCGGGTTTGTGTCCTTTCTCCATTTTTCTGCTCTGTTTGATAACAACTTCGGCAATCGCGTGCCTCAAATCTTGCTCTGCCCAAAGGTACGTGTGCTTGTAGACATTGTTTCGTGGAGCAGCAGTCGGCAAATGGTTCTTTATTTCCTCTTTTTTGTTCCTTCCTTTAACTTCTTATTGCACTATTGCCAGTATGGTTCTCCCGCTTGACTGTCAGTGGCAGAAAAGCGAAGAAAATAAATCAAGTTGATTAATCCAATCAGTGCGCGGGGAAGGTGGAGAGTCCCAATAATTGTCTCCGTAACTGTGCGTAAAGGTAAAGTTCGCCGTGCTATTAAGACACATTTAGAGGATGGGGGGGGGGGGGTGCAGGGTCCCATTTTGGAGGTGATGTGATCAGCACCACGCCCCGGTCGCCTTTACCCCCCAGGGTTGCCCCCAGATACCCTTTGATTTGAGGCTGAGTGAGTCCCAGATCCTCTCTCTGCGGGGCCAAGGCCGGAAAAATTCACCCACCCCTGAAATCGAATCCGGGTCTACCGCGTGGCAGTCAGACGCCCTACCGACTATTCCACCGCGGCTCTCTGTAACCGTGCATGGACTTTGTTTTAAAGGTTCAAATAACAGAAATCCTGTTATTCAGGGGTGTATTCTGGGATAATGCCTTGAACAGAGAATTCCCAACGTGTTATCCGAGCAACAACAGAGGGTGAAGAGTGTTTACGGTGAGGTTTTTCGTCGAACATTTTTATTCATATTTTTCATGATGTCGAAGCAACTCATTGTGATCGACTACCTGTGTAAGTTGGATACTAGAGTGCTGCATCGAGGCTGTTTTGCTCGATCGTCTAATAGTTCGCATGGGTGACGCTATAGATGGCTTAAGGAATCGACAGTTTCTTCGCTCGAGCGAATAACGCTCGAACAGACAAACGATCAGTATACGCTCGAAGTCCAGTAGTTCACGTGCAACCGTAATTTGTCTGTCGCAGTGGGCCTTCAAATATGCTTCGTGAAGTGAAAGACGCAGTGAAATTGAAACTAAAGTGAGCATAGTCATCATCTCCATGTTAAAATGTAATTTAGTCTATCTTACCAATACATAGCAATATATGAAAATGAATAGATGAGTATGGGCTGAAGCTACCAGCACGAATTTTACACATATATTTGTACGGTTATTGTCACATTGAAATGATATTTGATGTTCTATATATTCGAGCGAATCGCGCTCGAGCGTGGGAGATTCGATCGAGTATTTTCGAGCAAAAGTGGTCCAATGCAGTACTCTATTGGATACACTAAACGCTGGTAAAGTCACGTGTGGCCATGCTGAACTGAAATGAGCATACGAGTAGTGCGTGTTTTGGGGGAATTGACAAATTGTGGAGAACAGTGTAATTGTACTCAAGGTTAATGAGTTTTCAGGTCATGCAAGAAATGTATTTATTGAACGTGATATGCGCACTCGCTTTTCCATTTAAGGGAATTTTTCTAAAACTGTGAACAGGAAACTTATAATGACCTTAATTCTCGTTCATATAATCTTACAAGGAAATCTGGTTCCTTTGGCAGAGTGATTGTTCGTACTTCGTACTTTTGTCAATTTATTAAGTGCTTTTGTGAGGGATATTGGAATATGCAGAATGCACCAAAACGTCTTTGTCTTCACCGCCGGAGTATGGCAACTTTGTTTGCTAAGTAAATTTTTACAAACGAATAGGGACCAAAAGACCTGTCACGACTGATTTCGAAACGTAAGACCTTTTTTCTTTCTGTATGTTCAGATCTTAAATAATTATTGTTCCTTAATTCTCTTTGAGAACCCTGTGTGAACAAGCGAAACATGTTTGTTTTTCCTCTCTTTGCCCGTTTCTTACATTTTGTTGTTTTGGGTCAGGAAAGCTTTTAAAGGATGATAATTTGATAAGCAGGGAACACAATTCACTTGTTTTTGCTTCCAAACCTTCTCTGGTTGTATCACACCGCCGACTTACCTGGCAACGAGTTTCGACATCAGCAAAGAATCCTGGGTACGGTTGGTCGTTGCAGTAAAAGTTGGTGTACGGGACGTCCGCCAAGATGGGGTAGTCAGTGCCAGGACGACCTGAAATAAAGAACGATATTTAGTTTCTCTCTAAAATCTTATCGTCAAATAAGTGTTAAGTAGCAAAGGACAGTGGAAAACTCTTTTCTGAAGCAAGTCCGCATTATATCTTATCAACTTGCTGTTTCTCTTCTCCAATTGCTAATTCCCTTACATTGATATCATTACATGAATTCTTCAACACATACTCGGATAAGAAAGTGAAGATGAAAGGATTCTTATGAGGACGTAATTGAGATTCAATACAAGGAAGCAATAGTCTCAGAATGATACTAGTAGTCCCGTTATTTTTTGATGCAGCCTCGTAATAACCGGAAATGATCATTTTCGAAATTTTTGCTGTACTTTAAGTTAATATTCATTTTTGTAATTAATGAATGATCTCCAAATGGAACTCTCACAAATGACAAGTGTGAATCAGTTTTTTTGCATATTAACCTAACGAAGTGAAGCGAACTGTTTCACATCCACTAGTCTGTAGACTTCTGCAGTGGAAAAGAATACCCGCTTCTCGTGGTTGCTGGTGTGCCTCTGTGGATGAGGTTGCACTTGATTACATGCGTTTGCCTCAAGTGACGCTTCTTCCGCGAGTGTTCCTGGACTGCGCACAGCTATAAAGTGAATTCTTGCATTATTGTAGTATGGCCATTCATAGGCGTTAGCACTGGGTTGCCACTAATGTGACCCCCTTCCCCCCCCCCAAACAATGAAAATAATATCCGCGTTAAAAAACCAAAGAAATTCCTTTCATTTGAGATCCCCCTTTTTCTCTCTCCTTCTCCCCAAAATAAAGTGATATTGTTTACTGTACTAATCAATAATCACTGGCAAAGAAGATATTTTATACATCTCACAGAGCTCCTCCATCAATCGGCCCGCACTTATCCCTCTCCCTAGCACAGCCTCGATTGCTAATGCAACCTCCTCCTATTCACAGGGCTTATTTGTTTATTTTCATTTATACATAAGAAGATTGCAGTAGCAATCGAAACCGCACCCACAAGAAAAATAAATGCAAACCGATAGGAGGTCTATGCAACTTTTTTTTTTGTCCAGAAAGTTGGACGAAGATTTGTTTTCACGATTTATCTTGCAGTGGACCTAAAGTGATGAAGAATGTTCAGAGCCTGTAATGTTAAAAAAAAATTCATATTCATATACCTAATAGTGTCTGTGGAAAAGGAACATAAGTTACGACAATTAGGCTAACAATGTCCACATATGCACCGCCAAATAAATTAATCTGCGCACGCCTATGTGCCCATTCGTTCAGTGTTGTGGTTGCCTGCTTGCAAGGAGGCAACTTACTTTCCTCTGTTGCATTAATTCTGAACTTCAAATCAATTCTGCTCGTGACGTGGGCCACCCGCTATATTATTTTTTGTCGATAACAGCAAAACAAGTTAGCGCCGAGTAAATTGCTCCGGGAAGGCGAATGCAGCTTGCAAAGGTGTCGTGTTACGCAACCCGAGATGTCTTCTGTGGAGCCGTGCGTCATGCTCCAAGGAGAAAGAACAGAGAGCGAGGCTTTCATTGTGGCGGCAGATAAGACACGACATGGGCAAGGCTAACCAGTTCCACACTTTTACTTAGCAAACCCCGACTTACAAAACCGCTCGTATCGATTCGTAATTGCAAGCCACGCGAAAGTGTTGACAGCGTACATGTGTGAAAGGGGAGGGGACCACACGTTCAGCCACGGCCTTTTAAAAGCGTGAGGAGACGGATCTTAGGTTAAAATATTTTTGATTCGCACCTATTCTTCTTTTCTACATCTATCTATCTTCGTGTATATGCGTACCATGATTAAACGTCGTCGCCTTTTAATCAAGGCGTTCCGGTTCTAAAACTAAAAATAACGACCTGATGCTATTTTTTCTTTGCAAAGTTTATATAGAATTTCACGACATAAGTTTATATTAGATAATATAGTTGAACACGTAGGTAGACATAGTAAGAAACCATGTTCTTTATGTGTTGCTAGGTCAGATTTTTTTTATTAAGTTACATATTTCTGGCATCTTACCTTTTTAGTTTATTTGTCCAGTGTAGGTTTTTCATCCTGCAGTTGTATTTCCTTTAGAATATTTTAGAATGTTTGAAAACTTGAGCCTTTGATTTTTAGATAATGAATTTCTCCTCGCGCAGGCGGATGTAAATAGACGGGCGCTGACACGCCCATTTATATTTTACTAAACAACAAATCAAACGTGCCACAGTCATTAAAACACAAGAATCGAAAAATCATACTGCATGCTACTATATATTATTTCAAGATCAAGAACTACCGATCATTAAATTTCCGTAGTTTGGGTGCCACTATAGTCACCTCAGATTGTTAACACACTAGATTCTATACTAAATATTGTGCGCCATTCCGTAACGTAACTCACAGGGACGCCACTCGCATAACACATGCCCGCCCAAAAGGGACTGCGATGAGTCACGCACTTGACCAGATTAAATAAACGAAATGAAATATGTTTAAGAAACCATATACGTCTTGATTGAAAATGACAGACACGCAAGGGAAGATGGAAGTCTCGAACCCCTCGCTCTCAATACCTCCAGCTTTACTCCACTCAAAGCGATCTCACCTCTTTTCCGATCACTGCCGCCCTTTTTGTCCTCGTATTTCGTAGTTGCATTGTGTTCACCCCGGAACATTTACCTGAGAAACTCCTGTCTCATCATCTTTGAGTTGCGAGACTCATACCTGCACCGATAGTTCCACGATTATATATATATATATATATATATATATATATATATATATATATATATATATATATATATATAAAGTTGTTAAAATGAAGTATAACTGTGTTGATAAAAAGCTTCGAAACTTTGAAGCTCTTTTTCTCGGAAATGGCTGGCTAGGACACGCTATCATCTTGGCAGCCACTAAACGAATCCCATGCCAAACTAATTTTTGTATCTCCCAAATCAAAGACGTCCCTTCACCATTGATTAGTATTATTCACAAAGAAAGCTATCTGGTTCAGAAATTAAATTCATACTTATTAACCTACCATTTAAAAGATTCACATACCACAGAGGTATGCTGGCATAACATAAGAAGAAAACATTGAAATTAGCGACACTTTCCAACAGACTAGGCGAAGCCATTCGTAGTACCACGTTAAAGATCAACGTTGAAAGAAGGTGGGAAGGAGATTCCTGTAGTTCGCATTACTAAGTTTACAGATATCTTGGTGTAGTAAGTAATGTAACGAAAGAAGATTGTCTTGCACTAACAACTGGCAGTGGATAAATAAAACATGTAATAAACGGAACAAATAGTTTCTTTCCAGCATCCTATGCGTCCCTGTAAACTGTGGATTTTTCGCCGTCTCTTGATCGAGTAACTTATATTTTACCAAGAACTCTCTGACCTAATTGTTCAATTTCTGTTAGAATAAAGCCGCGGGAAATAGATCAAGGTTACGAACCGCCAAGCAGAACTCGCTCACTCGTCGCTTTCATGTAATATTTCTCTCATATCTTGTTACGATAGTGTATGAGATGGGAGATTGTTCCGTAACAGTATACATTCTTTCGATGCTGACTTATTGAGTTTAAATATAGCCATTGTGGATTCATATTTTATCTGGCCTTTTTCTAACTTGGTTGTTGTACGTCGCTTATTTATTTCAGGTTAATCACGACGATAAGAATGAGCCGTGTATTACCGTATTTACCGGCGTACTCTTTTTTTGTACACATTTTTTATCTTCGTCAAAACCCAGACATTAATCTCCAGAGCTAAATGAAAAGTCATGAAACCTCTTCAATCGGAGTCCTCATACAACAAATTGTCCTCTGTTCCATCCAGTGGATCACTAAAGCCACTCTTGATTTAACCACTGTTTCAGTTTTCACAGCATCCCACGAAGCTTTGACCCATTCACAAACTTGTGACATGCTAGGCCTCTTGCTTCTTCCTGAGTATTCGGCGTATAAGACGCCCCTTGTTTTTCAAGACCTATTTTTAAAAGAAAAAATGCGTCTTGTACTCCGACAAATACGGTATATTGCTAGATCTTAGGGGTTGTAGTGCGTTGCGTTAACAACTACGCCACAGAGGCTGATACAAAACTTGATCCTTGGTATATACTTATATGGCCTTAGGAAAACACTGGAAAACATTTGAAACAAAAGTTTGGATTATAATCGATGAAATACCGAATAAGTTTCGTGAGTGTGTGTTGGTTTGAGATGATCGATACTGGTGGACGAGGCGCCAGAAATGAGTGTTCTTGTTCTCTTCTGCGTCCAATACTATGCTTCTAAGTCACATCAGAAATAACTACTATCCTCTCTCTCGGGAATTTCTGGAGCGAGCTGCACAAGTAGAGTCTGGAGAGGGCTCGACCAATGGACACGTGCGAGGGAATGGGATTGCGTGGAGGGGAGCAGCTATTGCAGCTATCAACTTTTCGCATTAGCGTGTACTGCTTCGCTCCTCCCAGCCCAATCTCTTTCTCCTCCTCTTTACCCATATCCGCGGCCTTGCTCCACGGATTCCCGGGATAGAGTGTAGTGAATGAGATGAAATTCCGAAGACAAGCTGCACCTAGCCTTGTCGCGAGAAGGAAATATGCAGTGGGACTTTCGTCTCCTCTCTACCATTGTTTCAGATCTCCGGTTGTGAAATTGCAAGGCGTGACTACGGAGTAGCAGATGGGCCACCAAAATGGGTAGTTATCGTTAGTTTTTAATTACGTCACGTCGAGTTTAGCATTAATCGTGGTCCCAAAAATATCCCTTTGTTCGGGATTAGATATTAAGAGAACAAAGATAAATTCCAGTGCGCCTTCTTAACGGCTGATATTAGGAATAGATTCTGCTTTTGTGGCAACACTGGAGAAGACGCTTAACTCATCAGTGTACACAGTTACGCCATCAGCACGCTTACGGTGGACAGACTGGTTCCGCGCCTCTTGTTTGAAGACCCTTCGCTTCACAGGAAGACTTTCTCCCCTTTTATATTGTTAAAATCACTTACAAAAAATTTAAGTGTTTTTCTGTCACGTAGATTCACATCCTGAACAAATTTGAACTCTAAAATTGCAAAATCATCTCCAAATTGTTGAGATTTTCCGCGTAAGGAGAGGCCGCTTCGGTAATGAATGAAAACATTAGAGAAAGGTTTGGGAATTTATTCGGAATATACCTAAACAATCAAGGTTTTTTTTTAGTAGGAGGAATGGCTGTTTGCTCTCTTTCGTATTCTTTGGATGCTAATTGATGCTCAGTATAATTACAAATAATTACAAGATTCGTCAATTAAATACTTCATTTGGTGACGAGAGAAATGTTAACGGTATCGTTGCAAGAGGCAGGCGCTTGTTACAGTAGCAATGAGCCTACGGAGTAGACCTATAGTCAGTCAAGGTAAAGATCCTTTGCGCAAGAAATTTATCACGAAACTTCACATACAGTGCGGAGTTAACGTGACTTTCTGCCATTTTCAACTTTTTTTTAACCAATCAGTGCTAAAGTTCTGCAGAATTACTGTAGTTTTGTAGTTCTTTAGGTTAATCGCGATGATAACAATAGATGATAAATAGAGGTGTGACTATACGTCTGCCCACCGAGATCGATTGAGTGTTGAGTAGAGTTTCAGAAATTGAGGTTGTTTCGAATTGTTTTTTTGGAGGTGAACTTGTTCCTCCAGCAGTTTGCGTTCTAATCCGTGAAGGTCACACGTACATTGTAATGGCGATGTTATAACATGAGTGTCCCATGTACAGTGTGAGTCAAAGGCCCCTTAACACCCCCTATAAAATGTAAAGGAGTTATGCTAGGTACAATAAATAGGTCATGATAGAAACAGGCACGGGGGAACCATGGTTGTGTATGTTGTGTTGTAGCCCTTTGCATTTTAAATTGTTGAGTTGAATTCAATGTGGCGGACCTCAACTTGACATACACAACTATGGTTCCTCCTGCACAACCTGTTTCTACCGTGAACAATTGCACCCAGCATAACTCCTTTATACCGAGTGTTTCATAAATAATTGAGGAGTTACAACAATTGTATTGTAAGTAAAGTATTGAACTTTCGTTAATGAACCCCATCCTGAACGATCGAGGATTGCAAACATTTGTGCGTGCATGTTTTGTTAAGCCGAGAGTTCATATCCCTGCCGCTAGGCGACACTCACATCACCCACATCACTCGCGGTGTTTTGTGCACTGTTTTGATCCCCAAGATCATTGGACCTTACACCGTGTGACCTCTTTTTGTGGACTTCCATCAAAGACAGGTATTCGTCTCAGCGATGCCGCATGATATCGCAGCGATAGACACTATCGACAGGCCCATGTTGATGAGAGTGTTGCAAGAAGTAGACTATCGTGTTGATGCGTGCCGTGTCACCTGTGGTGCACACATTGAACATTTGTAGGTGTTAAAAGAAACTGAGTTCCTCGTTCGTTCTGGACTGGTTTCATTAACGCAACTCCAAGACTTTACTTGCAATAAGTTTGTGAAACCCATCAATTATTTCTGAAACGCCCGTTATTTTTTTAGGGGTGTTAAGGGACTTTTGACTCACGCTGTAGATCGAAAGAGAATAAAGTTGAACACTTATCCCTGAGTTGGCAACAGTCCCGTATGTCGCCGCTCCAGCACTCTTACTTTTCTCTGGGGTGGTCAGTGGGTCAGCCACTTGCAGTGAGAGAAATGACGGAATGCCTCATACTTGTGTACAGCGCAAATCGCTGTTTTGAAACGTCCGACACGTTCCGCCAATGAAATTAATTCGTGGCATTAACTTCGGAATTACTCATCTAAAGAGTTTCTCCTCGCCAGCTGATGTTAAGTCGGCGTCAGGGCCCTCGCTTTCTTTTTCTCCGGGAGCACGGGTAGGGGCACCAGGAATACAGAAAAATCGCGTAGTAAACGCATTTCCATTTAACCGCCTCGGTGATTGTGCGAAATAAGTAGTCGACCTTCGATTTCCTCACCGAAGGTGCCAAGTTCGAGTCCCGGCGTGGGTATAACTGTTCATTCATCAATTTCGTGTAATCACTGGCGATTAGCCAACAATGGTAGAAATGCAACGTCAAGAAAGAAAATGTTAGGAGAATCGAAAGCCTGTTCGCTGTTTTTTTTAATTTTTTTTTTAATTTAAGTCTGTCTTCTTATAAAACTTCTTTCTTGCAATTTTAAATGGCTGTCTCAATTATTTCCTACTGAAAAACAATTCTTTCACTTCGTATAAAGTAGATATTGGATGTAATTTACGTGTAATTATATCATATTTATAATGACATGCTTTCACTTCCTGTCTTCAGCTATCATTGCTCATGGAAGTCGAAGTGAGAATAGCAATGGCAAAAGAAGCCTTCGATAGAAGAAAAATGTATTTGGCGAACCTTTGAACCGACAACTAAGAAGAGACTATTGAAATGTTTTGTGTGGAGTGGAGTGTATGTATAGCGCAGAAACCTGGATCCTACGAAGAAGCGAGGAAGTATGCCTGTGGCAAAGAACTGACCGTGTGAAATGCATAGACAAAGAAAGAAATATAACTCCATGGGGAGGGTTGAAGGAGCAATGCTGAATGATATAGAAAAAAGTGAATAGATTAAAATTGTAGGGTTCGACGGCACCCTTCAATGTACACGGGGAAATATCCCCTTATCTAAAATTCTTACATAAAATGTTAAGAAAAGTTAAAAGTGGTATGTTGTCAAGGGCACATTGAAAACTAAGAGAATCAACTAAAAACTTCCTCACAGACAGGAAAAGACCAGCTCTTCGCAAAACATTTGATGAAACATTGTCATGACCCAACAGAGATGATAAGTAAGAATATGCTGAATACTTAAACCGACATTACAAACACGAAAATAAAAATGGCCTGCTAATATAATGGTTAACGGGGGAAAGATATACGAAGAAGATGGTAGCAGATGAGAGATGTTATTAAATTAGATGGAACCTACGTTGACGTGAAGGCGCAAGATCGGAAAGGCCGGAGATTGCAATGAAAAACCTGCAGAGAACGATGAATGAATGGTTTGCTTTTTGGGAATTCTTTTTGGCGCCATATTTTGTTTGATGTCACCAGGCACCAGAAATATATTTCAGGGGGGGGAGTCCGAACGAAGAGTCTCAAAATAATAATAATAATAATAATAAATAATATTTAAATTAAAATAATTATAATTAAAAATAGTTTTGTAAAAATTATTGAAATTACTTAATATATTTTTAATTCATGAATAGGTAAAAAGACGATATAAGAATAGTGATATAACAGCACGTATATCTAAGGTCGGCAAAATTTGTAAAAAGAAGAAAACTGTCCCGGCAAGGAAATTAATGACAGATTAAGAATTTAATATTTATTGAATATCGAAAAAGGATGTTTCATCCAGTTGAAAAGTAAAGTTCCTGGTAATACTTTATGCATATTATTATGAGTAGTAATAAATCTTGCATAACTCTTCTTTGGTGCTGTCATTCAAAGTTGAATGATCCCAATATAATCCTTTCCCTCCAAGTAATTCGTCGGAAATATATAACCCTAGGTTAAACAACAAGTATATTTTAATTATTTAATTTTAGTTTATTTCATTACCTTCATTATTTAATTTTAGTACTACCTGGAACCCCCCACCCGCCTTAAAAACGCCCTTGGTTGCCATATAGCAGCGAACGGAAGACGAAAAGTCTCACCTGGTATGGACTTCCCGAGCTCCAAGTACTCCATGACGGAAGGGCTGAGGAAGCCCGGGGGCACGGCCAGGGCGCTGCCGCTGGTGGTGGAGCCCTCCCACTGCTCGTCCCGCAGCTCCAGGGTCTGCTGAGGGTCGGGGTTGATGTCGGCGGCTGGGGCTCTCGCCTTCTTCACCGCGTAGCCATCCTCTGCGCATTCCGCCAAGGGCCCTGAGAATTGAAAGAAATAATTTAGTCGTATATTTGGAAGGAGGTCATTGTCTGGAGTCATTGAATTTTATTTCTTCGCCTAATCAACAAAAACCAGGGAACTACTATTCAAGAGTTAACTTGATTCGATGAACAGTTTTTCTGCAAAACTCTCTAGAGATTCCGTTGTTTTTACTGTAAGGAATAGGGATGGTCAGATCTGGATGAAATTTTATCCGGATATCGGATATTCTGATTTTGATATACGAATTATCCGAATTGCCAAGATTATCAGGATGTCCGAATTATCCGGTTATTCGGATTATACGAAAATGTGCATTATGCGGACAGTTTTATCATTCATCCGTTTTACGGACTATCCACATATTCTTTTACTCGTAATTTTCGTATTTCACTGTACGGATTTTCTAGAAATTCTTCTTCGATATGTTCTATCCGGATATTCAGATTGTCCGTTGCATCCGAAACTGATATCGGATAATCTGAAATTCGGATTTTGTGGCCATCCCTAGTAAGAGACACCCAAAAGTCAACCTCCCTTCCACGTAGTACGCCCCGGGAACAGCAATGTTGCAGGCCAACGAGGTATCGTGTTGCCCTCTATTTGTCCTTACGTGTCCCCGTTTACAGCCTCAGCTTTTTCTATCCTCAGTGTTAGTTATTGTTCAGGAATTAATTACTGCATTAGTTTTTAAAATTGAGGGAGGATTTTTTGAGACAAGTTTTTGAAATTCTTGGAAATTGCTGTTATTTATTGAAAAATCATTTGTGGTTTCATAATCGTTGGTCAAAAGTTGATCACGTGGGTGGCTTTGTGAGGAACCTAATCCCCACCTCATGAGCCTCCCCTGTCCAGGTCTATTGTGGCAGGTAACATTCACTTTTCCTCAAAATTACGAAAGAGGCGTCGAAAATGCCTAATTATGAGTCCTTATTCGCTCCAGAAGTGAAAGACGTCATTGTTACTGTAACAGCACTAATCCTGTAATAATGGCAACGCCACAAAAAAAACGTGATTCTACACTTAACTCCAAAGCGGAAATCGGCGTGAAAATGCAAAGCTGACATAATGCCGAAACTCGTTCTGCCCCCCGGCGCTGAAAGGGTTAAAAAGGAAAAAAAGAGAAGTTGCTCCGCCAGTCAGAGCGGAGAGAACCGACTAAATGGAAGCGATTTCGTACAGTTCAATCCATAACTCTTTCCTGCTCCAGTCGCCGTACGCAGGGTTGCAAGGCCAATGTAAAATTAAAATCGCAGCTTGTCAGATTATGCAAGGTCGCCTGTAGGAATTTTTCTCATTTCGTGTCTTGCCCTTCGGTCATAGAAACATATATTTTTCTTTTATTATTATTTTTCAAATGCTTCAACGTTTTAGACAAGTTCAGACTTGAGCCCACTATTTAAATAGGAACTGGATTCGCCTTGCTGCCTTTCCATATTTCCGGGAATAGGATTTTTTTTCAGTCCCGAAGATCAGGAATCTAAAACTTTCCCTTCCCAGTTCCGACCAAAACGTTTCTGTCCCGCACACTCGTAGTTGTAATAGTAAACGTACGTTCCCTCGTTATTTTGTTGGTTATGGCACTGAATTGCTGCAACTTTCCCCCTGTAAATCAGAGAAAACAATATTATTTGTAAATAACATTGCTACACCGTTCTAATTACATGATTTTTTTTGTAGATATCTCGGGCGGAGGGCAAGTTCCGCTCTGCCCCCCTCCCCCCACCTTGCGGGTGTCCTTGCCCGGTCATCTATCCTTGGCGGAAGAGTTTGTCATATTCTATTTTTTCCCTAGACTACGCAGTTTTTACTAAGTTTCTTGACAATAAATATATACTCAGTCTTTTTACCTTACGATTTGACACACACAGGAGATGAACTACGCAGAAATATCAGCGACGAATGCAGGGTCGACCAGGATTCGAACCCGGGTCTCTGGCATACCGTGCCATTTCTTCGCTAGCTGTACATTTCGCTGACATGTTTACACTTCATATTCTAACCAAGGCCGTATGTATTTCAGTGAAAGAAACACGTAAGAACTTGACGTTTCAACCCTCTATCAAGGTTTTCCTCAGACTAAAATATTTTTAGGAAGACCCTGTATTAGTGTTTTCCCTGAATGAGCCAAATGGCAAGGTAACTTACAGCTCAGCGAGGGGAGAAACTAGGCACCGTCAACGTCGTCATTGTTTCAAAGGCAACAAACCCCGTTGCCGTAAAACTGGCAGAGACAGTTCACCCAGGTAAAACAGCGAAAGCGAAAAATCAGGCGAAACTAGGTTTGGCCCAGTAACTTAGTTGTAACACTGTAAGCCTTGTTTCCATGTTAATGAAACATAAGATGCTGATCAAGGCAAAACTTATTGTATAAAAAATATATTCACTAAAAACGTAACGTTTCCACCTTCTAACAGGGTCTTCCTCAGTCGAAGATTCACAAGAAATATTAAAATTAAATTTTAAAAAATTATTGTGAATAAAAATACCCCGTTAGAGGGTGGAAACGTAATTAGCGTGTATTTTTTTATACAAAAAGTTTTTCCTTGGTCAGCATTTTATGTTTTATTAGCGTAGTTGTTAGGGTAATGGCACGTTGTGCCAGAGACCAACGTTCGAGTCCTGGTCGACTCTGCATTTTATCACTGAAATTTCTACTGTGTCTTTAGTTTTCAGCCTACCCCAAACCCGCAAGCTTGAATGTGGGGAAGGAACAAGATCTCACCGATCTTGGTAAAGCTGTTGATTTATAATCAATGGGGTCCAGGTTTCTATCCCGGGGAGGCACATTGCATACAGGTTCAGATCTTATCAGACCTTATCGGATGGCTTGTCCCATTGACCTATCGGATCATAAAGTGAACTTGAAACCAACTTTTGGAACGACCGAATTTCGAGTTCGAGAGTTCGCCTTGTGCATTAGCAAACGGATGATAAATCAGCATGCCTGGCAACGCACGTGAGATAATATGAAATTTCACTGGGCGTGGCTGCTCTGGTGGGGGTGGCCGTCCGACTGACTCACAATGGAACAATGAAGGGGTCACGGCTCGGGACTTTCTCCGGCAAACAACCATGACCTCACACACCCTCCCAGCCGCGTGGCTGTGACCCAACCCAAATGAAGTGACACGCCTCGCGAGGTCTCTGGAGATATCGCTACTCGATACCCAACAACTGGTTTCAAATCCCTTCGTTCTAGACTTTAGTCGGATTAAATTAATTTGATAAGTTGTGGGAGCACAGCATTTGTGCAAATATTGCCATCTGAAACGAAGCAGCTCCGAAGACGAAATGATTAAGGGTTGCGTATTATTGCAAACGCTTTGAAAATTTCACACAAATATCTGTCCTTTCTTTTTCGATTCTTGTCCCGACTTTTTCCGATTGCAGTCTCAAGTTTGTTTGTTAGCACAGGTTACATTTGTCAGGAGAAACACGGCTGGTATGCATCATTCAAATATTTTTATTTTTAATGAGTTCAAACGTGTGAGGGAAAACGCTGATCTAAATTTGTAGCCAGTCGAAAGAATTTGAATTTCCTATTTGAGCTTGTTTCTTTGCTTAGAAGTTTTCAGGAATATATGAACAACAACTTCTGCTATTAAAGTGCAAAATTTAAAGTACAATCTTCAGAGCTTCATGTTTCACAGTTCGTGAATTATTTTCAGCAGCAGCTTAAACAGTGAAGGAGGAGGCTTTTCTGCCTATTTATGACAATGACTACCATTGTCAATTAGATGCAGTGGTTGGTGGATATACTGTGCATCATCCATGCCAAGTTGAGCACGGAATCTTCGGTCGGAAGATGGTGAGTCGAACACTCGACTCCTTTGGCTACCGAGGCGGCCGAAGAAGGATCTCCACCCTCAGCTTCGTCGTGTTTATAAATATCTTATGTAGCACCCGATTTCACGTACTGAGAAAAGTGACAGTCTGTTATCTGTTGGGCCTCTGTTCCATAAGTGTCTAGCGCCATTGAGCTAACCGTTGTCTAGGTGAGGATCCTTCACTTTTATATTTCTTAGCGGATCGACCCGCAGTGGTCTAGTCGGATGGGCGGGAAACCCGGGTTCAATTCCCGGTATGGGTGATCTAAGGTCGGAATTTTTCCTGCCTTGTCCCCGTATAAAGCGACTCTGGGGCTCATTCAACCTCAAATCAATGGGTACCTGGGAGCAACCCTGGGTTGTGAAGGCGGCCGGAGCGTAGTGCTGATCACATCACCCCAAAATTGGCCCTAACCCACATCCCCTAAATGTGTCTTCATGACACGGTTCTATATGCACGGGGAACTTTGCCTTTTACCTTAGCGGATCGAATCCACTCTTTCTGATCTCCTAATTACTTACTTATAGTTTGAATTTGGAATCCCCCTCCTTGGTAAACAAGGAAATGCTGTTGTGAATTGACTGTCGCTTTCGGTCTTCTGAAGACGATGACTTTCCTTTCAATAGCTTTTGCGCGCACGATTCCCGTTGCCTCACGAAGCGTGTGGGTGGATTGTAGATGGGCACCCTGCTCCAAGTAGTTGACATGCCATTCACGATGTTTTTTTGCAATCCTCAAGATCACGTGCCGGCGGCCACACGTCGCGCACAAGCAAAGCGAGCGAATGAAGAGGCGATTTGTTTTCTTCCTTCTTCCCTCCCCTTCCTCGGAACAGGCTAATTATTCGAGCGAGCGGAGTAATCGTGTTAAGGACGGTAGAACGCTTGTAAGTGATGGAGTTCTAACACATGACCTTGAACCAATTTGTTCAACGTGGAGAATAATTACTCTGGGTGGGAAATGATTTAGTTCGGTTACCTTGCTTTATGCTGTTACCTTTTACGTAAATTTTGTTGCCTTATTGTTAAGCCGACCTTCCCTGAGTTTGTGGAGTTAGTACTAACAGAACATACATACAAGTTGACTTCACACCAGAAAAAAATTTATATAACGTGCATCTGCGTCCTTTTACATCTTTTATCACACTCTTTGCCACACGGTATGTTGAAGAGAGAACGCAATTTTTTGTAAAATTGTAACAAACTTTCGGGATCCACATATCTATAATTATACTGGCTGAGAGTTCAGACGCCAAAGCCTCGCTAGTTTGCGAAATGCAGTCCAGGGTGCCTTAATGGCTAAGGCAAGTCTAATTATCTTGTTAGAGTACAGCTTCAGTTTTAATCTTAACCTAAGTAGGGATGGAATAAATAAAGGTTAAGAAAAAGAAAGGTCAAGAAAAAGTCAAGAATTTTGGATATGTTTTTTTGGTAGACCCCATGATATGTTATCGATTCGTCCCCATTTTCAAGTAAATTCACAGAAATTAATATGCAATTGCATTATAATTTTGGCTCCAGTCAAAAGCGTTGTAGCGTTGCTAAAGACTTCACATTCCTTTCTCAAGAAGTGACAGATCAAAGTGATGGAAAAGGTAACGGTGAGAATCTTGCTCTCCTTAAAAAGCGACCACTTTTAGTCCTGACTATTGAGTTCGTTAGAAGATACAAAAGTTGCGAAGTTTCTTGCAAAAATTTAGGGCATGAAAACTCTTCTGGGAGATACTGAGGCTGCAGACAGCCACCGTTTCTCAACAAGCATAGCAATTCATGTTGCGATATGCTTCAGTAAACACTGCCTCGTGCAGAAACACGGGCCTGCTCCCTTCGGCTAATGCGAGGCTGCTTCTTACGGGCAATAAAAGAGGAGAAAATTGTTTTACATAACCCTTTTTCCTCGAGGCTCGGCTTCCGACTTTTCCCGCTATTATTTCTTGTTTATCTTTCGGTGGCTGCTGGGAAGACATTGAAGTCCATTGCCTTCTGCATGTTTAATTTGTTCAGGGCCAAGTAAACAATTACGTTATGTTTTTTTCCTTCTGCACAAAGCATTTGGACCAGGTCTCGTTTCTCCGAAAATTGTATGCTCATGCAGCTTAATGTATTATGAATACAGATTTATAAGCACCAAAAACCAGTCAAATAAGCAGGCAGAAAGGTACTAAAACAAGTCACAAGAAATAAAAAAAGGCATATTAATAGATGAAGTAGAATTTTAAACTTTACTACCCTGGTAATCTTCTTTCGAAAAATAAAGTGAGCAGACTCCTGCATTCTTCGTGATTTTATTGCTGCATTTCAATGTCATCTCTCATGCTAGACTTCTGTCATTCAATTGACAAATTTCACTTCGTTGATTCCTCGGGGTTGAATCACATGAAAACGTGTCACGTGTTCTGCCCCATACAGTTTACAGCAACAAAACTGAACAATAGACGGTACTTTTTCAAATCTTCCCCATGTTTTGAACAACACCAACACAGCATAGTGTCGTACATACAGTAGTCTCCACAAATCCGACCAGATGTCATATAGGATAATTTGAATCCCATCCAAAACTCAATGCTTCCATAACATAACTGCTGTAATTTCGTAATGCATGCAGAAGATTTTATGATAAATGTATATTTTTTGACGGACCGACTTTTTTCTAGTTGCTACCTAGAAGGTGACATCTTGACAGCAGTCGCTTGTTCTGTTTATTGAATATTTCTTGTTAAAGTTTATTCATCAAGAGGAGGGGAAGCACCTTACTGAGCTCCATGTAACTTTGCGCAGTTGATACATTATTTTTTCTCTGTTTTGAAGCATTTTTAGACACTTCAAGGTACTATTTATTAATTGAAATAGGCGCCAACACTTGAGATGGACAATTATAGGCATTGCGTATAATGATTGCATTATCCTGAAACTAAAACGCTATACATTGAAATGTGGCCTTAAAACATTAATTTATTAATTGAATTGGATGAAAAGTAGTTGATTCAGCGCTTCAGTGGCGTTCCTAAAGAAGACTCAAACGATATCAGCGTGAAAAACTATGTAATATGATATATTCTAATATATGCCAACTCTACCGTATCGCTGCTGGTAAAAAAAAAAATCTGTCGGCAACAGTTCAATGGTATGTTTGGTATTCTGATTTAATTATACACATACTGCTACCTTCATTTGGTACAAGGTATATAAATCTTAATCTTAAACCTCAGCTAGAATATATACTGGTGAGGGTTCTTTTTAGACAACGAAACCAGACAGGATGCCTTCCAATGGAGACGTTTAATCGTATATATTATTCGAACACTGGATACATGGAATCAGAATATTTACATGATAAGCTACATTCTACTGTAATTTTCATTTACAGTCAATTTTCATCTAATATGCTTTTTATTATTTCTTTTCTCGATTTGAATATTTTTCTATATGAACTTCCTTCTTAATGTTTTTTCTGGATCTGGACTTCCTTCTTTCTTAGGCTACAGTCTGGATCTGGACTTCCTTCCTTTTTAAGGTACAGTCTGGATCTGGACTTTCTTCCTATTGGTATGGATCTGGATCTTACTTCTTTGTGGATAGTTTGGATATGGAATTTCCTCTTAATTTCTTTCTATTTCCGCTTTTTATACGATTTGGGAATTCCTTCAGGCTTTGGGAACTATACTAATTTCCTCCCTTGAGGCTGCGATTGGAACGCGCCAGCACTAAATATGTCCAGCCTAATGAGTACTTGGTGCCAAACGACTGACACGCGCATCCAAGTAGGTGCCACGGCTGAAACGCGCAACCCAAAGTGCTGTGGGTCGTCGACTGGAACGCGTCGCCACTGGGGTGAACAAAATTTCCACTATTGGAAAGGTAAATCAAATCAAACAGATTCAAGATCTGTTCAAAGACACAAATTTGTAGCAGTACTTTGACTTCTTTAGTTTTGTGATCAATTTACATATCACTAATTTGATTTATCAAGTATATACATTAATTTATTTATTTTATATTTATTCTTTATCTTCTTATAGTAGATTCTATTGTTTTTCATCTTTCCAGTTTGTTTTGTTCTTTTTTATAGAGTTATTGACGTATATTATGTTAATTCTTAATCTTCCACACCTGATGCTGCCATCTCTATTTATTTTTGACAAACCATGTAAATGAGTTGTTCCCATTGGGTACGTAACAATACTGTACTCGTTATTTTAAAAATACTTAATGGAAATTTCAATAAGCGAACTGGAAATAGTTTTTTAATTTACTTTTTTTTAGAAGTGAATTTGAAAATTTTCAATCACCCTGTATTTTTCTACCTGTGTGTGTGTGTGTGTGTGTGTGTGTGTGTGTGTGTGTGGGTGTGTGTGTGTGTGTGTGTGTGTGTGCGCGCGCGCGCGCTTATGCTTATGCTTATGCTTCATTAGCTTATCAATTCTTGGCCTCATCTCCTTCGATACCAAAGGTCCCGGACTCAATTCACTGTGAGGACATGAGGCAAGATCAAAGGCAAGACCGACCATTCGCCTACGAGGAAGTGCTGATTTTATTAGAAGAGTTAAAATATCTTGATTGGAATAAGAAGAAAAACTGTACAGTTAAATAAAAAGGCCAAATAATTTTTGAAAGATCGTCTTAACGAATTTTTTAGACTTTCGCCAAATGAATTCGGATGCCCCCTTCCCTATATGTACCACAGTTGAGAGCTTAAGCTGCCGTGAACATTTTCATCGAACGGTTGATCGGGAAATTTGCTCGGAAGTATTCTGACACGTATGAGGAGCAGAGTTCAAAGAATGGAGTTTGGTAGAAAGTGATTCGCACAAATTACAAATGGTCTTAGTTTCGTTATATCCCTTCACTTTTTTTTATACATGTACCGGAAAGCTTTTCTCCTAAGGATTAATATTTCACACGCCGAAGGCCGGCTGGTGCATACATTCTTCCGGAGTAGAAATAACTCGCGAATGTTTATATTAATTGTGAAAAGAATAATGCGTAGGAAATAAAGAAGAAACTTTGTATTTCTGTTTTTGATGATGTGATCACTTGCGCGCTGTTGGTTGCTTGGAGGATGACTAGTGGAATTCTTTGGGTTTGCAAAGAAAATACTTTATTCGGAGTAAATAAATATTCGCAACTGATTCTAATTATTTTGTTTGTATTTATTCGAGACGAGACTTTTCACGTAGGCACTATACCAATAGTAATACGAACGTATAGGAAAGGGTTTATCCAATATATGGGGGTGAAAGGACGATTTAAAATTTAGCATGAACTCTTAATAATTTGAAGAAGGTCAAGTGTGTGAATAAATCCCTAGTAGGGCAATGTACTGCAAGCAGGAAGGAAGGCGTCATAGTTATTGACTCAAAATTCATAAGAGAAAGGTGTTGTATAAAATGCAAGAAAGTGTTGTGGAAAGTCTTTTCAATGGTGCAGCATGGAAATTATGATGTGCACATTTGCACTCGTAAAGGAGAATTGAAGATGGAGTGTAACACCCTTCGAAAGTTATCCCATGCGTTGTTTGGCTCGCATGGTAGGAAGAAGAGCGCAGTTTACAAAGCGTTTAAGGCAAGGGAAGAGGCAGAATGCCGAATTATGCGTGTGAGTGCGCAGTTAACCTGAGGCCGTAAGATGTGGAGTTGAGGGAAGACCTTGAAAGTGGATTGGAATCTTGGCTGTCGGAACTGTGGGACCTTGTATTAACATTTACTCTACAAGATTTTTTGCCTTTCTTGGATCTGCTAAGTGGGTCAAAGCATTGGCCGCTTCAATTTATGGAAGGATTTTTAAAAAATCTCTTGCACAAGGAAAATCCTGTTGTGCCTGTAGTCAGACAGACAATTCGAGTATCCTTGTGCTTGGCGCCTAATGAACAGTGAACAACGACTTCAAGAACCAAATTCGATTCACCAGTTTGTGTGTCCCGATTTTTCATTTCTCCGTAATGTTTTCGGATTTCACATCAGAATCCTAAATTCTTTGCTACACTTTGTTGTTCATATGACACAGATGTGGCCTCCCCGATAACGCCTTCGCCTTGTAATCAAGAGGTCCCGGCTTGTTGGATACCCGGTGGAGACATTATAAATTCTAGGTCCAAACTCTCTGTCCATAAAGTGAACTTAAACTAACTCTTTATGACAGGTTATTAGTTAATATTTTATCATGTCTGTACGCCTATATGCAGCGACGTATATCCAGCAACTTGAGGCACGTAGTCGTTTGGATCCCACTTTAAACTGTAGGTCCAGTCCCGATTAGCCTTACTGTGCATAAAGTGGACTTAAACTCAATCAATCAATCGAAATTTGAGCTGGAATTTCGTAGAAACATATTGAGGCTGTTGGCTATCATCAGTACTTTCTCGAGGGCTCGACGTGTACACTTGCACTTAGTTCTAACTGGAGGAGTAGGCATGGAGTCTGAGGGAGAAAAGTCACCATCGTTGCATGAAATGTCAGAGAACGTTGTGGTTTCCACATCACAGCGTTTTTTTTTTCTGGAGGAAAGAAACTGCGGAAGTCCATCTATTGAAGGAATCCCCAAAACCTTGCCTCCGCTAGGCTTTTACATGGTACAGGCTTTCCGAATTAACTTTTAATGTGTTTTAACATAGCTCCCAGGAACGAACCTTGCATCTCTTCTTTCTATGAATTGTGCTGAACTGTTTCCGAGCAGTGGTATAAACTACGTTTGAGAGAGGTTTACGGAATCGAGAAGACATCCACCCACCTCCTAATTTCCCATATATGATGCATATGATTGTGTGTGTAACGACTTTTATTTGCTACTATTCGCGTAAATAGACACCTCGGTGGTGAGTGCGTTGTGTGCTCGACTGACCACGCACCTCTTAAGCGCAATACTGGATACATGGAGTGTTCGGCACTGTCTCCATTAGCGAATTTGATTTTAGGACAGCGCAAAGGGCACATTTTGAACCCGAGAACTAATTGTCAGCTGAATGCTCTTTTGTCGTATCTCCACTTTTGTTCGTAGATGAGTTGATGACGTTATCGTGTTCCGTGCATGCTACCAAGCGGTGTGAATTATCAACATTAATAAAATGTTTTCACAATTTTTGTAGTGTATTCAAAATCCACATACATACAACTTCAATCAGGTCTCCTGAGGAGTTAGTGAAGATGGACATACATAATGTTGGTTGTACAAGCAGTCTTTATCCCTTTTATGGGTACAGTAGTCTTTCTCCAAATTTTCTCGCACCTTGGCCGTGCGGTCTAAGGCGTTATGGTTATGGACTCCGGCTACAGGACGCGCGCCCAGGTTCGAGTCTCCTGGGAGAAGTGTAACAACTTTTCTCCTGAAATTTCGGCCTGTGTATTAAAATGATGGCCACCTCCATCGTGAGGAAGTTACGGGGGTACGAATGATTAGCGTAACCCGGTCACGGAAACCTAGAAGAACGGATGTTCGTCATGCTGACCGCATGTAACTGGTTGGATCAGTGGCGAGCCCAAGTTGGGGTTGATGGGGTTATAACTCCCCCCTTCTTTTTCGCCCAGTATTCCTAAAAAAAAAAAAGAACGTCAAAGGTAGGAAAATATAACAAAATGAGGGCTAACTACCTAGAAAAAGTCCTCCCTTTCGAAAATCCTGAGCACGCCACTGGGTTGGATGATCTCCCTCCGACCTCTACAGGTGCGGCTGAGGCCGGCAGTCGGAAGGTAGGCCCTGGCCTTCACGGGCTGTTGCGTCACTGGTTTAGTGTTCAAATTGGTCACGATTTTTAATCATTTTACTATTTCATCCTACGGAACGTGGTTTAATAAATTGTACTATGGTGGTACAGATGATTTGAACTTCTTCTGTTGGAATTTTGTTTCAATTCTTGATTATTGGATCAATTTTAATTGACGCCCGGAATAAGAAAGTATGGGTCTTGCTTCTATGGCCGCTAAATAAAATGTATTAGAGTATAACACATCTTAGATTCTAGATTGGTGTTCTGTAGTGCGTAATGCCTTCATAGTTACACGTGCGTGGTCCGCCTACTATTGAAAGCGTGCCATCCAATAGGAAAGGCTATGAGCAGTTCGTTCCCCATCCTCCGGAGACTGTCGCAATAACTCGTGGGTAATATGTTTGTAATTGTGCATGTAGGAAAGAAACTAACTCGCCGGTTAATCAGGAGGGAAGTTAACTAGGTACGTGTGTCGAAAGCGTGGTCGTCCCATCTGAGGAAAGTTAACGATGTCCTTGAAAACCGGGAGGATGTGAAACTCCCACGCCGAGTAGTCGAAGCGAAAGTTTGTGGAAACTTAAACAAATCAGCTTCGGATAATGAAGCGTAGTCTTGGTCTCCACAATGAGTTCCAGTCGCGCTTCCAGGAAAGTCTCTTCTCCTTCTGTGCTTCCGCCCATGGAGAAAGGCGTTAACTAAACTCTAATGGTTAGAGCTACAAACGTCCTTTTAGGGTGCCACAGGGTTTGTGGCTTTCAAGTTGGTGCAAGCGTGCACGCTGAATTATCGAATTCTCCGAGTTACCAATTCTGAAAGTTAGCGACAAAAATATGTGAAACGTCTAGTTCATAATCTGAGATGGCCAGAATGGTTTTTGCCTTAAAAAAGAAAAATTCCGTGTTCAGAAATATACTGTTATTCGTAAGTAGTAAAATGAAAATTACACGATATTTATGGAAGTATCCAATCAGTAAAAATATCGGTTACGTGGTTCGAGTGGATGGTAGCATGAGCCCTTCGGCGACGCTAGGGCTGATGTGGTGCGATATTGTAAATAAAGAAAACATATTGCGTGTGATTTAGGCATTATAATAAATACTAGGCTTGTATAAAAATATGCCAATGAAACTGAAGACTACTAGTGACTTTCTTTGACCACAGTAACCATATGTTTTGTAATTGAGACGAACAGTGTTTATGCAGGCCAATGACTTGTATTGTGCCTACAAGAGAAAAGAGAATTCATAACAATTATGACGACGAAAGAAAGAAAACAGCGCCTGATCACTGCAGAGGAAGTCATAACGTAATGTGGCAATGCAAGAGTTAATAATGTTTTCGGTTAAAAATAGGTTTTGACAGTGGTGCTGAAGGAGAAGCGCACCCCTTCGCACTCCCCTTTCGCCGCCACTGTATGATGAAAGTGACAACGACGTATGCGGGAAAACTTTTTGATTCTGGATGGGCGTGGACGTGTTTATTTTTTGACCGAGAAACTTGCATTACACTCCATTGTATTGTGGTTATTTTAGCCACAGTAATGAAAATGACTGATAATGAGATGGAAGGCGAGAATTACGGCAAGGAATGGTTTATTTGGGAGTACAATACTTCTGGACTTCCAGCATCTGTCGGTATGAAATTCGACCAATATGTTTAACGTTTTAAGAGAGAGAAACACAAGTAAGGAAGATCCATTTTGACAAGTTTAGATTGCAGTAGATATATTCATCCTTACCGTAAAGTCCTATATATTTTTCGCATACGGAAACTTTGACATTTGACTTTTTGTAATTAAATTTTAATATTTTCATCTTTGGCGCCTAAATATACGCTAGTCGCCAAAGGTCGAAGTACGTACAGTTTCAAATTACTGGTAGCATGACATTTCGTTCTGTTGTAACCCAATGTTGCCGCGTTATAATGAATGGTTTTGTTACGAACGCTTGTTGGTGATTGGAATTGCATTTTAGTGCGGCTGCCGGGATGTTATCTGCGAGGTGGGCAGCTTCTGGTACCAGGAACGGAAGAGAAGCGTCGCAAAATAGGAAGCTGGATGTCCCACTTCTTTTTTCCAGTCATGTGTTACAAAGACGAGTCACTGCAGCAAATTGATCATCCGCAAGGATGGACTCGCGATCGGTTCGGGAGCTGGAGAATTCTCTCCACGGGGAGGAGGAGGAAATGTACTGGAATGAACACTGAAGGGTTTTCCTTTCAACTTCTATGGAACAGAATAGGCCTAACAATTGTAGCTAGAAACATGGTAAATTCACACAACTTAACCAAAGCTCTTCCAGTTATAGTGCGTGTGTTCACCAAGTCAGTCCAGTGTTTGTAGGCAGGGGCTATAACATGATCGCAATAGATGAACACACACATCACACTATCATAATCATAAGAGAAAACGTGCACATACTTCGAAGTACAGGCTGACGGTTCGTTTCTTTTTGTAATCAATTTAATTCCAGCTACGATTCATAAAATATGAACCCTGGCTCGGTGGCGTCTCGGAAAATGCAACTAGGCACCTACGCATTTTCGAGAAATTGTTGTTCGTCGAGACTGAATTTCGAGAATAGTCGAATGTTGGGGTGCCTTTTTTAAAAAAAGAATTCGCTGCTGTTGTTACGTTTGTGGCGGCGATTGGCAAATCTGCGTTGACTACTAACCCAGGGACACTAAATTAGGCGGATGGTAAAATTTGATCTGTTGCCACGTCGTAGCTTTGTCGGAAGTTAACAGCGGTGTATTTTCTATTTGACAGTTGTACAAATAATAGAAATTTAACACAATTTTTTGTTGGAAAGATCAGGGATGACAAGGTCTATTTCCTTTTGGAGGGAGGGTTGACGCTCACACCAGGCAACACTGGATTGGGAACGTTGCCACATCGTGCGCGAGAACAAGCGATTCTTGCCTCGCTGTTCATTTCCAATATGTGACACCGAAGTACTTCTGCCTTAGGGCTGGTATAATGCCCTTTCGGCTCTGTTGCTAATTGACGCAACCACGGCCGTACTAAACAGAATCACTGTATTTGTCAGCCTTCGTGCGTGAATGTAAAATTCCGCAGGAAAGCTTATTTGCGAGTCGGTTATGTAGGGTAAGTGGTACGCAGACAGCGCTTATGTAAGAGAGTACGTGGTTCGACGAAGTCTCCTGGGGGCGGTTGCGTTTCCTGTCACAGATTTTGTCTACGCCGTGCGTGCAATCGCACCCAAGCGCCAGGCTAACAACCTCCCGGCTTTTATGTAAGCTTGGTGAAATTTACCTTGCAATGACTAACTGCGGCGAAATGCCTGCGTTTTTGTCACCGCGGGTGGCTCCTTTCCTTCTGGTCTGAAGTTCTCAAACGTTCCCGCAACCTCCGTATCTTCAGCATCCGGTCGTACGATTGCCGATTAGATGGAAATAAAGGTGCGTTGAATTCTGGACTCACGATCTCGCCATTGTCGGTCCGAAGTTCGAGTCCTGGTCTGGGCATGGTGTTTGCGAGTGGCGTTTTATCATGACTGGTGTGGTCTTACACACAGTGGCAAAAAAGCAACGTATAATGAGAAATACAAATGCGTTTTTTGAACATCACATTTGCAAGTATTATCAGAATTAATATGCTTCTCTCTCTCTCTCTCTCCGTTTGTTAACCGTACATGGGACTGGTTTAAGAGAGATCCGATCCTCTGGGTATCGAACCCTGGAACCCTTGATTGCAAGGCGACAACCTTACCACTACACTAACGGTGCACGTTTAGGCCATTGTTTTCATTCTTCCGGCGCAATATATTGGATATTTGAGTCGTTATTGATTCGGCCTTTCACTTATCGATACAGAATTGGGCTGTTTCTATACATTCATACGATTTCTGTTTTGTGCACTCTTCTGTATCTCCTAGGTTAAATTTCAACGATGAGGATGAAACAGTGAAGCCCGTAAAATTGAACCTAGTTTATGTGCAGAAATGATACAGGGAAATTTTAAGGTATCTTGGTGTGTCAGCTCGCTGTGCTTAGTATAGTATAGCGAAATCTCGAATAGCGCGGAAATTTTCATTTCTAACGTGCCAGTAATGTCCTTTTTGACAAACTGAGTGAAAACGACGGTAGCAACAAATTATGAGTAATTTCTGTTGCGTGTAACTCATGCTGGTTGATTGATTTAATTAGCGTCGCTTGTTTGTACCGGGAGGTTAAGGACAAGAAAGGAACAAGGAAGTCGGAGGAAGCGTTTGTGGCCTTCGTGAAAGATAAGTCGACATTCGATTGGATTGGCGAAGGAAAACCCTACGTAAGGTGGCATCGTTGGACTAGCAAGCGTTTATGCTTCTAGTCGTAACCTTGGAAGTGAAATAAGAATAGGGGTCAAACGGATCAGAATAAATGTGTAATAAAACTTAAAACTAGTATCCAGATAAAGTCGCCACACGATCTCGCTACCGAAAGTCCCGGGTTCAAGCCACAGCTCGTGTGTTTTTTGTGAGTTTATCATCTCCACTTTTTTCCCTATTTCTCATTCATCGTCGTCGTCGTGTGACTTGTTTATTTATTTATTGATAGTATTCCAGATACAGTACAGATGGCCATTTTACACTGAAATTGTGAACAATGAAAAGAGAATAATATTAAAAATAACATAAATGAACAAATATTAAGAAAGAATAAGTAAAAGATGGCACTATTTGATATTATTTACAAGCATCTCCTCTGATAGAATACCGAAAGGCATACTCCGAGGAAAATACATCAATACTTGATGGGAGGTCATTATAGTGTATGGGAAGTCTGTAGAAGAGAGTGAATGAATTAAAATTAATGAGCACACATTCCGCAACCCCTCACACTACAAGGGGAGAGAACCCCTCCCCCATTCAAGATCCCTACCTCAAACAACAACAACAAAAAAAAAGCTGTTGTAAAAGTTCCCCCGAGAAAATACTAAACGTGCATGGCTTTAAAAGGACCTGCTTAGAACACACACAACACGTTAGAAAGGCAAGGAGACGTTAAAATACCTCCTCGTCGCGATTACCAAAAGTAGCGAAGGCTCATATTTTTAAAAATATATATATTTTATGGGTGTTGGAAGGGAAGTTGTGAAGGTATGAAGTGTAAAAGAGGAAAAGTGTCGTTAGTTACGCTAAGCACTACACCAGTCTTGACTATTTCTCTCCTGGAAATAAATAACGAACGTAAATGGCCACTAATTCTAAAGCCTTGTCCTTACCTGCGTATTGGAGGTTGGTAAGAATTAAAACCGCTGCAAGGCGCAGCAACCAGGTAGACGGACCCATCCCAACGGTTCCTTCGATCTCTGTTCCTCCGAAGCGGCACTCACCGACCTTGCCTGGCGACAACAAAACACACGAAACACTCGAATTCCGAACAAGTTGCTATATACAGAAAATGCTGGTCTCGTCTCCACCCACGCTGCCAGTCACCATGGTCGCACTTCGGACGCTGCAAGATGCACGGAGGTTCTCTGCCGGTGCACCACGGTGTTGTGAGCCGCGCTGTCCCAGTTTCTGGCGAGGCAAGCGAGGGGGAGAGCGGCGAGGGAGGAGGTCGCCTCGAGCCGTTCCCTTTGTAGCTGGCGAGATGGAAGAATGGCTGTCACGAGTCACCTTGTATCATCCCGTGGATCCTTGGACCTGTCGTTTCCTCCACGGATTTTCGTGAGGCCGAAGTTCGGTGTCTGCTGGCGCATCCACGTACGAAATGCCTTCCGGTAGCAATGTGTCTGGACTCTGATATTTTAATAAAAGTTGTGAATGTTTGACGGTGAAAAAACCTTGGGGAAGAACCTTTATTGTTGGTCGTCTACTGTCAGAATCACAGGAGCAACTGGCAGAGGTGCGATATTTTTTTATTATTTTATTTTTATTTTTTTTATTTTTAAAGTAGGTAACTTTCCAGGGTGCGAAATCATTGATATTTGTAACGTAACTGACTGGTCAAAGATGTCAGTAAATTACGAAATAGTTGGAATAGGTGTATTATGTATAAGTTTTTGTTTAGATTTTGCTTTCTATTAATATAAATAAATTAGATTTCAAACTTGTCTTGCGTCCTTGTTTTAATTTTATTGTGCTGTGTATATTGTTATTGGTCTCTTTGAAAGAGAGTGAGAGTGAGTGAGAAAGCATGGACGTTTCCTTGAGAAGTTGATTGTACTTATAAGCGATTATGGGCGTTGCCAGATACTTTTGCAAAGGGCCTCAGGCCACTTGTAAACGTTGAATAGCAGAAATAATAACAACAATAGTTATTATTATCACGCTTATGAATGTTGTTATACAATAATATTAACAAGTTATAAAAATTTACAAATTTTATTCGAAAATTATTATTTGTATTTTTACTATTACGTAAATGCGGAGACTGCTACTCTATCCACCATACGAGTGAATATGCAGCACCACTATTTTCCATTATTACTTTTAATACTTACTGTATTTTGTTACCAACTTTCGCGCGTTGCGTTCAACAAAAGGCTTTAATAATTAGGAGAAAAATATACTTACAAAGTTTATGTTGTGTGACCTACTTAAAACTACAATTTTTGGAATTTTGAAAACTGTGGAACATTTATTATTTGGATTACGAGGGTCACTATTTATATTTTGAGCCTTGGCAACACTGATTGAAGTTAGGCCCGATTTGACGTTTGCACGGAATCGTCAGGCATTATTGACCATAACGTACTTCAAATGTTTTGTCAATAGCTTCATTTGTTTGATTATCAATGTGGATTTAAACATAACAGATCAACTACAGATCAAATTTTTCACATCAGACAGACACTTGAAAAAAAGTGGGAATATAATCAAAATGTCCATCAGCTATTCATTCATTTAAAAAAAAGCATATGATTCGGTCAAAAGAGATAAATTATTATTAGTCGAGTTTGGAATACCTAAGAAGCTTGTTAGTATGATAAAAATATGCACCACTGAAACAGAAAGTAAAATTCGTGTGGCTATTAATGTGTCTGACAAATTTACAATTCATGATGGGTTAAAACAAGGAGATGCATTATCTCCATTGCTCTTTAATTTTGCCTTAGAATATGCTGTTAGGAAGGTAAAAGAAACTAAAGAAGGACTAAAATTAAATGGTATGACTCAGTTGTTATCATATGCAGATGATGTAGACTTACTGGGGGATGATGTGAATAAAATTAAGAATAATGCTAAAATATTTTTCAAAACTGCTCAAGAGACAGGTTTGGAAGTTAACAAAGAGAAAACTAAATATATGCTTACAGGCCGAAACCAAGTGTTAGGTAATAGTCAAAATCTAATTATTGATAACAACTCGTTTGAACCAGTTTACAAATTCAAATACTTAGGAGTAATATTAACAAATGAAAATTATATTATAGAGGAAATAAAAAGTATGCTTAATTCAGGAAATGCATGTTACTTCTCTCTTCATAAACTTTTGTCTTCTAGTTTAATATCTAAAAAACTAAAAGTTAAAATATACAAAACAGTAATTTTGCCTGTAGTATTATATGAATGTGAAACTTGGTCCCTTACATTGAAAGAGGAACATAAATTGAGAGTATTTGAAAATAAGATCCTTAGGAAAATCTTTGGACCTAAAAGGGATGAGGAGACAGGTGAGTGGAGAAGGTTACATAATTTAGAAGTACATAATTTGTATTCATGTCCAGATATTATTAGAATAATTAAATGAAGAAGACTTAGGTGGGCAGGCCATGTGGCACGAATGGGAGAGGAAAGAGGAGTTTACAGGATTCTTGTTGGGAAACCTGATGGTAAGAGACCTGTAGGAAGGCCAAGACGAAGATGGAGGGACAACGTTGAGATGGACCTAAGGGAAATCGGTAGGGATGGAAAAGACTATATAAAACTTGCTCAAGATAGGGACAGATGGAAGGCCTGTGTTGCTGTAGCCATGAACCTTGGGGTTTAAGAAGGCTAGAGAGTTAGTTAGTTAGTTCATTTGTGTTGTTTATGTTGCCTTGGAGATTGCGCGACAACAATAAAATGGAATTAACTCGTGAACATTTTCGTGCGATGATTTTTTACGATTTTGGACGTGGGTTATCAAGACAAGAGTGCATCGATCAACTTACTTCCACATTTGGCGATGAAGCCCCATCCTTTGCCACTGTGAAACGCTGGTACGAAGGTCACTATTTATATTTTGAGCCTAACAATGAAAAAACAGGAATTTGGCATTGAAAACTGCTTTATTGTTTTTCGAAGTATTCTCCTGTATGGTCAATACACTTTTGCATTCGTTCGAACCATTTGTCAAAGCAGTTTTTCCAATCTTCTTGAGACACCTCCATAATATGGTTTTTGAACGCATCGACGGCGTCTTAAGCCGACGAAAATCGTTGTCTCCGCAATTTATTCTTGACATTCGGGAACAAGAAGAAGTCATTGGGTGCCAAATCAGGACTGTACGGTGGATGACCCATCAATTCGATTTTTTGACTGTTCATAAAGTCGGTTGTTAGACGAGATGTGTGACAGCTGGCATTGTCTTGATGAAGAATGATCCGACCGCGTTAGTTTGTTTTCCGTATTTGACCGAATACCTCTGGCAAACAAATTGTTGTGTACCATTCAGAGTTGAGCGTTCTACGTTCCTCTAAAGGCACAGTTGCCACATGACCAGTTTTCCCGAAAAAAACTGTGATGTGCTTCAACTTTTGTTGGATTGGGTTCATCTTGAAACACCCATACAGTCGACTGCTGTTTACGTTCCGGCTCATATGCATATATCCATGATTCGTCACCTGTTACAATCTTATATACGTCTTTTGAAGCACCACGATTGTATTTATTGAGCATTTGTTTGCACCAATTGACGCGAGCGTCTTTTTGAGTTTTTGTCAAATTGTGTGGGATCCAACGAGAACATACCTTTCTCACAGCTAAATGATCTTGTAATATTTTATATATGCTGGTGGAAATAATGCCTATGGTTGCCTCAATCTCACAGTATGTCACATGACGATCTTGCAGTATTAGGTTTTGCACAGCATCAGTGTTTTCTTGAACAACAACTGATTTTGGACGACATTCGCGAATCTCGTCGGTGAGCGAATGGCGGCCACGATTAAATTCGTTATACCAGCGTTTCACAGTGGCAAAGGTTGGGGCTTCATCGCCAAATGTGGAAGTAAGTTGATCGATGCACTCTTGTCTTGATAATCCACGTCGAAAATCGTAAAAAATCATCGCACGAAAATGTTCACGAGTTAATTCCATTTTATTGTTGTCGCGCAATCTGCAAGACAACATAAACAAGACAAATGAAGCTATTGACAACATTTGAAGTACGTTATGGTGAATAATGCCAGACGATTCCGTGCAAACGTCAAGTCGCTACTAACTTCAATCAGTGTTGCCAAGGCTCAAAATATAATTAGTGTCCCTCGTATAACGAATTTAATCGTGGCCGCCATTCGCTCACCGACGAGATTCGCGAAGGTCGTCCAAAATCAGTTGTTGTTCAAGAAAACATTGATGCTGTGCAAAACCTAATACTGCAAGATCGTCATGTGACATACTGTGAGATTGAGGCAACCATAGGCATTAGTTCCACCAGCATATATAAAATATTACATGATCATTTAGCTGTGAGAAAGGTATGTTCTCGTTGGATCCCACACAATTTGACAAAAACTCAAAAAGACGCTCGCGTCAATTGTTGCAAACAAATGCTCAATAAATACAATTGTGGTGCTTCAAAAGACGTATATAAGATTGTAACAGGTGACGAATCATGGATATATGCATATGAGCCGGAACGTAAACAGCAGTCCACTGTATGGGTGTTTCAAGATGAACAAAAGTTGTTCGCGCTCAAAGCACATCGAAACAAATGGTCGCCTGTTTTTTCTGGAAAACTGGTCATGTGGCAACTGTGCCTTTAGAGGAACGTAGAACGGTCAACTCTGAATGGTACACAACAATATCCTTGCCAGAGGTCTTCGGTCAAATACGGAAAACAAACAAACGCCGTCGGATCATTCTTCATCAAGACAATGCCAGCTGTCACACATCTCGTCTAACAACCGACTTTATGAACAGTCAAAAAATCGAATTGATGGGTCATCCACCGTACAGTCCTGATTTGGCACCCAATGACTTCTTCTTGTTCCCGAATGTCAAGAATAAATTGCGGAGACAACGATTTTCGTCGGCTTAAGACGCCGTTGATGCGTTCAAAAACCATATTATGGAGGTGTCTCAAGAAGATTGGAAAAACTGCTTTGACAAATGGTTCGAACGAATGCAAAAGTGTATTGATCATACAGGAGAATACTTCGAAAAACAATAAAGCAGTTTTCAATGCCAAATTCCTGTTTTTTTCATTGTTAGGCTCAAAATATAAATAGTGACCCTCGTATGTGGTAGAATATACAAATATAACATGGTTCCTGTATTTTTCGCTATTTTTTCTATCTCAAACATAGTTTACTTTGATTGTTCTGTTCCAATATTAACAATGAACTTTATTTCTGTTGTTAACAATAAATATAACAAACTTTTTGCTTTTTGTAACTTGAAATAACGATGCCAATATCCAAGGAGAGTGCGGTGACGGACCCGTTCGACCCCCCACCCCCTCCCGACGCCCATGTAAGCGACTCCAATTAATCAACCAATATGATATACAAGTGAGGAAAAATCCTTTTCTATGGCATTTTACTACTTCTTTGGATATGGAAACCCAACGGTTCAGGCAAGGAAGCGGCGTGCTATTCTCCCATGTAAAATCTCCAAAGGCTGCGGAAAGGTTCTGAGAACGATTTAATAATGAGAATTATTATTGTGTCAGGGTTGTTTGGGAGAGACTAACAAACGAGATTACCGTACATAAACATTATGCCACCCAAGGACAAGAAAAATCATCATCCTTTGTTTTTGTCCGTCGCAAGATTTTTTTCTTGGCCAAATGCCAAAAACCTGATGGTAATGAAGATCATACTGCATCCAGCACCGTTTGAATGCGTGAAAAATTGATGCAGGATGAAACACGGAAGAGAAGAGGCAAGGCTGCGAAAGCTCGTGTGTTAAGCGTACTTGGATATGTTCTCTTCCTTTTTTATTAGTCGTAACCGTCACGTTAGACAGTAATTTATGATTGTAATCTAAAATATTAGTGCGAAACTGTTTAGCGACTCGTAACAGACAGCTAGACATTGAGGGAATGTGCAGATAGGCCGTGACCTATTTTCTTGCCATTGCTTTCTGGAGCCTATGATTAGGGGCCGGCGTTTGTTGCTAGAATATTAACTGCACCGTGGTTACACGGTTTTGCGATGTGCAGTGAAAACTAGGAGGAAATATCGCCTATATAATAATGCAGAGGTTGATCTTTGAATTTCACGAAGATATACTCAAAGGGTCATTCCACGCCATTTCAACGAGGTCTGTCACCCACCAACTCCGATTTCGATTAAATTTGGTATACACCCTTCCCTTATGGTTGAAAGAAACCTCCCAAAGAAAAATCACACTATCTCAAACGGTTTTCATTTTACAGCACTTCGAAATGTCATTAAATTTGTGTTGTCTGCCACTCTTGAGACCATCGACACAATATACCCTTGCTTATATATATATATATATATATATATATATATATTGCTGGACAAAAAAAACCGGACACTTGCATTTTTTGTGATAACGCAATGGGTTGATAAAAGCTCTGGTACAAGGGCTAACTAAATGTTGCAGAAACTGAATTAAGTACGAATGCATAAACAAAGTCCGAGCCTATGAATGGTGCATATGGTACTACATGATCTGCCGAACATTCTGTAATATACCTGCGAGCTGTTATTGCAATTCAGATGTAAAATATTAAAGTGTCCGGTTTTCATTGTCCAGCAGTATATATATTCTTCTTAACCAATGATCAGATCTCTCTGAAATTTTACACATAGTTCAATGAAATAATGGGGATTTCACAAAAAATACATCAGCACTAAAAAAATTATTCAAAACCCTATAACAAGACTAACAATGGACTTATAGCTTAATGTTTGTGGTGGGAAACTAGGTTGCGAAAACCTAAATTTTCAGCATGTGGGCTTGATGGAACCAAAAGTTTTTGATGTTGAAAATCATTGCAAAGACATGCTCTTTCTCCACAAGGAATGATTTTATTTTATTTTATATATAACAAAAATTTTACGTTTTTTGGGCATTGCGTAAAATTTGTGTCAATCCGTACCAAATGGTCCAGCACTGGTCGCTCGACCTTTTTTTTTAAAAAAAAAAAAAATCATTTGTTTCTACCCTGTACAAGGGTAATTTAAAACGGGCATTGTTTTTCTAAAACTAGACTTGGTTTGAAAATAGCGGCCATTTTTGTTTCATGACTTACCATATCTAATGCAATGGCTGAAATTTAGGGTCAAGACTGACTGATATTCAATTTTAAAGGGAAATCTATGTATAGGATATATTTTTTTAGTAGGCAAGCAATGAAATATCAGAGCTATATTTTTTTTTAGAGGAAACTCATACATCCAAGTTAACCCTCTGTGACTTTGATTCGATCCATAAGATGAAAGAACCACTTAGTGACATTCGCTTCAGAACTCTTCCAGAGATTCTTCAGGCAAGACCGCTCCATTCGAACCATGAACAGAACAAGCACTGCTACAGAAATACTTCGACTTCCACATCGCTGTCAACGAGTTGTACACAAAGCTGGTGACTACATCGAAGGGCTGTAAAGTTTCACTCTTTTGTGTCATTTGAGAATAAACAGTTGCCACTATTAAATTTCCAAACCACGTATTTTTGTCCTTGCCAGGAATGTTTTTATCCCCTTCAAAGAAAATAGAATTGAAAGCTTATACATTTCTTAACACAACTGAAAAATCATTCGTGTCGATTAATGGCCCAATCACCAAAGATTTTCATGCCAAAAATTAAGCAGCCTTGTGGACTAAATACAAGACAACATTCTGCAACTGACCAACCTCACGGAACATGTGTAGGTAGGTTTAAATGAAACAATAGAAATTTGATAAAGTTTTCCGTGTTTCTAGTACGATAGCTCTAAAAGGTAATACGAGTTTGGATTTTAGAATGTAAATATACTAAATTACACGTAAATGTTATCATAAAATTTAATGTTCTAAAGAACTGCAGTAGTTTAGTTTATTCCTGACTTATAATATATATACAAATTTGCATACCCAAAATAGCTACTTTCCAAAATGAAATGACAAATACGCCACTGTGGGCATCCCCCAAAGCAAAAAGCTTAATTCGCATCAATAGTCTTGTTGACTGCTACAGTATGTAACATACTTGTTCGTACAGGCTGTATACATTGTATGAAACCCCTCTGTACGTGTTCAGTTGGCGAAATATGATAACGGAAACTGTCCAGTATTCAGGGAGGACCTTCGAAAAGGTAATTTGTACAAAAGATGCGAGATGCAGTAATTGTACTGGATTGAGAGTATTATAAATCGTTTGAGGTTGTATGATGTATGTACCTTTCTTGTTCGTACACACGAGTCACTTAGTGACCATGTCACGTCTTTGTGTGCAGCACACTGCGTTTTTGTACTTACAGCTGCAGTTGCAGGTAAGTGTAATCACTTTGTCACCGTTCAACCACCCTGCCAGCGTGGGCAGTCCGTAATGGGGAAGCGAAAGGAGCTTTGCTCTGACCTTAAAGTAACACCATTAAGCCTTGTTTCCATGATATGAAAAACTCAATATGCTGACCAAGACAGAAAATTTATTTTATGATGAAGACCTTGCTAGAAGGTTGAAACGTTACGTTTAGTTTATGTTTTAAAATAAAATAAATTTTCTGCCTTGGTCAGCATATTGAGTTTTTCATGGCCTTAAAGGTGTGATAGTGAATCTTGCTCTTAAAGGACATTCTTGGAGGGAAATGGGGTCAACAAATCGCATTCTACTGTGCAGTACATAGTAAATAAATGCAAATATGAGGGTTCAACAAACAATCGGGCAAGAAGTAGTAGGGAGAAAAGGCTAACAGAGTGTCTTGGTGAAACAAAATAAGGCATATCCAAAATTAAGTGATTCCGAAATTGAGATCACGGGTAGAAAATGCAACAGGAGAGACAGAGCAATTCAACCGTTCGTTGTGCATTGTACAGATAGGGATATCATGGAAGAATGCAAAAAAACATGTGCATAAAGGTCAGGAGTTCTGGGACAACGAACGTCATCTGCTCCGATGAGACCAAAATAAACCTTTTCGGATCAGATGGTGTCCACAGGGTGTGGAGAAAGGCGAATGAAGATAGCAATGTGCCATTCTTGTGAACATCATTTGAGCAAGACTTTTTTTTCTATTTTGTTTTCTAGCTGTGTACTTTTATCATTTCACTTTCCAACTACCTCTGTACGGATAAGACTGGTACATACTGTATTTAGGCGAAGCTAAGAAGTCTGTGCATGTTTTTAGATCTATTCTATATTTAATTACAGTTTTGTGGTGGTGGTAGCTGACCCCTTTAACCTTCTGTCACGCTATCAGGTTTGACCTGTCAGAATTCGAACGTGATGATATGATTTGACCTTTTCACACTGTGAGGTGCGGCCTGGAACTGGGCCTATTTGCGCTGTCCGGTTTACCCTGGCAGGCTTTCAGTCCGCCTCCAATTTTGATAGCGGACACTCGCAGATTAGAGAGTACCGGTCGTTAACTGGTTGAGTCGCATACTGGTTCGGATTCCACTTTAAACTGTAGGCCCAGTCCCGATTTGCCTATATGTGCATAAAAGTGGACTTCAAACTCAAACAAATAAACTCATAGATAGTACTCATAACGCCTTTGAAGCACATCTCTCGTACTGTCTTTTTTTACGTGCTACAAAAGCAGTCATGTTCGAAATTAGAGACTAAAGCCCGGTATCCACTTGTTGCAAACCAGCGTATCGTATCCCCGTTCCGTATCAATTTATTCGAAAAAACTTGCAACGCTCTGTTTCAAAATGTGAGAAGAGATACGGAATGGACCCGATCGCTCATTTGGTGTTTTTTCCCCGTCACATCGAAGGAAGGATACGATACGCGTGGACGGACGGGCATGCGCGCGTTCCGTTGCCTCGTTGCATCATCCTTCAGTGTGTAGTGAGCTCTGTGAATGACAGTACGTCCCATTGTCAATTTATTTTCTTTATTATGGAGTGGGATAAGGAAAATAGTATTGCATTTATTAATATATATAAGAAATATGGAATCCTGTCTGTGGGACCCTAAACAACGGTTCGCGTACATATTTTTCATCCACCAACGTGGTGATTTGCGTTTTTTCTTTTTCGATAAAACATAATTAATTAAAATATATGCGACTGCGGCCACTTGCTGCGGTGTACTCATCGTCATTTGAGACCAGACTGTGAACCGTATCGCACGCCCGTATCAATCATGCTACAGGGTGGATGATACGCGACAAATCGGGGTCCGTATCTTAGCAATGATTGATACGGAACGGGGATACGGTACGCTGGTTTGCAACCGGACCTGTGGCGTGCTCAGAAGGGGGGCCGGCATTCATAACAATACTAAACCCTGGAAAAGGAGTTGGTTTTATATAACCCGAAAGAAGATAGAAGACTGGCTTCATTTGTTTTACCGGATACGGTAAAAACCTGAGAGCGCGAAAAAATCGTTGGCATCGTCAGTGCAAAATTTCTGTGAGCATTTCTCATAAGAACGGCTGTAATTTAGAACGGGAAAGAAGTTTGTGTATTATACAAATTATTATATGATAGATTGGAAAGAAAGAAAGAAGCTTGATTTGCATCTTTAGAGCATGAATGCAAATTTATTTCTAAATTTCTTCGTGTACAAATTTCAGCAGCCTGATAATCACTTCCCATGGGCGTTTTCGAATCCATTGTCACAACTTACCTGAATTCACAGACTGCATACACGCATGTACATAAGGATGAAGAAGCGTGTTATTCGGTTGTTTTGCTTCCGTTAAGCGTCACTTTCACGCCCCAGCGGCATGAAAAGATTGCCCAGATAACAACAGCATCAGGTCGAAAAAAATGAGGTCTTTGTTTAATCGGTCGTCAGTCTTTGTTGCGCACATAAATGCATGTGAATTTGGTATCGTTCCCCTGGCTGAAAGCGCACGCGACACATTCAAGATGGCGTCCGCTGCCTTTCCGGGGATTCCGTGTTTCACTTTCCAAGCAACTTTCTCCGGTCGTGGGCTTCTTGTGTGCCCTTTCTTCAATTTCCCCTTCGTTTGCTTTTGTCTTGGCTCCAGCGGAGGTCACTTCCTCGCTGTGGGAGTCTCCTAATTGAAAGGAGGAAGCCCGTCTTGGTCAGGTGGCGGCAAGAAACGATGGATGCTGTGACTGATGTCCGGCTTCCCAGCAGGGTGCGAAATCATTGACTGGGGAAGTTAGGGAGGAAGATCTTAATCTATACACGCACGACACACCAAAATACATACATACAAAGTTAAAATTACTAAGTTCTTAAAAATAAATTACTATTAAATGCATGTAAAGTAACAAACTAATTCCTTTACGAATGTGTTAAAAATGTCAATAAATTATGAATTACGTACGTTTAAGTTTTTGTTAGTTTTTACTTTTTATTAATGTCAATCAATTAAATTTCAAACGTATATTTCTCTTGATTTCTTCTTTTGCTTTAATTGTTCATGTATATATCGCTATCGTTGTAGATTTGGTTTCGATCTCTTGAAAGAGAGAGAGCATTCAACAATTCGCAACCACACTACTTTGTCTGCATTTTCGAAACGTATATTTGAAGTGAAAACTAATTGCTTATCTCATGTTGTTTTAACAAAAACTCTGGAAAGGGGGGGGGGGGGGATTTTTGAGGCCAAGATTGTTGGTGATAAGGGGGAATACCCCCTGTCCCCCTCCCAACCATTTTGCACCCTGCTTCTCAGTTTCCTCTGCATCCGCATGTAGAGCGGTGGTGACTTTGAAGGGACCCCAGGTGGACCACACCTTAAAGTAAAGTTGTTGCCCTACATGTAGATTATTCCTAGAAAATGTGGAAAAACTTGGAAACTTCGGTGTATTCAACAAAAGGAGTCATTTCGATGGATTTCTGCTAATGAAAATAAATTTCATTCATCGATTTTACTTTTTATTGAAATGAATCGTTATTTTTCTATGTGTAAATTTACTATATTTAGTTGTTATTCTTAATTGTCACAACAAAGTGTGTCTGCAAAACATATAAATTAGAGAATTTATGAATTAGGTAATCACACATGCTTCTTTCTCTCTCTCTCTCTTTTTTTACAGCAGGTGCCCATGTCGGTTGTGGCTTCAGTGTGAAAGCTCCCCAAATATTCTCTTTGTCTTTACTCCGAACTTCAGTTTATGCGAGTGCATTTCCAACTTTTTTTGTCTCAGTTAAATACTACGATGGATTCCTTGTGAGCCTACAACAAATTTCTCACCTAACTCTGATTAGCTCTTTCTAACTGCTCATATGTCATGTAGCCTGTGAAAGTGAAGCATGGTATAATACCCTTATATCATAACTTTCTGAAATTGTTTTCTGATTTTCAAAATACTTAACGTGTAATGTACGAAATGATCATAATGTCTTTAAACTGATACTAGATCTATAATTGTATGCAGCACATGAACATTTTTTTTAATGCAATATTTCTTGATTGTTGTTTCCAGAAAGCCCAGCAAGTGACTCCTTTCAACAATGACAAGGTGACTGCAGTTTCTCAGGAAGTTGTAAGGTACTTTGTGTACCTTCATGGAGTTTTACAAATAATGGAAAGAAATATTCTTGACCGAATTCAGGAATCAGAGAAACAAAATTCTTTGAATTTGGAAGACATTGTAAGTATTTACTCTTTCACTTTTCTGGGTTATTAACATGTTCATCAAGTTCTACAAAGGAAAATTGTCATGTAAATCTTTGTAATATTTTTTAAAAATGTAGGCAGCATTATTTTAGGGGTACCGGACATTTTGGTGCAAGCAACATATAGCTTTGTGTACAAAAACAAATTAATGTTCTTTTGAATTGATTTTTCTTTATGTTCCTAACATACAAGCACCTTGTAAGTAGCAAATGATGTTCATATGCAGCCACAAGTGTTTCAAGATGAACACAACAGTCTTTCTACCTTTTTCTTAGCCGGTTCGCGCAGGACTTCCAGGAACCACCAAATTGTGGGTTGGTTGGCGGAAACATGGGACTGGAATCCTCGATGCCAGCCATCCACAGCATTAATTGTTTTTCCATCTCCAGTTAGGACAGCTTCGTATTGATTCCATAGTCCGACTGAGAACTTTGGCTGATGCCTTCCACCTCTACGCTTCTGACATAATGCGTGGTTTGTCTTCGAAGTAATCCAGAACTGGTTGAAGATAGTCTGATACTTCGCTGCAAAGTTCTTCGAAAGCTTCAGCTGCTAATGCTAAAGCTGGTATCATACAGCATTGAAGTGAAAATGCTGCATCGTTTGCATATCTCATCTGCAACCCTTCCAATTGCACTCTGCGGTATATTTACACATTGTGTCAAGTGGAAAAAACAAAACTTCACTTGTATTCCTTGGAACACATGACAAAATCCATATCGAGCATTTGGAGCCAAGTTAGTAACCTGAAAAAGATAAATAATAACAATAAACAAATGTATGTAACACTAAATAGATAACAATAAATGTAACATTAAGTAAATAAAGTCAATACATGTATGCATAAAACAATATACAAGTGAAGTCTTTACAATAAACTATTAACGAAAGAAATACTTACTTTTTCCAGTAATTCTACATGAGTTTGTTGCTGTTTGTTTGCCATCAAGATGTACAACATTGGTAGTTCCGAGCTATCTGCACATGGATTGTATACAGCTGATAAAAATAAAGTAGGTGCATCCTTAAATGTTCCACCCGCAAATCATCTTGAAGAATTCTTGATTAGTTCTAGGCTGGTGTTAGTCTCAAATAGAATAATCTATTGGTCTTCTCTTTGTCAGAATCGTACAAGAGAAACTGCTGTCCGGTTTTTGTGATTCTGTACTCTTCTGGAATCTCCAATTGACAAAGGCTAGTAGGCAGTGGATGCACCATAATAGACACCTGTTTCTTTCTGCGTAGTGTTCTTTTCGTTGTGCCAATAGGCAGCAGATGAGATGTCCAGTCTCCAAAAATTTTCCCAAAAGTTGTTGACTGCTTTGTTGCGTTTCGCTGGCTTTGGTCTTAATTTGAGTATAGTGATTTGGCATTTAGTCCATAAACGTCTGGTGCATGGGTATGTTCATTTACAAATTTTACAATTTCACCATCCACAGTGTGCCAGTACACTTTATCATCTTGGGGTGTTGAGTTCGGGCTCCACACTTTCTTGATCACGGCCGAAGGTGGGGGAGATGTGATCAGCACCACTCCCCTGGCTGCCTTTGCCCCCCAGAGTTTCCTCCAGGTACCCACTACCATGCTCAAGGTCCCGGGTTCGATCCCCGGCCGGTTCAAATCCGGGAACTTTTCTAACGGTGGAAGCGGCCCCGGCGCCCACCCAGCGTCGAATAACATGGGTACCTGGGGGAAACCCTGGGGGGGTAAAGGCGGTCAGGGGCGTGATGCTGATCACATCACCCCCACTCACGACCGGATCAAGAAAGTGTGAGGCGTTACCCCCACACCCCCTATACGCCTTCATGGCATGGTGCTATGCACAGGGGAACACTTTACCTTTTTTTTTTTTTTTACCTTTTTTACCCACTTTATATAATGCTGGGTGAGCGCTGGAGCCGCTTGAACAGGTGGAAAAAATCCCGGTTCTCCATTGCCGAGGACCCGGGTCTCTCGCATGGACTCTGCTACCGCAACTCTCCCAAGTGGTAGGGAAGAAGGAATGAGCATGCAATGTTAATTGGACATTATCCATTGTCTAGTGCTTTAAACTGTGTATAATTATTCTGACACAAAGCACTAGATGATGGATAATGCCAATTAACATTGCATGCTAATGTGGAACCATTCAGAGAAGTATAAGAAGAAATGGACCACCATTAATATTTATTTTGTTACTATGATTATAAAAGACTACAAGTACATAAAGTAACATTTAAATTGTGAGATATACTATTCATATTTGCCCACTAGGTGTAAATGTAAGTTATTAAATGAGCAACGCGAGAATATTGAAATCCTGAAGTGAAATGGTGTGCCTTATTTTTATCATCGGAAGTCTGACTTTTCTCATTGTCCTTTGGGTCAAGCATGGACACCTCATTTGTTTAAAAAAAAATATGATATCTTGAGTTATGCTGTTCATCACCAATGGGGGGGAAACACTGGGTTTGGCAAACCTTGCTAATTCTCCTTGGGCTGTGGCAGGCGGACTCTAGTCTCTAACTGGACACAAGATTACTTGGTTGGAATACTCAAAAGCACAGATTTCACCTTCTCATTAGTGATTTACAATTCTATAATCTTTCCGTCTCACTCCCTTCACTATTTGTGAGGTTTGCTGAATACGGAGCTGCCATTTCTTGCACTTCCCTGACACAACCCAGGTGTCCATTTATTTACCAGATGTTAACAGGGTGTCTACCAGTCTGAAAATACTGGGAAAGTCAGGGAAATGTACTGTACTTCTGAAGAAAAAAAAATCAACATTCTTGTAGATTTTTGGACAAAGAAAAATGAACAAGCAAGAAATTTTAAATTTGTTGTGGACAAACAGTACTTCAGTGTGATATATGAAATATTATTGGTAGTTACATTATCAATTGTATATTCAATGCTCTAGGAAAAAGGGTGTCATGTTTTGAACTATTTTCATGTAGAAATCTACTACAATAAGTGGCTATTGGAATTTACCTCTTTGTTGTTGTAATTTTTGGGCTGTGTTACATTTTAGACTAACGTCGCACTTAGAATACCACATAACCAAGCTTTTAGAATATTCACTTCAGATGTTAAAAATAACAATAATAATGTAAATGTTTAAATGCATGATGTGTCCTCATGACTTGGTATGGAAAAGTTGGGGAATTTTGTTGTTATGAGATTGTAGACACCCTGTGCTAACATTTGATAGTGTGATTGACTTCAGACACTTTACTGAAAAGTGAGTTGATACAGCACATGGACAAATGGCAAATGCAGTATGTGCAAGCATGCACATAATAATTTTATGGATTGAGTCAATATGAAGCATCTCTCTCTCATTTCAGAACAATGATCTCAACTCAAGCATCCAGCAGCTGCAAGGGGCATTGCAGGAGGCACAAGTTGCTTTGAATCAGAAGAATTTGAGCAAAGTCAATGTCTCTAGTATTATAGAGAAACTGTCAAATTCTGAGGAGTTGCCAATGCATTTTGTTGCCCTTGACCAAGAAAACAAAAAGCCTGACCGTATAATAAGGTAAGGAATGAAGTTAGGAAATTTGTTTTATACTGTAAGTGCATGTTCTGATTATTTGTCCAATCAGTTGTCACGTTGGTGGCCAAATGTGTTGCGTTGATCTTATAGTCCCATGCCTGAATCCTGCTCTGGACGTAATTGTTTCTGTGCGACTTTCCTTCCATCAATTACACCATTCATCCTCATTGTTGCAATTAACCAAGAGTAGCAGAAAGGTTATGCTAACAAGAAAAGTATAATAGAATTGTCATAAGAAGGGCAAAAATGACCTAAAATCCAAAAAAGGCTGAATAATGCAAAATGAAAATAGTATTTTCTGGTTCTAACTGAAGTGAAACAGACTGATATCAGGTTTAGCATTGTTTTCAAGACTCGGAAGAAAAAAGAAATGATTTTTCATCAACTTTCAAGTCCCAGTCATAAGGAAGAGAAATTACCTTGAAGCCAAAACAAGTCAATTATAGAGAATCAAAAAAGCATAATATCTTATTGGAGGAACAAACAGTTGGACTTGGTAATTTCTAATAAAGAAATAGTAATAATAATAAAAAAAATCAGTAAACGCATATGCTGTTAAAGAACAGCCATAGCTATCTGTTGTAATGTCCTGTCAGTCCAGATCTGACATTGTTTACAGATTAGATGTGCCTTATTCAGGGGGAACCATATTCAGCATTTGTAGTACCTGTTAATGAATTCTCTGGTGTAGGATTTATACTTTCTTTATAATTGTTACTTTTGTATAACTAATTTGTGAATGCTGTGCCTATTTTTGTCTCTGTGTGTGAGTGGTATACAGTGCTTGAAAGGGGGAGGGGGATGCTGCATAATCAGGGTGTCTACTCACCAGGAATTCCTTGAATTCTGTGAATTATGCGTGAATTATTGGCTCCATAGATTATCCATGCATTCTGCATGAATTTTTCTCCGTTGACATGAAAAATGACAACTTTTATTAATCCAAATCTCATTTAATTTATACATATTTATTAGGGCTGAGCCGATACTGATACCGACACATCAGTATCAGCTGATACTGGGGGTATCTGTATTGGTAAGTATTGGTTGATATTTTTGGACTGATACTAGCCCATACCATTGTTTTTTGAGTCGCTAGAGGCACGGCCAAAACCAATTGTCTTTTTTCATTTCAAAGTTTCGTTCACCTTTTTCAACTTACCTTTGGTTTTGGAAAAAAAAATAGTTGTGCATTTTTTAAATGAACCTGTACTCAAGTTTCTGGAAACAGCAAGTGTGTGACACAAAGATCTGTACCCAGATAAGTATCTTGCAAATCAAGCGTAACGTGAAATTATCCCCATAGGAGTTCGGTGCTTCTGTGTAGTTCTCTTCAAAGTCTACCAGGCTTTGTTCATACAGATGCGGTCTCGTGTAACAATAACCCCAATGAGGTCCCTAAAGCCAACGATGCATCTGTTGGTAATCCTTCCACTTTTTTTGGTGTTTGCGGACATCCCTCTCTTTAGTGACCTCCCGCAGTCAAAAAGGTCATTGCCCATGAAAGTGGTGGATGTGTCTCAGACATAGAACATAGCATTTTCGTGGAAATTCAAATACCTGGGCTAATCCCCCTTTCCTTTCCAACTTTATACTTTTGTTTGTCCCGACTGGGTTTCAGCAGGCATGTTTTGGCACAAGGAACGTAGAAGGGGAATAATTTTCTTTGAACGACAGATGAGGGCAGTTAGTTTCTGGAAAGTGTAGTGATGGGTTTGGATGTCCTCCCACGTCAAGCGATACAGCTTAGCATTTAATTTTTCTTAGAAATAATTTGTCGAAAGCAAAGTAACTTCGGAACATCACTGTACTGAAGTCAATCGCCTGATATAGAAGCAAACAAGAGACGGGTAAGTTTTCATTCTCCCATTACATTTCGTTTACTAATTATTAGAGCCCGGATTTGTAAGCGAAATGCATATTCTTTTCCAGACTTCTAATGTTAAGGAGAAAGGTTATACTTCGTATTACATACCTTGATGAGCTAACTAAGGTTGAAAGTGCTTATAAATGCTTATTTCTGCAGGAAACTGTTATGCTTGCTTATTTTATGATTTTGGTTTAAAATGGCATATTTTACCCAAATCTGTCATATTTCAATCCTATTTCAATCACACGATGGCATTGGGATGACGAGATCAATGCTTCTAAATAGCCAAACGGGAGAAACGGCATCCAAGAAAAGATACAGTACATCCAAAAATCGTTTTTCCAAATTACCTGATATTATAACACTGTTGAAAGCTCAAAATAATCGATTGCAACATTTGCTTTCTCTCATTGATGAAATTTCAGTAACGTTGCCTTCAGAAACTCACGGTGTTGCTAAAATTGTGTCCGACAAGCTCAGTCAGGTATTACTGAAAAATCCCGGTTACAAAACACTGTCAAATTTATAAAAATATTTCAAACAGACATTGAAGAGGAATTCACCGAAGAAGAACTGCGGTATTTTTCACATGCACCTGTGATGTCATGCTACGTGGAAAGAACATTTTCACTGTACAAATCATTCTTCACTGACAGACACAGGAGCTTCACACAAGAAAATCTCAGGATGACCTTCCTTACATACTGTAACAGCTTTGAATAAAATAAGAGATCTATTAAACAAATGTTTGTTCAGATTTTCCTGTATTTGTTTATACTTATTTTGGTGCTTATTTTTTTCATTTTTTGTGCTTATTAACTTGCTTATTTTACTGTTTGATTGTGCTTATAAATCTGGGCCCTACTAATTATCTTTCTCTTTGTTAAAGGACAAGAGAGAGGCAAGATTGGTTTCACATTACAGCTTTACTGTTAGTTTTAGACGTCGTGTCCGGGGCTGGTAAACCACCAATTATTCTTGTTTTCAGGGATGATTTAATGTTAGTTTGGGAAGAGTGATTCCTTAGTTTTAGAGGAGGTTGAAGAGGGATAATCTCATTTTTCAGCATGGGGGGAGAGGAGGACGACGACCACACGATTGCCTTGCTCTTAGCTTCACTTAATATTTCCCTAATATTTGAAACATCTGATCGATTGTCACTTAAAAAAATGTATAGTTGAGATGCATCGTTGCAACAGAGCATCGTTTGATGGGTTAATTTATTCATTGCCCCTCGTCAGAAATGTATATGTATAAAATGTAATACTAATTATTACACAGACACACACACATAATTTATACGTATATATATGTATATGTATATATATAACCTTTTTTATTGTAAATTGAAATTATGCAAGTATCGGTATTGGTTCAAAGTGGTATCGGCTCAGCCCTAATATTTATAAATCCCCTAAGGCTAGTTTTTCACAATTTAGCTTTTATTTGTATCATGGAAGGAAAAGAAAGCTGCATGGAAAATAAAACAGAGTTCAATCACTTTGTTAGTGTCGTTTCCAGAACAATCTTTTTGACAGACAGAAGATTATTGCAAGATAAGATATCTTGAATTTGATTAGGTAAATTTGAGTTAGGAAATTCGTATACAATTAACAATTTTCCCTAGATGAGTATATCATATAACATTTGCAACTTGTGTTTGTTGATATATTTCCTGAATATGTGAAATAGCCAATGTAATCTCCACAGTTCAAATTAAATATTATATATATATCATTTAATTAAATTGAATTAGAATTTTTGGATAGCATTGGAATCTCGCAGATCCCTTATGATAGCCCCGTCTAGTTCGCTGCCCTTTTTGACACTCAGTGTAGTGCAGGTGTATACCAGTGTCAGGGTGGTGCAAGGAAATGACGTTCAACCAATTGGACGGAAAGCGGTGTTCAAGTTAAGAAGATTCAACAAATGCCTGTCTGCTGCTTTAAACGTTCATTTGATTAGTTCACTCACCACGTGACCATACACTGACCCAGAACGTAGTGCAAACACCAAATACACTACTTGACTCCAAATCAACAAACTAGATGACTTGGTATTGCACCATGTAACCAACAAGACGCTTCGGTGCAAAGAGAGTCAGAAAGTGCAGCGAACTAGATGGGGCAATTGTTAATATACAGTATTTATGTGTGTGTGTGTGTGGTGAGAGGGGTAAGGTGGAAATACAGAAAACATTTGCTTGTACCCTTGAATTTTTTAAAAGTCGCCTTGAAAACTGGGAATTATACTTGAATTTTATCACGGTCTTAGAGTGGTCACCCTGATAATCCCAAGTAGGATTTTCCACTTCAAGCACCACTGTTGAGAGAAACAATAAATGTAATATGAGTTTGTGATAAATAAAATTATATTGTATTTCAGGTTTGAGGTAAACAACGAAATTCTCAAAATACTGGAATCCCAGTGCACAATCCATCTGAACATGCAGCCAAAGTTTGCTCTTGTGCCAACGCCTCAGTTGCCACCAGAGTTTGAGGTAGACTCCATTGATGATCTCAGCATCGACATTGGGATAGGTATGTGTTGTGTATTTATGTGTAACAATATTCAGGAAGATCTCAACCAAATCTTAAAGCGATCTGAACTAATTTTTTTCTAAATGAATCGCAAAAAATCAAAATTTCGTATCTTAGGTAATAAAACTGCTAAAAAATTAATAATAAATTTGGAAACCCCCTCCCATAAACATTTTTTTTTTTTAGTTTGATACAGAGATTTTAGTCCATAAAAGAGACAATAATGGAGGCTGTCAAAGCTTGACTGTGAGAACTTAATATATGAGATGAGTTCAAAAAGTTTCCATATTCACCTAGTTCAAAATGTCGGAGAAAGTTTAAACTGGGCAGAAAGATTGTCTTTTCTACATAGTCACCACCCAATGTTTCACATTTTTCCCACTGTTGCAAACACTTGCGAATACCATCTTTGTAAAATGCTGCAGATTAGGCATTTAGCCACGCCTCTGTCGCAGATATGACGACATTGTCATCTTGAAAATGCTTGCCTTTCAAAAACTTCTTCATGTTAGGGAAGAGGAAGAAATCCGAAGGTCCAATATCCGGAAATACGGAGGATGAGGCAAAATATCATAGCCACACTCACGTGCTTTGACGAGAGCACGATGGGATGCATGTGGAGGTTAATTGTTGTGCAGGATGAGCACATCTTTGGACAGCATTCCTCCCCTACAAATTTTAATTTTCTCGCAAAATTTGGCCAGAAGGTCTCCGTAGTAGTCCCCAGTATTTTGTGGCCTTTTGGAAGGTAATCCGTGTGGATGACACCACGTTCATCCCCCAAAAAACTGATAACATCACCTTATTGGCAGACACTTCGACCTTTGTCTTTTTTAGGAGGGGTGAATCTCAATGCTTCCACTGTTTTGAACTTTCTTTGCTTTCAGCAACAACACTATAGGATGGACACTTTTCACCATATACAGCAAACATTTCCTCATGTATTTGTTTGGGAGCTTTGCCTTGCAGAAAGAGGAATTGGATCCCTGCTCTGTCTTCCAATTTGCCCATTGATGCACCTTTGTTCATTGAAACACCTGGCAAGGAAACCGTGATTATTCAACTGCAGGCATATTTGGCACATAACATACACAAGGTTATACCTATTCAACTTACACAAGTTTGTGTTCCTATGTGAATTATTTCTATACGGATATGGAAACTTTTTGAACCCCCCTACATATTAAACTACAAATAATACAAAATACATGCATTCTATTTGTTTTTAAAATAGGACAGGGAGATCATATAACCCCCTACATGGAGAAACATTATACTTACGCACAAGATAGTGCACAAGCTTCCTCAATACCTGTGGTGAAAGTTAGATTTCTCGGATAGGAAGAAGCATACACTTCTATTACTTCCACATAAAACCAGCATTTATAGCACATCACATGCAATAGAAGCCAGCAGAGAGTGGAACAAATTTGCAGAAATATCCTTCTTAGACAATTTCAAAATACAACTCAAAACCTACCTACTTGTTCAACAGAAAGATCACTCTAAATAAATATCTATACCTGTAATCAGTGTTGAAGTGATCTTTTCATTCATTGAGTATCAGATTTGATGTATCAATGTTAATCTATTTGTTAAGGTGATCTTGTTTATGTTACTTGATTCAGTTTACATACTTGATCTCCTCTGTGGTGTTACATAAAAGACACACAAGTCATATAAGTGTAATCTTGCATTGCCACTTCTTGTTTCAGATCTTGTGCAGTTCATTTCCTTGTTCTTTAACTTTAATAACTTTACTGATGTTTCAAGTGTATGTACACGTAATTTTAAGTAACCATATTTCAATTTTAGTATTATGAAGATTTTCTCAAATGTATGGCAAGGGCTGGTTGTAAGAGAGACAGAAAACGCCTGCTAAATAAAAACTATATCTATCAATCATAAACAGATGTTATTAGTATATATATGTATTTTTATCATTCTCTGTCCTTTTTGTTTAGTTATTTCTTCACATTCTCTTACATTATAATATTCAATTTTGAGCAGAAATATCAGTACCTTTCATCACTTAAGATTCATTTCCTGCAATCTAGTCAAATGAAATGCAGGGAAAGAAAGAGTAATGATGGATTTGAGGATGAAGTTTGTGCTGCTCTTCATAGTGCCAAGAGAATTGTATTTTTTCTTTGTTTTGTAAACAGTTTCACCAATGAGCTCAAGAGCATCGTCTGTTTCACACTTGAATGAAGCTGATGCCGAGGCTGGAACTGCAAATTCTGTGTCCGATAGCAACTCTGAGTCAGTGGACAGAGTACCTGTAGCCGAAGAACCTGCAAAACGTGGCAAGAAATACCAGACGCCTGCAAATATCGATTTTGTTGTTGGTATGTACCTGTATTTATTTAAATGCTGAGATCCTAGTTTAGCGTCACATTCTTGTCATATACAGTAGACTCGCGATTACCCAAGTTCCGATTAACCGAGGCTCCGGGTTAACCAAGGGAGTGGTTGGAAAACATCGCGCTTCATAATGCACCCCCTGTTTGTTTACTATTAAGTTGGAGTCAAGTCACCATCTGTGCTGCACGTGTTCATTACATTGTCGGTCTTTCAAATTGTTACGGTGGTGTTTAAATCTGTGTAGGCCTATTCTATGTGAGTAATGTAGTATGAGTGGCAAATGGAAAAGGTGTGTGGTTTCTCTGGAAACAAAATTCAATGCAATAAAAAGGTTGGATAAAGGTGAGTCTATTTAAAAGGTTGCTGCTGATTATGGAGTCGGGGAAGTGACTGTTGGAGATTGGAGACGTAAGTGGAAGGACGTTAAAAAGTGGGTGAGTCAAAGTGTGAGCGGGGGCAGTGGTTTAGCATGGAAAACGATGAAGAAGGTGAATATGAACAGAAGTCTGAGGCTTTATTTTAGTGGTTTTCACATCTGTGAGGTGCGGGAAGTCCAATAAGTGGTCCTATGGTGCAAGCTAAGGCAATAGAATTTCAAATTTAAGGATGGCGAAGAAGGTTTTACCGCGAGCGATGGATGGGTGGACAGATGGAAGAAGAGATACGGCATTAGACAGCTCAACATTACTGGGGAAACATTGTCAGCTAATTCATCTGAAGTTGCTGAATTTCAATTAAAAATGAAAGAAGTTGTTTTGCTTGACGGACTGACATCGGATCAAATCTTCAACTGTGATGAGACAGGGCTGAACTTCAGAATGCTTCCTAGCAAGACTTTGGCAGCGAAATCAGAAAAAAATGCTCCTGGGTTCAAAGAGAGTAAGGCAAGAGTGACCATTTTAGCCTGTCCCAATGCATCTGGCTCCCTTAAGTTAAGACCCCTCCTGATTGGAAAGTTAAAAAACCCAAGAGCATTTAAAAATGTTAATGTCAATTGTCTTCCCACCATGTACAGAAATCAAAAAAGTGCATGGACAGCACACTTTCTAATGACTGGTTTTTTCAAGGAATTCGTTCCTGTCGTTGAGACGTTTCTAATAAGAAATAAAGCTTCCTAGAAAAGTGGTATTGTTGTTGGACAACGTGCCTTCGCACCCGGACACCAACGAACTTTCTAGCAGCGATATTAAATCCATGTTCTTGCCACTAATGTGACCTCACTAATACATCCCCTGGATCAAGGGATTCTTGAGACTATGAAGAGAAACTACCGGCGGAGGCTTATTCAGGTGTTGATTTCCACATTGGATGAAGGGATGGGCATAATGGAAGCTCTGAAAAAATAACGGTGAAAGATGTTTCATATTGGATTGCGACGGCATGGGATGAAGTTAAGAACTCAACACTTGAAAGATCATGGAGAAAGCTGTTTGGCTTGGAGAAATCCAACGAAACTTTGCCGGGATCAGACAATGAAAATGTCTCTCAACTCGTCCAGCTAGCTAATGAGCTACCAGTGGAAACGCCTATCGAAAATGAAGACGTCCTCGAGTGTTGTAACCAAGATCAACAAATGGAACTGACTGACGACGCTATTGTTGATATGGTCATCAATCGTGAAGAAAATTACGAGGAGCACGAAACCGACGAGATCACCCCGAAAATATCACATTCTGAGGACTGAAGGCGATTGAAGCTGCTATATATAGCCTACATTGAACTGCAAGAAGAGTCTACGCTGCTTGATCTACTCTCACTACAGCATAAGACGTTACATCGCAGCGTCGAAGAGAGGAAAGAGGTTAGTCCAAAACACTATGGAAGACTTTTTGAAAAAGTAATCTTCTCATTTATGTTGTACTAATAATAAATAATTACTATACAGTTTTATGTCTTGTTTAGTCATTTATGACCTATTAGCACATTATCTCCATATTATCAGAGTTTTTCCGTATCCGAGGTAGTCTCGGTCCCAATTTGCTTGGATAATCGCGAGTCTACTGTACAGTGGAACCTCGATTTTCACGTTTTTCAGGGGACCAAACTGAAAAAACTGAAAATGCGAGAAAATGTAAGATCGAGGAAAATCTTATAACATTATGCTATGTTGGAACCATCAAGATTGAATCCATAATGTGGGAAACAAGTTTACTTTCATATAATATACATTGGAAATGCTAGAATCAGAAAGTTCTATTAAAACAGTTATAAAACTATCATATGTGTGAAGTAATTAGCAATTCAGCACTATAGGCCTGATAGAAGATACGTAGTTGGAAGTCCTGCAGTCAGTGCCCTCAAGTGCAAATCACTTGGGTCGTACACATGTTGCTTGTGATAGGATCCCAATCACTAACTAGTAAAGATCAGTTGTGGATGTTTACAACTCAGGAGCAATCCTTTTATTATCTGATAGAGATCTCACCGATGCTTAAAAATGCCACAGTGCAACTGGTAACAGGGGTGCCCATCCCCCCCAAGCCCCATGATGCACTCCCCCCAAAAATGGTAGAACATTCCCCCCGTTTATGCCGAATTAATTACTCAAATTATTTTTGTCTGGGGGGGATCAAGTAGTAGGATAAACGTATCAATAATAATAATAATAATATTAATAGTGGCATTATTATTATTATTATTATTATTAATAATGATAATAATAGTAGTAGTAGTAGTATCAAATACGTTATTACTGTGCGTCCATTTCGATCTGCAGCCGAGAGATCGGGAGAAGCGTGGCGGGCGGCGCTGATGGAGAAGCTGACATTTGCGGCCTGTAATGCCCGCTTATTTTTATAGACATATGCAGACATTTATATAAATATTGCAAAACGATCACTAACCTGTGTTATAACATGCAAAAGTTCTTCTGTAATTCATCCAAGTTCTGCTCTTATATACACAAATAAATACGCTATAGAAACGATGTTAAGAGCCACAGATCAAAATGCATTTTAATCATGGTTTTGATCAGTAACGTCCTGCTTAAGTTTATATCCTTGAAAGAGTTTTGTGGCGATGGGAATCGTTTGGAGGTTTCGAATGTGCAACACTGTATCAGGATTACACTGCAGACGAAACCGATAAAAGTGAATGGTTTTCGTGAGCTTCCTCGCAATCCGAAATATCCGAGTTCAAGTTTTTTGTTCCTTCGCGACTAGATGAAGACAGAGTTGTAAATATAGTGGCGAGCAATGTAAACCAAGAGCGTGTTAATTTCGTACTGTGCGCAAGAGTGTTATTCTTGGTTACTTGCAGTTACTTGTTTGTGTTATTGTAGTGTGTATGTGTGACGTGTCAGTGAGACGATTGGAATGCCAGCCGCAAGATTCACGTTAGAACAAAGATTTTTTATGTATGACACGTACCTACGTGAAACCAAACTCGTGTAGAGACGTGTGTAGGTAATTTGTACAGAAATTCCCATGCGTTTCAACTCCACACAGAGATACGGTTAGATATCTTGTCCTTAAATTACGAGAAACTGTATCGTTAAATTTTAAAACACCTAAGCAAAAACGACGGATTCTAACCGAAGCAAAACTCGATGATATTGGTGCAGCGTTAGAACGTTCTCCAAACAAACACCTACGCCGTGTTTCACAAGAGGTGGGCGTGTCAAAATCATTGGCACAGACAGTCACTAAGCTACTAAAATTAAAACCATACTCTTATAACACAGGTTAGGGCTTGTTTTGCAATATTTATATAAATGTCTGCATATGTCCATAAAAATAAGCGGGCATTTCAGGCCGCAAATGTCGGCATCTCCGTCAGTGCCGCCCGCCACGCTTCTCCCGATCTCTCGGTTGCAGATAGAAATGGACGCATGGTATTAGAGCCCGGAAGTTCAGGCATTTATTTTCGTTAAAATAGGCAGGCAAAAAGGCATTTATAATGTGGAAAAAAGGCACTAAAAATGGGAAAAAAGGCAAAATAAACTGAAAAAGGCACATTTGAAAGTCACTTACTTTTATCTATAATTTCTGGCAAAATGTTAATGAAGCATACATAAAACAAGCAAATGTAACTGGACTCATTTCGATAACAGCATTTTCACCTTTTAGAATATCACAAATTGTTTTCAATTGTTTCAAGTCATAATTTGCACTCACTACCCATTTGCACTTTTCCACAACAGCTGACCCCTTTTCTCCTGATACTTCCATCATCTGCTGCATAGATTCTTTGAAGATTTTCATTGATGCTACAAAAAGTCTCACCTCTTTTTTCTAGCTTTGTAATTGTCTCTAGCCCGACCCTGTGGCCGAGCGGTTAGCACATCGTGCTGCGACGCCAAGGGTCCCGGGTTCGATTCCCGGTCGGGCTTGGTTGTTTGTGAATGTCCATTCATCAATTTCATCACTCATCCCCATCTTCGCAAATTAGCCAAGAGGCACAAAACGCGAAGTAAAATAAACTAAATCAATCAATCAATCAATGTAATTGTCTCTGGCAATGCACCATAATGTGCAAAAATAAACGACAGTTCATTCCAGGGAGTCGTAACGTAACGAAATGGAACGGTATTTTCAATTACGGTTTCCGTTACGTTACAACCAGAAACAGAATAACTTTTTTCGTGAACAGAAACGTTACCTCAGGTATATGAACATTACGTTACAGGTGTGCATAACGGTACCGAACCATAACTGATCTGTAAAGCAGTAGGTCGTTAGGTGACGCTTTAACGTTACATCCATTGCCGGCAACCAGTAACGTTACAGGGTAAGAAACAAGTTTGTCACGTATTGACTAGTAACTTTAGTGTGTATGGAAAGTGATAGTAACGTTACAATTAACCAGTAACTTAATTGAGGCCACGACTGTAAAAACGTTACACTCCTTGCTTCAAAGCAACAACGTTATTGATAGCTGGTATCATACAGACGTTCCGATGTGCAATACCGTGTCCGATGCCGTGTTCCGGAGAGAATAACATAGGTCTCTCGTATAATTGTGCTCGTTATTTTTGTAACGTTACAGTTCTTTCCCTCCACAAAAGTCTGTTTCGAAAAAGTGATACACATATCCGTTACGAATAGCAAATACCGTTATCGAAGGCGTGTTCGAAGCAGGGTTTCGGAGCGGAGTGCGGAGCGTACTAAAGGAGCGCTCCGGAGCGATTTCGAAGCGTCAGTTCTACTCCGCTCCTCGCTCCGGAGCGGAGCGTGGGACTACAGCACTCCGCTCCGGAGCGGAGTGGTTGGATATTTTTGCTTGCACGCTCCGATCCGGAGCGGAGTGGTTGGATGTTTCTGCTTCCACGCTCCGATCCGGAGCCGAGCGTGGTGCGATACCACTCCGCTCCGGAGCGGAGCATGGTACTACAGCACTCCGCTCCGGAGCGGAGCGGTTACTTATTTTTACATGCACGATCCGATCCGGAGCGGGGCGAGATACAATAGTGCTCTGATCCGCAATCGGAGCATTTGAAGTGCAAGCTCATATCCGGTGAGATAGTTATTTTTATATATGAATGGTGTAACCGCAACTGCTGGTCTAGTCGGTAGGGCGTCTGACTGCAACGCTGGAGACCAGGGTTTGAATCCCGCGGTGGATGATCTAACTTCGAAATTATTCCGGCCTTGTCCCAGCATATAGCGGCTCCTGGGCTAACCCAGACTCAAATAAATGGATAACTAGGGGAAACCCTCGGGGGGGGGGGGGGGGGGGGGAGGTGGCCGGAGCGTGGTGCTGATCACATCACCTCCAAATGGCCGAGCGAGATTGGGAATGTGTTGGGCCCTACCCCCACATCAATGGTTATCTCAACGCTTCACGACTCCAGTCTGGGAATTGGAGTTCTTTGTGATTGACCCTTCTTCAATTTCATCATATCTCATCCTTATCTTAATTTGGATGTGAACCCGTTCAAGCAATCAGTGTTGCGGGATTGTACGTTTGCTTATGCTACCTCCCCCACACGACAGCCCTGTTTGTTTTCGTGTTCTGCGGTTCTTGTGTAGGTGACTGACGTCAGTGCTACCGGCTAGCGGATTGGCCTTCTTGTTCCCCTTTCAAGAGGAAAGGTGGAGGAAACTGGCGCGTAGTGTCTTGCTCGCTCCTTGGCAGGTGCATTGCGTCATGACTTCTGCTGTTGTACAATCAACAGCAAATGAATTAGGAGAAAAAAGATTTTCTGGACGAAAAACAAGTTGGCAATGCTGCGAACACCGAGGCATTTGTGATAAGAAGCTTGAGGAGCCTCAAGCAAAGTTTTCTCAACGCACAACTTCAGTACCGAAGGTCATGTCGATTGGCAACTTTCGGGAGCATGTTGTCTGTCTACCTCTACACAGTTCTCCCCAAATGCCTGTTTGAAAATGATCTGGTGTTCAATTTTTTTTTTTTTGCCAACGTAGTTCTGACATTGCAGTAATGTTACAATTTTTTTTTCTGATTTTGCTTTGTTTTTACCATGACACATTTATAATTTGTCGCAACTATGAGGATGGATGATAATTACATTAAATTGATAAGGAAACACTGCAGAGATAGAACTCCATGCTGAGACCAGGCCTCGAACTCTGAAGCAAGAGCGGGGAAGTTTAGTCACATCGTTCCAACTCTCGGCCACGAGTTAGCTTATAATTATTTGTAATTGCTAAGGAGTATTTCATCGTATATTCATACCTAATATCTGTTTCTGGACACTTAATTTATTAGTGGTAAGAGATCCAAAATGTGTTCGTCGGGGAGAATCCGCTTTTTGTTTGACGGGGCGATTGGGGAGGCACATCTAGTTCATATCCGAGAAACAATTAGAGTAAAAATTGACATGTGTGAAAGTTTGAGAAATGTGTGAATGACGGGGGATACTACCGAATAGGTGTATTGCTTTTTTTAAAAAATACAGACCTGAGCATTGTTTTTTGTGTGCTTTTATCATATCATGACTCATCCTCATCGTCGTGATTCTTTAACCAGATGTGTTCACCCTCGTGAGGGCAGACCTCACCCTCACCCTCCGGAAGACTTGTGAGGGTGAGGGCGGTGGGAGGTGAAGGCTACTGCGATCTCGGAGGGTGAGGGAGTTGGATTCCAAATGAACACCTCTGCTTTCAACACGTCTAGTATCCGCATATTCTGCAACAATGCAACTTGCGATCAGTAACTAACTGTCACAAATTTTGACTAAGTAATTTTTTCAATCCACGTTTTGCATAGAAAAGCTAATCGGGACTTGACATACGTTGTAAAGTGAGATCCAAACCACTATGTGCTTCCACCGGATATGGAACCCCGGACCGAAAGAAGTAAATAAAAAAAATATAAAACGTAGTTCTACAGCCCTGGAAAGGCCTTGGCCTATCTCCCGGCTGCCAGTCTCCCTCCCACAATGAAAGAAGTAAATAGATGAATAAATAGTTCAAAATTGAAATTATATACACAAGTATTGCTTTCAGTTATCTTCACATGCTCTAGAGCAAATTATGGATCTACATTACAGGGAAGATTCAAGAAGGCCCACACTCATATCAAAAACCAAACATATCAAATTTTGGAAAGTAGGAGCTAGTAAGTGAAATATATTTCAAGTTGATGATTTATATTTGATAGAAATTCTATTAAGATGTAGCGTGTTGAATGGCAGTGGGTAATTAGAGGTGCTGTGCGTATTATTGCTTTACGAATTCATTTTCGTTCTGAAGAAAGTTGCCATTCCGATACAGACAGAATATTTCGAAAAGTCCTTAATCACTCTGAGTCTGAGTTTTATGCACAAATAGGCAAACCGGGACGAGATCTACAGTTTAAACTAGAATCCGAATCACTATGTGCCTCCACCGGGCATCGAACCGAGAACTCCTTGATCACAATGCGGTGACGATTTCCTTGCGCCATCGTGGAGGCTCTCTTAATCAGTTGCATATGCATAAATTAGTATAAATTAATTTAAAGTATATTTCTCATACTACATAGAATTCATTATCACCACAGTCGGGGAAAATAGTTTTAGAGAAAATTGAAAATAGAGGAATATCTATCGGTCTTCTCGTTTTACTATTTCTTATAAAATCAGAAGCATTTCACATCACTCTCACAATCTAGAGCCGCTATTGATTGCAGAAACAGCAATATTTCAAACTTTGAAATCGACACCGAGGGTGATATTTTTGATATTTTACGTCACTGTTCTACCAGTCTCGGATAATCGCAATGATGAAGGTTGAAGATGTAATAGATGGAAGTGGGATACAGACAATGACCCATCCTCACTTTACTTCGAAACGCGTGCGCTAACCAATTAGCCACGGGGTTGGCTTTTTTGTGTTTATCAGTTCACCAAATTAATCTATTCGTCATTCAAGATCCAGAGGTAGAAAAGCAACGTAAAATAACGAAAACAGAAAAAATACCATTCACTTATCATCACCCAACAATTTCATGCTGACCAAATCCACACACGAACCTCTTTTGGCATTCGTTTTGCAGAATGGCCTTGGGGATTAAACATTGGCCATTTACTGGTTCAGATTAAGACAATCCAGGTGACCATGTTATCGAAGCTTATCTTCGATCCTTCACACAACTTCGCTATTTGCTTCTTACAGGTTTGACATCTTAACAGAACTTCTATCGAACATCGCTCATAGAGTATATTTTACTATCAGCTCTTAATTAACCTTCTAATTTTCACATATATTTTTTAATTTTATTTAGCGTCGCTTTTCTTCCACTTTTGGGCAATCGCAACGACGAAGATGAGTGAAGATAAAATAAATAGAACATTCAGAAACAACACCAATGCCCAGACCGTTATTCGAACCTAGGATCCCTGACGTAAAATCGTCTAGTGCTACCACTCAGTCAATATTCACATAGAAACTTACACACCTCTTCCTTACATATGTGTTTTGTTTTACCTGCCGCACTTCTCTTATGGTGAATTCTAACCCCTCATTTCAGGTTTATCTCATGTTTATAGCTATTGCTTTGTAGTGAATGATAATCCTATTACGCCATGTGAATCTTACTCCAACAAAAACCCTGTTAGAGGATGGAAACGTTACGTGTGTAATGTTGTTCAAGGTCTGCTTTGGTTAGCTTTTTTAGTGTATTGAATGAATATTGCATTTCAATTTCGTGTTGAGGCATATTTTCGTCATCTAGATTTTGCATTTAAAATATGTAGATCCAGTATATATTAGTCATTGTGAATTCGAGTCAATTAAAACATTTTGCGTTGTTGCGAGATTATCTATGAGGCATAATGAATAAGTAGAGAAAATGCAACTTGTATATCAAAATTGCTATGTCCAACTGATCTCCGAAAGTATTGTTTAGCACGTCACATTTCAAGTATAGTCCATTATTGTATCTAGTATATGAACGAGATGTGTCCCTCCTCTCAAACAATACGTGGCTTGTCCCCACCGAACGAAGTGTGTCACTTATAAATTAAGTGTCCGAAAGCAGGTGTTATTGATGAACAGAACAAAAAATACTCCTGAGCAATTACAAATTTTATACTCCAGTTCATGGCCAGGAATTATTGACGGTCACCCCACCTTATCCGCTTTAGGTTCCGGGTTCGAGTCCTGGTCTAGCAATCTCTTTTTTAAGTGTCTCTTCATCAATTTAATCTCATTATCATCCATCTTCATAGTTTCGATTAATTGTAAAGGTGACATAAAAGCAAAGCAAAATAAGAACAAATACAAATAATTGTAAAATGACTATAACGTCAGAACTACATTTGAAAAATAAAATGCGAGCAGAAAGTTCACCTTCAAACAGGCATTTGGGGAGAATTGTGTAGACAGACAGTATGCTCCCGAAAGTTGCCAATCCACGTGTAGCATGACCTTCGATACTGGAGTTGAGTTGTGCTTTTCAGGAAAGTTTGCTCGACGCTCCTCAAGCGTCTTATCAAGATTGCCTCGGTGTTCGCAGCATTGCCAACTCATTTTTCGTCGAGAAAATCTTTCTTCTCCTAATTCATTTGCTTTTGATTGTACGTACTTGGCAGACAGATCGTTGCCTTTTCGAGGGAGATGCAGCGTTGCCAATCGTATTAAAAGTGTGCTACACCGACTCTGGCTTACGCGTATTGTTACTTTCTTAAAGAGACGTTTTAAAATATGTGTTCTCTTCTAAAAGTATGTGCATAGTATGTGTGCCTGTGAACTTTGATTTATGGGCATTTAAAATATTTTTTAACACGGATGGAGGGATCCTTCCGAAACAGTCTCGGTTAGTGGAATTATAAGCTGTCTACAATTATTGCAAACAATGTACAACAACGACAAATAAAATCTTTAATCGTTAGTTCCATGCATCTGAAACCTTGGTAATCATTCAAGGTCTATAGTAGAACTAACTAATTAATTGATTGATTTGCTTTATTTTACTTCGCTTCTTGTGCCACTTTTGGCTAATTTGCGAAGATGAGAATGAGTGATGATATGATGAACTTGATGAATGGCCACTCACAAACATCCATGCCCAGCCGGTATTCGAACCCGGAACCCCTGGCGTCATAGCGCGATGTGCTAACCACTCGGCCACAGGGTCGGGCTCGTTTTACATGTCACCCCCTTCCCACCCCAGGGGTGCCAGGAGTGTCTTGGAATTGAACGGCATTGAGAGTGTCATTATTAATCTTAGCGACCCCGAAAACTATTGATTCCACACCAATATCGGTCGTTTTTTATTATTTTTACATGTCGCCCCCTTCTCACCCCACCCCTAGGGTTTCCAGGGGTGTTTTGGAGTTGAACGGCATTGGGAGTGTCACTATTCATCTTAACGACCCCGAAAACTATGGATTCCACACTAATATCGGTCGTTTTACATGTCAACCCTTCCCACCCTCACCCCTAGGGGTGCCAGAGATGTCTTACACAGTATTTCTTTCGAGATTGCAAGTGATACGTGTTCCAAGTTTGGTTGAAATCGTTCCAGGCGTTCGAGAGTTATGCCGGAACAAACATACAGTGAAAATTAGCAACCTGAATTCCCAATTACTTTAAACTTTTATCTTTCGCTACATTCAAAGTATCATCATAACCAGCGCAAAGAAAGTTAGATATGGCAATCATGCACCAGCGAGTGTTTTGTTTTGCATGAACACCTGTCTGCCTGTCATCTTCCTCTGTACACGTTGTTTCGTCTTTCCTCTGCGTGCTCCTGGCGTTCGAAAGGTCAAATGGATTCTCTGCAGTAGTTTGACCAATGTTACTCGAACCAATATTCCGGAATAACTCACTTCTCCCACGGTGTGGACTGTAACGTCGGACCGATATGCCGAAGTGCTTAGCCCGAACCAGAAGTCGAACGGAAATGAGTTTTAGTCGCGATCCCTGGTGGCAGGAAATGAGAGTTCCATTCTCTCAACTTATAAAACCACAGGTGGCACACCTGCTATTGAAATATATTGTCCCCAGAAGTAGTAGTAGAGTAGTAAAAGTGATAATGAAAATAGTAATAATAATAATAATAATAATAATAATAATAATATCGCTCTCTTCACGAAAACAGTCCAGTGAAGATCAAAGCTTCCCCTTGCCTCCTACACACCCCTGGTTCTCCAGGTTTTCCACACTTCTTCTACGCTTCACAGTTGACACATTGCGCGTTGTACGTATGCGGTTGATTGTGCCTTCCCTGGTGTATTGTGTAAGGATTATTCCTTGCTTATTGGCAACACTGTAGGTGAGTGACGTGATCTTGACTGGACTGTTTCCGTGGCGTTAGCTTTAGTAATAATCAGTTTTATAACAACAATAACAGGCGGTGTTCAAATGCCGTACAAATTCCACAAACAAAATTACTAATGTACTCGGAACCCTTGATCGTTAGTTTTCTGTATACACTCGTATTATCCAACCTTGGAGCGCTGCGGAGCGGAGTGGGCAAGTTCTTATAATCTCGCTCCGGAGCGGAGCGTCACACGGTATCGCTCCGCTCCGGAGCGGAGTGAACCATTCTATAAAATTTCGCTCCGGAGCGGAGCGAGAAATTTTCCAACTTCCTCTGCTCCGATCCGGAGCGGAGCGTGTCAAGGTAGCGCTCCGCTCCGTAGCGGAGTGAACCATTTTCTAAAATTTCGCTCCTCGCTCCGGAGCGGAGCGAGAAATTTTCCAACTTCCTCTGCTCCGATCCGGAGCGGAGCGTGTCAAGGTAGCGCTCCGCTCCGGAGCGGAGTGAACTATTTTCTAAAATTTCGCTCCTCGCTCCGGAGCGGAGCGAGAAATTTTTCCATTCTCGCTGCTCCGCTCCAGAGCGGAGCGGGCTAAGACATCGCTCCGCTCCGGAGCGGAGCGAACCATTTCTTAGAATCTCGCTCCTCGCTCCTGAGCGTGGGCAACAGCTGGAGCGTTGATCCGCTCCGCTCCGAAACCCTGGTTCGAAGAAGCCTCATAATTGTGATCGGCAGCATAGTAACATTACAGTATTTTGACATTTTGAAAGTCATTAAATTATAATACGTATTTTCGTTTTGGATGTCAGTGAAAAAATGAAATTGTAAAACAAAACGTTTGAAAACATCCGTAAACAAGATTCGGCGTGACAGAAGTCCTGGTTATTGGAATTTACTGATTAACTATGTATTTATCACAAATATATTTATTTTCTGCATACTAAATCACTTTACGTGGATTTGTTCTAATTTGATTATCTATGCAAGATGAATTTTAACATGTGCGTTCACTTTAGACGATAGGAAAACAAACGTTTGTTGTAAGAAAACGTTTATGTATATCTTTCTCTCTCTCTCTCTCTCTCTCTCTCTCTCTTTCTCTTTCTCTCTCTCTCTCTCTCTCTCTTTCAGTTTACATGTGTTACATCAATTAAAAAAATACAGTGTGTTTGGCGATGAAAATGATTCGTGCTTTGATTAAGTTGCTGAAGGACGAAACATAAAGGACCAACCAAAGAATCATCTGTGCTACGCGTTCATCCACGTAAGCGAGAGGCAAGCTTTTTCCTATCGGAAGACGAAAAATAATTGCTAGCTGCACGACCTTGATAAGGCGAACTGAATCACAAGGAAAGAAACCTGTGCAGACCCGCGACTCCTGTGCACTGTACTACCGCGTGGAGGGGAGGGGGAGAGTTGACCGTTCTTCCTTATGGGCCGAGCTGAAGAGTAGAAGGGAAGCTGCGCTGGGACTTTTCGTCTAAGGTTTTTTCCCTTGTGTTCGCTCGTAGCAGCAGCACCACGCAAAATCGGAAAATGTGAATCCTCAAACTTTGTACACGTGACCTTCGGTCACGAAGCAGCCGAGTAGAGAACGCCCTGGGGCGATATGAAAGGCACTTTTAGCAAGTAGAAACTACGTAGAAACGAAACGTTAGATGGAATTGTTGTACGAAACAAACGTAACCGCGTTTGTGCAACTGGTTTGTGGCTAGACAGGGCCATTGGACTCTCAAGAAGGCAAGAATTGTATGGGAAGTGATTCTCAAAACTAATCGAATAAAAGGACAGTATATTTTATCATTTACAAGGGCCCTCATCCGCTTACAATTTTGAAAATTACTTTCAGTAATTCTTGTCTTCTTGGACAGGAGGTTCATTAAACTTTTTGGTGTAGAAACAGACAGAGCGCCCACCTACCACGTTTGAAAGAAGAGCATAGGCAGACATGAAAGTAATTTTCAAGTACGTAAGGACGACAGTCGACGTGAACATTGAGCAACGTGTGACTGAGAAATACAATCGGAACAAAGGACAGGATTCTTCAAGAAACAGTAATGTTATAAAACTTCCTATCATTAACTCAGTTCATCCTTTTATCCTCTTTTGTTTGTTATACATTATTCTTGTTTTATATCTCTTTTCTGCCACTTGTAGATAATCGCGACGATGAAGATGAATGATGATCATATTAAATCTATGAAGGGATGCTTACAAAAAAAAACCAGCCATGCCCAGGTGTCTACTCGAACTTGAAATGTTTGGTACCGAGTGTATGAGTGGACCACCCAACGACTTCGGTCTTCGAGGCTAGGATTTCAGTTGCAACATGCAGTATAATTACGTTTCTACTATTACTACTTAAAAAAGCCCCCTTGCTACATGAGATACTACAAATAATTTCAGGCATACCCTCGAATTTTGATTGCCTGGCACTTTTTTAAACTAAGTAATGAAGTGACGTTTATATTCATATTAGGCCTACGACTAGCTCGAACTAAAAACTCTTGTGAAATACTATATATATGTTATCCTTGTGAAGTGAGAAACTTCATATTTTGCTAAGAAAATATGCATGAAAAATTATATTTGTAGCTACTACTTGAAGAATTCAAATTATTATGATGGAATTTCAACTTACATATACTCTGCATATAACGTGGTATATAGTTATCGCAGAGGAGTTTTTGTCTCGCAGTCGATTTATTTTTAGTTGAGGAACTCGAGAGTAAGTTGGAAATATTTAATGACCCACGTTGTGGTGTGCTGTTCTATTAATCAGAATTGGAGTGAGAGAAGTCTGTAGTTAAGGTCATTCAACACGTCAATTTGTAACCGTGAATGGAAGTTTTCTTTGATTTAGCGGGAAATCAGTCTGCTATTGTTGTACGTAATAAATTGAAAGATATATATTTTCTGCTCGAGTAGGAATCCACAGCCCTTATCCAATCAATCAGTTTCTGTGTTTGAAACTTCTGTCTAGGAAAGCTACATACAATTTGCTTTTAATAACAGCAGCTTCAAAATAACCTATCCATTCTTGTCTTGCAAAGTAATGTTTGATTTTGATTTGTTATATTTAACTTTGGTTTTCTGCCACTTTTGGCTAATCGCGAAGACGAGGATGGGTGATGCAATGACAAAATTGATGAAAGGACATCACGAAGAAAATAATGAAAACAATACACAGGCTGGGATCTGAAATCGGGACCTGTGGTGTCGCATCGTTCATGAAATATAAACATAACATGTACAGTGGCTCACATTAGTAATCGAAGATGTACATTTTGTTGCATTTCTTCACAATATTTCAAAATTAATAACATGTACATAAATATAAACGATAGTGAAATATTTATAGGCATTTATTAAAGCTATATTCCCCGTTACATTTTTTCTTTTTTAATTTTGGGTGCGTCAGCACTTAGGCTATTTTGCAACCGCCACGTTGTACGGGGTCCAGCCCCTTACCATAACAAATAACGTAACTGTAATATCGAATAACTGAAATATTAAAATATTCTGAGTTAGGTTAAAAGCTGAGTCTCTAAAGGGGCACTCAGCACACATGACAAAAAACAGAACACACAGAATTATACTGGCTATAGGGTCAGTCGCCAGAGCCTCGTTAGTCTGCAAAGAGCAGTCCAGGGTGTACTACGTGGAATGAAGTTGACGATTGGGTGTACTACGTGGAAGGTCACCTCTTACACCCCTGTTACGGTTTCAAATCTGAAAATAGTTATTTATGTTTGGGTGTGAAAGAAGAGATCACTTTAATATTCAGACAAATCGTGAAAGCCTTCTGTTTCTGTTAAGCTACGTTTCCATTCTGACAAGTTCCAGATCCATGAGGTGCAACATGTGCCGGCGCATGTTGCGCGTCATTTAGTGTACTCGTACTGCTTCCAATTCAAAACTACTTCTTCAAAATACGTCCGCAACAACACTGGAGTGCAGGATCGCAGTGTAGCGTTGTGCAGTGCTTTAGAGTAGTCAGTGTTTCTTCTCTTGTATTGTAATAATTTGGTGGTGATTTAACTTGGGTAAAGATGAACAATAAAGCTTTGGTGGGTTTTGTGGTTATGGCAGGCGCGTATCATGAATTTCTAAAAAAAAAAAAAAAAAAAAGAGGCGAAAACAACCTAGATGGTGGATTAGAAGTTTTCTAGCGAAAAGAAATTCGGAAGGAGCATATAACTCGTTGATGAGAGACTTACGTCTTCAAAGTGGATACGAAAACTTCGTAAGAATGACTGTAAGTGATTTTGCATTGTTATTAAATCTTGTTGGACCACAGATTGCAGTCGCGTCGTCTGTTTCTACTCTAGTGCGCATGCCCGTGCCCCAGGAACTTGCTGCAGGCTGTTTCCATTGTCGCCGCGCACGTTGTGCGTCTTAATCGTTTGGGGCAATTTTGTCCCCGGCACTTGCGCCGCGGCATGTTGCAGACAGTTTCCATTTCAACAAATGCTTGGCACATGCAGCGTCGCATGCCGCGTGTCATGTTGCGCGGTAAAATTTGTGGTAATAGAAACGAGACTTTACATAGTTCTTTTATCGGTCAACTACAGTGCGGGGAAGAAACAATTCATGCTACTTCCTAACTACGTCTGTTACCAGTAGCTCCATTGCCCCTGACTGAAGTACGAGAAAAATGGGTAACAAAAACAAAAATACAACATTTGACGAACTGCAGTTATTTATTTTTACCTAACCAAAGGGTGCAGGTACAGGGAAATTGAAAATGTTAAGTACATGTAAGCGTACCGTGGGTGACGCAATTAAACGTAATGAAAAGGAAAATGAGGTAGATTCCGTATCTCAGAAAATTCAACCAAGAGAAATAGGAGAACGAAATGAACGAGCTTCAGTATGAAAAATCAAGACCCTTTCCTCATCCCCACTCCCTTTCCAAACCAAGAGCTCCGAAAGCAGCTGTGCAACTTGGAGCAGGCACTGGGACTGCTGTACGGTTCAGTAGCGTTTCGTCCGAAAGCGAAATTCCTAGAAAAATGCTACAGTTCGTCCGCGACGGTTTAATGAGTTGCGTTTCGTCCGAGCCTGGCTGATGATGAGTCACACCTTGACTAACCGGTGGCAGCGGTGGAATTGGTGACTAGGATACCTCAGTTAACAACTTTTAAAACTACATTGCATAGACAGCGGAGTGCAGCGCAGGGAGTGCAGACTCAGTCAAATCGTCGAGAGAGGGGTCCCGGGTTCGATACCCGGTGGAGGCACAAGTGGTTCGGATCCCACTTTAAATTGTAGGTCCAGTCCCGATTAGCCTTACTGTGCATAAAGGGGACAACAAATAAAATCGTTGAGACGAAGAGAACTTGGATCCAGAAATTTTAGTCATGGCAGTCAACACTACTACTTCTAAGCAGCTCCCATAAGTGACTGAGGTTAGAATGAAAGTTTGTCTTGTTTTAAGTTCACTTGTATGCACAGATAGGCTAATTGGGAGTGGGCCTACAGTTTAAAGTGGAATTCGAATCACTGTGCCTCCACCAGGAATCGAACCCGGCTAGAATGCAAGTGGTTTCTCATACTCAGATGGGAAGTTGTTTATGTTATTGTTTCACATAATTTGTAGGTAGTCACACGTGGTCTGAGAAACAGAAAAGTCACACATAGCCTACGCATAATTCTCTCGAGGCAGTTTGTTGCAAGAACCTTGCTTGCAGGCCACGGACAATAACTTTCATGGGTAAAAAAGTGTAGCTTTCCTGTCGAAGTGTTCTCGGCTTGCGAGCCAGCTTAAATCGGTGTTAGCGTCCAATGTTTCGAGCGCATACATTGGAGCATCCTGCTTAGAGGAATGTACGCGCTCCAAACGTTGGACGCTAACGCCGATATAACCTAGCTCGCAAGCCGAGAACACTGTTCGAATCTCCACAGGCATATAATAAAAATGTAGTAGGGTACCCAAATGACACATCTGGCGTAATACCTAACGTGCCAAATTTTGGAAAATAGGAGCTGAAAGCGTGTGTGAGAACCAGAGCGACTTAACTCTAATTTATCAAATTAATAGGAGAGGAAATAATGTATTCTTAGGAATATGACTCTTAAACGTGACTCCGCCTTACAGATAAGCATTAGAAGTGGAAAATGTCGATTTACTCCAAATACTCTTCAGAGGATTTTTTTTTCACGAAACTGAAAACGGCATTTTTGTAGTTACGTCCCTCTGATTCCCGTAGGACGATAGGTGAAATACATTTCATGAGCGATGTTTGAAAGAAGTTGCGTTAAGATGTCAAACATGTAGCCGACAGCCATGCTGTATGAAGAAAGCATATAGGATAAGCTCCAATCACACTTAATCTAGGGGCCTCCCCCATGGCGCAGTGGTAGCGTCATTACCTTGTAATCGAGGGGTCCCGGGTTCGATACCCGGTGGAGGCACAAGTGGTTCGGATCCCACTTTAAACTGTAGGTCCAGTCCCGATTAGCCTTACTGTGCATAAAGTGGACTTAAAACACCAACTCAATAAAACAACAACAACAACAACTTAATCTAGGCTCACAACGAAGATAGCGGCTGAGTGACCTAGCGTAATGAAAGGCAAAGAAAACAGTTAATCATTGGAAGAAACAATTAGTTTCATGTTTAAGATCATTCTATCAATTAATGCAGTTGCTTATAAAAATAAAAAATGGTCCAAAATGCTTCAAAGTAATTGAAAATATGAGGCATTGCGGATACGAAGGGCGAACTCAACAAAGTGCATTGTGATGGAAATGCGTTTCAAGTTGCCAGGCACAGTGCAAACTCCATAAAATCTTTGAAAATCACGCATGAAACATTCCGATCTACTGTTACCAAGTTTTTGTGGAGCTCGAACTGTGCCTGACAACTTGAAACGCATTTCCCTCACAATGCACTTTGTTGAGTTTTTTCCAAAGAGTGGCAAGCAAGGTAGTTTTTCCGGGGGGGGGGGGGGGGGCAAACAAGGTGCATAACAGTGTTGTCTCCTCAAAAAACATTGCTTTAATTTGAAGTTATCATATTCATCTTATTTGAAAATAAGATCCTTAGGAAAATATTTGGACCTAAAAGGGATGAGGAGACAATTAGAATAATTAAATCAAGAAGACTTAGGTGGGCAGGCCATGTGGCACGAATGGGAGAGGAAAGAGGAGTTTACAGGATTCTTGTTGGGAAACCTGATGGTAAGAGAACTTTAGGAAGGCCAAGACGAAGATGGAGGGACAACGTTGAGATAGACCTAAAGGAAATCGGTAGGGATGGAAAAGAGTATATAGAACTTGCTCAAGATAGGGACAGATGGAAGGCCTGTGTTGCTGCAGCCATGAACCTTCGGGTTTAAGAAGGCTAGAGAGTTAGTTAGTTAGCTAGTTATGTTCATGCAATAATTAACATATATTATTGCAGCTGAAATGGAATTGTGTGATATATATATAGTTTTTGGTTGACTTTCATTTTCCAGGTGGGTCGTGCACCCCCCCCCCCCTCCCTTGCCTCTCTTTCGGACTTCCATGCAAAGGTTCTATTTTTATTTCGCGTCTACCACTTTCGGTTAATCGCGATGATAAAGGATGTGATAGGTGATGGAAGTGGTATAAAGACAATGACCCAACCCATACATATTTTCTAGTCCAGGCTCTAATCCGACATTAGACTTTGCAGTTTATTACGCTAACCAATTTGCCACGGGATCGGCTTCTTCGTGTTTGTCTGCTCATCAAATGATTAATTAGTTATTCAAACTATATAGGTAGGAAAGCTATCTAAAATAACGAAACAGAAAAATAAATCCACTTGACGTCTTGTAGCACTATCATTAACCTACAATTTCATGCTCACAAATCCACACAGAAAACTTCTTGTGGCATTAGTTTTACGGAATGGCCTTGGGGAATAAACATCGCCCATTTCCTGGTTCAGCTCGAAACAATTCAGGTGCCTTATCGAAGCTGCTCTTGAGCACGCAGGATTTCTAACCTACTTCGCCGTAATTCAGTTGTTGTATCTCGTTTAATATGATGTATTGTAGAGCCAACCGCAGATCAAATAGGAGAAAAAAGATTTTCCCGACGGAAAATAAGTTGGTAATGCTGCAAACACCGAGGCATTCTTGATAAGACGCTTGAAGAGCGTCGAGCAAACTTTCCTGAAAAAGCACAACCCCAGTATCGAAGGTAATGCTACACGTGGATTGGCAACTTTCGGGAGCATGCTGTCTGTCTACACAATTCTACCCAAATACCTGTTTGAAAATGAATCTTCTGTTCGCATTTTATTTTTCAAATGTAGTTCTGACATTGTAATCATTTTGCAATTATTTTTATTTGTTCTTATTTTGCTTCGCTTTTATGTCACTTTTATAATTAAGATGGATGATAATTAGATTAAATTAATGAAGAGACACCTAAAAAAGATATTTACAGACCAGGACTCGAACCCAAAACCTAAAGCGGATAGGTTGTGGGGAAAACCGTCAATAACTCCCGCCACGAACTTACTTATAATTTTTGTAATTTCTCACGAGTATTTTTTGTTCTGTTCATGCATAATATACCTGCTTTCGGAAACTTAATTTATAAGTGACACACTTCGTTCGGTAGGGACAAGCCACGTAATGTTTGAATGGAGGGACACATCTCGTTCATATACTACTAGATACAATCATGGACTATACTTGAAATGGCCTCCCCGATGGCGCAGTGGTAGCGTCGTCGCCTTGTAATGAAGGGGTCCCGGGTTCGATACCCGGTGGAGAGACAAGTGATTGGGATTTCAATTTAAACTGTAGGTCCAGTCCCGATTAGCCTAACTGTGCATAAAGTGGACTCAAATTAATCAATCATATATGATAGAAGTTACGAAAGATAAAAATTTTGGAAGAGATACTGTGAGCAAGTCGAGTTGGAGAGAGATTGTCTTTTGTCTTTGTTAAATGTATTTCATATAACATGAAGTTATAAGTTAAATAAAAGTTGTTTTGTTCGTTAACGTTTGGCTTAATTGAAGATTATTACAATATACTTGAAATGTGACGTGCTAAACACTACTTTCGGAGATCAGTTGGACATGGCAATTTTGATATCCAAGTTGCATTTTCTCTACTTAGATTCATTATGTCCAAATTTTATCCTAATAGATAATCTCCCAACAACGCAAAATGTTTTAATTGACTCGAATTCACAATGACTCATATACAGTGTGTTTATAAATGAACGGTGGGGTTTCAAAAATTAATAATACATCTATTTATTACCTTACACGGGCAAAACGTACACCGTAAGCAGCAGCAACTGTCCAAGTTTATATAACTTTATTTATATTTGTATAAAGATAGAAATCAAGAGGGGGCAATTGCCCCTCTGTGCCTCCTTGCAGGTGCTCTTGACCGTCTGGAAGAAATAGTGCACGACAGACGTGAAAACTAAATCCATCTTCAGTATCCCTTTGTCTTGCTACTCTTAGATTCTGCAACCTTTCTTTCTATAGTCCAATGTTTGCCTTCCTTACCTCCTAGAATTGATTTCCGTACAAGTTTGAGGGCTAATCTCCCCTGCCCTCTGTGGTTGTGCCACTGCACCTTCTTCCGCCGTTGTTGCTTTGTGAACTTTCATCGGCTTCGAAATACTTCATTTTCTTCAAGAGCATAATATCGTTTAATAACCGGCGATAAGATTCCTCAACCCTAAATTTCTGGATTAAAGTATAATAATATAGGAGTATGGAAATCTGAAAGGGGCGAGGATGGCCACATCTCCCCTTTAGAAAACGAATGTCAGCTAAAAGTATATATTTCACGCGTATAATTTGATCCCAGTCATAGTAATGTACATTAATTTATTATAATGGGAATGCAGGAATGCGATAATTTCGAATTCAAGTGGTGTTTCTTGAGGGGGCAACACTATTATCTGGTTAATATGCCCCATGGAAAAATACCTTGCTTGTCCCTGCGTCGAAAATATCGGCAGACGTCAATGATTATGGGGTGGGGCATGTGCCCCCCTCCCCTTTGCACCCCGTGCGCACGTCTATGACTACTCATTTCTACACTAGTTGGAAGCTGTATTCAATTTCGAGCCAAAAATGTAATTTTCAAATCAGGGTTGTTAAACGTCCACGAACCCATAAATTCTAATGGGTTCTATTGGGTTCCGCAACAAGACCGGAACCTTCTTTATCGCACAGTTTTAATTCGGTCCAAGTTGCGTATTCTTTCATTTCAATATGGAACTTAGACAGTCTTTAAATTGATCCGGAAAGAAGGTCCCTGTGCCGTATTTCAATTGATCCGGAGAAAATGTTCCTGGAACGAATTGAAATATTTTAAACATAAAAAGGCTCTTTACGGTCCAGATCCATTTATGCTTGCTAATATTCCCTGCTGAACCGGAATTGAATTGATTTAAAATTCCTGACCCTTTAACAACCCTGGTTGAAATTCATTTTTTTACAAACAACCATATTTTTAACGGCTATTTCACATTAATCCCATACGATATACTGAGTTATTTTTCGCAATGTTCAAAAGAAAGGTAAGAGATTTTGGCTATTCCTTTTTCTTCCTTGATGTTTAATAGATTATATTTGTCACGCGCCTATAACGTTACCAGCTAACATTTGTGAATTGTTCTTTCCTTGTAACGTTAACATCTACCATACTGAATTTATTTACGTTCCTTATGCAGATGGTATGTACCCAACTGCATTTTGTTCCGTTCCGCTACAGTGGTTTACATTTTGTTACATTCCTATGTAACGTTAATTAACCATATTGCCTTTCACTTCGTTCCGTTACGGAGGATTGCATTCATTACGTTCCTATGTACCGTTATTTACTACCATGTTGCATTTCGTTACGTTTTTTTGTAACGCTAGTATATACCATATTGCATTTTGTTACTACGTTCCTTGTAACGGTAGTATATACCATATTGCATATTACGTTATGTTCCAATGTGCTCATTTCGTTCCGTTCCTTTATAACGTTAATATCTACCACAATACATTTTGTTACGTTCCTTGTAACGTCAGTCTATAACATATTGCATTTCGTTACGTTACATGGGTACCAGCAGTGGAACCATACTCTTCCTCCTACAAAATGGAACGTACCGTGTAACGCAAATTGGGTACATTACGACTCCCTGGTTCATTCTTCAGTTCTGAATATCACAGGAGTTTTTTCACTTCACGAATTGAAGCCGCTTCATTTTCTGGAAGAGCATCGATCACCTCACTGGTTTTTTCAAGGTGGTTAGCATAATATATAGCTGCTGATATCCAGGTTCCCCATCTCGTCAAGACTGGTTGCAGCGGTAAACTAAGCTCAGGTGCAACTTCCTGAAATGTTCGGGTTCGAGAGGGAGATTTCAGAAATATCTTCTTTGTGTTCGAAATCAACCTGTCCACTTCTGGGTGCAACACTAACTTTTTCGGCGATTCTGTGCATTGCGTGGGCTACACATGTGATATGAAGCATGTTCGGGAAGAGAATTTTCAATGCTATGGCAGCCTTCTTTATATAGGGAGCTGCATCACTGATAAAAAGTAACATGTCATCATGATGTACACCATCTGGCCAGAGCAGAAGTAGGGAATTTGAGAATAACTGAGCTATTGACGAACCATTGGCTCTCTGTAGTTGTTCTGACGTGAGAAGAAATGACGAGGATTCTCCGCATGTTGGTTCCATAGTTCATATGATGACGTTGGCTATGTAGCGTCCCATAGCGTCAGTAGTTTCATCTATTGAAGTCCAGATCTTCTTTCCACCAACTTCAGCACAAATTCTTTGCAGAGCTTCTTCGTAGCAGACACTTAAATATGTTTTCCGCAGGGTAGATTCCGACGGCACCGTTTCTTTAGTCTATTTCTCCAGGAATTTCCTCAGGGACTTGTTTTCCACTTTCCAGAAAGGTATTCCTGCTTCCATGAAAGCTTTGCACAGTTCAAGAGAAAACTGAGATTGCCTGTTGGATGAAGTGCCCACTGTTGAAATTAGGGATATCTTCTTCTGTCCAACCTTTTTGGCAACTGCAGATTTATGTTTAGTTGTTGACACATGCTGAGATATAAAGTATTTTTTCTCATGGTTGAATGTTTTTTCACATATCTTGCAGAGAAGAATAAATAGTACCATCTGTCAAAAATGTGCTTTCACCAAATTCATGCACGTAACCATGTAACTTACCACTTAATAGCACACTAAATTTCGGCATGATGACAACTACACGATCCTTTCCTTCCAAAGTGCAGAACTAAACTAAAGATAGAGAACTTGATTTTGGAATCCATGCAAAGGCCCTTGGGCATTAGTGCTGTTTCTTGTCAATAACCTCCTGACACGGATTCTGGACTTGATGACGTAATTGTGCAGTTGTTCTGCAACAGGTTTTCAGCAGTCAATCATTCACAAGGACATGTTAACGGAAAGGCAATATCTTAACTCAGCATGAAATACTATTTTTTTTTAAACACACGTTTCTCCTTCAGCAATGTTGAAACATACGTGAGTTCAATATTACTTAAATAAGGCGAAAATTATTGACATAATAAACGGAAGAAAAATAAATGCCAACAACGTTTTTTGGGAGAAAAATAATTTATTTACACATTTTTTTAAAAACATGTTCAGATTTCATTGAAAAAGGCAAAAAAGGCATTATAATAAAAATAGGCAGTGGGGTCCCAAATTGGCAAAATGAAAAGGCTTCTAAAACATTCGAAACAACATAAAAAACGTATATCCGGAAAAATTTTATCAATATATGCAGTAGATAAAAAGAGGCATTTTGCCAAACTTCCGGGCTCTAGTTATTATCCTCATAAAATTATGCAAAAAGGGGGTAGAAGTCTGTGCTAAAGCATTTTTTTGGAACAAACTATTTGAAATATTTTTTCAACACCGTCAATTTCACATTAGCTAATAATGGAAATCAAGCACAGAAACTGTATTTTTGAATGGCAGAAAACTAATAATAAATGCATTCCGAAGATACACTCGTAACTTTCATGTACGTACAACATATGTTTTACACATATGCAACATGGAGCGACATAAAGTAGAAAATACATATGCAACAAGCTAACACTAAATTGTGTACATATTCAAAGCTTGTTCAATACAAATATACAACACATTATTTAAATACATCACATTAGAGAAAACCAGCAGAATGCGAGCGAAGCGAGCAAGAAAACTTTTAGATCCAATTTTTGCAATTGAAAACAATATTGATTTAATAGGGCACAAATAATTTCACTAGAGGCCATGACATTCTCTCTTATACAACTTTTTTTTAGATCATTCAGCACCCATGGCCGACTCCCGCCGCCCCTAGCTACAGCTCTGAACTTGACGAAAACGAGAAAAGCAGATAATGCGAGCGAAGCAAGCAAGAAAATTTTACAAAATTAATTTTTATTTGCATAAAATTTGAAATCAAAGGTGGTAATTGCTCCTATGTGCCCCCCCCCCCCCCCCCCGAAGGTGCCCTTGGTCGTCAATGTTTGTCCCCCTTGCTACCTAGAATTGATTTCCGTCAAAGGTTGAGGGGGCAATGACCCCCTGTGTTTGCTCCACTGTATAATACAGACATATTTAAGCAATATATGTTTACTTTATTCACTGCCATTGTTATTCAACCTTATTCTGCACAGTTTTTCTGCTCGACCAACCTTGTATTAATGCGAATACCATGCCCCCCTCCATCCAAACCAATTCTAAAGGCATAAGAGGTCGTGTTTCATTTCAACTCTATCGCCGTGATCACCCACAGATCGGTAGAAAAACTAAACATATTAACCAAAACTAAAAATCAATAACAAGTCAAATTTTGTCCCCCCCAAAAATTCCCATGAAATCCCCCTGTGGGCACCCCTGACTGGTAAGATAGAGGCCGTGAATCACAGGATCCATACTTTTAACAAACCAAGCTATTGTTCATGCATTTACCAAAGAAGAATACTGCTATCCCAGTTCCTTTTTGCATGTATAAGCAGGAGTGTTAGCACATCACACTACGAAAGCAGGGGTCCTGGGTTTGAATCCCAGCCTGGGCATGGATATTTGCGAGTGTCCATTCATCAGTTTCATCATGTCAAAAGTGGCACAAGAAGCGAAGTAAAATAAAGCAAAACAATCGATCAATCAATTTTGGTTACATATTTTATGATTTTGGCTTGTTCATGCCATCTGCTATATGCCAATTTGCTATCTCCTATGTAGACAGTTGGTCGAGTTAGAGGGTTCTGGAAGAATTGATTTATCTTGTGAGATACACTAAGGAATTAATAGACTGCTTAACTTTTTGTGTTCTAGGCATGAACGACAGTGTAATTGTTAGTCATATTAAGAACCCTGGGAGCTTCTATGTGCAAAGGATTTCAGACATTAGAAAGCTTGAGGAAATGAGCAGCTCTTTTAAGCGAAATGTCACGCACATGCCGGAAGGATCAGGGATCCCAGATACTGTGCTCAGAGGTAAGGGTCACGATAGACTGTAATTTTCCAGTTATAGTTACATCTCCAGAAGCATGTTGCAGAATTTTTTTCAAATGTTAGGTATTGTAATACATGTCTCTTTTTATTTCTTTGTCTGGATTTTATAGTATTTGCATTGCATTTCTAACAACATTTCCAGTCTTGTAGTTGATTTATTTACTTAAAGTTCCAGATACAGTGATAATATACCATTTTATGCTGAAACTGTTCAACAAGAAAATAACAACAACAAAACAATACAATACAAGGTGGCAGAGAAAAAAAAAATGTTACATGTACATTCTTAGCGATTGTCGGAAACTGTCTTCTGACAAAAAATATGTCTAATATTTACAGGCAGGTTATTATATAAGTGGGGGAGCCTATAGTAAAGGAACTTCTGTAGAAGAGAGATCCTTGTAGTGGGAATGTGAAAGGCTGATAGGTTTCACATATTTCTTAAGCATAGCCATATTCTGTTTTTTCAATGAAAGACCTGAAAAGAGTCAATCTCTTATGAAATAACCAATTTGTGATTCAATAGAAAGAAGTTTCATGCAGCAAGATATTACTGTATGCTTTCTTTTTTTTAGAAAATTTCTGAACCTCACCTGGAGAATAGAGAAATGATATTGTAATTAATGATATTACCTTTATAACCAGTTTTTAAAAATACATCACTCAGGTTTTAATGGCTTCTCTCTCTTTCACTCACTCACTCTCACACTCACTCACTCAACTCTTCAACACATGTGAAAGGCATCTTCTTTTCAGGAGGCATAAACGTGTGTGTTGGGTTAATGCCATATTCCTAATCCTAATGTGCAGCAAGAATGTGTATTTCTCATCACTATAATTATTAATGCTGATAGATTTTAATTATATAGCTTACTTATTCAATACAGTTCAACCCTGAGTCTTCATGTATTCAGGGTTGCTACGCGACTGGAAAACCTGGAAAACAGGGAAAAGTCAGGGAATTTGGTTAGTCAGGGAGTTTTGCATATTTTCTGGAATTTACATGCATTTTGGAGTTGCAGGAGAACCAATTACAAAATGAACGAATGGTTCATTTCCACTTCCGAATTTTGTTCTTGTGATTCCAGTCCCCCCAAAAGATTCAGTTCAGAAACTTTTTCCTCTCGTCATTATGACTTCTAGTCTGTTACGTACACAATTATGGTTCCTTTGCATTTCAATTCTATATTTATTCACACTCAGATCTAGGTTTTTGGATCTGTTCATTTTGCGACTCGTTCTTGTGAACCTGTTCAAGACCAGAATTTGGAGAGGCATGAGATTTTACCTTAGAGAACAAGCTACTCAAGACGAAACCTACGCACCAGCCATCGTCAGAATTTCTTGCAGAAAAAATGTTGCTTTAGCTTTGTGTGTGGTGAGAAAATTTCCTTTCTTCAAGAACGCACCCGTTCGGAACCCGTTCTCTTTTGATACCGTGAAGCGGAGCAGGTTGGTGTTCGGACAGTTCATTGGTTTTGGATCTGCAATAAAGCTTGAAGAGCAGAATTTCACGTAACTAGAGTCATTTTCACGTTCAGAAGACACAACGGCGCTTATGGAGAAACCGCACAGTGTTGCCAATACAGCGCTAGCTCATGTCGCCGGGAAATGATGACCTTCCTTCACAATGAAGGTGTTACATATTTTGTATATATAATGATAATTATATGTAATTATTAATATTAATATTATACTGTGAACGTTACAGTTACCCTTTTTACTATGATCCATTGCTATCACTACACACGCGAGTGTAATGCACGAATTGACACTTCAGAAATCACTTAAAAAAGTAAAAATCACTGAGAGCTCACACAACTGAAAACACTTTTTCGGGAGAGGGAAAAAGTCTAAACAGACCAAAGTAGATCTCTCACTCAAGTAAGGGGAACCTGGCACATGGGTTAAATTCAAGTTGCAACCCAAACAAACAAATTAGTTATGGCCCACGTGAACTGATGAGACGTGAATGACTCAAGCAAGGCATGTCATATTTCTATCTTGAAGCCCCATATTTTGTCACGTGTTGGAAAGCCTTTCAAAGGTTAATATGGTGTCTATGAATTTATGTGTACGTTGGAAACTGAAAGGTGATCTTCATTTCAGTATTAATGTCGACAGTAATGTAAATGAAAACAACGTGTATTTGCGACAGCACTAATGTTGCTCACAACAGCAGCATTGGAAATAATTGTCAATTATTAAATTTAAGTAATTTCAATTCTATTATAACAAACTGCATGAAGTTCATATTTTTACTGAATGGAAATAAAATAACAACTCGAAAACTTGGTGGTGATAGCCGGAAGGCTGCGGTGAGTCGGCTCAAGATGGCCAGACAACGTCTCCTTACTTCGTGCGCGGTTCGGGTTAAAAAGAAACTCCAAATGCATGGAAGTAATATTTCTGGGAACCTTTGAGTGGTTATAAAAAATAATTTCATTATTTTCTCCACAACTTTGTCGCTGGAAGTTTTTACTTCGAATTACAGAACAAAAAATGGCAAGCGACGACATTTTCTACTGCACGAATATAAAAAATCTCCACATACTTTATTTGAATATTTTTTAATGCGAATATGCTTTAAAGTATTGATAAATTCTGAGTACCACCATCACCTATGACAATTAAAAAAACAGTGTCAATTTTTTTAATAATGAATGCTTCAATTTTACGGCATGTTTCAATGTTAGGAATGAAAACAATGTAAAAATTGTGTTTTCACGGAAAATTTGCATTTTTAATTTATCTAAAATTATGTAAGCAAGTTACCAGTTTTTTGTGTTCACCATCGTATTCTCTACAAAATTTCCTGCAAAACTGTAGGTACCGATTTTACTTAAGCTAAATTTTTAAATCCAGAAATTTCACAACAGCGTGCTCGTATTTCCCATAAGAAAAGCATTGCCCATAAGAGCCCATTGTGTCTTCTGAACGTGAAAACGACTCTAGCTGTGGTTGACGTCACACTGGATGGGTGCGGATGCTGAGTAAAAACAAAGGGACTCACTACTTCGTTCCCCCCATGAACCCGTTCTGTGAATTTGAGTCCTTCGTTTGCAACCTATTCAGAAGCAACCTGATCAACTAGTTCATTTGCTCGTTGTCGTAGTTTTTACATTGCAGAGATGTGTTACACCCGAGAAGTTAGTGATTTTATGCAGTATCAGTGACGTCATGTGCATGTAGAACGAATTTTTTTTATATAAACTGGTGCGAAATAGAGGAATTAAACGTACGCTGGTCACACATCGTTGTTAGGTTAGGAATGTTGGTTTGATGCCGATAGTAATTTTATGTATTGTTTGCGTGTAGAATGAAATTAAGCTGAAAAGTGGTGAAAATGAGCCCAAGTTCCTTTTGTTTTATTATGATTTCATCATGCTACAAATGCAACTTTTACATGGTTCGATTTCGATTTATGTCTGTTAACACATACTGCAGAGTTTTAGCGATTACTTAAGATTTTGTGAATATATGCTTTTGTGGTTAGGTTAGGAATGTCAGGTTTGGTTGTCTTAGAATTAAAATGAAGTCCCTGAATGCACTTCACTAAGGTTTTGATACTTACTGTCGCTTGTCAACTGGAGAATACCTTGTCCATGGGAAGCAAGTATGATGGAGTAAGGTCATTTTGAAGGTTTTTTTTCAACATAAATAACTTTTTCGAATCCAAATAGTGCTCATTATTTTAAGAAAGGTTCAAATTTCGTTTCACAATGATTGCCAAAATTCTATGATAACACAGTGCAACAAATTTGAACTTTGTGTCTTGCTGCAAGATGAAAGAAGGTGTTCTTTACTAAATCAAATACGCTGATTACAAAAATGAACTCAGAAATATTCCATCACGTACCAATTTTTCTGGAAAAGATATGCTACATGTACCACTTAGCCTATATTTCATATAGTAAGCAATATATTGTAATTCAGGAGAAACAAAGTAGCAACTTTCGCGACACTTGGAATCGACTCCATTACAGTACAGGAGGAACCTGTAGCTGTATAAAATACAGATCATGGAACAAAATTAATTGTTTGTATTACAAAATATAAAAAAGGTATGAGAAAGCTGCAAGAAACATGAAATGTATTTATAAGTTAGAAACATGTCCTGAAAACTTTCCGTTTGTGGGTGGATGGTGAAACTTCTTATAGGAGTGTCCTGCAGTAATCTGCCAAAAGGTTGGGTGACCATCTTCCCTTATATCGTCTTTCCATGGCAGCGATATCTTGGTGAAATCACTCACCATGTTCGTCGCACTCATCTCCGAGATTAGGCAGGAAGAAATCTTAATGAAAATACAGGAAATCTATTTTGAAAGGCATGTTGCACCCCATAGCCTTGTAACAGTCCAGCATGTGTTCTGTCAGTTCCCTGTAATTGTCAGACCTGACGTTACCCAAGAAATTGGTGCATACATTTTTGAAGGAAAGCCAAGCTGCCTTCTCAGTATCTGTCAGCAACTCTTCAAAGGTTACTTCATTCAAGTCACAAATCTGAGGACCAATGAAAATGCCTTCTTTAATTTTTGCAGAACTAATCACAGGAAATTTGGATAGTAGAAAGCCCCTGCCATCTTTGTTCATTGCTTTCACAAAATTCCTCATGAAGCCCAATTTCAGATGGAGCGGTGGTAACAGCACACTGTCCTTGTCAACAACGGGTTCATGTCAATTTTGCCTGTGACAGTGGCTGTGGTTGGGGCTGTGATATAGATGGTGTGTGATCAAGATCTTCATGATCTATTGGTTGGTCACTACCGTCTATTTCATCTTCCAGTGGCCATTCCCTTGGTAATTTTGGAACTGGGAGAGAATCGGAATGCGGAACTGGGCGCACTGCAGATTCCAAATTTGGATATGAAACTGTGTGTTTCTATTGACTTGAGATTCCAGTTAGTTTCATTAAACAAAAGTAGCAATCTGTTATGTGGTCTCTAGGTTCCCTCCACAACTATGGTACGGCAAATGGCATAGATGGGTGGGTTCCATGTAACCAGCCTCTTAAATAGCAAGAGCAACGTGAGCAACAGTTCTGTGGTGCCCAACACTTACCCTCATATACCTTTGATTCAAAATACTACTCGTAAGCCTTTTTTGACGAGCGGGGAAATGGGATGACTTTGAGACTTCGTCGTAAACTCACCACACACGTAACAGAAAAGATTTGGTAAATTAACACACTTCCTAGCCATCGCTGAACACAAGAAACACATGAACATGCACAAATAGTATTATTCACGTTAGGAGTTTTGCATGACACACACTGCAGGAACAGACACTGAGTGATCCCACTAGCAACTGACTGATGCAAATAACTGCAACTCCATTATACCTTACTATACCTCAACCAAGTGGCTATCTATCTCTTCTCTCTCCACCCGCTCCCCTATGCACTGTCGAGCCCTAGTAACAGGCTGTGCTGATAAGTGCCCCGACAACAATATCATGTAGTCGTGCACTGATAAAATTGTGTTTCCAGAGAAAGTTTAGGTGATAGCGAAAAACAGTTTTCACTATCGTCATCAGGGCACTGAACTCCATAGGAATCACATGTTTTTGTTCTGCGGCAATTTTCATTGTCACACAGTGTAATTAGTCTTCCTGCTAGGAAAATTTGAAAAAAAAAATCATAAAACATTCGGAACTTTTACCTTTTAAAAGACAGATTTCGATGTTTTCCGTAATATAAAATTGGTTCCAGCATGTGAAAAACTCAAATAATGGAGATATTTGATTCCAAAGTATGGCCCATGTGTATTTTTTAGGTGTATGGTTGGTCACCGGCCCCATTGAAGTTCTGAATTTCCGTAATATGTACTATTTTCAATAAATTAAAAAATATAATCATTAAACTTATTGCATATTTTCTAAAGGTACATGACCTAATTTTCTGTTGTTTCTCATTTGTATTGATATAGGCTAATTGAGGTTGTATACAGGTTACATTGTAAAGCTTTGATATATGCTACATTTTTTTATTGATTTTTTTACACCACCTTAATTGTAATGACTTAGTGAAAATGGGGAAGTACAATAGTTATTTGTTTTTTCATTGAGTTCATTAATCACTTGGTAAATTTTCAGCTAATAACTGTGTATATTCATAATCATAATAATTAACGTGCCTGCATATTTAATTGAAAAACATGAGGTTCAAAAGCAAAAATCATGACGACAAACATGTCTGGAAAAATTTTATTACTGGTCTGGAAAACCTGGAAAAGTCAGGGAATTTCATAATCAAAAAATCGTAGCTACCCTGATGTATAAATTTTATATTTTTACTCTTGTTCATGATCTCAGTGTTACCACATTATAAAAACTTAACATCACAATCCACCGGAAACTGATATTGAAAGTCCACTGTGTATTTATTTTAATGAAACTATTAGTGATAGTTTGAGTTTGTCATTATAGATGTTTGAAATACATTGCCTGTCCACTTGGTATATTATAATTTTATGTTTCCTTCAGATGGACTATATTTAGTCCAGTATGAAGCAGATGGCAACTGGTACAGAGGAAGAGTAAAATCTATTAGAGAAGATAGTGATAAGGAAATCATAGAGATCTTCTACATTGATTATGGGAATGTAGAACTTGTATCACGTCACAAGTAAGTTTATTGATGATATATTATTGTTATGGCCAAAGAGTTGTTTACTGTGTGCTGTTTATTTTAATGTAAATAATTTTCAAATTTGCAGTATGAGAATGAAAATTCTTAGGCTGTGTATAAAATTTGTAAATATACAATTGTCTCATTTTGTTCTAGATTAAATGATAAATTTTCAAAGATTATTCAATTTACGGCATGCTTAAGACTGAATTAATACAACCTATGAGACTGAAGTCAATTTGATTCCCGGGGTGGGTGAACTAAGATCGTAATTTTTTCCGGCATTGTCTCCGCATAAAGTGGCTCTGGGTCTCACCCAGCCCCTAATCAATTAGTACCCGGGGGTGGGGGTTAAAGGCAGCCAGAGCATGGTGCTGATCACGTTACCTCTAAAATCCAAGAGATCAAGAATGTGTGGGTCCTACCCCTAAATGTGCCTTCACGGGGAACTTTACCTTACCTTACCTTACCTTACCTTACCTTACCTTACCTTACCATCTGGCCATCATTTTCTAGTAAAATATTGTTAGATTCACATCAAAACTGAAGGAATGTCCTTGCCATTGGTAGACTTTGAGGATCACTGGGGATTAAGACATTACAAGAGTAAAAAGTTTGGAAAGTCGTGGAAAGGTGCACAGATTTAGTTGTTGTGTATTGTTACAGGTTAAGATGTATCCATCCTCGATTTGTTTCAAGCCCAGCATTTGCACTGCATTGCTGCTTGTGGGGAGTATCACCAAGGAGCGGTGACGAGTGGTCGAACGATGCCATCCGGGCATTTGCTAAATGTGTCAATAGGTAAATATTATGATTTCAAGCATTGATGTTGGTTTAAAATGAAGCTATGCATGACGGAGTAGTTAGTGTACAGCATTGCCACGAGCGGTTTCATTGTGTTTGTCCCATAATCCATTTCTTCTATTTTTCACTTATTGTCATCATCACAGTTAACACAAGGGGGTGTAGGAAAATAGAGTGATGTAATGTACACTTTGAGTCTTGTTAAAATATTTTCTGTATACAGTTCATGTTTCCATTAAATGAATGTGTATCAAATATGTTATGTTACGAGGATGCTAAAAGTATAGGCATTTCTTTTGATAAGTTGTTGAGTTGAAATTTGAACTCATTGTACATTTTTCTTTTTGTAATGTACTGTTTTTAGGAAATCGTGTAAATGGATAAAGGGTTTGTTTTTGAACATTCGTTCTTGTTTTTCATTTCACCTCAGCAACAGAGTGACAATGTACATCATGCAGTGTGAGGCAGAGATTTATCACGTTGATCTGTGTAAACCACCTCATGAGGAAATTGAAAATGATATGCCTGTTTCTGTCCGAGATGTTCTGGTGTTCCTGGAGTTAGCTTCCCTTGTGAAGGACAGAAAGTCTTTGGTGAGTAAGATTCTACTTCAATCAATCTTTCACTTATTTTTTTGTGTATATTTCGATAGTGATTAATAAAAGTACAAAGAGGATAATCGTGTGTTACGCTTGTGGTTATAAAACTTGGTAAAGTAATAACTAAATTTGCAAAGCTATTTACTTTTCTCACGTATGAAATCAAAAAAATTGAATTAACATGTACACTTTTAAGAACTTCTTTGCTAATTATCTTATGACTAGGTGAAGAATAATGCCAAAGTACAAGAAATTGTAATTTGGAGGTTCTTTTCAGGAGTGACAAGCAACATGTGTCGCTTGGAAGCAAACCCTCGGGAATCAATTCAAACTTTTGAACTGAAGCAACACTGCAAGTTTCACATATTGCTCAGACTGCACAGTTTTCTCAGTAATGTGCATTATGTTGCATAGGTCTGCTGTTCACCTATGTGCAGTGAATACGCTTATAGACTGAAGACATGATGCTTGTCACTTGTCTCTTCAGTGTGAACCCCCCACTGTCGCTTGCCGTTTTGGTCTGAAATCTCCCCATTACAAGTTAGTAGCACATACGGGTGTGTTGACATGAGTATTTTGCTGATATGTGTAAAGTACAGATATAAAGTTTAGGAATACTGATCCTTCAACCAATCCAAAGTAAAATTTCAAATGATTGGTGAAAAACCCAAGTGATTCATTTAGTTGACTCCTTATTTTGATGGACACCATAATACACTTGCACTATTTTGCACCAACATCCGTGCATCAACTGATACCAGTCAATTTTTTTGAGTAGATTTAAAATATATGATATCTGTAAGTAGCTTTCATACTGAGACATTCCCACTATTTAATTTTCAGCCACTCACGCAACAAAAGCAGAAGCAGTTTTACCAGGACTTAAACTTTCCGCAAGGTACAATACTTGATGTCTTAGTGAGCTACGTAGAGACTCCCCACTGTTTCTATGTGCAGAGGGTAAGTGCCTCTAATTCTGTTTGTCTTTATTTGTTCTATCTTCAGAAGTAACATATATTGTAGCAGATAGTTATTAAAAAACTCTATAAACTTTTTTATTTATTCAATCTTTTAATGCACTTCATATGAGTCTTAAGAGTTATTGAGAAATTATTGAGATGGAAGCATAAAGTGTATGAATTGACCACCACAAGTACAAGTTGAATTAGTATTAAAAAGTCCTGCTGTGAAAATGTCTTCACACCATCTATGTGTCTTCATGGAAGAGTGCAACGTGTAGAAAACAGCTTTACTATGTGGCTGCATACCCACTATCCTTTGAGCATAAATTATATTCACTTATGGCAACGAAGGTCAGAAACTTAAAAATTGGGGTGTAAAATCTGGAAAATTTGTATATAATTTTGCTCTACTGTTATGCAAAATAAGCCGGTTTCATTGTACTTGAAATTATCATCGTATTCACAATAGGATATACTGTACATATTAGCCCACATGAAAAGCTTTGGGAATATTACTATAAAAGTTCACAGCAACAACATGGTTAAAATTAATATCTTCATAAAAATGCTGTACACTCAAAACCTATGTTACATCAAAAATACCTTACATTTTGGCACTGGGTTTGAATCCTGGTCAAGCGTGTATTTTTCACGAAAATTTCTACATAGTACAGGGTGATTCTTATAGAACCGGCCTGATGAATTTGTTAATGCTGCAGGTGATGCATATTACATCTCACAATTACGACATAATACTCTATGGGCTGTGCTGAGTTAAATGGTGTGCAGATGAGTACACCCTGGACTGCAGACGAACGAGGCCAGTATAATTCTGTTTTGTCCTTATTTGTACTGAGCACCCTTTTTAGCCTCAGCTTTTAACCAAGGTAAGGACATTTTAGTTTTCAGACACTTTTATTTTTATGATAAGGGGTGGATCCCGTATAGTGTGACGGGTGCAAAATAGCCTCAGTGCTGATGCCTCAAAAAAAATTTAATTAAAAAAAAAAAGAATGGTGTGCAGATGATCTGACAGGTGGCAGCACTTATGCTGCAAAGTTAAAGGACACATAGTGGTGCATGTACGAACGTGTTTGCAGTGTCCAGGCTTCAGGCCTCCCAAGATTCCCGGACCCTACCAGCCCAGATTTTTCGTTGTGAGTTTTACTGAAGGCAGGGTGTATGCAAACAAACCAAGTACGTACGTTGCACTCTTTAAAGGACAACATTTCAGCTGAAATCAGGAACATCACTGTGGCGAGGAACGGTGAAGGCGTTGTGGAGGCGTGCCTTCTTGAAAACTGCGAACACTTTCAACACATGCTCTGATCACGAACAATCAACAGCACACTATCCAAGGTACTTGTATGCTGGTGTTTAGAATTTTCTCATGTAATTAGAAAAAGTTTCCTCTTGAACATTAAGCTGGATTTTTGCTTCAAATAAATAATTGAAGTTTCAATGATGAAAGGAATAAGGGAGTAACAAGTGCCTGTTGCCTGGACTATAGATAGTCATGTTTTAGTTTTAGTTGTTGTTGAGAAATTTTGAAAGACAATGTTTCATTGTTCTCTTCTGTGATGGTCTTGTCCCCATATTGTGTTGTGGATGCTAATAGACAGTGTGCCCATAATTTCAAAATCTGTAGGGGAAGATGTAAGTTTTGGTAAAATTTAAACATACATGCATATTTCTGTGTAAATGTCAGTTAATCAGTGCTGTTGTTTCAGCAGCTAGCAGACCATGGAAAATTCCTAAGTGCCCTTATGTATGAGATGAACGAATGCTATAGATCTGCAGGAGAGCATTGGTTTGTGTATGCCCCAGAAGAAGGTAAAAAATATTAGTTTCATCTCGTTTCACTGTGGTAAATTTTATTTGCTTCTTATGAGTATTGCCTCTGTTGTATTGACCTCTACGCTGCCTTGTAATCAAGGGGTCCCAGGTTCACATGCATGTGCCTTCTATTCTATGATGCATAGAATGTTTTGATATAGTTTTCTTTTTCCTTCCTTGTTCTTATTGTTTTTTCTCCATTCAGCCACCGAGAACGTGCTCAACCAGATTGAATTTGTATCCTGACAAAGAAATAATGAATGAAAATAATGTAATCTAGCTTTTAAATACTTTGGGTAAAGTACCACATAAAAGTTGTTCTAGAAAATACTGTTTCCAACAAACATAGGCTCATAACTCAAAGATCTGTCAATCCAGTGTGTTGTTATATTTATTGAGAGATGGGTCAGATTAAGCGGTATTCTAGATCAGCCAATATAGGCATATCAGTTTATCGGTAAAATTACCCATAAATTTACCGATTTGTTTTGTTGATATTTTTATAAACATAAACATATAATTTCCATTCTATACCTTTTAAACAAATAAATGTCTAAATATGAAGCTTCTTTTTCATTGCAAAAGCTTGGTTCACCTGGGAACATACATTTATTAAGAATGTCAATGAACAATTTCAAATTTTGTATCGGTACTTTATCTGTATTGGCCAAAAACTTCATGTCGGCCCATTCCTAATTTATTTATTTATTTTTCATTCACTCTTTTTTCTTTAATATTCTACAACATTTTTAAACTGATGTCCTGTGAAGTATTCTAATGGAATTTGTGCATTTTTTCAGGGATGCCCTGTGCTGCACAGTATTCAGCTGATGGTGTATTTTACAGAGCGAAAATAACAGGTCTTGCTGGAGATGGAAGAGTACGTGTGTTTTATGTAGACTATGGGAACAACGAAATAGTTGACTGGACACGCTTAAGGAAACTAAGTGATAAGCATTTGCGCCTTGCTGCTCAGGTAATGTCCTACTTTTCCCTTCAATTGCATAAATACACTCTGTAAAAAAAAAAATAGCATCACTTCAATATTTTTGGTCGTCAGCATTTCGCTCGTGAATTATCAGTTGTTTTATTGATTTAATTCGACTTGTCGATTTGTTTTCCTAACAATTATATAAAACACTATACCTGTACAATATATTTTTATTATTGAAGTCATAGTTACGTACATAATGCACTTGACAGAACTAATAACAAAATTATTGCAAATATAGCTTGTGGAACGTTTTCGCACAAAGACAATTTTTACAAGTAAAAAGATTGAACAAAGGTTTTAAATGCATCATGATATGTCAATTTGAAATGATGGTAAGTAAATACATTGACTAGTACTTAGTGTGGCCACCCCTGGCCTTCCTAAGTGCTTCCAACCTTCGATGAATGCTATGAATGAGATTTTGACAATATTCGACCTCAATTTCATTCCTAACATGTACAATTGCTGCCATAAGTTCTTCTTTTGACCTGTACGTGTGATTACCAAGTTTTTTGCACATCATAGCCCACAGGTTTTCTATAGGATTCATGTCTGGAGAGTTGGGCGGCCATAACATAACCCCACAGCTCTACAGCACCTTGGCGGGCCTTGGCTTACCTACCGACTGCTGGTCTCCCTACCGACTGCTGGTCTCCCTCCCACACTGTTCCGCCGTCACCTGTTATAGCGTGGAGGTCTCAGACCAGTGTTGGGGTGACGGGTGATCAGCCCGACGAACCCCCAGCCGTTGTTGTAGGTCTTCTCGACCGGGTTACGCTCACTCACTCGGAGCTTCCCCAGTCTTTCAATATTCATATCATGAAACCAGTTATTCACCACCTGAGCACGGTGACAGGTTGTATTATCGTCTTGAAAAATAAAGTAGTCCAAATTCTGTCCAGAAAAATGATCTTCCGCAGTTTGTAGAACTTTCCGATTCAGGATTTCCAGATATTGATCAGCCTTAACGGTCCATGTGCAAATATGCATCCTACCAATCCGTTTTACAGAGAAACATGCCCAAATCATAACACTGCCACAAAACTTTTGACTTTCTAAACTACAAGATTTTGCAAGTTCTTCTCCCTTCCGCATCCACAGTTTAACTGAGCTGTCATTTCCCAGCAATTTAAATCGTTTTTCATCAGAAAATATCACATGTTCCCAATCTGTATCATTCCATGCGCCATAACGTGTGACAAACTCACGTCTAGCTTTCGCATGTGCGTCAGTTAGTCTGGGTTTTTTACGTGGGACGTGTTTAGAAACACCCTGTTTCTTTAGTCGGGATACTACAGTAGCATGAGTAAGATTAACTCCCACCTTATTTTGAAGTTTATGTGCAATTTGGCGTGAACTCATTCCTCTGTTCTTCAGTGCCATGTCCTTTATCATACGATCAAGTCAAGGTGATGTTTTTTTCTTTCTGCCACAGTGACTTCTCAGTGATGATTTTCCATGTTCTTGCTACTTTTGCAGGCAGCAGCTAACTGTGGATTGATGCAGTTGAAGTTGTCGACCAATTTCTCTCTGAGAATGACCATCCATATGCGAAGCAAGAACCATTCCTTGCTTACGTGGTGAAATGTCACACTTTCTGCCATTTTTTTCGAGAAAACACGCTCAAATTCACTACACACTACCAGAACACTTCACAAATATGATAACGTATCCAAACTGTCAATAATGAACATGTAGTTGCAACATAAAACACGTCACAAGTTGCACTACTAACAATCGTTTTACAGATTCCTGACAATTGATTACAAAGCCTTGCAGCAGTTACTGATTTGCAACACTCTCTAGCGGACACTCCAAACACTAAATCAACAAAAGAATAACACCACACTATGCAGTGATACCAGACCAATGCTTCAATCGATTGATTTCAAGTTGTGCAGGAAAGATGCATGCATGCGAAACTCAAAATTGTCAACATCCGTAATAAGAATACAGTGATGCTAATTTTTTTTTACAGAGTGTATAAATATAAGTCATGGCAACTATTTTTTTCATGCGAGAATGCACAAAAATTTGAAATACGCAAATGGAAGAGGACACTGTATGAAACTGAAGAATGTATGAACAAGGCAGTTCATGTGTACCAGGGGTTGGTTGGAAAGAGCCAAAAAAATCGTTCTACGTGTGTGTATTAGTCACATGGCTACATTGGCAGTAGAAAAACAAAAGAGGCACACACAAAGTGCCCTAAGAACCCTCAAAGAAGTCCCCCAGAGCATCCATGCCACGTATTATAGTTGACTTTTTTTGTTGTTGTTATTGTACTGCCAATGTAAACTTGACTAATACACACACGTAGAATGATACTTTTATATAATTTTTTTGGCTTTTCTCTATCAATCCGTGGTACACACGACCTGCATTGTTGTTCATACTACGTTGTTCAGTTTCATACAGTGTCCTCTTCCATTTGCATATTTTAAATTTTTGTGTTGATCCTGCATTCTTGTTTCATTATTTTACACATTTTCAAATAATTTAAATTGGAAATGAAAAGCAGACTTTGTAAACTTTTTATGCAAAGAAATGTTGGGGTTTTAGATATAGCGGAATTAAGGATAAAATGAAAATGTATTGACTGCTCTTTTGATATGCATTGTTTATTTTTAATGTGTGTATGATTCATTTGTTTGTTATTTTCACATTAATCTGTTCTTATAGGTTTGTGTTATCAAATTTATAGTTTTTCCATTTATGTGATTAAAAATGATACCAGAAGCAGAATAGGATTTGTATGTGGCCCGACCCTGTGGCCGAGTGGTTAGCACATCGCGCTGCGACGCCAAGGGTCCCGGGTTCGAATCACGGTTGGGCTTGGTTGTTTGTGAATGTCCATTCATCAATTTCATCACTCATCCCCATCTTCGCAAATTAGCCAAGAGGCACAAAATGCGAAGTAAAATAAACTAAATCAGGATTTGTATGTGAACTACGGAATAATTTACCTGAGAAAAGTTCATTGGACTTCGTTGGTGTCAGTGTCTGTCTATAGTTGTGTTGTAATGTTGTGATTGGTTTTAGTAAAGATGAAACAACAATGAACATTATAAAGGTAAGAAATTATGTTTAAATTTCTTTGACATCCTGAGAGGGCTCATCGTACATGCAACCTAAAGGAGAGTCTCATAACTGCCGCAGACTACCATGACTTGGTAATCCTGTGGCTCCCATCTAAAGGGAAGGTCACACTTTTATGTTGCCAATTTCCCTGCTTATTTCTTATAATACAATTTTTACCTAGAAATAGGAGGGTGAATGTGGCTGATTATGCGTACAGAGTGAAACAGCATGAAGTTGAACACTGAAACATATTTTGTGTGGTTGAGATATGATTAAGAATCGTTTGTTATTGTAGGCCATCAAATGCAGCTTGACTGACGTAGTTCCTGCAACTGGCAAGTGGAATGAGGAAACCAAGAAGTTTTTCATTGAGACCACCAAGAAGAAGATCCTTCGCATGTACATTGATAAGGCTTCTTCCTCTCACTTGAAAGTTGCGCTGTACGAGAATTTGGAAGATGTTGATATTTGCATCAATGGTCTCTTAGTGAGGGAAGGCCATGCCCAGAGCATAGGACCAAGGTAAAGAATTTGTATACTTTACTTTTTCTTTGCACATTGTTTTAAATTGTACTGGTGACCGTGATTTGAACGTTGCTTTGGTGTGAATTTGCTTTTGTTTGGGCCAATAGCCCAAACAGTCTTTCAGATTCTACACCTACAAGAAAGTAATGTGCATAGTGTCTTGCAGCTCACATATCTCAATCCAGACCATTTAAGAATAATCTTATTTTAATTATTGATTTGCCTCCAACAGAGAAAATATCTCCAATTACAGGAAAGTTTATGCTGCTGTATACAATTTTCTGTTCAAATAATGAACATAATCAATATACGAGTACATATATAAAGCCTGACACACACACACACACAAGCATGTTTATATACATAAGATAATAAAGTAAAGTATGAACAACTGTAGCACTGGGACATCCATCCATCCATATAAACACTCAACCAAAAGCATAGAAATGCAGTGTTTCAGTTGGATGTAATAACATTCTAATATTGAACGGAAGTAAATAATAATAAAAATATTTAGTGAATATATAACATACATAGTCACTATAGATATATAACAAGACAAGAGTAAGGAAAATGCAAGGTAAAATAATTGTAGAATAATGCAAAATAATGTAGAGTAGAATGGACTTTCATATAACTAAAATTGATCTTAATTTTTTTATGTACAAAGTAAGTGGGAGATTGCTTTACTTTATGTGTTTTACACCTAAACAGGGATTTTTCTTCACAACAATAATCACTTGTCAGTAATGTTAGTAAAGATAAATTTGTTGTAGCAAAGAAACTGAAGAAACTCACGCTCAATGGGTGATTTTGTGTAATGTGTACATTGATAAAGCAAATCAAGAAAGATAAAGACTACCATCCTCTGAAGAGTGGTGGATGTTCACACGGGGAAAGAACAGTTGTGATGCATTTTCTACTCTTGGGTTTCAACAGGTTTGGCAAAACAAATCCTCAACCACTGTGAGTTGTGGACTGATGAAAGATTAATTTGTAAGGTACATGTAATTCAAAATATAGCTGACTCTTCTTTTGTATATTACCAGGGATGTGTGATTAATTTGTAAGGTACATGTAATTCAATATAGCTGACTCTTCTTTTGTATATTACCAGGGATGTGTGGGTATGTTAGTGAAAGACTAAACTCTTACAAAAGTCAGCTTCATAGATAAGTAGGTACGTACTTTTATTTCATATGTTATGGTTAGGAGAAAAGAAGAAATTTTGATATTCTTACTTTCTTTGACCAGTTCCAGCCTAGTGGAGTACCACAAAATGGATACAGACTCTTACAATAAGAATGTGGATGATTCCAATTCACGAAAAGTGAGTATGCAACAATTTTTTTCATTTTAATAATAGCCAAGTAAAGCTGCTGTTATTTACCGAATGATACAGAAAAGTATCTTCCCTCCATGATTATCAGTTACGTATAATTTTAAATGTCTTTGTAAAACATTTTTTTGAAATGCTGCAATTTCCTTATGTTTTGGTCCCTGCATGACAGCATGTAACTACCACTTATCACCACAGTTGTAAAATTATATGAACATGTGTGTTGTGTGTTTTGACTTGTGGACATTTTAATTTGGATTATTTCATTAGTCTAAAGTTGAACTGACATAACTCCAGACTTTGCTCCAGGGGAGGAGGTATTCATCTATACCCAAAAGGCAGGTGGGGTGGGGAATGATAAACAGGTAGTTCCAGACTCTTGCTAATCTTGACCTGTCAATCACCTGTCAGTGTGGTAGTCCCAACTGTCAAAAGCCAATGTGTATTTATTTCCTTGGGAGAAATCGTCCAAGGTTAGGATTGTCAAAATGATTTGTTTTTGTGTGGTTAGTCACCCTGCTATGTGTATGTAATCTTTCTGTATCTGTATTTCTTCATTTTAGTTTAGTTCTTCCTCTGAGGAAGACCCCGATACAAGGTTGAAACGTTACTTGTTAAGTGTTTTTATTTCTTAATAAATCTGCCTTGGTCAGCAACTTATTGTTTTTAATATGGAAACAAGGCTTAATTATATTGCTGTTTCTCTAACATCTTTTTTTTTATTCTTAATTTTCTTGAACATTTTGTTTCGCGCTGTAATTTTCATGTAAAAATAAGTGTTGTATCTGAATACTAATCAGGTTGAAAGAAAGCCAATTGTTACCTCACAGATTTTTTTTTATTCTTGTAGTTTTTATTTTTGTTTTTTTATAATTTGATATGTTCATAAATACAACATTTCATAAAGCATGTTCATACTATAGAACATGCAATATCTACAGTTAAGTACTCCTTTCTTTCTTTTAGAAGGTTGTGAAGATGGAAAAGAAAAATGTTGGTAAAAGTTTGCAGTTGTCTGTTGAACCAAGACAGAATTTGGATCGCTACCGCCTTGAAGTCAAAGTTCTGAAAGTGATATCACCAAGTTGTGTGTACATACAAGTTTCCCAATATGAACAACAACTTGAAAGGTAATATGCCATTGTCTTTTATTGTGTGTTTAAATTTTCTCCCAGTAAAACTAAAGCACAAGGACTGGAAGAAGGTTAGGTGTTTGTGTACAAGCTTTGTAGATAAATTAGTAGAGATCTGCAAATGTAATCCATTACCTTCCCATAATGGGAAGAAATAGTCGTCCACTCCCATCCTAAGAAGCTGTTGCCTTGAAGCAACCCAACTTGCCCAAGGGAAAGCTTTCCAGCATGATCATTAGCCAGTATACGTGCTGAGCCAAAAGATGCTATTTCAAACACTAGTGGCTTACTATAAGGTGCTGCTCAGGAGGAATCTGAAAAATTTTAAGTGGGAATGACTGTCGAGTGACTTCCTATGTGATGGGCACAGGGGTCGAAAAATACAGGGTGCCTGGTCGCCATGTGTTTTTCTGTATCACATGCATCATTAAATCAGAATAATAAACATGCCATTATTTTTTTTCACACTTGCTAACCAAATTTTGAGTGCCACGATATGGTAGAATCGAGGGTTGGCAACACTGATGAAGTTGAGCATGTGCAGGAGCATGCCCTAGTATTCTGTGCTTACAACGGAGAGAAAATCGTCTGAGTGGGGTTGCGTATGTGCGAGTAGCAGTAAGGTAAAATGGCTGCCGTAATACAAAATCCCGCCAAATGTGACGTGAGATCTGTCATACGACTTCTGAACGCCAAAGGACAGAATGCAGCTGACATCCATTGGAAATTGTTTGCCATTTATGGACCGACAGTGATGAGTGAAGGGAAGGTCAGGCAATGGTGCAGAGAGTTTCGGGAAGGGCGTTCAAATGTCCATGACGTTGAGCGTAGCGGAAGGCCTAGTGTTCAGATGGACGATCTGGTGGCACGCGTTAACAAGGAAGTACGTTCCAATCGCCGGTTCACAATATCTGAACTCGCCAAAGAGTTTCCAGAAGTGTCTGCAAAAATAGTATATCGAATTGTGACTGACAACCTGGGTTATTACAAACAGTGTGTGAGGTGGGTACCAAAAATGCTGACAGACATTCACAAAGAGCAAAGAAGGACAGCTGAGCATGTGATTTTTTGGCCCGCAGACACACACAGCTACTCGTACTGTTGAGACAATTGAAATATTTCGATGTGAACTATTCAATCATCCCCCTTACAGCCCTGACCTTGCACCCAGCTATTTCTTTCCTTTTCTTCACCTGAAAAAGTGGCTTGCATCGAAGCATTTCAACGACAGTCAAGACATAAGTTCTTGACTGGCTGCACTCCCCGTGGCATATTTTTACGAGAGGGTATACGGAAGCTTGTGCCACGCTATCAGAAATGTCTGGAGGTTAATGGTGACTACGTCCAAAAATAGCCAAGGTATGTACTTTTTTTTATCAATCACAATAAATTTCTTCTCCTACCATTTTCTTGTTTTTTAAAAAAAATATCTGCTCTTTTTTTTTGACATGCGCCTAGCCTCGTATTAGAATGTATTGCTCAGTTATTGATGCTGTTATCACTTGAGCCTTCTTTAGGAAGGCCACTCTGGAGCAAGCATGATTTACTTTTAATTGGGGCTGAGCCAATACCAGAATGTGCCGATACCGATACTTGCATAATTCCAGTAAAATAACAAAGGCTAGTTACTGAGTCACAATACTCATCACACCGCATTAGTATTTATGATATCAAATACTCCCATATTATTCTCATATAACATTATATCACTTAAAATTTCCTGTGACATTTATGTGAACTTCTTTCTACACCCAGAGAATGCCAAAAAGGAAGGAGATGAAGTTTTTGAAATGTTGCAAGCATTGTTAAAGTGTTGCAGATACACCGAAAAAATCGGTGACTTATTATAATTGTCCCTGCCAGAGAAAATTATAGTATGTAGTGCGTATAGCGTACAACTTGCACAAGGAATGCAAAATAAATACAAATGTAAACAACATTCTTATCTTTTGATTAAACTGGGGAGGGAGGGAAAAGACGTATAAATATACACAAATACTTATTTGGCAGCTCCGTATATGACCTGCTGTCCGTTATTCTCTATCCTTTGCAATGAAAACAAGTCAATGCAGTGTCGGCATCGAACAGCAGTCACACGGAAGGGTAAGAGCACAATAAGAAAACCACAATCCTCCCACTGTGACATTCAACCCTTTCCCAGGAACTACGGAATGAGCCTAGCATTATAATAATGCTGGTTTTGAAAACGTCATGTTCTTAACCCACGAGTTTGCGAACAAGAATTGGCAATGAATGGTTTCTTTTATTTCTACATAGCGTTGATCACCAGGCAGTTACATGTTTTCAGTGTCACTTTTGGGCACAGCACTTTTGCTTTAGCCCTGCCTTTGATCTTGTCATCTGCTTCCCAGGAGGGTGCATCATTTTCAGAAATGTACATTTAATTCTTGTGCGGGACCCCAACCTGTCACAAGAAAAAGTGAAGGAACTTTTGAAAAGGACAAATCTTGACAAATGAGTTGTTTCTCTTGGCCGCTCTAGCCACTCAAAATCTTTGGTATCATCGCCAGCCCCTGTGGTGGAGTGGTTAGTACATCGTGCTACATGACAGGGGTCCCGAGTTTGAATTCCGGCCTGGGCATGGATGATTGTGAGTGTACATCAACAATTTCATCATATCATCACTCATTTCCATCTTCGCAAATTACCAAAAGTGGCACAAAAGCAAAGTAAAATAAAGCAAATAAATCAATCAACCTTTCTTTAGTATCTGATGGTATCGGCGAAAGAAATTGAACCGATACTTACCAATACTGATACCCCTGGTATCGGTATTGGCTCAGCCCTACTTTTAATCCAATCTTATATTAATTAATAAATTAAATGTTCTAAAAATCATATTTCAAAATGTGTAGCTTTATCTTAGTTGGATTTATGGCTTTCTCAAGCCATATTTGCCACAAAAAAAAAAACTGGCTCCTCAGAAAAGTGGGCTGGCACTGAATTTGTTAGTTTTTTTTCTACTCCTGGATGGACATATTCATTCATTTCAAACAACTTTTATGTAAAAAAGATTTATTAACCTTTCCTCGCCCGATGATACCATATGGTATCATCAAAAGTAAGGTCGTACTGGCCCAATGATACCATATGGTATCATGGTGTTGATTACGAAATGGATGTGCTTTTTGGACCTTCATACTCTTTATGTTTGGGTGGAAACTCTGACACAGGTCTGGAGCAAGCCTGGGAAGTTCACATTGATGACCCCCCCCTCCCCCCTCTTCGCAACATATCCATGCCACATTTCCGAACAGTGTTTCACATTTTGGCTCATTATTCACCCAGGAACATGAAACATGTTTCATTCTCTTTGGAAATGTCCATTCTTTGAAAAGAATACTAAGGTTTGCGCCTTCTACCCAAAATAGCGGGGGAAGAGGGGGGCAAACTCCAGATTATGTTTTTCCATTGAAATTCGGGGTTCACCCCCCCCCTCCCCCCCGGTTCAGCATTCTGAATTGCACACGGTTGCATGCTCTGATGCTTTAGCTGCAAAACAAGACTTATCCCAAATAGGTTGCTCTCATAGTGCCCAAGTTATAACAATTTTCTGAGCAATATGCAAATTACCGATTTTTCGTAAAAAACAGAGTTTCACATTTTGGCTTATTATTCAACTTGTATGGCACCCAGGAACATGAAACATGTTTCCTTCTCTTTCGAAATGTCCATTCTTTGAAAAGTTGACTAAGGTTTGCACCTTCTCCCGAAAATAGCAGGAGAAGAGGGGGTAAACTCCAGATTTTTGTTTTTTCCATTGAAATTCGGGGGTCCCGCCCCCCAAGCCCCCCTTCCTTGCTTAGGCATTCTGAATTGTACACGGTTGCATGCACTGATGTTTTAGCTGCAAAACAAAAGTTATCCGAAGTAAATTGCTCTCATAGTGCCCGAGTTATAACAATTTCCTCCAAAGAGTGTTCGAATTTAAAAATTCCCGCTTTCGTAACCGTTTAAAGGTTAATTTGGGACACAGTTTCTGAATGAACACCCAAAAACTATTGTACATGTTCATGTGTGTAACAGGCTAATATTATAGAAACTGTAAACAGTATAGATGGATGTGGCAAAGTAAGAGGTATTTCTCTTGACAAGTTCAAGTAATGGTTGCAGGATTTTTAGTTTTCATTGAGGTGACTGCATTTCTCAGATAACAGTTGTACACCACTTAACTGAAGACAATAAGCATGACCTGATCTCTAACTTTGTAACTATGACACCCATGTATGTAGTTTTACACTCCTTTTTAACCTGAGGAGTATGCACAGTTATCCACTTTCTGTTAAAGTAGTTTGTTTTGCCGTTCCAGTTTGGAAGATGAAATGCAGGAGTTTTACAATGGCACCTTCTTGCATAATGCCAGTTGGTGTGCAAAAAGCAAATGTGCAACGAAGTCGCCTGAAGATAACTTTTGGTGCAGAGGCTACATAGTGAACATAATAAAGGAGGGGAAGCAAGCAGAGGTGTGTGTGGTGTTAAACATTGTCAAACTATGTATTATTATTAAGGTGGTGGTGGTAAAGGTAATAGTGTGTAGAATTCAAGATTTTTAGTGGCTGGAAATTTCGAACAATTCCTGTACCAAAAATTTCCCAAACATCACAATTTTGAGAATTCCCCATTCTGAACCAAAAAAGTAATCCAGTGGAACATGCGAGTTTTGCTTATCTCACAGTGGCCATGGAAATTGTCAGTGCCTCTGTGCATTCAGTTGTTACTGCCAGGTGTATTTTACTTCATTTTTGTTTCAGGATACCCATATGCGGGGCTCGAAAAATACCAGTCGCCAGGTTGCCATGGCGACTAAAAATATCAGCCTGGTGACTGTGATCTTTTGCTCTTATATGTACGAACTTTTGATGATTCTAAGTTCAAATTGCAGTACAGCGTAAGTTAGCAAATTATTTTTTTTTTTTTTTTATCAACGTTGTGAACATTCCATAGAGTCGGTAACAATTTCTTACCCTTTCTCCCCCATTTCCTGCTTTCTCAAATAATTTAGTGATGTTTTGAATACCGTGAGTGTTTCAAAAGTTGCACAACCCAAACTTTGGAAATGTATGTCATGAAAACCGTACGAGATATTTACACTGGGTTTTCTGCATCATAAAGCGTCATCCATTGAGATATTTTTCAATGCTTAAAATCATTAGTTCACTCCGTACAGAAAATTATATAAATTAATAACTGATGGAAAGCAGCATTCAATTTTTTCCAGAAATGAACTTCTGAGTAAGAAAATTATGTAAGAAATTATCGAAGGGTCATAATTAGACATTTGATGAATGATGCAATGTCAGTCTGTAATTTGCGACCAATGTCATGTGCAACATTTGATGAATTTTTGACTGGTGATTTTATGGGTTGAGTGAAAAGTGCCATTTCTGGGACATATATCTGTATATGTTAACACTAGCAGGTCGAAATCATGCCAACAGTTGCATGCAACATGTATCACAAGTATTGGCTATACATTTACGTGAAAAATCGTAAATCAAGATTTTGTGCCGAAATTGGACTCTTGAGAGAATCCTAGGCTGCTACTGGTTCACTTTCGCCGCTACTGTGCCTGTTTTTTAAATTGATTCAGCATGGCATATTCATTGGAGCAGTGCATGTGTATTGCTGAAGAGTATTTTACTATTCATTCTTACACTCATGTGCAAGAGGTTTTCCAATAAAAATGCCCTGCTTCTGCTGTACCTCACAAAGCAACTGTTTTACAACCAGACAAACACCAACAATTGATCCCACAAATTGTTTGAGTTGGTATTTATTGTTGAAAATCAGTTCTCAGATGTTTTCAGCAAATTAACAATGGTTTTTAAAATAATGTAATTGGTTTTATTTAGATAAATGCTAACATAAATTTATGAACCCAGTGATAGCCTACAGGATTAGTTTAGTGCAGAAAACCTGGTGTAAATATCTCTTACGATTTTCATGATATATATTTTCAAAGTTTGGATTGCGCAACTTTTGAAACATACTGTACGTAGTATGCACAATTGCTAGTTGGTGGTTTCCTGTCGCCTGATTTTCAGAGCTGGCGCCTAGCTTTGAAGAAACTTTTTCGAGCACTGCCCATATGGTCCTTATTGGACCCCCCAGAGGGAAAATTCTAGATAAATCCCCTGGTTTATTGGTGCCTGTGCCACTGTGGACAATGGTATCCATAATTTCAGGTGTACAAATGTGTGTGTGTTTTTTTTTCCAATGAGCAGCATAAAAACAGACAGTAAAGCAGATGCTTTCAGAACCATGAATGTCATTTTGATTAGTACAATAGAGTTTAGCTTTGTATACTCCACCACAAAACATGTATATTATTGCTGTTAGAATGAAGTCACACCTATGTTTCTAGAAAAAATTCAAAGGAAAATTTTTATTTTTTGTGCTTCTTAGGTCAAGCATAGAAAAAAATAATAAAGATTTGATTCTTTACATGGCCAAAAAAATTGGTCCAGTTCTGATGCTTTGAAATTATAAATTTTAGTTTATAAGTTTTCCATTTGAACTATACCATGTCAATCTTCCAGAGAGATGCTATATTTACAATTTTGCATGAGATAATCATTTAATCACAGAATCCATTTCTGCCCAAAGTGATGTTACAGAAGAAATGGAAATTTTAGACCTCAGAAAATATTGGCCAGTATCAGTGATTTACTTCCAGTATCAGTGATTTACTTCCAACTGATGCTTCCAATACCAATGCCACTGGCCAGCTTATACTGATACGTCCCTAATTACTTTGCCGTTCTACATTTTCTATACACACTTTGCTGTTCTACATTTTCTATACACCTGTTTTTGTTCTCCGCAGGTGTTTTTGTTGGATCGTGCAGAAACCGTGACGGTCCCCATAGAAGATCTCCGCATTCTGGACCAGAAGTTTCAGTCGACCCCTGATGCAGCTATCAGGTGTCATCTGTCGGGGATCCATGCAGCAGGAGACAAAGACGACTGGCCAGTGTTAGCTTGTGAATACTTGCAAGAGATGGTGCTCCAACATGAATCTCTCTACATTAAAGTAAAGGTGAATGTAATTTTCATCTTGCATATTGTTAGTTTATTAGATGTTAATATGCACTGTACACGAAAGGATAGAACTACATGTGGGGAGTATGTGGTGGACTGAGAACATGGGAATTGGAGTTCATTTGAGGTGGTAATTATTAAGAGTGCATGAACATTTTGAGTAGTAATGAAGTAGTACTGATTGAAAAAAGTGTAAGGCATCATGCTTCAAGCTCCATCTACGCGATGCTTGTAGGTTTGAGTCTCCTGGGGGAAGCGTAACAACTTTTCTCCTGAGATTTCGGCCTCTGTATGGGACACCACCCACCACCGTGAGGAAATTGGGGAGCTACGAATGAGTAGCGTAACTCTGTCATGGAAACCTACAACGACCGGGGGTTCGTCGTTCTGACCACATGTCAGAACTGGTTGGCTGATCTCCCTCCCACCTGCAATGGTGCGAGTGATGCCGGCAGTTGGTAGGTAGGCCCTTGCACTATGTGGTATGTGGAAAATATCTGAGGGGATTAGTTGTAAGTCACAACCTCCTCCCCTGCTTTGATTCTCAGGGATTTGTTAATTTTATTTTTTTGCAGGGAACAGCGGAGGAGAATTCTCTTCCTGTGGAGCTTTGGTACGAAGAAGTGTCCAGGGGTGGAGCCTTGGAGCCAACCATTCACGAGTGGAAGACAATCAACAAGATGTTAGTGGAGAAAGGAGTTGCAATTCCCGTCAGGGGGTGAGTTAACATGAAAGCTCCACGTGCTCATATGTATGCATTTTCACTTGTGTGTTCATTCCACTGTGGAGAAATCCAAATCAGTGGAAGCTAAATACTATTCTGAGGTTTCATAATTACAGTTGTTTCAAACTTGTTTATAATATCAGTGAAATGAAGATCAAGACCAGCTTCAACAGTTGACACAATTTTTGTGCATCTGTAGTTTACCACTTGAAGCAATTTTTGAAAACAAGTTTCTTTTCTTTTTAACGTGCAAAGTTAAACATGCAATTTTTTAACCAATTCAGATGTAATAATTATTTAATAAAAACTAGGGCCGAGCAGGTCTTATTAAGCTCTTCAGCCTCTTTCATGGAAAAAAAGGAACTGTTGATCATTATGCAAACACTCATTATGCACATCTTTCAACTACAGAGAGGATGAGCCAAGCACACCAACAGATCTTTTTCTCCAACGTTTGGAAGAGCACAGAGAAAAGTCAATTGACCATACAGAATCAGAGTGGAAGCAGCTTGCTTCAAGCAAACAGGTAATGCATGGCATTTTTCTGTAGTATGTATCATTGCAGTGTTTCCTTCAATAATGTAGAGAATTGTTGATCTTGTGCATAGAGTGGCATAGTTGCAAGTGGAAATTTCTTTCATTCAAACTTAAGTGTATGTTTGTAGTTAGTCATGTCCACCTTAAGCCACAAAACTTCAGCACCAGTTTAAGTAAGATGTTATGCCTGCATCCAAAATGAACTGTCGAACAATGAGATCTTGTTCTGTCAGTGAGAAGTGCACACATGCACCAACTTCAAATTTATACTTCAACTTCAACTTTATATTGATTAAAATGTGTAAGGTGTGACCTTTCCAGAAGACATTTCAAGGAAACAGCGAGAACAGTCCTCCGTGCATGAAAGATGTAGTAATTTTAATTTTTGGGTATGGAATTTATCCATAATATTAATTAAGGTGAAGACATTTGTTGTTTTCATGTGCTGACAAATTAGTTTTGTTGTTATTTTTAAGGTTTATGTATACAAGGTAATACACAGTTATTTTGAGTGTTTTTTCATTGTATTATTATTGCAACATTTCATACTGTTTCCCCGCAACTTTCTCAAACCAAGAGAATCGCACACACAACCTAGAGTGACCTGTCATGTAAGGTTGTGTGTTTAATAACCATTATGGAAAACTGTGCGTTTACTCACTAAATATATAAAAATATAAAAATGTTAAAAAACTTACGTGAGTGAGTATAAAAGTTGCAGACGACGTTTCGCGAAGCTACGCTTCGCTTCTTCAGGTCACTTTTCAGTATATAAAATACCTCGTCAAGAACATAAAAAATCCAGGATTAGGTTAAAGAGGGTGATAGGATATGGAATTTAAAAATACCTAAAGTTAAAACTGCCATGTAGGCTAAGAGATAATGCTAAAAGATTAGTGTGCCCGTATTACCATATTGAAGGAATGGCTGTAGTAGCGTACGAATGCTACATTCCTTCCAATGAAAACTCCACAGACTCCGAAGCAGCGCGGGCCACTTCCGGCGTGACATGGAATTTAACAGACTCACTACTATTATTTCCCCACCGCTTAAACATGTGAATCCAGGCTTCGTTCAAGTTACCGTCATCCCTGTTTAATTTTTTCCCTCTATCAACACAAATATTTGCGGCCTCGTGAACGTTCAAATCAGGTTTTTTATGAACCGTTCTTACAACTTCTCTTTTTCCAACCTTATGTTTAAATTCTAAAATATGTTCAGAAAGCCCGGTCTTCGGAGATAGTTCCCTAATATCCTTGTCATGCTCGTCCCAACGAGTTCCCATGCTTCTTCCAGTTTGTCCAATATACGCTTTATTACAAGAACAAGTAATCTTATATACGCCCTTCTCGTCTCTGACATCTTTTCGCCCTTTTTCATCCTTTTTATATTCAGTAAAAAATTCCTCGATATTTCGGGGAGCTCTCATTCCCCCTTTTATCCTGAAACCTTTTAGAATTTTGTCAAACTTTTCGGATACCCCTTTTACATACGGGATGCCGACGTATTTGTATTCTGTTTCCCCTACCTCGTTATTCTTACTTATCCCCTTCTTTCCACCTTCATTATTCAAGACTTTAAGTGCCCCCCTCTTTATTCTCCTCATTTCCTCTACTTTATAACCATTTCTTAACCCCACCTTCATAATCCAATTTTCTTCTTTCTCTCTTTCCTCCCTACAATTACAGTCTCCCGGCTCGAATGTAGAAGTTCATGTATAGATTATTCTTAATTCTGTTTGAGTGTTCAGAATCTTGGTGGATAAATCTGTCCCCTGCTGACTTCTTGTGGTAAACCCCGGTCCGAAACCTGCCATTAACCCGTTCAATCCTCAAGTCCAAGTAGTTGATTACTCCTTCATTTTCTACCTCACATGTGAATTTTATTCTATCGTCCTGTCCTCCCATAATTTCGAAGATACAATCTAATTTTTCTTTTTTCCCGATAATCAAGATGTCATCAACATATCTACAAAAATATTTAATATCATTGTTAACCTCACTCAGTGAATCTTTCTCAATGTAATGGAGGAATATGCTGGAAACTATTCCCGAAACAGGGTTGCCCATAGCAAGTCCCTGAGTCTGTCTATAAATTTTTCCATTCAAAATGGCAGTTTTAACTTCAGGTATTTTTAAATTCCATATCCTATCACCCTCTTTAACCTAATCCTGGATTTTTTATGTTCTTGACGAGGTATTTTATATACTGAAAAGTGACCTGAAGAAGCGAAGCGTAGCTTCGCGAAACGTCGTCTGCAACTTTTATACTCACTCACGTAAGTTTTTTAACATTTTTATATTTTTATAGGTTGTGTGTTTATATTGACTTTCTTGTGTAAGTTATTGCAAATATGGGAAATTAATTTGTGTGTATCTGGAAAAGAAAGTTAGATTATGTAGGCAGTCTCTTAATTATCACACTTCGTTTTTGCAGGTAGCTAAAACCGAAAGAAAGAGATCCTGGAATGCTATGGTTGAGGACGAGGAGACTGAGAAAAGTGCGGAAGATGATGATGAGGAAGAAGAAGATGAAGACACCGAAAGTCCTCCATGTGATTCTGGGATGAAAGAGAACAAGACTCAGGACTGGCTCCCGGCAGTTCCTTTAACAAGTACCAAGTTTAAAGCCATTCCAACATACGTGGACGATGAAGCTGGTGTTTATCTGCATGATCTGAAAGGCACGTTTCATTGGCTACTATCCTGAGTTCATAATTTGTAATTACAGGCAACACATTATTTTAGAGTATTGGTTGTTCTGTAGTTGGTAGGGTTTGTGCAACACTTTTGTGAATACTTATTCTGCAGAATGCGTAATTGTCATTAATTTTGCATCATTATTTTCTAGCAAATGTAAGGGAATTGAACATTCTGATATCTCATGTGAATTACTATCTGTGGGTTTCCGCTTTCTGATCCACTGATGAGTGCATTCCTCAGTTCACGTGTTCATGCCTCTCTCTCTTCGAGTTCATATTTTTTTAAAGGTAAAATGTTCTGGCTAGAGGCATAACAGAAACACAAAATGTGAAATAACACACTGTAAAGTTAATTTTTCATGATTATTTTCCTGTAGTTTACGGTTATTGCAAGCATAAGAAAACAGTTTTTCTTTGTGACGTTTCAGGAGAACACATTCTCCTTTCATCAGACATTTATTTTCATTTTGACTAAAATACAGTTATAACAACTGTAATAACCGTAAACTACAGGAAAATAATTCTATAAGGCAAGCAATGCGTACATACAAGAAAAACTATCATTTTTCATGTTTTTGAAAGGTGTGAGGTGCAATTTCCTACCATGTTTTGTCATGAAATGATGTGAAATGATCTGCAAAATGTGAAATTTAGAGTTTATTTACCAATGCAATGCTTTCTTAAGTCTGAATTATCCTGTAAGTTATGTAATTCACGGAAAGTTGATTAATTCTGCTGTAAATATTTTAGGGATGTGCCGATATGAAATTTTGGCAGGTACCGATAAAGTACCGATATAAAATTTACCAATACCGATAACCGATATTCTACCGATCTGATATAAAATTAGAAATGATCCTTGAAGAACCTGAAAGGTTTTGACCTCTTTAATAAATGTGTGTTTCAAGGTGACTGTAGTGAAAAAGAAATTGCATATTAAGACATTTACTTCGTTAGAAATTAGGGCATGCAGATTATCCATTAAAATTACAACAAAACGGCAGAATTTTGTACTAAATTATCAGATATTTATCAATATATCGGATCGGTAAAATAATCGGTAATTTTACCTATACACCGATATGCCTATATCGGCCGATACCGATAGATAGGGAAACAAATTTATGGTAAATAAAAACTGAGGAGAGCGGTAAATAAAATGTTAGATCAGCAGTATATACCAGCGGTGGAAAAAAAAGGCACACACTTTTTCATTATGAGAGAAAACAACATACAAAAGAGCTATAAATTGATAACTACTTCATTTTTATACATACACATACACAAGTACTTAGCTGTCCAACCAAAAAGAAAACATCAACACAAAATCACTTCATTTCTAAATTGCAAATCTCAAGTGATTTATTCATTGTATGTATTTAAAGGATATCCTTGCTGTCCAACAAATAAAATAATCACTACTGCACGTTCACAAACACATGTTGAAAATCACATGATGATAAACAAAATTCATTCATGACTGAACACAAATGACCCCATTGTTTCCATTGATGTGCGGGAACAGACTAATCTTATCCCTGCTACAGGTAGCAAGATCAATGAAACTGGAAGTTGAGTAGACATTCGGGGGAAGAAAGGAATGCAGCTTGACAGGGAGCGAAGTTTTCGAACTGAGATTATGTGCATGGGAAATACCAATTTGCAGCGTCTTCCTGATGTGATCGAGATACAACGTTCTTCAGCTGCAAGTGGTAGGAAACTTTAAACAAACGTTTCGTTACAAATCGACAGTTTGCTCGCACAACCTCAATTGCCGGTTTTTGCGTGTTTTCTACTTAATTTGATGATATTTCACGGTTATTTCGCGAAAAAGCGTTCATTTCGTGGAAAAGCACACATTTCGCATTACTTCGCGAATAAAACTCATGCATATTTCATCATTGGGGGTGTAGTTACGTGCAGAATGTTCAAAATTGCATCTTTTTTTCACATTTTGCGATTTCGGTCCCATCCCTAAAATATTTGAGAAGCAAAAGTTCCTGTACACAGAAATAAACTTCATACTCAAACTACATAAATGTTCTATTAAAAGGGAAATTTTTATTTTGTGTAATAAGTCTAGTTTTTAAAATCAAATTTAGGGTTATATTCACCAATTTTATGTAGTAAAGTTCCCCATGCATATCCCAAAATGTGCTCAGTTTTGTAACGAAATCTTGATCTTTTATTCACAATAAACATTTGGCTCTAGTTATGGCATATTCACTCATATTCTCACATGGATACATGAACAGAAGGCACTCATTAGCAGTGCAGAAACATCAGCAGCAGAAAGCAGGAAACAGAAGAATGGAATTAAGTCATGAAAATATGATTGACATTTCCCTCAACACCAAATCTTGCACCTAGTGATTATGCTCTGTTCGACGGAGTGAAGGATGCAATACTAAAATTGCTGGAATGATGGGAAAGGTGCACAGACATTGGCTCACTTGGTTTAAAATTTTAATGTGAAGAAGTAATTGTAGTGTCATTTATTTTAAACAACCCAAGTACAATGAAATGCTTATTATGGTTGAGAGAATTAATTGGTACACTCTTAATATTTGCTGATATAGCAATGTTGATCGGTGGCTCAGTCGGTAACGCGTCTGACTACCATGCTCAAGGTCCCGGGTTCGATCCCCGGCCGGTTCAAATCCGGGAACTTTTGTAACTTTGGAAGCGGCCCCGGCGCCCACCCAGCGTCGAATAACATGGGTACCTGGGGGAAACTCTGGGGGGTAAAGGCGGTCAGGGGCATGGTGCTGATCACATCACCCTCACTCACGACCGGATCAAGAAAGTGTGTTGCGTTACTCTCACACCCCCTATACGCCTTCATGGCGTGGTGCTAACCACAGGGGAACACTTTACCTTTACCTTTTGATTTGACATTTAGTTTTTGTTTTAAGTCCACTTTATATACAGATAGGCTCATTGGGACTGGACCTACAGTGTGTGCCTCCACCAATTATCGAACCTGGCATCTCTGGTTAATAAGGTGACGATGAGGAATATTGGTGTATTAGTAAATGTGTAAATATGCAGTTTCTTTATTCATGTTCTTCAAGAAACATTTTGCAATTTCATTTCATACGATATCAGTAGACTATACCAGCTTGATTGTCCCATCACGATATCTTTTTAAGAGTGCTGACCTCTGTTCCATAGTTTAAATACTTTCTGGCAGTTGCGTTGCAAGATTAAACATGCCAATACTCAGCATTTAAAGTTAAGGGTGGTGTGAGTGAGCGCTTGTTTAATGTAGTGTATCTTTTTGTTCTGCAGAGGAAAGCACCTTGAAAATGATTGCCAAAGGACTTGCGTCAAGGTACAAAGATTCTACGCCAAAACCCCAAGACCTGTACTGGTTCCCTGGCCAAATTTGCATTTCTCAATATCATGCTGATAAAAATTGGTACAGGGCAAAGGTGCTCGAGGTAAGGACTCCTATTGTTGGTTAATAACATAACAGTAGTGCATTAAATCTGGATTTAGTACTTTTGTGCGAGGTTTAAATTTATACCATAAATTAATAACATAACAGTAGTGCATTAAATCTGGATTTAGTACTTTTGTGCGAGGTTTAAATTTATACCATAAATTTTCTTATTATTGTCATTGCCATAGGGCCACTATTCCCTAGCACTGAAATGTTGTTAAAACTTTTACCAGTTTTTTTTTCCCTTAACTTGGATTTGTTTTTAATTTTAGAGCAAAATGATGACTGTGTATTTGTTTGATTGGAGAGAGTGAGCAAAAAAGTTTGTTTGTTTTTTGTGAAAATAAGTTTGACTTGTTTCATTTAACTTTGGCCAGAGTAGAGAAGCTTATGAAATGCACAGCCACGCACATAAAGCAGTTGTGAAGTTTTACTATCCCTATTTCTATGAAATTCATTGCAAGACTGTGAAGATGTTTACATATCTGCAGTGTTAATGTGTCACAAAAGTGGGTCAGTAGTATACATTTTTATGCACATGTAGCTTGAATTAGCAGCATTAGACTGATGAAGTGCTCCTTTAAAGAATGTTGGCTGGTTAATTGATTTTTGTTTTTTTGTTTTTATCATCCTGGGGTTATAGGCAGCCATAGCGTGGTGCTCATCCAAAATGGCTGACATCGAGAATGTGGGGCCCTACCCCCACATCCCCTAAATGTGCCTTCATGGCATGGTGCTATACACACCAATATGTAATGCTCCTTTCAGTTGAAATTACAGATTTTAGTATGTATGTTGTATGTATGTATATCGCACCACTAGTCCCCACCACTAATGCTCTAGCTCTCCCAGCATGCTGTGTAGAGTAAAATGATGACCAGAGAGTAAAAGGCTTTCTGTGTGATTTAGTTAGCCTCCCAAGTCACCCAACAATACACCACATGACTTCTTATGGGATAATGTTATTTTATCTTATTTGTATTGAAGGTTCTTCCCAATAACATGGTGAAGGTGAGTTTCGTAGACTATGGCAATGTAGAGATGTGCAAAGCGTTGGAGCTGAGGAAGAACGTGTTCATGACGTCTTATCCAATACAGGCACACAGGTGTCAGATACACGAAATAGTTCCCGTAAGTACTTTTTAAAATTTCCTGACACAGTCCGTCTCGGGAATCTGTGGAACAGTATATGCTACGGCTGGAGGATTTGTTTTTGTTCACCTACTCCACAGATTCCCTGGACAATGTGTGTGTGTGTTATGCCTGGCAGTGAAATACTATTAACTCTTTTGACAAGGAGAACAAATGTCTTAGTTTTTAGGTGCACGTGTTGCTACATCAATTGCTTATAGTTTTGGAATTTTATTTGAGATTTTAAGTGGCCTATTGCCAAAATGTCGTATCTGTGCTGAGTACCCCTTCAGAGATTTTGTCCTCGGAAACAGTATAGTTTTACTTCTGATTAAGTAAAGAAATTAATGTATTATAAGGGCCTGTACTGAATATTAGTGGCAGTTATAGTTAGAGGGCTTATCCCTGTATTATGTGATGGGAATATACGGTATGCGCCAAAATATGCAGTACTGAAACTCGCGCACCTCGAACGTGCATGTGCGTTTGTCGATGGGGCATAGCTCCAGCCGCTCGTGTTCTCAGTAGTAAAAAGGAAGTTATAACTCGCTAATAGTGTGTATGTTAGTGTTTCTTTCAGGATAAATAAACTGACAGATGACAACAATGTAATGTTCGTTTTTTTTTTTCCGGACTGTATATTTTGGCGCATACGTTATAAATTCTTTGCTGATATGCCCATGCTATAAAAATCGATCAACAAGCAAGTTGAGATCAGGAAAGCAGATCACTTCAGTGTATTTTGTGGTGATGTTTTCTTCACAATCCATATGTAAATCCATACATTTATTTAAATAATAATTTATTTTCAGAACACTGAAAATGGAACCTGGGAAGTGAAGGCTTTGGATTTTATTCATTCGGCTGTTGTAGATAAAGAATGCTCAATTGATGTAATTGTACCTGCAAAGGATGATTCCGATCCACAGGTAAGCTTCTTCCCAAAAGTCTGTAGCTTATTTATCCTTAGTTCAGTTCACAATAGAAACATCTTAAGCATGTGGAAACCTTTACTTAAATCTGCACCCATCTGTTTTGCAATCCCATTTGTCATAATGGATCAATCGATTGTACTTCCAACCCCTGTGTTTTTAATACATACACACTGTTAGGAATGGGCCAATATGAAATTTTGGCCAATACCGATAACGTACAGACATTAAAATTTACCGATTCCGGTCCAATATAAAATTCTAAATGGTCCTTGGAGATGTAATTATATTTACCAGGTTACCAGATGACTGCAATGCAAAACAAGCTGCATTTTTAAGCATTTGCCTTAAAAAAATTAGGGTATGTTGATTAACCATAAAACTTATAACAAAATGACACGTTAATGCACTAAATTATAAGATATTTCTAGATATGTCAGATGGGTAAAAATACACCGATGTGGAGATTATGCCTGTATCAACCAATACCAGGATGGATAAGAATCATGTTTTTTATTTAAAATATCATTTTTGATGGTTTTTTTATTTAATTTGATATTTTTAAAAAACATGCTTAATGTTGCTTGCATGGTTTTTCGCACCATACATATAGATATGTGTTTTTTTTATATATATAGAAATGCTTCTTCTGTAAAATGACCCTGTAAAATATTTGAACAGTTTCATTAAAGTAAATAAAAATTAATAATGTAAATACAGTAGAACCTCGATTTTACGTTTTTCAGGCGACCAAAGTTAAAAAAAATTAAATTGCAGGAGAATGTAAAATTAAGGAAAATTTTATGACATTTTACTATGAGGGAGACTATCAAGATTGAATGTGTAATGTGGGAAAAGGTAAGATCCAAGAACGTATAATCAGGGTTTCACTGTATACCTTTTTTTGTTTCTGATACTGTTACATGTTTATTTACAGTTTAAAGATTTACGGTTTAACATGATTAGTATTTTGTGTATTTTTCTGCACAAAATGTTTGCAATTTTTGCCTATAAAAATTACTGAATTTTAAATCAAGATAAATGTAAGTGCGTTTACAGTTTACATATTACGTTTCCTCTCGTATGATCTTTACCCTATTAGCACATATATTTTGTTTCCTTTCTTTCCTTTCTTAGAGCCTAATAAACACCATTCAGTGAGTATGAGATTAATGTACTTTCACCAAAAGTGATTCTGATATCTACAAAATCCTTATGTACATTATTCTATAAATTATTTCTTTAAAGTGATTGCAATCTGTGATTTTTTTAAAAAAAATCAATCCACGTTGTCCAATACTGATAAAAGAGTACCAAACCTGATTCCCACCAATACAAATACTTGAACAACTTTTTAAGTGTTTCAATTTTCAAGACCTTGATTGATTAATGTTATTAACTGAGTATTCCACTCATATTATATCAATTTCAAGAATTGCATCAGAACATTAAAATACCTCTCGTGTAAACACAAAATAGTTTTCAACACAATATTGTAGCAAAATAAACGGAAACTGTGTTTTTTGCATAATTTCCAGGAAAATTAGACACCGCAAAACACCAAATGCAGGCAAAGTACGAGCTGATGTTTGTAAATAAAATCCCACCAATACTTTGCAATGATGCATCGTCATTGGTTTCAGCTCAGCCTTTATGTCTCTTGTTCATCTTCCTGATGTGGATGCTTTATTTGGTTTCTTAATTGCTGTACTTTTTTTTTATATTACATAATATGAAAATATACTAATATATTTCAATTCATGCAGAATTGTGGTCTGGTTGTTTCTTTCGCAGATCTCACTTGTAGAGTCCAGTGGTTTGGATATACGTAAGCTGTTGGTGGAGCTTGATTACGCAAGGTACAAGCACCCACACAAAGACTTGTTTCCTGTTGGGACCCAGGAGGGAGAAGAGGAGGAGGAAGAGGAGGATGATAACGCTGACAGTGTTATTGTGGAGAGTGAAGAAATAACAGAAGTTCCTGTGCATGCAGTGCCTGCAAAGGGAGAGCAGGAGGGCCAACCTTCCACGGAAGAAAGTAAGACTGAGGAGCGAGAAGAAGAACTGGCTGCAAGCCACGATTCTGTGCCAGAACTGACTGATGGAGAATCAGATGAAGAGGTACAAGAAATATTTTGTTCTTAGGAATGTACGAGTCACGTCCAGAAAGTAGTTCACATTTGGTAATAACAAAGGAAGTTATTCATATTTGAGAAATGAAGTAAGTGGTAGTAGATAAATACAGAGAAACTGGTACTCAGTTTTTCCGTGAAACTGTTTTTTCATAATTTTAATTAATTTCAGTAGTCACTGCCACCATCCTTGTTGGAACTTGTTGGCATGCTTCTATTGTTTTAGTTCTTTGGCTGCCACTAGGTGCACTGTTGTCAACTGTCCGTCTGTGTTCATGTCGTCTGCTATTTCCCTGCATTAACTGTTGTTGTTGGAGAATATCCATAAGTGTGGTGTGCTTCTCCGCTATCGATGTGCAGTTCTCACATGAGCTAAATACTGAACAAAGCCTCTTTACTCCGAAAGTTAATACCTTGAGCTATTTGTTTTACATAGGTACCCATGGTATTGAGGCACTTATTGTACCGGGAGACAAGTTTTTGTCTACCCTACTTCTGCCGTCATTCAGTTGAGAAATGCAGTTACCGTTTGCTGGAGCTCTTCATTGTCATTGCTTCATCACCATAAATCTGCATGATTTGATGGTGAATTTTGTATGGTTGAGTTTTTCTAGTGTGCAAAAACAGAATGACAGTTCTCTCGCTTCACTTGGCAGGATTCTCGATTTTCTCGATTTTCTGGTTCATCTTGATTGCCCACGGAAACAATGTACACAATCACTACCGCAATTTAACTTTCACGAAACCTTGTACACAACTTTCTCATACAGGCAACCGTGGATCCCCCTGCGTATTCTTCCGTCAATAGACTGGCGGCAGGTCTTCTAGTATATATATATTTTTAATAGGGATGGGACCGATTAATCGGTACTCTATCGGTATCGGCCGATATAGGCATATCGGTTTATCGGTAAAATTACCGATTATTTTACCGATCCAATATATTGATAAATATCTGATAATTTAGTGCAAAATTCTGCCATTTTGTTGTAATTTTTATGGATAATTGCCATGCCCTACTTTCTAAAAGAGTAAATGTCTAAATATGCAACTTCTCTTGCACTGCAGTCATCTTGAAACACACATTTATTAAGGAGGGCAATGAACCTTTCAGGTTCTTCAAGGACCATTTCTAATTTTATATCGGATCGGTTATCGGTATCGGTAAATTTTATATCGGTACTTTATCGGTATCGGCCAAAATTTCATATCGGCCCATCCCTAATTTTTAATTATACCAAATAGCACAGATATTTTGTCTATTCCTGTCAAATAGTAATGTAATTGTTCAAAATAGAGGAGTTTCTAGCTTTCCAGCCTGTTGTGCAAATAAATCCCTCGAGAGTACAGATGAACTGTTCGTTTCCTCATGAATACAACATTCACCCTAATTGCCACAATTAACTTAAGAAAATGGAAAATCAACAAAAAAATAAGAAATAAAAAATATTGTATTTATGTGACAGTTAATTGTGTTTTTTCTTATCCATAAGCAGGAAAGCGATGGTTTTCTGAAGTACAAGATAATGAAACTATTGGAATCTCAGACCCTCATAGTAGAGGTCACTGCTGTGTTAACTCCAACAGAAATCGTCATTCATCCTTTAGGGCACAAACATCAGTGTAAAGAGGTAGGAAATCAAACACCTGTGTAAAATAATTGAAGTTCCCTTCATGAATTTCGTGATCATTGCAGTTAGATTGGAGACATAGAAAAGTAGTGTAAAATACAAAATTAACTAAGTCTGCCGTTTTCTAATTGTTCTTGAATGCTATTTTTCCAAATTCTGAATGAGGAGGGAATCTAGCTATTTAGTTTTGATAATGTGTTGGGATTGGAGACATTGTCTGTATTTCTAGTGTTTACTAGACATGTGAAAGATTGTTTAAATACATAAAAATGTGTAGTTGGAGACAGTTTGTTGTGGTATTTTTTTGTCATTTTCCAGGGAATCACACAATTTTTGTGTGATTTTTTAATAGTTTTCTGGAAGGCTATGACATGTTTTGTAACATGCCGGATGTGAATCAAAAGCGATGTAATGCTAGCAGACATTCATTTTAATTTATATTTATTGTGAAAAGCAACTGCAATTTGTGTTTTAATTTTTTTTACTTTTAAAAATTTTATTTTAGCAATATTGAGGTCATTAAATGCCTTTCCCTTGTGATTAAAGAATGTACCGATACTTAGTGAATTGTGTATGCCTAAGAAAAAAAATGGCATGTTTGAAATTTACTGTACTAAAACCAAGGTATATTCATTAAAGACTATAACAAAATGGCAGAATTGCAGGCAAGCAAAAAATTTGCTGTGCCATACATACGAAATGTTCCAAGCCATCAATTCCATTGAAAATATTCTGATAGGATTTGAACTGTTCAAAGAAAATTGAAACTTGATTTTACATTTTTCATCATAATACTTATGCTTTCTTTTTCTTTTCACAAGTGCAAAATGAAGTTTTTACTATAGTTTATTTTTGTAAATAATTTTTACAGTGATGCTTCTATTTCTTATTGATTTTAAAATCTTCTATTATAGATAAAGTCTGTGATAGAGAAGTTTGATGTCCTAACTGATGTAATGCAAGTTGAAGCTCCAGAGCAACCAGTATTAACAGAAGCCCAGGCAGGTGAGGTGATCGTTTTATGTAAATAACATTAAATTTATTTTGATGAGGAGCCTCTGTGGTCTAGTCGGTAGGGCTGACATGTGGGAGACCTGGGTTCGATTCCTGGGGAGGGTGATGTAAGATCAGAATTTTTCCAGGTTTGTCCCTGCATAAAGCAGCTCTGGGGTTCACCCAGCCTGAACTAAATGGCTGGAGCTTGGTGCTGATCACATCACCTTTAACATGGTCAAGATCAATAGAATGTGTGGGTCCCTACTCCCACTTTCTCCTATATATGCCTCATTGATTGATTAATTTGGTGTTTTAAGTCCACTTTATGCACAGTAAGGCTAATCAGGATGGGACCTACAGTTTAAAGTGGGATCCGAACCACTTGTGCCTCCACCGGGTATATATGCCTCATGGCAGGGTGCAAAGTGCATGGGGAACTTTACCTTACTTTATTTTGGTAAGGATGCCAATTAAAATTTATAAAACACACATACAGATGTGCACAATCATTTACACCCTCCCTTCCCTCTCTACATCAAAATTGCATGATCACTACATAAAAACTCTTCTCTTTCCGATCCTATGTTGGACTTTGTCCAACATCGTGATTTTCCTGTTCTGCACCAATGTTGGAAGACGTCAAACACTTTTTTTTGTTCACCCACTCTGCTGTCGGAGCCTGTCCAAAGCATTTTCTCATTTAGTACGGACTCCAGCCAACAGATAGCGCAGGTTGTATTATTTCTGTTTCTCGGCAGCCCATTATGTTTTGATGGAACGAGATGATTGCGTTGTTTGCACCATAGTGCTAGTAGAAAAATTGTAGAGAGAGTGCATGCAATTAAGTTATAAACAAAAAGACTAATAATGATAATAATGAAATCATCAGGTGGGTTCATAATTATGGTTTTATCTTTTAAAACTGGAAATTAATTACAAGTAATCTACCAACCTCTTTTCCACCCAAAACAAATAAGAGATGGGGTTGGCAGAAAAATTTGATTGGAAAGGGTTAAATCAATGTAGATGATTTTCTTAATATCAAATGTAAAATTTGATTTCATTGTTTCAGATCAGCCCTGTTGTGCCTGCTATTCTGAAGATGGTCAGTGGTACAGGGGAATCATTGTGAAACTAAATGAGGAAGAAAAGACTGCCAAAGTGTATTATGTGGATTATGGCAACATGGAGGATGTGCCATTGGACAGGTAACAATGTTTGAAATTCCGTAAAATTATGCCTGCACTCAAAGAACAAGGAAATGTTTCTGTGCACTCCAATTTTATGTTCCTGGATTCCACATTGTCCTGCATTTTAAGTTTTTCACCTTAGTTCCCTGAAAAATTAAATCGTTCCACTGTGCTTGTAACAGCTTGGTGAGTCATGAGTAAACCAATTTTATGTTGCAGAAATCCAAACAATTCATTTGTAAATGCATTTTTTTATTTTTTAAAAAACCGAATAGATTGGGTCTTTATTTAAGCAGGTTTGTGTTGGCCTCATGGATGTGGCATATTAATTTGTAAAATTGACAAAAGCTACCTCAGTAAAACAAATGGTATTATCCTTCATGATAAATGGGAACAACGTACAAAAAAATCCGCAAATTGATAATCTATTTAACTGTGTGTAATAAGTAGGGCTAGAATTTTGATAACTTTGAATAGTCTTCTGGTAATCTAAAAACATATGTTTTGTGACAAATTAAGGCTTTTAAGATGAAATTGTTTTGCACTTCTGTGCAGTTTTTTTGTTTTTCATGTTTGGTGCAATGTTTTTTTGTTTTTTTGTTAGGGTAATTTTTTGGTCATTTTCTTACTTCTGGAGCTTGAAGACTAAGGACCTGATTAGAATCTACAGTCCAGCAGATTTAACTTGAGACAAATGGCTGCCGGCACCGCTGCAGGAGTACCAACCTACAGCGAACGCTTGACTCTCACGCGAATCACGGGCAATCAACTGACAACGGGAGATGGGACATTTGAAAAATAATTACATTGCATAACGGAAATATCACTGTATTAAGAGGACATGCTAAGAAAATTATAAGCATTATAAGTATTCTATCTTACACAATAAGTGGATAAACAGTTTATTCTTTACCTTTAATCTGTAATTTGAAAAAAACTGCCACTTCGCTTGCTTCACCAGTCACTCCACGTGAGTCCTTTCAACAGTTGGTAACATTTCGCATGCCCGAACATTAGAGTTTCCGTTGACCCTTTACAACGGGAAGTCCCCCGCTCTAGCCAATTCAAGCACAGTTGCATCACTGTGCCATTTCTCTCAAGTTATTCTCCGGGACTGTAGTGACGGTGTTTTTTTAATATACCCTTATTCTGTCAGTTGATGTTGAATGCATATTTTTGATGTCTGCAAAATACTGTAACTTGAGCACTAATCTCTGATGATAAGCCTAGTTGCAACTAATTGTATCTGGAGTGTGTTTTGATTTGAGAATCTTTATTTTTTAACAGGTCATAAATTATGAGTTTTCTATTTCAAGTTTTTTATTTCTAGCATATTTAATACAAGGAGAAAAAGTATTTGTACTTTTTTTTCCAAACTTTAGAGGTTTTTTAAGTCATAAATGCATTGTTGGTAAGCCATTTTCTGGTAATTTATTAGTCAAAATATATTAACACTAGGGAAGGAGAAATGTGATATGACCTGCATATTTCCTGTTAGATCTGTTTACTGCAAATGAAGAACTTACCTTATTGAAATTGTTTAATTTTCAATCGACTTTGTTTAATGTAGGGCACATTAGTAAGTCTCTTATCTATACTTATTTTTTACATTCCTCTATTTGAGGAGATGCATCTTTGAGTAGTTCCAGTAACTAGGAAAAACCTTATATTTGGACAAACCAAAATTGCCAAAAATGTGCATAACAAATATGGTTTCATACATATATATTTTGCTCTAAATCTGTATCGAAAAATTTTTTTTTTTGAAACCTGTCTTTTCATGAATAACATTCATTTGTATATAATAACTATAGTCCAGAGCTAACTTCATTTTGACAGGGTGCATGATGTGAAGGAAGATTGGCTGAGCGTTCCTGTGCAAGGCTTGCGGTGTGTTCTGTCAGGAGTGACGATCCCAGAAACATGTGACAAGACACAGCTCAACACTCTCCTGCCCAAGTGTCTCTTTCAGCCTCCACTTGTTGCTTGCATTAAGGTTGGTATATTTTCACTTTCTTTTGTTATTTTCTGTATTTGGGACAGATTAATCAGTACTACATCAGTATCGGGTGATATACGTATATCAGTAAAATTACCGACTATCCGATATTTTGTAATTTAGTGCAAAATTCTGCCATCTTGTTACAGTTTTATTGCTAATCTACATGCCCTACTTTTTAAAAAAGTAAATATCTATATATGCAACTTGTGCAATGCAGACACCTCAAAACACACAAGGACCATTTAGAATTTTATATCGGATTGGTTATCGGTATCGGCAAATTTAATATCAGTATTTTATCAGTATCAGCCAAAATTTCATATCGGTCCATCCCTAATTTATAGGTTACCTTATACATCAATTAATGGAATAATGTTTTTTAATCCATATTTCCAAGGCAGTTAGCACATTCCAGTTAATATTAATATTAATATTGGAAAAATAGAGTTTGTGATTGGTAAAATTACCTGTAATTTTACTGATCTGACATATCTATAAATGGCCTGCAAAATTCTGCCATTTTGTTATACACCCTAGCAGTGGCATATTTTGGAAATTTGATATAAAAGAAACAAAACACCATGCAAGAAGTCAGACAACTTCAATTTTTCCGGCAATTTCTTTACGTGTGAAAAAAGTTGGGTTTACTAACTGGTAAAGTCTCATGTTACCAACCAGGTATGAGAATATGCCACCGCACCCTAGTTTGTAAAGTAAATTTCTAAACATGCAGTTCCTTCTTCAAGGCTAAAACCATTAGTCGTCACCTTGTTATATATGTTAATTAATGAACCATTCATGTTCATTAACGGGACATGTACAATTTTATATCGGGTTGGTAGAACACTTGTAATCAGTATCAGCAAGAATTTTATATTGGTCCTTTCTAATATTTACATCTTTATATTCATAAACGAAAATATAAAATGGCAGAATGTGTGCTAAATTTAGAGACTACCTATGGCTATTGGATAGGTAATGATGAAATGTTCAGAAACATTTGATATTTCTGGTAGAAAAACAGCTTCATCAGCTAACTTTTCTTCCTTATACAAAATGTGAAAAAAAAAATAAAACAGGAATTAGTACAATCGAACAATTAGATGAATGAAATTTGTATGAGGGAATTTTGAAAAGTAGTCACTAATGTTTTCATGGTCAAAATGCTGACACCATCAAGTAGTTCTTGATACAGTTGCCACTACTGTTAAGATGTTTATCGGACACAAGCCTTTGTAGAACATGTTTCTTGTAGCAGCCCTCCAGTTTCCAACTTGATATACAGTCACGGACACCAAGTTGTAATGATACCATTTTAATGGGAGTGTTACAACCCACAAGTTATAATTAATTATAATCTGAGTTGGTCCATTCTCAAGGATTTAATTTGATATCATTCACAAGAAGTTTGTGAAATTGAAAATATTTTATTTCATTATCTCTGCTATATTAAGAATATATATATGTGTGTGTGTGTGTGTATTATAGTGCTTTATATGATAGGATGAATATTCAGAATGAAAATATAATAGTTACTAAAATACTTGTTTACAAGTAACCCAGAATTGTGCTAAGCAAAAGGTATACATATAATTTTTCTTGTGATTTTTAAGTGCTGTACATGTATGTAAAATTTATTGAAAATCATCTTCCATTCTTTGCAGAAAATTGGTGATGAGAAGCGAGAGGTAGAACTGAGGTTGAAAAAATCAAATGAGCTTGCGTACCAACTCCTTCTGGATGAAGGACTCATGGAGATTCACAATTAAAGAAATCGAAAGAATGCATTTTTTTTTTGTGTGCACACTTCCTGTAAAAGTTTGTGTTTATATGACATCATAGAAGTATTTTTTATTAAATAAATTTTTGTAATTCAGCAATTATTGTTATCCATTAATGCCTCTACACTGGGCTGTATTCTGTTTTATTTCTTATTCCATTGTTACTTGATCACCGGAAGAGTGGAGAACTTGTGAAGAAATAATGTTTGTGTTTTGAAACATTTTTGGAGTTTCATTGAAAATAAAATCTTGCTTTCCTTCTACAAATTGATAGATTTTAGTGTTAAAACGTAGTTTGTTTTACTGTGTATGATAATTTGTGAGTGTGCAGAGTGTTACTAGTTTAATTTCATATTACTATTGCTGCAGACAGAATATTCGGTCATACTGGTGAGGAATAATATAACAAAAGAAAAAGAAAGATTGAAATTTCAGCTGCTATGTAAATCTGTATGAAACCTTCACAGCTTTTCAATCTTGTAAATTATGGCTCAAAAACAGGATAGGGCGTTGGCACAGAATGTACAAGATGCAGGTTTGATCCCTAGCTGAAACACTTTTTTCATATAACTTTCTAACAACTCATAATAAAGAAAAAACTGCTTCATATTTTATTGACCTTAAACATTTTTCTTTTTCCATTAACAATGGAATGTAGAAAAATGTAAGAAGAAGAAACAGAGAAAGCCTGAAACATTTTTTCCTTTCATTATAAACCACTAGTACCAAATTGCACCAACTTTGACAAGTGTTAAAACTTAATTTCATTTACTGTGTATGATGTTTGTAAGTACACCGAGAGTTAGTTTATGCTAATTATGAATTGCATTTACTTTTGCTGCAAGGAAAATGCTTTGCGAACAACAGGTTTGAAGCTGACTTCGTGGCCAGCGACAATGACTGGTCAACTTGCTGCAGAAAGTTTCAGGTTCAAGTCTCTGGCTAAGGGTGTGTGCTTTTGTTACTTTAGTGTCTTCAATTAACAAAAAGTTGCAGAAATATGATGCAAAAAGTACAATGCAGGTTCCTAAACGTTCTTCAGGGACTAGAGCATCTCGGTCCACGGAAGGGACAAAATGTTTTCTTTTATTGTATTACTCCATGGAAATACTAGTTAGGCAAACATAAATTTTCAGATGAGTTCTGTACATAATGTTTGTCACTCAAATCATATTGCATCTAAAGATATATTTGTGACAGTTATGCGGAGATAGGTAATTTACTCTGATATGCTCACTTTTCTTTTTTCCGTGCAAATTTTCTTCATGATCGATTTTGCCACCCATCTGGTGGCTTCGTCAGGCATGTCACAAAGCCACCAGAAGAGTGACAAAATCGACCGCGAAGAAAATTTGCATGGAAAAATGAAAAGTAAGCTTATTAGAGTAAATTTACTCAAATCAATAATTAATGATTTGCAAAATTTCTCACATTGAGATACTTGTCCACAAAGTGGACATATGGACTGAAGAAAGTTGGAATATTGGAACTTAATCCCAAAAATCTCACACACAACTGTCCCTTGAAATAACAATGGCTTTCATTCCTTCCAATTCCTGATGTGGAGTTTACAGTGCTGCACACTGTGAATTTTTATAGGAACTTTTTATCAGTGTCCGTGGAGTGGACTTAATATTTTACTCAACTATGATCTTCCTGAAATTATTTTTTAATGTTGATTGTGGGTTCTAATATGATTACTTCATTAATCATAACTATTAAAACTTAATTTGTCTATAGCAAAATATATTTAAATAATCTACATCCATGAATTTTGAATGTGAAGAGTCACAGAGGGGGAAATTACACATTTGTAAAATTCTGGAAAGAGGAAAAATTATTTCTGGAAGAAATAAAGATGAATCTTGTAACTACTAAATGTGTAAATATTTTTAAAACATTTTTTATGACTGCCGGACAAGGTTTCTACCTCCTTTTTTGAGAATGACCCATATACACAGATATGTCATTTTATTCTTGAATTAATTTTGTTGCTGATGTAAAATTTACTGTTAACAATTATCGGTATTCTATTGAACCAATATAAAATTGCAAATGTTCATTGAGGAACCTGAATCTCCTTTATTAATCTACATGTAAGGAACTGCACATTTAAACATTTACTTCACAAAACCATGACATGTGAATTCTATGATTTATTCATAATAATAATAATAAAATGGCATAATATTGCATTAAATTCCTACTTATGAATATATCATATTAGTAAAATTACCAATACACCGAAATGCTTACATTGGTCAAGACCACCAATAATAATAATAAAAGTGAGGATGGAAGGAGCCATTGTATAATCAATTTAAAATAATAATGTACTATTTTATTGTAAAATATTATGCTACTCTGAAAGAAAATTGAAAAATTTTGGAAATCTCGTGGAAAATACATTTAGGAGTTCATGTGGGAACCCTGCTTGTAGTTGTTGGAACCGTGGAATGTTGTGTAAGAAAGTGCATATCTTTCCCAGAATATGGTCTTTTCATATTAGGTATTAAGAGATATGTTTGCTCAAATTTGTTTCCATATGGAATTGGCATTTGTTAAATATGAAGTGTAATAGAGAACAGATTTCTTCATTTAGTATTACTACTTTTGCTCTTTACGACAGTCTGAATGCTCTTCAAATAGCTGTCTGGAACTCACACCTTTGATTGGAAAGGAGGTCCCATGTTGATGGACAAGTATTTTAACACTTAGAGTGCTAATCACGTATATATACGGAGTTCCCGAACTTCTCTATTGTGCGGATCACGTATATATACGGAGTTGAATTCAAAATTTATAAAGGCAGTGGTATCATCATCACCTTGTAATCAAGGGGTCCCGGGTTCGATACCCGGTGAAGGCACATGGCATAGTGGTTCGAATCCCACTTGAAACCGTAGGTCCAGTCCCAATTCACCTTACTGTGCATAACGTGAACTTGAAACACCAACTCAAAATTTATTTCAACGGTCATTTGCCGTACATTTATGGAGTTAGCAATCCTGATTAATGTTTGGTCATCATACTTCCTCATAGTGCAAATGGTGGTGTTTGCGTCGTCTGATAGCGATATGCTTGCTTCCCTTGCTACAGTGCTGGCAATAGGGGGCAATTTTTGCTACTTTTGCCCCCGCATTATGCTAAATCTTATCTACAAAGGAAAATATACTGTCTTTGCCACCCCCCTAGTTTTGGGACCCAATCGCCACCACTGCATTGTCATATCTTGTCAACTTTTTATTTTTAGTACATTTCATATCATTTATGATGAAACGTCCAAGGTAGCCATGTGGTTATAATATAACATATCATATATCAAAATAAAGAGAAAGAATCAAACTTTTCATATGATTCATATATTTTACATTTTTAGTTTTTGAGATATGATTTTTTAAAAAGTATTGAAAATGGTCAGTATTCTTGGGACGGAAAGCAACTTAGAGGTCAGCACTCTAAGTGTTAATGTCCTCTACTTTCTGAAGAAAGTTTCAGCTAACCTGAATATGATAAATACAATGATTATACGTTGGTCCCCTGAGAAACTTAAAATTGGCATTCTGCTGTATACAGTTATACAGCTATTAATTTTAGAAATACTATAAACTACAAACTCCATGGTGCAACAACCCTTGGGGAACCAAGGCCTGACTAGCAGTAGCTTCAATGCTTGCAGAACACACCATAGTTGTCCCCTGTGTTGATAGCAATAGCAGAGAACACTGAACTAGTTAGAATACGGGGCCATGAGGTTTTAACAATTGAGTTTATTTCAAGATTATGATGAATAATGAGAAATTCCAGATCCTGATTATTTGGTGAAAGTGAATCAGTATAATTTGGTTCATTGATATACATGTACGAGGGTTGGGGAGTAAGTCAAGGCAACCCAGTAATAATTAGACAATCGAAAGATGTATTAAAAATGTGTTATATACAACTGAAAGAGTATCCATTATGGATATTTTGTTGGTAGGAATCATGAAAGAAAACACAAGCAACCCTGTGATGTACACATGTTACAAAAAACTTGTCTGATTATGACAAACCTTCGAAATAATCTCACGCATTGTCCACAGCACGCTGCCATCGATGAGTACCACACAGTGGTTCCTTCACCTTGGGGATGAGGTCAAAATCACACGGTGACAAATCCGGTGAATATGCTGGGTGCTCCAACTCTTCCCACCCCCATTGGTGCAGTAGGTCCCGTACACAAGCTGCCTTATTTGGCCTTGCATTATCGTGGATTATATGATTGCATTATCCAGTATGAGTAGATCTGGATGCTTCTCCCTAACGCACATTGTAGATCACAAAAACTTAAGGGATGGTGACGAGGCTGGTGCTGCTGATGGTATTCGACGTCTTCCACATCGATGGCAGCATGCTGTGGACAATGCGGGAGATTATTTCGAAGGTTTGTCATAATCAGATCAGTTTTTGTAACATGTGTATGTCACAGGGTTGCTTGCGTTTTCTTTCATGATTCCTACCAACAAAATATCCATAATGGATACTCCAGTGTTCTTCTGCAATGAACGAATTCAACGCTATATGTTTCCCGTCAATCTTTTTAAAACCCTTCTCTTTTTAATGAAATGCTTCTCTTCGATGATGTGAGCTGTCAAACCTGTTCTTGGGTTTAGATTTATAATGTCCAAATCATGTTCATGCCATCTTATTGCCATTTTCCTTGCTGTTTGTCCTACATAATCCTTTGAACATGAACAACTTTTATTATATATTCCTGTGGTTTCCACATCTGGTAGTGAGTTTCTCATTTTGAATTCATATAACAACAATGTAACATTGACAACATCCATTATATAACGGATTCTTTTTGTTTCAAAAAATTGCTAACCATTGTTATAACTGTATCTTTAGTCAAAATGAAAATAAATGTCTGAAGAAGGGAGTGTGTGTTCTCCTGAAACGTCACAACGAAAAACTGTTTTCTAATGCTTGTAATAACCGTAAACTACAGGAAAATAACTTATCTTGACGTCGGTCTGAAGATTCGAATAATGGCACGTGTTCTTGTAGATTTCTACAGCAATAATAAGGTAAGTTTTTTGGCCCTAGATTGTGATGCAGATAATTTAAGAAATATTTTCAGATAACAAAATGAGAATTACTAGTGTAAACAATAATTTCCAGAGTTGTAGATTGTTTGTAGTCTTGAAAAATGCATATATTTATGTAGATTGTTTGTAGTCTTGAAAAAATGCATATATTTACGCTGTTCAAGGGAGATATATTGTGGTTTGTGTTAGAATTTCATATATCACACTATGAAAAATATTCGATACTTTCAATTAATCTAAGTATGTATTAAAATATGGCAAGTAACCATGCATTAAATCATAGAAAAGTTAGGTAATAGAAGTGGAAGCTACATTTAAACCTCGCTGCACTTTGAAATTGCATTTCCATCGGTGGCCAGTAGATGGCGCGGCCGTCTTCTTTTGCTGCTCGCAGTAAATAGGGATTCATTGTCCCACTGGAGTGTCCTTCACCACAGAAAGGACAGGGGTGGGTTGTGAAACAGGTTTTCTGAAAACGAGGGGGGAATATATGTCTTTTTCTGATTTCATGCAGTTCGTGAATTTACGGAATGAGGACTTTGCCAGGCAGCTATACCAGGGTGCGAAATCATTGAAGATTGATTTGGGGGGGGGGGGGGGGCAAGAAGATTGTGGTCTACACAGACATACACAAACTATACATATATATTACGTATGTGCATGAAACTTTTCAAATTTTCTACCAAGCAACTGAGAAGAAAGAGCCTATATGATTAATATTTATAATGTTATTAAATATAAACCCCACCTAGTGGTTGCAGGACCTTGTAGTTGGTGGTGGAGCTTGCGTGCTCTGATGATTCACTAGGCTATACCGGCGGTAGCATAGCTACTGGCAGGGTCTCCCATGCCGGGCAGGCTAGTGAAGAGGAGCCAGACTAAGAAGCAACCTATCGGTCAACGGCTCCAAAGGCGGAAGAAGATGGACGATCATCTCAACGGCGGAGGAGGCGGATGAACCAAGAGGAGTAACACCTCTTTAAAAAACCATGGTTCAGCTGGCTCCGGCTGATAGTACCATGTAAGGGCCCCTTGCCAGGGTTACGGCGAAGTCCTCAACGGCAGATGTGGCAGAGAAGGAATCCTTCGGTATGGCGCAAACGGCGGAAGAGGCAACCCATTCTCTTGGGAGTAATGAAGAGAAAACCACTGCCTTGTGGTGAAGAGGGATCTTCAAAGGTTAAGGGAGAAAACCCCTACAGAAAATCGTCCTGCTTGGAGGTCTAGGTAGCAGCCCTACCACCAAGATCGGGTGCTGTGGGTTAATAACCCGCACACCTTAAACTCCACTATTAAAGAAACATCCACGAAGAATAGCCGGATTGACTCTAAGATGACGACTTTTGGCATGAAAGGGAAAACGAGAATTGGGTGTTGGAATGTGAGAACTTGAAGAGAGAGTGGTAGACTTCAGCAAGCAGTAGCCCAAATGCAGGCCTACAGGTTGGACATATTGGGGATCAGTGAGACAAGATGGAAAGGATTTGGAGAGATGAGAACTAAAGATGGATTTACATTCCTATATTCAGGAAGAGAAGAGGAGGAACAACATCGGGATGGTGTAGGTATTCTCTTGAGTAAGATAGCAAAGAAAAGTTTATTGGAATGGAACCCTGTTTCTGAAAGAATTATAACTGCGAAGTTCAAAGCAAAGGTGAGAAACATTAAAATAGTACAATGCTATGCCCCAACAGAAGTTTCAGACATAACAGAAAAAATGGAATTTTATTCAAAATTGCACCAAGTACTAGTACATAATAAGAAAGACATATGCATCTTGATGGGAGATATAAATGCAAAAATTGGATCAGATAATGAAGGAATAGAGTATATTATGGGTAGACATGGACTGGGGGAAATGAATGAAAATGGCCAGTTATTTGTTGACCTTTGTGCAGAAAATGACCTGATCTTAGGTGGAACTGTTTTTCCCCACAAAGATATCCATAAAGTGACATGGGTATCACCTGATCATGTGACAGAAAATCAAATTGACCATGTTTGCATTACCCGTAAATGGAGAAGATCCCTTCTAGATGTAAGAAATAAAAGAGGAGCCGATATTGGTAGTGATCACCACTTGGTAATTGCAGTCTTTAAACTTCGTATAATGGCAGCATGTAAAAAGTTTTTAAAAATGGGAAAGAAATTTGATTTGAAAAAGTTAAATGATAAAGATACAAGAAATAGATTTGTATTGGAACTTAGGAACAGGTTTGAAGGTTTACAAATGGAGCAAGATGAAGATATAGAAGAAAGAGAAGAGGATACAATAGAGAGAAAGTGGAAGAAGACCAAGACAAATTTGATAGAAATAAGTGAAAACATTTTAGGATATAGGGAAAGTAATCAGAAAGACTGGATGTCAACGAACACATGGGATAAAATTAAAGCTAGAAAAATGAAGAAGGCAGAATTAAACACTGCAAAAACAAGAACCCAAAAGAGTTCGCTACAAAGACAATATAAAGATCTTGATAGAAAAGTGAAGAAGAGTGCTCGAAATGATAAACGCAATTGGATAGAACAGCAAGCAAGAGTAGCAGAGGAAGCAGCAAGTAAGGGTGATTTAAAACAACTTTATCAAACAACATGCTTACTATCAAAGCGACAATTTAAGAAAAATATACCAGTCAAGGATAAGAATGGCAGGCTGTTAACGGATAAACAAGAACAAATGAAAAGATGGAAAGAACACTTTGAAGAGGTATTAAATAGGAACATCAGCGAAAATGACAGAACGAGAGAAATAGAGAGTGAGGCTGAAGAAACTGAAGAAAATGAAGAGCGTACAGAGATGAGAATTTCAGACCTTCCTCCTTCAATTCAGGAAATCAAACTAGCACTTAAGCAACAAAAGAATGGGAAAGCAGCTGGAATAGACCAAATTCCACCAGAGATTTTGAAGGTAAATGTGAACTTGATGGCAGAAATATTATATGAAGTGTTCGCGGCAGTTTGGGAAAAAGAGAAAATGCCAGAAGATTGGAAAAGGGGTCTTATAATAAAAATTCCAAAAAAAGGCGATATGACAAATTGTAATAACTGGAGAGGAATCACGCTGTTATCGGTCCCAAGTAAAATACTAACTAGGGTTATATTAAATCGCATTCAAGATAAAGTAGAAGCCAAGATTAGGAGAGAGCAAGCAGGATTTCGTTCTAGTAGATCCTGCACAGATCAAATCTGTACATTAAGGATTATCATTGAGCAATGCATAGAATGGAATACTAGATTGTATACCATCTTTGTAGATTTTGAGAAAGCCTTTGATTCTATAACAATGGAAAAAATGTGGCAAATATTACAGAAGTTTGGAATACGACTTAAGATAATAAGGATAATTCAGGAGTCATATTGACAATACAAGAGTCAAGTTATTCATGAAGGAGATGTTACAGAACCCTTTGAAACAGAATCTGGAGTGAGGCAGGGATGTATTCTGTCGCCTCTCATTTTTCTTCTCGTAATAGATACAGTAATGAGGGAAACCGTAAAGGGAAAAAGAAGAGGAATGCAATGGGGCCTTATGGATAGATTAGAAGATTTAGATTTTGCCGATGATGTGTGTCTGTTGTCAGAATCTTATAGATTCTGGTTGTAGAAGCTAAAAAATTCGGACTGACATTAAATAAATCAAAGACTAAAACAATGCGAATAAATGCAAGAATTCAAGATTATATTCAATTAGAAAATGAAATATTAGAAGATGTAGACAATTTTACCTACTTAGGAAGTGTAGTTGCAACAAATGGAGGAGCAGAACATGATGTAAAACAACGCATCAAGAAAGCAAATGGGGCATTTGTACAACTCTACCCAATATGGAAAAGTAGGATTATAACTACAGAAACAAAGTTAAAGATTTGTAGAAGCAATGTTAAATCAGTATTGCTGTATGGAGCAGAATCCTGGAAAGTCACAACTGAAATCACAAATAGATTACAAGTTTTCATTAACAGATGTCTCAGGAGAATATTAAATGTATATTGGCCAGAAGTAATCACAAATCAAGAACTTTGGATACGAGCATCAGAAGACCAGATTAAAAACCAAATTAAAAGAAGAAAATGGAACTGGATAGGACACACACTAAGGAAAGCAGACAACACAATTGAAAAGCAAGCACTTGACTGGAACCCTCAAGGTGCTAGAAAAAGGGGAAGACCCAAAAGCTCATGGAGACGTACTGTTGAAGAAGAAGGAAAACAACAGGGGAAAAGTTGGAAAGAAATGAAGAAGATCGCATGCAACAGAGTGAGATGGAGACACTTCGTGGATGCCCTATGTTCCAATAGGAACGGTAGGAATTAAGTCAAGTAAGTCATTAAATATAAAAGTAAATTACTAAACATGTAAAAATACATTAGTATTTAATACATATAAGGGAATTTATTTGATATTGTTTATGTATCAGATATTTATAACTGCCTTCTCGATTGCGCCGTGAATACGTTTTCGCCTTGCAATCAAGGAGTCCCAGGTTCGATACCTGGTGGAGGCACATAGTGGTTCGGATCCCACTTTAAACTCTCGTTTGATTGACTTGTTATTGATTTTTAGTTTTGGTTATTATGTATAGGTTTTCTACCTACCTGTGGGTGATCGCGGCGATAGGGTTGAAATAAAACATTATCTCTTATGCCTTTAGAATCGGTTTGGATGGAAGGGGGAAGGGTGCGTGGTATTCGCATTAACACAAGGTTAGTCGAGCAACTGTGCAGAATAAGGTTGACTAACAATGGCAGTGAGCCTAAAGTATCCAAAGTAAACATATATTGCTTAAATATGTCTGCATTATACAGTGACTCAACTACAGGGGGGACAGGGGCTAATGCGAGCAATTACCCCTTCGATTTCAAATTTTATGCAAATAAAAATTCATTTTGTAAAATTTTCTTGCTTGTTTCGCTCACATTATCTGCTATTCTTGTTTTCATCAAGTTCAGAGGGGCGGCGGGAGCCAGCCATTGGGCACGAATGATCTAAAAAAAAGTTGTAAAAGAGAGAATGCCATGGCGTCCAGGGAAATTAATTGCGCACTAATAAATCAATATTGTTTTCAATTGCACAAATTGGATCTAAAAATTTTTGAGGTATCTATCTGCATTTTTCCGGACCTTCTCATCGGACTAAAATGTATAATATAAAGTAATCCCCTCACATTAGCCTTCTAATACTAATTGTAACTAATGTATTCAACAATGTACTCATTTCTGTTTTGGGGGTTGAACTGGACCTCTAGATTTCCAGTGTTAACCCAGCATCACAAGTTCAATTGGAATCTAGTAGAAGGAAATATGGCGGACTCCAGCTTTGAAAGACTGGTAATAGGGCGGTGATGGGACTTTATTCACTGAAAATTCGTCACTCAATGAAAGTCGATCGGAAAGACTGAATTCTGAAAAGGATTTCAATTTTAATAATAGTGGACATTATTAATAATAATTTCAACAATAGCATTTCTTTTCGATATATTTCATGAAACAAGACCTTTTTATATTAATAATAGATCGTCAGTGCTGGAGTTGTGGGTGTGGAGAAGGAGTGCAGAGGGGTTCTTTTCCCCCAGTTATGTAAATTTCCATTAACCATCCCCTCCTGCTAGGATAATTTGCATAAGCATCCCCCACTTCTTCATTGTCTCCATGCTGATCTACACAAAGACCCTCCTCGACCAAGAGGCCTCCCCGATGGCGCAGTGGTAGCGTCGTCGCCTTGTAATCAAGGGGTCCCGGGTTCGATACCCGGTGGAGGCACAAGTGGTTCGGATCCCACTTTAAACTGTAGGTCCAGTCCCGATTAGCCTTACTGTGCATAAAGTGGACTTAAAACACCAAATCAATCCAATCCTCCTCGACCAAGCATACCAGCTATAGGAGTATCCACTTCGAGCACTGTAGATCATAAAATAAAAACACACTGGAAAGAAGGAAATGTCCACAGAATTTCAATATGGAAGAAAAATGAACTTCACAAAATGCCCCCAAATAATGGTAACATTTAACCCATATGCTGTGAACCCTTAGGGCAAAGGGATAATTCGACTCCACATCAAACTGAGTTTTGGGATCACTTTGAAGTAACATGGAACAGGTGTAAACTATTTTAGAGTTTTTTTCAACTCTTATTTGAATATAAAAAGGCTTAGAGCCATCTTGAAACTGTTTGATGTGAAGTTACATTCAAATACCACACGTAAAATTAAAATTAGTGATAAAAGTTCATGATTTATCAAATTTAATTCTTTATATTGTGCAGCAACAAAGCAACGACTGGTTGAGTAACTGAATCTTTCTATACTGGATTCATGCAAGAAATAATAAGTTATGTCAGCGTTTGGTTAAAAAATGCAACAAAAGTTTTTTTAGTGCCTAAAAACCTATTTTGCTTGTTAGAACCTATTTTAGGTTCCACTGTTACCTGTGCAATACAAAGTGGTCTGATCTGTGTGGTCTTGCTCACTTTGGCGTCACTTCCATGCTTTGTGGCATTCACGCCTTGCACACTAACATTTCAGCATTGAAGTCTGCACCACTCACTATATTTTTGTTGTAAGATTTTCAGAATATAAGATGATCCTCACAGACAAAATTGCGGAGTTTTATTGTGGATAACATGAAAACAGATTGGTGCCTAACTATACGGCGATGAGTGGATTTTAATAGCAAATTTCCAATGTTGAGTTCTGCCATCGCCGTAGAGTTAGGCAACACACATAACGTTATGCAAGATAGTGCATATTTCAGGATATATGTGTCCCATTTTCATTGCCGGTGACTATACCTAATCAGCAGTATTCAGAAATTTTGAACTATTTTAATTTTGTTTTAACCTACTTCAGGATTTTTCGAGTCTAACTTAAGATTTTTAGGACCTATTTCAGGATTTTTAGAACCTATTTTAGGGTTTTTCGAACCTATTTTAGGATTTTTCGAGCCTAACTTAAGATTTTTAGGACCTATTTCAGGATTTTTAGAATCTAAAAATCCGAGGTCTAGTTATGAGATATGGGATTTTTCCTATAGATGTCCACCTGCGAGCAAGGAAGTTAATTCTGCATTTCGGAGGGGACACATATGTTAAATTAGCCGGGCCCCTCTGGCCGAACCAGAACGCCCCTGCTTATTATCGAAGATGTCGTATCATATGTTACTGGAAACCAGATTTCTGTCTTGTAAATTAAATTATTTCATAATTGACACTTCCTGTAGAATTTCTAAGCTATATAAAATTTCAGAAGCAGAGAGAGAGAAAGAATATTGCGGGGCTGGTTCTACACCTCGCCACACCCTGCATTGCCGGGCGGCCACTACGCCACTGTCTCTAATTATCATGATCAATTGAGCTTTCTTGGCTCCCTTCAGTAGCTGTTATGTCAATCTTCGCAGGTTTCAGATTCAAATCTTCTGTGGAAAAATAGCGACGCATTGGCTTCGAGGAGGAGGGGGGGGGTAACCTTGAGTTAGGACTCACTCACTGTCGTAATGTTCCCAAGTTTACGACCGCAACCATTACCCCGATGCCCAAACTGCTCGCGGATCTGATTCAGGTTTGGCCCGCTTTTGAAGGTCCTACAGGCATTTTCTTCCCCCAACTCTCGTGTTTACAATCCCGCCAGAGCCAGTTTCTCTGTGACGCAGGCCTGTAGCCAGGAATTTTTAGTAGGGGGCGAAGTCAATCCTAGAGGGGGCAAATTTTTAATATATTGTGTTGCATTGGAAGATGCCCCTCCCCCTCCTCCAAAAGTGATAAGTAACAGGAAAGGGATGATATCTTGAAACTCCAACGAACAAAAAAAGTTCGAGCAACATCAAATAACAATATTTCGATAATGACCTTTTCGGACTACCAAAGAATACAAAGATAAAGTTTAACATAAATAGGCTAATCGGGACTGTATCTACGTTATATTTACAGGTCAATAATGTTAATAGACGATTAATATGTAACAACAGCTTTGGGCTTCTCTGCAGAACTGATTAAGGAAGACGTTTATAAATCGTGCTTCATAATGTTTTCCTCTAGTTTCCAGTATGCAAGATTTTTACGCACAAAGGAATCTAACGAGAATCCAAGAACACCATTGTGTTGTGTTAGGCAAGAAAAATAGAATTAATTAAATAATAATGGTTACATATTATCTACACTTTGATGAATTGTGTAAACATTTACATTTTTTTAGGCCTACTTGCTAAAACATTAAAATGGGTCCCTTACTCCACCATGGATTCTATTTGCTTCAAATGAAAGAGTCTTGCATCACTTCAGACAATCTTTGCCTACGTTAACCATTTTGCAAAATATTGTGTTGACACCTGACAAACAAATAGGAATCCCTTGATTGATCAGCGACTTCTTGGATTACACTGTCATCATTAATATTTCATATTTTTATCAAGTTTTATCGAGGGAAATGCTGTATCCTCTTTACATTTTGAAAAATACCTTCCTTAATGACTATGGTACGAAACCGAAAGATATAAGGGGCCTCCTTCGCTTTACCCCATTTCCGCGGCACGAAGTGTCTGAGCAGCTTATCGTCACCACTTTTTGAGCAGAAGAGTACAAACCCCAAATATCAGGGATTTTTATTCTGATACTAATTTTTACCAGTCACACAATGGCTTAAGATATATGAATAAAATTAGGAGAATCCACTACATAGCAGAAGATTTGACATAATTATTTGTCAAAAAATTAGATTGTGACTGAGGTAGGTTTAACAGACAACTTCTGCTACAAACACAATTTATTATTATAAATATAAGAAAATAAATAGAATGTAATTTGAGAGATTTTCAATCGTATTTATTTCACTGCAGCTTTTTTCTACTTGTCATTTTCTTGAACCTATATTCATAAGGTGCCGCCTGATAACATTGACAACTTTCACAGTGTGTGCAGGACATCAAGGCAAGCAACTTTTCTCAGTCACTATTTGCGCCTCTAATTCATCTTTCGATGTTACAAGCAATCAAAATAAGCATCTTCTGTCCTTAATGGATGCAATCCCATTGTAAGCTTCGTAGTTGCAAATGTCATTTATTTTTACTGTCGTTTAAAATTCTGAGAGCAATATATAACATGCTATTGAAACGATATCATGCAAACAGTCAGGGTTAAAACTTAACTTTTCCTTTATAAAATGGATATCATAACACACACCTATGTTGCTTATCATATTTGATGCGTTTGCATAGAGAAATGATTCATAAGATTTGAAATTGATATTTACACTCCATAAGATGTTTAGTGTAACCCTATCGAACTACAAATTAGTAGTGTAATTAATGCTATAACCATTTCGATAAAGTATGAACCCCCCTCAGGCAGATTTGCCTACACTTAAAACTAGCTCAACATGCCCGTATGAGCTTTTTGCTCAAGTGTGGAACTCTGTCTAATCCAAGATTTTTGTAAAAATGCCCTCGAGAATTTCCCGGGAAAGTATGACCCCCCTCAGATTGATTTGCCTACACTTATAAAAGGCACTTCTGTGAGATTGTTGTCCATAAATTTGTTAAAAATATGCCCCTCTTGATATTTTTTTTGGCCACACTTAAAACTAGGCCACGATACACCCACCCACACACACACACACACACACCCACACATATTTACTTCCGGTCAACTTCCGGTCCACTTCCGGTTTGCCTACTTCCGGTCAAGTTGTGGCCTATTTCTGGTTTATTTATATTGCATCATGCTGTGCAACAAATTATTATCCAATATTATGCAATAAATTATTAGACACGTGTTGTTTTCTGATTGGTTGGTTATGACATAATGTGATGATGTGTTATATTCTGATTGGCTTATTGTTTCAGATATTTTCAATGCGGTCCGTGTTTAGGCTATATAAAGAGATTTTGTATTGCATATCAGCCAGTATTGTAAGAGCTGTTGAAGAGAAAGGGTGTGTTGTTGCAGTGCTGCTCATATTTTTTAAACACAAAAATATTGCAGATTTGTATAAATTGAATTACAAATCTATTTGATTTAATATACAGAATTTTTGACAACCTGTCATAGGTTTATTAAGTATAGAGTTTTGATTTGAACCCCAAGAAATTTTATATAAATACCAAAGCCAAAAATATTAACACACACACACACACACACACACACACACAAATCACACTGCTGAACCCAACTGATATTTTTTATTAAGCATAGAATTTTGATTTGAAACCCAAGAAATTTTATATAATAAACTAATAATAAAAATGCCAAATCAAAAACATTGTAATCAATGCAAAAAAAATATATCCAGCCCCAATTGGGCTAAGCATCAAAGGAATTGTAATCCAGACAAATACAGAACTCCCACAAAAATATGCCCTAAATGCCATAGAAAATTTGCATGGAATATTTCACATATAAACATAAAGATACTTGTTCTGCACAGTCATCAACATTGCCCCCACAACCATCTACATCTGGTCTGAAAAGAAAGCATGAAGCACCTGTTAATGCTAGAGCAGCAAAGCAGCCACGCTATGAACCCATCCATAGCAGTTTTAATGGCCAATTAAGAGATTATCGGTTTGTATCAGAGCCAAGATGTGGTATTAAGAATTTTTTGAACAGTATAAATTCTGATGTGCAGGCAATTCTAAATACACAAAATGGCTCTTATAAGCTGTCCCTCAAATTGTTTACACAATATAAGAAGCCAAATGGCACAAAATTTACACAGCCCCACATAACAGAAACTGTACCGGTATATTCAAATGCAAATTCAGACAAAATAATAAGCAGTTTGATAGATCAATTAAATATTAAACACTCTGAATTTGCAGCAAAAGAGTCTGGATGGAGCCTATGCGGTTCTCCACACAAGTTATATGTTAATATTTCTGAATTCAGCCCATTACAAGGATCTACATATCTGCCATTACCTGCCAATATTAAAAACAAAACAGCCGTGGTTAATATAAAAAATAATGATGAGAAATGCTTTTTGTGGTGTATTTTAGCTGCTTTGTTTCCAGTTTCAAGGAATCCAGAGAGAATAAGTTATTATAAACAACATGAACATGATTTTGATGAAGCAATGGAGGGTTTAGAATATCCAATGTCTATTCAGAATATTGATAAATTTGAAAAAAAGGCCAGGGATATTAATGGCAAACAATTATCTATTAATGTTTTTATTTGTTCTACTGGCCGTGGCAATTGCTTGATAGAACCTCTCAGAATCAGTACATTTGATAATGAATCTGCTATTCCGATTGATTTGCTCTTAATTGAAGGGGATGGCACATATCATTACACTCTGATACATAATCTTGAAGCTTTAGTCAGAACACAACTAGACAAATCTAATAGAATATTTAAGTTGTGCAGAAGATGTTTAACTGTATTTGATGGTCAAAAAATGGTGAATGGGGTTCAGGGAAAAAATGCAAAAATTGCCAAAAACAAGTTAATTGAGCATCTGAAATACTGTGGCAACTATAAACCTGTTCATATGGTGATGCCAATGCCAAGTGAAAATGCCAAATTCAAAATTTTTGAAGCCTTGTTGGAACACCCAGCATATATAGTCTGTGATTTTGAATCAAATCTCAAACCTCTTGCATTCTGCAATCCAGATCCTGAAGAATCTTCAATTACACCATACCAGCTACATGAACCTTCTAGTTTTTATTATGTTGTTGTACAGGATGGTGTTGTTAGTAAAGAATATTCACACATGGGACCAGATGCCATCAAAAAATTTGCACATAAAATAGAAAATGAGTGCCATGACATAGCATCTAATATCTTATTAAAATCAAAACCTATGTTGCCTTTAACAGAGAAACAGATTGAAGATTTCAACAATGCAGAAAAATGCCCGGTATGTGATTCTGAATTTTCAGATACAAATATCAAGGTGAAACACCATTCCCATACAGATGGTAAATTCAAAATGGCCCTGTGTAATAGTTGTAATATTAAGATCCAGAGACCAAAATTTGTCCCTATATTTTGCCATGGTGCATCCAATTATGATTTCCATCATTTGATCAGGTACGAGGGGTTTGACAAGCAGAATTTAAATATTTTAGCTGAAAATGATGAGAAATATATTGCTATTAGCAAAATAATTAAAGTTAATGGTGTTCCTATTCACTTAAGATTTCTTGATTCCTACAGAATTTTATCTTCTAGCCTGGCTACACTGGCCACTCAATTATCTGATGATCAATTCAAAATCACATGTGCTTTGTTTCCAAATCAGGACCTGAAATTAATTAGGCGGAAGGGTGTATATCCATATGATTATGTTACAGGTTTTTCTAAATTTGATGAGTGTTCTCTGCTACCACAACATGAGTTTTACAGCAAAATCAGAGGATCTGGAATCACTGATGATGATTATCACCATGCCCAATTGATGTGGAACAATTTAAAATGCCAGACATTTGGTGATTATCACATGGCATATTTGAAACTTGATGTGACCCTCTTAGCTGATATACTTCAGGCATTTAGAAAATCTTCCATGCAAAATTATAAGCTGGATCCAATGTATTTTTACAGTGCACCAGGCCTAGCATGGTCTGCAATGTTTTTAAACACTAAAATGCAATTGGATCTGATCCAGGATCAGGACATGTATCTGTTTATGGAGCAATGTATAAGAGGAGGCATGGTGCAATGCTCTCAGAGATATGCCAGAGCAAATAACAAATATATTCCTGATTATGATCCAGCACTGCCATCAAATTATATACTGTATGTAGATGCCAACAGCCTCTATGGTTATGCTATGATGGATAAACTGCCATATGCAGGGCTTGAGTGGGTTGAAGATTTTAATATTGAGGATCTTCAGGACTTTGATGACAGTAACTATGGCCTGTTCTTAGAGGTTGATCTGACAATTCCTGATGATTTACACAACAAATTTTCTGATCTGCCCCCAATTCCTGAGGTTGAGTGCTCATCTGGCTCTAAACAGAAGAAGCTCATGATGACACTGGAGCCAAAACAGGGTTATGTCTTATATTACAAAAACCTCCAGTTCCTGATGCATCATGGTGTTCAAGTGACCAAAGTTGGAAAAGTTTTGAGGTTCAGGCACTTAAAATGGTTGAAGCCATATATTGATACAAACACAGAGCTTCGAACATCTGCAAAAAGCCAATTTGATAAGGCCTTGTTTAAATTGATGGTCAATTCTGTATATGGCAAAACTATTGAAAATATCAGAAAACATACCGATGTTAAAATAATTACTGACCCCAGCCTGAGCAAAAAATTGATTGCAAAGCCTAATTTCAATTATAGAAGAATTTATGATGAAAATATGGCACTTTTCAACATGAAAAAAACAAAGATTAAGTTTGATAAACCTATTTATGTAGGGGCTGTAATATTGGAATTGGCCAAATTACACATGTTAAAATTGTATTATGATGTGTTGAAACCTTTTTATGGTAATTGTGTAAAATTGATGTACATGGACACAGATAGTTTTGTTCTTGATATTCAAACAGAAGATGTTTATCAAGATATAGCACAGCCTGCATTGCTTGAATATTTTGATACCAGTGAACATACAAAGATTCAACCCCACAACAAAAAGGTGCCTGGCAAGTTAAAAGATGAGACACTTGGTGATGTTATTGTGGCATTTGCTGGGTTAAGGGCCAAGATGTACAGTTTTGAAACATGTAGTGGTGTTGTTGCCAAAAAAGCCAAGGGCATTGGCAGAGTGACTGTTGACAAAGAGCTTGAATTTGAGGATTACAAAAATTGCCTCAAATCATGTAGCACAATCAGAACATCAGAATCCAGAATTCAGAGTGTGGATCACTTGCTGACTAGCAATATTGTAAGAAAAGTGGCTCTGGACCCACATGATGATAAGAGATGCATTTTATCATGTGGCATACATACTCTACCATGGGGTCATTGTTATTTGAAAAATGGCAATCAATGCCCAATTACAGAGCATGATTTGAAATAAATAAACATGCCTATGAACTTATTTGGGTTCAAAAAACAGGCTATTATGGAGCTGCCAACATCACAAGCCTCTTCTGATATAATATCTAAACTAAGTGCTTTGTTAATTATTCATCTGAACAGCATACTTACAGATGTTGATGATGAAACAGGCAAAACATTGTACATATTTAACAATAATTTAAATCATTACCAATTACCTGTAGGTGGGCAATTACAATTTATTACAACTCCTGAGGGTGATGTTAAAATTTCAGTAGGGAGAAATATTTATAGAATTAAGCACTCAAACATGATTTCTGGCACTGTTTATACTGTTTCTGCTGGTGACTGCTTATATATTGAGGTCCCGGGATCATATGACAAACTTATACCTTTTTTTATAGAATTAAGAATTAGATATTCAATAATAAATAACCACTAAAACAAAATGCCTAATGATATATTTGGCCATACAAGACATGAAGATCACAGTGATGAGATTCTGATGCTTGATGTCAGAGTCAAGAAATTAAGAAGTGATTTGCAAGCTTTACAAACCACACTCAATGCAAGTCTTCAATTAGAAATTACAAATTTACAATCACAATGCATGGACCCTCTTCTTAAAATTGATTCTGAACTCAAATTATTGCTTCAAAAATATACTGACTTGGCCACATTGGATAATTTTCAAAGTTTAGAAGAAGCTGTAGCAGCTCTTCAAGCCAAATTTAAGACCCAGGCCACCAACTCTGAGCAATTGAAACAACAATTAGAAGAGCAGATAAATAATGTCCAGACACAGCTCCAAACAATTGTCAAAAGCATAAAATCACAAGAAGATTTTGATCTAGTGATTTCCACTCTAAAGGAACAGATTCAGTCACTCCAAATACCTAATCTGGGCCCTCTGAACAATGCCATAGCCGAGGTTAAAGAAACAATTGAGACACTTGAAAATTTTATGAACAACTTGCCATCTTCTGATGCTTTGAGTGCAATAACTCGGAGTGTTGCCAACATTAAGCTGCAACTTGAAACATATGAAGATTTTGGAAAAATTCAAAGTACCATAACCCATCTTGAGGGTACAATAGCAGCAGTGCAAAGTGATTTGGCAAATGTACAAGAATCTCTAGAATCCCGCCTGCCTGGTATTGTAGATACCCTTGTAAGTGTCCAGCAACAGATCACAAAGCTTGAAAACCTCAACACTGAATCTGAGCTATCTCATTTTCATCACTTGATCGATGATATCCAAACAAAGCTTGAAATTTTACAACAATCAACACCCACTCAGGCAGATATAGCCCTGCTCCAAAATGCTATGCAAAATGTGGCTGATGCTTCTGAATTAAACAATGTGAAATTGGCACTTGAATTTTTGCAAAATACTGTATCAAATTTGCCTACATCACAGGAACTTAAAAATATTAAGAGGGCAGTGAATCGCATATTGAAATCAGAAGATATCAAGAATATCCAGACAGAGATCAAACAACTTACTCAGACAGTGGCCACTCTTCCAACCAATCAACATATTAATGAACTGCATGCCCTGTTTGAGGATATCAGAAGACAGGTCCATAATCTTACTGCTCAAAATTCAAAATTGGCAGTTGTTGAAAATTTACAGCAAATTGTTGCTAATATCAAGCAACAGCTAGGGACCATGGAATCCAATCAAGCAAATGCTCTGTCTGTTTTTGCCACCCAGCTACAAGAAACTGTGCAACAATACAAGAAACTTGTTGTGGACATAAAAATCAAGCCAGGCCATGATGATGTTGTTAGGACTATCAATGAGCACCTTGAATCTGTAACAAGTAGATTGCTCACAGCAGAAAAAGAAATAACCGGCATAATTGAAAATCCTAAACATACAGTAATTCTTGAATTGTACAGCATCCCCAACAAAGAATATGATTCACCATTTACACCAGGTGGCAAAATATATATGCTGTCCCCTGCACAATTTTATTACCAGCTTTTTGTTTGGGGCACACTTAGACCAATCAAGATCAAATATTGGCTTCAACCACAGGCACACCACTACCCTACCTTATCAATAACAAATGCTGATAACAAAGCAAAAATCACCAGTGTAGAGTTAGAGGATTTTACAGATCCCAATACATTAGAAACATCCTATGTTGAAGATGATGGCTCTCTGGAATTTAAAATACAGGGTCCGGCGGAATGAATAGCCTGATTTGAGTCACGTAGTACGGCGTCGCTGTTGTGCCTGTGCGACGACGTGTGTGCGTGCTGCATTGAGGAAGGACTGCCGTTTGTAAGTATGGCCTTGTGGAGTTCGGAACATCGAGCATTCGCCGTTGAGGCGTATTTAAAAAAATAACTAGTCTCCAATCACCGTGCAGCGACTCTTTCGTCGCCATTTCTAGGTGGGCCGACATCAGAACGTCTTGGTTCATAGGACGATTGTACGGTGGGCGCAACAATTCAGGACTCCTGCATCGTGTGCAAAAAGAAAAGTCCGGGCCGACCAAAAAGACAACGGACCCAGGGGCGAGTGGAGGAGGCCCGTCAAGCACTGATCCGAAGTCCTCGGCGTTCTGCCTTGGCGCTAGGAATGTCAGATCGTTCCCTGCGGCACATCATCCATGAAGACCTCCACTTCCACCCCTACAAAATGCAGGTCGCACAGAAACTAACCGAACAAGATAAACATGCCCGACGAACCTTTGCGTTGCGTTGCTTGGAACTTTTAGCAGCCGAGCCGCAGATGCGAAACAACATACTGATGTCGGATGAGGCTCATTTTCATCTGCACGGTGGTGTCAATAAACAGAATTACAGATACTGGGCGCCATTTAATCCTCGTTGGCTGCACGAGCAACCCCTGCACAGTGAACGTGTGAAGGTGTGGTGCGGTGTGGCATCTTTTGGCATCATCGGTCCTTTTTTTTTTAGGATCTTCATGGACGTGCGGTAACGGTTAATAGCGATAGCTATGTCCAAATGTTACATGACTTCCTCCTTCCACGGGTGAACAACGACACATGGTTCCAACAGGACGGGGCAACAGCCCACACGACCCGCCGGTCCATGACTGTCTTGCGGCGTCATTTTTCTCGTAGATTGATTTCCCGATTTGGGGACATTCATTGGCCATCACGGTCGCCCGATTTGTCTGGCCCTGACTTCGTCTTGTAGGGCTACCTGAAGAGTCAAGTGTACGCTGCACGTCCTCATACCGTGGCTGAACTGAAGGCAAGGATACGTATCGACAGCTGTGGAGGCGATCCCATTGGACATGGTGGAGCGGGTGATGCGAGCTTTCGTTCGCCGCCTGGAAGAATGCACTGAACGTGATGGCGACCATCTGTCGGGCGTTACCTTCAAAACCAAGTAAAATGGTATATATGGTATGTAATGGCATCTATTATTCTTTGTTTTCAATGTGTGTTTCAATAAATTATTCGATTTGTTTCGACGTTCTGTCCTTTTTATATCCTACTATTCATTCTGCCGGACCCTGTACAAATAGGGGACAAATTATATTTAGAAAATCCTGTAGTATCAGCTGCTGAACACCCTATAGTTGCAATATTCTTGTTTACATATTATGTCTAGACAAATTATTGTTGATGAATTACACAGACAAGCCAGACATAATTATAAGAGACTGCCAGTAGTTACAAAAGGCATAGATGATTTATGGCAGAGCGACTTGATTGAGATGGCAAGTGGACAGCTGAAAAACTTAGACAAAATCAACAAGGGCTACAAGTATCTACTCACTGTCATAGACACATTTTCAAAATTTGCCTGGGCTGTGCCACTCAAATCCAAGACTGGAGCATGTGTTACAGAAGCCATCAGGGCAATCATCAATCAGAGCGGAATATCACCGCGCTATTTGCAAACAGATAATGGCAAGGAATTTTATAATTCAGTGTTTCAACAATTTATTAAAAGCCAGTCAATACAACATTATTCGAGTTACAGTGATCTCAAGGCCTCAATTGTAGAGAGATTCAACAAAACCCTAAAAAATCTTATGTATAAACAATTTACACTTCAAGGTAATTATAAATGGATTAATATTCTTCCAGAACTTCTACATAAATATAACAACTCGGTCCATTCCACAATCAACATGAAACCCTCTGAAGTAACTTCATCTGATGAGCAAAAATTGATCAGCACTGTTTATTATCCTAGATACCAGCCAACAACAAGAAAAGCCAAATACAGGGTGGGTGATCAAGTAAGAATCAGCAAATATAAGCACTTATTCAAAAAAGGCTTTACAAGAAACTGGAGCACTGAATTATTTACAGTGGTTCAAATTAAACCTGGGACCCTTAACACATATATAATAAAAGACCACCGAGGAGAAATTCTCAAAGGCCGATTCTATGAAGAAGAGCTCAGCAAAACTAAACAGCCTGACACATATCTCATAGAAAAAATCATCCGCAGAAAAGGCAACAAGTTACTTGTCAAATGGCTAGGACTTCCAGAACACAGCTGGATCGATGCAAACAAAATAATAATATGAACACCTGGGATGTTATAAAGAGGCTGCCAGAACCTGAACAGCAGAATAAGAGAAATGGAAAATTGCTGCCTGATAATATTAGGTGTCTTATTCTTGGGCCAACTGCTTGTGGTAAAACTACACTAATAGTTGATAATTTTTTATTGGCACCTAACTGGTTAGACTGGAAAAACAGGCACTGGTATGTTTTCTCTAAGAGCTTGGAACAATTAAAATATCAGCAGCTGATGAAGCTATATGATGGATTGGATATAGCCACTTTTGAACCAGATGTTAAGCCACTCCATGAATGTCTTGATAATTCTGTTGTTGTGTTTGATGATATTATACTGGATAATCAAAACAAGTTTAGAAATTTCTTTACACAGGGCCGGCACAAAAACATTGATTGCTTCTACCTGGCACAGACTTTTTCAAAAATACCCAAGCAGCTGATCCGAGACAACAGCAATTTTATATGTGTGTTTCATCAAGATCATACCAACCTCAAACACATACATGATGAATATGTAGGTGGGGACCTGAGCTACAATGATTTTTCTAAGATTTGCAGTAGGTGCTGGAACCAGGACAGTTATGGGTTTGTCACAATTGATATGACAAGAACACCCAATAGTGGCAAATATAGAAATAAAATCAACAATTTTCTAGACATTGAAACATAAATAAATAACCATGAAAAGGCCAATCATTGATGATCTTAAATTAAGAGATTATCTTGTAAAAAGATTTAAGGGATGGAAATCAGAGAACCGAGGAATTTATGAAAAACACAAACAAACAGAACAGCCTATTATTGATGCTATTGGTGAATTAGGTAAAAATATCAAAACTGTTACAGAGCAAAATCAAAATTTGATCACAGAGCTTGTACCTGTAGCTGCAAGAAACATATTAGATTATCCATTCACCCCACTTTCTAGTATTCATACACCTAGTCCTATTGCTCCTCGAAGAATTGAAGCTACTCAGGATCCTATTGAATTGGGTCTTCTTGCTCAAAAATATTTAAGCACACCTAAAGACAACAAAGATGAGGTCTTTGGCTTATATGCTGACACAGAGCTTGATGGTAGCATCATACATAGAATTGGCAATTTCAGAGTAACATTTATGGGGGATGATCTGATTGTATATTCAGAATCTCGTCTTGGAGAAAAAGGTGCTTTTGTTAAGTACCCCGGCGCACCTGGATTGTGGGAACTGATGACTAGGAAAAGGCCTGGCAGCTATACAGATCAAGATTATGAATATTACAAAGAAATATTAATAAAATCAGATGCTCTATACTAGAACAATGATCCCACACAAAAAAGAGTCAAGTCTAGCAGTGGAGCAAAATACAATAATTTAATCAAGCCCATATGGTCACAGATCAAGACTGGCAGTGGAATCAAACAATACAACACCCTGCCTAAAGAATTTGTCTGGGTTGATGATGTCAGGAAACTTGTAGATAGGTTATTGGTGATAGCTGGGGAGGAAAATGCTGGCAACCACAATTTTTACAATGAAAAAGTTGGAATTATAGACATGATAAGCACCAAATTGTCTAATTTTATAGTGAATGACACTAAGGGGATTGATTGGATATCTTATAAAAATTATTAATACTCTACCCCCCAAATTTTGGAATATTTCTGAGGGTCGGGGCTTGGTTAATGACATTATAAACAAGCTGCCATTTGAACTACACATTCCAGGTTATCAGTATTGTGGTCCCGGTACAAAATTGGACCATAGATTAAACAGAGGTGATCCTGGTGTTAATCCCCTAGATGCTGCTTGTAGAGACCATGACATAGCATACAACACACATTCTGATCTTGACAAGAGACATGTTGCAGACAAGAAATTAGAAGAGGCTGCATTTGGTAGATTTGTAAGCAAAGATGCTTCTTTAAGTGAAAAAATAGCAGCATTGGGAACCACCATAGCTATGAATACCAAACAAAAATTGGGGTGGGGGTTGTGAATATATATATAATAAACCTACAATGAAGGCCAAGGGTGTTATGTATCAAATACCTTATGCAGGTCTTAAATCTCTTGGGCCTATTAATAATCTTCTAACCAAAATGCAGCGCAAGAAAAAAAATTCTTGTATTGCCAAGGGTCATGGTATGAAATTGTTGCTTAGCACCCCCCAATTAAAAAAATTACAGCAATGAAGAAAAAAATCACATGTGGGGGGATTTATATTTACCATCCCTGCCATCTTAGCTGCTCTCGGGGCTGTTGGGAGCTTGGCCGGGGGATCAGCTGCCATAGCAAAAACAGTAATAGATGCCAAGAAAAATAAGGCAGAATTAGATGAGCAGAGGCGCCATAACCTGGCCATTGAGAAACAAGGCAAAGGTGTTAAGAGAGCCATGAATAAGTTTAAAGAAAACAAGAGCCGCTTACAAACCAAGATATTGAAGCTTTAATCAAGCTACTGGGCATCAAACATTTTAGAGGTGTGTACATGTCTGATTCTTTACCAGAACAACCACTCAACAAAGAGTGTGGCATTGTTAATTTGGATAAGTACAAAAATCAGGGCACTCACTGGATCTGTTATCTTAAATATTTAAAAAATGAGGCATTTGTGTTTGATTCATTTGGAGGTGTTCCACCTGAAAATTTAGTAAAATATCTAAAATCAGCTAATCTTTATTACAATAATGCCCGTGTTCAAAACTTCAAAGATGTTAATTGTGGACATTTGTGTTTATCTGTTCTTAGATATATGTCTCAAATAAATAAACCATCAATTGAAAATTTTCAAAAAGCCTTTTGGTATTTAAAACATCATGGGGGTATTCCATCTCACCAGCCAAAATTCAATATTGAAACTTAGATTACATGATGATATAGTATACCCAAAACAATAGCTCTCAGAGCATTTTATGGCATGTACTTGATCCCTAATATTACACACCACAACAACACAATTGCAGTAGGGGATCAAAAAATTGTCATCACTCCAGGGCAGTATAATCTGTCCACTCTAAATGCTCAATTACCCATAGGTGTAGTTTTAAGTCAAAATTCTGTCACTCACAGAGTAGAGATTGCATCTGCCACAGAAACAGTGGATTTGGGTACTATAGGAGAGCTGTTAGGATTTGAGAACAACACAAAACTTGAACCAGCTATTAAACACACTGCTATTAATATACCTAAATTCTTAGCCATAGAGACTCTAAATATTCACTGTAATGTGGCAGAGGGTATGATCACCAAATCAAATGGCATAGGCACTCACAAACAAACTGGCATCATTGCAACATTCAAACCTAATTCTGAATTTATGGAACCCATCATCTACAATCCATCCCCAACATTATATTTTCCTGTGTGCCATAATAGAATAGATTATATTGAATTGATGGTCACTAATGAAAAAGAAGAATTAGTTGATTTTGCTGGAGCCACAACAACTGCAATCATAGAGATTAATATTTAAATACAATATACATACAAGAAAAAATGGAAAATATTGAGTTATGAGCTACAATCATTCCCTCCAAACAGGAGGACATTTGCAAATTTAAATCAACCCAACACAGAGATTGAGGTTGATCTTGATGTAGGGGATGGCTTTATACACCCCCACAGAGCAGGTCTATATATCAAATTTGATGTTGTAAAACTCGATGGTACAGATTATCCGGCAAATTCAAATATAAGATTGGTGGACAATTTTGTGCCACATCTATTCTCTGAAATTGAGGTCAGAAAACATGGTGTTGTTATAAACAGAGTAGATTATCCCGGCATTACCTCCACAGCTTTGGCCACACTAAAATTATCCAAAACCGAGGCTTCTTACTACAAAATAGGTGGATTTGAGGCTGGTGATAAAATAATATCTAAAAGCCACACAGTGCTGTTCCCCATGCGCCTGTTGCCAGGATTCTTCTCAGATTACAAAGATATTATGTGGAAGGGTGGTTTAAGAATCACATTTAGAAGAGCTGCCAATGATAATAATGTTTTGATGAGGTACAGTACATTAAACTCTACAGGGGAAGCTATGCCTAATACCCTACCTGATGAGGGCAAGTGTATTATTCAGACTATGGAGCTAAGAATCCCAGTTGTTGAATATGAGGCCAGTTATGCTCTTAAATACAAAGCTGATATAATAAAAAATCCACAGATTCCTTAACAATTTTATACATATCAATGTGTACAAAAGCCCGCAACTGGTACTTATTATGAGTTTGATGCTACAAATTCATTCTCCAGTATACAATATGACATGCCGGATTTTGTGGTGGTATTGTTTCAGACTGGAAGACACAATAATCAGGAAAAGAATTCAAGTAAATTTGATAACTGCAACATCAAGAACATATATCTTAAAAATGGCAGAAATGAGGTATTTCCTAGAGAAAATTATAATTTAGACATGTCCAAGGATGATTTCCTCAAATTATATGAGGCATTTACATCATACAAAAGGGTCACTACTGGCAATACTGACATGTATTACACACCAGATGAATTCAAAGCACAGAGGCCTATGTTTGTCATCAATACTTCAAAAAGAAAACAAGTTGTGGTTAATAACAGGACAAACATTAAAATTATCTGTGAATTCCACGATACACTCCCCGATGACACCATATGTAGTGTTATTCTCATAGGTGAAAAATCATATGTTTATGATGTAAGAAATGAGAGAGTCACAGAGCAATTCTAGAGGGTCTCTGTATATTACATTGTTTTAATATTTGATAAACAAATTGAACCTGGTATCCAATTGAGCTTAAACCGGAAGTAAATATTTGTGGGTGGGTGTGGGTTTTTGGCTTAATTTCAGGTGTATCCAAAACAATATCAAAAACAGCATATTTTTAACAAATTTATGGACAACAATCTCACAGAAGTGCCTTTTATAAGTGTAGGCAAATCAATCTGAGGGGGGTCATACTTTCCCGGGAAATTCTCGAGGGCATTTTTACAAAAATCTTGGATTAGACAGAGTTCCACACTTGAGCAAAAAGCTCATATGGGCATGTTGAGCTAGTTTTAAGTGTAGGCAAATCTGCCTGAGGGGGGTTCATACTTTATCGAGATGGTTATAGCATTAATTACACTACTCAAATTTTATCGCTTTCTAACCGAAATAATAATTGTGAAACACTATCACATTTTCATCGTGTTTGATAATAATTTGAGCCAGTAAGCTGTCCTACATCTTTCACTAGCCGACCTACATGGTAGGATGGTTACATAACACACTGCGAAGCCAGGGGTTCCAGGTTCGAGCCTGGGCATGAGTCTTCTTTGTGAGCAGAGGCGAAACCACAATTTTTTATCTGGAGAGGGGGTCAAGTACCAGGACAAACGTGCCAATAATAATAATAATAGTAATATAGTGGTGGTAATGGTAGTAATAATAGTAGCATTACAAGACGTTATTATCGTCGTAAATCATGCAAAAGGGGATAGAAGTCAGTGCTAAAGCATTTGTGTTTGAACAAATTATTTGAAATATTTTTCCATCACGTTCAATTTCATATTAGCTAATAATGGAAAACAAGCACACAAACCGTATTTTTCAAGGGCAGAATAATGACGAACATTATTATTTTGTACATATGACAAGTATAACTTTCATGTATACAACATATATTTTAAACATATGTAACATAGAGCGACATAAAATAAGAAAACACATATGCAACATGTTAACGCTAAATTGTGTACGTATTCAAAGTTTCTTTAATATATATATATATATATATATATATATATATATATATATATATATATATATATATATAATTTAAATACATTACATGGTCAATTCATCCGCCAAATTGTCTCTCAAATGTGAACGCTCCATTTCCTCAAAATAATTGTTCATGCATTTAAGCAGCAACAGTCTGAAGTATATATCTGGCCTTACCTCTCTCTCGGGTAATTTAGAATGCATTACAGAAAATAATCATATTGGGATCGAAGCGAGCAGGAAAATCTTTAGTATCAAATATTTGCAAACTGAAAACAATATTTATTTAATAGGGCTCAACAAATTTCACGGGGAACATGGCATTCTCTTTAACATTTTTTTTATTTAGATCGTTTTGGCTCCCAGGGCCGACTCCCGCCGCCCCCTAGCTATAGCTCTGAACGTGGGACTAAGAAGAGCAGACATTGACCTTGCGAGCGAAGCGAGCAAGAAAATTTTACGAAATGTACTTTTATTTGTAAAAAAAAAATTGAAATCGAGGGAGCAATTGCCCCTCTTTGTCCCCTGCAAGTGCCCTTAGCCGTCTGGAGGAAAATAGCAAGAAACACTTGAAAACTAATTCCAACTTGAGTATCCATTTTGTTCTACTATTCTTAGATTCTGCTAAAGTCGCTCCGGCTAGAGTTTGGACTTCAGGAACCCCAGACTTTTCGTCTCCACTTGTGCTAGTGTAAAAGGGGGGAAAGCGGTGTTGCCAAACGTGTTTTTTTTTGTCCAGTCGTACATGCACCCTTCGCTCGCTCGCGTTTCAGGCAGAGGCAGGGAGGCGGAGACCCACGCATTCGCTTGCTACACCGCGGCAACCGACTTCGCCGTGCTTGGCCTTTTTGGGGGTGGTCTCTCTCGAAGGGAGGGGGGGCGATGAGCCGAAAACTCGGAAATATTGCGGAGGGTTAGAATTCTTTCTAGGGTATTGTGGAGACTGTTCGTATGAACATCTGCACTGCAATCAAATTTTAGGGTCCAGTTACTTCTCGTGGCATATTTCGTTTTGTTCGCCAGTTAAAATGGCACGTCGAGTTCCGATTACTCAATATTATCCATCCTTTATAGTTTATATAAATTTCATTGTTGTCTACACATCGATATCAAATAGTGAATTGTAAATTGAGTGGAAGTGCACTTTTTTTTACCAGTTACGATAAATCAAATGTCAAATATCATATTAATCAACCGTTCCATGTACAGTGTCTCTCAAAAGTTTTAGGACAACGACATTTTAAACTAGGCAACCCAATTTACACAAGGCGTTGGTGGGTTGCGTGTAGAGTTAGGCTCAATTTCAGGGTTGCCACATGCACAATATATATTTATAATATACGCGAAATAAATAAAAACAAAGGCGTGAGAGAAAACGAAAGGTGACAAAGGAGAGGAAAAAGAGATAGCGAAAGGAGAAGAGAAAAAGTAGAAGAGAGAAGAAAGAAAGGATAGACGAGGAGAGTAGATGTAGTGAGGAGACGAGAAGAGGAGAGTGGAGAGTAAAGTAAAGGAGAGAGAAAGAGAAGAACGAAAAGAAGAGGAGAGTGGAGAGTAAAGTAAAGGAGAGAAAAAGAGAAGAACGAAAAGAAGAGGAGAAGAGTGCAGTGGAGTCGGAAATCTAAGACAGGAGAAGAGATACGAGGTGGAGATGAGTGGGATGGAGATAAGATGCGAGAAAAGTAGGGAAGGCGATATGAGATAAAAGCAGAGCGAACAGAATGAGGTGAGAGGAGAAAGAGAAGAGAAGAACAGAAGGGACTGAAGAGAAGAGGTAGTTGCAGAAAATATCGTCTCAGCGTCAAGAATTGATACATTGGTCAAATTATCGACATGAAACATTCAACATGCACAATAGATATTTATAAAATACGCGAAAGAAATAAAAACAAAGACGTGAGAGAAAACGAAAGGTGACAAAAGAGAGGGAAAAGAGAGAGCGAAAGGAGAAGAGGAAAAGTAGAGGAGAGAAGAAAGAGAGGGTAGAAGAGGAGAGGAGATGTAGTGAGGAAAATGGAAAAAGATTGTTGGAGAGATGAAGAAAATGGAGCAAAGATGAGAGAAGAGGAGAGTGGAGAGTAAAGTAAAGGAGAGAAAAAGAGAAGAACGAAAAGAAGAGGAGAAGAGTGCAGTGGAGTCGGAAATCTAAGACAGGAAAGGAGATACGAGATGGAGATGAATTGGATGGGGATAAGATGCGATAAAAGATTATAAAAGCAGAGCGAGCAGAAGGAGGGGAGGGGAGAAGGAGAAGAGAAGAACAGAAGGGACTGAAGAGAAGGGGTTGTTGCAGAAAATATCGTCTCAGCGTCAAGAATTGATGCATTGGTCAAATTATCGACATGAAACATTCAATAACATTTTGAAATGTATTAGATCGGTTCGAAATGCCTTTTGGCTTAGTCCAGAGCAAGATAAAATCTTCCATGTAAGATCTTTGATTTTACCTGCGATTATACCACTAAAAACATGAATGTAATTTGAATATTTATAAGAATTATCCAATTTTTGTCCACTTCTCGGTTCGTTGAAATGGAGACTTTGCAATTTAATATTTCCCCTCCCCCCACCGTTAATTCCAAACTGAATCATTCCGTTTCACACGGCGTGGACAATGAACACAATGGGATAGGTCTAAAACTTACGAAACTTTTCTGCCACCGGAAGGGTTTGAACCTACGACCATCAGATTGACAGTCCTGGACGGTAAACACTACCCTACAAGCTTTCGCTCCTAGAAGTAAGTAGAAGGAGCTGACCAATGTGAAATGTAGATGCAACTCTCCTCCTACATGCAATGTGCAAACAATACTTGTTTGTAACAATGAAAACGAAGGTAGTACGACTCGGCGAAAACATTTAATGGAGAATTGCACATGATGAAAACTTTTCAATCGATATTTGCGGAAGTATCCTTGCATTGAACTCGTGTGGGAAAGGGGTAAAATTAGTATGTCCTGAATTGCCACAAATATAAATAGTTCTTTCATTAATATTTGTCAATGTCTTTGAAGCAGTACACAATTATCGTTAGAGTATCATAATTCACGATCTTATACATGAAAATATCCCTTTTAATGTGTTGTCAATTCATTTATTTGTTTATTTTTTATAAATTCCATATGCAGAACAATGTAGCCACTATACACTGCTATTACAAATAATGTTACCATGCTCTTGTTTATAATAAAAAGAGAATTTAAAAAAAAGAACACCTAGTATGGAGGATCGAACCTGGGACAGCTGGCAGCCCAATCGAGAACTCTAACCACTACACCACGCCCTTACCTTCGATTGGAACAACAATTTTTAAGTATTCTGTCCCTCCAATATTGTAAATGTCGTTGGGTATACATGTAGTTGACCTTTTACTTTAATTTTGAATTGCTTTCTTGTAGTATAGCAGATATCTTCGAGAAATAATTTTCGAAGTTATGAAGAAAAACTAGAATATTGGTAGTTGCGAAAATGCGTGTTATTTCTTCTAACTTATTATTGTGATTAGACATTATTAATGGAAAATATCTAGAGGCTTGTTTCCCTTGGAGTTTTTAATTATTCTGTCGCGTCAATATTGTAAACGTTATCCTGCAAAAAGAAGTTCAATACTCTGATATAGCTCTGTACTTCTGGAATTACTCTATACACATGCATTTGAAATTTAACTCTGAATTTATTTCTTCGTTGTTAGTATATCTAAGCTTGTGAATATACTTTATTTGTAATTTTATAACGGTTACATGAACATCTACGAAATAGTTCCTTATAACAACCTGCGCTTGACCAATTTGCCAATATAAACAAATTGAATACAGATTGTCTTCGAGCTTACTTTGTTAAAAAGGAGCGGATACACGTATTACTATCCCAATACTTATTGAATAAGGTTTCTTGGTTGTCAGAAATTATGACTTAAACTATTGCATGTTGAGCTAGCCGCCTCTGATGAAATCTATCATTCTTCAGATTCTCTTTCAAATTCTACTCTGGTCACTTGTAACTTGCTGGGTGCGTTTTGCGATAAGAAGCGGCCTTGAATAGCGTGAGTGAGTCACTTTGAACGCCAGCAAGCTACGTTACCAAGCTTGTCTGCCTTTGAAAACCAAGTAATTTTTCTTTCACCGTTTCCGAACGCGATTGCTATTGTAGAAGTATATATTCTCTCAAAAGAGCACGAAAGGAAATTTGACCAATATTCTCCCGTCGTTTAAAACCAAATATTAAACGAAAAGTTCACGATTGTCAATAAACCTATCTGAGCATAAGGTGGATGTAAATAATAAAGTTAATAGAGAGATTCTCCAAAATTTCTCTCCCACTGTCTACGTCAGGCCAGTACCCAGGGGGGGCATGGGGGCCATGCCCCCCTCGAATCCTGAAAAAATATTTAAATGTGAACCTATCAATAACTACGAAAATAACATCGTCGATATTAGAAATGTGTAAAAATTTCAATTTTGTTCTTACATAAATGAATCTGTTCCTTGCGCAAAAGTCTTCAGGCTGCAATATTGGGTAGTTTTAGTTTTATAATCATTGATGCAAGGCTACCAGACGTCCGATTCAGCGATTTAGTCAGACAGTGCGTTACTTTCAATCCCTGTCCCGTCTTTTTCGAACTGCAATCGTGATGCGAGAATGTCTCTTTATTCTTAACACACAATTAGACATGTTCTTTATTGTAATAATAATTCCTAGTACGCAACATTTAATTTATAAATATATTATTTTCTAAACATAGAACTATCATGACTTTTCAATGGCGCTCGCACTATTTGAACTATTTTGTAATATCTGTCTCTCTCTCTCTCTCTTATATAATAATAATAATCCTTTGCGCAACAGCCCCTCTCTCCTATATATATATATATATATATATATATATATATATATATATTTGGATCTGGGCCCTCCCTCAAAGAAATCCTACGTATGGGCCTGGTCTAAGTCAATGACAGAAATGCAAGCAATATTATTATTTATTTTTAACCGAATGAATGAAAGGAATGTGGAAGAATTTAAAAGAAATAAAAAAAAGCAGAACGACTGTTACTCTTGTTTAAAAATTGTTCTTCATCGAGGAAAAAAAAGAAGTATTTACTCCAGCACATTAACACAGTGTCCCACGAGTCTCTCTTGACTAATACTGTCAAATATGAAGTGATTTTATGAATAAAATTTTCGGCCCGTTTACGTCTAACGTTTGGTAGTTCGCAAACGGTGTAATTATTTCGTGTTACCTTACGCAACAGCAACTACATTTCATAAGACTGTTCTGAACACTACACTTGCGTCAGTAAACAAGCATTTCGTCTGTTGCAGTATCTCAGGAAAAGAAAATCGTCCTGCAACGTTCAGGCCTCTAGATATTTTCCATTAATAATGTCTAATCACAATAATAAGTTAGAAGAAATAACACGCATTTTCGCAACTACCAATATTCTAGTTTTTCTTCATAACTTCGAAAATTATTTCTCGAAGATATCTGCTATACTACAAGAAAGCAATTCAAAATTAAAGTAAAAGGTCAACTACATGTATACCCAACGACATTTACAATATTGGAGGGACAGAATACTTAAAAATTGTTGTTCCAATCGAAGGTAAGGGCGTGGTGTAGTGGTTAGAGTTCTCGATTGGGCTGCCAGCTGTCCCAGGTTCGATCCTCCATACTAGGTGTTCTTTTTTTTAAATTCTCTTTTTATTATAAACAAGAGCATGGTAACATTATTTGTAATAGCAGTGTATAGTGGCTACATTGTTCTGCATATGGAATTTATAAAAAATAAACAAATAAATGAATTGACAACACATTAAAAGGGATATTTTCATGTATAAGATCGTGAATTATGATACTCTAACGATAATTGTGTACTGCTTCAAAGACATTGACAAATATTAATGAAAGAACTATTTATATTTGTGGCAATTCAGGACATACTAATTTTACCCCTTTCCCACACGAGTTCAATGCAAGGATACTTCCGCAAATATCGATTGAAAAGTTTTCATCATGTGCAATTCTCCATTAAATGTTTTCGCCGAGTCGTACTACCTTCGTTTTCATTGTTACAAACAAGTATTGTTTGCACATTGCATGTAGGAGGAGAGTTGCATCTACATTTCACATTGGTCAGCTCCTTCTACTTACTTCTAGGAGCGAAAGCTTGTAGGGTAGTGTTTACCGTCCAGAACTGTCAATCTGATGGTCGTAGGTTCAAACCCTTCCGGTGGCAGAAAAGTTTCGTAAGTTTTAGACCTATCCCATTGTGTTCATTGTCCACGCCGTGTGAAACGGAATGATTCAGTTTGGAATTAACGGTGGGGGGAGGGGAAATATTAAATTGCAAAGTCTCCATTTCAACGAACCGAGAAGTGGACAAAAATTGGATAATTCTTATAAATATTCAAATTACATTCATGTTTTTAGTGGTATAATCGCAGGTAAAATCAAAGATCTTACATGGAAGATTTTATCTTGCTCTGAACTAAGCCAAAAGGCATTTCGAACCGATCTAATACATTTCAAAATGTTATTGAATGTTTCATGTCGATAATTTGACCAATGCATCAATTCTTGACGCTGAGACGATATTTTCTGCAACAACCCCTTCTCTTCAGTCCCTTCTGTTCTTCTCTTCTCCTTCTCCCCTCCCCTCCTTCTGCTCGCTCTGCTTTTATAATCTTTTATCGCATCTTATCCCCATCCAATTCATCTCCATCTCGTATCTCCTCTCCTGTCTTAGATTTCCGACTCCACTGCACTCTTCTCCTCTTCTTTTCGTTCTTCTCTTTTTCTCTCCTTTACTTTACTCTCCACTCTCCTCTTCTCTCATTTTTGCTCCATTTTCCTCATCTCTCCTAGAATCTTTTTCCATTTTCCTCACTACATCTCCTCTCTTCTTCTACCCTCTCTTTCTTCTCTCCTCTACTTTTCCTCTTCTCCTTTCGCTCTCTCTTTTCCCTCTCTTTTGTCACCTTTCGTTTTCTCTCACGTCTTTGTTTTTATTTCTTTCGCGTATTTTATAAATATCTATTGTGCATGTGGCAACCCTGAAATTGAGCCTTACACTACACGCAACCCACCAACGCTTTGTGTAAATTGGGTTGCCTAGTTTAAAATGTCGTTGTCCTAAAACTTTTGAGAGACACTGTACAAGGTACATTTTCTGAATGACTACAATTTCATCACATAATGAATAACCAAACATAATGTAAAGTACCGTACTACACATGTATGTTTTATTAAGAAAAAAGCTTAATCCTAAGCTGTTTCTGGTAATGTAGTTTCGTGCATGAACATTGTAAAAGTATGCATATTTGTTTGTAAAACACACTACCACGCATTCGGGAATTATTCTTTGCACGGTACGTTCCTACAAGTGGTGAGGATACTGTCTAACAGTGTACTTGTCCTTTTTACCATTTATGATAAATCAAATATAAAATATCGTATTGTATTATATATATTTTTTCTTTGAAAAATATTTGTACGAAACAAAAACACAACCATTCAGAAACGTCAGAAACATATGCATGAACGGTAATCATACTGGTAAACATTTTACGTGCCTTCTTTTTTTGTCAGTGATTATTTCGAAACAGTAGATTTCTTGTTTGCAATGCCCCATTCACATCAATGCCAATAGAAGTGACTTGCAATATCTACATATTATTTAATTGCCATGGCACAGTAAGTTAAGTTATGCATGGTGTGCATTTCGTGAAATGTTCTCTTTTGTTCAGGAAAATTATTATAGCAAACACACGTTCATTTCCACCTTTAGGCCTCTTTTGCAATGCCATTTTAATATAATTAATTTATCAAACTTCAAACAGATTACCCTAACCTAGAACAGTAGTTTTTATTTATATATTTATGATCTTGTATTGGCAGTCGGTAGGGACTCATTTAAATCTAACTTATGAAATTACAATGTAACATAACATTTTCGGTGTGCGGACGTAAATACCTAACTAACATTCATTTCTGAAACATATATTTAGGTGTTACACATTACTTTATTTATTTTTGTTCCTGGGATTTCATACAAAAAAGCCCAAATCCGCTTACGCACAGTCTACTGTCCACGGTGCAACCAATGAAAACGTTGCATTTCTCTTATCAAAGTATGAGAATAGCAAGGCATCAAAACAAAACGTCTCTAACATGTTAGTTAACGGGCCTATGAAATCGCTTGAGCGAACATTAAAAGTTTAACAGGCTGCTAAGATTTTAGTGATGCGTTAACTATCAACTCGTTAAGAACGTTTTAAAGATGGTTGAGCGAACCGGGCATGTCTGTTTTACTGATATCCTCACAAGAGTATCTACAGCATGTTCAGTAAGATCCTGAAATTTAGGTTGAATTCAGAATTTATGCGATATAGAATGGGTGGTTGGGTCGAGGGGGGACTCATGGGGCTGCAGTTCCCTCCCGAAATTTTGAGAAATTCAAAAGTTTCAACTAAAAGTAGTTTTAAAAAATCAGGAAAACCAAATTGGTAACTGGAGAACCTCTTAAATCAACCTCCCAAATATCATTTTTGTCTTTAAACCACTTTTAACCGTGGTATCAGTATCGGAAGATATCGGTTGGATTATATTTACCGACACCGGCCGATACTTTTCCAACATTTTAATCTTTTGCGAGGCTTGCAAATATGCAGCAAGCACTTTCAGGGTGTCCTTGAATTTATGCATAATTCCAAGTTTCCGTTATTTTGAACCATTGTTGTATGGAAAAGTGTATTTTGTGATTACGTAATAGTATTTTCAGAATTTGATGTAATTCTTTCGTTTAAAGCACAACCCTAATAAATTGATACACACAATTGGAAGTATTTACTTACACACTAATATTAGTCAATATTTTGAACAGCTTTTAATTAATACGCGTCATTTTCAAACAAGGGTATCGGTGAGATAGGTAAGAGAATCAGCATGGGTGTGGATATCCGTTCAACTCTAATAATTATGAAATGTTTTATTACTTATTCCGCTCCATGGGAATAAATGCAGCTTTGTAACATCCACATTTACAATTCCAACCCTCCGAAATAAAATCCTGCTTACTCCAGTGGAACTATAGCATGTTATGATGCGTCTGTCTCCATTAAGCGGGACTTTTCCTTCCCGATGGACATCACGGACGTTCTGATAATTCCCAGAGCAGCTGCTGTTCTCCCAATCACTTTTTTTAAACGGAATCAAGGGGCCATTATTATCTCTTTCATTTTCAAAATAAACTCGCACTGCACATACTACTTCACGAGTCTGGCCACGCAAAGGAATACCACGACCGACAACTTTTTTTTCTTCCGATTTCGCCGGTGTATTCGCGTTAGGCTCATCATCTTTCAGTATAAAAATCACAGATACGAAGAAAAAGAAAAGCACAAACAAACCGCACAATAACGCCGAACGTTTGCTGTCAGGAATACAATTGGCAACGCAGAATACCACGAGAAGTCCCCCTCACCACGGCAACTGGTCAAAGCCGATTGGTTCAGCGGTTCACGTGACCCTCCCTAACTTTCGACAGAAAATACAAAAATAGAATTTCCAAGTCCAAACTCTGGGCGGAAGAATTTTTAGTCATGTTTCTTTACTTCAATGTTTGCCCCCTCCCAGATTGGACTTCCGTTCAAGATTGGGGGGGGGGGGGGACAATGTCCCTACCCCCTGTGGTTGCAGCAGTGTTTGTGAGTGTCTCTTCATCAATTTCACGTCACTCCCTCTCTCTATCACATGAATCGCTATTACCAAAAGGTAGACTTGGGAAACAAAAAATTATGCTGTTCAAACTTCTTAGCAACACATCCAAGAAAAACATCCAAATACATTACGCACTTTTAATACAAGACTACTCAAAATATCACAACTGTTCTACATACTGAAAATTGATAAATCATTTCCCGAAGTTTGAATCTGGAAGAGATTTTATTCCCCAAATCCTGATCCGACATTATACGGAATCCCACACACCTTCATAAATCACAAAATCAATAAATGTCTTTGTTATATTGCTAGAGTAATACAGGATCAAATTGTAAAGATTAGTGAGAATTACAGGTAGATATGTATTCTGTATTTTTTACAGGGGGGGGCAGTTGCCCCTCTGCTCCCTATAGCTACAGGCCTGCTGTGACGTCACCTACGTAGGTGAAACTTCTTCCGAGGGTCGCCATTTCAGCAACGAAAACATGTTGATTTGAAGAAGGGTAGTGTTGCCCACGGGACGAGACGGGACAGGCTTTTAAAAATTCGAGACGAGACGAGATTGACCATGTGTCATAAGACAAACGAATATTTTCGAGACGAGAAAGCATTTCGACGAGACTCCACGAGACGAGACAGACCAAAGTCTCGTCTCGTGGGCAACACTAAAGAAGGGGGGCGTATGTCAGGCTCACACAAAGCATTTGTGGGGGGGGGGAGATTCGAAAGTGTTGAATGCTCAATTGATTGAATTAGGTTATTTACGTCGTTTTATGCCACTTTGGCTAATCACGGCGATGAGGATGAGTGATGATATGATGAAATTCATATGAGAACATTCACAATGAACATCCATGCCCAGGCCGGGCATCGAAATACACGTAGAACGAAACAATTTAATAATGATTGACTACTATAAATGTGGAGCTGAAAAAAAGGAAGGGGTGGGCTGACATCTGATTGGTGTCGTTCTGTCCGAGTCACTAAATAGCTATCCAGGTTTTTTACTCTGGTAGTGAGAAATTGGAATTTCAATAATATTACATCCTTTGTAATGTGATAACTAGGGCTAGGATTTTGATGCAAATGCATACTTTTTTTTGGTAAGGCAGAAACATTGCATAGTAGATAGGAACGTATTTTACACGTAAGTGAATAAATGGGAACGCCATTGTTTGGGCATTTTTTTGCAATTCTTTGAACCTTTTTGAAGTAAATGTAATTTTTTAGACTTTTTAAACTGTTTGTCATTTTTCGGCCATTTTTTAAGTCATTTTATGAATTTTCTACATTTTTGTGAAAGAAGGGACATTTTACATGCAAATGTAACCCTTTGGAGGAGAGAGGTTCCCGACTCTCGTCTCATTGTCTTCAGCGCAGTTCTGAATGACTGTGTTTGAAGAAACAAAGAAATTCTGTGCAGGATTGTTGACACAAGGTGTTGTATAACAATTCAGCTCAAACAATGTGATTTCCCCTATATCAGTAAATATATTGTCGCCAGACGGATTATTGTAAAAAAACAAAGGGTACAAAGTTTTGTGCTCTGTATCGGATATTTTGTCGGAGCAATTTGCACTCTATGGAATTGAAAGTGACTTAACAGGAAGTGATATTGTTCATTTCAAGTAAGCTACTCTTGTGTAGGTGGAAGTCGAGAAAAAAATTTCCGTGTACAAGGCTCTCTTGTCCAAAAATCGACAATCATTCGTTGTGTACTGCAACTCAGTACTTAAAGTGTAAAAGATGACAAAAAGTGAACTTTCTTACTTGTACTACCACCATACGCAATGAGCATGTGATAGATACTGTAACGTTGATTTGTAATTTGATAGAATTTGTGTTGATAGAAACTTTCTCTTGGTAGTTTATAAATTTGTTTTAAAAATCTTTCAGAATTTTTAGGTCATTTTTCTAAGTTTATAGGGCATTTTCATGCATGTATTAGGTCATAAATGCATTTACAATGTACTTAAACCTGAGTTGAAGAAATAAAGATGAATAAAAAATAATAGAAAAATTGGTATTTTAGGCAATATTATATAATATGGGCAGGCACGTACCCAAGGGAGGGGCCACGGGGGGCATGCCCCTCCTCGAACTATGAAATATTTAAATGTGAACTTACAATAAGCTACGAAAATAACATCGACGATTTTTCAAATTTGTAAAATTCCAATTTTCTTCTTGCAAAAATGAATGTGTTTGTTGTGTAGAGAGGCAGACATCAGAAGTTTGCAGTCTGCAATATTGTGTATTTTTAGTTCTATTTTACAATCATTGATGCAAGGGGGGATTCTCTTCGAGATTCAGACTTCGGGAAATGATTTCGCAATTTTCAATATCTAGAACAGTTGTGGCATTTTGAGTAGTGTTGTATTAAAGTTCCCTAATGTGTTCGGATGTTTTTCTTTGATGTGTTGGTATGAACTTCGAACTGCTTAAATTTTTGATTCCCAAGTCTACCTTTTGGTAATATTGATTCATATCATATGAATCATATGGTAGAGAGAGGGAGTGGATATTTAATTTTTGTTACTTAGCTTTGCTTTTGTGCAACTTCTAGCTAATCGCAAAAATGAGTGATGACGTGAAATTGATAAAGAGACACTCACAAACAGTGCCACAACTACAGGGGTGAAGGGGGCATTGTCCATCCCCCATCCCCGACCTTGGATTGAGTTCATTCTAGGGGAAGCAAACATTGAGGAAGAAAGAAAATCAAGGACAAATGGATACTCAAAATGGAATTAGTTTTCACGTGTTCCATGCATTTATCTTTCAGACGGCCGAGGGCACTTGCAGGAGGGCACAGAGTGGAAATTGCCCCCTGGATTTCAAATATTATTCAAATAAGAATACATTTCGTAAAATTTTCTTGATCGCTTCGCTCGCAATATCTTCGCACTTATAGTCCAAATTCAGAGCCATGCCATGGGGCGGCGGGAGTCGGCCTTGGGAGCCAAATGATCTATGTGGGGGGAAAAAAATGTTAAAGAGAATGCCATGGAGCCCCGTAAAATTATTTGCACCCTTTTAATTAAATTTCTCTCTATGAAACTTCATATGAAATATTAATGATGCCACTGTAATCCAAGAAGTAACTGATCAATCAAGGGATTCCAATTTGTTTGTTGGGTGTCAAACACATGTATTTCAACAATAAAATAACAAAATTCACACATTTTGCAAAATGATTAACGTAACCAGGAGGTAAACATTGTCTGTTGTGATGCAAGAGTCTCTGCCCTTTGAAGGAAATAGAAACCGTGGTGGACTAAGGGACCCATGTTTTAGCAAGTAGAAAAAAAAATATTACAAAGTTTTACATAATTTATCATCAAAGTGTAGATAATATGTAACCATTATTATTTAATTAATTCGATTTTTCTTGCATAACACAACACAATGGTGTTGTTGGTTTCTCGTTAGATTCCTTTGTGAGTAAAAATCTTGCATACTGGAAACTAGTGGGAAACATTATGAAGCACGATTTATAAAGGACTCCGTTAATCAGCTCTGCAGAGAGGCCCAAAGCTGGTGTTTTTCTGGCTTTGATTCTCGGGATGGGTTATCTAAGGTTGGTACTTTTCCGGCCTTGTGCCTCCAAGGTTCACCCACCTTTATATCAATGGGTACCCGAGAGTAAATCAACGTGGTAAAGGCTGCCGGAGCGTAGTGATCACATCACCTCCAAAATGGTCGAGATCGAGAATGTGTGGGCCCCACCCTTGCATATGCCATCATGGCACGGTCATAGGAGCCGACTCCATGGGGCTTGGGGGGCTCGAGCCCCCCCCCCAATGTTAATGATATGGGGGAAGAGACCCTCAAATAATTTTGCTTAAGAGAATCTAATGTATTATTTTGCTTCTCTTGTAAAGTTTACTCTGAATTGTGCAACATGAACTTAACTTAAAATACACATTTGAAATGTTCTAGACCATCAAATTTGGGAGCTGAGACCGCTAAACCATCAACTTTGGTGGGGGGGGGCTATGAACGGAGACAGCAAAACACATGACTTATTACTATATACTAAGTATATAATTATGAGTATTGATAACATTTTTACTAAAAAGAGTTTCAAAATAACGAGGTGATATGACAATTATACGTATGTTTCTTGTTTAGTAAATTCCAAACAATTTGAGGTAGTAAACACGACTTTCAGGCAATATTGATATGTACGATATTTAGTTATCCTCGAAATCACTTCCTCTAGTCCAAAGAATAAGGGGAAAATAATTCTAAAGTCTTTGAGTTTATTTAACACTGGCTTGCAGTAAAGTACGCAAGGAAAGCTTATGAAAAGTCTGTATTGCGAAAGCGGGAACGGCTATGATCAAAGGCATTATTGCTAAAGCACGGCGTGCTATGTGATTATTTATTATTGCAAAATTAAATTTAAAAAGTAAAATATTGTAGCAAGAACAAAAAAGTAAAACTATTTGCCTGCGATTTGTGTTAGCATTTATGTAAATAATTAAATAAAACTGTTAAATATTGTAAATATTCGCTATTTTTATGGGTACGTCAACACTAAGGTTCTTTGCATCCGTCACATGTCCTTTCTTTACAAGTCTGTTGCGGACATTAAAACACACCCATGGCCTCGCCGAGACTCGAATCCGACACCTCCGGATCAAAGCGAGTTGAGCCGACCACCCAACACGCTCGGCTACCGTGGCCGGCATAAAACTGTTATGTTGGCCTCTTAATGTAAATACATAGCCTACTTTTAAATAAAAATGTTAATTGTTATCTAAAAAACAAATGAGCAGACACACGTTTTTCATGTTACATTTCATTTGCATGAGGAATATAATAGCTGCTTAAATCTGCTATACGAAGACGTAATTTTTATTTTTAAAAAATGGAGGGAGTGAGTCATTCATTCATTTATTTCAGTGATCAGAGCCACCCCAATAATTTTGACAAGTCGGCGCCGCTGGGCACGGTGTTATATGCACGGGAAAATTTACATTACCTTTACCTATGGAACTCACCAGAATACATGTTGCTAAATTCCACTGAGTCTATTTTTGCGTTCAAAAGTAAATTTTAAAAAATTGCAACGCATTAATCACTTCTAGGCTATTCAGAAAGCACTTCATCAACATTATTTACTGATGTAGATGTAGATTCAGTACCACTTACGAGTTCACAAGGGGATACGAAATCAATACCGGGAAGAACGTTCGCAATAACGACGACCCAATGCAACGAGGCAAGGAATTTTCACAATTCTGGCAAGAGTCACCGCGTGACTTTTTTTGGGGGGCGGGGAGCGGGAATGCAAAATTGAATTTTGCGGTGGCGGTAGCTTACATGGTTTAGACATATCGAAAGTTCTCAAACGACACTAAAGATTCGTGATAAACCTCCAATACCGCTCTCCAAATTTTCCATTATATAATCAAAGCTCAAGAATGGGTTTAAACTCGGTACACTCAGTACACTCCACTGATGTTCCTATTTCTATACGCATAATATTATATTATATTATAATAATACGCTTCCACGTGAACACATCACAGGAAGGCAAGTTCTTCGAGCCGATGTGACGATGACGTCACATAATTTTCAGACCGTGAGGGTTGACAAAATCCCATTCATTCTCTTTGCAAAAGGGGATGAGGCCTTGCTCGAAAAAGGTTTTTATATCCCTGCAAAAGGGGACCTTCAGGCAGTGGGCAGAGAACACAACGTAACTTGACTGCGGGACAGAAGTGATGTCTTCTTGGGAGGCATAGAGGACCAGTCGTCCTTGAGCGAGGGAAGGTTGGGGGAGAGACGGTTCCATTGCCTATAGTTTGATGTCGTGCGTCAACGATTTCTTTAAAAACAACCCGCAAACTCCGTGCTGTGACTTCCTGCGTGATGTAGGCTTTGTCTTGGTTGGGACCAGAGGCGCAATCACGAATTTTTGTCTGGGGGGGAGGCAAGTACCAGAAAAATCGTACCAATAATAATAATAATAATAATAATAATAATGTTAATAAAATAATGTTAATAATAATGTTGCTAATAATGTTATTGTAACATTATTATTATTATTATTATTGATTTACTTTATTTTACTTCTCTACTTGTGCCGATCACCACTACTAGTTAGCAGTCTTAAAAATATTCCCGAATCAAACGATAGTATTATATATATTGTAATATTGGGCAATGTTTGTTAGAAGTTTTAATTTAAATTTTAGATTAACTTAATACTTAAGAAGAAATGATGCCTCTCGCTCGAACGCGTTCGTCTCCCGAGTTTTCCCCGTTTACTTCTGAAAGAAATAATCAATTCCACTTCTCCGTAACTATTGGACTTACGACCTTCAAATTTTTATGGGACACTTTTCAAAGGTTTATTTCATAATCTATTCATTCAAATTTTCATTCTCACAAATGGTTTGATATTTGGTTTTATTTACATTAAATTTGGCAATGTTCATTCCAAATGCCATAAACAGGCGAAGTCAACCTCGACCCTTTACACGGAACGGGGTCTTTCCCGGCGGTTGGAGATTTTCCCCCCTCATTTCGGCAGAACCGCGAAGGAAGGGAGGGGTGCTGCTAATGGCCCGCCTGCTTTTGACCACGGAATGCTTGAACCTCCTTTCAGTGTGTTTTACGAAGCAACGGGAGTTTGTGTTATTTGTAACAAGTGCCAAACCTTCGTTGGAAGAGTAAACCTTCAAGAAATGGAAGATCGAAGAGAGAAAAGGCGCAGAATACCACATTCAAAGGTTCCAAAGAAGAAATCTCGGCAGGGTGCTCTTCTTCGGAATTAATGGAAAAACCACAATTCATCTCTTTTCATTTAGATCGTTCGGCGCCCAAGGCCGACTCTCGCCACCCCCAGCTACGGTTCGGAACTTGATAATACTAAGAAAATCAGGTACTGCTAGCGAAGCGAGGAAGAAAATTTTACGAAAAGTATTTTTATTTACATAAAATTTCACAATATTTTTTATTAGCTTTATTTTTACTTCAACTTTTGTTCACTTTTTGGCTAATTTGCGAAGACGGGGATGAGTGATTATATGATGAAATTGATGAATGGACACTCACAAACATCCATGCCCAGGCCGGGTACCCGAGACCCCTGGCGTGCTAACCACTCCGCCACGGGAGCCGGCTGAGTTCACAATGAAAATTGTTTGCATGTCCGGGTAAAAACAAATATTTAATTTCGATTTTGTGGTTTGATTGAATTGGTTTATTTTATTTGCTTTTCTGCCACTTTTAGCTAATCGTGAAAATGAGGACGATTGATGTTCTGATGAACCGACACTCACAAAGAACAACCATGCAAAGCCCTGGCTTCGAACCTTGAATCCCTGGCATTGTTGCGCACAGTGCTAACCACAGCGTCATGTAGGTCGGCGATTTGGTGTATTAAAAATAAACAGAGAATCCTTGTGTATTAAATCATTCTTAAGCGAAGTGATAGCAAGAGTAGTTATGTTCCCGGATATAGTCCGATAAATCAATTGATTGGAAAAGATCGATGAAAGATCAATTGATGATAAAGGGCAGTGGACAAGCAAGCATTGTTTGGGTTTTGGAGGAAGGCCAGAAATGGGCGGGGTTTGAGATATGGGTGAGAGATTTGATTGGTTGTTTGGATGAGGAGATGATGACGTCATAGGTGTTTTGAGTTTTGATTGGTTGAAGAGTTTTTTGACCCCGGAACGGGAAATTCCCGAGTTTGATTTCAACAGGAAATTACTGAGTCAGTTGAATGATGATTAAAATGTTGTCTGAGAAAGGTGAAAGGTTATAGATAAGAGGTTGAGGTTTAGAAAATGTTGTGTGAATCACGTGAAAATCACGTGATAGGAAATTGTTGATTCGGGTCGATTCTGAGAATTTCCCGCCAAAATCACGTGAAAGTCACGTGACCGGAAATTCCCGGCTCGGGTTAATGTTCGAGTGAACAAGCAGACATTGTTATTATTTGGCAGGGTTCCAAAAATGTGTGGAGTTTGAGATAGAGGTTAAAAGGTTATAGATAATGGATGGGAATGTTTTACTGTTGTTTTTTATTTTATTATGTTTGTTTTTCGGTACAGAGGTTGATTTAGGTTTTCGAATTTAATGACGTATTCAGTATAGAGGTCGACAACCTGTCTTTGAGAAGCCGGGAAAATGTTGCTGACTCATTTGATTCAAAGATCGTTGTATTAATTTAAGAATACAAAAAGTATTTATTTGGACATGTTTAAGGAAAATGACGTAATAGGAAGAAGGGTATATATATGTAGACGGTATAAAAAGAACGAGAGTGTGTCACAATGGCAGAGTATTACATAACGTTTCTGGAGAAAGCTCTGAATTTCTACGAGATAAGTTACGAAGAGTTTTGGGAAGTCATAGAATCCTGCGGCGATATCGATACCGATCGTGAGGCTGTACAGCGAGTGTTGAAACAGTTCCCGTTTATGTACGTAGCACTACGTGAAGCTCCATGGTGCGGATGTTATCTGTTCAAGAGATCGGGAGAAGCGGTCCATCATTCCTGCGAGACGTTGAAGGAGATAGTGGAAAGAAAAAAGTTTACGGATGGGAGAACAGGATTTCCCAGTCACTAATGTTCGTGTGAACTCATTCAGAGGAAGGATGAAGGTGAGGTTGCTGAAGCTTTAAAACAAAGAGTGAAAGAGTGGCTTGCCGTGTTAGTGAACAAAACTATTTTGTGGTGTACTACCTGCAACCGTTCTCTACTACGTAAATTAGAAGGACATCCCTGTTTTCCAGCGGTATCTTCGAATCGTCTTGCTTTTTCCAGAGCCCTGTTCGATAGTGATGTAGAAGATACTGTGCCGGTACCGTTATCACCAATACCTGGAACCCCATCACCTATTGTATCAGATTGTTTTTCTTTGGCTGATTTATGAAAGTGTTCAGTTACCCCTGCTACCGATTTTCGGGGCATTGTAATAACTACCTATCAGTCGATTCTCGATACAAAACTTACGAAAAGTGGCCTGTAGGATTACAACAGACACCTGAAGAGTTAGTGACTGCAGGATGTTACTATTCAGGCCACAGTGATAGAGTACTGTGTTCATATTGTTTTTATGGATTTTGTGATTGGACACCGGAAGATTGTCCTGTTATAAGACATCTGGCAGCAGTGCCCCATTGTAGTTTTATACAAAGTGTTGCATTACTACATTATAAGGTCGAATGTAAATATTGTGCTAATAGAGAAAAGTCTGCAAAAAAAGTTATTGAAAAAATGCAGATTCTGTAATGATTTGTAAAATCTGTTTTTTGAATGTTTGCGATATAGTGTTTCTCCCGTGCAGACATTTTGTCAGTTGTCGATCCTGTGCCTCACAACTCGATAAGTGTGCTATATGTCGTGGATCTATTAAAAATACATTGACAGTTTTTACCTGTTGAACAATGGATGTATGTTTTTTGGACGTTCAAGGTTTACGAGGAAAAGACGGTGAATTTGTGTGGAAAGAAGTCGGAATATTGAAGTCTCCTTTTGAATGTACATTTGATTATTTAGTAAAACCTCCATACGGTCTACATTTGTTAAGTGAAAAATATCGTCGTGTGAATTATTGGCTCCGTGCAAACAAACACAGACTCTCCTGGGAAAATGGTTGGGTACCGTATGAGAAGTTAGGAGATATTTTATATTCTGTACTTGTAAATGAAAATGTGTATGTTAAAGGTACTGAAAAAACTAAATGGTTGGAAAAATGTATCGGAGAAAAACGTATGAGTACGTTAACCGTAGATAATATTGAAGAATTTGGGTGTCCAAAATTGGACAGTGTGAAACTTTCGGTAGAGAAAAAGAAATGTAGAGAACATAGTGAATCAAAAAATGTGAACAAAACCTGTGCAGTTGAAAATGTTTGGAAAATGTACCATTTCTACTGTAATAGAGCTTTTTTCAAATGTTTTATTTACAATTTAATAATATACATATAAACATATACATTTACAGTAAAAATACATAATGGATAATAAAGTTATTTATAATAACAATGAATGTCCCAGATTGTGTTGAAGATATATTTCAATCATCAATTCGTTGTACCAGAGAACGTGAAAATGGCTTATCAGATTTTCCGGTACTTCTTTTCTTTCTGAAAACATATTCTTTTCGATACAATGCACAAAAGTCTGTATATGTGGTTGTAATTTATGATAACGCTCGTTCGTTAATTTTCTTAAGGGTATGAAAAGTTCACAAAAAAATAAATGTAGTTCCGGGGGTGTAAAAATAAAAGCATCCGGTGAGGAATGTTGATACATGGAAATACAACGTTTTCCGAAAAAATTTACAGCACTGACAGTAATATTCCCTGTGACGAGATAATTAAATCGTCGACCTGTTTCGATGTAATTAAGTACATCAGATTTCAAAACACACAATTCTCTAATCTGTGAAGAATTAATTCGTACGGGTAATCTTCCTTGTTGCGAGAACTCCCATACCAGATTGAAAGGTGTTTGTTTTTCGAATCCTACTGCTACATATTTGGTTTTTTCGGTGTTCAGAAAGTATATATTTGCAAGATAAAGATCCAAACAGACATCTATGTTGTGCAGTTCCGAACATTCGGTTTTATTTTGGGAAGAACTGTTTTCTTGACGTATTTTCATGAAATCACAATCCTTTGTCACATCCGGTTCACTCTCGATCGGTTCAGTTTTTATAACAGGAATCTCAATTTTGGTAGGGGGCAGACGTCTACGTTTTCTGCATCTAGAAACACCATCCTTATGAGTAATACGGTCTAGAAGCTGATCATGTTTTTCCATTGTAGAATTTTTGACCGGGTCCATGATGTTTTCACTAAAGGTGTCAAGATGATACTGAGAGTGAGCAGAATCATCATACATATTTTATATAGAAATCATCTTATACACTCCCGAACTGGTTTGATAGAACGACACACTTGTGCTCCTTTAGGACACTTTGAATGCGGTAAACATTTGAAGATCTGACGAAAACGGTGTAAAATATATTCATCTTTACTGACACCTGGTGGGAATATCCGGATGAAATCCCTGGTTGTGACGTGATGTGCTTCATATACACAACAGTAATGTCCGCAAGTTGTAGCAAATATTCCTTGTAAGGGGGTATTATTGTGAGTCCAAATAGAGGAATGACGGTTCAAGAATGTTATGAATTCTGGGTAATAGGGGTGGAAACCGTATGAATCAAAATATTCTGCCTTATTGTTTTTGTCGAAATAGAAGGCAACCCAGTGTGTTCCTTCGGAATCGGAAGTATCCGTGTTTGCGATTATCAAAGCAGGGGTGGAGAACGTTCGAGGCAGAAGATCTCTCGGGTAAACACCACAAAAAATTGTTTTGGTGGAACAATTGTGAGATAAAATATGTCTGATCTGTGATGTGTTCATGTCGGATACGTTTATAATAAAGTACACAAACACGATAGTCTTTTTCTATTACGATACAGGTAGGTTTCTGTGGCAGAAAACAGGAATACACCAAATTTATAGAGTAAAATTGTTAGGTTTATTAGTGAAGGATAACACCTCTGTCTTTTGTCACATCCAAGGCCACTTCGAATTCAGCATAGAGAAGACAGGTAACATTTTCGGACAGTTGTGGAGAAAACTGCATTTCTACTCCTAAGGTACCTTGTTCCTGTAGACTGATGTGTGTATCGTTTCCTGAAAAATCTGGTGTAATGTCGTAAATTAGAAAAAATGATCCGTTTTCAAACATCTTCCTTGTTATCTGATGTCCATAATTATTGTGATGGATACCTGTGCCGGAAAAGAGAGTTTGGTAGGCACGTGTTACTAAACCGCTATTTCCTCCTGTACTGATTCGTAAAGGTTCAGAAGGTGTGAGCTCTCCATTTTTTACAAGATGGAAAGAAGATAGGTTAAAACTTCTAAAGTCGAACGGATTTTTTTTACTGTCTCCGAGAAAGCTGGCGGTGGATACCATAGTAAAAAGAATAACATTCGGAAAAGGACCTTGAAAAGCATTGTCGATAGAAATCTGCTGCGTTCCTGCAACGTAAGAGTATGCCTTGATAATACTTCTTGTGAACGGATAATGTGCAGGAGCGTAAGAAAAGTGCTCTGTCTATAGCCAAACTGGTGCTAGGAGTAGGAATGACGTGATTTATTTCGAGAGCAGCTTTTAAAATTTTTATTTGTACGCTAGGTGAATCTTGATCTCCCCAGATATAAAAAGCATCACGTGACTTGATAAGTTCGATACGTACTTCCACACCATTGAGTAGATATTTAGGCTGATTGAAAAAATCTATGTGGAGTTTTCCCATAAGTTCCATTTCGGCTGTTACTTCCATAGGATTTCCTGATGACGGAACGTATTGGAAAAAATTTTTTCGGGTGGTGAAACCTTCGTTATTGGTTGTGATTTTATCTTGGTTTCCAGGTGTGTCCAGGTACCATAAAGCATTAGTAAGATGTGTATTTGCAGCATCAGTACCGTAATTGAGAAGTACCTCAAAAATCGATTTGTATGCATAATTGTTGTCAGCATTTGTTACAGATATACCGTTGATAGCAACGTTACATTGTGAAAATATAGTATTGAGGAGATAATTTACTACCCCACAATTTTTTGTGGTTGCATTATCGGTCGGCAAAGCACTCATACGACTCCCATCTTGTTTGACCATCTCCACCTGTAAACGAAGATAAACAGATGCAAGATCCAGAAAATCTGTTGCTGTTGCAGGTATGAGAAATGGTATCACGTTCTGGTTATCGATGGATGCAATAGGTTTGTAGGTAACAGTGTAGGTTTTTTCGACATTTTGTTGAATAGGTTTTTTCCGAAAAAGATCGAACTGTGAAATCATACACGTGTTGTCCTGCATCATTGTGTAAAAATATTTTTCACTTTGATATTCTTTTTGATTTTTCTGATCCTCGAGGTTCTAACACGGGTACCTGAATGTTTTAACATCGAATGAGTATTTTTTCTTGTAATTCTTCTTCTTATACCCGAACCTGTCAGAGAATCGATTTTTTATCGGACGGTAGAGTTCTCATACGACTTCCATCTTGTTTAATCATCTTCAGCTGTAAGCGAAGATAGACAGGTTCGAGAAACGAAGTTACATTCTGGTTATCGAAGGAAGCAATAGGTTTGTACGGAATAGTATGTTTTTTTCTGAAAAAGGTCGAACTGTGAAATTACCCAGGTGCTGTTCTGTATCATGATGTAAAAATATCTCTGACTTTGATATTTTGTCTGATTTTTCTTTTACGTGTTTTCCTAGATTTCGATGATGTTTTTCGACGTTTTACGGATGTACGTTTTTTCTTGATTCTCGAGGTTCTAGCACGGGTACCTGAACGTTTTAACACCGAATGGGTATTTTTTCTTGCAATTCTTCTTCTTATACCCGAACCTGTCAGAGAATCGATTTTTTGTTGTGCTCTAGTTTTAAGATTCTGACCAGCTTCACGTATTCGCTGACGAACAATAGTTTTCGGGGTTTGCTGACTTGTTGCAATATCTGTAACAATATTAGCACCAGTTTTTAAAGCTTCTTTTCCGATAGCTTTTGCACCACTCCAGAGAAGAGGTTTCACCATTCTGAAAAGTCCAGCAAAAAGAGAACCTAATCCTCTTCCTTTCTGAATTCTGTTAGAACGAAAAATGGGTCCGATTCCTCCATGTATTTGGGTTGTGTAATATTCTGCTTGCGAATTCATGATGACTCATTCGTTTACCAATATAGACTGAGAAAATAGTGTTATGTCGGTTTTTTAAAAGGATTTTGTTTTTTTACGAAAATGTAAAACAGCGATAGTAGGAACGGAACCGTTTCTTAAAGGTAAAAAGTTTCCTTTTTGATCGTTTAAAGTAATTTCTATTGTTTCAAAAGAACTTTTATCCAGAGAAACATAGTGAATCGGATTGAATGTGTGATGAGCTACAGGTATTGTACATGTGGTATCTACTTCTGAACATTGTTTTCGAGTAAGACGTAAAAGACGTATCATTTCTTCACCGACCAACTGTTGTTTTACAATATCTGAATATACAAATATGTAAGGATTTTTATCGACAACGTTATTAGATATTACGTGCGAAGAATAGATAGATTTTAATATATCATATCGAAATTTAGCATAGTCGTCTGTTAAATCTATTGGTGTTATTGTATTGTCTACAGAGGCATGGGGTTCAGGGTCGAGCATTCCTGTTTCGGACAAGTGTTTATATACGGCAGCTTTAAAATAGAATCGAAGATGAGTAGGAATAGCTACATTTGCAGGGTTGGTTTTCAGGAAAAAAATAAGATCATCTATTGTATAAGTAGCTGCAGGAAAATAAAACGGTTGATCGTTAATATATAGTGTGTTATCTGTAGAAACAGATGACTCGAATGAACTCCATTGCGGGTCAGCCAGAAGATGCCAGAATTTGTAAAGCACAGATTTTCGTATTTCTCGATTATCGGGAAGGGAAGTTACGATCGACGAAATCAAGTCGTCAACATTTGTGTATGTTCGAACAGGAAATGTTAGTTGTCCTGAATCTGTTTCCAGAACGTTATCATAAAGAGTTGAATGACATAATTCTGCTAAACCGACTTCCCACAAATCTGGAGGCAGATCGATACGTTTTGCCAATTTTACAGTAAAATGAGTTAATGTGTTGTTTGAAAAATATTTTTCTGATGAAGACGATGGGAGGTAGATATAGAAATTATCATCCATTCTGACTGAACAAGAAGAACTCACTGATTCGAAATGGTGATATATTTCGATATATATTGAGGTTTAGTTGTTTGCTATCGGTTTTAGCGATGATGCCTTGATCCATGAATCAAAACTGGAGGGATAACCCAACCAACGAACAAGGTATTCTAAATTTTTACCTTTACCTCGTGTTTTTAAAATTTTATCAATTTTATACTCTTCGTCAGGATTCGAATATACTTTCTGAACCTCCTGTTTGTAAAATGTTCCTTTTACAGGTTCACCATTTAAATCGTCCAATATGTAAACAGGTACCGGCTGCCGTTGAACGACGGAATGAATTTTAAAAAGTTCTCGTGACCACGATTGTTCGTATCCTTTTTCGAAATGTCCTTTAACAACAGAAATTCGCACAATGTCCCCAACTTTCAAATCTGAAATTGTGTGTAAGATACGGTTGTTGTGTCTATTGAGATGTTTCCACACTGTGTAAACATTAGTTTCGTTTACATCTTGAGGTGCCATTCCTATGGAACGATGGATCGCAGTATTGTAACCTTCAAGAAGTTGAGGTAAAATATCTATGTAACGTCTTGTCTGTTTTGCAGTAAAATATTTCCACATTCGTTCTTTTAACGTTCGGTTAAAACGTTCCACTATACTTGCTTTTACAGGGTGGTTAATTGCGATCGAAAAATCTACTTGTTCATTTTTCAGAAAATTTTGGAACACAGAATTTGTAAATTCTGTTCCTTGATCTGTCTGTAATGTGGCAGGTTTTCTTTTACTTTGTTCAAAAATGGTTCTGAAAGCTTCGGTTACAGAATTACTTGTTTTATTTTTTAGGGGTAATGCATAAGCATATTTTGAAAATACATCGATCACTGTTAGGAGATATTTAAATCCGTCGTTATGTTTTTGTATCGATGTCATATCGTTAAGATCGGCTTCCCAGAGCATATCTATGTTCCATACATTATAATGGTTTCGAGGAAACCTTTTTCGTGCACTTTTGTGGAGAGTGTATGTTTCCTGGTGCATTAACCAATTTTTTACTGTATCACGAGATATATTCCTATCTCGTACAGCTTTCCATAAACGATCCACAGATGAAAATGAGGCTCTGTGTTGAGGATCGTAATATATTCTAGTAAGAATTTTATCATGTTTTACTTTAGGGACTCCCATGATTGGTCTCTCTGTCTACGACTTTTTCTTAAAGGAACGAGTTTGTATGCATCAGGTGTTCTCAAAAATGGTGAAGTTTTTCTGGAAACACGTAAGACAACATTTTTCTTCTTTTTCTTCGCAGGTTTTCGTTTACGAGACGGACCAGGAATCTCCGTTGGTGATGATGACGATGAAAAATTTAAAGATCTCGGTTCCGGAAGCGTTTTTTCCTGATCTTTTTCGATTAGACGTTGGGCTGTAGATTGATACTCATCAATAATATTTTCTAACTGCTGTCTTGTATTACGTGGTAATGTTTCTACCAGGTTTGGAGGAAAATACGTTGATCCTGGTGAAATACTAGAATCACCATTATCCTGGATAATAGGAATCTCTAATGGTTCTTTCGTTTTTCGGCTCAACCATAAATACTCATCCAATTCTTTTCTATAAAGACGCCATTTTTGGTCATCTGGTATATTTTTCATTTTAAAAATTTCGTTCATTTTTTTATCCAGAATAGATAATTTTTGATTTATAGACTGTTCGGAACCGCGAATACGTGTTAATTGTTCTGGTGAAAGAACAATCATTTTTTTGTAAACAGGTGTCATTTTTAATGTGGAATGAGAGTTCCGAGAAGACCCGATAATAGAGATCCTAAAATTAGGGGTAGAAACCCTCCTCTTTGAACAAGAATTTTTCTTCGTTTCTCGATATTTACTTTAGGTTTTACAAGTCTACGTAAAACAGTTTTGTAAGGTGTTAGACGATGCTTTACAGACGGCCGAAGTTTTATATTGCCTTTTAAAACATTCAGACAACATTCACTGATAAAACGAATTGTTTTTTTGGGAGCACTTTTCAATAATGTTTTACGAACTTTTGTTGGGGAATTTTTCAATATGTGCAAAAAAGGTGAATGTGTTTTAAAAGAAATATTCTGTTTAGAACGTGAGTTGGTACGTCTCTTCCTCGCTTTCTTCATCTCGAGGTTTCAGGCATTCCTGAGGAAGATATATGGTTGAATGATCTGTATTAAAAATATCTGTTTGATAACGTAAAGGATCCGGTGTTGACTGGGAAAGATCAATATACAAATAACTGTGAGGTTCTATTGTTGCATCTATATATACTTTTTCAAGTTCCTTCATGTGATGAGGTTGAAGTTGTCGTGCAAAAACAGTAAATTGGTTCATATCTCGTGGATTTTTAAATATAACAAAATGTTTTACGTTCAAAGAAATATCTCTACAATTTTTTCCTTGGTGAAAAAGATTCTGTGTTATAAAAACAACTGAAATATTTTTGTGGTGACTACCTTTCGTAAAATGATCTGCAACTTTTTCTCCTTCAGCAACCATCATAAGATCATCTAGCACTATAAGGGTAGGAGTTTTTCCGTTCCATGATTGCCAATTAACAATTCCTTTATGATATTCCACATCACCAATATTTTTTGGGATACTATTTTCCTGATCGTAACACCACACTATTTTTTTAACAGGTTTTTCGACAAAAGAAAAAATAGAATTGACAAGTTTTGTTACAAAAGTAGTTTTTCCACTTCCTGATGCTCCACAAACCATCATTGTAAAAGGATGGATAAGTTTAGGAAACATTTTATATTAAGCAAAAATTTTACAGATTTGTATCCAGGAACTTGAAAGAAAATGACGGTTTACCAGACTATTACTACATTTTATATTTATTTTGTACAAGATTATATAATACAAGTATACAATATAAAAAATACTGAAACAAAAATTTGAACTTTGGACCTAAAACCTATTACAATACCTATTACAGATTAGGATTACAGACATATTTATAACCTAATCTGTACGGTATCCGAAAGGAAATGATAAATGTCGGTGGTCAAAAAAACGTTTCATTAATACTGGCTGAAACAATTTCTTTTCATTTGTACTGATAACTTGAAACTGTTTTGTTCTTCTAATTCTAAAGATATTTTCTACTGTAACGTCAGATTTTTCATTGTTCATCATATCACACATAGTATCAAAGTTGACCAATTTTGATGTGGAAGTGTTTAAAGTGATCCCTTTAACTTTACAGATATATTGGGGTTCAGAAAGAGGTTTTTTAATTTTCATACTGTAACTTTTTGGTCCTGTTGAGACAAACTCTTCACAAATTGCATCGGGACCGAAATCACTTAATTCATCGGTGAGATCCCCTAATTTATCACCTGTTCGGGGATGATATTCCATTTCAGGACTATCTATGTAAATCACCGAATCTGTGTCACAATAACATACCCTGTCATCCAATTTTTCAAGAAGTTCATACAGTTTCAAACGAGCATGACATGTCGTAAAAGCTGCAATAGGAACGTTTACTTTTCTGTTCAGGGTGATAGCCTCTTCAACATATTTCCAGTTTACTATAACAGTATCCTGATTGATAAATATAACTCCTCCGATAATTATATTAGGATCGGTCATTTTATCGAGAAAATCTTTCGACTCCTTGATAATTGATGTTTGGGAAAGGTTATCTCGTTGACAAAATTTGCCCCATAAAGAATTAAGACAAAGTTTAGCCAAAGTACGTTTTCCAGGATTGATTTCAATATTGTCTTCCTCCAATAGAATTCCCTCTTTGTCAAAATAGTCTTGTAGGTATTTTTCTTTATCCGTTCTGTTTTGACACCAAGTAGGCCACCCACTAGCTTCCTGTTTTATTTTCAAAAATGTGTTGACATACTCAGCAAACAGTCCTCCAGTTTGTGTAACAGGATTGTACATAGATGTTTCATATTTCCACACTTCCGACATCTCCAATATTCTGTAACCTAAACTACAAGCTTTACGTACTTCTGCAATAACCCAAGTTCCTGAAAGTGCACGCTGTTCATCTGAATGTTCACAAATACCTTCACATTTTAGTGTGATAGCACATTCTTTACATAATACAAACATCAGTTTTCCATTTATTTTGGAGGGTAAAACAGGGTGGAGAAGGGTTGTAGGGGGTAGAATTGTACATTTAACAAGTCCTTCCATGTTTAAAACTTCATCGACTGGAGGAATAGAATTTCCTAAAAATATGGTAGGATGGCTTACAGGATAGGTTCAATATTTGTTCACATAAGGGTACAAACTTGTAAAATCGATGTATTGTAATTTCTCATTTTCCTTGATTCTGTAATAAGTTCTGACTGTTTCAACTCTTCCGCCATATAAGGCATCTCTCGGATTTAAAGGAATACAGCAGACAATAGGGTGTGTAGATAGATGTCTATCGAGTTCAGGATCAGTTTTTAATATTCTATCAAAATCGCATTCCCACATTGTGACAACACGGTATCCTTCAGAACGTAAAGCTGCAAGTTTACGACATGTTGTTTCGTATCTAAAAGCTGCAGTGTTTAGCATGTCACTATCGGTTTGATCGTCATTTTTCTGGGTGTTTTCATCTTCAGTGATATCTTTAGGATACATATCCCTGTTTGTTGATATGCATCGTCTGCAACCGTGCCAGAAGCAGCCAAGCGCTTCGTACACTGTATTTGTCTCCTCGTGATATCCATCTACTTTATAACGTCCTCCTAAAACATATTTTTCACGAGTACGTCCACCGTGAAGAAGTATTATGTGATTCTGTTCTTCAACATAGGTCAACCATTTCAACGCAAATTTTGACATTTTATCTGCATGATGGTAACCTCCTTTAGGAATTATTCCTATAGTGTCAGCGGGCATAAATTTATGTCTGTAAATTAATGAACAGGCTGATGCTATAGTGATACAATTTCTAAAAATATCTATTTTACATATATCCAGAAAATTCTGTCTCAGTTTCAGACATCCTTGTCTTAACAGAGTAACATCTTTAATACAATATTGGAGTAGTTCTGTTTTGTTGTTAAAAGGCATATTCTTTTTGCATTCAGTATCATACCAAGACATGAAATTTGTTTGATCTTCAATTGTTTTCATATATTCATATCCGTATGCAGAAGGAGGAGGTGTAGGTCCTATGTAATTTCGATTTTTGTATGTGTTCCACAAATGCGGATAATATCCTTTCTGTACTGGTAGACCGAACAGTTTTGAAAACCCTGCAAGATTCGTTTGAACATAATTAAGACTGTCGATAAAGTAGAGATTTTGGTACGTCATACTGATGATTTTGGTTCCATCCAAGATTATACGAGGTTTCATCCCTTTTTCCAACATTTTTCTCAATATAAACGTGCAATCATAACCTCGTGCATTGTGTGCACAAATAGTTATATTGGAAAACTTATGTTGCAGTTCGAGATAGGAAAGAAATGTTTCTACAGGATCATCCCAGAATATAAACTGTCTTGTACCACAGACAGAACACGAAACTGTTAAATCCTCTTCGTTATGACATGCATGGCAGGCTGTTTGTACCACGATTAGATTCGGAACATGAAGAAAAGTTTTTTCTTTATCGCAGTACGGAATATCTGTATAACATTCGAAATCATAAAACACAAATAGAAATTTCGAATTCTGTTTAGCTTTTGGAATGGACATGTAACACATATGATTTATAGGTTTCACACAGTTACAGACAGTACAGTATTTCATGTTACACCTATGTACTTTTTCATACGAATTATTTGTGAGAACAATTCTAAAACATCGAGGACACTGTTGGATTACACTACATACTGTACCGTTTCGAAATAGTGTAGAAACATGATTTGTAAAACATTTCTCATTTTTGAAAATCCTGTGACATGTTTGGCATGTTTTATAAACTCCTGTTTCAGGTACGCATGGAGGGATTGCGCGGCACATGGAACACATTTGTTTGCACTGATGAATATGTGGTATACAAAATATAAGTTCGTTACATCCCTGGCATTCCTGTTTTGCTGCAAAAGCTCCAACACGGTTCACAATAACATCGTAATGCTGCCGAGTACTGTCGTATAGAAGATATATGTATTTGGAGACATTCTCGACCTCTCCTTCAAAAAGAATATCTTTAACATCACGAAGGTTATTGTACACAGTGATTTTATATTCTGTAAGAACTTGCTGAAATTTTTTGAGTTCAGGAATTCCACTTCCGACACACGTATTGTCTGTTAGATTTACACCTGCCTTTCGCATTAGTTCAAAAACAGGTCTAAGAAGATTTCTATTTTTTCTGTATTGTGTATACGATGGATTTTTATCTACATAGGCTTTCCCTATAACCAAAGCTTCAGCTAAACAAAGAGGTTGTTTTCTATTTGGTACACTGAAAACACTTCTCTTCAGTGTACTTAGGATATAATTTGGTAAACAATAGGCACGCTTACCGTCTCCTCCTCCTCCGACAGGTATATCAACACGGTCAGCCCGTAAAATTAGACGGTCTGTACTTGAAAATGTTTTTGCACTTTGTAGTATTTTATGCATAACAGTCCATACCATATCACTATGTAACTGATCACTTCTATGCCATCCGATATAAATATCTTTTACATTTCGGTCGGATATGTTAGATAGTGTTAAACCTATTTTATCTCCGTCCTTAGCATTCTTTTTCACATAGGTGAGAAGGTTTTCAACACCTTGACGAATCCAACTGTGAGGGTCAACATTTTCTGGAGGATGTGAGAAACTGAATTCCACACGTTGTCCCTTGGAACGAAATTTAGGGTATTCACGTTCCTGAATATTGTGTAACAATATATTTCCTATGTGTTCACGAGGTATTGTATCACGTTTTCTTTTCTTACCTCTTCTATGTGATTCAGAAATATTCTGAGGTGACTGTTCAACTGTCGGTAAGGGGTCCTCTCTCCAAGACGGTCCAGGTAGAGGTTCCGGGTCTGGTCTGGATACGGCATTCCTTGAAGTTCCTTGAGATGATGCAGTATCGGATGTGTGAATATTCGGTGGCGATGATACTCCTTTTCCGAAAAGTTCGGGTGTTGTTGTTGTTGTTACTGCCCGTAGTAATTGATCATACTCTTCAACTAAAGAGACAGTCTCTCCTTCAATTATCCTTTGTGCAATGTACGCCAGCAGTTTTCGTAACTGGTCAGCTGTTTTGTAATACCCGTTACGATATAACACTAACAATTCGTCAGCAGATAACTGTAAGTCCATGATAGGATGATAATAGTATTCCAGAAACTACTCACGAAAGAGGGTGTCTATGTTATATACCTCAGCATCACAATACTGATTCTAACGGTTTTACTGTCTGATTTATAGGTTTCCAGGAAATGAGTAACAATCTTTCCGGTATCTACGACCCCTTTTGTTTTAATGATTTATCTAACGGTTTCCTGGTTGTATTGTAAACTTTCTAGAAATGTGTAACGGTTTCCTGGTTCTTATCTATAAACAAGGTTAAAGTCTTCGATAATGAAAAGATATTTCTAATAAATAGAACAACAATTGTAGAGGTCGAATTGCCTGATAACCTAAAACTTGGCAAAATTTCAGAAAACCTAAACATTTCAAAGGGACATAGCCGTGTTGCTGATTGAGTTAGCCTGAAAACCGTTACAGATTCGGAATCTGCACATCGAGACCTTTTAGTAGAGTGGTCGGAAGGGGAGTCTTCGATTGGTAATAAAGGAAGTAGGAAACTGTTGATCCTAGAATGATGAAACCTTTTCCAATAGAAAGAGGACTTCATTCCGAGTTCAACGACCTATCGATCATCCTTCTATCTCAATTAGGCACGGAGATATAACGATTTGGAAATTTGCCAAAAGTTAAAAAAAAAAAAAAGTTAAAAAAAAGTTCAAAAAAAAAGTTCCAAAAAAAAGTTCCAAAAAAAAGTTAAAAAAAAAAAAATCAAAAAATCAAAGTTTGGGGTCAAAGGTCATTCACCTTTTTTCAAGGGCCCGGGCCGGCCCTGGTTTTAACATACAGTAATAACTTCACCAAACGTTATTCATCATTTCCTAGGGGCCCGGGCTGGCCCTGGTTTTCGATATACATACAGAAATAACGTTACGATGGTTATTCACCATTTTTCAAGGGGCCCGGGCCGGCCCTGGTTTTAACATACAGTAATAACTTCACCAAACGTTATTCATCATTTCCTAGGGGCCCGGGCTGGCCCTGGTTTTCGATATACATACAGAAATAACGTTACGATGGTTATTCACCATTTTTCAAGGGCCCGGGCCGGCCCTGGTTTTAACATACAGTAATAACTTCACCAAACGTTATTCATCATTTCCTAGGGGCCCGGGCTGGCCCTGGTTTTCGATATACATACAGAAATAACGTTACGATGGTTATTCACCATTTTTCAAGGGGCCCGGGCCGGCCCTGGTTTTAACATACAGTAATAACTTCACCAAACGTTATTCATCATTTCCTAGGGCCCGGGCTGGCCCTGGTTTTCAACTTGCAGTGAAAACTTCACCAATCGTTATTCATCATTTCCTAGGGGGCCCGGGCCGGCCCTGGTTTTCGATATACATACAGAAATAACATTACGATGGTTATTAACCATTTCCCAAAGGGTCCGGACCGGCCCTGGTTTTCAACATGCAGTGATAACTTCACCAATCGTTATTCATCATTTCCTAGGGGGCCCGGGCCGGCCCTGGTTTTCGATATACATACAGAAATAACGTTACGATGACTATTCACCATTTCCTAAGGGTCCGGACCGGCCCTGGTTTTAACATGCAGTGATAACTTCAGGAATCGTTATTCATCATTTCCTAGGGGGCCCGGGCCGGCCCTGGTTTTCAATAAACATCATTTGACACAGAACCCTGTTCCATATTTTTAAAGTGTCTGTTCTGTGTAGTTTCGTAAAAGATCGACCGCAAATAACCTCCTTAGGGTTTATTCTTCTTGTAAACCTTTAACCCTCATCTCAAAACTGTTGATTACAATTTCATCCTTAACTTTTAAACATTACTACGTCTACCGAGATATTGAAACACAGAATTTATAAACACCGGAGAATGAAAAAGACTCGAGAGTTTATCGACTCCTTCATTATTTCTCAATACTCTCAAATGTGACAAAGAACCTTCTCGAGACTGCCAATTGCTGCGTAACCTCTAACCTTTAGAATGATACATAGAGATACTGTCAGAGAATGTCAAAACAGCTTGTAAAATATGTTTTCCGATTCCCAATTATAATTTGACCGCTAACCTTTAAATGATACACGGAGGATGTTACAAAATTTGGATCAAACTATACCGTCAATATATGGAATATTTATAGCAGTCTTTCTTCACATTTATCGTCTGTAGCAGAACAGAAATGGAGAACGGAAACTTGGTAAGTAATTTGCATGTTTGTCTGTTTCTAACTTATTTTATGTAAAGAGACTAATCACAACTAGACCTCCAGTTTACACCGGGGTTCGAATTGTTAGACCTCCCCGATGACACAGTGGTAACGTCGTCGTCTTGTAATCAAGGGTCCCGGATTCGATTCCCGGTGGAGGCACATTTCGGATCCCACTTTAAACTGTAGGTCTAGTTCCGATTAGCCTTAATGTGCATAAAGTGGACTTTAAACAACCAATCAAAATCAAGAGTTCGAATTACTGTGTATTTTTACCAGGTGTCGAACCCGGGACCTTAATTACGAGGTATGTCATCATAGTGTCACGGAGACCGGACCTACAGTTTAAAATAGGATTCGAACCATTTTTATGGAATAGTAGATCCGGAACTCTGATTATAAAACAGCTATGTCACCAATGTATTATGAGAAAAACGTAACTAACATACAGGTATTTCATATTAATATAAAAATAACATATTTTCTGAATATATTTTATTATAAACATTTCATATCCATCTAGTTATATTTTAAAATATATACATTTCATTTACTAAATCACCTATACACTTTCTCATTTAATATTTCGGGTGTAGACAAACGAAAATCGGACAAAAGTGTTAGTGTATTAGTGTATTAGTATTTATTTGTCCAATTTTCTTTTCTTTAGAAGTTCTGACATTTTACTCTCCATCTCCTTTTCATCGTTCTTTTTTGTCTCCTCCGTTTTTTGTTTTCTAATATTTTTGAAAACCTCCATCATTTCGAAACATACACGAAGGGATAAATGAGATGGCACATACTGTGCCTGTTTTACATTTTCCAAAAAATCCCCAAATACTGGGGACGTGTTCTTTTTTTCTGATATGTAACTAAACATGTTAGTGAGCGTGTCGATTTGAACTTCCATATCACGGCAGACCTCCTCCAGGTTCTTCATCAGGTTCTCTGCTAACCCGTTCTCCTCGCAGAAATCTATGTAGCATGCGATCTGTCTCTCCACTTGGCGAGCTTGGACCTTGCTCCACAGATTCCTTCGTTCCCCGGAATGTTCTGTATCTTTTAGATTCCCATGTAATACATTGAATTCAAATGGTAAGGATGCCATATCTGAAAATATAGAAAAATTATGTTAGATATGTATCACACGTACACCTTGATTACAGTTATACATTTTTATTTTAGAACAACCGGAAGCTGACCCTTTCGAAACCTTCCTGTTATATAAGATGTCTCCTGTTGCTGCGTCACCTTCTCCTGCTGCTGCGCCACCGTCTCCTCCTGCTACGCCTCCCCTTATCGATATCACCGATGAAGAGGATGGTGATTTATAGCCTAATCAATAAATATAGGTAATATTTTTTCTCACCTTTTACCTTTACACGTCTTCAACTTCTGATGTGTCGGTCTCCTCGATGATATCCGGGAATTCACAGTAAGGTGAGGTCAAAGTTCTCGTAAACTGTTCTTCTACTTTATGAAGACTAGAAATAAAAAAAGATATACCTCTTACATCATCTCGTAGTAATGGGTTGTAACAATAATCCACTAATTTTTGCATTAACATTACAGATGGTCTCTTCGATGGCGCAGTGATAGCGTCGTTGCCTTGTAATCAAGAGGCCCCCGGGTTCGATACCCGGTGGAGGCACATAGTGATTCGGATCCTATTTTAAAGTGTAGGGTTAGTACAGATTAACCTTACTGTGCATAAAGTGAACTTAAAACATTAAATCAGTCAATCAATGTTCGGATTCTACTTTAAACCGTAGGTCCAGTCCCGATTAACCTTACTGTGCATAAAGAGGACTTACATCACTAAACCAATCAATCAATCGATCAATCAATCAAAACATGACAGCAACGTAATAATTTTGGCGCAGTGGTAGCGTCGTTGCCTTGTAATCAAGGGTCCCTGGGTTCGATACCCAGTGGAGGCACATAGTGATTCGGATTCCACTTTAAACTGTAGGTCCACTCCCGATTAACCTTACTGTGCATAAAGTGGACTTAAAACACTAAATCGATCAATCAATCGATCAATCAATCAAAACATTACAGCAACGTAATAATCTTGTCGCAGTTGTAGCGTCGTTGCCTTGTAATCAAGGCCCCGGGTTCGATACCCGGTATTAACCTTACTGTGCATAAAGGGGGTTTAAAACATTCAATCAATCAATCAATATTCGGATTCTACTTTAAGGTTAATACTGTGCATAAACGGACTTTAAACACTAAACCAATCAATCGATAAATCAATCAAAACATTACAACGTAATAATCTACCATCATATACTTACTATGATATACCTGCTAGATCACTGATAGTATCTATTCGAAACTGGCTCCGAAAGGTAGTCTCTGGAAGAAGACGATGGCCACACAGGGTGCTCACTGTGATGTAAACATAAACAGATCAATCGTCCTTATATACCTCATCCTCCCTGCTTATCACGCACCTATTTTCTCTGCGCATCCTCTCGCGCAAAGCGTCCAACGCCCACGTATCCCTCCTATCCTCTTCCCACCCCGGAATACTATACACACTATCCCCTTCCGCAAATTGTACTTGTTTTCTATTTACTTTATTTACTCCCTGTTTCTCCACAACTTTTTCCTTTTTCACTTCTCCCTCCATCGGTCGTTACCCTATACGGTCGTTACCCTATACCGACCACACATACAATGACGCCACTATCGATAAACACGCAAAAACATCTCCCGGAAACATACAACGAACTTTATCTCCAACCTTTACACCGTCCACAATACCTCCTTTGTTCTACCCCACTTCCATATCACCCAACAGTCCCACACTCACATCCTGATTTCGTCATTCCAACCGCTCATCTGTAACCTTTCACCTTTCTCAAACAACACTCTCACTCACCATCCCACGCCACCAGCTCCCCATACCCCAAAACCCAATCAAAACACATCCCCATATCTCAAACCCCGCCCATTTCTGGCCTTCCTCCAAAACCCAAACAATGCTTGCTTGTCCACTGCCCTTTATCATCAATTGATCTTTCATCGATCTTTTCCAATCAATTGATTTATCGGACTATATCCGGGAACATAACTACTGCAAGGGACACCAGATCACCAAAAATAAAAAAAATAAAGACAAAATGAAATAAAAATAAAGAATACGGCTTCGGTAGTCTACTCGGTAGGGCGTCTGACTGCCACGTGGGAGACACAGTTTCGATTCGGGAGGTGGGCCTTGTCCCTTCATAAAGCGGCTCTGAGGCTCACCTAGCCTCTAATCAGTGTGTATCTGGGGGCAACCCTTGGGATAAAGGCGGCCGGATCGTGGTGCTGATCACATGACCGAGACCGAGAATGTGTGGGCCCCTACCTCACATCCCCTAAATGTGTGGTATGGCACGGTGCTATATGCACGGGTAACTTTACATAGTTTACATAGTTCTCGAATTATCAGCATTTTACATCCAACATCTCTAGCGTTTGCACGCCCTCGATATCACTTTCCGCTCTTTTTATATTAAAAAAACAACTGCCTGCAGTCGAAGCGTCAGTATCGTGAACCAGGATCACACACCAAAACGGTCGCGAATGGCCGATCAGAAGATAAACAAGTGTTGAACCGTCTTCGTGCAATGGAATTTTCCAGTGATCCTTTCCCGATCCGAGTTTAAAATTTGATCTTCGTTCGTGCACACGGACATTAGTGTTGCCCACGAGACGAGACGAGACGAGACTTTGGTCTGTCCCGTCCCGTCCCGTGAAAATACTGTCTCGTCTCGTGTCTCGTCTCGAAAATATTCGTTTGTCCCGTCTCGTGTCCCGTCTCGAAGGGTTCTGTCTCGTCTCGTCTCGTCCCGTCTCGTTTTGTCCCGTCTCGTCTCGTAAAAGTGATCCGGGATATCATGCCAACAAAAGTCAAAAGTAGCAGAAACACGAAATATTTTTCCGGAAAGTGGGATAAAGCTCCAAATATTTTACCCATTGCGTGGTGAGAATAAATAAGGTTCGTTAATCATGAGGACATTAATATTAAAAATGCAGTTTGTTGGTTACTGATTGCTAGGTATCTTATGAAATCTACCTTGTGGTTTTTATCGTTTCATACAACTGTCTATCCATCGTACATTTATACCAAGTTTGTTAGAACCTGTCCCGTTTCCCGCGCTAGCGATCGCTCGACAGTTTTGGTGCCAATGAGAAACGAGAAAAAAGTCGTCTGCTGGGCAGCGAGGAGCGAATGGAAGCCAGAAGAGAGGAGCTTACGTAGACGTTGTTGCCAAGTTGCGTATTTTAATTTGCTGCCTGGCTTTGGCTTTCCCCAGCACGGAGTTAAGGCGGTCTTCAGCAGCAACACCGCTTGGTTTATGCTAGAAAAGCCAGCGATCAGCTACCGCGGGAAGCCGGACAGGTTGTAACAAACACGGTATAAGTGAGTGCTCTTTTTCATTACTGCTATACGTTTTGGAAGTCTTGAAATGTTTTCCAATAGACCTTTCTTTCTGAATGTCGAACTTCCGTGCACTATGAAAATGTACATTTTTCTTTAAATTCTAAGCTTGGCGCTGGGGAGCAACAAAAAAGTTTTTAAGTGTGTAGTACGAACACAAAAGACTATTTAAAATTTCAATATTTAGTATATTACAAATAGAAAGCATTTATTGTTCTTAATATTGTTAAATCTTCTATGACATAAGTTTCAAAAAGTGTTTCTTTGTGATATTGTGCTGTTTCTTATGCTCAGCTTATGACGCACATACTTCTTTGTTTTCCCTTTAGCCTCTAAGTCCGGTACCACCACCGCTTGATCTAATTTATCCTTCGGCAGGCACGCATCTAGAAATATATGTCGGGGGAGGGTGTCTGAGCCAAGTGTTTCAGAAAAAATGATAATAATAACATTAACGACAACAATTAAGCAAATGTTTAAATTAATGCATTAATATAATTCATAGGTCTATTCACTTGAATATGTAAATTAATCAATTCTATTATTGTTATTGCATGACATGTTACAAAGATGGTAGAAGAATAGTAATATAACAGCACGAATATTAGCTAATATCTAGCTTACGTGTAGTTAAGATCGTTAAATCTGCATAAAAACAGCTGTCCTGGCAAGAAAATTAATGTCAAAAAAGGTGATGAATTAAATATTTGCTGAATAACAAAAAAAGATGTTACATCCAGTTGACGAAAAATAAAGTTTCTGATTAATATTTTATGCTCATTATTATAAGTAGTAGCGTACATACAACTTCATTGATACTGTCATTCAAAGCAGTATGATCCCAATAGAATCCTTGTTTTCTAGTAAGTTCGGCAGGAATATGTAACCCTCGATTATGCTAAACAAATATATTTTTTGTTTAGCTAGAGCAAGGCCCCAGGAGGATGCAAGAAGCCTTTCCTGCAAAAGTGTCTGTTTCACGAAGCGAAGAAACGTGACAAAACCACCACGTATGGAAAGCAAACCTGCATTAAGTTTATATCGCACGTTTACAGAGCCGTGCCTCCTGAAGTTATAAAAATCCCAACTTCAATGATTCTTTTAGACATGCTATAGTTGAAAAAAATATGTTTAGATGCACCCAAAGTGCATCATTATCAGATTATGCATATAACGTGTTATTGGAATCAACATATTTGTGTAAATTGGGTGCCTCCCCGATGGCGTAGTAATAACGTCGAGGTCTTGTAATGAAGGGTCCTTGCGACGATACTCAATGGAGGCACAAAGTGTATCGGATCGCACTTTAAACTGTAGGTCGGTTCGCGATTGAGCCTATTTGCGAATTAAGTGGACTAAAAAAAAAAAACCAAAAAAAACAATATCAACCTTAAGAATATTAGAATAAACTAATTCACCCGCAGGTAAGTCAAATTTCACATATCCTTCTTCATCCTCGTTCATAGACTTCCTGCAATACTCTTGTGTTGCATCCCACCAGGTGCGAAAAATGTGAAGTTATTATTTCCCCGTACTGCGTTATTTCTTTTCATAACAGTAAGGCTAAATTCTCGTTTTATCTGAACTTTTAAAAAATGTGCAAAATACGTCTCTATCTTTAAACAACCACCCTTTCCCATGTATGTGTAAAATAATCCCACTCTGTCTCAGAAAACCTCTTCCTACGATCAAATGAAGGAAACAACTCTCAAGTCTCAACAATTATAATTTTTTGCTTAAATTTCCTATCATTTATACAAACAGTAGCACATATCACGTCCTTTGGTGCAACACTGTCAACAGTTAATGTTACTTTCCTCATCCTAATAAATTTACTTCCAACCAGTGACGGCGCCAGGGAAATTTGACTGGGGGGGGGAGGCTGGCAACAAAATATTGTAAGGGGGCAGTCACATTAAAACGCCCGAAAACACTACACATATATATACTATATAATAATAATTATAATAATAATAATTATTATTATTATAATTATTATTATATTCATGTATGCTGTTTTGTGTGTGTCTTTTATTTAGAGTGGACGTTTACTGCCTAAATTTACTTCTTGATTACGAGTTTATCTCCAAATGATTCGTTTTAATAAAGACATTAATTCTTTTTTATTGGTAAGTTGCGTTGTCTCTACTGGCCTATTTCAGTATTGAAAGACATTCATAATTTTATAATTCATCGTCTTTCTTAAGATGAAACTACTGATATAAATATTTAAGTTATAAGATGATAATAATATAAATGATGAAAATAATGCTTCCAAGAGTTTAATTTTCTTTCAAAATAAACGTGACGTTGGAAGAAATGAATCTTCTTAAGTATTAGAAACAGTGTGAGGCACTTAGTGAAGTGCAATTCTCCTGTAGGAGAATTCTGCTCTATGTGCTTTGGAGAACACATTGCGCACCTTTGGTACGTCCAGGACTTGACATTTCTTCTCAATGGCAAGAACAGCCAAATGAGGCACTCTGCATCCAGCATCCTGTTTCGAGCAAGCCTTTTCAAAGATTTTAAGGACAACCATCTTCGTAACGCTGAAGAGTTTTGGGCAAAATTTGTGTTTCACCTTTCAGGGAAATGTTATCACAGGATAAAAAATCAGACAAAGGTTACTGTTATCTCATAATTCAAGAAATATTCTGACCCTGGCATTACTTACTCTTACTCTACCACTCCAACGTACGTCCGTGCTACACAATTACAGACACCTATGGAGTTCGTGGGAAGAAGTTCTTCGATTTTGATATGTACGAGAAAGAGCGAACCTGCATCCAATGATTGAAGAGTGGCAAATCCTAATAAGCGTTCTTTTACCTGCCCGCGATATGTTTTGAATCGAATTATAAGTGTAATTTGCATTTTAAGGTTCACGTTCAATACATTTCCAAATAATATCCCCTCATTAACTTCAAGAGTATCAAAGAAATTCCCTTTGTTGAGGTTTCCTCAGACTCATCATCTCGAAATTCAAGTCCCTGAGTAGTAAGAAGCCGCGATGAATCCACAACAACTGACATGGAGTGACGGGTTTTTTTCGATCACCTTTGGTCCTGGGTTCGATACTCAGTGGAGGCACTTTAAACTATAAGTCCAGTCCCAATTAGCCTTACTGTGCATAAAGTGGACTTCAAACGCCAAATCAACCAACCAACCAATTCTTGAATCAACTTTGAATGTCTTTTAATAATTAGCGTTGTCACTAACGAGCACGATTAGAATAATTTGCCCCTACTACAGATGATGTCTTGTGGTCCTCAAAATATTCGTGATGTTTTAAAACCATCCACATTCAACACTTTTTCCCAGTTCTTAAGACTGGCTAAAACTTAGGTTAATCTTGTCTGTTACAGGACATAAATGAATGAGAAATCACCTATGCCCAGGTCGGCGCTCGAATCTTGGACGAAACAAATTAATATTTGTTAATCAAGTTGGTATTATAAGCAGCAAAGTGATATCATGCAGAATACACCACTTTGAAAAGGTGAAAATCGTCATACTCTTATAAATGAACTCTAGTAGTGGTATTGACTGTATTATAAACCCAAGAAAGTATGAACCCCCCTCAAGCAGATTTGTTTACACTTAAAACAAGCTCAACATGAGCATATGAGCTTTTTGCTCAAGTGTGGAACCCTGTCTAATCCAAGATTTTTGTAAAAATGCCCTCAAAATTTTCCTGAGAAAGTATGACCCCCCTCAGATTGATGTGCCTACACTTATAAAAGGCACTTCTGTGAGATTGTTGTCCATAAACTTGTCAAAAATATGCCCCTCTTGATATTTTTTTTGGCCACACTTAAAACTAAGCCAAGACACACCCACCTACACACATATATACACCCACCCACACACCCACACCCACACACACACACACATATACACACACAAATCACACTGCTGAACCCAACTGATATTTTTAATCCAGTATAGAGTTTTGATTTGAACCCCAAGAAATTTTATATAAATACCAAAGCCAAAAATATTGCCACACATACACACACACATACACACACACACACACACATACACACATATACACATACAAATCACACTGCTGAACCCAGCTGATATTTTTTATTCAGTATAAAGTTTTGATTTGAATCCCAAGAAATTGTATATAATAAACAACAACAAAAATGCCAAGTCAAAAATATTGTAATCAATGCAATAAAAATATATCCAGCCCCAATTGGGCTAAGCACCAAAAGATTTGTAATCCAGACAAATGCAGAACTCCCACAAAAATATGCCCTAAATGCCATAGAAAATATAACATGCAATACTTCACATATACACATAAAAATACTTGTTCTGCACAGTCATCAACATTGCCCCCACAACCATCCACATCTGGTCTGAAAAGAAAGCATGAAGCACCTGTTAATGCTGGACCGGCAAAACAGCCACGCTATGAACCCATCCATAGCAGTTTTAATGCCCAACTTAGGGATTATCGGTTTGTATCAGAGCCAAGATGTGGTATTAATAATTTTTTGAACAGTGTAAATCCTGATGTCCAGGCAATTCTTAATGCACAAAATGGCTCTTATAAGCTGTCCCTCAAATTGTTTACACAATATAAGACACCAAATGGCACAAAATTTACACAGCCCCACATAACAGAAACTGTACCTGTATATTCAAATGCAAATTCAGACACAATAATAAGCAGGTTGATAGATCAATTGAATATTAAACACTCTGAATTTGCGGCAAAAGAGTCTGGATGGAGCCTATGCGGTTCTCCACACAAGTTATATGTTAATATTTCTGAATTCAGCCCATTACAAGGTTCCACATATCTGCCATTACCTGCCAATATTAAAAACAAAAGAGCCGTGGTTAATATAGAAAATACCGACCAGAAATGCTTTTTGTGGTGTATATTAGCTGCTTTGTTTCCAGTTTCAAGGCATCCTGAGAGAATAACTTATTACAAACAACATGAACATGATTTTGATGAAGCAATGAAGGGTTTAGAATATCCAATGTCTGTTCAGAATATTGATAAATTTGAAAAAAGGGCCAGGGATATGAATGGCAAACAATTATCTATTAATGTATTTATTTGTTCCACTGACCGTGGCAATTGCTTGATAGAACCTCTCAGAATCAGTACATTTGATGATGATTCTGCTGTTCCAATTGATTTGCTCTTAATTGAAGGGGATGGCAAATATCATTACACTCTGATACATAATCTTGAAGCTTTAGTGAGAACACAACTAGACAAAACCAATATAATATTCAAGTTGTGCAGAAGATGCTTAACTGTATTTTATGGTCAAAAAATGGTGAAGGGGGTTCGGGAAGAAAATGCAGAAATTGCAAAAAACAAGTTAATTGAGCATCTGAAATACTGTGGGAACCATAAACCTGTTCATATGGTGATGCCTAATCCAAGTGAAAATTGCAAATTCAAAAAGTTTGAAGCCTTGTTGGAACACCGAGCATATATTGTCTGTGATTTTGAATCAAACCTCAAAACCCTTGCATCCTGCAATCCAGATCCTGAAGAATCTTCAATTACACCATACCAGCTACATGAACCTTCCAGCTTTTGTTATGTGGTTGTACAGGATGGTGTTGTTAGTAAAGAATATTCATACTTGGGGCCAGATGCCATCAAAATATTTGCACATAAAATAGAAAATGAGTGCCGTGACATAGCATCTAACATAAATTAAAATCAAAACCCATGTTGCCTTTAACAGATAAACAGATTGAAGATTTCAACAATGCAGAAAAATGCCCGGTATGTGATTCTGAATTTTCAGATACAAATATCAAGGTGAAACACCATTCTCATACAGATGGTAAATTCAAAATGGCCCTGTGTAATAGCTGTAATATTAAGATCAAGAGACCAAAATTTATCCCCATATTTTGCCATGGAGCATCCAATTATGATTTCCATCATCTGATCAGATATGAGGGGTTTGAGAAGCAGAATTTAAATATTTTAGCTGAAAATGATGAGAAATATATTGCCATTAGCAAAATAATTAAAGTTAATGGTGTTCCTATTCACATAAGATTTCTTGATTCCTACAGAATTTTATCTGCTAGCCTGGCCCCACTGGCCACTCAATTATCTGATGATCAATTCAAAATCACATGTGCTTTGTTTCCAAATCAGGACCTGAAATTAATTAGGCGGAAGGGTGTATATCCATATGACTATGTTACAGATTTTTCTAAATTTGATGAATGTTCTTTGCCACCACAAGAAGAGTTTTACAGCAAAATCAGAGGATCTGGAATCAGTGATGATGATTATCATCATGCCCAGTTGATGTGGAACAATTTAAAATGCCAGACATTTGGTGATTATCACATGGCTTATTTGAAACTTGATGTGACCCTCTTAGCTGATATATTGCAGGCATTCAGAAAATCTTCCATGTAAAATTATAGACTGGATCCAATATATTTTTACAGTGCCCCAGGCCTAGCATGGGCTGCAATGTTTTTAAACACCAAAAAGCAATTGGATCTGATCCAAGATCAAGATATGTATCTGTTTATGGAGCAATGTATAAGAGGAGGGATGGTGCAATGCTCTCAGAGATATGCCAGAGCAAATAACAAATATATTTCTGGTTATGATCCAGCACGGCCATCAAATTATATACTGTATGTGGATGCAAACAGCCTCTATGGTTATGCCATGATGCAAAAACTGCCATATGCAGGGCTTGAATGGGTTGAAGATTTTAATATTGAAGATCTTCAGGATTTTGATGACAGTGACTATGGCCTCTTCTTAGAGGTTGATCTGACAATTCCTGATGATTTACAGAACAAATTTTCTGATCTGCCCCCAATTCCTGAGGTTAAGTGCTCACCTGGCTCTAAACAGAAGAAATTGATGATGACTCTGGAGCCAAAACAGGGCTATGTCATATATTACAAAAACCTCCAGTTCCTGATGCATCATGGTGTCCAAGTGACCAAACTTGGCAAAGTTTTGAGGTTCAGGCACTCAAGATGGTTGAAACCATACATTAATACAAACACAGAGCTTCGAACATCTGCAAAGAGCCAATTTGATAAATCTTTGTTTAAATTGATGGTCAATTCTGTATATGGCAAAACAATTGAAAATGTCAGAAAACATACCGATGTTAAAATAATTACTGACCCCAGCCTGAGCAAAAAATTGGTTGCAAAGCCTAATTTCTATTATAGAAGAATTTATGATGAAAATATGGCACTTTTCAACATGAAAAAAACAAAAATTAAGTTTGATAAACCTATTTATGTAGGGGCTACAATATTGGAATTGGCCAAATCACATATGTTAACATTGTATTATGATGTGTTGAAACCTTTTTATAAGGATAATATAAAATTGATGTACATGGACACGGATAGTTTTGTTCTTGATATTAAAACAGAAAATGTTTATCAAGATATAGCACAGCCTGAATTGTTTAAATACTTTGATACCAGTGAACATACAGAGATTCAACACCACAACAAAAAGGTGCCTGGCAAGTTAAAAGATGAGACACTTGGTGATGTTATTGTGGCATTTGCTGGGTTAAGTGCCAAGATGTAAAGTTTTAAAACATGTAGTGGTGTTGCTGCCAAAAAGGCCAAGGGCATTGGCAAAGTAACTGTGGAAAAAGAGCTTGAATTTGAAGATTATAAAAATTGCCTCAAATCCCAGAGTTTAATCAGAACATCAGAATCCAGAATTTAGAGTGTGGATCACTTATTGACTTCAAATGTTGTAAGAAAAGTGGCTCTGGACCCACATGATGATAAGAGATGTATTTTATCATGTGGCATTCATACTTTACCATGGGGTCATTGTGATTTGAAAAATGGGAAACAATGCACAAACACAGAGCATGATTTGAAATAAATAAACATGCCTATGAACTTATTTGGGTTCAAAAAACAAGGTATTATGGACCTGCCAACACCACAAGCCTCTCCTGATATACAGTCTATGCTGTCTAAACTGAGTGCTTTGTTAATTATTCATCTGAACAGCATACTTACAGATATTGATGATGAAACAGGCAAAATATTGTACATATTTAACAATAATTTAAATCATTACCAATTACCTGTAGGTGGGCAATTACAATTTATTACAACTCCTGAGGGTGAAATAGGGAGAAATATTTATAGAATTAAGCACTCAAACATGGTTTCTGGCACTGTTTATACTGTTTCTGCTGGTGATTGCTTATATATTGAGGTCCCTGGATCCTATGATAAGCTTATACCCTTTTTTATAGAATTAAGAATCAGATACTCTATAATAAATAACTACTAAATCAAAAATGCCTAATGATATTTTTGGCCATACAAGACATGAAGATCACAGTGATGAGATTTTGATGCTTGATGTCAGAGTCAAGAAATTAAGAAGTGATTTACAAGCTTTACAAACAACACTCAATGCCAGTCTTCAATTAGAAATTACAAATTTGCAATCACAATGCATGGACCCTCTTCTTAAAATTGATTCTGAACTCAAATTGCTGCTTCAGAAATATACTGATTTGGCCACATTGGATAATTTTCAAAGTTTGGAAGAAGCTGTAGCAGCTCTTCAAGCCAAATTTAAGACCCAGGCTATTAACTCTGAGCAATTGAAACAACAATTGGAAGAGCAGATAAATAATGTCCAGACACAACTCCAAACAATTGTCAAAAGCATAAAATCACAAGAAGATTTTGATCTAGTGATTTCCACTCTAAAGGAACAGATTCAGTCACTCCAAATACTTAATCTGGATCCTCTGAACAATGCCATAGCCGAGGTTAAAGAAAAAATCGAGACACTTGAAAATTTTATGAACAATTTGCCATCTTCTGATGCTTTGAATGCAATAACTCGGAGTGTAGCAAATATTAAGCTGCAACTTGAAACATATGAAGATTTTGGAAAAATTCAAAGTTCCATAACCCATCTTGAAGGTACAATAGCAGCAGTGCAAAGTGATTTGGCAAATGTACTAGAATCCAGATTGCCTGGGATTGTAGATACCCTTGTCAGTGTCCAGCAACAAATCACAAAGCTTGAAAACCTCAACACTGAATCTGAACTATCTCATTTTCATTACTTGATAGATGATATCCAAACAAAACTTGAAATTTTACAACAATCCACACCCTCTCAGGCAGATATAGCCCTGCTCCAAAATGCTATGCAAAATGTGGCTGATGCTTCTGAATTAAACAATGTGAAATTGGCACTTGAATTTTTGCAAAATACAGTATCAAATCTTCCTACATCACAGGAACTTAAAAATATAAAGAGAGCAGTGAATAGGATATTGAAATCAGAAGATATCAAGAATATCCAGGCAGAGATCAAACATCTCACTCAGACAGTGGCCACTCTACCAACCAATCAACATATTAATGAACTGCATGCCCTGTTTGAGGATATCAGAAGACAGGTCCATGATCTTACAGCTCAAAATTCAAAATTGGCAATTGTTGAAAATTTACAACAAATTGTAGCTAATATCAAGCAACAGCTAGGAACCATGGAATCCAATCAAGCAAATGCTCTGTCTGTTTTTGCCACCCAGCTTCAAGAAATTGTGCAACAATACAAAAAACTTGTTGTGGACATAAAAATTAAGCCAGGCCATGATGATGTTGTTAGGACCATCAATGAGCATCTTGAATCTGTAACAAGCAGATTGCTCACAGCAGAAAAAGAAATAACAGGCATAATCGAGAATCCAAAACATACAGTAATTCTTGAATTGTACAGCATCCCCAACAAAGAATATGATTCTCCATTTACACCAGGTGGCAAAATATATATGCTGTCCCCTGCACAATTTTATTGCCAATTTTTTGTTGGGGGCACATTGAGACCAATCAAGATCAAATATTGGCTACAGCCACAGGCACACCACTTCCCCACCTTATCAATAACAAATGCTGATAACAAAGTGAAAATCACCAGTGTAGAGTTACAGGATTTTACAGACCCCAATACATTAGAAACAGCCTATGTTGAAGATGATGGCTCTTTGGAATTTAAAATACATATTGGAGACAAATTATATTTAGAAAATCCTGCAGTCTCAGCTGCTGAACACCCCATAGTTGCAATATTCTTGTTTACATATTATGTCTAGACAAATTATTGTTGATGAATTACACAGACAAGCCCGACATAATTTTAAGAGACTCCCAGTAGTCACAAAGGGCATAGATGATTTATGGCAAAGCGACTTGATTGAAATGGCAAGTGGGCAGTTGAAAAACTTAGACAAAATCAACAAGGGCTACAAGTATCTACTCACTGTGATAGACACATTTTCAAAATTTGCCTGGGCTGTGCCACTCAAATCCAAGACTGGAAAATGTGTTACAGAAGCCCTCAGGACAATCATCAATCAGAGTGGAAGATCCCCGCGCTATTTGCAAACAGATAATGGCAAAGAATTTTATAATTCAGTGTTTCAACAATTTATTAAAAGCCAGGCAATACAACATTATTCGAGTTACAGTGACCTCAAGGCCTCAATTGTAGAGAGATTCAACAGAACCTTAAAAAATCTTATGTATAAACAATTTACACTGCAGGGTAATTATAAATGGATTAATATTCTTCCAGAACTTCTACATAAATATAACAATTCTGTCCATTCCACAATCAACATGAAACCCTCTGAAGTAACTTCATCTGATGAGCAAAAATTGATCAGCACTGTTTATTATCCTAGATATCAGCCAACAACAAGAAAAGCCAAATACAGGGTGGGTGATCAAGTAAGAATCAGCAAATATAAGCACTTATTCAAGAGAGGCTTTACAAGAAACTGGAGCACTGAATTATTTACAGTGGTTCAGGTTAAACCCGGGACCCTTAACACATATATAATAAAGGATCACCGAGGAGAAATTCTCAAAGGCAGGTTCTATGAACAAGAGCTCAGCAAAACTAAACAGCCTGACACATATCTCATAGAAAAAATCATCCGCAGAAAAGGCAAAAAGTTACTTGTCAAATGGCTAGGACTTCCAGAACACAGCTGGATCGATGCAAACAAAATAATAATATGAGCACCTGGGATGTTATAAGAAGGCTGCCAGAACCTGAACAACAATATAAGAGAAATGGCAAATTGCTGCCTGAAAATATTAGGTGTCTTATTGTTGGGCCATCTGCTTGTGGTAAAACTACACTAATGGTTGATAACTTTTTATTGGCACCCAACTGGTTAGACTGGAAAAACAGGCACTTGTATATCTTCTCTAAGAGCTTGGAACAATTAAAATATCAGCAGCTGATGAAGCTATATGATGGATTGGATATTGCCACTTTTGAACCAGATGTTAAGCCACTTGATGAATGTCTCGATAATTCTGTTGTTGTGTTTGATGATATTATATTGGATAATCAAAACAAGGTTAGGAATTTCTTTACACAGGGCCGGCACAAAAACATTGATTGCTTCTACCTGGCACAGACTTTTTCAAAAATACCCAAGCAACTGATCCGGGACAACAGCAATTTTATATGTGTATTTCATCAAGACCATACCAACCTCAAACACATACATGATGAATATGTAGGTGGGGACCTGAGCTACAATGATTTTTCCAAGATTTGCAGCAAGTGCTGGAACCAGGACAGTTATGGGTTTGTCACAATTGATATTACAAGAACACCCAATAGTGGCAAATACAGAAATAAAATCAACAATTTTCTAGACATTGAAACATAAATAAATAACCATGAAAAGGCCAATAATTGATGATCTTAAATTAAGAGATTATCTTGTAAAAAGATTTAAGGGATGGAAATCAGAGAACCGTGGAATTTATGAAAAACACAAACAAACAGAACAGCCTGTAATTGATGCTATTAATAATTTAGGTAAGAATATCAAAACTGTTACAGAGCAGAATCAAAATTTGCTCACAGAGCTTGTACCTGTAGCTGCAAGGAACATATTAGATTATCCACTCACCCCACTTTCCAGTATTCATACACCTAGTCCTATTGGTCCTAGAAGAATTGAAGCTACTCAGGATCCTATTGAATTGGGGCTTCTTGCTCAAAAATATTTAACCACACCTAAAGACAATAAAGATGAGGTTTTTGGCTTATATGCTGACACAGAGCTTGATGGCAGCATCATACATAGAATTGGCAATTTCAGAGTAACATTTATGGGAGATGATATAATTGTATATTCAGAATCTCGACTTGGAGAAAAAGGTGCTTTTGTTAAGTACACCGGCACACCTGGATTATGGGAACTGATGACTAGGAAAAGGCCTGGCAGCTATACAGATCAAGATTATGAGGATTACAAAGAAATATTAATAAAATCAGATGCTCTATACCAGAACAATGATCCCACACAAAAAAGAGTCAAGTCGAGCAGTGGAGCAAAATACAATAATTTAATCAAGCCCATATGGTCACAGATCAAGACTGGCAGTGGAATCAAACAATACAACACCCTGCCTAAAGAATTTGTGTGGGTTGATGATATCAGGAAACTTGTAGATAGGTTATTTGTGATAGCTGGGGAGGAAAATGCTGGGAACCACAATTTTTACAATGAAAAGGTTGGAATTATGGACATGATAAGCACCAAATTGTCTAATTTTATAGTGAATGACACTAAGGGGATTGGATATCTCATAAAAATTATTAACACTCTACCCCCCAAATTTTGGAATATTTCTGAGGGTCGGGGCCTTGTTAATGACATTATAAACAAGTTGCCATTTGAACTACACATTCCAGGCTATCAGTATTGTGGTCCAGGCACAAGACTGGATCATAGATTAAACAGAGGGGATCCTGGTGTTAATCCCTTAGATGCTGCTTGTAGAGACCATGATATTGCATACAACACACATTCTGATCTTGACAAGAGACATGTTGCAGACAAGAAATTAGAAGAGGCTGCATTTGGCAGATTTGTAAGCAAAGATGCTTCTTTAAGTGAAAAAATAGCAGCTTTGGAACCACCATAGCTATGAGCACCAAACAAAAACTGGGGTGGGGGTTGTGAATATGTATATAATAAACCTACAATGAAGGCCAAGGGTGTTATGTATCAAATACCTTATGCAGGTCTCAAATCTCTTGGGCCTATTGACAGCCTTTTAACTAAAAAGCAGCGCAAGAAAAAAAATTCTTGTATTGCAAAGGGGCATGGTATGAAATTTTTGCTTAGTACCCCCCAATTAAAAAAATTACAGCAATCAAGAAAAAAATCACATGTGGGGGGATTTATATTTACCATCCCTGCCATCTTAGCTGCTCTCGGGGCTGTTGGGAGCTTGGCCGGGGGATCAGCTGCCATAGCAAAAACAGTAATAGATGCCAAGAAGAATAGGGCAGAATTAGATGAATTGAAGCGCCATAACCTGGCCATTGAGAAACAAGGCAAAGGTGTTAAGAGAGCCATGAATAAGTTTAAAAAAAACAAGAGCCGCTTACAAACCAAGATATTGAAGCTTTAATCAAGCCACTGGGCATCAAACATTTTAGAGGTGTGTACATGTCTGATTCTTTACCAGAACAACCACTCAACAAAGAGTGTGGCATTGTTAATTTGGATAAGTACAAAAATCAGGGCACTCACTGGATCTGTTATCTTAAATATTTAAAAAATGAGGCATTTGTATTTGATTCATTTGGAGGTGATCCACCTGAAAATTTAATAAAATATCTAAATTCAGCCAATCTTTATTACAATAATGCCCGTGTTCAAAACTTCAAAGATGTTAATTGCGGACATTTGTGTTTATCTGTTCTTAGATATATGTCTCAAATAAATAAACCATCAATTGAAGATTTTCAAAAAACCTTGTGGTATCTGAAACATCATGGGGGTATTTCATCTCACCAGCCAAAATTCAATATTGAAACTGAAATTGCATGATGACAGTGTATCCCAAAACAATAGCTCTCAGAGCATTTTATGGCATGTACCTAATCCCTAATATTACACACCAATACAACAAAATTGCAGTAGGGGATCAAAAAATTGTCATCACTCCAGGGCAATATAATCTATCCACTCTAAATGTTCAATTACCCAGAGGTGTAGTATTAAGTCAAAATTCTGTCACTCACAGAGTAGAGATTGTATCTGCCACAGAAACAGTGGAGCTGGCTACTATAGGAGAGCTGTTAGGATTTGAGAACAACACAAAACTTGAACCAGGCATCAAACACAGTGCTATTAATATACCTAAATTCTTAGCCATAGAGACTCTGAATATTCACTGCAATGTGGCTGAGGGCATGATCACCAAATCAAATGGCATAGGCACTCACAAACAGACAGGCATCATTGCAACATTCAAACCTAATTCTGAATTCATGGAGCCCATCATCTACAATCCATCCCCAACATTATATTTTCCTGTGTGTCATAATAGAATAGATAATATTGAATTGATGGTCACTAATGAAAAATAAGAATTAGTTGATTTTGCTGGAGCCACAACAACTGCTATCATAGAGATTAATATTTAAATAAAAATACATACAAGAAGAAAATGGAAAATATTGAGAGTTATGAGCTACAATCATTCCCCCCAAACAGGAGGACATTTGCAGAGGTTGATCTTGATGTAGGGGATGGATTTATACACCCTCACAGAGCAGATTTATACATCAAATTTGATGTTGTAAAGCTCGATGGAACAGATTATCCGGCAAATTCAAATATAAGATTGGTAGATAATTTTGTGCCGCATCTATTCTCTGAAATTGAGATCAGAAAGCATGGCGTTGTTATAAACAGAGTGGATTATCCCGGCATTACCTCCACAGCTTTGGCCACATTAAAATTATCCAAAACCGAGGCTTCATACTACAAAATCGGTGGATTTGAGGCTGGTGATAAGATATTATCTAAAAACCACACAGTGCTGTTCCCCATGCGCCTGTTGCCAGGATTCTTCTCAGATTACAAAGATATTATGTGGAAGGGTGGGTTAAGAATCACATTTAGAAGAGCTGCCAATGATAATAATGCTCTGATGAGGTACAGCACAATAAACCCTACAGGGGAAGCTCTGCCTAATACCCTACCAGATGCAGGCAAATGCATTATTCAGACTATGGAGTTAAGAATCCCTGTTGTTGAGTATGAGGCCAGTTATGCTCTTAAATACAAAGCTGATATAATAAAAAATCCACAGGTTCCTCTACAATTTTATACTTATCAATGCGTACAGAAGCCCGCATCTGGTTCTTATTATGAATTTGATGCCACAAATTCATTCTCCAGCATACAATACGACATGCCTGATTTTGTAGTGGTATTGTTTCAGACTGGGAGACACAACAATCAGGAAAAAAATTCAAGCAAATTTGATAACTGCAACATCAAGAACATATATCTTAAAAATGGCAGAAATGAGGTATTTCCTAGAGAAAATTACAATTTAGACATGTCCAAGGATGATTTCCTTAAATTATATGAAGCATTTACATCCTTCAAAAGGGTCACTACTGGCAATACTGACATGTATTACACACCAGATGAATTCAAAGCACAGAGACCCATGTTTGTAATCAACACTTCAAAAAGAAAACAAGTTGTGGTGAATGACAGGACAAACATTAAAATTATCTGTGAATTCCATGAGGCATTACCTGATGACACCATATGTAGTGTTATTCTCATAGGTGAAAAATCATATGTTTATGATGTAAGAAATGAGAGAGTGTAACGTTCAAGTTGCCGGGTGCTTTTATCTAGTGGGTAAACTGGGCACCTTTTTGTTACAATTTCCTAGAGTCCGGGATCTAAATTATGTGCACCTCGGCATACGTCACAAAATCTAAATGGGAGTAGCGATTTAGAGATGGGAGCGTAAATGTCTTTACAATGATATTCACAAACAATTGTTTATACAAAGTATCCAAAGGGAGGAGAGCGTATTCCCAATAAAGTTTTTCAAAAATGCGTTGCACAATCCCTGCAAAATAAATTATGTCACTAAACTATTACTACCCAACTTTTTACAAATCTACCAATCACTAACTACTATACCACACACACTCTTGCATACTAGTAAGTATAAGCGCACGACGAATTAGGAAGGTACTTAGAGTAAATTGTATCAACAAAAAGTCAAAGATTCAATTTTAACAATTTAATAACAATAGTGTAACTACTTTTGATATTCTAACAATTTACAACGATTTTAAGCGTAATGTTTCCAGTAATAATTAATGAATTCAACAACGAATTAAAAAAAAAAGGTCAACGCATCAAACTAAGTCAAAAGTATACAATTTATTTTAACTTGCGTTTATGTCCAAGTTTTTTTTAAGTTTCTTTCATTTTACATTACATTAATCAAAGATCGCTTCTTACACCTTCAATAATAAATATCCGCCGATTTGTTCGCGATCACAAGTTCATAAAAATGTGGAAAACCACCTTTTTTGAAAAGACAAACGTCTCCAAGAAATTACAAAAATCTTATTGGTACGTATAAGAAAGGTTCCACCCCTTTAGATGCTCATTCCCAAATTACGCGTTTCATTGCCTCATTCAATTACAAACAAAGTTTTAACCAAGTCTAAACGACCAAAAAGGGGGGGGGGATGAGGAGAAGTGACATTAGCGGAAACTTCGTCGCGATTACCTGATGTATGCTTTTGCGACGTGTCTTACAAAATGCCAACCGTTGTTCTCGTTAATATAAATGTGAATGTAAGCACATTGCAGAACATCTAATATACTACACTTTTTGCATCCGCGTATTTTGCGTTTTCATTTTATCTATTTAAATTGAGGGACAAGTAACGCAGTATCGAGATGAACAGTTATTTTTACAACAAGCCGTATTCAGTTCTCAATTACGTGAATTTTTTACCCTTTTTAACAAGGAAGGTTTATTTCTGTAATATGGCGCACTTCGTAAGCAACTCACAAGTATCGTGCTCGAATATTGAACTCGTGCTTTTTGTCTGCCGCACTTTCTATTCACCACTAATATAACAAATCCACTGTTGCCTACCTTGATTTTGCACGTTGCCACTCTCGTAGTCCAGGAAAAAGGGGTGCACAACTTCCTTCACTTTTTGGTCGTCAAATCCTCGTTGACCAGCGTACGTCTTGTTTGGATTCCAACGTAGTACATTTTTGATTGCCAATATTACTCCTAAGTGCAGACTGTCGAAATGGCCTTTTTTCACAATCCGCGTGTCCATATTCCAACACGTAACGTAATTTAAGAAATAGTGCTTATCACCTTTACAACAAATATTCCGGAATCGTATTTAATGAAGCACTTGCAATTCATCGCGTGTTATGAGTAACATGGTAGAGAACGTCAAAGTTCAGAGTTTTGTTACCGATGATGCATTCTGCAGCGTATCAAAAACGAAGTAGTCGACGGAACCAAACGCAATACACCTGTTGCCTCTACCTGCACATGTCTGCCGCTCTTGCCTTCCGTTGATTTAGGGGGCGTGGTTTTACGATTCGATAACTCGAGAGTGATTATAGGAGCCATCTGTCGTAAATCATGAGAATTAAATCATGAGCGATTATACATCGCGTATTTTTGAGCGGAGCATTTATTTTTCCAACGAAGTTGGAAGTTGTAAGATTTTTGCTAAGTTACTTGCAACAAATCGCTACAAATTCTCCCCCCACTGGCAATGACAAAAAAACAAAATCCCCCACTTGAGCATCTTTACAAAATTTGAACCTCTAACTTGTTTGTATCAATCAATCATGCACGATGAATTTTAAATATTCAAGCATTAGAATTATTTACGATCAAATATACAATTGTAATAAAATGATATATAGTATATATAGATAAAACCTAGGAATTATCAACAAACATGAATATAAGAACACTTATATATATACCTGGTGAAAAATTAATGACCAATACACAAAATGCACCAAACAAGTAATTACAATTTCAAAAAAATGACTAGATGCAAAAAGTAGACATTGATTATATAAACCTGTATATAAATGGAAAATCACACAATTGCATTGTAACAATATAAATATATATATAAATAAATATGATTGTTGGTTCTGAAACAAAAACAAAACAAGAAAAGACATAGAATATACATTGTTTGGATACTTCCATTATAGAATCTTCATAATAACAAAGGTGTTGCATACACGATGACCAGAAAATGATGCAAATGGAGTCATAATCGTATGTTGTCCCAAAATATGCCAAGGATCGATTTTGTAAAAAGATTTTGACGAATGTTTCCTCCGAAAAAATACATGAAAAGAAAAAAAAATCTGAAATTAAAATATTGAAAAGAAGAGGGGATAGGAAAGAAGGAGGAAATATTGATGTGACAGAGACATTTACGGAATGAGCATCTTTACAAAGTTATTTAAAGCCATGGTGAAACATATATGCAAAAATAAGTAAATTTAATGTTAAAGTCAAAACCAACAAGTAAATTATCAATTATAAGATGCAATGGAATGAAAATTGATTTTTTATGCAAATTGTAAATGTAAATCATATGATAAAAATGACACTACCATATATATATTATGAAAAAGAACACATGTACATATTACACAATAAATATCCTAATTTTCTCATAGAAAAAAACTCTTATATATCTATACACTGGAATGATCAAAAACAGAGCATTAATTTTGCCAAAAAAATTATTATATGTAGAATGCAACATTAACAACAAGAACACTCTTATATATATCTTATCAAAACATGGGTTGCATAATTTCAAATACAGTCAGTACCCGTAAGTATCTCAAGGTTGCGTACGCATTCTGGAAAGTCTTAGTCGACAAGAATTTACTTTGTGTCCAGCTTTACGGCAGAATGAACAAATTAATGGTGGTTGAGGTCTATTTAATGGTGGTGGAGTATTTTGAACAAACAGTGAAGCTATAGGAACTTTGAGAGTCATATCTGGAGAAGCAGGTGGATCACGAATATAGTAGTGCTTAATATGAGAGATATGAACCTTTCTTACAAAGACTTGAGTATCAGGATCAACTAGTAATACAGTTACAGGACCCAAAAATTTAAAGATTTTTGTAGGACCCGACCAACGTTCCTGTAATTTGGCGGAAACCTTTTGTAGAGCATTACTCTGAGGAAAGGTTCGAAAAAGAACCAAATCGCCAACTTTGAATGTAGATGCCTGTCGGTTAGGATCATACTTCGTCTTACGAGTATGCCATGCTTTCTGTAAATGGTGGTACGCTTGTGCCCAACAACGTGCACGTTCGGAGGAAGGAGGACCCGCTAATTCTGAGTCACTTTGAAGCTCCCAATGAAAATTCATCGGTCCGTCAATGTCGCGGCCGAATATTATTTGAGAAGGAGAAGTCTGAATACTATCATGAACCGCAGTATTAAATGCAAAAGCAATGGCCTGAAGATGAATATCCCATTTTGTGTGATCCTCAGAATGATAGCTGATAAGTGATGCCTTAAGGTTGCGAATAAAACGTTCAGCTAAAGATGGATTTGGGTAATAGGCACTTGTGTATATATGCTTGACCTGCGACTCAAACAGAAAATTATTTAAAAGACGAGATCTAAAGTAGGAAGCATTATCAGAAACTAGTTCACAGGGTGCACCAAATGTAAGAAACAAGGAACGAAGTTTTTCAACCACTTGAATAGATGTAGCAGAGCGAATTGGGTACAATGAAACCCATTTTGAAAATGCATCCACTACTACCAAGATAAAATTATTTCCCCTGGAAGAACGAACCAAAGGTCCGACAAGGTCTATATATAGGCGACGCCAAGGGTGTCGAATAACTTCCGAAGACAAAAAGCCGGGGGGCTTACGAATCGCCAATTTAGCCTTCTGACAAACATCGCAGGTGCGAATATATTGCTTAATGTCCTGTCGACATGTAGGCCACCAATATATAGAATTTATCTTTTTGGTACATTTATTAACGCCCAGGTGTGAACCACCACAAGGTGTGTCGTGATAATAGCGACATATTAGATGCTGTAAAGACTGAGGAACAACCACCAACGAAGAATTCGTACGAGGCGGTTGCCACACCAAAAGATCTTGGTATAAGGCGTAATATTTATCCTGTCTACCTGACTTAAGTGTTTCAATAATGGGAGATAACTGGGTGTCTTTTTGTTGCAAATCGATAATATCAGTTTTGCTAAAAGGAATAATTTGAAGTTTTGGAGCTGCACAAGCCAAAGATGTTATAGGTAGTTGAGATGATTGGAATTCCTCTGGACAAAACATACGGGAGAGGCAATCCGCAACGGGATTGAGACGGGAAGGAATGTGTTCCACAAGGTAAGAAAAGCGGGACAAATATAACAACCATCGATCGAATTTTCCATATTGTTCCGGGTGGCGAAGAAGCCAAGATAATGCCTGGTTGTCGGTTTGTAGTGTAAAGGGCTTTGCCGTTAGGTATGTTTCAAATTTCTTTAGACCAAAAACAATGGCGCAACATTCAGCCTCATAAATTGACTGGCGCCGTTCCAAATCAGTACGCTTACGAGAAGCGAAAGCAATGGGACGCAAGGAACCATCAGGCTCTCGTTGATTGAGGGTAGCCCCAAGTGCCAAACTAGATGCATCACACTGTAATACAAATTCACGGGAGAAATCGGGCAATGCCAACACCGTATGATCCAAGAACACCCGTTTTAGCTTGTCAAATTGAAGTTGATCATCATGTGTCCAAACAAAAGTGGTCCCTTTTTTCTTTTTATCAGTTAGAAAACTGGTAATGTCTGCGTAGGAAGGTATGAATTTCGCGTAATACGCCAATAATCCCAAGATACGTTGAAGAGCTTTTACGTTCTTAGGGGGAGGGAGGTCTTGAATGGCAGAAATACGTTCAGGGTCCAAAACAAGCTGGCCCTCACGCATAATATATCCAAGGTATTTAACTTCTGTCTGTAACCATTTGGATTTGGACGGGTTTACTGTTAGACCCGCTTCACGTAATGCTTGTAATACCAATCTAAGATGCTGAAGATGAGTATTTTCATCAGGGCTGTAAATTAGCAAATCATCAGCATAATTTATTAAAAACTTGTATTTGAATTTGCCCAAAATCTTATCCAAAGCCCGTGTTAACAGCTGTGTGCCCAAATTTATTCCAAAAGGAACTCGAGTGTAACGATATTGTCCAAAGGAGGTAACAAAAGATGTTAGATTTTTGCTTGGTTCATCCAAACGAATTTGATGAAAACTTTTACATAAATCAAGGCATGAAAAAACCCTCGCAGATTGTAAGTGCTGAAAAATTAACTCAATCTTAGGCTGGGGAAAATTGTCATCAGCTATTAAACGATTTAATTGCTTATAAGAGCAAACTAGGCGGTGTCCCCCATCCTTCTTATCCACCAGAAAACATGGCGATGCATAAGCACTTGAACATTCTTCAATAATGTTTTGTGATAAAAGATCTGCAATTTGAGCACGTAATATGGCTGTTTGCGCAGGATTCAACTGAAAAGGTTTTGTACGGAATGGTACATCAGTTATAATAGGAATGGAAACTGGGTCCAATTTACATTCTCCAACACGTTCTGTAACCACATCCTGAAATTCCTTTAACAATAAATGAACAACTTCAGGTGTAGTGACAAGAGAAGACTCCAAAGGGGGTGAAGGTGGAATATTTGTAATCTCCTTTTCTTGATGTTTCCCAGTAAAGGAAATAGGTTCCCGAAAAAAGGGAAAAGTAAGAGTCGAGGTTGCAAAAGAAATACTAGCATGTGAATGGGATAAAAAGTCAGCACCCATAATAACTGGAAACGGAAGGGCATCCGAAATCCAAAAATACCATTTCCAAGATAAGGTATTGATTTTAACAGAGAGACAAACACGAGAAGTCAGGTTTAATGGTTTACTATCCACAGTATGAAGCGTTTTGGTAATATCTTGGAGAATAGTGGGATGAACCTGAAGAGTGGATAAAAAGCCACTAGCAATTAAAGAAACAGAACTGCCCGAATCGAGGAGTACACGGGAAGGAGTAGAATTTATCAAAGCTTGTATCACTGGCACCGACTTTTCATTTATATGAAACGGATGATCCAAATGGATAATGTCGGAACTTGAATGGCGGTGAGGAAGTGATGTTGTATCAGGTAAAGAAGAGGACAAAACTTGAGGCGACTGATGGGCATTCAAACCTGAATAAAAGGATGGTGATTGTACATCCGAAAATTTTGTTAACGGTATATCAGAAGGTGAAACGTCAATGTCTGACTCGTAATTAGAGTGGGATGTTTCTTCGTCCTTTGCAAGACCTGTCATTGCGGCTGTGAAATTTAATTCACTATAGGAACGTAGTTCCATCGACCAAATTTCTCTCGCCATCTGCATAAACTCCTGAACCGATCTGGGACGTTGATACCCAACCAAATGAAGACGAGTCGACGATTGTAAACCCATAGTAATAGAATATAATAAACTGTCCTCCGACCAATCAATTGGTAAAATATGAAAGGCTTCGTAAACGTTACGTAGGTAAGAAGAAAGAAATTCTTTTGGATGTTGACCACGTAACAGATATTTTTCAATTAATACTCTCACTGAAGTAGGAGGGACCAATCTATGCCAAATAAGCCGAAGAAACATAGGCCATGGAAATTTTTCCAATAAGGCCTCATACCAGATTTCCCTAAATGGTCCCAAAGTTTTTGCAAATGCAATAAAGAGTAAAGATTCAATATCCAAAAGCTGTAAGTTAAGAGTTCTATGGATAATAAGCATAAATTGAAAAAGCAGTTCAGGATTGGAACCATCGGTAGACGGTAAATGCTGCAATAAATCCATTGCAGTGTTATAACGAATGTGGTTCGTGAGAAAACTTTCATTTGGAGGTAATATGAATTCATTACTATTATGAATGGGAGGTGGATTAATAAATGGGGTAGGAGGAATCATAACATAATGTGTAGAAAGCGGGTAATTACATTGTTGTACATTGGTTAGAAGAGACATGTTAAAGACTCTATAGGGATACTATAATTTAGCAATTCAGCCAAAAGAAAATAATGAGAAAAAAGGCGATTAATAATACGTTACAAAATTTCAAAGGCAAGAACTCCAGTTCAAAATCCTCAAAACTGTAACTGTTCTCTTTTTTTTTTTTTGAAAAAAGGAAAAAAAAATAATTGACAAGTTTCAAAAAAAATTTTATGACGTCTGTCCCCCCAAAAAATTTTCAACCATGCTCTGCTACCAGAAATTTTGTAACGTTCAAGTTGCCGGGTGCTTTTATCTAGTGGGTAAACTGGGCACCTTTTTGTTACAATTTCCTAGAGTCCGGGATCTAAATTATGTGCACCTCGGCATACGTCACAAAATCTAAATGGGAGTAGCGATTTAGAGATGGGAGCGTAAATGTCTTTACAATGATATTCACAAACAATTGTTTATACAAAGTATCCAAAGGGAGGAGAGCGTATTCCCAATAAAGTTTTTCAAAAATGCGTTGCACAATCCCTGCAAAATAAATTATGTCACTAAACTATTACTACCCAACTTTTTACAAATCTACCAATCACTAACTACTATACCACACACACTCTTGCATACTAGTAAGTATAAGCGCACGACGAATTAGGAAGGTACTTAGAGTAAATTGTATCAACAAAAAGTCAAAGATTCAATTTTAACAATTTAATAACAATAGTGTAACTACTTTTGATATTCTAACAATTTACAACGATTTTAAGCGTAATGTTTCCAGTAATAATTAATGAATTCAACAACGAATTAAAAAAAAAAAGGTCAACGCATCAAACTAAGTCAAAAGTATACAATTTATTTTAACTTGCGTTTATGTCCAAGTTTTTTTTAAGTTTCTTTCATTTTACATTACATTAATCAAAGATCGCTTCTTACACCTTCAATAATAAATATCCGCCGATTTGTTCGCGATCACAAGTTCATAAAAATGTGGAAAACCACCTTTTTGAAAAGACAAACGTCTCCAAGAAATTACAAAAATCTTATTGGTACGTATAAGAAAGGTTCCACCCCTTTAGATGCTCATTCCCAAATTACGCGTTTCATTGCCTCATTCAATTACAAACAAAGTTTTAACCAAGTCTAAACGACCAAAAAGGGGGGGGGGATGAGGAGAAGTGACATTAGCGGAAACTTCGTCGCGATTACCTGATGTATGCTTTTGCGACGTGTCTTACAAAATGCCAACCGTTGTTCTCGTTAATATAAATGTGAATGTAAGCACATTGCAGAACATCTAATATACTACACTTTTTGCATCCGCGTATTTTGCGTTTTCATTTTATCTATTTAAATTGAGGGACAAGTAACGCAGTATCGAGATGAACAGTTATTTTTACAACAAGCCGTATTCAGTTCTCAATTACGTGAATTTTTTACCCTTTTTAACAAGGAAGGTTTATTTCTGTAATATGGCGCACTTCGTAAGCAACTCACAAGTATCGTGCTCGAATATTGAACTCGTGCTTTTTGTCTGCCGCACTTTCTATTCACCACTAATATAACAAATCCACTGTTGCCTACCTTGATTTTGCACGTTGCCACTCTCGTAGTCCAGGAAAAAGGGGTGCACAACTTCCTTCACTTTTTGGTCGTCAAATCCTCGTTGACCAGCGTACGTCTTGTTTGGATTCCAACGTAGTACATTTTTGATTGCCAATATTACTCCTAAGTGCAGACTGTCGAAATGGCCTTTTTTCACAATCCGCGTGTCCATATTCCAACACGTAACGTAATTTAAGAAATAGTGCTTATCACCTTTACAACAAATATTCCGGAATCGTATTTAATGAAGCACTTGCAATTCATCGCGTGTTATGAGTAACATGGTAGAGAACGTCAAAGTTCAGAGTTTTGTTACCGATGATGCATTCTGCAGCGTATCAAAAACGAAGTAGTCGACGGAACCAAACGCAATACACCTGTTGCCTCTACCTGCACATGTCTGCCGCTCTTGCCTTCCGTTGATTTAGGGGGCGTGGTTTTACGATTCGATAACTCGAGAGTGATTATAGGAGCCATCTGTCGTAAATCATGAGAATTAAATCATGAGCGATTATACATCGCGTATTTTTGAGCGGAGCATTTATTTTTCCAACGAAGTTGGAAGTTGTAAGATTTTTGCTAAGTTACTTGCAACAAATCGCTACAAGAGTCACGGAGCAATTCTAGAGGGTCTCTGCATATTGCATTGTTTTAATATTAGATAAACAATTTTAACCTGGTATCCAATTGAACTTAGACCGGAAGTAAATATGTATGGGTGGGTGTGGGTGTGGGTGGCTCTTATGAGCATCTTGGCTTAGTTTTAAGTGTGGCCAAAAAAAATATCAAGAGGGGCATATTTTTGACAAGTTTATGGACAACAATCTCACAGAAGTGCCTTTTATAAGTGTAGGCACATCAATCTGAGGGGGGTCATACTTTCTCAGGAAAATTTTGAGGGCATTTTTACAAAAATCTTGGATTAGACAGGGTTCCACACTTGAGCAAGAAGCTCATATGCTCATGTTGAGCTTGTTTTAAGTGTAAACAAATCTGCTTGAGGGGGGTTCATACTTTCTTGGGTTTATAATACAGTCAATACCACTACTAACTCTCTTATTGTTCGATATTTAATTAACTTCAGTTGGGGGGCCCGGGTGGGGGGCGAAGTGTCTGACATGGGGCGTCCCCCTGCCACCTTTGGCGTCTTCACTGCTTCCAACCCTCTAATAACTTCGCTGCTGATAGCCTCACCTTCGAAATGGAAGCTTGTGTGTCGGCGAATAATACAAAGAACTTGTGTTCACTGTCCCTCTTTCATTCAAAGTCTGCCGTTTTCCTTTTCAGCTTTTCCTGCAAAACTTCCTGTCAGCAAGCAAACCAAATTACAGAATTTTTATTGCCCCTCCCTTGCATCAACTTTCATTCCTACTTTAGGCCTGGATTTATGGCACGTACCCGCTTCTGCAGGTCAACCTCGCCCTATGTTTGGTGTTTGCCCCCTGAAGCAACGGTGTCCATTGTTCAAAGCGAAACCTTTGTCAGTGGGGAAGTGCGAAAAATAGTCTCGGAATACACCCTGGTCGTAAACAAGCTCCCGCCACCCTGACATTGCTGTCAGCTTCCCTCTGAAGTTCGATAAAACTACTTTGTGAAATGTGTTTAATAACGAGTGAAAATGTAGACAGTAGATACTACATGTATTTTGCTCATAAACTTGAAGGCTAAATTTACAGAATAAAAAGAACAGCTACAACATTCCTTCCTCTGATTTACAGAAAGGCTAATCGGGACTGGACCCACAGTTTAAAGTGGGGTTCAAATCACAATGTGCCTTCACCGGGTATCGAACCCGGGACCCCTTGATTACAAGGCGACGATGCTACCACTGTACCATCGGGGAGTCCCCTCATAGAACAAAGTTTCCTTCTACGACGATTATACAGAACTTAGTGCACTTCCTTCATTTGAAATTATTCTATATCAGCCTCAGTATTTCGTTATTACAATCCAAGGAATAGTATTCTCCTTAAATAAGAAATAAAGAAATAAAAAAAAACATTGGAAATAATCTTCAAACGGACGTAAAAAATCTTATCCAACCACCTGCAGAATGCCTGAGGGAAACAACAAGAATTTTCTCAACAAAGACATCCGAAATTTCCATAACATTCTAATAATTTCGCAACCCGTGCAAATAATCATGTGGTAAAATCTTGTCGTGGTTCCCTGTAAACACTAAAATCACCAAATTACTTCTTTCGATATTTCCCGTATTTTCCCCTCCTCTTTAGCTCTCAGCTGTTCGGAGTGGGATAATGCAAGATTATTTGTCCCTAATTATCTCCTTCTCTTAGTCTTGCCAATATCTTGGACTCCTTAATAACTTTCCCAACAACTCCTTATCAATTTGTACTGTCATGTTTCCTACAATGCTTTTCCTACTTCCTAATAACAATCACTTCTGTACACCCTTTGATGTAAAAATTAAATAATAAAAATAAATCATATCCGTCGGTCCGTTTATCTTTCCAACCTATAGAGTTGAGACTATTGTTACAAGATAAACCTTGGACGCAGACATTCCACGATGTTTTGGCCCCTCCTTCCACCTTCTCTACCTGCCCTTTTACTTGATGTTATTCAGAATTGTATTAGTATCTGGAGTACTATCGTAACATAAAGTTATTAACCTGGAATAATTTTTTTAAAAAAATTGGGAGTAACGCTGTGTTTCGAAAGAGTATAGGAAATACTCTAGAATAGTCTTCTTATTTTGACTTAATACACACTTATCAACGTTTCTAATTGAAATACTTTATTCCAAGCAAACAAGTATTTGCAACTGATTAAAAATTTTGCTTTTATTTTTTCGAGACATTCGAGACGAGACGAGACTTTTGAAAAGCCGTCCCGTCCCGTCTCGTGTCTCGTCTCGAAAACGAGACGAGAAAGGCATTCCGTCTCGTCCCGTCTCGAATTTCAAAAGGCTTGTCCCGTCTCGTGTCTCGTCTCGTTTTCGAGACGAGACACGAGACGAGACGGGACATGTCCCGTCCCGTGAGCAACACTAACGGACATCAATGACTGAAGCAAAATAAATTTCACTATTGAGTTTGGAAGCGTAGTCCATAGACTTGTAACTTGCATGATTTCTTTCTGTTACCTATTTTCCTAATTAATATTTTGTGACGCTCAAAATGTAGGACTTTTATGATATTTTTCAAATTCCTTCCGGACGCCGGACATAAGGCTAAAATGTAGGACATGTCCGGGAAAAACCGGACGTCTGGTAACCCTACGTGTGGCAAGACACACCACTTGAGTTTTAAACCCCCAAAGACTGGATGAACATGGCTTATTGAAAAGGGTATACTTGTCTCTGCACTACAGCTGAAGATATGCGATGAGAGGTTACGCTCGAGACTATACAAAGAGTCTGACTTGCGACTCGTCTCGACACGGTCTCCCCAAGGCGTCCTCTTATCTCTCTTCGTAATCCTCGTACTCGCTCCTCGATTGACTGACTTAGAACTGACCACTGACCTCTCTCCTTCCAGACATTTATTCCAATCGAATTTACTCAGTAATGCCGACTCAGTTATCTGTAGACTCTTCCTTGATTGCGATCGTTTACACCTGTTTGCAACGACGGCGATCAAGGAAGCTCGGCAATGTCTAACAAGACATTCCTTAGATGGTTCTAGCAATTTCCTGATTTGGAAAGTGATGGCTAAATGTCTGGGATTTTACAGTTCGTTGTACGTTACATTTAAAAGATTCTATAGATCGTTACGATGCCCCTCTCCGGAAAATAATTCCTTTGAATTCGTCTTTATATGTGATCCAATCTTATAGGGGCATCGTTCATTACCAAAACATAAAATCCTACAGATCGTTACGCATTATTGAACAACGAAACATTACCTATTCTTCAGTCTATCTAATGAGGATCAAAAGTTTAATAGAAAAATAACTGCTTAGATATAAGCCAGTAACTAAGAGTCTGTGAATCCGATGCTTGAGGGGAAGCACAGGGGAGAAGGACGTGAACTTTTGAGATTTTTTTCTTCTAGTAGAGGTCTAACAACTGACCAAAATCCATCTTTTACGGAATCATTCCCAACATTCGTCGTTTTCAACTTAATTTTTTTTTTTTTGGCTAACACAGAAGTTTTCACAACACTCCCACATCGCGTCCCCATGAACGCGGCTAAAAATATGAAAACAGTAACGTATAAATTAGCAATAACAGCACAAAATAAAGGCTATTATCAAGAGGAATATCATCTGTCCCTGAACAGTACGTATGTATATCCTCTAGCGCGACACAAATGAAAAGTCTCATTATAGCTCAGTTCATTGCTGATGCAGGACAAATTTCAAATTCATTTTTCTCTCTTATATAAAAAAAAACTCGATAAAACTTTATTAGTATGAAGAGGAAGGATGGTAGTTTAAAATATTAAAAAATGAGAAAAATCGATGGGGGATGTTTTGAGCTGTTCAAACTTGAAATTTGAACATTTAAACAGTGTGTTCAAATTTTACAAAGTTTCAAAATTTGATCATCTCATAATATGCAACCGTTTTTCCCCTTTACAACGAGCTCAAGAACGCTTCTGTATCTTCGTTCGTTCCCGAGATATACTTAATTGAAAAGAGCATGTTGCTCAAAAATGACATTTTGAACAACCCTCATATAATTAGTAATAATCATATTTCAGCAAAATCCTTTCACAGGTTTTGGAGCAAAGCAAAGCTGTGTCCGAAATATCATCAACATCGTGACTATGAGGGTCAACTCCTGCCTGATTTGACATGGAATGAATGACCCGACCCATATTTATATATATAATGTCATTAAATGTCTCAAATTATTTTACAAAATATACAATATATTATATCGACTGTCTTTAATTCAAAATGTATAATTGCAAATAGATGAACAACGATGTGCATAAGGGAGGAGGGGATTGCTGGGTTTAGTGTCCTTAGAGGTGAGGCTCTTTGTTGTCCGTTCTTTTTGTATGTTCTCGATATTATTCCAGTCATGTATATTCGAATCTCAAACTAATTGTTTATATTTGTTGTTAAAACAAAAACTCTTCCCTCCTTGGAAGAATTTTGTGGGGGGAGGGGGGGAATTTCAAGAAAAGATCGTTTGTGGGAGGAATTCCCCCCGTCCCCCCGGGATTCCGCACCCTGGTTTGGAACATTTATGTTACATATTATGCTGTTCATTAAATCACATTTTTGTAATCTGTAATTTTAAGGCAGTATATTGTCTGAAATAAAATATTCCAAACCATTTCAAAGGTAGAATTACAAGTATTGTCAACTGACCCCGAACGTATCGTCAACTCACTCCACATACAGGTTGAATTGACAATTGTCACTCTTCAAAAAAAAAAAAAAAAAAAAAAAAAAAAAAAAAAAAAACATAAAATAAAAAGCAATAATTTTACAATTTTTTTGGAGCATGGTGAATTAAAAATTTGTAGTGGTTGAGGAAAATACAAATATTGCTCGTAGGATTTCATCAATAGTATATCTTAATTTTTAAAAGCTGCAAAAATGTAAACATAAAAACATGGTCAAGTACGATTTGATGTTGCTCTTAAAGTAGGGTGATCATAATATTTTGACCCAAAGGTCACTTTACTCCCTCCTGAAAAATTGGTTAGGCCTAATTAGCTATAAAATTATTGTCATGAACGTATTATTATTATTATTTATAGTAACCGCTGTAGCTCAGTCAGTGGTCGGCCTCCGTGGAGGAGTAGTTAGCATAGTGGTCCCGGGTTCGAATCCCGGCTAGGACTTGGATGTTTGTGTTGTCCGTAAATTTAGAAAACCGAGAATATAGAGAAAAACTGATATGTACGAATGTTGAGAAAATGTGTGTGAATGACGGGGGATACCACCGAATAGGGGTATTTCTTTATTTTATATATAAAAAAGTCGGTATGGCGTCTGACTACCATGCGAGAGGCCCGGGTTCGATCCCGGCTGAGAGAACCGGGACTTTTTCCACCTGTTTATGCGGCTCCGGCGCTCGCCCAGTGTTGTATAAAGTGGATACCTGGAGGAAAGTCTGGGAGGTAAATGCGGCCAGGGGCGTGGTGCTGATCACATCACTTCAAGCTTCGGCCGAGATACGCCTTCATGGCGTGGTGGAAAGCACAGGGGAGCACTTTACCTTTTTTATTATTTATTATAGTATGGATCACATAAATGATACATCATGAACAATATCTATGTAAAATATGATCTCTCGTTGTCAAGAGCTATTAGTTTTTATAATCTCGGTATGACTACTATGCCAGAAGTATTTTGCAGAAGGACCAATCTTCTTGAGAACAACTTTATTCTTTACTAACCGTTAATAAAGCTCCCCGAAAAAGTTGCATCACATATTAATATCTAACACAAAACGCGGGATTTGACATTTGAATTTCCGCCAAGACACAGAAAGTCATTCTTTTTAAGAATCTCTCAAATTTAGACTTGGTTTTTCAAGCTAATTCCTAGACTTTTAAAAAACGGGACAAATAGTGTTTCTTGTATAATATCGACGGGACAACTGGGACACGCCTATGAAACGGGACTCTCCCGGTCAAAACGAGACGAATGGTCACCCTATCTTAAAGAAACGATTTTATTTCGAGCAAAGTGAAACAAAAATTATTTGAATTTCACGTTATTCAGTTCATTTTCATTTCTTGTGCAGCGAGGTCGAGTAAAGATTGTTGCAGTCAAGAAATGATTGTTGCGCCGGTGCATGGAATTCGCCGCCCCCAGTTTGTACTTCAGTTATGAGTTATTATTTTTTTCTTTTTGCTCAGGCCAATCGGGACTAGACCTACAGTTTAAAGTGGGATCCGAACCACTTGTAGCTCCACCGGGTATCGAACCCGGAACCCCTTGATTACAAGGCGACGACGCTACCACTGCGCCATCGGGGAAGCCCACACACTGTACTCGTTATTTCAAAAGTGGTAATGGAAATTTCCACAAGCGAAGTTGAAATATTCTTTTTAAAAAAGTATTTTGAGAACTGAATTTGAAAATTCAGGCGCCAGTTGAAAATGCCTACATTTTACATTCCCAATTTCGCCTCCAAATAAACACTCAAAGAATCTGTTAATTGCATAGGAAAGGCAACCTTACTTTCGAGTAAAAGATTCCGAAGAACTTTGCGGTGGCGGAAACGCATGACCCATCCCATCTCTTCACCCCATCCCTAACAGCGGTGCTTGGAAGGGAACCAGCGAAAAAGAAAGCCCTTGCCATTGGTAACAGCCTTGCTGGGATACAAGAGATCTGACCAATAAGGCCTTTTGAAACCCACGTGACTGTCACCGAAAGAGCTCTCCCCCCAATTTGTGCTGGAAACAGCAAAAGAAGACGGCCGCGCCATCTACTGGCCACCGATGCAAATGCAATTTCAAAGCGCAGCGAGGTTTAAATGTAGCTTCCACTTCTATTACCTAACTTTTCTATGATTAAATCAGTGGCATATTCTTCCGTGTTATTGGTTTGATTTGGTGTTTTAAGTCCACTTTATGCACAGTAAGGCTAATCGGGACTGGACCTACAGTTTAAAGTGGGATCCGAACCACTTGTGCCTCCACCGGGTATCGAACCCGGGACCCCTTGATTACAATCTTCCGTGTTATGTGAGTTACCGTCAGTAAAGCAACTTTTTTCATATTGGTAGAATTGTTGCGGTAAACAAGGTCAAATTTTTAGAATATGCCACTCCATTAAATTAGAACCTTGAGTCTGTTGAATAATTAACCACCCAAGGGAATGTTATGAATATTCTTTAATGTTCTTTATTTAGCAATTGTTCATAGGAATAGAAACGTGTTTTTCAGTTTCAGTTACAAGTTTTTTGAAAGAAATATTTTTCATGAACTATAGGTGGAAAGATTGACGACTCCCATAGGCTATGTCTCTGCAATCACATACTGAAAAACATGTGTGTTTGTAGGTGCATTTGCTTTTTATGTTTACTAATCTGTTTTTGTTAGATAACGCGTGCAAGGTAGAATGCTGTTAGTAGTTTGTGTGGATTTGTTTTCAGGGTAGTTCGTTGAGTTTCAAGTTTTGCCAGTCTTGAGTGAATGAGTTATAATCATCATGGATGGAAAAATAAATAGTGTGATTTGTTAAGGCATTGACGTGGTTTGTTCTTGTTCTGTCACAGTTTTCATCAGTCAATAATTCACTGTCCACAGTTGAAAGTGACAAAAGAAGTAGGAACAATGTAAAATATTCTTTTGGGTTTTTCATTTCTACTTTTTCTTAAGCCCCTATCACACGGAACTGGATTTCTAGTTTGAATGCCCTAGTTGGCGATGAACTGACTTTCTGGGTAGCAATCATGGCCGCCTGGCTTGACTGGTTTTGAGGAATAGGACATGTTCTAATTGCTACTAACTTCTTCGACTAGATTCTGTGGAACAGCCAATCAGAGCAAAGTTTGGCCATGTGATGATAATCTGTGAGTTTGTAAAGTAGCCTTTTTTTGTCTGTGGCTTCCGAGTGCATACAACACGAAAGGCGTGTGTACAATTGAAAAAGCTAAAATATTCTTCCATACGTGTATAGTAAACGTTGTAAAGTATGTATTTTAACAGCGCCGTTCTTCTCTACCTAAAACCATTTAATGCGATGCAATATTTTTCTCGGTTGGATAGTTATCGTATTTTAAAAGTGTGAAGTGATACGTTGTTTACATCTCGCGCGGCCGCCATTATGGGAACGAAAGACTATCGACAAGTACGGTATAACAAGTACCGTGTGAGGCGAAAACTAGCAAATGGGTAGCCAGTCCAGCGTCAACTAGAGCATTCCAACTAGAAATCCAGTTCCGTGTGATAGGGGCTTTAGTCAAACTCGCCATCATACCAAACCTAACATTAAGTTGCAAAAATTAGGACTTTTTCTTTAAACTGACAATGAGCGAAATATTCCTCTTTTTGTATGTGTTTGAAAAATTAGTTATTAATCGATAAGATGTCATTTACTCCTCCCTCATCTGCCATTGTGCCAGTTTCCGATAGAAGAGTTTTTTCACATAGTGTTTAATAGTGCATAATGCAGTCAAGGTGAATAAATGTGAAATAAATTTAGTTTGGGAAAAATAATATTTCCCAACTATCATTTTAATTTTTCAAATTATTGTAATAATTCAGTATGACCTGATCCCAGTGAAAATTGTCATATTTATAAGACCATTTTTCAATAATCCATGATTTCCTGATTTTCCATCCATTCAAAAAGGCGAATATTTGTATGATTCGGTGAAAATACCGGCAATATACTACTACCATTCCTAATAAAAAAAATAAGAAAATGGCTAATAAATATTTGTGATCACGATTTCTATTATCTAGTAGTGTGCGGGACCAAAAAAATGGAACGGGGAAATTTCGGGATGGGAAATACTCAAAATTTCCCGAATAGAATCACAAATTCCTCATGTTTGTTTTAAGTGATTTTTTTTGCATTCCTGGAATAAAACTGATAATATCGGAGAAGTTTCAGGCACTACTCCTTAGAATTTCCAAATTCGGGAAACCATTTCCCAAAGTCGGGATCCTGATGGGAATTTTTTTCCCCCGTTCTCGGTAGCGACTTGTTGCGATCTCGCACACCCCTATATACAGGATGGGATATCGATGTTTGAGCTTGATACTTGTAAAGCAAATAAAAAAAGCAATAATTAAAATTGTTGATTCTTGTCTTGGATTGTCCAAAGGAAATACCTACAAAATATTCTAATTTGAAGACAATCCGAACACAACCCAGGGTGCGCTTCCGAGGAATTTAGGCGAAATAGGGAAATTTCGCACTTTCTGGTTGTGTCAACACTGCCAAGCAATACTGGCAGATTTGATGTAAACAACGTAGCTAATCTGTGCAACGTAGTGTATAATCTGTGAAACTAAACGTTATTTCGTTTGTCCGTAAAATAAGAAAAAGGTTTACACCAAAATGAGTGACCAAAATTTGATGGATAAATCGTTACGATCTGTTTTTGGTAAGTTTTAATTCCGGTAACATTATCGTATGGGTAAAACGGATTCCTTCAAATTTACAGGAGAAAGTACTTACGGAAATCATTTTCTTGAGCGTTTTGGAAGTTCCTGAATGTAGATTTGATCCATTTTAATGTGAATGCGTGTTGTTTTCTGCGAAAATCTCTGTCCGACACGCTGTTTCTGCTCACGCCATTTGCTTTTTGCATGAGAGTGCAATGTTCCATGTGTTAAGACGATGCAACCCCGTAGCCAGTGTTTCAACCTCGCCGTGTTTTCACTAGAACCACCTGTCGAGTTCGGAACAAGCCATTTTTCCCGAATGGGTGTCACTTTTCGCACAACATTGTGTTCCGACGTCACAGGAGAGAGCTGTTTTTACAATTTTTCTTTGTATTTATGCTAATGGAACCTAACCTAACAGGCCTAACCTAACCACGTAGGCATTCCTCGTCTGACGTCAATATTCAAGGTTGCAAGGAAGAGAATTAACGAATTACGAAAGAAAGATGGTTCCGACCCGAATGGGTGTCACTTATCGCACAACACTGTAGCAACATTGTGTTCTGACGTAACAGGAAAGATCTTTTTCATGTTAAGCAATACAAGCTAACGCGTCTCTTAGCGAAAATAATAATTTTTCTTTGTATCTATGCTAATGGAACCTAACCCAACCGGCCTAACCTAACCACGTAGGCATTCCTCGTCTGACGTCAATATTCAAGGTTGCAAGATGGTTGTGCGTAAAGGAAGAGCATTAACCAATTTCGAAAGAAAGATGGTTCCGACCCGAATAGGTGTCACTTATCGCACAACACTCTAGCAACATTGTGTTCTGACGTCACAGGAGAGACCTTTTTCATGTTAGGCAATACAAAGGTAACGCGTCTCTTAGCGAAAATATTATTTTTTCTTTGTATGTATGCTAATGGAACCTAACCTAACAGGCCTAACCTAACCACATAGGCATTCCTCGTCTGACGTCAATATTCAAGGTTGCAAGAGAGTTGTGCGTAAAGGAAGACCATTAACAAATTGCGAAAGAAAGATGGTTCCGAATTGCTGTGTATGGACAATGAACGTGGTAAATCGCATGGTTATTTTACAAGTTCTACACGTAAATGCGACGTATTAGCATAATTTCAAATAGGGGCACGAAAGTAGATATTTTCCGGTGAACGAGGTTGCACCACTGCATAAATCGACAAAACACACTCAGAACGCCCCCTAAACCAGTATGCTATCGCGGCCATAATGTGTTACAGATTCGAAACAACAAGTAACAGTAAGTACTCGTAAATAGAGAAAATAAACATTATCTTAGTTAGAAATGCATTATTTCGCCTTAAGAAATGTTCCGCAACGCGTTAGCAATGTAAAGAAGTCTGAAATATATGATTCGTAGGTGTTTCACCCATACGATAATAGTACCTTAATTCCTTCTAGCATGAAACAGTTTCAAAATGACATAAAAATTATATCGTTCACTCATTTTATGCACCTCGGCAAGTTTCTCCTATTACATTCCTAACATAATAGAAGTACCAACAATTTTCAGTACTCTTAAATGCTTATGGGAGAGTCTTAAGCGAATCAGGTTAGATACATTTCACACTGAAGTGATGCATGTCATTTGAGAACGAAACTGCCCAAGTTCCGATTGTTTAAGGTAAATTTCGGTAAATATGCGATATAGCCCGAACGGATTTCTTCAAAATTTACAGGAGAAACTACGGTATAATTTAATAATACAGGGAATTTCTCCAATTTGTTTGAAATTTCGGATACTTACTAATTTGGGTCTCCTAATCACGAATCTGCACTTAAAATTTGGCGCTCACGTATAGAAATTCCTGAATTACGGCTAGCCCCACGGACCATTGGCGCTAGCCCCACGAACCATTGGCACGTGGTTAGGTTAGGCCAGGTTAGGTTAGGGAACATAGTTAAATTTTAGGGTCGTAGTAATATCAGGAATATATATATTTCGTTCTTTAAGTATTCGAAACTGAAAATCTTGCGATAAATAATGAGCAATTGTTCATTGTCGGATGCGATGACTGACCCTCTTATTTTGCAAGTTTGACACGTGAGCGCCAAATTTTAACTTCAGATTCGTGATTAGGAGCCCTAATTTAGTGAGTATGCCGAATTTCAAACAAAATGGAGAAATTCCCGGTATTGTAAAATCGCTCTGAAACTACTTACTGAAATCAGTTTCTGTAGCATTGTCGAAGTTCTTCGAGGTATTTTCTTTCGCGGAAACTGAAAACTTCACCATAGAATGCTGCAGAACAAGAAATAATCACTTTTTATGTAAGGAACTTGCATTTTCTTATTTTGTCATTGTTTCCATTATGTACCTGCAGATGGCAGGAGCATCGAAAGTCACACGATCTCGCCAGTGTTTCCAAACGTGCCTTTTTGGTACGAGAATATTTTTTTAACTATGCTTACCTAACCTAACCTTGCCGGAAATGGTCCGTGGGGTTATTGCGAATGATTTTCGGTGCTATCGTGAATGGTTTTTGGGGCTATCGTGAATGGTTTTTGAGGCTATCCGTCAATGGTTTGTGATGACATAATGAACATGAAAGCAGGTATTTTTTGGTTAAGAAGGGTGAAACACTGCATACCCACTCCAAATCGACAAAACACAAGCATGCCATATTCTGTTACCCAAGCGGAACAAGGAAGACAAATAATGACTCGAAATTAAATCAAGTAGCAATTTTCAGCCATTTTCCGGAGATAAGAAATTTACCTTGTTTAATTCAGATTTCATCATGGTACTCAGGCATTTTTTTTCATGGTTCAATTTCTCTTTATGTTTGTTAACACACTGAGTTTTAGTGATTACTTAATGCATGTTTGCTCGAAAATGTGTGTCCACTTCCGTATACTTACTAAATGATTCTTATCTTACAATCAGCCGTTCGTTTACTGTCGTCTTGGTTATGTATTGCTGCTGCCATCTAGGTCCGTTGTGTGTGGTGCATAGGGATTTCATAGTTAGGTTAGGCAAGGCAGGTTAGGGCTCTTTGTATTCAAATCAAATCATGTCTCTAAATGTTTTTTTGTGGTGAGGTCTGGTTTAGGGCTTTTAGCATTAGAATATCAATATGTTTATTCATCATTAAGCATTACAATAATGCAATAGATGTCTTCATTGGTACAAATATAAAACATAATACAAGAATAGTATAAACATACAAAGGTACCACTTCGATCTCGTGAAAACACCTATAACTAATTTATTTCGTCCTTTTTAACATTTCTACTTAATGTATTCTGCATTGTAAAACATTCTTTAGGGTGGAATTATGCTTTTTTCACGAAAATAATAGCGGATAGCCCCACAAACCATTCACGCATAGGTTAGGTTAGGTTCCGTTAGGTTAGGCAAACATAGTTAAAAATTCATTTTACTAGAAACAAATATGAATTCGCGCTAAAAGAGATTACACAATGAAAATACATTGTCGAACTTTGATAATGCTGTAGAAACTGATTTCGGTAAGTAGTTTCTTGTGTAAAAATGAAGAAATCCGTTTTCACTAAATCGAAGTGTTACCCATAAAATATGACATAAAACAAGAATAGTATAAACATAGAAATATAAGTCATGATACAAGAATAGCATATATATCTAAATATAAAACTCTCTACCAGAATAACTTGAACAAGCCTACATAAATAATAAAATATATAGGATGAGTATGAAGAGGACAGTATTACATGTATTAAGAGTTCTAGAAATTTAAATCATCTATTGAGTAGAAAACCTTTTCTCTTAGCCAGTCTTGTAGCACCCTTCAAAATTTTTCAAGAGGTGCACAGTGGCAGCTGGTTGTAATTATTTTGTACTTTGCTTAGCCTGGTTGATGGTGTGTCCAACTTATAACTGAATCTTGTGTTGTGTCTGTGTATAGAGTGTCTTATGTTGAATTTATGAATATTTTATTTGATAAACATTAGGCAGTTAAATTATGTATAGGCATGGAACAGTCATTATTTTATATTGTTTGAAAAGAGGTTTGCATGAAACAGATTGGTTGAATATTCCAGCCATATTTCTTACTGCTTTTTTTCTGCCAAATGAATACATTGCCAGCATTTGATGAGTTACCCATATGTTAAGTGGCTATGAAGAAATGCATAATAAGATTGTACCAATAAATTGTCACGTACGCAGGATCTAAGTTTATTTAATAAGAAGATGGCCAGTTTGCAGCATAATTTGTTTGTTTGCACATCCCACAATAATTTTGAATCTACATATAGACCAAGAAGTTTTACTGAGGTACATTCAATGTCGTTATTTAGGGTGAATATTATTTTCTCTGTTTTGTTTTTATTAATAGACAATTGATTAGTTTCAAACCAGAAAGTGGACTTCTCTTCTACTTCTTTGTCCAGTTCTTCAAGTATGAATTTATTATTACCAATTGTGAGGAAAGTAGTATCGTCTGCATACAAAACTGTTTTATGAGGTATGAAGCTGGGTAGATCATTTACATAAATGTTAAAAAGGAAAGGACCAAGAACAGAACCTTGGGGAACTCCACTTTCAATATTTAGGAGATCTGATTCTTTACTGTTTATGCTGACCCTCTGCTGTCTATTTGATAGATACGATTTTATGAGAGAGAGTTCAGCTTCTAGGATACCATAAGAGCGTACCTTTTTTATCAGCATTTGGTGTGAAACTGAATCAAAAGCCTTACTTAAATCAATAAGCGTTGTACTCACGGAAAGTTAGATTCAAAAGCATCCAGTACTGTTGCAACAATGCTTTCATTTGCTTTTGTGGTAGATGAATTTAATAAGAGTAGTAATTGGGTACTGCATAACATCAATAATTCTTTTTATAACAAAGTTTGATAAACCATAGAAATCCTCAGATTTTGAATTGTTTAATTTTTGTGTTGCTTTAATAATATCCATTGGCTTAACTTCATACTTCTGAATCTAGGCAGATTACTACTATTGTAATCTGCATTTCCATAAATGCTTTCAACATATAATGCTGCTGCTGGTCGTAAGCACAATATCCCTTTGAGCCTAATATTAGCAATAGTCTATGGAATGCCGTGTCAATGAAAAGCTGTGGTCTTTCCGTAAGGTGCCTTTTTGCTGATAAATAGTGGTAATTACCCTCACTAAGGTTCAAATTTACTTCGTTGGTTTATCTTCCAGTTACATGCGATGTATCCATTGTTGGTTTTGATGTAAAATCTCCCTTAGCATCATAAATTTTGTTACAATTATTGAGTTTTGTTGCTTTAGTATTTTATGCTTTCCTTCACCTGCACATGTATGCATTGCATGGTGGTTCAGATCCCGCTTTAGGCCCAGTCCCGATTAACCTATCTTTACATAAAGTGGACTTTAATTCAATGCAAGTGTGTGTAACATTTGGACTCTTTGACTGACTGTACCCTCTAATTAGCCCCGTCTAGTTGGCTATCCGAAAAAAATTGGAAAAATAACAAGAGATTTTGGGATCGTTTGTGGGATGAAAGCCCCAAAGAATGTGGAAAACCACCAGGAGAGGGGCTGCAAGCAAAGTGTCACCCGTAGTGCTAAGATGGATCCGTCGATTGGCGTGCCAAGAAAATCCCCCGACTCAACGTGATATGGCCCACAGATTTCACCTCGCACCATCTACTGTGAACAAAACAATTCACAAGGGCCTCAGTTTGAAATGTGTGCGGAAGGCCCGTGTACCCAACCTTCTACCGCATCACATTGCCGAATATAAGACGAACTGCAGGAAACTCTATGAAAAGTACCTGACGGGTTCCAAATGGAAGAAAGTTGTCACAATGGATGAATCATATGTCCATCTCACTGCTGGTGGTCACATTCGGGCGATCACATACCGTGACATTGACAGCAAGGGGTGCAGCAACTTTGTTCGTCAGTGCAGGGAAAGTTTCCCTCGTGGCTTTATGGTTGTGACGGGATTCGGATATGAGGGTTAGTTGATGATATGCAAGGTGGACAAAAACGTGAATGTGAATGCCAGATACTTCCAAGACTCCATTCTGACACCTATCTATCGAAGAGACATCCCAAAATTGTATGGAATGGACGCGAACCAGGTGATGGTGATATGGACAAAGCTTCGAGTCATACCGCCAGAACATCACTACGTTTTTATCAGGAAATGGCAGAGGAATTAGGAATTCGTGTCATTCCATTTGAAGACATTCCTGTGAAAAGCCCAGATGCCAGTCCAATGGATTTTTGCGCATTTGGACTGTTGAAACGATGTTTTCAACATCGCCGCCCACCCACCCTGGATAGTTTATGGAAATCTTGTAGGGAGGAGTGGGACAGAATTCCCATGCCTGTCCTGCGCTGGAGCTTGCTGCAATGGGAACTGCGATGCCGGGCGATAGTCAACAATGCTGGGGGTCCAATATAACATGATAGGTGGTGGCGGCCGCGGTATCTCTTACGGTGAGTACCCATCAAAAATGGTCGGATATAAAGCGATCAACTTTGCCACAAATGAGGAAATATGTGGCCTAAACACAAGAAATAAAGACAAACTTCACATAAAACACTGCCGCCTTAACTTATGTAAGAAAGGTCCCTTAAACTCTTGCATAGATCTCTACAATAAACTACCACAAGATGTGAGGAAAGAACCAAAATTGATGGTATTCAAGCACAAGATAAAATCATTGCTTCTGAGGCATGTTTTTTTATTCTATAGCTGAATATTTGGAAGTGACTTTTACATAAGACAAAATGTATATCATGTAGTATACTCACATATTATTCTTGTAAAATTAAATGTCAAATGAAGGTGGATAATTAGTATCACCTAAAAGTAGGCTGTAATGTTCTATATCTTCTAATGTTATATTTTTTTGTGATTTTGATATAATACCAGAGTAAGACCCAATTTTTTTTATAATTTATGGCTATGTATTTTGTATTTGTAAAATCTATTAATGTAGTATTGTATTCTAATGTAAATATTGACATGTACTGTAATTTGTACACACCGGTAGTCCTTGGATGCAAATAAACTAAACTAATGATTTTTGAAATGAAAATTGTGATTTCTCCTACCCTGATTGAAAGCATACCCTTCTAATTACTTGATTAGTATGTGAGTGGGTGGTTTTGTAGTCATATGTCTAGGTCACTTGACCGACAGTACTCCTTGAGAATTAAGTCAATTTTTTTAGTGATAGATTTAGACTTTGGTGTAATATAAAATGTATTTCCGAAGTGTGCAAATCACAAAGAATGGAATTATTTTACCCCAAAAATATGGCTCATCTAAGTTAAAAGAAAACCTATCTCATAGCACTTTCGTTGTACTGGACCTGAATTTCAACTGCAAGGGATTTCATTTGAGTAAAAAATTGGTCACAAAATGAAAATATTTGAAACATGTTGAAAAGCATATGACTACCTGGAAAAAACTTGGTTCAAGGGTTGCAACTGAAATTGTATATAAGGGGACCCTCACAATGTTGTCTTTATATCTGTGTGGGCAGGAGCATGTGGGTGGTAGGGGTGGTTGTTCTTTCCCCTCAGCTATCAATTGTCATGGGTTAGAAATCTGTGCCATTGAACAAATTACATTAACACTATGCAATTCATATAATAAGCAACATATGCTGCAATTTAAACAAATATATGAATACAAATACAAGAAAATAAAAGGATACACGCAAGCCTCCACCATTGGCTTAGTATTAACATTTTTCCTATTATCCCATCTGAGAATATTCACAATATATAACAAACAATATTCACAAACTGTCACGGGATAGATTTTTGGAATATTCTTATGCAAAGAAATGAAAAGGAAACTGAGTATTTTTGGCATGAAAGTCACCAAAGCAATCAAATCTTCAACTTATAATCCGAAGTACATTCCTCATTAATTTCATTCCGTACTAAAAGTGTATCATCAACTTTTTAAGATAATAAATGTAAAGAAACTAATATGAGAAATTATAAGGGTGTGCTTTCAATCAAATAATTAAGAACAAAACATTCACAAACATTTGCAGCCTTTCTTTTGGTTGGGGGGAGGTGAGGTCTAAAATAGGCATATTCCCGCCATAATAGTGTCGCCTCCTGAAAGAAACAACACTCGACAAACGACTGACTGGAATAAAATTTTGTGCGTGAAATATATATTTTTAGGTTGACTTTATTTTTCTAGGGAAGGGGACACGGCCCCCCCCCCTTACCTCGCTATCTGCACATCTATGAAAACATTATTTAAAATTTCATGCTCTAAAAGTTTACTTCAATGATATTTTGAAGCTAGATTCTTAGATTTTTAGTTATTTTGAAAAATTTAAAATCTGGTAGCCATTTAAAAAAAAAAAAAAAAATAGAAATAAGTGGTCATATTTTCAGAAGGATTGAAAAAGTCATCAATTTTATTTATGGGTAAGTTAGAGCACATATCTAAGTTCATTTTAAAACTAATTTTGTTGGTGTTGCACCTTTTCCTTTCAACGATAATTTAAATTGTAGTAAACCATGTTTTTGTACATATGTACAAAACATGCACTTTTCTCAGAGGGCCTCCCAATGGCGTAGTGTTTAGTGGTACCGTCCTTGCCTTGCCAAGGGGTCCCAGGTTCGATACCCGGTGGTTCAGATCCTACTTTAAATTATAGGTCCAGTCCCAATTAGCCTTACTGTGCATAACGAGGACTTAAAACACCTACTCAAACAATCAATCCGTGTTTAATTTATTTTTCCATATGATATACAAAGAAGTAAATTTAATGCTTGCTTTTGGAAAACCATTTCATCTCATGTGCCACTAAATATACAATAAACATTGAACTGCCAAAGTGTGACATTCTCTTTTGAATAGAACTGTACCAGCCAGGCTAGAAATAACATAACTCATAGCACTTCAGGTAATTCTCTTTGAACAAATGAAGTGTTATCCCCAGTTTATATTGCATGTTTTGCATGTTAAGTGCAAATTTCGGTGATATTCAGAAAATGGCATAATTCGTGTTATTTTGAAATTCCGAAATGGAGAAAATTTGTCTCCCTACTTATATATCAAAGCATAATTGACATTGTGCTGTGTTTCTATTTTGTTACATTTCTCCTAATAACTGTAACATTGATCAAATTGCCGATAATGTAAAAAAAAGTTTACTTGCTTTTAACAACTGTAGTTAGAAAGTAGAAAAGATACACATGTTTTTGCACTTTTTTATAATGGTAAAGACATTCATACACACCGACAATTAAATTCACTATTGTGGTTTTCTTGCAGTTGGTAATATACCATATGAAGCTACAGAAGAAAAACTGAAGGATATCTTTAGCGAAGTTGGCCCTGTGCTGTCATTCAAGTAAGTTTGTGCAATGCTATCATATTAATATGTTATATTCAGTGGAACGTTGATTATATTCTGTACAGGGGACTGCGTATAAAGAACTTATGAAGAGAAAGAATGTAAAATCCAGGAATGTATAATGCCTGGAAATGTGGGACCTCTGCATTAGTTCTGTAGGATAAACATAGGTAAATTAGGAAGATAGGAATACAGTTATTCTCTACAAACTATATAATTTTTGACCTGGAAAACCAGGAAATGTCTTGGAACAACTGTTAAAAGAGGTCAGGGAATTCATAAGGATATTCAAAATGTCAGTGAATATAAAATTATTGTTCTATTTGCAGTGAATGTAGATTGATATTATGAAACCTCATTTCTTAAAACGACAATGTTTTCATCCTAATTATACTGTAAACGAAGTTTAAGTTGTCTAATACTTTACAGTATGATCTGAAAATTTAATTGAAATTGCCTGGAAAGTGAAAGAATTTGTTTTGGCCAAATGAGTGAGAACACAGTGAATTTTTGAAATTTATTAATGTTTGTATGGTTTCTTTTAAGATATATTTATACCAGGGATGGAGAGACATGAAACAAACGTGCCTGTACATGATATGGGAAAGGGGGAGGTGGTGGAGATGTTGAAGTGTGCCATCTTGGGGAGTCACTCTTCATTTTGCAGCTGGACGTTAATAGTCTTTAGTGAGAAACACGATTGTATCCATAATTTCATCATAAACACTTCCTATGCTGAAACTCCAAATGTTCTTTTGAATCATATGCAATGATAAACATTTAGTATTCGTTTGGCATAAGGCTTAAAGTTATGTCAAAATTAAGAATTCCATGAAATTGACTCTAAAATGGCTGATTCCAAGATGGTCACCTTGTTGGTTACATACTCTATATCATGGAAAGGAATCGTTGATTTGTGTTAGCCTATCCATATAACTTTTTGTGAGTAGATAAGTGTTATTTGTACAACTTACCTCCCTTCTAGGCTTGTGTATGACCGAGAAACGGGGAAGCCAAAGGGTTATGGGTTCTGTGAGTACAAGGACCAGGAGACTGCCCTCAGTGCCATGCGTAACCTTAATGGATATGAAATTGGAGGTCGAACCCTGCGTGTGGATAATGCTTGCACAGAAAAGTCACGCATGGAGATGCAAAGTAAGTATATTCTTCCATGATCAAGCTTCTGAATGCTAATATCCTGATTATACACACACCTGTTCTACATCATATGAATTGACTGTGGCAAAATGTACAAATTATTTACTAGTGGTGGGCTCATATGAAATATTGGCCAATGCTGATAAAGCACATATGAAATTTACCGATAACCGATATTCTACTGATCCGATATAAAATTCCAAATGGTCCGTGAAGAACCTGAATAGTTCATTCACCTCGTTAACCTTTACTCTCCCGATGATACCATATGGTATCATCAGAGTAAGGTCGTACTGCCCCGATGATACCATATGGTATCATGGTGCTGATTACGAAATGAATGTGCTTTTTGGACCTTCATACTCTTATGTTTGGGTGGAAACTCTGATACAGGTCTGGAGCAAGCCTGGGAAATTCACATTGATGACCAACCTCCCACCTCTACCCTTCCCCCCTCTGCAACATATCCATGCCACATTTCCGAACAGAGTTTCACATTTTGGCTCATTATTTAACTTGTATGGCACCCATGAACGTGAAACATGTTTCATTCTCTTTAGAAACGTCCATTCTTTGAAAAGAGTACTAAGGTTTGCACCTTCTCCCCAAAAAAGCGGGAGAAGAGGGGGCAAACTCATGACTTTTATGTTTTTTCCATTGAAATTCGGGGGTCGTACCCCCCCCCCCCCCCCCCCCCAATCCCTCCTTCCTTGGTTCGGCATTCTGAATTGTACATGGTTGCATGCGCTGATGTTTTAGCTGCAAAACAAAAGTTATCCGAAGTAGATTGCTCCCAAAGTGCCCAAGTTATAATAATTTTCCTCCAAAGAGTGCTCAAATTTAAAAGTTCCTTCAGTGAAGCCCAGGCGAGAACGGGGTTATTTTCGTAAACCTGCTCGGGAGTCTAAAGGTTAATAAATGTTTATTTCCAGATGACTGTAGTGCAAAAGAAGTTGCTTATTTAGACATTTACCTAAAAGTAGGCCATGGAATTACACTAAATTATAAGATATTTATAGATACATCGTTAATCCGTGGTAGGTCAGTAGTTATGGCATCTGACTACCGTGGAGAGTTGAATCCCCGGTGGGGGTGAACCATGATTTTTTCCACCTGTTCAAGCAGCTCCAGTGGGTACCTGGAGGAAACGGGGGAGTAAAGGTGGACAGGATCATGATGCTGATCACATCACCCCCACCTTCTGCTGTGATCAAGAAAGTGTGGGCCCCTAACTCCACATCCCCTATACGCTTTAATGGCATTGTGCATAGCACAGGGGAGCACTTTACACACTTATACTTTACTTTACACACTTATACTTTATAGATACGTCAGATTGGTAATTTTACCGATACACCGATATGCCTTTATCAGCCAATACCAATACTATACCGATTAATCTGCCCCATTCTTATTATTTACTGTATCTTTAAAAAAGCAACTGTTCTGTCCCATATGTTCTTACGCTTATGTTTGTATCTCATAATGTCATAATGAGTGCAGTTCATTAATAAAGCCATTGATAATTAACTGTACAGATGAAGTAAGTACTTGATTCCAGTATAGTTATCTGAACTATAAGAGAAATACGAGTATTTATTCCTTCATCTGTTTTATTCTTCCAGGTTTGCTGCAGGGCCCAGTGGTGGAGAACCCATACGGAGAGCCTGTGGAGGCTGACAAGGCCCCGGAAGCTATAAGCAAGGCCGTGGCCTCTCTCCCGCCTGAGCAGATGTTTGAATTGATGAAGCAGATGAAGTTGTGTGTGCAGGTGATGCATTCTTCAATTGCAAGGTTTATTTAGAAATAACCAAAGATAAGAACGAGTGGCTAGGAAAAGTTATAGCCAACAGCCCCAGACCTGACCTGCCTATACTACTCATATACCGTGCTTTCATTTCGATCTTCAGCCGAGAGATCGGGAGAAGTGTGGCAGGCGGCGCTGACGGAGATGCCGACATTTGCGGCCTGTAATGCCCGCTTATTTTTATAGACATATGCAGACATTTATATAAATATTGCAAAACGATCACTAACCTGTGTTATAACATGCAAAAGTTCTTCTGTAATTCATCCAAGTTCTGCTCTTATATACACAAATAAATACGCTATAGAAACGATGTTAAGAGCCACAGATAATAAGTATTTTAATCATAGTTTTGACCAGTTACGTCCTGCTTAAGTTTATATCCTTGAAAGAGTTTTGTGGCCACGGTAATCGTTTGGAGGTTTCGAATGTGCAACACTGTATCAAGATTACGCTGCAGACGAAACCGTTAAAAGTGAATTGTTTTCGTGAGCATCCTTGCAATCCGAAATATCCGAGCTAGAGTTTTTTTGTTCCTTCGCGACTAGATGAAGACAGAGTTGTGAATATAGTGGCGAGCAATGTAAACCAAGAGCGTGTTAATTTCGTACTGTGCGCAACAGTGTTATTCTTGGTTACTTGCCGTTACTTGTTTGTGTTATTGCAGTGTATGTGTGTTGTGTCAGTGAGACGATTGGAATGCCAGCCGCAAGGCTCACGTTAGAACAATGATTTTTTATGTATGACACGTACGTGAAAACAGACTTGTGTCGAGACGTGTGTAGGCAATTTGTACAGAAATTCCCGGGCGTTTCAACTCCACACAGAGATACGGTTAGACATCTTGTCCTTAAATTACGAGAAACTGGATCATTAATTTTTAAAACACCTAAGCAAAAACGACGGATTCTAACCTAAGCAAAACTCGATGATATTGGTGCAGCGTTAGAACGTTCTCCAAATAAACCTATACGCCGTGTTTCACAAGAGGTGGGCGTGTCAAAATAATCGGCACATACAGCCACTAAGCTACTAAAATTAAAACCGTACTCTTATAACACAGGTTGGTGCTCGTTTTGCAATATTTATATAAATGTCTGCATATGTCCATAAAAATAAGCGGGCATTACAGGCCGCAAATGTCGGCATCTCCGTCAGCACCGCCCGCCACGCTTCTCCCGATCTCTCGGCTGAAGATCGAAATGGACGCACGGTATATGTCTAATTGCAAAAATAAGTATGTGAATAGGCTAGTGCTGTTAGCAAAGCTTTCACAGGAGACAATACATATTTGCCATCATAAGAGTTGCTCCTTTTCAATAATGATGATAAACGTATGTTTGACGTATGTTTTGTTCAGTTGCACAGTTTCTACATGGAAGAATTATTACTTAAATTTAGAAACTAGTGTTGGTACTTGGTGTAAGTCCATCTCTTTCTTGAAATCCTGTAAACTTATTCATTGATTGCAGAATAATCCAAACGAAGCAAGGAACATGCTACTGCAGAATCCTCAACTGGCATACGCCCTTCTGCAAGCCCAGGTTGTCATGAGAATAGTGGATCCTCAGGTCGCTGTGGTAAGTTCAGCTTTCAGGTTTTTTTCTTCTTTTTTCACAAAAAATCTTGTTGCAGACATTCAGATAGCATCTTTTTTTATCCTCCCCCCCCCCCCTCCCAAGTGTTGACTTATGGAATATCTCGTAACATATTTTATGTATCTGTCACTTCCCTCTGATAAACATTGTGGCATGGTTTCCAGAAGTTGCAAGGCCTTTTTTTAACAGCTGTGAAAAAGCTGCAAGGCTGTAATTTGTCCTTCAACATTACAGAAACCAGTGTGTAGTATCCAAAAATGGTTGACATAATTCTAAGGTACATATTACATAGAAAATATTAGATCATGAAGTCTGTCCTGTTGTAGCATTTGTTAAACCTGGGATGGGCAATTCATATGATTGCAAAATGTTTCACAGTAAATAGAAAAGAACTGGTAATAGCCTAATAATTAATTTTTGTGTACATAGAGTGAAATATTTTTTGTCTAGTTGTAAAATGCAATGTTTAGTCAAATTTCCCATATAGAAAATAGTTTTTTTTTTTTTTTGAGTTCTTTAAAGATATCTGCCAGGGGTCCTGGGTTCGAATCCTCCTTTCATCAATTTCATCATATCATCACTCATCCTCATCTTCACAAATTAGCCAAAAGTGGCACAAATGGCAAAGTAAAATTTAAAAAATAATCAATCAATTTTAAAGATCCCGTACCTGGCATTAAAATTGTATTTTTATACATTTCTTTTTAACTGTCTACATGTTACATGACTATAAAAGAAAACATATCATGGAGAGAAAATTTGAAAATTAATATTAATTGTTCACTGAATTGCATGCTTGAAAAGGTCGGTGTTCATTGATGTTCAAATTCCATCTGATACTCTCTGATATGAATGCATCGGTATTAGCTCAGCGCTAAAAATTAAATGTACGTGTAAAATATTTTATATTATGTTTTCAACATTAAAATATGCAGTTGTTACAATTCAAGTTATGCAGATGTATTGTAATATCTTTTCAGACTATGCTACACAAAAGCAACCCAGTCCCGCAACCACTGATGCCCTCTGACAAGATCCCCACGCCGGTGTCAGTGCCTCCAGCCATCTCCACGGGGCCACCTCTGCACATTCCTCTGTCGGCTCCAGTCATGGTATCCGCTCCGCTGCCAAATTCCATTCCAGCTCCAGTCCCCGTACCCGTGCCGATGCCTGTTCCCGTACCAGCACCGGGACCCATGCCGAACAGCGGCGGGCCTCCTTTCATGCCACCTGTGCGGCCAGAGGGCCCACCCTTCAGGCCAGAGTTCTCTGGGCCAAGGGAGGATGGGTGGCCCAGGCCTCCGGTCATGCCGGGTGCTCCAGTTGGCCCCAGGGGACCCATGATGGGGGAGAGGCCAACGGGACCTTCGTCTTTTGTAGGCAAGACACGTTTTTTAATAATTCAACAAAGAATATTAAGCACATGCACCCAGTGGAACCTACATTATATATAAAAAATATTTCTATTAAGAACACAATAAAAATATCACAAAAGCTATTTTACTTACGTATTTGGGAGTCTACTCCTTGAGTTAGCTACGTTTCGGGGAAGCGACTGCCCCCTTCTTCAAGCGTTCTTTAAGCATGCAAGGAAAGGTTGGACGGGTAGGATTGGGGAAAAATTATCAGATAAAACTATGTCCCTTTTACCCTGCATTCTCTTAAACTTGTCATGTTCACTATAAATTCCCTTAAAATTCATTAAAAGCAGTAAAAACGAGTTAAAATTCCAAGAACTGTGCTCTCTTCCATCTACGTGTTAATCAGCTGATGTTCCGCGGGGAATGCAGGAAGCACAGGCTATATCCCCACAGTATGTCACCGGGTCAAATTCACGCATTTCCTGTATGGCCCAAATCACTTCCGGGGTAACCTGAAATCCTATTTCTTCCCTCTTTTGTCCTTTTTCCCATCTTTTAAATAGGTTTATCCAGATTTCGTCAAGATTTCCATCTTCCCGATTGAGTTTATTGTCCCTATCATTACATATGTTAGCTACTTCATACACATTCCTATTGATAGCGTGATTTACCCTTCTAATAATAACTTTTTCTTTAATTTTATGGGAGTTTTCAAGTACATTTTCAGATAGGCCTCTTCAGGGATTCCTGTCTTTGATGTCTTTGTTGTGTTCTTTCCATCGAACTTTCATACTTCTCCCCATCTGTCCGATGTATTCCTTGTCACAGTTACATTTAATACTGTATGCTCCTTTCGCATTTTCATCTTTGTCTTTTTTCCTTTCCAACCCTTTTATATTCTGAAAAGTGCTTTTCTATATTTCGCGGGGGCTTTATTCCACTTTTTATATTACAATCCTGTAAGACTTTTTCAATTTTTTTTTGAATCTTCTTTAATGTATGGAATTCCTATGAACTTAGGTTTCTTGTTTTCTTCCCCTGCTTCATTTTCTTTGGCTGTAATTTCCCTATCCTCAGAGGTTCCTCTTTTAACCCTTTCGCAAAATTTGTAGGCATTCTTTCTTATTTTCCTCATTTTCAAAATCCATTTTTCTTTAGCTAAAGTGTCTGTCTGGTTGCACAATCTTTTCGCTCTTATGTAGAAATTCAGAAAGAAATTTTTCTTTGTTCTCCCTGCATGTTTTGATTCTTTTTTTAATGTAGATTTCCCCCGCGAGTGCTTTGTGGAATACCCCAGTTTTAATTTTGCCATTTTCATTAACAATATTTAGGTCTAAAATGCTAATTTCCCCATTATGCATTTCTTCTTTAGTGTATTTAATACGGTCTTCCTGTTCGCTTAGGATGTTAAATAATCTATCTAGCCCTTTCTTTTTCCCTATTACCAATATGTCATCTACATACCTTCCAAAGAACTTTATTTCTTTTTCAATTTGATTCAAAGCTGCTTTTGCTATGTAGTGTAGAAAGATGCTGGAAATAATCCCAGAAACTGTATTCCCCATGGCTAACCCTTTCCTCTGTAAATATATGTTATTATTGAAACTAAAATAATTGTACCCTGTAACCAACTGTGCCCATCTTACAAATTCCCATGAGGTTACATCATCCACACCTTTCTCCATAAGCCAACGGTAGAGACAATCTGCTGCTTTATCTCTCTTTTTTTATCTTTATACGCTGGGGTATAAATTAATAACGTCAAAGCTCATAATATTATCTTGGGGGGCGGGTAATAGTTAAATTCTCTATCTCTTCCTTTACCTCCCATGAATTTCTGAGGCTGTGTTTTGTTTTTCCCCCCCCACCTCCCTAATTTCCTTGACCAAAGTTTTGGCCAAGAGGAATCCAGGATGTGAATACATTGGTATACTGCCTTTCTTACTATTATCGATTAGTTTCTTTTTTGTAGTTCTGGCCAAGGTTATGCTAGTTTCAATTCCTTTTTTATTTCCCTTTTTTTTGGGGGGGGGGGTACTTTTGACTTTCTCAAAATCTACACATCTAAAGCATTCTTCCATTTTTCTTTCGTAGGTGTCTTTGCCTATCACTACCATTTTATTTTCCTTGTCGGAACCGATGAAGTATACCTTTTTTTTTATTTTACCCATTCTTTTACATTTCTAATTCTCCTTATATGCTTTCGTTGTTCCTTTCCCCCCCTTATTCTTTCTACCCACCTTATCACTTTTCTCCTTTTGCTGTTCTGTTCTAATCCTTTCTTGGGCCTCCCCGATGGCGCAGTGGTAGCGTTGTTGCCTTGTAATCAAGGAGTCCCGGGTTCGATACCCGGTGGAGGCACAAGTGGTTCGGATCCCACTTTAAACTGTAGGTCCAGTCCCGATTAGCCTTACTGTGCATAAAGTGGACTTTAAACAACAAATCAATCAATAATCCTTTCTTCTATAATATCATGAATTTTCCTTTTGGCCTCTGCCCTATCATCATTGTCATCAATCATCATCCCTGCCTTTTCAGTCGCAATTATAAACTCTTCTTTTTCAATTCGTTCATTTCCAATAGCGAACTTATGCCCTTTTTCTAAAATTTCTGTGAGATCGTGTGGAAGAACATGTTCCGTTAAATTTATTACATTTTTCCCTCCTCCTATATTATTAGTCTTCTTCTCAAAAGTTTTCCGGCTTTCCTGTCCCTTCATTTTTCCCAATTTAATTCCTATTCTCTTTATGTTCAGTTCATTAATTCTATTCACACTTGTATAAAGCCTCTCTTCAATGCGATTCCAGGTCACCTCATCAAGTGACGCACCAAATTCCAGGTGTAGACGTAAACATAAATTGTTCTACGGCCCCATATTCTTCCCTGATGCATTTACCCAACATTCCTAATTGTAAATTTCTTTTCTGTTCGGCTCCCCTATCACTCATTAGTTTATACCCCCATTTAAAAAAAAATAATTGATAACCTCCATTCTCCTGCGTTCCTTAAGAAACCAAATTCTATTGATGGCATTGTTCAACCTAATCCTTGTTTTTTCAAAAATTCGCACATTTTTCCCCGTATCGGAACTTAAATTCATATTTGGTTTGGCACCTACTACTCACGATATTAAATATTAGGGATGGGTCGATATGAAATTTTGGCTGATACCGATAAAGTAACGATATAAAATTTACCGATACCGATAACCGATATTCTACTGATCCGATATAAAATTAGAAATGGTCCTTGAAGAACCTGAAAGGTTCACTGACCTCTTTAATAAATGTGTGTTTCAAGGTGACTGCAGTGCAAGATAAATTGCATATTTAGACATTTACTTTTTTAGAAAGTAGGGCATGGATATTATCCATAAAAATTACAACAAAATGGCAGAATTTTGCACTAAATTATCAGATAATAATCGATATATCAGATTGGTAAAATAATCTGTAATTTTACCGATAAACCGATACACCAATATGCCTATATCGGCCAATACCGATAGAGTACCGATTAATCGGTCCCATCCCTATTAAATATTAAAAAATATTTCTATTAAGAACACAATAAAAATATCATATAAAAGCTATTTTACTTACGTATTTGTGAGTCTACTCCTTGAGTTAGCTACGTTTCGGGGAAGCGACTGCACAGTTCTTGGATTTTTAAGTCGCTTTTACTGCTTTTAATGAATTTTAAGGGAATTTATAGTGAATATGACAAGTTTTAAGAGAGTGACTTAGTTTTATCTGATAATTTTCCCCAATCCTACCCGTTCAACCTTTCCTTGTGTGATATAACGATGTGGCATGGCAGTATTGCATGCTTAAAGAATGCCTCATGAAGGGGGCAGTCGCTTCCCCGAAACGTAGCTAACTCAAGGAGTAGACTCACAAATACGTAAGTAAAATAGCTTTTATATGATATTTTTATTGTGTTCTTAATAGAAATATTTTTTAATATTTAATATTGTGAGTAGTACATGCCAAACCCAATATGAATACATTATATATGTGATGCATGTAGTAATAACACAATTTCTACATCGAAAATAAGGAATATTACTGCAATTAAGAAGAATTATGTTGAAAATGTCTTGAAAATTGAAGACGGTCCCCTGGAAAACATATAATTAAGGTTCCATTCTGCATATATTGGGAACGAAGCATTATGAATTTTTTTCCAGTGCTGCAAAGTACCAATATAATGTTTACCAATATATGTAACCGATGTTCTGCTGATCTGATATAAAATTACAAATATTTGTCCAAGGTCATTTGGTCATTGACCCTTCCTTTCATTTATTGTATGTGCAACCCCAACTTCAGCTAAATACTTTGCTTAGTGTTTTGCTGTATTTGCTCCAAAAAAATAAAATGCATGAAGTGAAAGTAACATCTATTTTACAAAACCAGGTTCCAGAATTATATTTTGATGTTCATTGAAAAATGTTTGTAGAAATATCAGGTTGCTAGTGATACCAATGCACTGCTAGTACTAATTGCAAGTGTATACATGCACACGGGCATATGTTTCTATTGTATTCAGTACCAGTAGTCCTGAAAATTCCAAGAGTGAAAATAATGAATAAAAAGAGAACGTTAGACCATCAAGAAATGTTTGATCTATCTACTGTATTTTTTTTTCGAGCATTAAATGATAGTTTTGAGATAAGGTTTAATAAATCGTTGAAGTATTCCAATACGGAACCTTGATTTCGTGTTTTTCAGGGGACCAAGGTGAAAATGTAAAATCCAAGAATATGAAATTTGGGTTTCATTGTACAAGGTGCTCATAAATTCTGGAACCAATGGGATTTTTTCTTTTGTTTTTTCCCGTTACAGAGTTCAGTGATGGTGCTGAATATATCTAATGTGTCTAAAATCCTCCACCTTAATGCATCAGTTGATGCATGTTCTATGCACCTTCCTGCATCTTTCTCCATGATGCACTTTAAGCATTTAGTCTAAGCTACAAACTTTATGCGTTGTTTTGTTTCAAATGATAATCCATAGGAACACTGTCAAACGTGTGAAAATGATGGTGAACATGTTTTGTAGAGGTATACATTATTAAAACTAGCGCCAGTGCATTTTTTCATCATTTTTGCCATTGGTTGCATGCACATGAATAAGCTGTCATTTAATTATGAAATTTACTTTTGCAAAAAGCGTATGGACTCATAACGCATTTTGCATACCCTACTGGAGTCAAGACTCATAAAAATTTGAAACAGTCGTTAGTAATACTGAATCAGTATCATTTCACCCCTGATGTTGACTTTGAATTCAGATTTTTATATTTCAATCTCTTTGTTCTCAACAGGACAAGATCTTGATATGCGGCAAATGAACCCCCGGATGCCCAGAATGGGTGACCAGGATCTACGTGTTCCCCCCGGAGCACCCAACCCCCCTATGCAGCCTGTGCGTGACCCCCGAGAGCGAGACTTTCCACCTCGAGATGCCAGAGATTTTGATCAGTAAGTAGCTGTCTCCTTTGCTATCTTATTATGACTACAGTATTACAGACAGACAGCTTTTCATACATGTGTCTGTCTGCTCTGTAATGCGAGTGGATGCACTGAAATGGGTAAGACAAGTGATTTTTAACAAGCCATTTCAATATTGTTTGATTTATCAATAATATCAACATCGACAGTCGTTATAATATGGCAAAGATAAAGTTCCCCATGCTTATAGAACCATGCCATGAAGACACATTTAGGTGATGTGAGGTAGGGCCCCACACATTCTCAGTCTCGCCAATTTTGATGTGATCAGCACCACACTCCAGCCCCAGAACCACTTTATGCGGGAACAAAACTGGAAAGATTCTGACCTTAGATCACCCTCCCCAGAAATCAAACGCCGGTCTCCTGCGTGGTAGTCAAAATGCCCGACCGACTAGACCACCATTGAAAACACAAAATATCTTTCAGTCTGATGTTTGAATTGCAATTTAAACTAGAAGAAACAGAGAATTGTGTTCTTTGATTAAGCAAATTGAGTTATTCTCCCTGAAGTATGTTGTTCTCAACAATGCAATCATCCTCCTGAATAAGGAAACAAAAAATAAGCAAGAATGAATGGTGATGCGTTTTTGTTCATCACTTAGTCATGCACAAGATTGCTCATGAGGCACTTACATGTCTCTTTAATAAATGGAGAATTCTGAAATTATCAGATAGCCTGTTACTTTAGTTAGAATTACCAAAGTGTAATAATATTTTGGATTCTACGTGTTAAGAAATGTGCTATGAACATAATTTGAGAGCATATTAAAGATGGAATTATTATGCTCTTGTTTGTTATTTTCTCTTTTTTAAAGAAGAATTTTCAGATTTCTTAGATAGGAGAATGATATTTGAAGATATTTTCTTTCTTTACAGACCTCAGCATGTGGATAATGCTGAGAGGTTTGTAGAAAACAGATTTTAAGTTACAATAGATTTTTCTTAAAGCATGCTTGTGTTTATTATAGGTTTATTTGCTTGATTGGTTTATTTTCAGTGTTTGTATTCAAGTTAAAATTCACCTTTGTGAGAGAAGGGCACACACAAATGTTTTGTTAGTTTTTTTGTGTCTGTGTTAATTTGTTAACACGTAGAATATGCATTTCTATGTGGGTGTGGAGTACAAACAGTAGCACCTAAGGGTTTTGCATGTTAGTTATTTCTCCAAAAGGCATGGTACAAGATAATTCTAGGGCTGAGCCATGCTGCTGGTGTTATTGCCTATTCTCATCAATACCAACAAACATAGTGTAGCCACAACATAAATGGAATAATATCTCTTCTGAATTTTATGGGTTTAAATGGTCTTTAATTACGTAGCCTTAGGTAGAATTTGTTCCTTTCCTGCTCTACATGAAGAACCTAGGTCATTTTACCATTTATGAACTTTAAATATTTATAAACTTTAATATGTTTAATTTTTAAATACAGCATTCATAATTTCACATATGATATAACCAGAATGTTAAAATATGTCATTTAATTTGTTTAAACATTTTTCACATTATACTGATGTGAAATATCAAAATTTGCATGAGTTGCATGGTATTTTGCCAACTGTGAAAAAGTCTCGGCTAGTACCTGTGATTAAATTCCAGTCAATGTTTTCTCATTCCTGGTCTCTATCAATACCAGCACGGTGGTGGCTCACGTAATGAAAATCCATTCCAGGATGGTGTTCTTAATGGGATGCTGTTTCCGATTTGTTACTGTAGAAATTAAATCCGTTCCTGAGCTTGGTCTAAAATTGCGGGGAAACAGATTGCAAGGAATATCAAAAACACCACCAATATTGGAAATGATAGGAATTTACTAATTTATTATTTATAGAGAATACAGGATGCACAATACCATGTGTTTCACGTTCATTGTCAATTCAGCTTTCAATGCTATGGTCCATCTTCCTTTTAGTGCATTTAAAACAATCGTTCTTGAAATGAATTGTATCGAGGTTGCTTCCTGTGTACCTGTTACGCAGTGTGTTCGTTGTGTGAGGCACCACTGTAAATCTGCATTGGCTCAGCCCTGTGTAGTATGCGTTTCTGCTCTGCCTGTGCATGGTGATTTTGTTCTACCACTACCAACTGGGTTTTTATCTGCCATGATGAAAGCCTAATGCTCATGATGTGCATTTTGTCAATTTCACATCTTCATGATTTGTTACAATTTTATAAATGTTCATTTTCGTTTGTTAAAGAGTGTGCGTTAATTCCATTTTATGTACCTTCACATCACCTCCTGACTAGCAGTTTCATGTGAAATCATTAGACTCTACCAGAAACGGGCCAACATGAGTATTTTGCTGATGTCAGCGCAAGGTTTGCCAATGGTGCACGTAAAGTTTAAAATGATCCATGCCCTTCATTAAGATTTGTAACCAGGTGGCTGCAATGGGTTTTGGCTTTGAATATTGAATTTTCATATTTAGACACATTTACATTAGATAACCAGGACATATCAATTGACTCTTATCTCCACAACAAGAGTAACAAAATGGCAAAATTTTGCAGTAAGTTACAGGCAAGGTGGATACCCTGCAATTTAAATCAATAATTTATTGAATAATGTACATAAGGATTTTGTAGACATGAGAATCACTTTTGGTGAACATTAATCTTGTAATCATTTAATGGTGTTTGTTAGGTTTGTTCACCTCTCATGTGGTGAAGCTCATATGAGAGGAAATATAATGTAAACTGTAAACACGCTTTAATTTATCTTGATTTAAAATTCCATAATTTTTATAGGCAAAAGTAGCTAACATTTTGTGCAAAAAAATATACAATAAATCAATCATGTTAAACTGTAAATAGTGCCATTATCATTAAACTGTAAATAAACATGGCAGCTGATATTTTGCAAACTATCATTAAGAAAATTGCCAAAATTCAGCTACAAACACTAAAAATATTTTAAACCCGAAAATATACTCGTTTAGCATTTGTTGTATATCTTCCTCTGAACTTATTGGAAGACAAGGATTATATTGGGATCATACATACATACAGTCAACTCTCGATTCTACGACCCCGGGTATAACGACCCTCTCGAATTAACGACACTTTTCCCGGGAACCGTGAAAAATTAGAAAAATTTGGAAATAAAAGTTGAAAAATTGAAGGAAATCGGCCGAAAAATGCGTTGTTTTTTCCTCCGCTCACAATTGGGTCTGAACTAAAACTAGACTTGAGTGATATCCAATAGCACTTGACCTCTGCCCTCCCCTCCCTCAAGTGCACCAATGTTACCCCGCACCGGATGGCCGCTACCCAACGTGCCAGGCTTGTTTTGCCACGCTTGCTCTTGGATACGCGAGAAGAGAAGATCGAATGTGCTTGGATGTTGTTTTAAATCGACTTGACTTGTTTCCTTGTTCTAAGAGCTGCTGAAAACTTGCGGGGGAGGGGGGGGGGAGAGCAGTTGGAAATGACTGCTGGACTTGGAGTCTTTGCCAATGTGTATGGCAGGTCAAGCTCTTTCATCGATAAATACACCACCTTGAGAGATAAGATCGCAGGAATGTTCGAAAATACAGATGCGTGGCGCCTGGAAGTCTGGCCCATCTGTCCAGCTCTGACCTAGAGTTCAGCAGGTTCCCGTAAGTGAGGAACTCTCGGCCTTGTAGACGACAACTTCCGGTAACAGCTTTCATTCAAAACGTGTTCTTTGTTCCCTGCAACACTTGATAAAAAAGCGAAACTGTTAGAGATAATCAAAACCACATAGGTGAACTAAATATCGTCAACCCACTTAATGCGTTGTCATCCAGGTTTCCACAAAAGTTTACTTTGATCTTACATGCATCATAACTCCCGTTTCCCACTTCATACGTTTCTTGTCAGCAAACGTAGGGGGGGGGGGGGGGTGGGGCTGGAAAAGGACCCATCCCTCTTCTTTTCCTTTGACATCTAAAATGGGGCAACCAGTTCTGGATATATTCTTGAAAACGAACAAAAACCATAGAACAAGTAAAAAAAGTGACCCTCCCCCCCCTTTCCCCAGCTCATTCTCTGCCACTGGTGTGCACGGCAATGTTGATAATTGCAGAATTCAGTTGTTTTTTTTGTTTTTTTTTCTTTAATGCTGTTGTCTGCATAGGAAATATTGCCCGTATAATTGTCTGTTGCATGGTAAAACGTAAAGCAAGGGTCATTTCTTTCTTCTTTATACTGCTGTTAAAAGTTCGGTCTTCGACAGTTGCATTATCTTTAAAATGTTGGGATTTTTCTCTTCCGCCACCTGTTGCTCGAACTTCCAGCCGGTCTCCTTGTTTTTACGATGCAGCTGGCGCCAGTGTTTTGTCTAGCGTCTGCAAAGCTCTATCTTGCCGATAACAGCACCAAGGAAAAAGTTATTGTTTTGAATCTCTCAAAGCTGTTTTGATTTGACGATAACGAAATTCGATCTCCAGAAAGGAAAACAAGAGTTAAAATAACTTCATGTTCTGCGCCTTCTGATAAGCAAATCTGTAAATTTAATTTGCATCCGCTTTTCTTCAGAACCATTCATGTGGAGGAAAAAAAAAAACAGTGTTCAATGTAGGAATGGTCACTGAGACTGATTAAAAAGACAATATTCAAGGGGAAAACATTTGGAGGGGTGGGTGTTTGACATCGAGAATACTCCAACATCCAACATTAAATCGTTGATTAACGTGAGAGTAAATAATGATCTACCAAATGCGCAGTTTCATAAAGCTTGTTTTCAGTTCATTTTATGCTGATGGGCTAATCGGGACTAAATATGCAGTTTAAAGTGAAATTCAATTCCAAACCCGAATGATTATCGACTGGGACGCTTTTTAATGACGTGTCCTAGAATACGCATTGGGTGAAGACAGATCGCAAGTTGCACGTTTCCTTTTTCACACTGGATTACAATGCAAGTCAAGGAAGAAGTTCGGACTGCTCCCTTGAATGGGGAAGGAGGGTGAATGAAGTTGGTTGAAGCAAAGAAAAGTGACTTTTTTTTACGATGTATTTTACACAGTCGAACCAGAACGAAAATTACAGCCCTGCCTTTATTTTTTTTGTCTGGTACCTAGAGAGGTTGTGTTGTTTCTCCCGAGAGATCTAATCTTACCAGTTAATCTTGTAACAGACAATGCTCCAATAAACCCATATGAAATCCAACATTCATTCTGCCCGATTATCTCCCGACTTTTGCTGGCACCAGTCTGACTGGTGTCAAGATTCTTCGAGTTTTGCTTGCAATAAGCGAGAGATTGTTTTCCTTTCCATAGGTCTCAGTGGAAACGGGTTTCTCATGAAGTAGAAATGTAAGAATTTCCTGGAAAAAGCAACGACTATGCACAATTGAAACGAAGTAACATTATTTTAAATTCTCTTTTGTGAAAAGTTTTCATGTTCTATTTTCCTTCTCAACATGCATGCTGTGCATAACACGTTGTATAACTACCAGGATAAATGGTGTCACCATCTCATAGGCATCTTTGTGTCCGTTCGAACTCCCTTTAAGCTGAAAGTTGGTGCAAATTCCAATAACGACCCCTTCGAAATAACGACCCTTTTCCCGGGAACTGTGAAAGGTCGTTGAATCGAGAGTTGACTGTACATACAACAATGTAACATTGACAACATCCATTATATAACAGATTCTTTTTGTTTAAAATAAATGTCTGATGAAAGGAGCGTGTGTTTTCCTGAAACGTCACAAAGAAAAACTGTTTTCTTATGCTTGTAATAACCGTAAACTACAGGAAAATAATCATACGGCATTGAATGACATTACAAAGAAGATTTATGTACACTACTACTCTAAAATAACATGCATAAAATATTAATGAGAAGCTTACTTTTCTCCAACTACATGTAACATCATTTTTGTTATTCGATAAGTATTCAATTATTCATGAATTTGAAAATAATTTCATTGCCAGGGCACTTGTTTTTATGTAAATTATTCCGATCTTAACTACAGGTAAGCTATGTAATGGACATGCGCTGTAATATCTCTATTCTTATACAGTCTTTTTACCTATTCGTGTAATAATAATATAACATTAATTTATGTATTGTAATTAGTATTAATTTGATTTAATATAATTTTAATTTAAACATTATATTATTATTATTATTATTCCTGAGGCACTTGGGTCAGACCCCCCAAACATATTTCTAGATACATGCCTGCCTACAGTGTAACATGTATGCATGAAATGATCCATCAATGCACCGAACATTGTCCAGAACACATAGCACCCAGAATCTTCAGCGGCAACAGCATGCTGATGATTTAAAGTTTGGAATGCCATGATGAAAGCATAATGCTAATGATGTGCATTTCAGCTTTCCTCGAGATGCGAGAGGCCCTCCAGGTCCCGTTGTGCCACCGGAGAGATTTCCCAGGGACCCACGGGAGGTGCAGGATAGAGATCGCGACATGAGGGACAGAGATCTGCGAGACCCAAGGCAAGGAGGACTCTTCGACCGACCAGTTCCACCTCGCCCAATTGATCCAAGGACAAGTAATGCTATGTTTTTTTTTATTTTATCTGTTTTGGAGACATTTAGGTAGATACCAATGGTGGTGGGTGAGAAGTAATTTGCTGTAAAGTATCTGCAGTATGATTGGAGTAGTGTGAATTCTTTGCCTAACATTGATCAGAGATTTCTGTTGATTTGCTATAAAATTAAAGTGTTCATATTTCTCCTTAATTAATTTATATAACAAGGTGACTTCAGTGAGTTTTACCTTCGAAAAAAATGTTAATTTTGAAATTTACTTTACAAGACCAGCGTAATAAAATAGAAATGTTTGCACTAAGTTACAGAAGTATGAGAATGGTAAAGTTATCAGCAATTCTAAGAGATTACCAATTATAATTTTTTTCACCTCATAAAAATCAATGCACTTGCTTTTTTGTGGTGTGGTTTATCTGTTTAGAAGGTGATGGAAATAATTGTAGTATTTGAACTAACGCTGACAGTTGTTGACCAAACAATAAAAATACATTGTGGTAATTTATATTGTCCTGTAGGAGAAGTATATTTTAGTTCCCTTTCACATCTTCTCTTTTTCTTACAGTTGAATTAGGTATGGAATCACATACTGGTGAGTAAATTAATTGACATATTAATTAAATTAACATACTGTTAAGCCTCTTGTAGAATGTGATAACATGGTTTAAATTGGGTAGAAATTCAGAACTGCCATGAATTGATAGCCTTTTCTTTGTTTTACTTATCACAGGAATATATCTGAATTTTTATATTCTATTGCATTAGTTCTTCCTTTATTTTTTTGCAAGAACGTCAGGTTTTTTATACTTTTAGACCTTTTAGCCTGATTTAATGTTTACAGTCAATGATTCCCAGTAGTTTCATATTTCATTTAAATCAAATAATATTTTTTGTGATAAATGAAAGTAATGTTACTGACAGAAATTACAGTCCTTAAGTTTGGTGCATGTTCTTTTTGGTTGCAGTGCGACCCAAGTGGAAACATCTGACTCAAAATGCAACTTGTTTTGAAGCATGTAAAAATGCATGTTTCCTGTTCCAGTGTGCAGCATAGACCTTAAAGACACCCTTAGCCATTTTAGAGTGAAGACTATGTGCATAAATACGTTCCTGGTTAATTCTTAGTCTGAGGAAGACCTTGGCAGAGGTTTGGAATGTTATTTGTAAAGGGTTTTAGTGTCAATAAATGATGCCATGGTCAACATCAATGGGTTTTCAAATCAGGAAAATCTTGAAATTGCTTTTTGTAAATTTTGTAACTAATGGAAGACTAAAATATTCTCTCGGGCTATCGACCAGGTGAGTTGTGGAAATGATTCCAAGCTTTCGAGATCTAACGTCACTCTCCTTCAGGGTGGAAGTGAAGATGAGGGTGACGTTAGCTCTCGAAAGCTTGGAATCATTTCCGCAACTCACCTGGTCGATAGCCCGAGAGAATATTTTCATCATTCGTCGCCAGGAAAGCTTCAAGTCTTATAGAAGACTATTTTTTCAGAAGAGAAATTGATGTTAATTAATTAGTCCTAAGTGTTAGGGCTCAGCTGATACCACTTTAAACAGATACCTATGCCAATACTCTCACCAATTTCCACCAATACCAATACTTGAATATTGTAATAATTATAAGATGCTCAAAATATTGATCAATACTAGTTTGAAATTATTCTACTCTCTTTTTTTATATATAATTATTCTACTCCTGTTATATGCATCAATTTACCAACACTTTTTCTTTAAAATATGTAGGGATGTGACGGAGCTGAAAATTTACCAATGCCGATATACTCACCGATAATTTTTGGAACCGATACCGATTCCGACACATAAGATTATTCAACAGAAGTGGGATGTTATTTTCAGCATGACAAAATAAATTTGCTATATAGCCTACATTTCTATTGCATATCATATGTATATACAGTAGACTCACGATTATCCGAGCTAATTGGGACCGAGACTACCTCGGGTACAGAAAAACTCTGATAATACGGAGATACTATGCTAATAGGTTGTAAATGATGAAACAACACTTAAAACTGTATAGTAATTATTTATTACTAGTACAACATAAATGAGAATATTACTTTTCAAAAAGTCTTTAATAGTTTTTTGGACTAACCTCTTTCCTCTCTTCGATGCTGCGATCTAACGCCAACGCAAGCGGCGATTTGTGGCAATTTAAAACTCTGGATATTATTTTTAAATGTTCTAAAGGCGTGATAATCACCACAAATTCCAACCCATACTTTTTGGTACCTATACCACTGGTATCAGCTCGGGATCATTATCGGCTCAGCCCTAATAATTGTGTTTATTAAAGTCTGAATTACTGCTTTCTTTATAGCTGCAGTTTCAGTTTGAACTGTGTCATTAAGGCTGAATTAATTATGTAGATTTTATTGCTTATGTAGGAAATATGTAAGAATGTTTGTCTTTCAGGTGGACCCCCTGCACCTCAAGCTGGGCCACCTCGTGGACCCCCTGTTCCACAAGTGCCGCCACCGGGACCTGTTGGGCCACCACCCATCGGCAGCGGAGGTCCTCGACCCAGCCTGCCTGCTAATCTCGGAGGGGGCGCCTCCGACCAGGAGAAGGTACGTTTGTTTGATGGGAAGGGAAAATCCGAACATGCTTATTGTTTCTTGTGCCAAGGCTGATTGTTGTCAAATAATACAATGGCTTGTTAGCTTCCTCTTTCCCGTCCTTCACTGATGTGGAAATCCTGGAAAAATCAGGGCAATCTGTATTTTTTTTTTGTACTTGCCATATATTGTATAATTTCTAAGAAACTAAAAGTTAGAATATACAAAACAGTAATTATGCCTGTATGCGAGACTTGGTCCCTTACATTGAAAGAGGAACATATTTGTTAAACACACTAAAAACACACACAAACAGCATGATAAGAAACACTTTAGGAGTTCTTCCAAACTTTCGATTCCATCTCGGAATCATCATCAGGGTTGGTCGAGGGCCTTTGGAAGGGATGTGGTTGAAGTTCCACTGGTGCTACTTGCTGTCTGCCGGCAGATGTTGTTGTGGTCTTGCAGTGTTGGTATGACTGATATATTTTACAGGTTGTTTTTGTTCATTTAGTTTCAAAAATGCTGCACATCAAACCAAGCATCATGAAATGGAATTTATTTTTAAATGGCCTGGAAAAACCTGAGGAGTTTGTTTTGCCAAAATGAACAAGAACTCTGTCCGGAAAAAATCTTTAGTGCACGAAGTATGAAGTGGGTATGAACCATCAAAGTGTACTAAAGTTAGAAATCTTCGTGTAGCCACACCATAAATGGTATAATATCTCTCTTCAATTTCCTGGGTTTAAATGGTTTTTAATTACGTAAGATACAGTAAGAAACGTCTATCTACAAAGGGATAATTTGAGGTAAAAATGTTAGATCAGGATTAAATAATGTATTTTTTTTTCAAGTACTCATAACATTCAAACAAGCCTTCAACACAAAAAATTTACTAACAAGTGTGCTGGTGTCAAGTAATTTAGGTAAACCTGTAAGTACACGGTGTTGCTGCTGTATTTGTGTTTGCACCTGTTTGCTTTTATTATGGCAATTTCAATGTTTGTAAACATCAGCTCTCTGAGTTAATAGTCAGGAAACAAGGCAATGTGCAAGCCCAACAATACAAGAAAATATTTGGCAAGACTGTACGACTCCCAACTTCTGTCATGTGAACAATAGCCAGTTCAACAAGCAGAGTGTCTTCTGTTATCTAGGTAACTTTGTTGGTAGCTCAAATTTTGACTTGTTTACTTGGTTTCCTTGTCAGTTTTATTAGAAGCAAGTGTAACTTGTTTGACAGTTTTCTTTCTGTTTATTTTTGTTTTTACCATTACTTCAATATAATGTGCTCCTGTATGCATTAATATTTTTGAGAGTTTAAAATTATTAGCCCAAAGTTCGACACCCATGTCAAACACTGGACATGCTAAATAAAACTAGTTCACTTTACCAATGGCCATTATGTATGGAGTCAGGTCTAAAATTCAGCTTCCTACAACACTCAGATCCAGGGTTTGAACACACCCTGTCGATTACTACCTGTCAAAGCTTGGTGAATGCGTTTAGATGATGTTGACTCTGTAATATGGCTGACATTTAAAACTAAGAGAGGTCGACCACTGTTTTCAAGTTTTGGTGTGTTGTACAGGAAGTAACTACAAGTCAAAAACTGAGTTTTCAGATAGTGAAAAATGTTCCTTTGGTAAATTTTAAGGACATCGAGTGTATTGTGGAAGTTAAAGAAATTGTGTATATTTTTGAAAACAATATCCTAGTCAAGGAGTTTTAATGTTACTTCGGGTAATTTAAATTTCCAATGTAAAAAATAAAGATTGTTTTCCGTCACTAAGTGCATTTTCTTTACATGCTAAACAATGACTTTGGTAAGAGGTTTGGAAAGCTGTGAGCAAAGAGTTTTGTTTGGTTTTAAGTCCGCTCTGTGCACATAAAGGGTAATCAGGACTGGACCTACAGCTTAAAGTGGGATTTAAACCCTCCACCAGGTATCGAACTCAGGATCCCATCTTGATTACAAGGTGATGACTTTACCACTATGCCATCCAGAGAGGAAAGAGTCCATGTAGCTACATGGACTATAGTTAAAACTAGATTTATGAAATTGCTATAGTAAAATCCAGTTTGTTCTACAATCAAATCAGGTATCTAGTTAAATCTAAACATAACTGTAGTTTAAACCCATGTTCACTAGTCACACATAGTCCAGTTTATACCATTTAAAGATTTCTCGTAAATAGGTATTTGTTAAAGTAGTCTCACCTAATTTTGTGTGCTGTATTGCTAATTATCTCTGAATTATAATTTGTGGTTTATCTTGTTGAGAGCAGTAATTCCTCTCTCTCTCCCTACAGGCTGCACTCATCATGCAAGTTCTGCAGTTGTCCGAAGAACAGATTGCCATGCTGCCACCAGAGCAGCGCCAAAGTATTCTCGTGTTGAAGGAACAAATTGCTAAAAGCACTCAGCGGTAGATGTAGCCGAGTTTGTTTGTTGGCCATTCCTAGTTCTCACAGAAACACTGCTGTGTGGGTGGATGTAATAGATTGTGTTCATCCACATTTTGTAATGCAAGTGGAGTTTATGTAAAAGAATTTGAAAAACAATGATAAAGTCTTTCTCACATATTTCAGCTGTTTTCTTGGTACACCACCTCTGAGGTTGAGTGTGTTGAGTAGTCAACTCGTAATCTTGCCACCGACCCTTCATTAGCTGATTTGTCTATCTCTACAATATGCTTGCCAATTTTGACCTCCTCAATTTTTTTTAAATTGAAAGTGTGCAAAAAAGTTTATGTAGTTTTTCGTATTACTTCTTAAAATGTTTCATGTTGTTAACAATCATAAAAATTTTTTTCACCTTATTTTATTAATGAAAATTTTGATGGGGTCCTATGACGGCAAAATAATTTTATTCTGCACAGCACACAAAGTTTCAAAATACAATGTTAGAAACCAAAATTATCTCATGATAAGTCCTAGTAGTTTTTTTTTTATTCTCTGAGTAATTTGGTTCAACCAAAAGTCAGACACTCACACTTTACTTTTCGTTTGTGCCTACAGCAGTGTTTAATATGCATGAATGATCCTTTGGAAGTGTAAGACAACGTGATGAGTGATTCAGCAGCAGGATGTTGTTCGCCGTGCATCACATTTCAGCACCACATTTCAACGGGCTCCAGAGGGCCCCATCTTATTACTCAAAAATTACGCATAAGGAATCCATTCCTGAAATATTGCCTCATACATTTGTTACAACTTGTATATTAAATATGTCATTTAATTCTTGTATATTTTTTGTGTGTATAAATCTAGCATACCAGAAACTGCAGGGAAAGTGAATGAAACTGATTTATAACAGGTTAGACAAACCTTATTCATCTTAACAGGGTGTGTATTAACATTACTGCCAGAGTTTTAATATTATGTCCGGATTTAATTTCCACTGGAAAAGCAAAAATTGTTCATATGTGGCCTAGAGATAATTGCTGAAAATGTTTGTCTGCAAAATAAACCTCTCTCTGTTTCTCTCTCTCCTTTTCTTTCTTTATACAGTGAAACGTTTTATGGGGACAGAATGGAAAAAACATATAACTGAGAAAAACGTATTAGGCCTAGTGAAATTACTTACGTGAAATTTAGAAAATTTTGCACTTCTGCGTTGCACAATTTAATGGTTAAATCCTATTAATTTTGAAGATCCACTGTCTTCATTCATAAAAGGGTTCGGCGTTTGAAGCGGAGATGGTACCAGCGGTAGTTGCGATTTCTCCCATTCGGCAGCGCTGGCACGTGCATCCTGGTTTGCGTCGTCTGCTTCCTGTTGTCGGGTGGCGTTGCCAGTTGGAGGTTGGGAGGCTGGGCTGTGCTGCTCGGCAATGTGCCGTTCCTGTTCCCTGCGTGGCTGGAGGGGAGTCGAGTATGTGCACCGCATCTTTTCTTTTTCAGGTCGGGGATCTTTCTGAGGACAGGGTGCCAAGTTGGGTGTGCCTGTCCATTGTCCAGGTTCAGTGCTGGGTTCTGTTGGATGATAGCATGGGTTTCTTTGACAGTGTTTTCTATGACGGAGTCGGTTGGGTGAAGTATGGATATGGAGGAGATGGTGTGGTTAGTGGAGTGGAGGTGTTGGGAGAGGCCTGATTTAGGTGTGTCATTTTTGGCATCTTTTACGTGTTCGTTAATCCGTTCTTGGACAGTGCAGATGGTTCTGCCAATGTAGGTGTTGTGACATTGGCATGTGGTCTTGTAGACACCGGGGGATGCAAGTTTGGGTAGGTAGTATCTCTTGAAGTTGGGTAGTGCTCTTCCGATTTGGGATTTGGGTTTGTGTGCCACTCGGATGTTGAAAGGTTTGAGGGCCTTGGCAAATTTGCCAGATGTGGTAGGGTGGTATGGAAAAGCGATCCATTTGGGTTTAGGATTTTTGTTCGGGTTATCTCCTGTTTCTTGCGTGTGTGAGCTGGGCTCAGAAGCGCGGAAGTGCAAATTTTTCTAAATTTCACGTAATTAATTTTAAACTGCATTTACCGCAACCGTCATGAAATGTATTAGTGAAAGATAATTAAAATGGTAAAATTAAGCACAGAAAGAAAGTACACCAAAGTGCTATATTGCACTAATCTGTTCTAAATCGTTATTGTAAATTCACAAAATCATGAGAAATAGACAGTCAAGGTGCCAGGGAATGGAAGGGATGTAAGCAAGTTTACCTGCTTAATCCGTTCAGCCAATTCCCTGCAAAAAAAAAAAAACAACAAAAAACAACAACATGCTTAACATGTTTATCTTGATCTTATGTTTAATCTCGTTTCCAGCTTTGTACGCTTTCCAAGCCCTGACGATGATGGAATTTGCCAGAAGCCTGTTCCGCATGTTCCCTCCTTTCTTTTGCAGCAGTTTCATTCATTTACCATGTGACCCTGAACTCCTGCATTACGATCGGCAACAAGCTCAATATTGCCAAACTGATAGTAACTATAAAAGCTGCTTTCTCTAGGGGTGTGTGATATTTGAAATTTGATATCACGATATATCATCAAGAAAATATCATCACAGACGATACAATATTTTTTCGTATCATGATATCGGCGATATCATCATTTCCATGATATATATCACCAAATATTGCAACGATATATTTCTGAAATATCATGATGATATATCACCAACACGATATATGCTGCTAAATTTGATGATATCTCGCCGACATATATACAGGGTTATTTTCCTGTAGTTTACGGTTATTACAAGCATAAGAAAACAGTTTTTCTTTGTGACGTTTCAGGAGAACACACGCTCCTTTCATCAGACATTTATAATTCTACAATGCAAGCAATGCGTACATACAAGAAAAAACTGATATATACAGGGTGTTTCTAAAGGTCGTTTACAACACTTGGGAGGTGATTCCTCACACGAAAACAAGCAAAAAGTGAGAGTTCCATTTTTACGACTGAGGCTTCGTTTCCGAGATAGGAGTCTCGCAAAAGGTGACAAAGTGAACGTCACACTTAACTGGGACGAATACTATCACAGATAGACAGGCGGTTCCAAAGGAATCATCAAGGAATCGTATGTGCTCAGTCCAGAAGTCACTATCGCCCTCGGCAAATCCCAGTGAGAACACTCTTGGTAATGCTCCCCACCCCCTTTGTGTGGTGAAAGTGACATCTTTGGTTGGTGTACAGTGACACGCACTATCTGTGCATAAGACTTTGTAGCATTTGTTGCTTGTTGTGTGTGTGTGTGTGGGGGGGGGGGATATTACGTAGTTGTCGCGTGTAAAAATACACGTCACAATCATCTGATATTGTGTTTTTCTTTCCCTCCTCCTGGTGGAGTAATGTCTCTCTCGTATGCCACATGACATGATTAGTTCATTCCTCGCGTGTAACTGGGGTAAGCAACTGTGCTCAACTTTTCGGATTTTGTGTTCCGTGCTCATGTTTTGATGTTTGAGGTCGGGATGTGTTGTCTTTAACGCATTTCTCATTGTCACGGTCCTTCTTGCTGCATTACATACCCTTTCCATGCATTGTTCTTGCTGGAAATCCCAAATTCCTTTGAGGACTCCATTGCGCATGCGTGCAGTGAACTTTTCATAGTGACTTCCGGACTGATGTTTAACGTTTTTAATTATATTATTGTATATTTTCAAATGAAGTTTCCTTTTGGTAAATTAATGCATTGTGTATGAGTGTGTGTGTTTATGTATTAATTGTGAGAGAACATCATATCATCATAACTGCCCGGCAATCCAATTCCTTACAGCATCCAATGCCGGAGATCTATCCTCCGATCCGAGCTGACTGAAGCGAAACAGCCTCTCCCTTCCAAGTCACAGTTCCAACAGCCGACCTCCCACACTCTCATCTGCCAACAGCCCTACTTTCAAAAGTTTTAATTAGTAACAGCTAAAAACGCCCACCTTTCCTTGAATATATGAACCTAAAAATGCATAATTGAGATACACTAATCATACATATATGTGTTTATACACTTATTTAACTAATTGATTAACATATTAATAAAATATTTCAATAAGAAAAACAACACTGTTGCCCTGATAGGGGGCAGGGTAACAGACTGTGTTTCCTTAAGGAGTTTTTAGACCAAAGCGGCACACGACAATCGATAGGGACATTTTACACCAAAGGGACATGGGATCTTCGGTTCGAGGCAACTTTCAGATCAAAGCGACATGCGACACGCGACACATGTTGCTTGAAAACGAGCAAATCAAGAGCAACGTTTCACACTGTAGCAACTTGACGGGCAGCACAGGCCAGCTTTCAATTGGTGAAATCCTCAAGCGATAAGTGTCGCGTGCCGCTTGTCGCTTTGGTTTGCAGAAGGAAAGAAAGAAAGAAAGGAAGAATGAAAGAAGAAATGTAAGAAAGAAGGACAGAAATGAAAGGAGAGAAAGAAAGAAGGAAATGAAGGTAGAGGGAAAGAGGAAAAGAAGAAAGTAGGAAATGGGGAAAGAAGAAAGAAGGAAATATAAAAGAAAGAAGGAGAGAAAGATGGACAAGAAAAGAAGCGAAGAATGAAAGAAGGATGGAATGAAGGAAGGAAGGAAGGAGAGAAGCATAGAAGGTACAAATGAAAATAAAGGTAGAAGGAAAGAAAAAGAACACTGAAAGAAAGAAAGAATAGAAGATAACGGAATAAACGAGAAAGAAAGAAAGAACAATGGGACAGAGAAAGAAAGAAACGAAGAAAGAATGAATTAAAAAATAAGAACGAAAGAATAAAAAAAGAACGAAATAAAAAAAGAGAACTTAAGAAAGAGCAGAGAAAAAGAAGGAAAGAAAAAGAAAGAATGAAAGATTAAAGAAAGAAAGAAGGAAAGAGAGAAAGAAAGAACACAAGAAATGAGAGAAGGAGAGAAAGAAATAAAGAGAACAAAAAGGAAAGAGGAAAGAAAGAGAGAAATAGGAAGAAGGAAAGAAAGAGATAGAAAGAAGGAATGAGAGAAAGAAAGATGGAAACGAGAAAAAGGAGTTGTTGATGGCTCTTCTAATTAATAAGGATAATATGCCAGGCACAGAATATGATATTAAATTGATGAGTTCGCTCCACGGAGATTCTTGTGCTTCGTGTAATATTACTCCAGAAACTAGAAGAAAAGGTACTGTGATTATACAAAGCACAGAGTATACATACATATTCAGTAGCGTACGCAGGATTTCATCAGGGGGGGGGGGGGTTATTTCTAAAACTTTCTCCAAATTCACATTACCATTGTTTTATTATACTTTAATTAAATAATAATAATAATCACAATTAATTAATAATACTTATAATTAATTAGCTGAATTACTACTAATAATACTACTAATACCACTACCACTATTAAGTAGTAGAGATCTACATAAATATAGTATTTATGAAAAAAATAGAACGAAATTTCTAGTCATTCGATTTCTATCATATTCTGGGAGCATTTATTTGTTTCTTTGTTATGAAATAATTGTCTGGTCAACGAGGTGAGACATTTTAAGGATTAAGAAAATCCATAAAAACAAGAAAATTTATTAAAATAAATTGAAATAATCAAAGTATGGAACTCATTCAAGGAGCTGCGGTGGTCTGGTCGGTAGAGTGTCTGACAATCACACGGGAGATCCGGATTCGATTCCCGAAATTGATTGGAATTTTTCCGGCTTCTTCCCCGCATAAATGTCGCCGATAATTCACATCTGGATTGTCTCGCTGTTCTTACCAACAAAATATTTTACAATAGTTAAGCTTCTTCTCATTTGAATAATTGTCTAGTCAACAAGGTGAGAAATTTTAAAGAGAGACATTCAAACGTGCTGCGCTAAACAATACAATGGGAAGGCGAACTGGTGACTATTTATTCTTGCCCGCCTATCCTTTGTCTATACATTAACCTCTTACAACGAACCAAGAACTTTGTTTTGTTAATTCTCATTGTTCACACACACAAAAAAATACAAGTTCGTTGAACACTAGCGTACGTAGAGGGATGGCCGATGCTGTTCTAGCTCCTAACGAAATTTTGAGAAAATCAGAATTTTCAAATTAAAATCCGTTAAGAACTTTAAAAAATCAAAATGTGTAAATGCGAGTCCCGATTACCATTTTTGACTTTGAATACAATTTTAATAGACTGAAAAGCTCCAAAAATACGAAATATTTTATTATGCATCCTGCCCTCCAAAACGAAGCCGTGTGTTTTACTATTCCAGTCCCTCCCGAAAAAAAATCCTCCGTACGCCAGTGTGTTGAACATTGTTGCAACTGAGATACAAAACATTTTACTTCTCTTTTAATCACAGTTACCCTCATATTTTATTTTCAAGAACTCGTGTTTATTTTCAAGGTATTACTCTGAAAGACGCGTGTGTTAGGAATGGTGTGCTTTTCTCATGCTGCATGGAAATAATAATTCAAATTATTATTATTATCATTAGTAGTAGTAGTAGTAGTAGAAGTAGTAATAGTATTGTCCCAGATCATTGACTGTGATAAATTGGCCATTTAATTTTTTTCCACAGCATTTTTCATAATATTTCACAAGCTCAAGGGGGGGGGGGTTAAACCCCGTAACCCCCCTTGCGTACGCCACTGTACATATTGTATTGTTCTGCTTTGAGACGAGTCAAATCTGTATCGAACAATATATTTGAACTTTTGATGAATAGCATTATTAGAAAGATAACATAAAAAAGCCCAAGGCATATTATAAATGCATCGTATTGTGTGATAGATAAAAAATCTTGAGTTTCCAAGATTAGTTAGTTACAATAGATTGGTTGAGCTTATGCAACATGCTGTGATGCCGCAGATGGTTATGTTAAACTTTTTATTTGGGAGCAAAAGTGGTAAATATTACATTCAGTTCAAAAAAAGGAGAGAAAAAAAGAAGGAAGGTAAGAAAGAAAGACTGAAATAAAGAACGAAAGGAAAATGGAAAGAAAGAACAATTGAACAATTGATCAAAAGAAGAAAGAATGAAAGAAAAAAGAACGACAAAGAAAAAGAACGAAAGAAAGATCTTATGAAATAAATAAATAAAAAGAAGCCAAGAAAGAAAGAACAAAAAGTAAAGAAGGAAAGATAAAGAAAGAAGGAAGAAGGAAACAAGGAATGAAAGAAGGAAAAAGAAAGACAGAACAAAAAGAAAGAAAGAAAGAAGAAAAGCAAGATAGAAGGAGTAAAATAAAGAAAGAAGGCAGGAGCAAAAGAACGAAAGAAGAGAGAAAGTAGTAAAGAATGAAAGAAGGAAACAAAGAAAAGAATGAAGGAAAGAAAAAGGAAGGAAGGAAAAAAGGAAGCAAAGAACAAAGGAAAAAAATAGAAAGAAGGAAAGAAAGAGAATAAAATATAAATAATATGAGAAGGAAAGAAAGAACAATTGAACAAAAGAAGAAAGAATGAAAAAAGAATACATGAAAAGAGAACGAATGAATGAAAAAGAACGAAAGGAAGACATTACTTAATAATGGAACAAATACAAAGGCAAGAAAGAATCAACAAAAGAAGGAAAGATAAAGAGAGAAGGAAATAAAAGAGAAATTAAAGAAAGGAAGAAGGAATCAAAGAAAGAAAGAAGGAAAGAAAGAAAGATGGAATGAAAGAAAGAAGGAAAGAAACAACAAAAGAAAGACAGAAATAGGGAAAACAAAGACGAAAAGGAGAGGAAGAAAGAAAGAAAAAGAGCAAGAAATAAGGTATCAAAGAAAGAAAAAGAAACAAAGAAAGATGGAAGAAAATAAAGAAGGAAGGAAAGAAGATAGAAGGTATGAATAAATGAAGGAAGGAATGAAAGAAGGAAAAAGAAACATTAAAGAAAGAAGGAAAGAAAGAAAATAGAAGGAATGAAAGGAAGAAACAGAGAAGGAAAGAAAAAAGAAAATAAATAGAAAGATGAGAAAGAAAAAAAGGACAGAAGGAAAGAACGAAAAAGAGAAAGAAAGATTAAAGAAAGGAAGATGGAAACAAAGAAAGAAAGAAGGAAAGAAAGAGAAAACCAGAGGAAATGAAAGATAGAAAGAAATAAAGAAAGACAGGAAGAACAAAAGAAAGAAAGAGACAAAGAAAAAATGAGAGAAAGGAAGAAGGAAAGAAGAACAAGTGAAAGATAGAAAGAAGGAACAAAGGAAAAAGAGAAAAAGAAGGCAAGAGAGAAAGTAAAAAGGAATGATAGAAAGAGAGAGAAAACCAGAAAGAAAGAAAAAGAAGAGGAACGAAGAATGAAAGAAGAAATTTAAGAAAGAAGGACAGAGAAATAAAAAGAAAGAAAGAAAGAAGGAAATAAGGATAGAAGGATGGAGGGAAAAGGAAAGAAGGAAAGAAAGAGAGGACAAAAGAAAGAAAGAAGGAAAGTAGAAATAAAGAAAGAAAGAAGGATAGATTAAAGGAAGCGAAGAAAACCAGAGAGAAAGAAGGAAAGAGGAAAGAAAGAAGAAAGTGAGAGAAATAGGAAAGGAAGGAAGAATAAGAGAACATATGTAAGAAAGAAGGACAGAGAAATAAAAGGAAAGAAAATAAGGAAATTAAGATAGAAGGAAAGAGGAAAAGAAGATAGAAGGAAATGGGGTAAGAAGATAGAAGTAAAGTAAGAAAAAAAGAAGGAGACAAAGAAGGACAGTAAAAAAAGTAACGAAGAATGTATGAAGGAAGGAAGGAAGGAAAGAAGGAAGCAAAGAAGGAAAGAACAAAATGAAGAAAGTAGGAAAGAAAGAAGGAAACAAAGAAAAAAGAAAGAATGAAGGAAGGAGTGAAGTATAACAAGAACAAAAAAATAAAGATAGAAGGAAAGAAAGAAAGAAAATTGAAGGAAAGAAAGAATAAAAGATAAAGGAATACGAGAAAGAAAGAAAGAACAATGGAATAGAGAAAGAAAGAAATGAAGAAAGAATGAGTGAAAAAATAAGAATGAAAGAATGAATAAAGAACGAAAGAGAGATAAAGAAGGAAAGAAAAACTAAATAAAGAAATAAAAAGTAAAAAGTAAAGTGTTCCCCTGTGCATAGCACCACGCCATGAAGGCGTATAGGGGGTGTGGGGGTAACGCCCCACACTTTCTTGATCCGGTCGTGAGTGGGGGTGATGTGATCAGCATCACGCCCCTGACCGCCTTTACCCCCCAGGGTTTCCCCCAGGTACCCATGTTATTCGACGCTGGGTAGGCGCCGGGGCCGCTTCCACCGTTAGAAAAGTTCCCGGATTTGAACCGGCCGGGGATCGAACCCGGGACCTTGAGCATGGTAGTCAGACGCGTTACCGACTGAGCCACCGCGGCCACAATAAAGAAATAACAAAAGGAAAGAAAGAAAGAAAAAGAAACAAGGAAAGAAAGGAAGAAAGAGAGAGATAGAAAGAAGGAATGAGTGAAAGAAGAAACAAATAAAGAAAGAAGGCTAGAAGGAAAGAAAGAAGGAAAGAAAGAATTAGAGAAAGAAAGAACTGAAGAAAGAAAGAAAGAAAGACAGAAATAAAGAAAGAAAGAACAAAACAGAAGGAGGTAAGATGGAGAGAAAAAGAAGGAAGGAAATTAGGATATAATAAGAGAAAGAGAGAGATAGAAAGAAGGAATGAGTGAAAGACAGAAAGAAAGAAGGAAAAGTGAAAGAAGGAAAGATAGAAAGAAGGTAAGATAGAAGAAGGAGAGAAAGAAGAAGGAAGGAAAGAAATAATATGAAGGAAGGAAAGACAGAAGGCAAGAAAGAAAGATAGAAAAAAAACAAAAGGAGGAAAGAAAGAAAGACGGAAATAAAGAACAAAAGGAAAATGGAAGGAAAGAACAATTGAACAATTGAATAAAAGAAGAAAGAATGAATGAAATAATAAAAGAAAAAAGAACGACAGAAAGAAAAAGAACGAAAGAAAGAACTTATGAGAAAAATAAATAAGGAGAAGGCAAGAAAGAAAGAACAAAAGTAAAGAAGGAATGACAAGGAAAGATAAAGAAACAAGGAAAGAAAGAAATAAAGAAGGAAGGAAGGAAAGAAGGAAACATAGAACAAAGGAATAATAGAATGAAGGAAAGAAAGAAAGAATAAAATATAAAGAATATGAGAAGGAAAGAAAGAACAATTGAACAAAAGAAGAAAGAATGAAAAAAGAATAAAAGAAAAAGAAACTAAAGGAAGAAAGTATTTAAGATAGAAATAAATAAAAAGCAGGCAAGAAAGAAAGAAGAAATGAAAGAAAGATATAGAAGGAAGGAAGGAAAGAAAGATTAACGAAAGGAAGAAGGAATCAAAGAAAGAAAGGAAGAAGGAATCAAAGAAAGAAAGGAAGAAGGAATCAAAGAAAGAAAGGAAGAAGGAATCAAAGAAAGAAAGATGGAAAGAAGGGAGAACCAGAGGGAATGAAAGGGGATAAGGAAGGAAGGAAAGAGGGCAAAGCAAGAAGGAAAGAAAAAGAAGGAAAGGGGGAATGAAGGAAGAAGGAAAGAAAGAATGAAGGAAGAAGGAAAGAAAGAATGAAAGATAGAAAGAAAGAGGGAAGATAGAAAGATGGAAAGGAGAGAGAAGGAAAGAAAACGACAGAATTGATCAAAGAAAGAAAAGGAAAGAAAAGGAGGAAGGAAGGAAAGAAAGATAGAAGGAATGAAAGAAAGAAGAAAAGAAGGAAAGAAGCGAAACATTAAAGAAAGATAGAAATAAAATATAATTAATGAAAGGAAGAAACAAAGAAGGAAAGAAAAAATGCAAAACAAAATCAAGAAGGAAAGAAGAAAAAGAAAGGAAGAAAGAAGGAGAGGAAGAAAGATTAAAGAAACAAAGAAAGGAAGAAGGAAACAAAGAAAGAAAGAAGGAAAGAAAGAGAGGGAATGAAATAAAAATAAAACGAAAGAAGGAAAGAAAGAATGAAAGAGAGAAAACCAGAAGGAATGAAATAAAGAGGGAAAGGTGGGAAGAGAGAGATAGATAGAAATAAAGAAAGACAGGAAGAACAAAAGAAAGAAAGAAACAGAAAAATGAGAAAGGTAGATGGAGAGAAGAACAAGGGAAAGATGGAAAGAAAGAGCAAAGGAAAATGAAAAAGAAGGCAAGAGGGAAAGAAAGAAGGAAATATAGAAGGAAGAAAAGAAAGAAAGAGAGAAAAAGGAAAGGACGGAATTATTAAAGAAGAAATGTAAGAAAGAAGGACAGGAATAAAAGGAAAAAAGATAGAAGGAAATTTAAAGGAAAATAGGAAGGAAAGAAAGATGCTAAAGGAAAGATGGAAAAAAGAAAGAACGAGAGAAGAAACAAAAGAAAATGAAAGAAAGAAGGATAGTAAGAAAGAATAAAATAAAGAATGAATAAAAGAAAGAAGAAAAGAAAGAAAGAAAGGAAGAAAGAAGGAAAGAGAAGAAAAGAAAGAAAAGCAGGAAAGAAAAAGAAAAAATGAAAGATAGAAAGAAAGGAATAAAATAAATAAAAGCCAATGAAAGAAGGAAATAACATTCCATCTTTCTTTCTTTCTGTCCATCTTTCTTTCTCTATTCTTTCCTTCCTTCTTACCTTCTTTCTTTCTTCCATTCTTTCTTCCTTTCCTTTGTTTATATTTCTTTCATTCTTTCTTTTTCTTTCTTTCTTTATTCTGTTCTTTCCTTCCTTCTTGGTTTCTTTCCTTCTCTTGTTTTTATTTCTTTCATCCTTTCTTTTGGTGTCTCTTTCTTTTCTCTTTTCTTTCTTCTTTGTTTCTTTCTTTCGTTCTTTCTTTCCTTCTTTCATGTCTTCTCTTGTTTCCTTTTTTCCTTCTTTCTATCCTTCTTTCTTTGTTTGTTTTCCGTCTTTCTTACCTTGTTTCTTTCTTTCCTTCCTTCCTTCTCTCTTTCTTTCCTTCTTTCTTTCTTTCGTTCTTTCTTTCCTTCTTTCTTTCGTTTATTTGTTTTTATTTCTTTTATTCTTTCCTTTTCTTTCATTGGTTTTTATCTCTTTTATTTTTCCTTCTTTCTTTCCTTCCTTGCTGCTTTATTTCCTTCTTTCTTCTTCCCTCTTTCCCTCTTTTCTCATTTCCTTCTTTCCATATTTCTTTATTCTTTCCTTCATTATTCTTTTTCTTCTTTCTTTCCTTCTTTCTATTTCCTCTTTTATTTCTCTCCTTCTTTCTTTCATTCTTTCCTTCTATCTTTTCTTACTATCTTTTCTTATTCCTTTCTCTCTTTTTCTTTCCTTTATTTTTCTTTCCTTCTTTTTCTTTCCTTCCTTCTTTCTTTCTTTCCTTCTTTCTTTCTTTCCTTTTATCTCTCATTCTTTGATTCTATCTTTCTTTTTCTTTCTTTCTTTCATTCCGTCCTTCCCTTTCTTTCCTTCTTTCTTTCCTTCCTTCTTTGTTTGTTTCTTTCCTTCCTTTGTTTTTATTTACTTGATTCTTTTTTTTCTATCTTTCATTGGTTTTTATCTCTTTTATTCTTTCCTTCTCTCTTTCTTTACTTCTTTCTTTCTTTTTCTTTTTCCTTTCTTTCCTTATTTCTTTCTTTCTTTCTTTCCTTCCTCCCTTATTTCTTTCCTTCTTCCCTTCTTTCTTTATTTCCCTCTTTCTTTCTTTCCTTCTTTAATTCTTTCTTTCCTTCTTTTTGTTTTTATTTCTTTCATTCTTTCCTTTTCTTTCTTTGAATTTTATCTCTTATTCTTTCCTTGACTCTTTATTTTCCTTTTTCTTTCCTTCTTTCTTTCTGTCATTTTTTTCTTTCCTCATTTCCTTCTTTCCATCTATCTTTTTCTTTCTTTCTTTCTTTTTATTCTTTCCTTCTTTCTTTTTCGTTTTATATTTCTTTCCTTCTTTGTTTCATTCTTTCCTTGTTTCTTTCCTTTTTCCTCTCTCTCCCTCTTTCTTTCTTTCCTTTCTTCTTTCTCTCTATCTTTTTCTTTCTACCTTTCTTTCTTTCTTTCCTTCCTTACATTTTATCTCCTTCTTTGTTTGTTTCTTACTTTTGTTTTTATTTCTTTCTTTCTTTCGTTCTTTCTTTCTCTCCTTTCTTTCTTCCTTCTCTCTTCTTCTTTTCTCTTCTTCTTTCTTTCTCTCTTTCCATCTATTTCTTTCCTTCTTTTTTCCTTTGATTATTTTTTCCTTCTATCTTTCCATCCTTCTTTCTTTCCTTTTGTCTTTCTTTATTTTCCATCTTACTTTCTTACCTTCTTCCTTTCTTTGCTTCTTCCCTTATTTGTTTCCTTCTTCTCTTCTTCTTCTTTCTTTCCTTCCTTCTTTCTTTCCTTCTTTCTTTCCTTCCTTCCTTCTTTCTTTCCCTCTTTTCATTTTTTCTTTCTTTGCTTCCTTCTTTGTTTCTTTCTTTCCTTCTTTCATCTTTCTTCTTTCTTTTTCCTTCTTTTTTCTCTCCTTTCATTCCTTCTTTGTTTCTTTCCTTCGTTCTGTTTTCTTTCCTTCTTTTTCTTTCCTTTTATCATTCCTTCTTTCTTTCTTTTCCTTCCTACTTTTATCCTTCTTTCATTTTCCTCTTTCTTTCCTTCTTTCCCTCTGTTTTATTATTTCTTTCTTGTGTTCTATTTTTTTCATTCTTTTTTTCTATTTTTCTTTCTTTCCTTCTTTCTTTTCCTTTTTTCTTTCACTCTTTCTTTGTCCCTCTTTTATTTTCCATCTCTTTCCTTCCCTTTCTCTTTCCATCTTTCTTTCTTTCCATCTTTCTTACCTTCTATCTTTCTTTCCTCCTTTCCTTCTTTCTTCTTTCTTTCTTTCCTTCCTTCTTTCTTTGTTTTCTCCTTTCTTTCCTTCCTTCTTTCTTACTCCCTCTTTCCCTCATTCCTCATTTCCTTCTTTCCATCTTTTTTCTTTCTTACCTTCTTTTTTCTTCATTCTTTCCTTTCTTTCCAATTTCTTTTTTCCCTTAGTTTCATTCTTTCCTACTTTCTTTCATTCTTCGTTTCTTTCCTTCTTTGTTTCTTTCTTTCCTTCTTTGTTTTTCTTTCTTTCCTTCTTTATTACTTTCCTTTTTCTCACGTTCTTTGTTTCTTTCCTTCTTTTGTTTTTATTTATTTATTTTCCTTCATCTTTCTTTCTCTCCTTTCTTTCTTTCCTTCTATTTTTCCTTCTTTCTTTCCTTCTTTATTTCCTTCCTTCTTTCTTTCTTTTATTTTTCCTTCTCTATTTTCTTTTCTTTCCTTCATTCTTTCCTTCTTTATTTTCTTCTTTCTTTCTTTTATTTTTCCTTCTCTATTTTCTTTACTTTCCTTCTTTACTTCTTTTTCTTTTATTTTGATTTCTTTCTTTCATTCTTTTCTATTTTTCTTTCCTTCTTTCTTTCATTCCTTCTTTCTTTCTCTCTTTCTTTCTTTGTTACTTTCTTTCCTTCCTTCTTTCATTTTCCTTCTTTTTTCTATCTTTGTTTCCTTCCTTCTTTCCTTTTATCTTTCTCCCTCTTGCCCTCTTTCCTCATTTCCTTTTTCCATCTTTCCTTTTTTCTTGTTTTTCTTTCTTTTTCTTCTTTCTTTCTTTTCCATTTTCATTTTTCTTAGTTTCTCATTCTATCCAGTTTAGGTCAGGTCAGGTCAGGTCAGGATAGGTTGGGTTAGGTCAGGTTAGGTTATCTGCTTCTCTCGTGGTAACCAAAATCCAACCTCCGGATGTAACGAAAGACTATATTGTAGCACATACGAGGATCGATTTATGGAACCAGTTGAGAAAGAGATTTTTCGACTGGATTAAACAAAATGTTTCTCAATATTTGTTTTAAATTAAATGTTCATTTATTATTTCAAATAACATGCAACAGAGTGAAAGTACATAATTCACACTTTTCTTTACATTCAATTTGGAAGATACACATTCAAGTTCGTAAAGTTTCTCAATATTTGTTTTAAATTAAATATTCATTTATTATTTCAAATCACATTCAACAGAGTGAAAGTACATAATTCTTTATTAACAATAAGTGAATTATTTAAACTTTCACTCCACAATACACAAAATAGAAGACACTTTTCTTTACATTAAATTTGGAAGATACACATTCAAGTTCGTAAAGTTTCTCAATATTTGATTCAAATTAAATGTTCATTTATTATTTTAAATTACATGCAATAGAGTGAAAGTACAAAATTCTTTATTAACAATGAGTGATTTATTTAAACTTTCACTCCACAATACACATAATAGAAAACACTTTTCTCTACATTAAATTTGCAAGATACACATTCAAGTTCGTTTTCAATGTCCAAGAGCTCATTCGACAGATGAGCTTCCTCGTCGTTGTGGTTGGCAACCTGCTCCAAGCAGTTCGACGACTCGGCCGTGAACTTTCCGAAAGGCATCTTCCGCATGAGCTGATGATGTTCCATCGCGTTCTTCTCGTAACCGTGAACAAACTTGCAGTGCTTATCCAACCTTTTCACCTTCGAGGGACAACCAGGAAGAGGACAGTCCTTGCGACGCCCTGCCCTGATACATTCCCTCAATCCTCCCGGCGTGTAGCGATAGCCCGCAGATCTCTCGTGGCTCCAGGAATGCTTCCTGCGGAGATGTCTCGGGACGTTGACTAAACTGGCTTTACATTCGGGACAGACCTTCTTCATCCTCTTGCGTTCGCTGCCGGTAACCTGAAAAGATAAGAAGTTCCAAGTAATTAAAATCAAGCTTTCCGATCGCACAATTTTAAAAATGAATCGGACAAAAAAAGATTAAAACATGCATCATATTGCTATCCTGTCAGTGCAGTGGACGTGGGTTCGAATCCCGGCAAGCCAGACGAAATCTGTTTCCGCAATTTAAAAAACGTTTGTGCCAACATGACACCGTCATGCATAAAATGGACTGGGAGTTTACGTGGAATAGAACGCCATTCAAAGGAGTAAGCAACAATGGGAGCAAGTACTTTGTGCGAAACGTTCATGCCGAAATGCACGTACGTTGTAATGTGTACTAAATACGTAATAATGATGTTTTTAATACGTGATAAATGAAATATAAGTAAGCAAGCATACAAACACATGTAAGAATAAGTTACCCGTGCACCGTTAAGATCCAATCATAGTAACTACATTAATTATGATAATTAGATATAAACTATATCAAGATAAAATATTACAATTACAATATTGATTGATTAGAATAATTTGAAACGGCTAGAAAGAAAACTTCACACTTGAATACACGTACACAGAATGAAAGTAAAAAATTACCGTGACCTGCTGCTTGATCCTTCTGAACGTTCGCAATAGCCCCACCGTAAAGTTCGGAGTTGGAACTAGCGAGTTTGACTCCGTTTCCCGCAACTCTGGGAGAGTGGTTAAAGTTCCAACGGTTTCGTTCTCCCCCGGCTTCAGGCCTTCCAACTCGATGCGGCCAACTTCGTCTGCCTGGTGAGGCAGGACTCGCAAGAATCCACCTTCTCCCTCAAATTTGTCGATGGGTGCAACAGCATCGCTGGTCACCGAGGTGCATTGCTCTTCAGGTTCCTCCATGAAGCCTCAAAGAACTGTGCGCAAAGTAGCACAAACCCCAAATGCAACAGAGAGAAGATGCCACGCTTCATTTTGTAAGCGAAGATAAGGGATGCCAAAAGCCAAACATGGAGTCGCAAAGATCAGGGTGTCCTCTGGAGACCGTGGCTCGTGCTACATAACAACGCGAACAACTTTAGGCGATGGGGAGCTGCATCTGTGAAATCAATTTGATTGCATCACCACTCATCCCCGTCTTCGCGATTAGCGAAAAGTGTCAGAATAGCGAATTAGAAATAAACCACAGGAATGGAATGAATGAAATTAATTCTAGGACGGTAAGGCTAATCGGGACTTTACCTACAGTACGAAGCACTATGTGTTTCGAACCCGTGACCCAGCTACTAAAATAAACTATCATAATTAATCATTTGTGTAATTACGTTGTTGAATACGTAATTCATTACATCGAACCTTTCTTTTACCTATATATCCTGATTCCGACCTCCGTGGGGTAGTGGTTAGCACGACAAATCCCGGTGTCCTTACCTTGGCAATTATCCGTCAATCAATCAACATCCTGGATGCAGGCACTTGTAATGGTACTCTTTCCATAAGGATAGGTCAAGTTCTTTTTCACAGAAATATTGAATTGCAGGTAGATTCTTACACATCATTAGATAAATAGTAATGTAAGTAATTTCCATGTTTTATTGCGTAATCTATACAATGCCTCACAAAAATAGCAATTACGTTAAACATTGATACCTAGAGTTCACTTACACGATTAAAATAATGAGAGCACCACTTGTCGGAAAACATTTTCCCTTATCAACAGTGATCACAACAAAGATGAGAGATATTGGTTGAAAATACATTTGTTCGCACTTGAAGGATTGATCTAACCTTATTTCAAAATACACTATAGATGAAAGGTAATGATACATTTGTTCAAACTTATTTCAAATTACACTGTGCCACAACACAAACTGAAACATACACGTGTCAATTTCACAAAGGCTGAATGTCCTCGTTTATTATTGCATCCGAGTGTGGTGGGATGGTTGGCATCCTCAGCATGTTTTGAAGGGTTACCGATGTTAAAGCACTCTGGTAGGGACGCGTGTAAAACTTGTAAGTGTTCTCAGCCGTGGTGAGCGAATGGCTCATCAAACCTGCCAGATCGTTCCTTTCGTTCGGTGCTTGGGAGTGTACAAGAGAAACAGCCGTCTTTCTCATAACCCTGGAGGTAATCTTGGTGTTGCACCCAGCCTGGGCCCATATACTCTGTATGCAGTGTGAAAATTGGGAAACCGACATCCTCTTCCCTCCGTCGGTAACGAAGACAAAGTCGTGATCGGGGAAACAGCCGGGTCTAATGTTTTCAACGTAGGTCTTCAAATGGCCGTACACTTTTTGGGTGACGCAAATGTTAGCAAGTCCACAGTGTGCCGCCGTCTTGTGATCATGAACTCTAATGACGTGCACATCACGTTTCCCTTCCTCCACCTGTACCTGCAAGCAGGAAGTCTCCTGTAATTCCTTCAGTGTCATGTTTACTATTGCTGACGGCCTTTGCGCGGTGGAGAGTAGAATCTGCAACAACAAGTAGTTGCGGACGGTGAAGCTTTCGTCCGAAGTTACCTTCCGCATTATCTCCTCGAAGCGCCGGGATACCGGCCCATTTTCAAACTTTGACACATTTTCGCGGGTTACGGCATTTTTCTGTTCTATTTCCATCACCTCGGATCGCCTCTTCTTCTCCAGAACTCGGAACGACTTTGCCCATTTCTGGTAGTGACCCAGACAGCATCCAGCTTGCTCGGAAGTAACCAATCTCCGCTGCAGCGCAAATTTCACAAGGTTCGACAGAGAACCGAGGTAGGAGAGGCAAGTTCCCGGTCTTCGGTCGGCCAGGCTGTCTTCGAAAAAAGCTCTAGTCTTGGAGATCCCTCGATCCGAAGCTAACTCGTTCAGATGTTCCACGCAAGCAAAGTCGATCGCCGACTTTGTCTTAAACGCATGCTGATCCACTATCCGACGTTCCCTTACGAGCCTGCCATCCAGCGTCCCAAGCCACGACCGAAAATCTGCATACAATCGTTCCGATATCACAGATCTTGCATCCACTACATCCTCTTCATATTCTCCACCAGCATCATCTTTATCCTCTCGGCACGAGCTTACGTCGACTCTCCTTCGCCGCTCCTCTGCAAGCAGACCTCTGTAGTCCTTGGAACTCCTGTCGTATCCGTGAACCACCACCGCATGCTGGTCCAACCTCCTCACCTTAGCAGGGCAGCCGGAAATCGGGCAAACTTTCAAACGTCTCTTTTGAACGCTTTTCCTCAAAGAGCTTGGCAAGTAACGGAATGCAGAAGACTTCTCGCGGCTCCATCCGTGTTTGTTTCGGAGATGCCTCGGGACGTCCATCATGGAAATTCGCGAGCCGGGCACACCTTCCTGTTGCGTGCACGCTTGCTTTCCTGGAGACAAAAGAAAGCAAAGTTTCACTTTACATCTTAATTACCATTTTCATTCACAATGAAACATAAAGAGCACATACAGGTAAGAGGATTACAAGTGTACGCCGATCAGAACACCTCAGGTGGCCGGCCACCTCAGGTAGCCGGGAACCAGCCCAACCAACGATCAAAGACCAACGAATATAAACAGATGATCACTCGAAGTGAAATAAATTCAGATAAAGTACAAAATTCCTCATTCCAAAGCTTCCAAGGAGGAAGCCCCATTGTTTGCGGAATGACGAAAGGCAGATGCGAAAGTGCTTAAAACAATGCAGAAAGTTGATATTTTGAATGAGAACAAATATTCGGATAAAATTCCGTAAACGTGTCTAAACCAATGCAGAATGTTGAGATTTTGAAGGAAAGGCTACTACCAAAATATATTTCAACTTGTCTTTAAGTGTAAAAATTTTAAGTTCTCTTCACCAAAATGAGAGACATTCAAAAAGTGTCGAGTGAGAAAAAAAATTACGAGTTCGAATCACTACCTTAACTTAAAACGAAGATTAAACTCACCATCCAGGGGAGATGCCATAACAAGTTCCGCCGTGACCGCTCGCCCGCGCACAGTTTTGCTCCAGCTATGGAAGAGAGACCTCTTCGAGAGGTTGCAGAGACGTCAACTGAGGAAATTAGCACGCTCGAACGTAAGCTTTGTGTTGCCATATTGACTGTGCTCCTAAGGCACGCTACATGATTTGTGCATCGATGGAATCCCAAGGACGCTACAGGATTGTGCCTCAATGGAAACTGTGCTTACCTAGGACGCGAATCTCTACGCGATAATCATTCATCGCCATCGTAGCGATCAGACGAGACTGGCAGAAGATCCCTCCATCCTCCATCATGACTTCATTACCATCTCATCATGACCCACGGTCGTCGCGATTAACCCAGGTACTTTGATTATTATTTTCTATTCAACCTTTAACACATTTCATTCATCATGGCCCAAGCTCGTGGCGATTAACCCAGTTCATCTTCTCATCATCACCCACACTCTTAGGTATTATCATTCATTATTTCATTTTTCTTACCCTTTGGAGGCACAAGTGGTTCGGATCCCACTTTAAACTGTAGGTCCAGTCTTGATTAGCCTTTCTGTGCATAAAGTGGACTTAAGACAACAATTAAATATTCATTTTTCCGATTAACCCAAATGGTTCGGATCCCACTTTAAACTGTAGGTCCAGTCCTGATTAGCCTTTCTGTGCATAAAGTGGACTTAAGACAACAATTAAATATTCATTTTTGCGATTAACCCAAATGGTTCGGATCCCACTTTAAACTGTAGGTCCAGTCCTGATTAGCCTTTCTGTGCATAAAGTGGACTTGAGACAACAAATAAATATTAATTTTTGCGATTAAACCAAATGGTTCGGATCCCACTTTAAACTGTAGGTCCAGTCCTGATTAGCCTTTCTGTGCAAAAAGTGGACTTTAAACAATTCAGTCATCATCAACCACTGTCGTTGCGATTAACGATTATCATTACTCATTTCTTTAATTTTATCAAAACCAAAATATTCATTACAAAAACAAGAAGCAAAGATGGTTTAAATAAAATTCCATATTTAGTTATTTAAAAAAAGAAAAATAATTTTATTTAACACAATAACAATAGAAAAAATAAGACAATGAATCAATCACATACAATCAAAATAAGTTACCAAATCTTATAAAAAAATAACAATAGAAAATAGAAAACACATAGATATTTGCAAATCAAAGAAGACGAATCATACAATACAAGAAACAATGAATATAAAATAATAATCGTAGATAATAATCAATAAAAAATAAACATAATTAAACCCACAAGAATATTATTTATAATATTAAAATCAAAAAATAGGCAAAATACTAAACACTTCGATGTATAAAATAATAATAACAACAACCACAATTAAACTAAAAATATTTACAAATCTGAACCCTCCTCCTCGTCAACCCTCACCCACCCCCGGGAAAGCGCCATCAGTCTCTTGTATTCTTTCGTACCCCGCTTCATTGAATGGTCTTGAATAAGGTGCTGGCCCATCTTTATGACGCTTCACCGGCAGCCGTCGACCTTACAATTGACGCGCCGGTCAGGATTTTTGATCTTTCTCATCCCCTCAGAGGAGGCAAAGTAATCTTGCATCTGCTTCTTGGAGTAGCAGTGCCTCCTCCGAAGGTGTCGGGGAACAGTTGCTGATTCCTCCCCGCACTCTGGGCAGATCTTCTGCAAAATACAAAGAGGGAAGACAAACGCATGAGTTTAACACCGACACGCAGATTTATTGATTTACAATTAAATACAGGCACAGAGCGAACATTTGAATTTCTACGAATTACTCACCTTCCGCCTTACGTTGTTGTTGTTCTTCTTCAGTGCGGGTAGAGGTGGGGGCGCCGGAGCCTCAAGCTGTTGTTGTTGTTGTTGTAGATGCTGTTGCATTTGGTGTGGCTGCTGCTGCTGTGGCTCCTCCTGTAGCTGTGTTTTTTGTCGCTGCAAAGACAAAAATGAAAGAAAAATAGCTGTAGAAACGGACATAACAATTTAGAATATTGCACACACGAAAATACACGTGAAACATCTTCGTCACCTGATTGGACTTACAATTAACTCGTTGACGATCTTCAAAGATGCCTCTGGGTACGGGAGTTCAAGTTCAACCAAAGCCCCGTTAATTGAGTTAAAAATTCCAGATCCTCAACTGTCAAGCCTCCAAAGACAGGCGTTGGATGGTTACCCGTAGGCAGCATAGCATCGTTACTGTTGGAAAAAATTGGCCTTCGTTGAATGACAAGACATCGTTATGCGCGTGGCACAAAATAACACAACAAATAACACAACAAATAGCGCATTTTAAAAATCCACACACTCACCTGAAATCCATCTTGAGATTCTGGCTTCCTTTCTGCTTCAAGTTAAGCAATCAATCGGATTTACGCGACCGAAGAAGAAGGGAAGGGGTGCAGGTATCTGGGAACCGTGCAAAACCGGTTACCCCCACCATCGAGTGTCGAAAGTCAACTTCCTAGCCATCTGTGCAGCAAACACCCAATAAACAGTTTCTTAAACCCAAAAATGTAGCGAAAGACCATGGGTTTGCCAGCAGAAAGACCAATTTGGGTTAAGTTATCTGAATCGCTCCTAAGAATGGGTGACAGAGGAAGGTCCCTGTAAGATAGCCTAACGGTAACGTAACAAGGAGGTTGAGGGTTCGAGTCACGGGAAAAGTTTGATTCTCCATTCGAAATTCCGATAAATGCTAGATTTTAACGTTTTTTTTAAAGTTTGAATAGAAAATTCAGTTTTGGCGCGAAACTCACAATATCTCGTGGGAAGGAAGCTGCATCATTCCCCTACACGAAAACATGCAGGGCTGGCCTAAAGCAAAGTCGGAAGGGTGACTTTTCTAATTAAATCCCCGAGCCTGCGTCCTTCTCGCCCACTAACAAGCGCTTCTCGCTCCCTAAACCGCCATTTCGGGAAAAGGCCGTTAAAGTGTACTTCGGGCTAACCGGGGAAAACCAAACTTGGGATTCCTGTAAAGCCGGATCTCTTTTTTGGATACGGTAAAATTTCGTCAATATATAATTGCAGGAGTTGCAAATATAACAGCAAGAAAACTAAGAGTTTGAATTAAACCAGCTATGCAGCAAACACCCAATATAGGGTTACTTAAACCCAAAAATGTAGCAAGAGGCCATGGGTTTTTCAGCAGACAGACCAATTTTTATTAGGGCTTAGGTTATCTGCTTCGATCGTGGTAACCGAAATCCAACCTCCGGATGTAACGAAAGTCCATATTTTCTTTCCGAGACTGTTGCACAAATAACAGGAACGATGTACGAGACTAGTTCAGAAAGGCAAATCGTAGAAAACTCTAACCCCTAAGCCAAGGTGAACTAGGAATGATCTGGGAAGGTAACCAAGTTCGGTAAATTTCACCGAATTTTAAATCAAATAAAAAATTCATTTTTAGCGGAAAAGTTACTTAAATCTTTCATTCACCAAAAATTACAGATACAAAGTATACTCTGTATTCCTTCCGCTTAAGACTTCAGACCTCTGCATCTTGCAAAAAGTACAGATAGTTTAAAAGTTACGAAAACAAAATATCAAGATTTCCTATGCACCTTGCGAAAAAGACAAACGGAGGTAACACTTACAACAAATAAAACAAAAACTTTAAGTTTTCTTGGCAAAAATGACAGCAGAGTTATAAATAACGTTGCACTTGAAATATAAGACATGAACAGCGTTGAACTTTTCCGTACCAAACCACAGATAAAAAGCTAAATACGTTAAGTTTACTCAAACGAAAATGCTCACATTTCCTTTCCCAGGTAAATAAAGATGCACCATCAAACTCGGAGGCAATAGCGTTAACCACACGTTGCATTCCTTAAATTAGACCAGAGTTTTCAGTTTGGTTCCATCTACCGACATACGGTTCCAAGATGAGATAAAAGCACCTCTCCTCAGTTTTCTTCCCAGTTTGACTTTTTATGCGAGTTTTGCTCCACAGTATACCGTTAAAAGTAAAGGTGCAGGGAGAATAAAACTTCTCCACAAACTTCTACAAGCACCGCAATGTGGCAATGATACACACAAATCTCCTCCTCCGTTTTCTTCCCAGCTTCATTTCTATGCGGGTTCTGCTCCACAGATTACCATTAAGAGTAAAAGTGCTGGGTGAATAAACCTTCTCAACAATACTTCTACCAGCACCACAATGTGGCAATGACACACACAAATTTTCTCCTCTGTTTCCTTCCCACCTTGACTTTCTATGAGGGTTTTGCTCCACACATTACCGTTAAAAGTAAAGGTGCTGGGTGAATAAACCTTCTCCACAAACTTCTTCTACCAGCACCGCAATGTGGCAATGATACACACATATCTCCTCCTCTGTTTCCTTCCCACCTTGACTTTCTATGAGGGTTTTGCTCCACACATTACCGTTAAAAGTAAAGGTGCTGGGTGAATAAACCTTCTCCACAAACTTCTTCTACCAGCACCACAATTTGGCAATGATACGCACATATCTCCTCCTCAGTTTTCTTCTCAGCTTGACTTTCTATACGGGTTTTGCTCCACAGATTACCGCTAAAATTAAAGGTGCTGGGAGAATAACCCTTCTCCACAAACTTCTCCCCGCACAGCATTCGTATGGGTTGGCGACTCTGCGAAGCACCATCAACACAGGAGGTGTGAGCGTTAACCAAACATTGCATTCATTCGTGCACTTTCATTAAATGCGACTAGAGTCTTCAGCTCCATCAACCGATATACGGTTGAATGCTGGCCGGCACAAGTGCCGGTCAATTTCAATCATTATTAACGTGCTTTTGGTCCGGTGCTCTACAGTTAAGCTCAAACTAACTGCAAATTTACAAGTTCCGGTGAATTTCCAGTGCTCTACAGCGGGCTAAACTGGGATACATGTCTTTTGGTCGGCTGGGTCGTAGGGCCCCCAAGTCACGGGATACCCTAAAAACCCCAAGTCCAGCGATCCGCCACATGCCGGAAGCCCCGGCGGCCGGCGCATGCTTTCCGCCGCCGCACAGTGTGGTATTTTCGTAATCTAGCTGGACAAAAGTCAATTTTCGCGTTTGGCTACATGGGCTAAATACTTGTTAATTTGCAAAGGAATTGAACCATATTACATGAAACTAGGCTCTGTATTCCAAGAAATCACACTGAACAATAGAAAAAAGGGTCTCACTAGCCGACTACCTGAGTTCCGCCTGCCAAGTGCTGAAAGCGATCGCGTCATTCGTCTGAGTTTGCTCGATGAATACAGTCTGTTTCTGTGTGCTAGTGGTGATTGTGTGGTGTTCTTATTTTCTTTCGTGTTTCAACGTAAGGTTACACTTGTTGGTGTATTATTATATGTTTTAGGTTAAGCATGAGCAGCATCAGAAAAAGTCACGTTTATTTCTGTATGAAAAAACGTGTAAGTCAGTTTGGACTAGAGTTTTAGTACATTATATCGCATTATACAGATCTATTATCCTAGTTTTCTGAAAGAGTTACTTGTTACCTACACAGATGATGTTAATTTGTTTGCGAATGTTTGCGACACTCGTATACTTTTTTTAAAATTACAGAATGACTACGCAAATTTCACGGCGGAATGTTTTCGACGTGTGGTATACCAACGCCAAAGAATCAATAACGGATGCTTTGTTAAATTATATAATGGAAGAATGTGGTGCCTCGTCCTTTTCGGAAGATATTATAAAACGTTTAAAAGTAACAATCAGAAGTGTTAGCCAAAAAATACAACAAAAGTGGTTGAAGTCCAGAAGACATAGAGAACGCTTTTTAAAAACGAATTCTTTGTGGTTAGAACAATAGAAATCACTTCCTGATATTATTACTGAAAGTGTCGAAAGTGTTTCACTACCTGGACCAAGTAGAAGGGTCGGAAGACCGCAAAAAGACTTTGAGAGTGCTATTGATAAAACAGAAGAAAGGCGAATTCAACACATCCTCGAAACATCGAATCAGGAAGAGATATCATTAGCAGCCGAATTACAGCTTCGGAAGGAAGGCAAAAGAAATCCAGCAGCAATTGTAAAAGAGCTTTGTCAATTTTCGCCTAGAAGAGGGACAAAGATAAAAATAGCGCGGAAGTGTTTGGTAAGCCCAAAACAAAGTGGACTGTCGGAAGACCAAGCCCTGGCATTAATGGTCGATGCGAACCTCTCGACACATCAATGTAACACAATACGCCATACAACTAACCAATTAAAGAAAATATTTATCCTAGTTATAAGAAAGTCCAAGCGGCAAAACAGTTGTGCTATCCTAGTGACATTACTGTAACAGAAACGTTCGCAGAAATAAAACTGCAATCTCTTCTGGATTACACTATTACGCGATTGTGCAAAGTACAAGAAGATGTCTTGATTGTATTACAGACTTGAAGACTTTAGAACTAATTGTGAAATGGTGTTGCGATGGGGCCGAACAAAATAGATCTAAGCAAAAATTTTCTGATAAAAATTCCACTGACGAAAGTTTGTTTAGCCTATCAATGGTGACTATTCAATTGTATTCAGTGAATAGCCAAAACCTCAAACACGTCATATGGCAAAACCCTTCCCCATCTTCTACTAGATATTGTCGTCCCATCAAGTTTGTGTTTGCCAAGGAAACAGTGGATGTAATTAACGCCAATCATCGTCATATATTTTATTATTAGTATGAGATATTTTCTTGAAATATATGTCTCAACCCTTGGCAGTGCTTTTGTATTTCATCTACAACACTTTACAGCATATATAACTCACATATTGAAGGCTAAATAATTTTGTCCAGCTAGATTACGAAAATACCACACTGTGCGCCGGTTTGGAAGTCGTCCCCCAGCCGGCCGAAACCGGCCGGGGTCTGAACTTCCGGCGGAGAGCCCCGGGTGGAGGCCCTCCTACTCTAGGAGTTGCTTGTTTCAATCAGGTGCTGCTGCTACACTTGACGTGGCTGTGACTCTCCACCTCGGTGGAAACATGCCGATGGATGTGACTGCCGGGCAAGTCCTGTCACCTTTCTTTTAGAAAGAAAATAGCTCACCTGTACAAATATTGGATTAGATGTCACCAAGTAAACTGGCAACTGCGGGAGAATAATGTTCCCCCGCGTCGGTGCTGTGCATTCCTTGGATGTGACTCTCCACGTCGCTGGCGGCAGCTCGATGTGAAGGCGGTGAGCTACGGAAGATTGCCGACGAGTTCCAGGGCGTCATACTTGAATGTAGCCAACTCAAGCTCCTATTATATAGGTCCCGTCCTCGAAGGCTCGATTCAAGGAGGTTAACCACGTGCCGACTAGAGTCTCAAGCTCAGCAAGTGTCTGTCTTGAAGACGACACTCTCTTCAGCCCAGAACTCTGCTACCCTGCACCGATTTCTCTTCATTGCAGAATCATCCACATTCTCCTTCCTCCGCCAAGCACCATCAACACCAATTTCCAGTGCTCTACAGCAAGAGCAGACCGTCGAGATTGGTGGTTTTTCACCGGCGGGCACCCGAAGGAGCCCTCACTTATGCTACACCTCGTCACGTCTTCCGACAGCGGCAGACTAGAGTCAAGTTCAACAGGGTCTTCTTTCCCCGCCGCTGACATTCTCCAAGCCTTTCTGCACTCCCAGGTTAACCTTGGTTGTCAGTCTTTTGGTCGGCTGGGTTGTAGGGTCCCGTGCCGTACACGGACCAAAAAAAAACCAAGTCGAGCTATCCGCCACATGCCGGAAGCCCCGGCGGCCGGCGCATGCGTTCCGCCGCCGGTTTGGAAGTCCTCCCCCGAACTGCGAACTGCTGTGAGAAGAGACAAGTGGATAACTTGAAGAGTGGAAAACAAATTTCAAAAAAGGTGCTAGTATATTTAAACAAAAGTGATACAGAAAGACAAAATGAAAAACATACCAATGGAGGGGAAAGTAATAAAAGAGATTTGGGGAAAAAACTGAAGAGTATATCACTAACTTTTAGCTCACAATGAATTCCATGTAACATGTGTAGGAATAAAATGGAAATTGTTTGAGAAATGATGAAGCCAACAGTCACATGGATGCATTGAATGTACATAAAACTAAACTCTGGGGTTCAACAGCCTTACATGTTTATGCTGGGTAATGGGTGGTCAATTATCAAATTCTATCCTTTCCGTTTTCTGTCTTTTGAGGCTACTATTTTCCGCAATGCTGGGCCAACACCAGAAGTTTAGTAGGAACCCCCACTGGAATCACATCCAGAATCACTTGCACCCTGGCCAAGAGTGATAACCACTTGGCGATGCAGGACCTTTTTTACCTCCTTAAAGTAAATTCTTTGGCCCACAGTCCTATGAGGGTCTAGAATCATGAATCATGTGATCATGTGTTATAAAGAAAGCCATGTTAAGTTCTCTATAAAATTCACTGTAAATATAAGAATTTATACATATACATACATACCATTTACTCATTACTAGAGTACAGATTTCTAAGGAATAACAACTGCCCAAATAGGCATCAATATGTGAAAGAAGCAATAGACATTGGCTTGAAATATTGTGAATAATGAAACCCTTACATGTAAAACTTATTACATCTATAATATTGATCAATTGTACTTTTCTAACCTAAGAATTTTGCACTAACAAACAAAAAACAGTATTGTACATTTTTACATTCTGTATTTGTTTTTAAAACAGAAAGCTAATAAATTTAGTTCTGAGATAAGAGAATATTTGTATTCTCTGCAAGTAATGAATTTCTCTCCCTTATTTTTTAATAAAAAAAAATTCTCCCAACTTTGCAGTAAAGTATTAGGACATATTTCATCAGTATAACTATTTCTAGAGATACATTTTCATAACAGTTTTAATCTGCATGTATGGAAAAATACTCCCATTTTTAAGCATTTTGGGCACTAATAATTAAAATAGGCACAGTCAAAAGGGCACTTCTAGGCACAAGAGAATTGAAACTGAACGATTGTTGATCCTTGAAATGAGATCTTGTACTGGAAGCCTATGCATCTGTTTACAGGGATAAATTCGTCATTTAGGGTTAACACCTTTGTATTTAATATACTCATGCCTCAATTCTAATGATGCTCAAATGAAACAGGTAAATTACACAGGACCATCTGGTCGATATTCTTCTGGAGACAAGACCAACCCATAGCATACAAAATGTCTAAATGTTCTGCGAGTTATTGAAAATACCAATTGTCACTAATTTTCCACAAACATTGGGTGGTTAGTATATCTATATTAATAATTTTGATATTTCACATGAATCTTTGAATATTTTAAGTAAACTCTGATTGGTTGAAATGAAATGGTTGCAACACTTACATTTCAAAATTTCTTAAATGGCATTGACAGACATTGCCTTCACACCACAGTGACAAGTGACACTTCTCACTTGAGTGTGAAGTCACCCTGAAGATCACCAGTCCGAGGTTCTTCAACTTGGTTCCATAAAGAGGATCAAAGAATAGCAGAGGTGAAATGAAATTATCAAAAAATAATAGTGTTCAGAACCAAAGAGTAAGTGAAGAAAACAAGAATATGAAAGAAGGCAACAGCAAGCAGCTAGATGGATGGAGAAAGCATGGAACTAAAGTATTATATGAACAGCAAGAAGCAAATAAGGTAAAAATCTGACTAACAGTGAATGATTATGCAATCTTATCAGCATGAATTACAGATTTTTTAAGTGCATCAATATTGACAAAATGGAGTATATGTACTGGATTGTAAACACCATTAAAATAATTCAACTTCAGTATAATTAGAATTTTAAGAAATTACCAAATAAGATCAAATACCCTCTAATAATTATTAAAGCATTATGTGCAGGTAATTGCATTCATTTGTAATGAAATTAATACACTTTGATGATACTGACTAATTCAAGACTCAAAAGTTGCTGTGCAACAGCTGTTTGGGGGTAAAGGCTTGTCAAGTGAATTCTCAGTGATGACGGCAGATTGAGTATATTGAGACTTTGTGACCTAAACTTGTTACTTCTTGTCAAAGTACCTCCCCTCCCAATTGCCATGATGCTAGGACAGTTCTGAAAACTTTGGAGTTCCCACCATTGATTGAACCTGGGACTGATTTCACCAATAGTCGAAGTACGACAAATACGTCAAGCGAGAAAACCCTTACGCTGGTCTTATCTAGTGACATTATTATTAGTGCTATGTTTCTGGGAGCCACTTAGCATATTTCTATTTGGAGATGTAAACTTCAATGCATGTGACACTGGCATGACCCCGTAATATTATTAACAATATAATTCAATCGAAGATTTTTTACGATCCAAAAAAATAAAATAAATATGGTTATTAATGATCAAAATATTATGTGTTACTGTTCCATCATACTTTAAAATTACATACATGCTTGTAGCAGAAATAATTAATTTTGAACAAGAATCGTGGTAAAATAAAGGACAATTTCAGATGTGGGCAAGAATAGCATGAGGTCTTAGAATACAGTGGTGGGTCTGCTTATGACTCGAAATGAAAAAAAAAAAAAGTGTCTGAACATGCTCTCTGTCTGACTGGAAACAGAAGTTTAGAGGGGAATAATGAGAAAACAAAATCAGGAGAGAATAGTTCTGATGACAACCAGTGTTTGAAGCTGGCTTCATTTCTACCGTTAAAATATACCTTGGAGAACTGTTTTTAACATTGGTAAGTCACTGGGCAGTCTTAAGCGCCGGCACTTCACCAACTACCAAAACACAGAAACAACAGCATGCAAACCTACTACAACTACACAGAACACAAAGACACAAATCCCCCAGGCCACAAATCATTGCCTTGTAATCGAGGGGTCCCGGGTTCGATATCCGGTGGAGTCACAAGTGGTTCGGATCCCACTTTAAACTGTAGGTCCAGTCCCGATTAGCCTTACTGTGCATAAAGTGGACTTAAAACAACAACTCAAACCAAACCAAACAAATCCCCACAAAAACATACCCTACAAACTTACACTGGCCGGCAGTAGACTTCATTTACTTTAAGAACGTCGAAACAACCGTCGATGGAAAACTAGCAGTGTCACTGAAGCCAGCCTTATTAGTTCGAATATGTAAGATAGAAAGGAAGAAATAATGAAAGAAATATAGAAAAAAGAAGTAAAGAAAGGAACAAACAAGAAATAAGGGAAAAGAAAGAAAGAAAGAAGGACAGAAATAAAGAAGGAAAAGAAAGAAAGAATGAAAGAAAGAAGAAAGGAAAGAAAGAAGGAAAGAAAGAGAGATGGAAAGAAAAAAGAAGGAAAGATAGAAAGTAGGAAAGAAAGAAGATAGGAAAAGAAAGAAAGAAATAATAAAAGAATGAAGGAAAGAAAGAATGAAAGAAAGAAAGAATGAAAGAAGGAAAGAAATAATGAAGGAAAATGAAAATAAATATCCTTCATTCCTTCTTTCTTTACTTCTTTCTTTCCTTCTTTCTTTCTGTCTTTCTTTCTTTCTTTCCTTGATTCTTTCATTCTTTCCTTCATGCTATGAATTTTTCTCTCTTTCTTTATTTTTCCTTCTTTCTATCCTTCCTTCTTTTTATCTTTCCTTCTTTCTTTCTTTCCATCTCTCCTTTTTTCCTTCTTTCTTTCTTTCCTTCTTTATTTACTACTTCCTTTCTTTTCTTCTTTCTTTCTTTCCCTCTTTCTTTTTCCTTCTATCTTTCTTTCCATCAATCTATCTTTCTTTGATCCTTTGTCCTTCTTTCTTTCCTCGTTTCTTTCTGAATGGAGGAAAGAGGGAAGGATAGAAAAAGGAAGAAAAGGAAAGAAGGATAGAAAGAAAGAAGGAAGGAGTTAAGGAAGGAAGGAAAGAAAGAAGGAAAGAATGAAAGAAAAATGAAAGAAGGAAGAAAAGAATGAAGTAAAGAAATAAGGAAAGAAAGACACAAATAAATAAGGAAAGAAAGAAAGAAACTAGGAAAAAAGAAGGAAGAAAGAAGGAAAGAAGAAAGAGGGAAAGAATGAAATAAAGAAAGAAACCACGATTAAAAGAGAGAGAAGGAAAAGGAAAGAAAAACGAATAAAAGAAATAAAAACCAAATTCGGAAAGAAAGAAGTAAAGAAAGATGGAAGGAAAGAAATAGAGATGGAAAGACAGAAAAAGGAAAGATAGACAGAAGGAAAGAAAGAAAGGAAAAAGAAAGAAAGAAGGAAAGAAGGTCATTTATTTCATTCGTTCATTTTCGTTCTTTATTTCATTCCTTCTTTCTTTCTTTCTTTCTGTCCTTCATTCTCTCGCGCGCCTCGCTACGACTCCGCTGCCCATGCAAAATAAAAAACAACTTGCGCAAAATAAAAAGCAACATGCGCAAAATAAGAAAACAACATGCGCGCCTCGCTACGACTCCGCCCCCGCGCAAAATAAAAAAACAACATGCGCAAAATATGAAAACAACCAATCATCCTTCATCATTATTGATTGATTTTGTTCATTTTACTTCGCTTTTCTGCCACTCTAATCGCGATAATGAAGGTGATTGATGAAATTGATGAAGTGCCACTCGCAAAGAACATCCATAGGCAGACAGAGATTCAAAATCCTTCTCCAGTTGATAGCTCTTGACCATTGTGACATGTAGGCAGACATAAGGTAAAAGGATAAGGAAAAGAGACAGACTTATTAGTACAAATACAGAAATTCAAATGCTTTGCCATTCCTCGTATGAACATTTATTAGTTACCATGATAATACAATATAAAGAAATCTAATAACCATAAAATAATAAGGTATGTAATTAGATTGATACTGAATAAGGTTAGTTACATTTATGTGAGAATTCATAACGAAACCAATGAAATATTTGTTAAAATTATCGAAATTATTTCTTTAATTTCCCTTGTGCTATGAGAAATATCCTGTTTCCGTCTGATTCAATTTAAATTACTACTACTCTTTTGAATGTAAAATTGCTTGCTATAAACATTGAAAACTCTACTTTGCCTATTATTATACTATTGTTAAAAATTGAACGTGTACTGGCTCGTTGTGGTGAGAGAGGTTTAAAATACACATACTTTTACTGGAAATAAAACGTTAAGATATATAATCGCTTAAATTAATTCTAATAGTTTGCTTCGCTTGAAGCAAATTCTGTTCGTAAAAGCGTTTCTGGGAATTATAACGCCGGAGTGGCAACATATTTGAGATGTGGCAACATTGTATCAAACAAAGAATTTGCTATCGTTGAAGTTTTCCTGCCGTGGTTGTCCTGTCTTTCGCGGCCGAAGTGGCTGCTTCTTGCTGCGTAACTCGATACAAGAGGGAAAGGGGGGCGATTTTCTTAAGTTGCAAATTCTTCATTCCGACGGCTTCAAAACTGGAGACTAAATTCAACGTTTGGAGAAAAAAAAAATCGTCGTGACAAGCCGACTGGGTCCAAAGATGACCGATGATTCCTGAACGGAGGATTGCGGGATGGCAAGGTGTTTGAGGAGCGAGAGGGGTTTGCTTCTCCGCTGCCGAGCTGGATTTTGGTCGCTCCTATACAAAAATGCACGTGTTTAAAACTGTACTGTTTACTCTCTCTAATGTTTATAACGTCGCGCAGGACTCGCGGTGATTGGTTGCTTGGTTATCACGGAGGATTCGCCCGCAGCGGTGTTAACACTTTGGGCGTTGCTCCCGTTTTTCAGCTTGTGAGGTTTAAACTTTGATTCCAGCGACGTTGGTGCTGGCGATCGCGCTGAACCGACTCGAACCATGTCCCAATTTTATTTCAAATTACCAGGCAAGCAGTTTAGTACAATCGAGGGTGTTTTAATAAGAAAATTCTTATTCTGAAGAACATGACTAATAAATTACTTTGGTTTCTTGTTAAGATGACACGATTTATGTAATGCTTCTGCTCTTGACTGTACAAGTTCCTGTGCATATTTGTCTTAACCGCAGTTACCCTTTCTTACAACTAACGTTATTTCCTGCCTGAAGTTTTACTTTTCTTGCTGGTGGCTTTTCTGGTTTAAATTTGTTCAAACTTTATTTAAAAGATTATTATTATTTTAGTCTCGTTAGTTTACTTTTCGTCTGCTAACAATCGTTTATTTTGAAATCGACCATAAAAAATAAAATAAAGTACTGTATAAACATGCGATAATTAAATTTATATTATGCTAACATCACTAAAAATAAAGAATCTATCCATTCTAAAATATGCTGAGCATATTATTGTAGCAAAGTTTGAAACTAAAACCGTTGTGGTTTAACCATAATCATTCTGCGATGGCAGAATGGATTTCCAGGATTTTGGTCATGATCCAATATCCGAAGGAAATACTTGTTATTGGGGCGCAAAAAATATCTTGACGTCGACGTCTACATATTCACATAAAATAAATATTCTCAATAAATGGCGCTTAATATAAAACTTTGCTAATATACGTGTATACCTTCTTCTGAAGTGTAAGTATAAATTTTTAGTGATGTACATGCTGAGCTAGTATTTTTAATACTGCAAAAATTTCTTTGTGCCTAAATCACATTATTAAATAATAAGTCTGCATTTATTTAACCTTTAATATTATTAGTGCCATTTTTATTATAAATGAATGTTATGTTACGCAAGTGGATTTAAAATATTAGACCTGTTTCACTTTAATAAATGCCGTAACTTGGAGCAAAATTGCAATATTTATATTTTAAGATTTAAAACAATCTACATTTTAAAGTTTTTAACATTCGAAGCTACAACGTGCTAAGGATAAATATTCAACTGTCAAACAAAACAATGTTTCGGACAGGAAAAAAAATATAAATATATAATAACAAAAATATCTCATTAATATGTGAGAAACGTCCACGCCGTGTAAAGTGCTCTCCTAATCCTCTTCTAGTTATTCAAATTAAGTTGGCTTAGCCTAACTGTGCTTAAAGCATAAGTATATGTATATATGTGTACGGACTCTTTCACGTCACTACTGCTTACTTGTGTACCGACATCTCACGTCACTGCAGCCTATTTATACATCTATTACTTCTCAACTAGAACTTTTAATTAATCGGGCGGTTTATACCCTAAATCACGGTACGCCACTCTAACTATATACGCTTGGCGTAATAGCGGACATAAATTGTACAGCGTGTCCAGGAATATAATTAACATTTCGTTTCTTTACATATTAACATGAATTTAAAATTTGAGGCAATGTATTCGTAAGTTAAGGTAACATAAGGCAAGTGACTATCTCGTATAAACTTGACTATCTCCTTAATCTAAGCTCCCTTCATGTGCGCTAGGAGACTTCAGTCATTAAGAATAAAAGTGAGTGGTCCTCGGGGCCTTATTCGTTCCCAAAACTATATATTTATTAAAATGTAATATCCTCGTTGCAATGGTCTTAGCAGTTATAGTTCAAGCATTCTAAATCATTTACAAGTTACGGTCAGTTTTAAACCAACTTTAAATTAAACTTTTAAAGAATTTCAATTAATAATAATAACAATTCAAAATATTGACTCAGAAAAGCATACTCTCTGCTATGACTCGTTAAAATGCATGATAGTGCCACTGAGTCAGAGTCAATAAACTCTAATTTATTTTCCTCGTTCATAATATAACTTCAATATTAACTTTTAATCCACTTTTTTAATTAATGAAAATATTAAGGGTAAGCCTAATCACAGTCTCGGCAAAATGCACAGGAACGTTAAATATATAAAAAAAATCGTTTACAATTACTGTAGCTTACTGCATTGTTTTAATCCTTATAAACAACGCTGTGATAATTTTCGTAACCAAGATCATGTAAAAAAAAATCCTACCTCTTACGTTCTAAAATCACTGTAAATGCAAGAAACCATCGAATCTTAATGCCTTATTCTTCTACCTTATTTAAAATTCTGGGAATGGTGGAAATTTTCCAGATTGTAGATCTGTCATAGCGAGCGAACCACAGCGCTACCAGGAGCGGAGTGATAGGGAATCGTCCACGGACGTCCCTGGACCGGCCGCATTTTTAACGGAATGGGCATCCCTAAAGTGCGACATCGAACCTTTAGCCACGCGGAATGACGGACGCTCCTGATACCAAATCGCCAGCCCGACGCGGATAACAGCGACGGACCTGGGGCGCAGGTTCCTCCGCATCTTTACATTTTACGGGTGACCGACTCTGACTTGAGGTCGATAGGTTTCATCTGATTCATGCTCAAGTTAGAACTCGACATCTATCATAGCTTAATGGTTTTCCCCCGCTGATATTAGCATTAAAACACGTGTAACTCTATAAATTCTCTACTTTTAAATGCGTCCGCAACCTGTTATACATTTAATGTTTTCAATATAACATTCACCCTTTCTTTTCTCTGCCTAGAAATGAGAAAACCTATCTGGAGGGTGAGGAAGCCTAATTTAAAATAAAATGTTATTTTTCTTTGAGTTTCAGCCTGAGGTGAACGAAATCGTGCACAAAAATGGCATGACGGTTCTATGTTCTTAATTTTCATTTATTTCAAACTGAAATGAATGAAAATTCCAGCACCTCCATCCACGTAACGTACTCTGAGTACATGGGATCGAACCAAGAACCTTAACCATTGAGGTGGGTGATGTAGCTCGCTTAATCATTCATCCTCCTCATTTGAGCACTCGCCCTTGAAAGTAAGCCTAATGGTAATGGGCGAGAGGTACTAACTACACACTTGGAAATGGCAAAACACAAGCTTTCGGATTTATACCTTCAAGTCTAGATCAACGTGGTTGGAAGTAACAATACCTGTCTGTCTCTGATGATACAATTGCCCGCTGAAAGCTGTTCATATCGAAACGTGTTCGATCGCTCAATCTCTTCAGTTCCTTCTTGTTTGGCGATTTCAGGCAAAAGACCTCACACAACACGTTGCTCTCTGTTTTGTTCTCTTTCCTCCTTCCCTGGTCGTTGCCCTGACATACCAGCTGATCAGCACCTTAACTCCAATAGACCAGGAAGGATTTGTAAATTACTGATGTGACATTCTTTGAATGCCTGAGAGAGCCACGGATGGCGACAGGGGTTATGAATTCAGGCTAGCTATAAATCTCAATTTAGAGGAGATTGATACGATATAAGTATTTGGTACAATTGTACAGTTCTGAAATTTTGTTAGAATAATAATAATAATACGCTCAAGTGACCGTCAATTACTTAAATGCCTGTGATAGAGGAATTTACTCTACGTACTCTGACTGAATAAATAATTGCAGTGTATTCTTATTAAATATGTTTCCCCACTTCTTTAGGTATGACGTCACGCATGGTTGTCTAGTGCATTCTTATAACAAGGCCTGTCTTTTTATGCAGTGTCACCATTCGTAGGTTACGGATTAGAACACGATACGGGTGTTCAATAGGTGATAATTGGTATAGTTTGAACGTACTGTGCTTGGATAATTATCCTCTTTGCTTTATGTGTAGTAATTTGCTTTATTTTACTTCGCTTCTTGTGTCACTTTTGGCTAATTTGCAAAGATGGGAGTGATGATATGATGAAATTGATGAATGGACACTCACAAACATCCATGCCCAACCCGGGATTCGAACTTGGGACCCCTCGCGTTGTAGCGCGATGTGATAAGCACTGCGCCACGGGGGCGGCTCTTTTCTATATTAATTTTTGAAATTTGTGACGTCTTGTTCAAATTCGTTCTTGTTTTTGGCAATCAGTCACAACCCATTTTTTTTATTATTTTGGAAGTACGTGCGTTCCCTTGGATATCTCCCTGTAATAGAAATAAAATAACACCCCCCCAAAATACATATGCGCAAATATACAGGGTGATTCTAAAGGTATAGTACAAACGAAAACCACAGATACCTCCCATGAAATAGAGACGAAAGTTCCCCTTCCACTTTGCCGAGAGATGCCTCCGTGAGGAGCTAGACAACGCCGAAAACGTGTGAAAATGAACTTCACACCTCTGTACAGCCAGTACCAGTGAAGATAGAAAGGCGGAACAAACGAAGTCAAAAGGAACACCAAAGTCGCCCATCCGAAAAACACTAGGCGGCAGCTGCGCAACGCATGCGCATGGGTTTCCACAAAGGAAATAGGAGTGTCCCGCAAGACAAGTGAAGGGAAAGGGTAGCGATCGACAACGGTAGGGAGAAAAGAAGCAATGAAGCATGAAGTAACAATTGCACAGCTTGAAACAAACACATGCAGCGCGTGGGGAGTCCCCAAACACAGTGGGAAGACACCGCAGCAAGAACAAAGCACGGTTCGACAAAAGAGAAAGAGGACCGGACGGGGAATGGTACCTGTCAAGGAGACAACAAATGCGGGACGAGGGATTCCCCGTAGCAGCACCGAGGGGATGTCACACAGAGGTCGTGCGCCAGCAGGACAAACACAGCAACTACGGGCACAGGAGGTTTATTGCCACGCAAAGGTGCACTTACAGATAGGAATAGTACGTAGTACGTAGTCGTACCCCGGACTGACGTTGTTACAAAAGTTGCTCAAATTGACGACCACCACATTCAATGCAGGCATTGCAGCGTCGCAGGAAATTCTGGCGAACCCTATCAAAAATCCCTGGCATGGTACACACCTCGGCCGATGCTGCAAGTATCCGCGCTACCAATGTTTCCTTGTCAGGCACAGGGGTCTCGTAGACGAGTGTTTTCACATGGCCCCACAAGAAGAAATCCATTGGTGTGAGGTCAGGCGAACGGGCGGGCCAGGGGACGGGGCCCTCTCTGCCGATCCAGCGCTGTGGGTAGGTACGGTGCAAAAGGGTTCGCACTGTGCCATCAAAATGTGCAGGCGCTCCTTCCAATTGAAATCACATACGATGTCGCACGTTGAGGAGTACATCTTCTAGCAGCTCTGGAAGGACTGATGCAAGAAAGGTGCGATAGAGGAGGCCATTTAAACGTGGTGGCAGCAGGTATGGACCGATAATCTGTTCATCGATGATACCTGCCCAGATATTCACTGCAAACTGGGTCTGATGGTGCACCTCGACTGCTGCATGTGGATTTTCATAATCCCACACATGCCTGTTTCGGCAATTGAAGATGCTCTCACGGGTGAATGTTGCCTCGTCCGTGAAAAGCACATGGCGCAAAAAACGGGGATCGTCGGTACAAAACTGCAACAGTCGTTGACAGAATTCCAAACGTCGTGGGTAATCCCCAGCCTGCAACGCGTGGACTCGCTGTGGATGATAGGGATACAGCAGATCATCATGAAGGACACGCCACACTGTCGACTGTGATGCTCCCACTGCACGTGTAATGCTACGGGTGCTAGTGGACGGTGTGTCGTCCACGCGAGCAAGTACGTCCTCCTCGACCGCCGCGGTGCGCACATGTCTTGGGTGACCGACATGATGGCCTGCACGTAACACACCCGATTCACCAAGGGTACGGTGCACGTTCGAAAACAACCTGCTGTCGGGTTGTCGCCTCTCCGGATACCGTCCGCGATAAAGGCGTGCAGCTGCTCGGCCATTGTCATCTGCAAGGCCGTAGACAAAATGCATGTCCCTCAGTTCTACAAATGTGTAGCGTTCCATGGTACGGTGAGGATAGTGCCAATTATGGAATACTGTACTGCAGTGCACAGGTGGCACACACACACACACACACTGGTCACAACGGCTTCTAAACAACGTACTCAATTGTCGTACGTCAAGCACACCACCACCGCACCGGCTCTTTCACTGACACGCTCCCTGACGCTGCACTTCCAATCAGCCCACACGTCCGCACGGCGCTGTGGTACAATCAGCTGACGTTCCTGAGCCACCCGTGCCTGTGCTCTTCACTACCTGACCACTGCCGTCAGGTGGGGCCATGTACTCTGGGGCCTTGTCATCGTGGAACACATGTAGCGTCCTTCATTCTTGCCCCATTCACCCACAACACGTACTTCGTCCGTCTTGCTCGAGCCGACGGGGAGCACTACGTTCGATCGTGTGGTGTTTGTGTACACCAATGTGGGCTAACCCAGCAGTTGAACAGACGTACATACCCCCACGTAGCTTCATTACACGATTGTCCCACGCAGTTTATCTGTCCAGCCTTGCTCGGCCCGGTCTCACACCCACGCGGCAGTTTGCGGCTGCGGTGGTGTGAGGCCACGCTTGGTTTCGGAGCGGAAGGCTGCGGCCGAGGAGGGACTCGAGTTGTTCGGCTGGGGTTGCGCTCGGAAGCAAGCAGCCGCGTCAGGTCTGGGAACGGTGGACCTGGTGATCGGGATGGAAACATTCCGACCTCGTCCATTAGTGTCGTCCACCGTACGGAGTGGTGGGGTCCGTACGACACTCCAGCAGCCTTTCGCCCGCTCCCACCCAGCGATGTGCCTCCGGCTTCATTTCTAAGAGGCTGATTGGGACCCATCACGACGTTTGTTACAACGTCAGTACGGGATACGTGGTCCAATCTGTACGTGCACTTTTCATTAGCAATAACCTCCTGTGCCCGTAGTTGCTGTGTTTGACCTGCTGGCGCACGACCTCTGTGTGACATCCCCTCGGTGCTGCTACGGGGAATCCCTCGTCCCGCATTTGTTGTCTCCTTGGCAGGTACCATTCCCCGTCCGGTCCTCTTTCTCTTTTGTTGCACCGTGCTTTGTTCTTGCTGCGGTGTCTCCCCACTGTGTTTTGGGGACTCCCCTTGCGCTGCACCGCCAGCGCCGCCATTTCTGCCCCGAACCATGTACGCGTCTGTTGCCTGTCGAGTGTCACGGACCACTTTGCTTGCATTCTCGGTGTCTTTTTACATCCTACGTCGTCCTTCCGTGGTTCTGCAACCCCGCACTACTTTTCTCGACTGCACTGCTTCAGTCATGGTGTTTGTTTCCCGCTGTGCAATTGTTACTTCATGCTTCATAGCTTCTTTTCTCCCTACCGTTGTCGATCGCTACCCTTTCCCTTCACTTGTCTTGCGGGACACTCCTATTTCCTTTGTGGAAACCCATGCGCATGCGTTGCGCAGCTGCCGCCTAGTGTTTTTCGGATGGGCGACTTTGGTGTTCCTTTTGACTTCGTTTGTTCCGCCTTTCTATCTTCACTGGTACTGGCTGTACAGAGGTGTGAAGTTCATTTTCACACGTTTTCGGCGTTGTCTAGCTCCTCACGGAGGCATCTCTCGGCAAAGTGGAAGGGGAACTTTCGTCTCTATTTCATGGGAGGTATCTGTGGTTTTCGTTTGTACTATACCTTTAGAATCACCCTGTATATATATTTAGTTGTTCTATCATGGGTGGTTCGCGTGCTGTTAGGAAGAAAACCAAGGATGAGACAAATCAAAATGGGCAAAGGTCAAACTACTAAATCCCAGTTTTTTAAGGTACTAAATAGTGCGTCGCTCCAATTCCTTCTCGCATATACCGCCAGCTGGTCCGGAGTTTTGTAGCGGCCTCGTCTAGTCCCACTCCCGACAAACTAACGCGTATATGACTGAAAACATACAACTGCTTTTTTTTTTTTTTTTTTTTTTTGGCCCCTCCAAAAAATACCTGCTACCGAATAAATTATACAGGGGAAGGTGAACTTATCCTAAACGGCGCCCAGCGCCCTGCTTCATTACCTGAACAGTAAGATTGGGTATTTTCTCAATATACTTTTTTATTTCTTTAACAAGTGCAGTTTTTTTGATTTCTTACAACAAAAAAAGTAACAATGTGTTCTCTATAAATAAGTCCCTTCAAACAAGAATCTATTAACAATTACCCCCCCTTAACAGTTTTCACAAAAAATTGCTACGACGATCAACGTCGACCATTCTTTTTATTTACATTTTTTTTTGAGTCCCACTATCTCTTACAAACACTTATCCTTACAAAAACTATGTTCATATTCATTCCTTCTCTTAACTACTCTCATATTTTGCAGGAATTAGCCCCGGCGATAGGAAATTATTTGCAACTGAAGTCACGATGTTTTCTAGACTTAAGTAAAAAAGGGGGAAAAGGGAGGTGAAAGATTCAAGATTTATCAATTAAAGTAACACGGTAAACTAAACCCTTTTGGTAAAATACTTAACTCCTTGTCCGTAAGGTTCCACGTTCTTGTCGACGTCCCAGGTGTACGGGAAGATAAAGGCTGAGTCACGCCCACATTGACTCACCCGGCTATCACGTCGTGGGGCACCTTTGCCGGAGTTAAAGTTATTGCGGTCGGCTGGGAGAGAACACTGGCTCGCCCAACAAGGAAAACGTCTGCCCCGAGAAAGCTCGCTAGGTGGCATTGTCGTCAATCCCCTGCGAGCTTCTGGGAGACACGAAATTTCTAAGCGAACTAGCAATCCTAAACATCGGGTCTAATTCCTCTTATACGGGGTGGGCCGAAGAATGTGGCGAAACGGGATAAACAAGTTCCGATTCACCACAAATTTCAATATTCATATACAACAAGACCGGGATGTTGATATGGTGTTGTGATCCGTGACGTACCAATGATGACGCTGCATGGTAGCGAAATCTGCGACCAGGCTCTTATAATAAGGGCTGTGGCGGAGTGGTTATCACTTCGCGGTACGACTCCAGGTGTCCCAGGTTCGAATCCTGGCCTGGGCATGGATGTTTGTGAGTGTCCATTCATCAATTTCATCATGTTATCACTAAACCCCATATTCGAAAATTAGCCAAAAGTGGCACAAAAAGCGAAGTAAAATAAAGCAAATCAATCAATTAATAACGGCTGTTAACACACATTGCCTTTGTAAAAGAACCATAACACGAAAACAAGGGAAACAAAAGGGCAAACAAAAAGGAACACCCAGGCGTTAAGTGGGACTCGAATCCTGCACTCCGCTAACCGCTACGCGACGGACAGCTCGGCGCCCTCCCCCACGACCCCCTCGCTTAATGAACCCCGAATGCTGTCGGGATCTAATCCTGGACTCGCGAGGCAGAAATTGGATTCGTTAGTCTCGCGATTGGCCGGAAACCAGAATCACTTGCGACCGCAATTGATTCCGTGCGTGTGCGAGCTCAGCTGTCGCTTCCGAATGCGCTGACACCTCTCGTTCTTCTCCCGAGAACTTCTCGCTTCCAGCCTTCTTGTTCCGAACATCCTTCATCTGCTTAGGGCGTCAGAGATCTTTACTCTTCGGCGCCACCGATGCGGCAGTCGCGGTCGCAAGGTGGATGGAACGCTCATCGAAATAACAGGAAAGAGGAATTTCGGAATCATTTAGAGTACGGCAAGAATAATAGATAGGGATAAAGAGAGAGGAAACTGAAGGGAAAGAGATAGAGAGAAACAGGAAAGGGGAAAGAGAGCGAGGGAGTAAGAAATATGGGAAGAGAGAAACAGAGAAAGAAAGGAATGAAAGAGAAAGGAAGAAAAAGGAAGACAAAGAACAAACAAAGATGGAGCAAGGGAAGAAAATATAGAAAAGAAAGGAAGACAGGGATAGAAAGTGACAAGAAGAAAGAAAAAGACAGAAAAACAAACAAAGATGGAGAAAGGGAAAAAAGATTGAAAAGAAAGAAAAAGAGAAAGGGAAACGAAAAATATAGGAAGAGAGAAACAGAGAAAAATAAATAGACGTGACAGAATGAAAGAGAGGAGAGGAAGGAAGATAAAATGTAAGAGAGAGAGAGGAAGAAAGATAGAAGAGGAAAATGAAAGGGAGAAAGAGAGGATAGAGAAACAGAAGGAAAGAGAAGAACAGAGAGGGAAGAAGGAGAAAGGAAGAGATAGAGAAATAGAGGAAGATGGAGAAAGAAGGAAAATATACTAAGGAGATAACAAGATTGACCACACAAGGAAAACAGCAGAGCCTACCTGTCAATATTTCGCCTACCCTTGAGCCCACCTTTTCGAGCACCTCTGGAATGCCTTCCCCCTGGACAACTGGAAATCTCCTGGAGAGCCTCAATAGGCTGCGGACCGCGGTTGGGAGATCGAGGGATAATGTCAGTAAATGAGGTCTTTATAAAGATTCAACGGCTAGGTTTGTGAGGAAAGGATCTCACATCTATCAGTAGATTTCGATCTCAGCTTCATGTACACTCATCGACACGTCTGGGTTGTAATGAATTCTCTAAAATAATAATTGCTGCTCCAAAATTAACTAACATTGCGAGTTTTGGAGTTTAAAAAAATGTCAATTTCTTTGTTTTTATGTTCATTTGCAATACATATTTTGTATCTGTATTTATGCAATTTAGCGTCGCTTTTATCTTACCGTGGGCTAATACCGACGATGAGTGATGAATAGATGGGATGAGACTCACAAAGAATAGCAGTGATCAGGACAGGACTCGAATCCGCGAACGAGAGCACTTGAAGCACCAGGCCACCGAGCCGGCAGATATGCATATTTTAATGTGATTGACCTGCAAATGTAATTTGGTGTTTGATTGATTTGGTGTTTAAGCCCACTTCTTGCACAGTAAGGCTAATCGGTACTGGACCTACAGTTTAAAGTGGGATCCGAAACACATGTGGCCCCACCGGGTATCGAACCCGGGATCCCTTGATTACAAGGCGACAACGTTTCCACTACGCCATCAGGGAGTCCCATTTTGGTGATTCATTAAATATCACTCCTATCATGGTCACATTGGTGTCGCAGGGGGGTCGAAGGGGGCTGATGCCCCTCTCTGGAAATTGATAAGACATTCGAAAAAGAGGATATAGTGTAAATATCTCTTAAATTAGTATTCCATTAGAATTACCATGAAAGAAATTACTTACCTTGAAGTGTAGAGGAGTGCAAAATGTAGAATCAACCTCAGAGACCTTCATTTGATTTTCCATCACAATAGATAAGATTACAATGGTACACAATCTGAAATAAAAGAAAAAGGGTTGTGAGATATTCCCTTATCTCCACGAGGATGAAAAATAGCAGTAATGGTAATTAATAATTTATTATAATAATACAATGCAAAAGCTGGAATGGCTTAAAACTACAAGACCTTGACGTCAGACAATAGGTGATAGACACGGCCTTGGAATGCAACAACACATAGTTTCTGTATGATGGACGTTCTCGTCTCTTCGCCTACATGTGCCACCCTGCCTATCACCTATTGCCTAATATAATAATATTGCAGACTTTTTCTGAGTAGTGTACGAAACCTAAGCAGTGACGTACGCCTATGTCTCCCGCAACAAACACGCACACATGGAGAAGAGCGTTGTTTTAATGCAGAATAAAGAATTTATATATTTCCATGGAACTGATAATTTAGTACGAAACCTAAAACATACGAACACAAAATGACATGGACAGTAAAATAGAGGATCCCAAAAGATATGGGCACTGAAAGATAACGTGCAGAAAATACATTGGCACACACACACACACACACACACATATGTATGTATATGTACATTGGTACTCAGAGACATTAATCAGAAAGAAAAACTTTCGGCGATCCTGTGTTTGGGAACGCACATTTCGGTGACACTAACTATTGCGGCGGGAGTTTTAGTGTTCGCTTTCTTGTACTATTACTACCTCTTGCCCTCAATCGTCCTCTTGCCCTTAAGCGACCTTTTGTTCTTATGCGACTTCTTGCTCTTATGCGACCTAATGCCCTTAAGCGACCTACTCTTCTTTAGCGACATCTTGTTCTTATGCGACCTCGTGCCATTACGCGATATCTTGTCCTTATGCGACTTCTTGCTCTTATGCGACCTAATGCCCTTAAGCGACCTCTTCTTCTTTAGCGACATCTTGTTCTTATGCGACCTCGTGCCATTACGCGATATCTTGTCCTTATGCGACTTCTTGCTCTTAAAGACCTAATGCCCTTAAGCGACCTCTTCTTATTTAGCGACATCTTGTTCTTATGCGACCTCGTGACATTACGCGATATCTTGTCCTTATGCGACTTCTTGCTCTTATGCGACCTAATGCCCTTAAGCGACCTCTTCTTCTTTAGCGACATCTTGTTCTTATGCGACCTCGTGCCATTACGCGATATCTTGTCCTTATGCGACTTCTTGCTCTTATGCGACCTAATGCCCTTAAGCGACCTCTTCTTCTTTAGCGACATCTTGTTCTTATGTGACCTCGTGCCATTACGCGATATCTTGTCCTTATGCGACTTCTTGCTCTTATGCGACCTAATGCCCTTAAGCGACCTCTTCTTCTTTAGCGACATCTTGTTCTTATGCGACCTCGTGCCATTACGCGATATCTTGTCCTTATGCGACTTCTTGCTCTTATGCGACCTAATGCCCTTAAGCGACCTCTTCTTCTTTAGCGACATCTTGTTCTTATGCGACCTCGTGCCATTACGCGATATCTTGTCCTTATGCGACTTTTTGCTCTTATGCGACCTAATGCCCTTAAGCGACCTCTTCTTCTTTAGCGACATCTTGTTCTTATGCGACCTCGTGCCATTACGCGATATCTTGTCCTTATGCGACTTCTTGCTCTTATGCGACCTAATGCCCTTAAGCGACCTCTTCTTCTTTAGCGACATCTTGTTCTTATGCGACCTCGTGCCATTACGCGATATCTTGTCCTTATGCGACTTCTTGCTCTTATGCGACCTAATGCCCTTAAGCGACCTCTTCTTCTTTAGCGACATCTTGTTCTTATGCGACCTCGTGCCATTACGCGATATCTTGTCCTTATGTGACTTCTTGCTCTTATGCGACCTAATGCCCTTAAGCGACCTCTTCTTCTTTAGCGACATCTTGTTCTTATGCGACCTCGTGCCATTACGCGATATCTTGTCCTTATGCGACTTTTTGCTCTTATGCGACCTAATGCCCTTAAGCGACCTCTTCTTCTTTAGCGACATCTTGTTCTTATGCGACCTCGTGCCATTACGCGATATCTTGTCCTTATGCGACTTCTTGCTCTTATGCGACCTAATGCCCTTAAGCGACCTCTTCTTCTTTAGCGACATCTTGTTCTTATGCGACCTCGTGCCGTTACGCGATATCTTGTCCTTATGCGACTTCTTGCTCTTATGCGACCTAATGCCCTTAAGCGACCTCTTCTTCTTTAGCGACATCTTGTTCTTATGCGACCTCGTGCCATTACGCGATATCTTGTCCTTATGCGACTTCTTGCTCTTAAAGACCTAATGCCCTTAAGCGACCTCTTCTTCTTTAGCGACATCTTGTTCTTATGCGACCTCGTGCCATTACGCGATATCTTGTCCTTATGCGACTTCTTGCTCTTATGCGACCTAATGCCCTTAAGCGACCTCTTCTTCTTTAGCGACATCTTGTTCTTATGCGACCTCGTGCCATTACGCGATATCTTGTCCTTATGCGACTTCTTGCTCTTATGCGACCAAATGCCCTTAAGCGACCTCTTCTTCTTTAGCGACATCTTGTTCTTATGCGACCTCGTGCCATTACGCGATATCTTGTCCTTATGCGACTTCTTGCTCTTATGCGACCTAATGCCCTTAAGCGACCTCTTCTTCTTTAGCGACATCTTGTTCTTATGCGACCTCGTGCCATTACGCGATATCTTGTCCTTATGCGACTTCTTGCTCTTATGCGACCTAATGCCCTTAAGTGACCTCTTCTTCTTTAGCGACATCTTGTTCTTATGCGACCTCGTGCCATTACGCGATATCTTGTCCTTATGCGACTTCTTGCTCTTATGCGACCTAATGCCCTTAAGCGACCTCTTCTTCTTTAGCGACATCTTGTTCTTATGCGACCTCGTGCCATTACGCGATATCTTGTCCTTATGCGACTTTTTGCTCTTATGCGACCTAATGCCCTTAAGCGACCTCTTCTTCTTTAGCGACATCTTGTTCTTATGCGACCTCGTGCCATTACGCGATATCTTGTCCTTATGCGACTTCTTGCTCTTATGCGACCTAATGCCCTTAAGCGACCTCTTCTTCTTTAGCGACATCTTGTTCTTATGCGACCTCGTGCCATTACGCGATATCTTGTCCTTATGCGACTTCTTGCTCTTATGCGACCTAATGCCCTTAAGCGACCTCTTCTTCTTTAGCGACATCTTGTTCTTATGCGACCTCGTGCCATTACGCGATATCTTGTCCTTATGCGACTTCTTGCTCTTATGCGACCTAATGCCCTTAAGCGACCTCTTCTTCTTTAGCGACATCTTGTTCTTATGCGACCTCGTGCCATTACGCGATATCTTGTCCTTATGCGACTTCTTGCTCTTATGCGACCTAATGCCCTTAAGCGACCTCTTCCTCTTTAGCGACATCTTGTTCTTATGCGACCTCGTGCCATTACGCGATATCTTGTCCTTATGCGACTTCTTGCTCTTATGCGACCTAATGCCCTTAAGCGACCTCTTCTTCTTTAGCGACATCTTGTTCTTATGCGACCTCGTGCCATTACGCGATATCTTGTCCTTATGCGACATCTTGCTCTTATGCGACCTAATGCCCTTAAGCGACCTCTTCTTCTTTAGCGAAATCTTGTTCTTATGCGACCTCGTGCCATTACGCGATATCTTGTCCTTATGCGACTTCTTGCTCTTATGCGACCTAATGTCCTTAAGCGACCTCTTCTTCTTTAGCGACATCTTGTTCTTATGTGACCTCGTGCCATTACGCGATATCTTGTCCTTATGCGACTTCTTGCTCTTATGCGACCTAATGCCCTTAAGCGACCTCTTCTTCTTTAGCGACATCTTGTTCTTATGCGACCTCGTGCCATTACGCGATATCTTGTCCTTATGCGACTTCTTGCTCTTATGCGACCTAATGCCCTTAAGCGACCTCTTCTTCTTTAGCGACATCTTGTTCTTATGCGACCTCGTGTCATTACGCGCGATATCTTGTCCTTATGCGACTTCTTGCTCTTATGCGACCTAATGCCCTTAAGCGACCTCTTCTTCTTTAGCGACATCTTGTTCTTATGCGACCTCGTGCCATTACGCGATATCTTGTCCTTATGCGACTTTTTGCTCTTATGCGACCTAATGCCCTTAAGCGACCTCTTCTTCTTTAGCGACATCTTGTTCTTATGCGACCTCGTGCCATTACGCGATATCTTGTCCTTATGCGACTTCTTGCTCTTATGCGACCTTATGCCCTTAAGCGACCTCTTCCTCTTTAGCGACATCTTGTTCTTATGCGACCTCGTGCCATTACGCGATATCTTGTCCTTATGCGACTTCTTGCTCTTATGCGACCTAATGCCCTTAAGCGACCTCTTCTTCTTTAGCGACATCTTGTTCTTATGCGACCTCGTGCCATTACGCGATATCTTGTCCTTATGCGACTTCTTGCTCTTATGCGACCTAATGCCCTTAAGCGACCTCTTCTTCTTTAGCGACATCTTGTTCTTATGCGACCTCGTGCCATTACGCGATATCTTGTCCTTATGCGACTTCTTGCTCTTATGCGACCTAATGCCCTTAAGCGACCTCTTCTTCTTTAGCGACATCTTGTTCTTATGCGACCTCGTGCCATTACGCGATATCTTGTCCTTATGCGACTTCTTGCTCTTATGCGACCTAATGCCCTTAAGCGACCTCTTCTTCTTTAGCGACATCTTGTTCTTATGCGACCTCGTGCCATTACGCGATATCTTGTCCTTATGCGACTTCTTGCTCTTATGCGACCTAATGCCCTTAAGCGACCTCTTCTTCTTTAGCGACATCTTGTTCTTATGCGACCTCGTGCCATTACGCGATATCTTGTCCTTATGCGACTTCTTGCTCTTATGCGACCTAATGCCCTTAAGCGACCTCTTCTTCTTTAGCGACATCTTGTTCTTATGCGACCTCGTGCCATTACGCGATATCTTGTCCTTATGCGACTTCTTGCTCTTATGCGAACTAATGCCCTTAAGCGACCTCTTCTTCTTTAGCGACATCTTGTTCTTATGCGACCTCGTGTCATTACGCGCGATATCTTGTCCTTATGCGACTTCTTGCTCTTATGCGACCTAATGCCCTTAAGCGACCTCTTCTTCTTTAGCGACATCTTGTTCTTATGCGACCTCGTGCCATTACGCGATATCTTGTCCTTATGCGACTTTTTGCTCTTATGCGACCTAATGCCCTTAAGCGACCTCTTCTTCTTTAGCGACATCTTGTTCTTATGCGACCTCGTGCCATTACGCGATATCTTGTCCTTATGCGACTTCTTGCTCTTATGCGACCTAATGCCCTTAAGCGACCTCTTCTTCTTTAGCGACATCTTGTTCTTATGCGACCTCGTGCCATTACGCGATATCTTGTCCTTATGCGACTTCTTGCTCTTATGCGACCTAATGCCCTTAAGCGACCTCTTCATCTTTAGCGACATCTTGTTCTTATGCGACCTCGTGCCATTACGCGATATCTTGTCCTTATGCGACTTCTTGCTCTTATGCGACCTAATGCCCTTAAGCGACCTCTTCTTCTTTAGCGACATCTTGTTCTTATGCGACCTCGTGCCATTACGCGATATCTTGTCCTTATGCGACTTCTTGCTCTTATGCGACCTAATGCCCTTAAGCGACCTCTTCTTCTTTAGCGACATCTTGTTCTTATGCGACCTCGTGCCATTACGCGATATCTTGTCCTTATGCGACTTCTTGCTCTTATGCGACCTAATGCCCTTAAGCGACCTCTTCTTCTTTAGCGACATCTTGTTCTTATGCGACCTCGTGCCATTACGCGATATCTTGTCCTTATGCGACTTCTTGCTCTTATGCGACCTAATGCCCTTAAGCGACCTCTTCTTCTTTAGCGACATCTTGTTCTTATGCGACCTCGTGCCATTACGCGATATCTTGTCCTTATGCGACTTCTTGCTCTTATGCGACCTAATGCCCTTAAGCGACCTCTTCCTTCTTTAGCGACATCTTGTTCTTATGCGACCTCGTGCCATTACGCGATATCTTGTCCTTATGCGACTTCTTGCTCTTATGCGACCTAATGCCCTTAAGCGACCTCTTCTTCTTTAGCGACATCTTGTTCTTATGCGACCTCGTGCCATTACGCGATATCTTGTCCTTATGCGACTTCTTGCTCTTATGCGACCTAATGCCCTTAAGCGACCTCTTCTTCTTTAGCGACATCTTGTTCTTATGCGACCTCGTGCCATTACGCGATATCTTGTCCTTATGCGACTTTTTGCTCTTATGCGACCTAATGCCCTTAAGCGACCTCTTCTTCTTCAGCGACATCTTGTTCTTATGCGACCTCGTGCCATTACGCGATATCTTGTCCTTATGCGACATCTTGCTCTTATGCGACCTAATGCCCTTAAGTGACCTCTTCTCTTTAGCGACATCTTTGTTCTTATGCGACCTCGTGCCATTACGCGATATCTTGTCCTTATGCGACTTCTTGCTCTTATGCGACCTAATGCCCTTAAGCGACCTCTTCTTCTTTAGCGACATCTTGTTCTTATGCGACCTCGTGCCATTACGCGATATCTTGTCCTTATGCGACTTCTTGCTCTTATGCGACCTAATGCCCTTAAGCGACCTCTTCTTCTTTAGCGACATCTTGTTCTTATGCGACCTCGTGCCATTACGCGATATCTTGTCCTTATGCGACTTCTTGCTCTTATGCGACCTAATGCCCTTAAGCGACCTCTTCTTCTTTAGCGACATCTTGTTCTTATGCGACCTCGTGCCATTACGCGATATCTTGTCCTTATGCGACTTCTTGCTCTTATGCGACCTAATGCCCTTAAGCGACCTCTTCTTCTTTAGCGACATCTTGTTCTTATGCGACCTCGTGCCATTACGCGATATCTTGTCCTTATGCGACTTCTTGCTCTTATGCGACCTAATGCCCTTAAGCGACCTCTTCTTCTTTAGCGACATCTTGTTCTTATGCGACCTCGTGCCATTACGCGATATCTTGTCCTTATGCGACTTCTTGCTCTTATGCGACCTAATGCCCTTAAGCGACCTCTTCTTCTTTAGCGACATCTTGTTCTTATGCGACCTCGTGCCATTACGCGATATCTTGTCCTTATGCGACTTCTTGCTCTTATGCGACCTAATGCCCTTAAGCGACCTCTTCTTCTTTAGCGAAATCTTGTTCTTATGCGACCTCGTGCCATTACGCGATATCTTGTCCTTATGCGACTCTTGCTCTTATGCGACCTAATGTCCTTAAGCGACCTCTTCTTTTTTAGCGACATCTTGTTCTTATGCGACCTCGTGCCATTACGCGATATCTTGTCCTTATGCGACTTCTTGCTCTTATGCGACCTAATGCCCCTTAAGCGACCTCTTCTTCTTTAGCGACATCTTGTTCTTATGCGACCTCGTGCCATTACGCGATATCTTGTCCTTATGCGACTTCTTGCTCTTATGCGACCTAATGCCCTTAAGCGACCTCTTCTTCTTTAGCGACATCTTGTTCTTATGCGACCTCGTGCCATTACGCGATATCTTGTCCTTATGCGACTTCTTGCTCTTATGCGACCTAATGCCCTTAAGCGACCTCTTCTTCTTTAGCGACATCTTGTTCTTATGCGACCTCGTGTCATTACGCGCGATATCTTGTCCTTATGCGACTTCTTGCTCTTATGCGACCTAATGCCCTTAAGCGACCTCTTCTTCTTTAGCGACATCTTGTTCTTATGCGACCTCGTGCCATTACGCGATATCTTGTCCTTATGCGACTTTTTGCTCTTATGCGACCTAATGCCCTTAAGCGACCTCTTCTTCTTTAGCGACATCTTGTTCTTATGCGACCTCGTGCCATTACGCGATATCTTGTCCTTATGCGACTTCTTGCTCTTATGCGACCTAATGCCCTTAAGCGACCTCTTCCTCTTTAGCGACATCTTGTTCTTATGCGACCTCGTGCCATTACGCGATATCTTGTCCTTATGCGACTTCTTGCTCTTATGCGACCTAATGCCCTTAAGCGACCTCTTCTTCTTTAGCGAAAACTTGTTCTTATGAGACCTCGTGCCATTACGCGATATCTTGTCCTTATGCGACTTCTTGCTCTTATGCGACCTAATGCCCTTAAGCGACCTCTTCTTCTTTAGCGACATCTTGTTCTTATGCGACCTCGTGCCATTACGCGATATCTTGTCCTTATGCGACTTCTTGCTCTTAAAGACCTAATGCCCTTAAGCGACCTCTTCTTCTTTAGCGACATCTTGTTCTTATGCGACCTCGTGCCATTACGCGATATCTTGTCCTTATGCGACTTCTTGCTCTTATGCGACCTAATGCCCTTAAGCGACCTCTTCTTCTTTAGCGACATCTTGTTCTTATGCGACCTCGTGCCATTACGCGATATCTTGTCCTTATGCGACTTCCTGCTCTTATGCGACCTAATGCCCTTAAGCGACCTCTTCTTCTTTAGCGACATCTTGTTCTTATGCGACCTCGTGCCATTACGCGATATCTTGTCCTTATGCGACTTCTTGCTCTTATGCGACCTAATGCCCTTAAGCGACCTCTTCTTCTTTAGCGACATCTTGTTCTTATGCGACCTCGTGCCATTACGCGATATCTTGTCCTTATGCGACTTCTTGCTCTTATGCGACCTAATGCCCTTAAGCGACCTCTTCTTCTTTAGCGAAATCTTGTTCTTATGCGACCTCGTGCCATTACGCGATATCTTGTCCTTATGCGACTTCTTGCTCTTATGCGACCTAATGTCCTTAAGCGACCTCTTCTTCTTTAGCGACATCTTGTTCTAATGCGACCTCGTGCCATTACGCGATATCTTGTCCTTATGCGACTTCTTGCTCTTATGCGACCTAATGCCCTTAAGCGACCTCTTCTTCTTTAGCGACATCTTGTTCTTATGCGACCTCGTGTCATTACGCGCGATATCTTGTCCTTATGCGACTTCTTGCTCTTATGCGACCTAATGCCCTTAAGCGACCTCTTCTTCTTTAGCGACATCTTGTTCTTATGCGACCTCGTGCCATTACGCGATATCTTGTCCTTATGCGACTTTTTGCTCTTATGCGACCTAATGCCCTTAAGCGACCTCTTCTTCTTTAGCGACATCTTGTTCTTATGCGACCTCGTGCCATTACGCGATAACTTGTCCTTATGCGACTTCTTGCTCTTATGCGACCTAATGCCCTTAAGCGACCTCTTCTTCTTTAGCGACATCTTGTTCTTATGCGACCTCGTGCCATTACGCGATATCTTGTCCTTATGCGACTTCTTGCTCTTAAAGACCTAATGCCCTTAAGCGACCTCTTCTTATTTAGCGACATCTTGTTCTTATGCGACCTCGTGCCATTACGCGATATCTTGTCCTTATGCGACTTCTTGCTCTTATGCGACCTAATGCCCTTAAGCGACCTCTTCTTCTTTAGCGACATCTTGTTCTTATGCGACCTCGTGTCATTACGCGCGATATCTTGTCCTTATGCGACTTCTTGCTCTTATGCGACCTAATGCCCTTAAGCGACCTCTTCTTCTTTAGCGACATCTTGTTCTTATGCGACCTCGTGCCATTACGCGATATCTTGTCCTTATGCGACTTCTTGCTCTTATGCGACCTAATGCCCTTAAGCGACCTCTTCTTCTTTAGCGACATCTTGTTCTTATGCGACCTCGTGCCATTACGCGATATCTTGTCCTTATGCGACTTCTTGCTCTTATGCGACCTAATGCCCTTAAGCGACCTCTTCTTCTTTAGCGACATCTTGTTCTTATGCGACCTCGTGCCATTACGCGATATCTTGTCCTTATGCGACTTCTTGCTCTTATGCGACCTAATGCCCTTAAGCGACCTCTTCTTCTTTAGCGACATCTTGTTCTTATGCGACCTCGTGCCATTACGCGATATCTTGTCCTTATGCGACTTCTTGCTCTTATGCGACCTAATGCCCTTAAGCGACCTCTTCTTCTTTAGCGACATCTTGTTCTTATGCGACCTCGTGCCATTACGCGATATCTTGTCCTTATGCGACTTCCTGCTCTTATGCGACCTAATGCCCTTAAGCGACCTCTTCTTCTTTAGCGACATCTTGTTCTTATGCGACCTCGTGCCATTACGCGATATCTTGTCCTTATGCGACTTCCTGCTCTTATGCGACCTAATGCCCTTAAGCGACCTCTTCTTCTTTAGCGACATCTTGTTCTTATGCGACCTCGTGCCATTACGCGATATCTTGTCCTTATGCGACTTCTTGCTCTTATGCGACCTAATGCCCTTAAGCGACCTCTTCTTCTTTAGCGACATCTTGTTCTTATGCGACCTCGTGCCATTACGCGATATCTTGTCCTTATGCGACTTCTTGCTCTTATGCGACCTAATGCCCTTAAGCGACCTCTTCTTCTTTAGAGAAATCTTGTTCTTATGCGACCTCGTGCCATTACGCGATATCTTGTCCTTATGCGACTTCTTGCTCTTATGCGACCTAATGCCCTTAAGCGACCTCTTCTTCTTTAGCGACATCTTGTTCTTATGCGACCTCGTGCCATTACGCGATATCTTGTCCTTATGCGACTTCTTGCTCTTATGCGACCCAATGCCCTTAAGCGACCTCTTCTTCTTTAGAGACATCTTGTTCTTATGCGACCTCGTGCCATTACGCGATATCTTGTCCTTATGCGACTTCTTGCTCTTATGCGACCTAATGCCCTTAAGCGACCTCTTCTTCTTTAGCGACATCTTGTTCTTATGCGACCTCGTGCCATTACGCGATATCTTGTCCTTATGCGACTTTTTGCTCTTATGCGACCTAATGCCCTTAAGCGACCTCTTCTTCTTTAGCGACATCTTGTTCTTATGCGACCTCGTGCCATTACGCGATATCTTGTCCTTATGCGACTTCTTGCTCTTATGCGACCTAATGCCCTTAAGCGACCTCTTCTTCTTTAGCGACATCTTGTTCTTATGCGACCTCGTGCCATTACGCGATATCTTGTCCTTATGCGACTTCTTGCTCTTATGCGACCTAATGCCCTTAAGCGACCTCTTCTTCTTTAGCGACATCTTGTTCTTATGCGACCTCGTGCCATTACGCGATATCTTGTCCTTATGCGACTTCTTGCTCTTATGCGACCTAATGCCCTTAAGCGACCTCTTCTTCTTTAGCGACATCTTGTTCTTATGCGACCTCGTGCCATTACGCGATATCTTGTCCTTATGCGACTTCTTGCTCTTATGCGACCTAATGCTCTTAAGCGACCTCTTCTTCTTTAGCGACATCTTGTTCTTATGCGACCTCGTGCCATTACGCGATATCTTGTCCTTATGCGACTTCTTGCTCTTATGCGACCTAATGCCCTTAAGCGACCTCTTCTTCTTTAGCGACATCTTGTTCTTATGCGACCTCGTGCCATTACGCGATATCTTGTCCTTATGCGACTTCTTGCTCTTATGCGACCTAATGCCCTTAAGCGACCTCTTCTTCTTTAGCGACATCTTGTTCTTATGCGACCTCGTGCCATTACGCGATATCTTGTCCTTATGCGACTTCTTGCTCTTATGCGACCTAATGCCCTTAAACGACCTCTTCTTCTTTAGCGACATCTTGTTCTTATGCGACCTAATGCCCTTAAGCGACCTCTTCTTCTTTAGCGACATCTTGTTCTTATGCGACCTCGTGCCATTACGCGATATCTTGTCCTTATGCGACTTCTTGCTCTTATGCGACCTAATGCCCTTAAGCGACCTCTTCTTCTTTAGCGACATCTTGTTCTTATGCGACCTCGTGCCATTACGCGATATCTTGTCCTTATGCGACTTCTTGCTCTTATGCGACCTAATGCCCTTAAGCGACCTCTTCTTCTTTAGCGACATCTTGTTCTTATGCGACCTCGTGCCATTACGCGATATTTTGTCCTTATGCGACTTCTTGCTCTTATGCGACCTAATGCCCTTAAGCGACCTCTTCTTCTTTAGCGACATCTTGTTCTTATGCGACCTCGTGCCATTACGCGATATCTTGTCCTTATGCGACTTCTTGCTCTTATGCGACCTAATGCCCTTAAGCGACCTCTTCTTCTTTAGCGACATCTTGTTCTTATGCGACCTCGTGCCATTACGCGATATCTTGTCCTTATGCGACTTCTTGCTCTTATGCGACCTAATGCCCTTAAGCGACCTCTTCTTCTTTAGCGACATCTTGTTCTTATGCGACCTCGTGCCATTACGCGATATCTTGTCCTTATGCGACTTCTTGCTCTTATGTGACCTAATGCCCTTAAGCGACCTCTTCTTCTTTAGCGACATCTTGTTCTTATGCGACCTCGTGCCATTACGCGATATCTTGTCCTTATGCGACTTTTTGCTCTTATGCGACCTAATGCCCTTAAGCGACCTCTTCTTCTTTAGCGACATCTTGTTCTTATGCGACCTCGTGCCATTACGCGATATCTTGTCCTTATGCGACTTCTTGCTCTTATGCGACCTAATGCCCTTAAGCGACCTCTTCTTCTTTAGCGACATCTTGTTCTTATGCGACCTCGTGCCATTACGCGATATCTTGTCCTTATGCGACTTCTTGCTCTTATGCGACCTAATGCCCTTAAGCGACCTCTTCTTCTTTAGCGACATCTTGTTCTTATGCGACCCCTTGCCCTTACGCGATATCTTGTCCTTATGCGACTTCATGCTCTTATGCGACCTAATGCCCTTAAGCGACCTCTTCTTCTTTAGCGACATCTTGTTCTTATGCGACCCCGTGCCCTTACGCGATATCTTGTCCTTATGTGACTTCATGCTCTTATGCGACCTAATGCCCTTAAGCGACCTCTTGTTCTTATGCGACTTCGTGCCCTTACGCGATATCTTGTCCATATGCGAATTCTTGCTCTTAAGCGACCTGTTGTCCTTATTCGAACACTCTCCCTGAAGTGCCCATGCTCTTAATCGACCTCTATCCCTGCAGTGACCTCTTGCACTGATGCGACCTCTTGCCCTTAAGCGACCTATTCTTCTTATGCGACTTCTTGTCCTTATGTGACCTCTTGCCCTTAAGCGACCTCTTGTCCTTATGTAACCTCTCGCCCTTAAGCGACACATTGACCATAATCGATCTCTTGCCCTTAAGCAACGTCTTGTCCATATTCGACATCTTGCCTTAAGCGACCTTTTCTCTATATTCGAACTCCTTTCCCGAAGTGACCTCTCGTCCTTATGCGACCTCTTGCCCTTAGGCGACCTCTGCCCTTATGCGACCTCTTGCCCTTAAGCTTCCTCTTGCCCATATGCGACCTCTTGTCCTTATGCGACCTCTTGCCCTTAGGCGACCTCTGCCCTTATGCGACCTCTTTCCTTAAGCTTCCTCTTGCCCATATGCGACCTCTTGTCCTTATGCGACCTCTTGCCCTTAAGCGAACTCCTTGTCCTTAAGCGACCTCTTGTCCTTATGCAACTTCTTGTCTTAAGAGACCTCTTGTCCTTATGCGACCTTTTGCCCTAGAGCGACCTCCTCTCCTTATGCAACCTCTTGCCCTTAAGCGACCTCTTGTTCTTGTGCGAACTCTTGCCATTATTCGACCTCTTGCACTTAAGCGACCTTTTGTCTTTATTCGAACTCCTTTCCCGAAGTGACCTCTCTTCCTTATGCGACCCCCTTATTCAACCTCTTGCCCTTATGCTACCTCTTGCCCTTAAGGGACATTATGCCCTGAAGCGACCTCTTTTCCTTATTCAACCTCTTCTCCTTATTCAACCTCTTGTCCTTATGCGACCTCTTGTCTTTATGCGACCTCTTCTTCTTATTCAAAGTCTTGTACTTATGCGACCTCTTGTTCTTATACGACCCCATTATTCAACCTCTTGTCCTTATGCGACCTCTTGCCCTTAAGCGACCTCTTGTCCTTATGCGACCTCTTGCCCTTAAGCGACCTCTTGTCCCTATGCGAAATCTTGCCATTAAGCGAACTCTTTGTCCTTAAGCGACCTCTTGTCCTTATGCAACTTCTTGTCTTAAGAGACCTCTTGTCCTTCTGCAAACTCTTGTCGTTAACCGACACTTTGACCATATTCGACCTCTTGCCCTTAAGGGACCTCTTGTCCTAATGAGACCTCTTGCCCTTAAGCGACCTCTGCCCTTATGCGACCTCTTGCCCTTAAGCGATCTCTGCCCTTATGCGACCTCTTGCCCTTAAGCGACCTCTTGCCCATATGCGACCTCTTGTCCTTATGCGACCTCTTGCCCTTAAGCAAAATCTTTGTCCTTAAGCGACCTCTTGTCCTGGTGCAACTACTTGCTCTTAAGCGACCTCTTTTCTTTATGCGACCTCTTCTCCTTATTCAAAATGCTCTCCTAATTCAACCTCTTGTCCTTATCCGACCTCTTCTTCTTATTCAAAGTCTTTAACTTCTGCGACCTCTTGTTCTTATGCCACCTCCTTATTCAACCTCTTGTCCTTATATGACCTTTAGCTTTTAAGGGACCTCTTGTCCTTATGAGACCTCTTGCCCTTAAGCGACATCAGCCCTTATGCGACTTGTTACCCTTAAGCGACCTCTTGCCTTAAGCGACCTCTTGCCCATATGCGACCTCATGTCCTTATGCGACCACTTGCCCTTAAGAGACCTCTTGTTCTTATGCGACCTCCTGCCCGTACGCGATATATTGTCCATATGCGACTTCTTGCTCTTAAGTAACCTCTCATCCTTTTGCAACCTCTTGCCATTAATCGACCTCTTGCACTGAAGCGACCTTTTGTCTTTATTCGAACTCCTTTCCCGAAGTGACCTTTCGTCCTTATGGAACTTCTTGCCCTTAATCGACCTCTTGTCCTTATGCAACCTCTTCTCCTTATTCAAACCTCTTGTCCTTATGCGACCTCTTGTCTTTATGCGACCTCTTCTCCTTATTCAAAGTCTTGTACTTATGCGACCTCTTGTCCTTATACGACCTCGTTATTCAACCTCTTGTCCTTATGCAACCTCTTGCCCTTAAGCGACCTCTTGTCCTTATTCGACCTCTTGCCCTTAAGCGACCTCTTGTCCTTATGCGACCTCTTGTCCTTAAACGACCTCTGCTCTGATGCGAACTTTTGCCTTTAAGCGACCTCTTGTCCTTATGCAACTTCTTGTCTTAAGTCACCTCTTGTCCTTATGCGACCTTTTGTCCTGAAGCGACCTCCTCTCCGTATGCGACCACTTGCCCTGAAGCGAACTCATTGTCTTTAAGAGACCTCTTGCCCTTGTGTAACTCCATGTCCTTATGCGACATTTTTCCCTGAAGCGACCTCCTCTCCTTATGCGACCTCTTGCCCTTAAGCGACCTCTTGAACTGATGCGACCTCTTGTCTTTATGAAACCTCGTTACCTTAAGCGAAATCTTTGTCTTTAAGCGACCTCTTGTCATTATGCAACTTCTTGTCTTAAGCGACCTCTTGCCCTTATGGAACCTCTTGTCTTTATGCAACCTTTTCTCCTTATTCAAAGTCTTGTACTTATGGGACCTCTTGTCCTTATGCGAACCCCTTATTCAGCCTCTTGTCCTTATGCGACCATTTTCCCTTACGCGACCTCTTGTCCTTCTGTGACCTCTTGCCCTTAAGGGACCTCTCCCTTATGCGACCTCTTGCCCTTAAGCGACCACTTGCCCTTATGCGACATCTTGTCCATATGCGATCTCTTTCCCTTATGCGACATCTTGTCATCTTGCTACCTCTTGCCTTATGCAACCTCTTGTCCTGATGAAACCTCTTGTCCTTATGAAACCTCGTGCCCTGAAGCGAACTCTTTGTCTTTATGCGACATCTTGTCATTATGCAACTTCTTGTCTTGAGCGACCTCTTGGTTTTATGCGACCTCTTGTCCTTATGCAACTTCTTGCCCTTATGCAACCTCTTCTCCTTATGCGACATCTCGTCCTTTTGCTACCTCTTGCCCTTATGCGACTTCTTGACCTTATGCGACCTCTTGACCTTTAGCGACCTCTTTCCCTTATGCGACCTCTTGACCTTAAGCGACCTCTTGCCCTCATGCGACCTCTTGTCCTCTTGCTGCCTATTGTCCTTATGAAACCTCGTGCCCTGAAGCGAACTCTTTGTCTTTAATCGACCTCTTGTCCACATGCGACCTATTGTCCTCATGCGACCTCGTGTCCTTATGCGAGCTCTTGACCCTATGCGACCTCTTGTCCTTATGCGTCTCCCTTATTCAAGCTCTTGCCCTTGAGGGACCTCTTCCCATATGCGACCTCTTGTCGTTATGCAACATTGTGTCCTGAAGCGAACTCTTTGTCTTCAAGCGACCTCTGCCGTTATGCGACATCTTGCTCTTACGCAACCTCTTGCATTCAAGCGACCTCTTAACCTTATGCGACGTCTTGTCCTTAAGAAACATCGTACCCTGAAGCCACATCTCGTCGTTATGCGACCTCTGGCCCCTATGAGAACTCTTGTCCTTTTTCTACCTCTTGTTGTTATGAAACCTCGTGCCCTTAAACGAAATCTTTGTCTTTAAGCGACCTCTTGTCGTTATGCAACTTCTTGTCTTAATCAAAATCTTGCCCTAATGCGACCTCTTGACCTTAACCGACCTCTTGCCCTTATGCGACCTCTTGCCTTAAGCCACAACTTGCCCTTATGCGACCTCTTGTCTTTATGAAACCTCGTGCCCTTAATCGAAGTCTTTGTCTGTTAGCGACCTGTTGTCATTATGCAAATTCTTGTCTTAAGGGGCCTCTTGTCCTTATGCCACCTCTTTCCCTTATGCGACCTTTTGCACTTTTGCGACCTCTTGTTGTTTTGCCACCTCTCGCCCTTAAGCGACATCTTGCCCTTATGCGACGTCTTGTCCTTATGCGACCTCTTGATCTTATGCGACCTCTTGCCCCTATGCGACCTCTTTTCCTTTTGATACATCTTGCCATTATGCAACCTCTTGTCCCTATGTGACCTCTTGACCTCAAGCGACCTCTTGCCCTTATGCGACCTAACCTAACCTAACCAAACCTAAGCAACCCAACCTAACCTAACCTAACCTTAACTAACCTAACCTAACCTAACCTACCCTAACCTAACCCTATGCAACCCAACGAAACCCAACCTAACCTAACTTTACCTAACCTAACCTAACCTAACCCTACCCAACCCAACCCAACCTAACCTAACCTAACCCAACCTAACATAACCTAACGATGTCTTGTCCTTATGCGATCTCTTGCGCCTATGAGAACTCTTGTCCTTTTGCTACCTCTTGCCTTTATGCGACCTCCTGTCCTTATAAAACCTCGTGCCCTGAAGCGAACACCTTGTCTTTAAGCGACCTCTTGTCATTATGCAACTTCTTGTCTTAAGCTACCTGTTGTCCTTATGCGACCTCTTGTCCTTATGCGAACCCCTTATTCAACCTCTTCTCCTTATTCAACTCCTTCTACTTATTCAACCTCTTGTCCTTATGTGACCTCTATGACTTTATGCGACCTCCTCGTGTTATTCAAAGTCTTGTACTTATGCGACCTCTTCTCCTTATGCGACCCCCTTAATCAACCTTTTGCCCTTACGCGACCTCTTGTCCTTCTGTGACCTCTTGCTCTTAAGCGACCTCTCCGTTATGCGAACTCTTCCGTTTAGCGACCTTTGCCCTTATGCGACCTCTTGATCTTAAGCGACCTCTTAATCTATTGCGACCTCTTGTAATTTTGCTACCTCTTGTCCTTATAAAAACTCGTGCCCTTAAGCGATATCTTTGTCTTTAAGCGACCTCTTGTCATTATGCAACTTCTTGTCTTAAGCGACCTCTTGCCCTTATGCGACCTCTTGACCTTAAGCGACCACTTGCCCTTATGCTACCTCTTGTCCTTATGAGACATCGTGCCCTGAAGCGAACTCTTTATCTTTAAGCGACCTCTTGTCACTATGCAACTTCTTGTCTTAAGCGACCCGTTGTCCTTATACGATCTCTTGCTCTGATGCGACCTCTTGTCCTTATGAAACCTCGTGCCCTTAAGCGAAGTCTTTGTCTTTAAGCGACCTGTTGTCATTATGCAACTTCTTGTCTTTAAGCGACCTGTTGTCATTAAGCAACTTCTTGTCTTAAAGGACATCTTGTACTTATGCGACCTCTTGTCCTAATACGACCCCCTTATTCAACCTCTTATCCTTAAGCTACCCCTTGCCCTTAAGCGACCTCTCCCTTATGCGAACTCTTCCCTTTAGCTACCTCTTGCCCTTATGCAACATTTTGTCCTTATGCGCCCTCTTGACCTTAAGCGACCTCTTGCCCTTATGCGACCTCTTGACCTTAAGCGACCTCTTGACATTATACAACTTCTTGTCTTAACCGACCTCTTGCCCTTATGCTACCTCTTGCCTTAAGGGACCACTTGCCCTTATGCGACCTCTTGTCCTTATGAAACATCGTGCCCTGAAGCGAACCCTTTGTCTTTAAGCGACCTCTTGTCATTATGCAACTTCTTGTCTTAAGCGACCCGTTGTCCTTATGCGATCTCTTGCCCTTAAGCGACCTCTTGTCCTTATGAAACCTCGTGCCCTGAAGCGAACTCTTTGTCTTTAAGCGACCTCTTGACATTATAAAACTTCTTGTCTTAAGCGACCTGTTGTCCTTATTCAACCTCTTGTCCTTATGCGACCTCTTGCCCTTATGCAACATCTTGTCCTTAAGCGACCTCTTGACCTAAAGCGAACTTTTACCCTGATGCGACCTCTTGACCTTAAGCGACCTCTTGCCCTTATGCGACCTCTTGTTAGCTTAGGTTGGTTTAGGTTAGGTTAGGTTAGGTTGGGTTGGGTTGGGTTAGGTTGGGTTAGTTTAGGTTAGGTTAGGTTAGGTTAGGTTTGGTTAAGATAGGTTAGGTTAGGTTAGGTCAGGTCGCATATGGGCAAGAGGTCGCTTAAGGTGAAGAGGTCCAACAAGGACAAGAGGTTGCATAAGGGCAAGAGGTAGCAAAGGGAAAAGAGGTCGCATAGGGGCAAGAGGTCGCTTAAGGTCAAGATATCGCATAAGGACAGGATGTCGCATAAGGGCAAGAGGTAGCAAGAGGACAAGAATTCTCATAGGGGCAAGAGGTCGCATGAGGACAAGATGTCGCTTCAGGGCACGATGTTTCTTAAGGACAAGACGTCGCATAAGGTTAAGAGGTCGCTTGAATGCAAGAGGTCGCATAAGGACAAAATGTCGCTTAAGGGCAAGTGGTCGCTTAAGGGCAAGAGCTCGCATAAGGACAACGGGTCGCTTAAGACAAGAAGTTGCATAATGACAAGAGGTCGCTTAAAATCAAAGTGTTCGCTTGAGGGCACAAGGTTTCATAAGGACAAGAGGTCGCATAAGGGCAAGAGGAAGTAAAAGGACAAAACGTCACATAAGGGCCAGAGGTCGCATAAGGACAAGATGTCGCATAAGGGCAAGTGGTCGCATAAGGGCAGATGTCGCTCAAGGTCAAGAGGTCGCATAAGGACAAAGGTCGCTAAAGGGCAAGAGTTTGAATAAGGGGGTCGCATAACTACAAGAGGTGGCATAAGTAGAAGACTTTGAATAAGGAGAAGAGGACGCATAAAGACAAAAGGACGCATATGGACAAGAGGTCGTTTAAAAACAAAGATTTCGCTTCAGGGCACGAGGTTTCATAGGGACAAGTCGTCGAATAAGGGCAAGAGGTAGCAACAGGACAAGAGTTCTCATAGGGGCAAGAGGTCGCATAAGAACATGACGTCGCATAATGGCAAGATGTCGCTTAAGGGCGAGAGGTCGCATAAGGGAAGAGGTCGCTTAAGGGCAAGAGGTTGAATAAGGGATGTCGCCTAAGGACAAGAGGTCGCATAAGGGCAAGAGGTAGCAAAATAACAAGAGGTCGCAAAAGGGCAAGAGGTCGCATAAGGACAAGTTGTCGCATAATATCAAGTGGTCGCTTAAGGGCAAGAGGTCGCAAAAGGGCAGAGTTCGCTTAAGGGATAGAGGGCTCATTAGGATAAGAGGTCGCTTAAGACAGGAAGTTGCATAATGACAAGAAGTCTCTTAAAAACAAAGAGTTCGCTTAAGGGCACGAGGTTTCATAAGGAAAAGAGGTAGCAAAAGACAAGAGGTCGCATAAGGGCAAGAGGTCGCTTAAGGTCAAGAGGTCGCATAAGGGCAAAAGGTCGCTTTAGTTCAAGACGTCGCATAAGGACAAGATGTTGCATAAGTGCAACAGGTCGCATAAGGACAAGAGGTCGCATAAGGACAACAGGTCGCTTAAGACAAGAAGTTGTATAATGTCAAGTGGTCGCTTAAAGACAAAGAGTTCGCTTCAGGGCACGATGTTTCATAAGGACAAGAGGTCGCAAAAGACAAGAGGTCGCATAAGGGCAAGAGGTCGCTTAAGGTCAAGAGGTCGCATAAGGGCAAAAGATCGCTTTAGTTCAAGAGGTCGCATAAGGACAAGATGTTGCATAAGTGCAAGAGGTCGCATAAGGACAAGAGGTCGCATAAGGGCAAAAGGTCGCTTTAGTTCAAGAGGTCGCATAAGGACAAGATGTTGCATAAGGGTAAGAGGTCCCTAAAGGAAGAGTAAGGATAATGGAGAGGTCGCTTAAGGGCAAGAGGTAGCTTAAGGATAAGAGGTTGAATAAGGGGGTCGTATTAGGACAAGAGGTCGCATAAGTACAAGAGGTCCTTTAAGACAAGAAGTTGCTTAATGGCAACAGGTCGCTTAAAGACAAGAAGTTGCATAATGACAACAGGTCGCTTAAAGACAGAGACTTCGCTTAAGGGCACGAGGTTTCATAAGGACAAGAGGTAGCAAAATTACAAGAGGTCGCAATAGATTAAGAGGTCGCTTAAGATCAAGAGGTCGCATAAGGGCAAAGGTCGCTAAAGGGAAGAGTTCGCATAAGGGAGAGGTCGCTTAAGAGCAAGAGGTCACAGAAGGACAAGAGGTCGCGTAAGGGCAAGAGGTTGAATAAGGGGGTCGCATAAGGAGAAGAGGGCGCATAAGTACAAGACTTTGAATAACACGAGGAGGTCGCATAAAGTCAAAGAGGTCACATAAGGAGAAGAGGTTGAATAAGAAGAAGGAGTTGAATAAGGAGAAGAGGTTGAATAAGGGGATCGCATAAGGACAAGATGTCGCATAAGGACAAGATGTCGCATAAGGACTACAGGTCGCTTAAGACAAGAAGTTGCATAATGACAAGAGGTCGCTTAAAGACAAGGTGTTCGCTTCAGGGCACGAGGTTTCATAAGGACAGGAGGTCGCATAAAGGCAAGAGGTAGCAAAAGGACAAGAGTTCTCATAAGGGCAAGAGGTCGCATAAGGACAAGATGTCGCTTCAGGGTACGATGTTTCTTAAGGGCAAGACGTCGCATAAGGTTAAGAGGTCGCTTGAATGCAAGAGGTCGCATAAGGACAGGATGTCGCATGAGGGCAAGTGGTTGCTTAAGGGCAAGAGGTCGCATAAGGGCAAGAGGTAGCAAAAGTAAAAGAGGTCGCATAGGGGCAAGAGGTCGCTTAAGGTCAAGATATCGCATAAGGACAATATGTCGCATAAGGGCAAGAGGTAGCAAAAGGACAAGAGTTCTCATAGGGGCCTGAGGTCGCATAATGACAAGATGTCGCTTCAGGGTACTATGTTTCTTAAGGACAAGACGTCGCATAAGGTTAAGAGGTGGATTGAATGCAAGAGGTCGCATAAGGACAGGATGTCGCATAAGGGCAAGTGGTCGCTTAAGGGCAAGAGGTCGCATAAGGGCAAGATGTCGCTTAAGACAAGAAGTTGCATAATGACAAGAGGTCTCTTAAAGACAAATAGTTCGCTTAAGGGCACGAGGTTTCATAATAACAAGAGGTAGCAAAAGGACAAGAGGTCGCATTGGGGCAAGAGGTCGCTTAAGGTCAAGAGGTTGAATAAGGTAAGAGGTCGCTCAAGGGCAAGTCGTTGAATAAGGGAGATGCATAAGGAAATGATGTTGCATAAGAGCAAGAGGTCGCTAAAGGGAAGAGTTCGCATAATGGAGAGGTCGCTTAAGGGCAAGAGGTAGCTTAAGGATAAGAAGTTGAATAAGGGGGTCGCTTTAGGACAAGAGGTCGCATAAGTACAAGAGGTCCTTTAAGACAAGATGTTGCTTAATGACAACAGGTCGCTTAAAGACAAGAAGTTGCATAATGACAACAGGTCGCTTAAAGACAAAGAGTTCACTTCAGGGCACGAGGTTTCATAAGGACAAGAGGTCGCTTAAAGGCAAGAGATCGCATAAGGACAACGGGTCGCTTAAGACAAGAAGTTGCATAATGACAAGAGGTTGCTTAAAGAAAGAGGGTTCGCTTCAGGGCACGATGTTTCATAAGTACAAGAGGTCGCATAAGGGCAAGTGGTCGCTTAAGGCAAGAGGTAGCATAAGGGCAAGAGGTCGGTTAAGACAAGAATTTGTATAATGTCAAGAGGTCGCTTAAGGTCAAGAGGTCGCATAAGGGCAAGAGGTCGCTTAAGGTCAAGAGGTTGCATAAGGACTAAATGTTGCATAAGGGCAAGAGGTAGCTAAAGGGAAGAGTACGCATAAGGGAGAGGTCGCTTAAGGGCAAGAGGTAGCTTAAGGATAAGAGGTTGAATAAGGGGGTCGCATTAGGACAAGAGGTCGCATAAGTACAAGAGGTCCTTTAAGACAAGAAGTTGCTTAATGACAACAGGTCGCTTAAAGACAAGAAGTTGCATAATGACAACAGGTCGCTTAAAGGCAAAGACTTCGCTTAAGGGCACGAGGGTTCATAAGGACAAGAGGTCGCATAAGAGCAAGAGATCGCATAAGGGCAACGGGTCGCTTAAGACAAGAAGTTGCATAATGACAAGAGGTCGCTTAAAGACAAAGAGTTCGCTTCAGGGCATGATGTTTCATAAGGACAAGTGATCGCATAAGGGAAGTGGTCGTTTAAGGTCAAGAGGTCACATAAGGGCAAGAGGTCGGTTAAGACAAGAAGTTGTATAATGTCAAGAGGTAGAAAAAGACAAGAGGTTGTATCAGGGCAAGAGGTTGCTTAAGGTCAAGAGGTCGCATAAATGCAAGAGGTCGCATAAGGGCAAAAGGTCGCTTAAGGTCAAGAGGTCGCATAAGGACAAGATGTTGCATAAGGGCAAGAGGTCCCTAAAGGGAAGAGTTCGCATAATGGAGAGGTCGCTTAAGGGCAAGGGGTAGCTTAAGGATAAGAGGTTGAATAAGGGGGTCGCATTAGGACAAGATGTCGCATAAGTACAAGAGGTCCTTTAAGACAAGAAGTTGCTTAATGGCAACAGGTCGCTTAAAGACAAGAAGTTGCATAATGACAACAGGTCGCTTAAAGACAAAGACTTCGCTTAAGGGCACGAGGTTTCATAAGGACAAGAGGTCGCATAAGAGCAAGAGATCGCATAAGGACAACGGGTCGCTTGAGACAAGAAGTTGCATAATGAAAAGAGGTCGCTTAAAGACAAAGAGTTCGCTTCAGGGCACGATGTTTCATAAGGACAAGAGGTCGCATAAGGGCAGTTGGTCGCTTAAGGTCAAGAGGTCGCATAAGGGCAAGAGGTCGCTTAAGACAAGAAGTTGCATAATGACAAGAGGTCGCTTAAAGACAAAGATATCGCTTAAGGGCACGAGGTTTCATAAGGACAAGAGGTAGCAAAATTACAAGAGGTCGCAATAGATTAAGAGGTCGCTTAAGATCAAGAGGTCGTATAAGGGCAAAGGTCGCTAAGGGGAAGAGTTCGCATAAAGGAGAGGTCGCTTAAGAGCAAGAGGTCACAGAAGGACAAGAGGTCGCGTAAGAGCAAGAGGTTGAATAAGGTGGTCGCATAAGGAGAAGTGGTCGCATAAGTACAAGACTTTGGATAACACGAGGAGGTCGCATAAAGTCAAAGAGGTCACATAAGGAGAAGAGGTTGAATAAGAAGAAGGAGTTGAATAAGGAGAAGAGGTTGAATAAGGGGTTCGCATAAGGACAAGAGGTCGCATAAGGACAACAGGTCGCTTAAGACAAGAAGTTGCATAATGACAAGAGGTCGCTTAAGGACAAGGTGTTCGCTTCAGGGCACGACGTTTCATAAGGACAGGAGGTCGCATAAAGGCAAGAGGTAGCAAAAGGACAAGAGTTCTCATAGGGGCAAGAGGTCGCATAAGGACAAGATGTCGCTTCAGGGTACAATGTTTCTTAAGGACAAGACGTCGCGTAAGGTTAAGAGGTCGCTTGAATGCAAGAGGTCGCATAAGAGCAAGATGTCGCATATGGGCAAATGGTCGCTTAAGGGCAAGAGGTCGTACAAGGGCAAGATGTCGCTTAAGACAAGAAGTTGCATAATGACAAGAGGTCGCTTAAAGACAAATAGCTCGCTTAAGGGCACGAGGTTTCATAATAACAAGAGGTAGCAAAAGGACAAGAGGTCGCATAGGGGCAAGAGGTCGCTTAAAGTCAAGAGGTTGAATAAGGGACACGCATAAGGACAAGAGGTCGCTTAAGGACAAGACGTCGCATAAGGGCATGATGTCGCTTAAGGGCGAGAGGTCCATAAGGGAAGAGGTCGCTCAAGGGCAAGAGGTTGAATAAGGGGGACGCATAAGGACAAGAGTTCGCTTAAGGGCAAGAGCTGGCAAAATAACAAGAGGTCGCAAAAGGGCAAGAGGTTGCATAAAGACAAGATGTCGCATAAGATCAAGAGGTCGCTTAAGGACAAGACGTCGCATAAGGGCAAGATGTCGCTTAAGGGCGAGAGGTCAATAAGGGAAGAGGTCGCTCAAGGGCAAGAGGTTGAATAAGGGGGACGCATAAGGACATGAGGTTACATAAGGGCGAGAGGTGGCAAAGCAACAAGTGGTTGCAAAAGGGCAAAAGGTCGCATAAGGGCAAGAGGTGGCAAAATAACAAGAGGTCGCGAAAGGGCAAAATGTCGCATAAAGACAAAGAGTTCGCTTCAGGGCACGAGGTTTTATAAGGACAAGAGGTCGCATAAGGGCAAGTGGTCGCTAAAGTGGAAGAGTTCGCATTGAGAGAGGTCGCTTAAAGGCAAGAGGCCACATAAGGACAAGATGTTGTGTAAGGGGAAGAGGTCGGATAAGAACAAGAGGTTGAATAAGGGGGTCGAATAAGGACAAGAGGTCGCATAAGTACAATACCTTGAATAAAGAGATGAGGACGCATAAAGACAAAAGGTCGCATAAGGACAAGAGGTACCTTAAGACAAGAAGATGCATCATGTCAAGAGGTCGCTTAAAAACAAAGATATCGCTTCAGGGCACGAGGTTTCATAGGGACAAGAGGTCGCATAAGGTCAAAAGGTAGCAACAGGACAAGATTTCTGATAGGGGCAAGTGGTCGCATAAGGACACGACGTTGCATAAGGGGAAGATGTTGCTTAAGGGCGAGAGGTAGCAAAATAACTAGAGGTCGCAAAAGGGCAAGATGTCGCATAAGGACAAGTTGTCGCATCAGGTCAAGTGGTCGCTTAAGGGAAAGAGGTCGCATAAGGGCAGAGGTCGCTTAAGGGCAAGAGGTCGCATAAGGACAAGAGGTAGCGTAAGATCAAGAGGTCGCATAAGGGCAGAGATCGCTTGAAGACAAAAGTTCGCTTCAGGGCACGATGTTTCATAAGGACAAGAGGTCGCATGGGGGCAAGTGGTCGCTTAAGGGCAAGAGGTCGCATAATGGCAAGAGGTCGCTTAAGACAAGAAGTTGCATAATGACAAGAAGTCGCTTAAAGAGAAAGAGTTCGCTTAAGGGCACAAGTTTTCATAAGGACAAGGAGTAGCAAAAGACAAGAGGTCGCATAAGGGCAAGAGGTTGAATAAGGGTGTCGCATAAGGAGAAGAGGTCGCATAAGTACAAGACTTTGAATAAGAAGAGAAGGTCGCATAAAGACAAGAGGTCACATAAGGACAAGAGGTTGAATAAGAAGAAGGACTTGAATAAGGTGAAGAGGTTGAATAAGGGGTTCGCATAAGGACAAGAGGTCGCATAAGGACAACAGATCGCTTCGGGGCACGAGATTTCATAAGGACAGGAGGTCGCATAAGGGCAAGTGGTCGCTTAAGGGCAAGAGGTCGCATAAGGGCAAGAGGTCGCTTGAGACAAGAAGTTGCATAGTGACAAGTGGTCGCTCAAAGACAAAGAGTTCGCTTAAGGGCACGAGGTTTCATAATAACAAGTGGAAAGCAAAAGGACAAGAGGTCGCATAGGGGCAAGAGGTCGCTTAAGGTCAAGAGGTTGAATAAGGTGGTCGCATTAGGACAAGATGTCGCATAAGTACAAGACTTTTAATAAGGAGAAGAGGACGCATAGAGACAAGAGGTCGCATAAGGAGAAAAGGTCCCTTAAGACAAGAAGTTGCATAATGACAACAGGTCGCTTACAGACAAAGACTTCGCTTAAGGGCACGAGATCTCATAAGCACAAGAGGTCGCATTAGGGCAAGAGGTCGCATAAGGACAAAGTGTCGCTTAAGACTAGAAGTTGCATAATGACATGAGGTCGCTTAATGACAAAGAGTTCGCTTAAGGGCACGAGGTTTCATAATGACAAGAGGTCGCATAAGGGCAAGAGGTGGCATAAGGACAAGACGTCGCATAAGGCCAAGATGTCGCTGAAGGGCGAGAGGTCCATAAGGGAAGAGGTCGCTCAAGGGCAAGAGATTGGATAAGGGGACTCATAAGGACAAGAGGTTGCATAAGGGCAAGATGTCGCTGAAGGGCGAGAGGTCCATAAGGGAAAAGGTCGCTCAAGGGCAAGAGATTGGATAAGGGGACTCATAAGGACAAGAGGTTGCATAAGGGCAAGAGGTGGCAAAATAACAAGAGGTCGCAAAAGGGCAAAAGATCGCATAAAGACAAGACGTCGCATAAGGGCAAGATGTCGCTTAAGACAAGAAGTTGCATAATGACAAGAGGTCGCTCAAAGGTAAAGAGTTCGCTTAAGGGCACGAGGTTTCATAATAACAAGAGGTAACAAAAGGACAAGAGGTCGCATAGGGGAAAGAGGTCGCTTAAGGTCAAGAGGTTGAATAAGGGAGTCGCATAAGGACAACATGTCGCATAAGTACAAGACTTTTAATAAGGAGAAGACGACGCATAAAGACAAGAGGTCGCATAAGGACAAGAGGTCCCTTAAGACAAGAAGTTGCATAATGTCAACAGGTCGCTTACAGACAAAGACTTCGCATAAGGGCACGAGATCTCAAAAGGACAAGACGTCGCATAAGGTCAAAATGTCGCTTAAGACTAGAAGTTGCATAATGACATGAGGTCGCTTAATGACAAAGAGTTCGCTTAAGGGCACGAGGTTTCATAAGGACAAGAGGTCGCATAAGAGCAATAGATCGCATAAAGACAACGGGTCGCTTAAGACAAGAAGTTGCATAATGACAAGAGGTCGCATAGGGGCAAGAGGTAGCAAAATTTCAAAAGTTCTCATAAGGGCAAGAGGTCGCATAAGGACAAGATGTCACATAAGGGCAAGATGTCGCTGAAGGGCGAGAGGTCCATAAGGGAAGAGGTCGCTCAAGGGCAAGAGGTTGGATAATTGGACGCATAAGGACAAGAGGTCGCATAAGGGCAAGAGGTGGCAAAATAACAAGAGGTCGCAAAAGGGCAAAAAGTCGCATAAAGACAAGAGGTCGGATCAGGACAAGAGGTCGTTTAAGACAAGAAGTTGCATAATGAAAAGAGGTCGCTTAAAATCAAAGTGTTCGCTTGAGGGCACAAGGTTTCATAAGGATAAGAGGTCGCATAAGGGCAAGAGGAAGTAAATGGACAAAAGGTCACATAAGGGCCAGAGGTCGCATAAGGACAAGATGTCGCATAAGGGCAAGTTGTCGCTTAAGGGCAAGAGGTCGCATAAGGGCAGACGTCGCTTAAGGTCAAGAGGTCGTATAAGGACAAGGGTCGCTAAAGGGCAAGAGGTCTCATAAGGACAAGATATTGAATAAGGGGGTCGCATAACTAGAAGCGGTGGCATAAGTACAAGACTTTGAATAAGGAGAAGAGGACGCATAAAGACGAGAGGTCGCATAAGGACAAGAGGTACCTTAAGACAAGAAGATGCATAATGTCAAGAGGTCTCTTAAAAACAAAGAGATCGCTTAAGGGCACGAGGTTTCATAAGGACAAGAGGTGGCAAGAGACAAAAGGTCGCATAAGAGCAAGAGGTCGCTTAAGGTCAAGAGGTCGCATAAGGGCAAAAGGTCGCTTTAGGTCAAGAGGTCGCTTAAGGACAAGATGTTGCATAAGGGCAAGATGTCGCTTAAGGGCGAGAGGTCGCATAAGGGAAGAGTTCGCTTAAGGGCAAGAGGTTGAATAAGGGATGTCGCTTAAGGACAAGATGTCGCATAAGGGCAAGAGGTAGCAAAATAACAAGAGGTCGCAAAAGGGCAAGAGGTCGCATAAGGACAAGTTGTAGCATAAAGTCATGTGGTCGCATAGATTTCGCTTCAGGGCACGAGGTTTCATAGGGACAAGAGGTCGCATAAGGTCAAAAGGTTGCAACAGGACAAGAGTTCTCATAGGGGCAAGAGGTCGCATAAGGACAAGACGTCGCATAAGGGCAAGATGTCGCTTAAGGGCGAGAGGTCGCATAAGGGAAGAGTTCGCTTAAGGGCAAGAGGTTGAATAAGGGATGTCGAGTAAGGACAAGAGGTCACATAAGGGCAAGAGGTAGCAAAATAACAAGAGGTCGCAAAATGGCAAGAGGTCGCATAAGGACAAGTTGTCGCATAAAATCATGTGGTCGCTTAAGGGCAAGAGGTCGCATAAGGGCAGAAGTCGCTTAAGTTCAAGAGGTCGCATAAGGACAAGAGGTAGCCTAAGAGCAAGAGGTCGCATAAGGGCAGAGGTCGCTTGAAGACAGAGTTCGCTTCAGGGCACGAGGTTTCATAAGGACAAGAGATCGCATAGGGGCAAGAGCTCGCTTAAGGGCAAGAGGTCGCATAAGGGCAAGAGGTCGCTTAAGACAAGAAGTTGCATAATGACAAGAAGTCGCTTAAAAACAAAGAGATCGCTTAAGGGCACGAGGTTTCATAAGGACAAGAGGTAGCAAGAGACACGAGGTCGCATAAGAGCAAGAGGTCGCTTAAGGTCAAGAGGTCGCATAAGGGCAAAAGGTCGCTTTAAGTCAAGAGGTCGCTTAAGGACAAGATGTTGCATAAGGGCAAGAGGTCGCATAAAGACAAGAGGTCGCATAAGGACAACAGGTCGCTTAAGACAAGTAGTTGTATAATGTCAAGAGGTCGCTTAAAGACAAAGGGCTCGCTTCAGGTCACGATGTTTCACAAGGACAAGAGGTCGCATAAGGGCAGATGGTCGCTTAAGGCAAGAGGTCGCATAAGGGCAAGAGGTCGGTTAAGACAAGAAGTTGTATAATGTCAAGAGGTAGAAAATGACAAGAGGTCGCATAGGGGTAAGAGGTTGCTTAAGGTCAAGAAGTCGCATAAGGCAAGAGGTCGCATAAGGGCAAAAGGTCGCTTAAGGTCAAGAGGTCGCATAAGGACAAAATGTTGCATAAGGGCAAGAGGTCGCTAAAGGGAAGAGTTCGCATAAGGGAGAGGTCGCGTAAGGGCAAGAGGTAGCTTAAGGATAAGAGGTTGAATAAGGGGGTCGCATTAGGACAAGAGGTCGCATAAGTACAAGAGGTCCTTTAAGACAAGAAGTTGCTTAAGGACAACAGGTCGCTTAAAGACAAGAAGTTGCATAATGAAAACAGGTCGCTTAAAGACAAAGACTTGTCTTAAGGGCACGATGTTTCATAAGGAGAAGAGGTCGCATAAGGGCAAGAGATCGCATAAGGACAACGTGTCGCTTAAGACAAGAAGTTGCATAATGACAAGAGGTCGCTTAAAGACAAAGAGTTCGCTTCAGGGCACGATGTTTCATAAGGACAAGAGGTCGCATAAGGGCAAGAGGACGCTTAAGACAATTAGTTGCATAATGACAAGAGGTCGCTTAAAGACAAAGATATCGCTTAAGGGCAAAAGGTTTCATAAGGACAAGAGGGAGCAAAATTACAAGAGGTCGCATTAGATTAAGAGGTCGCTTAAGATCAAGAGGTCGCATAAGGGCAAAGGTTGCTAAAGGGAAGAGTTCGCATAAAGGAGAGGTCGCTTAAGAGCAAGAGGTCACAGAAGGACAAGAGGTCGCGTAAGAGCCATAGGTTGAATAAGGGGGTCGCATAAGGAGAAGAGGTCGCATAAGTACAAGACTTTGGATAACACGAGGAGGTCGCATAAAGTCAAAGAGGTCACATAAGGAGAAGAGGTTGAATAAGAAGAAGGAGTTGAATAAGGAGAAGAGGTTGAATAAGGGGTTCGCATAAGGACAAGAGGTCGCATAAGGACAACAGGTCGCTTAAGACAAGAAGTTGCATAATGACAAGAGGTCGCTTAAGGACAAGGTGTTCGCTTCAGGGCACGAGGTTTCATAAGGACAGGAGGTCGCATAAAGGCAAGAGGTAGCAAAAGGACAAGAGTTCTCATAGGGGCAAGAGGTCGCATAAGGACAAGATGTCGGTTCAGGGTACAATGTTTCTTAAGGACAAGACGTCGCGTAAGGTTAAGAGGTCGCTTGAATGCAAGAGGTCGCATAAGGGCAAGATGTCGCATATGGGCAAATGGTCGCTTAAGGGCAAGAGGTCGCACAAGGGCAAGATGTCGCTTAAGACAAGAAGTTGCATAATGACAAGAGGTCGCTTAAAGACAAATAGCTCGCTTAAGGGCACGAGGTTTCGTAATAACAAGAGGTAGCAAAAGGACAAGAGGTCGCATAGGGGCAAGAGGTCGCTTAAGGTCAAGAGGTTGAATAAGGGACACGCATAAGGACAAGAGGTCGCTTAAGGACAAGACGTCGCATAAGGGCAAGATGTCGCTTAAGGGCGAGAGGTCGCTCAAGGGCAAGAGGTTGAATAAGGGGGACGCATAAGGACAAGAGGTCGCATAAGGGCAAGAGCTGGCAAAATAACAAGAGGTCGCAAAAGGGCAAGAGGTTGCATAACGACAAGATGTCGCATAAGATCAAGAGGTCGCTTAAGGACAAGACGTCGCATAAGGGCAAGATGTCGCTTAAGGGCGAGAGGTCCATAAGGGAAGAGGTCGCTCAAGGGCAAGAGGTTGAATAAGGGGGACGCATAAGGACATGAGGTAACATAAGGGCGAGAGGTGGCAAAGCAACAAGTGGTTGCAAAAGGGCAAAAGGTCGCATAAGGGCAAGAGGTGGCAAAATAACAAGAGGTCGCGAAAGGGCAAAATGTCGCATAAAGACAAGAGATCGCACAAGGACATGAGGTCCCTTAAGACAAGAAGTTGCATAATGACAACAGTACGCTTACAGACAAAGACTTCGATTAAGGGCACGAGGTTTCATAAGGACATGAGGTCGCATTACGGCATGAGGTCGCATAAGGACAAAGTGTCGCTTAAGACAAGAAGTTGCATAATTACATGGGGTCGCTTAATGACAAAGAGTTCGCTTCAGGGCACGAGGTTTCATAAGGACAAGAGGTCGCATAAGGGCAAGGGGTAGCAAAAGGACAAGAGTTCTCATAAGGGCAAGATGTCGCTTAAGGGCGAAAGGTCCATAAGGGTAGAGGTCGCTCAAGGCAAGTGGTTGAATAAGGGCAAGAGGTCGCAAAAGGACAAGAGGTAGCTTAAGAGCAAGAGGTTGCATAAGCACAGAGGTCGCTTAAAGACAAAGAGTTCGCTTCAGGGCACGATGTTTCATAAGGACAAAAGGTCGCATAAGCGCAAGTGGTCGCTTAAGGGCAAGAGGTCGCATTGAGAGATGTCGCTTAAGAGCAAGAGGCCTCATAAGGACAAGAGATCGCGTAAGGGGAAGAGGTCGGATAAGGACAAGAGGTAGAATAAGGGGGTCGAATAAGGACAAGAGGTCGCATAAGTACAATACCTTGAATAAGGAGATGAGGACACATAAAGACAAGAGGTCGCATAAGGGCAAGAGGTACCTTAAGACAAGAAGATGCACAATGTCAAGAGGTCGCTTAAAAACAGATAGTTCACTTCAGGGTACGGGGTTTCATAGGGACAAGAGGTCGCATAAGGGCAAGAGGTAGCAACAGGATAAGAGTTCTCATAGGGGCAAGAGATCGCATAAGGACAAGACGTTGCATAAGGGCAAGATGTCGCTTAATGGCGAGAGGTCGCTAAAGGGCAGAGGTCGCTTAAGGGCAAGAGGTTGAATAAGGGATGTCGCATAAGGACAAGAGGTCGCAAAAGGGCAAGATGTAGTAAAATTACTAGAGGTCGCAAAAGGGCAAGAGGTCGCATAAGGGCAGAGGTCGGTTGAGGGTAACAGGTCGCATAAGGGCAAGAGGTCGCTTAAGACAAGAAGTTGCATAATGACAAGATGTCGCTTAAAGACAAAGAGTTCGCTTCAGACCACGAGGTTTCATAAGGACAAGAGGTCGCATAAGGGCAAGTGGTCGCTAAAGTGGAAGAGTTCGCATTGAGAGAGGTCGCTTAAAGGCAAGAGGCCACATAAGGACAAGATGTTGTGTAAGGGGAAGAGGTCGGATAAGAACAAGAGGTTGAATAAGGGGGTCGAATAAGGACAAGAGGTCGCATAAGTACAATACCTTGAATAAAGAGATGAGGACGCATAAAGACAAAAGGTCGCATAAGGACAAGAGGTACCTTAAGACAAGAAGATGCATAATGTCAAGAGGTCGCTTAAAAACAAAGATATCGCTTCAGGGCACGAGGTTTCATAGGGACAAGAGGTCGCATAAGGTCAAAAGGTAGCAACAGGACAAGAGTTCTGATAGGGGCAAGTGGTCGCATAAGGACACGACGTTGCATAAGGGGAAGATGTTGCTTAAGGGCGAGAGGTAGCAAAATAACTAGAGGTCGCAAAAGGGCAAGATGTCGCATAAGGACAAGTTGTCGCATCAGGTCAAGTGGTCGCTTAAGGGAAAGAGGTCGCATAAGGGCAGAGGTCGCTTAAGGGCAAGAGGTCGCATAAGGACAAGAGGTAGCGTAAGATCAAGAGGTCGCATAAGGGCAGAGATCGCTTGAAGACAAAAGTTCACTTCAGGGCACGATGTTTCATAAGGACAAGAGGTCGCATGGGGGCAAGTGGTCGCTTAAGGGCAAGAGGTCGCATAATGGCAAGAGGTCGCTTAAGACAAGAAGTTGCATAATGACAAGAAGTCGCTTAAAGAGAAAGAGTTCGCTTAAGGGCACAAGGTTTCATAAGGACAAGGAGTAGCAAAAGACAAGAGGTCGCATAAGGGCAAGAGGTTGAATAAGGGTGTCGCATAAGGAGAAGAGGTCGCATAAGTACAAGACTTTGAATAAGAAGAGAAGGTCGCATAAAGACAAGAGGTCACATAAGGACAAGAGGTTGAATAAGAAGAAGGACTTGAATAAGGAGAAGAGGTTGAATAAGGGGTTCGCATAAGGACAAGAGGTCGCATAAGGACAACAGATCGCTTCGGGGCACGAGATTTCATAAGGACAGGAGGCCGCATAAGGGCAAGTGGTCGCTTAAGGGCAAGAGGTCGCATAAGGGCAAGAGGTCGCTTGAGACAAGAAGTTGCATAGTGACAAGTGGTCGCTCAAAGACAAAGAGTTCGCTTAAGGGCACGAGGTTTCATAATAACAAGTGGAAAGCAAAAGGACAAGAGGTCGCATAGGGGCAAGAGGTCGCTTAAGGTCAAGAGGTTGAATAAGGGGGTCGCATTAGGACAAGATGTCGCATAAGTACAAGACTTTTAATAAGGAGAAGAGGACGCATAGAGACAAGAGGTCGCATAAGGAGAAAAGGTCCCTTAAGACAAGAAGTTGCATAATGACAACAGGTCGCTTACAGACAAAGACTTCGCTTAAGGGCACGAGATCTCATAAGCACAAGAGGTCGCATTAGGGCAAGAGGTCGCATAAGGACAAAGTGTCGTTTAAGACTAGAATTTGCATAATGACATGAGGTCGCTTAATGACAAAGAGTTCGCTTAAGGGCACGAGGTTTCATAATGACAAGAGGTCGAATAAGGGCAAGAGGTAGCAAAATTACAAGAGTTCTCATAAGGGCGAGAGGTGGCATAAGGACAAGACGTCGCATAAGGGCAAGATGTCGCTGAAGGGCGAGAGGTCCATAAGGGAAGAGGTCGCTCAAGGGCAAGAGATTGGATAAGGGGACTCATAAGGACAAGAGGTTGCATAAGGGCAAGAGGTGGCAAAATAACAAGAGGTCGCAAATGGGCAAAAGGTCGCATAAAGACAAGACGTCGCATAAGGGCAAGATGTCGCTTAAGACAAGAAGTTGCATAATGACAAGAGGTCGCTCAAAGGTAAAGAGTTCGCTTAAGGGCACGAGGTTTCATAATAACAAGAGGTAACAAAAGGACAAGAGGTCGCATAGGGGAAAGAGGTCGCTTAAGGTCAAGAGGTTGAATAAGGGAGTCGCATAAGGACAAGATGTCGCATAAGTACAAGACTTTTAATAAGGAGAAGACGACGCATAAAGACAAGAGGTCGCATAAGGACAAGAGGTCCCTTAGGACAAGAAGTTGCATAATGTCAACAGGTCGCTTACAGACAAAGACTTCGCATAAGGGCACGAGATCTCAAAAGGACAAGACGTCGCATAAGGTCAAAATGTCGCTTAAGACTAGAAGTTGCATAATGACATGAGGTCGCTTAATGACAAAGAGTTCGCTTAAGGGCACGAGGTTTCATAAGGACAAGAGGTTGCATAAGGGCAAGAGATCGCATAAGGACAGCGGTTCGCTTAAGACAAGAAGTTGCATAATGACAAGAGGTCGCATAGGGGCAAGAGGTAGCAAAATTACAAGAGTTCTCATAAGGGCAAGAGGTCGCATAAGGACAAGACGTCGCATAAGGGCAAGATGTCGCTGAAGGGCGAGAGGTCCATAAGGGAAGAGGTCGCTCAAGGGCAAGAGGTTGGATAATTGGACGCATAAGGACAAGAGGTCGCATAAGGGCAAGAGGTGGAAAAATAACAAGAGGTCGCAAAAGGGCAAAAAGTCGCATAAAGACAAGAGGTCGGATCAGGACAAGAGGTTGAATAAGGACAAGAGGTCGCGTAAGGGCAAGAGGTCGGATAAGGACAAGAGGTTGAATATGGGGGTCGAATATGGACAAGAGGTCGCATAAGTACAATACTTTTGAATAAGGAGAAGAGGACCCATAAATACATGAGGTCACATAAGGACAAGAGGTCGCATAAGGACACGAGGTCGTTTAAGACAAGAAGTTGCATAATGAAAAGAGGTCGCTTAAAATCAAAGTGTTCGCTTGAGGGCACAAGGTTTCATAAGGATAAGAGGTCGCATAAGGGCAAGAGGAAGTAAATGGACAAAAGGTCACATAAGGGCCAGAGGTCGCATAAGGACAAGATGTCGCATAAGGGCAAGTTGTCGCTTAAGGTCAAGAGGTCGTATAGGGACAAGGGTCGCTAAAGGGCAACAGTTCTCATAAGGACAAGATATTGAATAAGGGGGTCGCATAACTAGAAGAGGTGGCATAAGTACAAGACTTTGAATAAGGAGAAGAGGACGCATAAAGACAAGAGGTCGCATAAGGACAAGAGGTACCTTAAGACAAGAAGATGCATAATGTCAAGAGGTCTCTTAAAAACAAAGAGATCGCTTAAGGGCACGAGGTTTCATAAGGACAAGAGGTAGCAAGAGACAAAAGGTCGCATAAGAGCAAGAGGTCGCTTAAGTTCAAGAGGTCGCATAAGGGCAAAAGGTCGCTTTAGGTCAAGAGGTCGCTTAAGGACAAGATGTTGCATAAGGGCAAGATGTCGCTTAAGGGCGAGAGGTCGCATAAGGGAAGAGTTCGCTTAAGGGCAAGAGGTTGAATAAGGGATGTCGCCTAAGGACAAGATGTCGCATAAGGGCAAGAGGTAGCAAAATAACAAGAGGTCGCAAAAGGGCCAGAGGTCGCTTAAGGACAAGATGTTGCATAAGGGCAAGATGTCGCTTAAGGGCAAGAGGTCGCATAAGGGCAGAAGTCGCTTAAGTTCAAGAGGTCGCATAAGGACAAGAGGTAGCCTAAGAGCAAGAGGTCGCATAAGGGCAGAGGTCGCTTGACGACAGAGTTCGCTTCAGGGCACGAGGATTCATATGGACAAGAGATCGCATAGGGGCAAGAGCTCGCTTAAGGGCAAGAGGTCGCATAAGGGCAAGAGGTCGCTTAAGACAAGAAGTTGCATAATGACAAGAAGTCGCTTAAAAACAAAGAGATCGCTTAAGGGCACGAGGTTTCATAAGGACAAGAGGTAGCAAGAGACACGAGGTCGCATAAGAGCAAGAGGTCGCTTAAGGTCAAGAGGTCGCATAAGGGCAAAAGGTCGCTTTAAGTCAAGAGGTCGCTTAAGGACAAGATGTTGCATAAGGGCAAGAGGTCGCATAAAGACAAGAGGTCGCATAAGGACAACAGGTCGCTTAAGACAAGAAGTTGTATAATGTCAAGAGGTCGCTTAAAGACAAAGAGTTCGCTTCAGGTCACGATGTTTCACAAGGACAAGAGGTCGCATAAGGGCAGATGGTCGCTTAAGGCAAGAGGTCGCATAAGGGCAAGAGGTCGGTTAAGACAAGAAGTTGTATAATGTCAAGAGGTAGAAAATGACAAGAGGTCGCATAGGGGTAAGAGGTTGCTTCAGGTCAAGAAGTCGCATAAGGCAAGAGGTCGCATAAGGGCAAAAGTTCGCTTAAGGTCAAGAGGTCGCATAAGGACAAAATGTTGCATAAGGGCAAGAGGTCGCTAAAGGGAAAAGTTCGCATAAGGGAGAGGTCGCGTAAGGGCAAGAGGTAGCTTAAGGATAAGAGGTTGAATAAGGGGGTCGCATTAGGACAAGAGGTCGCATAAGTACAAGAGGTCCTTTAAGACAAGAAGTTGCTTAAGGACAACAGGTCGCTTAAAGACAAGAAGTTGCATAATGAAAACAGGTCGCTTAAAGACAAAGACTTCTCTTAAGGGCACGATGTTTCATAAGGAGAAGAGGTCGCATAAGGGCAAGAGATCGCATAAGGACAACGTGTCGCTTAAGACAAGAAGTTGCATAATGACAAGAGGTCGCTTAAAGACAAAGAGTTCGCTTCAGGGCACGATGTTTCATAAGGACAAGAGGTCGCATCAGGGCAAGAGGTCGCTTAAGACAATTAGTTGCATAATGACAAGAGGTCGCTTAAAGACAAAGATATCGCTTAGGGGCAAAAGGTTTCATAAGGACAAGAGGGAGCAAAATTACAAGAGGTCGCATTAGATTAAGAGGTCGCTTAAGATCAAGAGGTCGCATAAGGGCAAAGGTCGCTAAAGGGAAGAGTTCGCATAAGGGAGAAGTCGCTTAAGAACAAGAGGTCACAGAAGGACAAGAGGTCGCATAAGGGCAAGAGGTTGAATAAGGGGGTCGCATAAGGAGAAGAGGTCGCATAAGTACAAGACTTTGAATAACACGAGGAGGTTGCATAAAGACAAGATGTCACATAAGGACAAGAGGTTGAATAAGAAGAAGGAGTTGAATAAGGAGAAGAAGTTGAATAAGGGGTTCGCATAAGGACAAGAGGTCGCATCAGGACAACAGGTCGCTTAAGACAAGAAGTTGCATAATGACAAGAGGTCGCTTAAAGACAAGGTGCTCGCTTCAGGGCACGAGGTTTCATAAGGACAGGAGGTCGAATAAAGACAAGAGGTAGCAAAGGACAAGAGTTCTCATAGGGGCAAGAGGTCGCATAAGGGTAAGACGTCGTTAGGTTATGTTAGGTTGGGTTAGGTTAGGTTGGGATGGGCTGCATTGTGTTAGGTTAGGTTAGGTTAGGGTAGGTTAGGTTAGGTTAGGTTAGTTAAGGTTAGGTTAGGTTAGGTTGGTTTGTTTAGGTTAGGTTAGGTTACGTTAGGTAAGGTTAGGTTAGTTTAAGTTAGGTTAGGTTAGGTCGCATAAGGGCAAGAGGTCGCTTAAGGTCAAGAGGTCACATAAGGACAAGAGGTTGCATAAGGGCAAGAGGTAGCAAAAGGAAAAGAGGTCGCATAGGGGCAATAGCTCGCTTAAGGTCAAGATATCGCATAAGGACAGGATGTCGCATAAGGGCAAGAGGTAGCAAAAGGACAAGAGTTCTCATAGGGGCCAGAGGTGGCATAAGGAAAAGATGTCGCTTCAGGGTACGATGTTTCTTAAGGACAAGACGTCGCATAAGGTTCAGAGGTCGCTTGAATGCAAGAGGTCGCATAAGGACAGGATGTCGCATAAGGGCAAGTGCTCGCTTAAGGGCAAGAGGTCGCATATAGGCAGAGGTCGCTTAAGGGCAAGATGGCGCATAAGGACAAGAGGTAGCGTAAGAGCAAGAGGTCGCATAAGGGCAGAGGTCGTTTGACGACAAATAGTTCGCTTCAGGGCACGATGTTTCATCAGGACAACAGGTCGCATAGGGGCAAGTGGTAGCTTAAGGGCAAGAGGTCGCATAAGGGCAAGAGGTCGCTTAAGACAAGAAGTTGCATAATTACAAGAAGTCGCTTAAAAACAAAGAGTTCGCTTAAGGGCACGAGGTTTCATAAGGACAAGAGGTAGCAAAAGACAAGAGGTCGCATAAGGGCAAGAGGTCGCTTAAGGTCAAGAGGTCGCATAAGGGCAAAAGTTCACTTTAGGTCAAGAGGTCGCTTAAGGACAAGATGTTGCATAAGGGCAAGAGGTCGCATAAGGACAAGAGGTCGCATAAGGACAACAGGTCGCTTAAGACAAGAAGTTGTATAATGTCAAGAGGTCGCTTAAAGACAAAGAGTTCGCTTCAGGGCACGAGGTTTCATAAGGACAACATGTCGCTTAAGGGCAAGAGATCGCATAAGGACAACGGGTCGCTTAAGACAAGAAGTTGCATAATGACAAGAGGTCGCTTAAAGACAAAGGGTTCGCTTCAGGGCACGATGTTTCATAAGGACAATAGGTCGCATAAGGGCAAGTGGTCGCTTAAGGCAAGAGGTAGCATAAGGGCAAGAGGTCGGTTAAGACAAGAAGTTGTATAATGTCAAGAGGTCGCTTAAGGTCAAGAGGTCGCTTAAGGTCAAGAGGTCGCATAAGGACAAAATGTTGCATAAGGGCAAGAGGTAGCTAAAGGGAAGAGTTCGCATAAGGGAGAGGTCGCTTAAGGGCAAGAGGTAGCTTAAGGATAAGAGGTTGAATAAGGGGGTCGCATTAGGATAAGATGTCGCATAAGTACAAGAGGTCCTTTAAGACAAGAAGTTGCTTAACGACAACGGGTCGCTTAAAGACAAGAAGTTGCATAATGACAACAGGTCGCTTAAAGATAAAGAGTTCGCTTCAGGGCACGAGGTTTCATAAGGACAAGAGGTCGCATAAGGGCAAGTGGTCGCTTAAGGTCAAGAGGTCGCATAAGGACAAGATGTTGCATAAGAGCAAGATGTCCCTAAGGGAAGAGTTCGCATAATGGAGAGGTCGCTTAAGGGCAAGAGGTAGCTTAAGGATAAGAGGTTGAATAAGGGGGTCGTATTAGGACAAGAGGTCGCATAAGTACAAGAGGTCCCTTAAGACAAGAAGTTGCTTAATGACAACAGGTCGCTTAAAGACAAGAAGTTGCATAATGACAACAGGTCGCTTAAAGACAAAGACTTCGCTTAAGGGCACGAGGTTTCATAAGGACAAGAGGTAGCAAAATTACAAGAGGTCGCAATAGATTAAGAGGTCGCTTAAGATCAAGAGGTCGCATAAGGGCAAAGGTCGCTAAGGGGAAGAGTTCGCATAAGGGAGAGGTCGCTTAAGAGCAAGAGGTCACAGAAGGACAAGAGGTCGCGTAAGGGCAAGAGGTTGAATAAGGGGGTCGCATAAGGAGAAAAGGGCGCATAAATACAAGACTTTGAATAACACGAGGAGGTCGCATAAAGTCAAAGAGGTCACATAAGGAGAAGAGGTTGAATAAGTAGAAGGAGTTGAATAAGGAGAAGAGGTTGAATAAGGGGTTCGCATCAGGACAAGATGTCGCATAAGGACTACAGGTCGCTTAAGACAAGAAGTTGCATAATGACAAGAGGTCGCTTAAAGACAAGGTGTTCGCTTCAGGGCACGAGGTTTCATAAGGACAGGAGGTCGCATAAAGGCAAGAGGTAGCAAAAGGACAAGAGTTCTCATAAGGGCAAGAGGTCGCATAAGGACAAGATGTCGCTTCAGGGTACGATGTTTCTTAAGGGCAAGACGTCGCATAAGGTTAAGAGGTCGCTTGAATGCAAGAGGTCGCATAAGGACAGGATGTCGCATAAGGGCAAGTGGTCGCTTAAGGGCAAGAGGTCGCATAAGGGCAAGAGGTAGCAAAAGTAAAAGAGGTCGCATAGGGGCAAGAGGTCGCTTAAGGTCAAGATATCGCATAAGGACAATATGTCGCATAAGGGCAAGAGGTAGCAAAAGGACAAGAGTTCTCATAGGGGCCAGAGGTCGCATAATGACAAGATGTCGCTTCAGGGTACTATGTTTCTTAAGGACAAGACGTCGCATAAGGTTAAGAGGTGGCTTGAATGCAAGAGGTCGCATAAGGACAGGATGTCGCATAAGGGCAAGTGGTCGCTTAAGGGCAAGAGGTCGCATAAGGGCAAGATGTCGCTTAAGACAAGAAGTTGCATAATGACAAGAGGTCTCTTAAAGACAAATAGTTCGCTTAAGGGCACGAGGTTTCATAATAACAAGAGGTAGCAAATGGACAAGAGGTCGCATTGGGGCAAGAGGTCGCTTAAGGTCAAGAGGTTGAATAAAGGAAGAGGTCGCTCAAGGGCAAGTCGTTGAATAAGGGAGATGCATAAGAAAATGATGTTGCATAAGAGCAAGAGGTCGCTAAAGGGAAAAGTTCGCATAATGGAGAGGTCGCTTAAGGGCAAGAGGTAGCTTAAGGATAAGAAGTTGAATAAGGGGGTCGCTTTAGGACAAGAGGTCGCATAAGTACAAGAGGTCCTTTAAGACAAGATGTTGCTTAATGACAACATGTCGCTTAAAGACAAGAAGTTGCATAATGACAACAGGTCGCTTAAAGACAAAGAGTTCACTTCAGGGCACGAGGTTTCATAAGGACAAGAGGTCGCTTAAAGGCAAGAGATCGCATAAGGACAACGGGTCGCTTAAGACAAGAAGTTGCATAATGACAAGAGGTTGCTTAAAGAAAGAGGGTTCGCTTCAGGGCACGATGTTTCATAAGTACAAGAGGTCGCATAAGGGCAAGTGGTCGCTTAAGGCAAGAGGTAGCATAAGGGCAAGAGGTCGGTTAAGACAAGAATTTGTATAATGTCAAGAGGTGGCTTAAGGTCAAGAGGTCGCATAAGGGCAAGAGGTCGCTTAAGGTCAAGAGGTTGCATAAGGACAAAATGTTGCATAAGGGCAAGAGGTAGCTAAAGGGAAGAGTACGCATAAGGGAGAGGTCGCTTAAGGGCAAGAGGTAGCTTAAGGATAAGAGGTTGAATAAGTGGGTCGCATTAGGACAAGAGGTCGCATAAGTACAAGAGGTCCTTTAAGACAAGAAGTTGCTTAATGACAACAGGTCGCTTAAAGACAAGAAGTTGCATAATGACAACAGGTCGCTTAAAGACAAAGACTTCGCTTAAGGGCACGAGGGTTCATAAGGACAAGAGGTCGCATAAGAGCAAGAGATCGCATAAGGGCAACGGGTCGCTTAAGACAAGAAGTTGCATAATGACAAGAGGTCGCTTAAAGACAAAGAGTTCGCTTCAGGGCATGATGTTTCATAAGGACAAGTGATCGCATAAGGGAAGTGGTCGTTTAAGGTCAAGAGGTCACATAAGGGCAAGAGGTCGGTTAAGACAAGAAGTTGTATAATGTCAAGAGGTAGAAAAAGACAAGAGGTTGTATAAGGGCAAGAGGTTGCTTAAGGTCAAGAGGTCGCATAAAGGCAAGAGGTCGCATAAGGGCAAAAGGTCGCTTAAGGTCAAGAGGTCGCATAAGGACAAGATGTTGCATAAGGGCAAGAGGTCCCTAAAGGGAAGAGTTCGCATAATGGAGATGTCGCTTAAGGGCAAGAGGTAGCTTAAGGATAAGAGGTTGAATAAGGGGGTCGCATTAGGACAAGATGTCGCTTAAGTACAAGAGGTCCTTTAAGACAAGAAGTTGCTTAATGGCAACAGGTCGCTTAAAGACAAGAAGTTGCATAATGACAACAGGTCGCTTAAAGACAAAGACTTCGCTTAAGGGCACGAGGTTTCATAAGGACAAGAGGTCGCATAAGAGCAAGAGATCGCATAAGGACAACGGGTCGCTTAAGACAAGAAGTTGCATAATGAAAAGAGGTCGCTTAAAGACAAAGAGTTCGCTTCAGGGCACGATGTTTCATAAGGACAAGAGGTCGCATAAGGGCAGTTGGTCGCTTAAGGTCAAGAGGTCGCATAAGGGCAAGAGGTCGCTTAAGACAAGAAGTTGCATAATGACAAGAGGTCGCTTAAAGACAAAGATATCGCTTAAGGGCACGAGGTTTCATAAGGACAAGAGGTAGCAAAATTACAAAACGTCGCAATAGATTAAGAGGTCGCTTAAGATCAAGAGGTCGTATAAGGGCAAATGTTGCTAAAGGGAATAGTTCGCATAAAGGAGAGGTCGCTTAAGAGCAAGAGGTCACAGAAGGACAAGAGGTCGCGTAAGAGCAAGAGGTTGAATAAGGGGGTCGCATAAGGAGAAGAGGTCGCATAAGTACAAGACTTTGAATAACACGAGGAGGACGCATAAAGTCAAAGAGGTCACATAAGGAGAAGAGGTTGAATAAGAAGAAGGAGTTGAATAAGGAGAAGAGGTTGAATAAGGGGTTCGCATAAGGACAAGAGGTCGCATAAGGACAACAGGTCGCTTAAGACAAGAAGTTGCATAATGACAAGAGGTCGCTTAAGGACAAGGTGTTCGCTTCAGGGCACGACGTTTCATAAAGACAGGAGGTCGCATAAAGGCAAGAGGTAGCAAAAGGACAAGAGTTCTCATAGGGGCAAGAGGTCGCATAAGGACAAGATGTCGCTTCAGGGTACAATGTTTCTTAAGGACAAGACGTCGCGTAAGGTTAAGAGGTCGCTTGAATGCAAGAGGTCGCATAAGGGCAAGATGTCGCATATGGGCAAATGGTCGCTTAAGGGCAAGAGGTCGTACAAGGGCAAGATGTCGCTTAAGACAAGAAGTGGCATAATGACAACAGGTCGCTTAAAGACAAATAGCTCGCTTAAGGGCACGAGGTTTCATAATAACAAGAGGTAGCAAAAGGACAAGAGGTCGCATAGGGGCAAGAGGTCGCTTAAAGTCAAGAGGTTGAATAAGGGACACGCATAAGGACAAGAGGTCGCTTAAGGACAAGACGTCGCATAAGGGCATGATGTCGCTTAAGGGCGAGAGGTCCATAAGGGAAGAGGTCGCTCAAGGGCAAGAGGTTGAATAAGGGGGACGCATAAGGACAAGAGGTCGCATAAGGGCAAGAGCTGGCAAAATAACAAGAGGTTCCAAAAGGGCAAGAGGTTGCATAAAGACAAGATGTCGCATAAGATCAAGAGGTCGCTTAAGGACAAGACGTCGCATAAGGGCAAGATGTCGCTTAAGGGCGAGAGGTCCATAAGGGAAGAGGTCGCTCAAGGGCAAGAGGTTGAATAAGGGGGACGCATAAGGACATGAGGTAACATAAGGGCGAGAGGTGGCAAAGCAACAAGTGGTTGCAAAAGGGCAAAAGGTCGCATAAGGGCAAGAGGTGGCAAAATAACAAGAGGTCGCGAAAGGGCAAAATGTCGCATAAAGACAAGAGATCGCATAAGGACATGAGGACAAGAAGTTGCATAATGACAACAGGTCGCTTACAGACAAAGACTTCGATTAAGGGCACGAGGTTTCATAAGGACATGAAGTCGCATTAGGGCATGAGGTCGCATAAGGACAAAGTGTCGCTTAAGACAAGAAGTTGCATAATTACATGGGGTCGCTTAATGACAAAGAGTTAGCTTCAGGGCACGAGGTTTCATAAGGACAAGAGGTCGCATAAGGGCAAGGGGTAGCAAAAGGACAAGAGTTCTCATAAGGGCAAGAGGTCGCATAAGGGCAAGATGTCGCTTAAGGGCGAAAGGTCCATAAGGGTAGAGGTCGCTCAAGGCAAGTGGTTGAATAAGGGCAAGAGGTCGCAAAAGGACAAGAGGTAGCTTAAGAGCAAGAGGTTGCATAAGCACAGAGGTCGCTTAAAGACAAAGAGTTCGCTTCAGGGCACGATGTTTCATAAGGACAAAAGGTCGCATAAGGGCAAGTGGTCTCTTAAGGGCAAGAGGTCGCATTGAGAGATGTCGCTTAAGAGCAAGAGGCCACATAAGGACAAGAGATCGCGTAAGGGGAAGAGGTCGGATAAGGACAAGAGGTAGAATAAGGGGGTCGAATAAGGACAAGAGGTCGCATAAGTACAATACCTTGAATAAGGAGATGAGGACACATAAAGACAAGAGGTCGCATAAGGGCAAGAGGTACCTTAAGACAAGAAGATGCACAATGTCAAGAGGTCGCTTAAAAACAAATAGTTCACTTCAGGGTACGGGGTTTCATAGGGACAAGAGGTCGCATAAGGGCAAGAGGTAGCAACAGGATAAGAGTTCTCATAGGGGCAAGAGATCGCATAAGGACAAGACGTTGCATAAGGGCAAGATGTCGCTTAATGGCGAGAGGTCGCATAAGGGCAGAGGTCGCTTAAGGGCAAGAGGTTGAATATGGGATGTCGCATAAGGACAAGAGGTCGCAAAAGGGCAAGATGTAGTAAAATTACTAGAGGACGCAAAAGGGCAAGAGGTCGCATAAGGGCAGAGGTCGCTTAAGGGTAACAGGTCGCATAAGGGCAAGAGGTCGCTTAAGACAAGAAGTTGCATAATGACAAGATGTCGCTTAAAGACAAAGAGTTCGCTTCAGGGCACGAGGTTTCATAAGGACAAGAGGTCGCATAAGGGCAAGTGGTCGCTAAAGTGGAAGAGTTCGCATTGAGAGAGGTCGCTTAAAGGCAAGAGGCCACATAAGGACAAGATGTTGTGTAAGGGGAAGAGGTCGGATAAGAACAAGAGGTTGAATAAGGGGGTCGAATAAGGACAAGAGGTCGCATAAGTACAATACCTTGAATAAAGAGATGAGGACGCATAAAGACAAAAGGTCGCATAAGGACAAGAGGTACCTTAAGACAAGAAGATGCATAATGTCAAGAGGTCGCTTAAAAACAAAGATATCGCTTCAGGGCACGAGGTTTCATAGGGACAAGAGGTCGCATAAGGTCAAAAGGTAGCAACAGGACAAGAGTTCTGATAGGGGCAAGTGGTCGCATAAGGACAAGACGTTGCAAAGGGGAAGATGTTGCTTAAGGGCGAGAGGTAGCAAAATAACTAGAGGTCGCAAAAGGGCAAGATGTCGCATAAGGACAAGTTGTCGCATCAGGTCAAGTGGTCGCTTAAGGGAAAGAGGTCGCATAAGGACAAGAGGTAGCGTAAGATCAAGAGGTCGCATAAGGGCAGAGATCGCTTGAAGACAAAAGTTCGCTTCAGGGCACGATGTTTCATAAGGACAAGAGGTTGCATGGGGGCAACTGGTCGCTTAAGGGCAAGAGGTCGCATAATGGCAAGAAGTCGCTTAAGACAAGAAGTTGCATAATGACAAGAAGTCGCTTAAAGGGAAAGAGTTCGCTTAAGGGCACAAGGTTTCATAAGGACAAGGAGTAGCAAAAGACAAGAGGTCGCATAAGGGCAAGAGGTTGAATAAGGGTGTCGCATAAGGAGAAGAGGTCGCATAAGTACAAGACTTTGAATAAGAAGAGAAGGTCGCATAAAGACAAGAGGTCACATAAGGACAAGAGGTTGAATAAGAAGAAGGACTTGAATAAGGAGAAGAGGTTGAATAAGGGGTTCGCATAAGGACAAGAGGTCGCTTAAGGACAACAGATCGCTTCGGGGCACGAGATTTCATAAGGACAGGAGGTCGCATAAGGGCAAGTGGTCGCTTAAGGGCAAGAGGTCGCATAAGGGCAAGAGGTCGCTTGAGACAAGAAGTTGCATAGTGACAAGTGGTCGCTCAAAGACAAAGAGTTCGCTTAAGGGCACGAGGTTTCATAATAACAAGTGGAAAGCAAAAGGACAAGAGGTCGCATAGGGGCAAGAGGTCGCTTAAGGTCAAGAGGTTGAATAAGGGGGTCGCATTAGGACAAGATGTCGCATAAGTACAAGACTTTTAATAAGGAGAAGAGGACGCATAGAGACAAGAGGTCGCATAAGGAGAAAAGGTCCCTTAAGACAAGAAGTTGCATAATGACAACAGGTCGCTTACAGACAAAGACTTCGCTTAAGGGCACGAGATCTCATAAGCACAAGAGGTCGCATTAGGGCAAGAGGTCGCATAAGGACAAAGTGTCGCTTAAGACTAGAAGTTGCATAATGACATGAGGTCGCTTAATGACATAGAGTTCGCTTAAGGGCACGAGGTTTCATAATGACAAGAGGTCGCATAAGGGAAAGAGGTAACAAAATTACAAGAGTTCTCATAAGGGCGAGAGGTGGCATAAGGACAAGACGTCGCATAAGGCCAAGATGTCGCTGAAGGGCGAGAGGTCCATAAGGGAAGAGGTCGCTCAAGGGCAAGAGATTGGATAAGGGGACTCATAAGGACAAGAGGTTGCATAAGGGCAAGAGGTGGCAAAATAACAAGAGGTCGCAAAAGGGCAAAAGATCGCAAAAAGACAAGACGTCGCATAAGGGCAAGATGTCGCTTAAGACAAGAAGTTGCATAATGACAAGAGGTCGCTCAAAGGTAAAGAGTTCGCTTAAGGGCACGAGGTTTCATAATAACAAGAGGTAACAAAAGGACAAGAGGTCGCATAGGGGAAAGAGGTCGCTTAAGGTCAAGAGGTTGAATAAGGGAGTCGCATAAGGACAAGATGTCGCATAAGTACAAGACTTTTAATAAGGAGAAGAGGACGCATAAAGACAAGAGGTCGTATAAGGACAAGAGGTCCCTTAAGACAAGAAGTTGCATAATGTCAACAGGTCGCTTACAGACAAAGACATCGCATAAGGGCACGAGATCTCAAAAGGACAAGCCGTCGCATAAGGTCAAAATGTCGCTTAAGACTAGAAGTTGCATAATGACATGAGGTCGCTTAATGACAAAGAGTTCGCTTAAGGGCACGAGGTTTCATAAGGAAGGTTGCATAAGGACAAGAGATCGCATAAGGACAGCGGTTCGCTTAAGACAAGAAGTTGCATAATGACAAGAGGTCGCATAGGGGCAAGAGGTAGCAAAATTACAAGAGTTCTCATAAGGGCAAGAGGTCGCATAAGGACAAGACGTCGCATATGGGCAAGATGTCGCTGAAGGGCGAGAGGTCAATAAGGGAAGAGGTCGCTCAAGGGCAAGAGGTTGGATAATTGGACGCATAAGGACAAGAGGTCGCATAAGTACAATATTTTTGAATAAGGAGAAGAGGATCCATAAATACATGAGGTCACATAAGGACAAGAGGTCGCATAAGGACACGAGGTCGTTTAAGACAAGAAGTTGCATAATGAAAAGAGGTCGCTTAAAATCAAAGTGTTCGCTTGAGGGCTCGTTTAAGACAAGAAGTTGCATAATGAAAAGAGGTCGCTTAAAATCAAAGTGTTCGCTTGAGGGCACAAGGTTTCATAAGGATAAGAGGTCGCATAAGGGCAAGAGGAAGTAAATGGACAAAAGGTCACATAAGGGCCAGAGGTCGCATAAGGACAAGATGTCGCATAAGGGCAAGTTGTCGCTTAAGGGCAAGAGGTCGCATAAAGGCAGATGTCGCTTAAGGTCAAGAAGTCGTATAAGGACAAGGGTCGCTAAAGGGCAAGAGGTCTCATAAGGACAAGAGGTTGAATAAGGGGGTCGCATAACTAGAAGAGGTGGCATAAGTACAAGACTTTGAATAAGGAGAAGAGGACGCATAAATACAAGAGGTCGCATAAGGACAAGAGGTACCTTAAGACAAGAAGATGCATAATGTCAAGAGTTCGCTTAAAAACAAAGAGATCGCTTAAGGGCACGAGGTTTAATAAGGACAAGAGGTAGCAAGAGACAAAAGGTCGCATAAGAGCAAGAGGTCGCTTAAGGTCAAGAGGTCGCATAAGGGCAAAAGGTCGCTTTAGGTCAAGAGGTCGCTTAAGGACAAGATGTTGCATAAGGGCAAGATGTCGCTTAAGGGCGAGAGGTCGCATAAGGGAAGAGTTCGCTTAAGGGCAAGAGGTTGAATAAGGGATGTCGCCTAAGGACAAGATGTCGCATAAGGGCAAGAGGTAGCAAAATAACAAGAGGTCGCAAAAGGGCAAGAGGTCGCATAAGGACAAGTTGTCGCATAAAGTCATGTGGTCGCATAGATTTCGCTTCAGGGCACGAGGTTTCATAGGGACAAGAGGTAGCAAGAGACACGAGGTCGCATAAGAGCAAGAGGTAGCTTAAGGTCAAGAGTTCGCATAAGGGCAAAATGTCGCTTTAGGTCAAGAGGTCGCTTAAGGACAAGATGTTGCATAAGGGCAAGAGGTCGCATAAAGACAAGAGGTCGCATAAGGACAACAGGTCGCTTAAGACAAGAAGTTGTATAATGTCAAGAGGTCGCTTAAAGACAAAGGGTTCGCTTCAGGGCACGATGTTTCACAAGGACAAGAGGTCGCATAAGGGCAGATGGTCGCTTAAGGCAAGAGGTCGCATAAGGGCAAAAGGTCGCTTAAGGTCAAAAGGTCGCATAAGGACAAAATGTTGCATAAGGGCAAGAGGTCGCTAAAGGGAAGAGTTCGCATAAGGGAGAGGTCGCTTAAGGGCAAGAGGTAGCTTAAGGATAAGAGGTTGAATAAGGGGGTCGCATTAGGACAAGAGGTCGCATAAGTACAAGAGGTCCTTTAAGACAAGAAGTTGCTTAACGACAACAGGTCGCTTAAAGACAAGAAGTTGCATAATGAAAACAGGTCGCTTAAAGACAAAGACTTCTCTTAAGGGCACGATGTTTCATAAGGAGAAGAGGTCGCATAAGGGCAAGAGATCGCATAAGGACAACGTGTCGCTTAAGACAAGAAGTTGCATAATGACAAGAGGTCGCTTAAAGACAAAGAGTTCGCTTCAGGGCACGATGTTTCATAAGGACAAGAGGTCGCATAAGGGCAAGTGGTCGCTTAAGGTCAAGAGGTCGCATAAGGGCAAGAGGTCGCTTAAGGTCAAGAGGTCGGTTAAGGACAAAGGTCGCTAAAGGGCAAGAGGTTGAATAAGGGGGTCGCATAACTACAAGAGGTGGCATAAGTAGAAGACTTTGAATAAGGAGAAGAGGACGCATAAAGACAAAAGGACGCATATGGACAAGAGGTCGTTTAAAAACAAAGATTTCGCTTCAGGGCACGAGGTTTCATAGGGACAAGTCGTCGAATAAGGGCAAGAGGTAGCAACAGGACAAGAGTTCTCATAGGGGCAAGAGGTCGCATAAGAACATGACGTCGCATAATGGCAAGATGTCGCTTAAGGGCGAGAGGTCGCATAAGGGAAGAGGTCGCTTAAAGGCAAGAGGTTGAATAAGGGATGTCGCCTAAGGACAAGAGGTCGCATAAGGGTAAGAGGTAGCAAAATAACAAGAGGTCGCAAAAGGGCAAGAGGTCGCATAAGGACAAGTTGTCGCATAATGTCAAGTGGTCGCTTAAGGGCAAGAGGTCTCAAAAGGGCAGAGTTCGCTTAAGGGATAGAGGGCGCATTAGGACAAGAGGTCGCTTAAGACAGGAAGTTGCATAATGACAAGAAGTCTCTTAAAAACAAAGAGTTCGCTTAAAGGCACGAGGTTTCATAAGGAAAAAGAGGTAGCAAAAGACAAGAGGTCGCATAAGGGCAAGAGGTCGCTTAAGGTCAAGAGGTCGCATCAGGGCAAAAGGTCGCTTTAGTTCAAGATGTCGTATAAGGACACCATGTTGCATAAGTGCAAGAGGTCGCATAAGGACTACAGGTCGCTTAAGACAAGAAGTTGTATAATGTCAAGTGGTCGCTTAAAGACAAAGAGTTCGCTTCAGGGCACGATGTTTCATAAGGACAAGAGGTCGCAAAAGACAAGAGGTCGCATAAGGGCAAGAGGTCGCTTAAGGTCAAGAGGTCGCATAAGGGCAAAAGGTCGCTTTAGTTCAAGAGGTCGCATAAGGACAAGATGTTGCATAAGTGCAAGAGGTCGCATAAGGACAAGAGGTCGCATAAGGGCAAAAGGTCGCTTTAGTTCAAGATGTTGCATAAGGACAAGATGTTGCATAAGTGCAAGAGTTCGCCTAAGGACAAGAGGTCGCATAAGGACAACAGGTCGCTTAAGACAAGAAGTTGTATAATGTCAAGTGGTCGCTTAAGGTCAAGATGTCGCATAAGGGCAAGAGGTCGGTTAAGACAAGAAGTTGTATAATGTCAAGAGGTAGAAAAAGACAAGAGGTTGCATAAGGGCAAGAGGTTGATTAAGGTCAAGAGGTTGCATAAGGAAAAGATGTTGCATAAGGGCAAGAGGTAGCTAAAGGGAAGAGTTCGCATAATGGAGAGGTCGCTTAAGGGCAAGAGGTAGCTTAAGGATAAGAGGTTGAATAAGGGGGTCGCATAAGGACAAGAGGTCGCATCAGGACAACAGGTCGCTTAAGACAAGAAGTTGCATAATGACAAGAGGTCGCTTAAAGACAAGGTGCTCGCTTCAGGGCACGAGGTTTCATAAGGACAGGAGGTCGAATAAAGGCAAGAGGTAGCAAAGGACAAGAGATCTCATAGGGGCAAGAGGTCGCATAAGGGTAAGACGTCGTTAGGTTATGTTAGGTTGGGTTAGGTTAGGTTGGGATGGGCTGCATTGTGTTAGGTTAGGTTAGGGTAGGTTAGGTTAGGTTAGGTTAGTTAAGGTTAGGTTAGGTTGGTTTGTTTAGGTTAGGTTAGGTTACGTTAGGTAAGGTTAGGTTAGTTTAGGTTAGGTTAGGTTAGGTCGCATAAGGGCAAGAGGTCGCTTAAGGTCAAGAGGTCACATAAGGACAAGAGGTTGCATAAGGGCAAGAGGTAGCAAAAGGAAAAGAGGTCGCATAGGGGCAATAGCTCGCTTAAGGTCAAGATATCGCATAAGGACAGGATGTCGCATAAGGGCAAGAGGTAGCAAAAGGACAAGAGTTCTCATAGGGGCCAGAGGTGGCATAAGGAAAAGATGTCGCTTCAGGGTACGATGTTTCTTAAGGACAAGACGTCGCATAAGGTTCAGAGGTCGCTTGAATGCAAGAGGTCGCATAAGGACAGGATGTCGCATAAGGGCAAGTGCTCGCTTAAGGGCAAGAGGTCGCATATAGGCAGAGGTCGCTTAAGGGCAAGATGGCGCATAAGGACAAGAGGTAGCGTAAGAGCAAGAGGTCGCATAAGGGCAGAGGTCGTTTGACGACAAATAGTTCGCTTCAGGGCACGATGTTTCATCAGGACAACAGGTCGCATAGGGGCAAGTGGGAGCTTAAGGGCAAGAGGTCGCATAAGGGCAAGAGGTCGCTTAAGACAAGAAGTTGCATAATTACAAGAAGTCGCTTAAAAACAAAGAGTTCGCTTAAGGGCACGAGGTTTCATAAGGACAAGAGGTAGCAAAAGACAAGAGGTCGCATAAGGGCAAGAGGTCGCTTAAGGTCAAGAGGTCGCATAAGGGCAAAAGTTCACTTTAGGTCAAGAGGTCGCTTAAGGACAAGATGTTGCATAAGGGCAAGAGGTCGCATAAGGACAAGAGGTCGCATAAGGACAACAGGTCGCTTAAGACAAGAAGTTGTATAATGTCAAGAGGTCGCTTAAAGACAAAGAGTTCGCTTCAGGGCACGAGGTTTCATAAGGACAACATGTCGCTTAAGGGCAAGAGATCGCATAAGGACAACGGGTCGCTTAAGACAAGAAGTTGCATAATGACAAGAGGTCGCTTAAAGACAAAGGGTTCGCTTCAGGGCACGATGTTTCATAAGGACAATAGGTCGCATAAGGGCAAGTGGTCGCTTAAGGCAAGAGGTAGCATAAGGGCAAGAGGTCGGTTAAGACAAGAAGTTGTATAATGTCAAGAGGTCGCTTAAGGTCAAGAGGTCGCTTAAGGTCAAGAGGTCGCATAAGGACAAAATGTTGCATAAGGGCAAGAGGTAGCTAAAGGGAAGAGTTCGCATAAGGGAGAGGTCGCTTAAGGGCAAGAGGTAGCTTAAGGATAAGAGGTTGAATAAGGGGGTCGCATTAGGATAAGATGTCGCATAAGTACAAGAGGTCCTTTAAGACAAGAAGTTGCTTAACGACAACGGGTCGCTTAAAGACAAGAAGTTGCATAATGACAACAGGTCGCTTAAAGATAAAGAGTTCGCTTCAGGGCACGATGTTTCATAAGGACAAGAGGTCGCATAAGGGCAAGTGGTCGCTTAAGGTCAAGAGGTCGCATAAGGACAAGATGTTGCATAAGAGCAAGATGTCCCTAAGGGAAGAGTTCGCATAATGGAGAGGTCGCTTAAGGGCAAGAGGTAGCTTAAGGATAAGAGGTTGAATAAGGGGGTCGTATTAGGACAAGAGGTCGCATAAGTACAAGAGGTCCCTTAAGACAAGAAGTTGCTTAATGACAACAGGTCGCTTAAAGACAAGAAGTTGCATAATGACAACAGGTCGCTTAAAGACAAAGACTTCGCTTAAGGGCACGAGGTTTCATAAGGACAAGAGGTAGCAAAATTACAAGAGGTCGCAATAGATTAAGAGGTCGCTTAAGATCAAGAGGTCGCATAAGGGCAAAGGTCGCTAAGGGGAAGAGTTCGCATAAGGGAGAGGTCGCTTAAGAGCAAGAGATCACAGAAGGACAAGAGGTCGCGTAAGGGCAAGAGGTTGAATAAGGGGGTCGCATAAGGAGAAAAGGGCGCATAAATACAAGACTTTGAATAACACGAGGAGGTCGCATAAAGTCAAAGAGGTCACATAAGGAGAAGAGGTTGAATAAGTAGAAGGAGTTGAATAAGGAGAAGAGGTTGAATAAGGGGTTCGCATAAGGACAAGATGTCGCATAAGGACTACAGGTCGCTTAAGACAAGAAGTTGCATAATGACAAGAGGTCGCTTAAAGACAAGGTGTTCGCTTCAGGGCACGAGGTTTCATAAGGACAGGAGGTCGCATAAAGGCAAGAGGTAGCAAAAGGACAAGAGTTCTCATAAGGGCAAGAGGTCGCATAAGGACAAGATGTCGCTTCAGGGTACGATGTTTCTTAAGGGCAAGACGTCGCATAAGGTTAAGAGGTCGCTTGAATGCAAGAGGTCGCATAAGGACAGGATGTCGCATAAGGGCAAGTGGTCGCTTAAGGGCAAGAGGTCGCATAAGGGCAAGAGGTAGCAAAAGTAAAAGAGGTCGCATAGGGGCAAGAGGTCGCTTAAGGTCAAGATATCGCATAAGGACAATATGTCCCATAAGGGCAAGAGGTAGCAAAAGGACAAGAGTTCTCATAGGGGCCAGAGGTCGCATAATGACAAGATGTCGCTTCAGGGTACTATGTTTCTTAAGGACAAGACGTCGCATAAGGTTAAGAGGTGGCTTGAATGCAAGAGGTCGCATAAGGACAGGATGTCGCATAAGGGCAAGTGGTCGCTTAAGGGCAAGAGGTCGCATAAGGGCAAGATGTCGCTTAAGACAAGAAGTTGCATAATGACAAGAGGTCTCTTAAAGACAAATAGTTCGCTTAAGGGCACGAGGTTTCATAATAACAAGAGGTAGCAAATGGACAAGAGGTCGCATTGGGGCAAGAGGTCGCTTAAGGTCAAGAGGTTGAATAAAGGAAGAGGTCGCTCAAGGGCAAGTCGTTGAATAAGGGAGATGCATAAGAAAATGATGTTGCATAAGAGCAAGAGGTCGCTAAAGGGAAAAGTTCGCATAATGGAGAGGTCGCTTAAGGGCAAGAGGTAGCTTAAGGATAAGAAGTTGAATAAGGGGGTCGCTTTAGGACAAGAGGTCGCATAAGTACAAGAGGTCCTTTAAGACAAGATGTTGCTTAATGACAACATGTCGCTTAAAGACAAGAAGTTGCATAATGACAACAGGTCGCTTAAAGACAAAGAGTTCACTTCAGGGCACGAGGTTTCATAAGGACAAGAGGTCGCTTAAAGGCAAGAGATCGCATAAGGACAACGGGTCGCTTAAGACAAGAAGTTGCATAATGACAAGAGGTTGCTTAAAGAAAGAGGGTTCGCTTCAGGGCACGATGTTTCATAAGTACAAGAGGTCACATAAGGGCAAGAGGTCGGTTAAGACAAGAAGTTGTATAATGTCAAGAGGTAGAAAAAGACAAGAGGTTGTATAAGGGCAAGAGGTTGCTTAAGGTCAAGAGGTCGCATAAAGGCAAGAGGTCGCATAAGGGCAAAAGGTCGCTTAAGGTCAAGAGGTCGCATAAGGACAAGATGTTGCATAAGGGCAAGAGGTCCCTAAAGGGAAGAGTTCGCATAATGGAGATGTCGCTTAAGGGCAAGAGGTAGCTTAAGGATAAGAGGTTGAATAAGGGGGTCGCATTAGGACAAGATGTCGCTTAAGTACAAGAGGTCCTTTAAGACAAGAAGTTGCTTAATGGCAACAGGTCGCTTAAAGACAAGAAGTTGCATAATGACAACAGGTCGCTTAAAGACAAAGACTTCGCTTAAGGGCACGAGGTTTCATAAGGACAAGAGGTCGCATAAGAGCAAGAGATCGCATAAGGACAACGGGTCGCTTAAGACAAGAAGTTGCATAATGAAAAGAGGTCGCTTAAAGACAAAGAGTTCGCTTCAGGGCACGATGTTTCATAAGGACAAGAGGTCGCATAAGGGCAGTTGGTCGCTTAAGGTCAAGAGGTCGCATAAGGGCAAGAGGTCGCTTAAGACAAGAAGTTGCATAATGACAAGAGGTCGCTTAAAGACAAAGATATCGCTTAAGGGCACGAGGTTTCATAAGGACAAGAGGTAGCAAAATTACAAAACGTCGCAATAGATTAAGAGGTCGCTTAAGATCAAGAGGTCGTATAAGGGCAAATGTTGCTAAAGGCAATAGTTCGCATAAAGGAGAGGTCGCTTAAGAGCAAGAGGTCACAGAAGGACAAGAGGTCGCGTAAGAGCAAGAGGTTGAATAAGGGGGTCGCATAAGGAGAAGAGGTCGCATAAGTACAAGACTTTGAATAACACGAGGAGGACGCATAAAGTCAAAGAGGTCACATAAGGAGAAGAGGTTGAATAAGAAGAAGGAGTTGAATAAGGAGAAGAGGTTGAATAAGGGGTTCGCATAAGGACAAGAGGTCGCATAAGGACAACAGGTCGCTTAAGACAAGAAGTTGCATAATGACAAGAGGTCGCTTAAGGACAAGGTGTTCGCTTCAGGGCACGACGTTTCATAAAGACAGGAGGTCGCATAAAGGCAAGAGGTAGCAAAAGGACAAGAGTTCTCATAGGGGCAAGAGGTCGCATAAGGACAAGATGTCGCTTCAGGGTACAATGTTTCTTAAGGACAAGACGTCGCGTAAGGTTAAGAGGTCGCTTGAATGCAAGAGGTCGCATAAGGGCAAGATGTCGCATATGGGCAAATGGTCGCTTAAGGGCAAGAGGTCGTACAAGGGCAAGATGTCGCTTAAGACAAGAAGTGGCATAATGACAACAGGTCGCTTAAAGACAAATAGCTCGCTTAAGGGCACGAGGTTTCATAATAACAAGAGGTAGCAAAAGGACAAGAGGTCGCATAGGGGCAAGAGGTCGCTTAAAGTCAAGAGGTTGAATAAGGGACACGCATAAGGACAAGAGGTCGCTTAAGGACAAGACGTCGCATAAGGGCATGATGTCGCTTAAGGGCGAGAGGTCCATAAGGGAAGAGGTCGCTCAAGGGCAAGAGGTTGAATAAGGGGGACGCATAAGGACAAGAGGTCGCATAAGGGCAAGAGCTGGCAAAATAACAAGAGGTTCCAAAAGGGCAAGAGGTTGCATAAAGACAAGATGTCGCATAAGATCAAGAGGTCGCTTAAGGACAAGACGTCGCATAAGGGCAAGATGTCGCTTAAGGGCGAGAGGTCCATAAGGGAAGAGGTCGCTCAAGGGCAAGAGGTTGAATAAGGGGGACGCATAAGGACATGAGGTAACAAAAGGGCGAGAGGTGGCAAAGCAACAAGTGGTTGCAAAAGGGCAAAAGGTCGCATAAGGGCAAGAGGTGGCAAAATAACAAGAGGTCGCGAAAGGGCAAAATGTCGCATAAAGACAAGAGATCGCATAAGGACATGAGGACAAGAAGTTGCATAATGACAACAGGTCGCTTACAGACAAAGACTTCGATTAAGGGCACGAGGTTTCATAAGGACATGAAGTCGCATTAGGGCATGAGGTCGCATAAGGACAAAGTGTCGCTTAAGACAAGAAGTTGCATAATTACATGGGGTCGCTTAATGACAAAGAGTTAGCTTCAGGGCACGAGGTTTCATAAGGACAAGAGGTCGCATAAGGGCAAGGGGTAGCAAAAGGACAAGAGTTCTCATAAGGGCAAGAGGTCGCATAAGGGCAAGATGTCGCTTAAGGGCGAAAGGTCCATAAGGGTAGAGGTCGCTCAAGGCAAGTGGTTGAATAAGGGCAAGAGGTCGCAAAAGGACAAGAGGTAGCTTAAGAGCAAGAGGTTGCATAAGCACAGAGGTCGCTTAAAGACAAAGAGTTCGCTTCAGGGCACGATGTTTCATAAGGACAAAAGGTCGCATAAGGGCAAGTGGTCTCTTAAGGGCAAGAGGTCGCATTGAGAGATGTCGCTTAAGAGCAAGAGGCCACATAAGGACAAGAGATCGCGTAAGGGGAAGAGGTCGGATAAGGACAAGAGGTAGAATAAGGGGGTCGAATAAGGACAAGAGGTCGCATAAGTACAATACCTTGAATATGGAGATGAGGACACATAAAGACAAGAGGTCGCATAAGGGCAAGAGGTACCTTAAGAGAAGAAGATGCACAATGTCAAGAGGTCGCTTAAAATCAAATAGTTCACTTCAGGGTACGGGGTTTCATAGGGACAAGAGGTCGCATAAGGGCAAGAGGTAGCAACAGGATAAGAGTTCTCATAGGGGCAAGAGGTCGCATAAGGACAAGACGTTGCATAAGGGCAAGATGTCGCTTAATGGCGAGAGGTCGCATAAGGGCAGAGGTCGCTTAAGGGCAAGAGGTTGAATATGGGATGTCGCATAAGGACAAGAGGTCGCAAAAGGGCAAGATGTAGTAAAATTACTAGAGGACGCAAAAGGGCAAGAGGTCGCATAAGGGCAGAGGTCGCTTAAGGGTAACAGGTCGCATAAGGGCAAGAGGTCGCTTAAGACAAGAAGTTGCATAATGACAAGATGTCGCTTAAAGACAAAGAGTTCGCTTCAGGGCACGAGGTTTCATAAGGACAAGAGGTCGCATAAGGGCAAGTGGTCGCTAAAGTGGAAGAGTTCGCATTGAGAGAGGTCGCTTAAAGGCAAGAGGCCACATAAGGACAAGATGTTGTGTAAGGGGAAGAGGTCGGATAAGAACAAGAGGTTGAATAAGGGGGTCGAATAAGGACAAGAGGTCGCATAAGTACAATACCTTGAATAAAGAGATGAGGACGCATAAAGACAAAAGGTCGCATAAGGACAAGAGGTACCTTAAGACAAGAAGATGCATAATGTCAAGAGGTCGCTTAAAAACAAAGATATCGCTTCAGGGCACGAGGTTTCATAGGGACAAGAGGTCGCATAAGGTCAAAAGGTAGCAACAGGACAAGAGTTCTGATAGGGGCAAGTGGTCGCATAAGGACAAGACGCTGCAAAGGGGAAGATGTTGCTTAAGGGCGAGAGGTAACAAAATAACTAGAGGTCGCAAAAGGGCAAGATGTCGCATAAGGACAAGTTGTCGCATCAGGTCAAGTGGTCGCTTAAGGGAAAGAGGTCGCATAAGGACAAGAGGTAGCGTAAGATCAAGAGGTCGCATAAGGGCAGAGATCGCTTGAAGACAAAAGTTCGCTTCAGGGCACGATGTTTCATAAGGACAAGAGGTTGCATGGGGGCAACTGGTCGCTTAAGGGCAAGAGGTCGCATAATGGCAAGAAGTCGCTTAAGACAAGAAGTTGCATAATGACAAGAAGTCGCTTAAAGAGAAAGAGTTCGCTTAAGGGCACAAGGTTTCATAAGGACAAGGAGTAGCAAAAGACAAGAGGTCGCATAAGGGCAAGAGGTTGAATAAGGGTGTCGCATAAGGAGAAGAGGTCGCATAAGTACAAGACTTTGAATAAGAAGAGAAGGTCGCATAAAGACAAGAGGTCACATAAGGACAAGAGGTTGAATAAGAAGAAGGACTTGAATAAGGAGAAGAGGTTGAATAAGGGGTTCGCATAAGGACAAGAGGTCGCTTAAGGACAACAGATCGCTTCGGGGCACGAGATTTCATAAGGACAGGAGGTCGCATAAGGGCAAGTGGTCGCTTAAGGGCAAGAGGTCGCATAAGGGCAAGAGGTCGCTTGAGACAAGAAGTTGCATAGTGACAAGTGGTCGCTCAAAGACAAAGAGTTCGCTTAAGGGCACGAGGTTTCATAATAACAAGTGGAAAGCAAAAGGACAAGAGGTCGCATAGGGGCAAGAGGTCGCTTAAGGTCAAGAGGTTGAATAAGGGGGTCGCATTAGGACAAGATGTCGCATAAGTACAAGACTTTTAATAAGGAGAAGAGGACGCATAGAGACAAGAGGTCGCATAAGGAGAAAAGGTCCCTTAAGACAAGAAGTTGCATAATGACAACAGGTCGCTTACAGACAAAGACTTCGCTTAAGGGCACGAGATCTCATAAGCACAAGAGGTCGCATTAGGGCAAGAGGTCGCATAAGGACAAAGTGTCGCTTAAGACTAGAAGTTGCATAATGACATGAGGTCGCTTAATGACATAGAGTTCGCTTAAGGGCACGAGGTTTCATAATGACAAGAGGTCGCATAAGGGAAAGAGGTAACAAAATTACAAGAGTTCTCATAAGGGCGAGAGGTGGCATAAGGACAAGACGTCGCATAAGGCCAAGATGTCGCTGAAGGGCGAGAGGTCCATAAGGGAAGAGGTCGCTCAAGGGCAAGAGATTGGATAAGGGGACTCATAAGGACAAGAGGTTGCATAAGGGCAAGAGGTGGCAAAATAACAAGAGGTCGCAAAAGGGCAAAAGATCGCAAAAAGACAAGACGTCGCATAAGGGCAAGATGTCGCTTAAGACAAGAAGTTGCATAATGACAAGAGGTCGCTCAAAGGTAAAGAGTTCGCTTAAGGGCACGAGGTTTCATAATAACAAGAGGTAACAAAAGGACAAGAGGTCGCATAGGGGAAAGAGGTCGCTTAAGGTCAAGAGGTTGAATAAGGGAGTCGCATAAGGACAAGATGTCGCATAAGTACAAGACTTTTAATAAGGAGAAGAGGACGCATAAAGACAAGAGGTCGTATAAGGACAAGAGGTCCCTTAAGACAAGAAGTTGCATAATGTCAACAGGTCGCTTACAGACAAAGACATCGCATAAGGGCACGAGATCTCAAAAGGACAAGCCGTCGCATAAGGTCAAAATGTCGCTTAAGACTAGAAGTTGCATAATGACATGAGGTCGCTTAATGACAAAGAGTTCGCTTAAGGGCACGAGGTTTCATAAGGACAAGAGGTTGCATAAGGACAAGAGATCGCATAAGGACAGCGGTTCGCTTAAGACAAGAAGTTGCATAATGACAAGAGGTCGCATAGGGGCAAGAGGTAGCAAAATTACAAGAGTTCTCATAAGGGCAAGAGGTCGCATAAGGACAAGACGTCGCATATGGGCAAGATGTCGCTGAAGGGCGAGAGGTCCATAAGGGAAGAGGTCGCTCAAGGGCAAGAGGTTGGATAATTGGACGCATAAGGACAAGAGGTCGCATAAGTACAATATTTTTGAATAAGGAGAAGAGGACCCATAAATACATGAGGTCACATAAGGACAAGAGGTCGCATAAGGACACGAGGTCGTTTAAGACAAGAAGTTGCATAATGAAAAGAGGTCGCTTAAAATCAAAGTGTTCGCTTGAGGGCTCGTTTAAGACAAGAAGTTGCATAATGAAAAGAGGTCGCTTAAAATCAAAGTGTTCGCTTGAGGGCACAAGGTTTCATAAGGATAAGAGGTCGCATAAGGGCAAGAGGAAGTAAATGGACAAAAGGTCACATAAGGGCCAGAGGTCGCATAAGGACAAGATGTCGCATAAGGGCAAGTTGTCGCTTAAGGGCAAGAGGTCGCATAAAGGCAGATGTCGCTTAAGGTCAAGAAGTCGTATAAGGACAAGGGTCGCTAAAGGGCAAGAGGTCTCATAAGGACAAGAGGTTGAATAAGGGGGTCGCATAACTAGAAGAGGTGGCATAAGTACAAGACTTTGAATAAGGAGAAGAGGACGCATAAATACAAGAGGTCGCATAAGGACAAGATGTACCTTAAGACAAGAAGATGCATAATGTCAAGAGTTCGCTTAAAAACAAAGAGATCGCTTAAGGGCACGAGGTTTAATAAGGACAAGAGGTAGCAAGAGACAAAAGGTCGCATAAGAGCAAGAGGTCGCTTAAGGTCAAGAGGTCGCATAAGGGCAAAAGGTCGCTTTAGGTCAAGAGGTCGCTTAAGGACAAGATGTTGCATAAGGGCAAGATGTCGCTTAAGGGCGAGAGGTCGCATAAGGGAAGAGTTCGCTTAAGGGCAAGAGGTTGAATAAGGGATGTCGCCTAAGGACAAGATGTCGCATAAGGGCAAGAGGTAGCAAAATAACAAGAGGTCGCAAAAGGGCAAGAGGTCGCATAAGGACAAGTTGTCGCATAAAGTCATGTGGTCGCATAGATTTCGCTTCAGGGCACGAGGTTTCATAGGGACAAGAGGTAGCAAGAGACACGAGGTCGCATAAGAGCAAGAGGTAGCTTAAGGTCAAGAGTTCGCATAAGGGCAAAATGTCGCTTTAGGTCAAGAGGTCGCTTAAGGACAAGATGTTGCATAAGGGCAAGAGGTCGCATAAAGACAAGAGGTCGCATAAGGACAACAGGTCGCTTAAGACAAGAAGTTGTATAATGTCAAGAGGTCGCTTAAAGACAAAGGGTTCGCTTCAGGGCACGATGTTTCACAAGGACAAGAGGTCGCATAAGGGCAGATGGTCGCTTAAGGCAAGAGGTCGCATAAGGGCAAAAGGTCGCTTAAGGTCAAGAGGTCGCATAAGGACAAAATGTTGCATAAGGGCAAGAGGTCGCTAAAGGGAAGAGTTCGCATAAGGGAGAGGTCGCTTAAGGGCAAGAGGTAGCTTAAGGATAAGAGGTTGAATAAGGGGGTCGCATTAGGACAAGAGGTCGCATAAGTACAAGAGGTCCTTTAAGACAAGAAGTTGCTTAACGACAACAGGTCGCTTAAAGACAAGAAGTTGCATAATGAAAACAGGTCGCTTAAAGACAAAGACTTCTCTTAAGGGCACGATGTTTCATAAGGAGAAGAGGTCGCATAAGGGCAAGAGATCGCATAAGGACAACGTGTCGCTTAAGACAAGAAGTTGCATAATGACAAGAGGTCGCTTAAAGACAAAGAGTTCGCTTCAGGGCACGATGTTTCATAAGGACAAGAGGTCGCATAAGGGCAAGTGGTCGCTTAAGGTCAAGAGGTCGCATAAGGGCAAGAGGTCGCTTAAGGTCAAGAGGTCGGTTAAGGACAAAGGTCGCTAAAGGGCAAGAGGTTGAATAAGGGGGTCGCATAACTACAAGAGGTGGCATAAGTAGAAGACTTTGAATAAGGAGAAGAGGACGCATAAAGACAAAAGGACGCATATGGACAAGAGGTCGTTTAAAAACAAAGATTTCGCTTCAGGGCACGAGGTTTCATAGGGACAAGTCGTCGAATAAGGGCAAGAGGTAGCAACAGGACAAGAGTTCTCATAGGGGCAAGAGGTCGCATAAGAACATGACGTCGCATAATGGCAAGATGTCGCTTAAGGGCGAGAGGTCGCATAAGGGAAGAGGTCGCTTAAAGGCAAGAGGTTGAATAAGGGATGTCGCCTAAGGACAAGAGGTCGCATAAGGGTAAGAGGTAGCAAAATAACAAGAGGTCGCAAAAGGGCAAGAGGTCGCATAAGGACAAGTTGTCGCATAATGTCAAGTGGTCGCTTAAGGGCAAGAGGTCTCAAAAGGGCAGAGTTCGCTTAAGGGATAGAGGGCGCATTAGGACAAGAGGTCGCTTAAGACAGGAAGTTGCATAATGACAAGAAGTCTCTTAAAAACAAAGAGTTCGCTTAAAGGCACGAGGTTTCATAAGGAAAAAGAGGTAGCAAAAGACAAGAGGTCGCATAAGGGCAAGAGGTCGCTTAAGGTCAAGAGGTCGCATCAGGGCAAAAGGTCGCTTTAGTTCAAGACGTCGTATAAGGACACCATGTTGCATAAGTGCAAGAGGTCGCATAAGGACTACAGGTCGCTTAAGACAAGAAGTTGTATAATGTCAAGTGGTCGCTTAAAGACAAAGAGTTCGCTTCAGGGCACGATGTTTCATAAGGACAAGAGGTCGCAAAAGACAAGAGGTCGCATAAGGGCAAGAGGTCGCTTAAGGTCAAGAGGTCGCATAAGGGCAAAAGGTCGCTTTAGTTCAAGAGGTCGCATAAGGACAAGATGTTGCATAAGTGCAAGAGGTCGCATAAGGACAAGAGGTCGCATAAGGGCAAAAGGTCGCTTTAGTTCAAGATGTTGCATAAGGACAAGATGTTGCATAAGTGCAAGAGTTCGCCTAAGGACAAGAGGTCGCATAAGGACAACAGGTCGCTTAAGACAAGAAGTTGTATAATGTCAAGTGGTCGCTTAAGGTCAAGATGTCGCATAAGGGCAAGAGGTCGGTTAAGACAAGAAGTTGTATAATGTCAAGAGGTAGAAAAAGACAAGAGGTTGCATAAGGGCAAGAGGTTGATTAAGGTCAAGAGGTTGCATAAGGAAAAGATGTTGCATAAGGGCAAGAGGTAGCTAAAGGGAAGAGTTCGCATAATGGAGAGGTCGCTTAAGGGCAAGAGGTAGCTTAAGGATAAGAGGTTGAATAAGGGGGTCGCATTAGGATAAGAGGTCGCATAAGTACAAGAGGTCCTTTAAGACAAGAAGTTGCTTAATGACAACAGGTCGCTTAAAGACAAGAAGTTGCATAATGACAACAGGTCGCTTAAAGACAAAGACTTCGCTTAAGGGCACGAGGTTTCATAATGACAAGAGGTCGCATAAGGGAAAGAGGTAACAAAATTACAAGAGTTCTCATAAGGGCGAGAGGTGGCATAAGGACAAGACGTCGCATAAGGCCAAGATGTCGCTGAAGGGCGAGAGGTCCATAAGGGAAGAGGTCGCTCAAGGGCAAGAGATTGGATAAGGGGACTCATAAGGACAAGAGGTTGCATAAGGGCAAGAGGTGGCAAAATAACAAGAGGTCGCAAAAGGGCAAAAGATCGCAAAAAGACAAGACGTCGCATAAGGGCAAGATGTCGCTTAAGACAAGAAGTTGCATAATGACAAGAGGTCGCTCAAAGGTAAAGAGTTCGCTTAAGGGCACGAGGTTTCATAATAACAAGAGGTAACAAAAGGACAAGAGGTCGCATAGGGGAAAGAGGTCGCTTAAGGTCAAGAGGTTGAATAAGGGAGTCGCATAAGGACAAGATGTCGCATAAGTACAAGACTTTTAATAAGGAGAAGAGGACGCATAAAGACAAGAGGTCGTATAAGGACAAGAGGTCCCTTAAGACAAGAAGTTGCATAATGTCAACAGGTCGCTTACAGACAAAGACATCGCATAAGGGCACGAGATCTCAAAAGGACAAGCCGTCGCATAAGGTCAAAATGTCGCTTAAGACTAGAAGTTGCATAATGACATGAGGTCGCTTAATGACAAAGAGTTCGCTTAAGGGCACGAGGTTTCATAAGGACAAGAGGTTGCATAAGGACAAGAGATCGCATAAGGACAGCGGTTCGCTTAAGACAAGAAGTTGCATAATGACAAGAGGTCGCATAGGGGCAAGAGGTAGCAAAATTACAAGAGTTCTCATAAGGGCAAGAGGTCGCATAAGGACAAGACGTCGCATATGGGCAAGATGTCGCTGAAGGGCGAGAGGTCCATAAGGGAAGAGGTCGCTCAAGGGCAAGAGGTTGGATAATTGGACGCATAAGGACAAGAGGTCGCATAAGTACAATATTTTTGAATAAGGAGAAGAGGACCCATAAATACATGAGGTCACATAAGGACAAGAGGTCGCATAAGGACACGAGGTCGTTTAAGACAAGAAGTTGCATAATGAAAAGAGGTCGCTTAAAATCAAAGTGTTCGCTTGAGGGCTCGTTTAAGACAAGAAGTTGCATAATGAAAAGAGGCCGCTTAAAATCAAAGTGTTCGCTTGAGGGCACAAGGTTTCATAAGGATAAGAGGTCGCATAAGGGCAAGAGGAAGTAAATGGACAAAAGGTCACATAAGGGCCAGAGGTCGCATAAGGACAAGATGTCGCATAAGGGCAAGTTGTCGCTTAAGGGCAAGAGGTCGCATAAAGGCAGATGTCGCTTAAGGTCAAGAAGTCGTATAAGGACAAGGGTCGCTAAAGGGCAAGAGGTCTCATAAGGACAAGAGGTTGAATAAGGGGGTCGCATAACTAGAAGAGGTGGCATAAGTACAAGACTTTGAATAAGGAGCAGAGGACGCATAAATACAAGAGGTCGCATAAGGACAAGAGGTACCTTAAGACAAGAAGATGCATAATGTCAAGAGTTCGCTTAAAAACAAAGAGATCGCTTAAGGGCACGAGGTTTAATAAGGACAAGAGGTAGCAAGAGACAAAAGGTCGCATAAGAGCAAGAGGTCGCTTAAGGTCAAGAGGTCGCATAAGGGCAAAAGGTCGCTTTAGGTCAAGAGGTCGCTTAAGGACAAGATGTTGCATAAGGGCAAGATGTCGCTTAAGGGCGAGAGGTCGCATAAGGGAAGAGTTCGCTTAAGGGCAAGAGGTTGAATAAGGGATGTCGCCTAAGGACAAGATGTCGCATAAGGGCAAGAGGTAGCAAAATAACAAGAGGTCGCAAAAGGGCAAGAGGTCGCATAAGGACAAGTTGTCGCATAAAGTCATGTGGTCGCATAGATTTCGCTTCAGGGCACGAGGTTTCATAGGGACAAGAGGTAGCAAGAGACACGAGGTCGCATAAGAGCAAGAGGTAGCTTAAGGTCAAGAGTTCGCATAAGGGCAAAATGTCGCTTTAGGTCAAGAGGTCGCTTAAGGACAAGATGTTGCATAAAGGCAAGAGGTCCCATAAAGACAAGAGGTCGCATAAGGACAACAGGTCGCTTAAGACAAGAAGTTGTATAATGTCAAGAGGTCGCTTAAAGACAAAGGGTTCGCTTCAGGGCACGATGTTTCACAAGGACAAGAGGTCGCATAAGGGCAGATGGTCGCTTAAGGCAAGAGGTCGCATAAGGGCAAAAGGTCGCTTAAGGTCAAGAGGTCGCATAAGGACAAAATGTTGCATAAGGGCAAGAGGTCGCTAAAGGGAAGAGTTCGCATAAGGGAGAGGTCGCTTAAGGGCAAGAGGTAGCTTAAGGATAAGAGGTTGAATAAGGGGGTCGCATTAGGACAAGAGGTCGCATAAGTACAAGAGGTCCTTTAAGACAAGAAGTTGCTTAACGACAACAGGTCGCTTAGAGACAAGAAGTTGCATAATGAAAACAGGTCGCTTAAAGACAAAGACTTCTCTTAAGGGCACGATGTTTCATAAGGAGAAGAGGTCGCATAAGGGCAAGAGATCGCATAAGGACAACGTGTCGCTTAAGACAAGAAGTTGCATAATGACAAGAGGTCGCTTAAAGACAAAGAGTTCGCTTCAGGGCACGATGTTTCATAAGGACAAGAGGTCGCATAAGGGCAAGTGGTCGCTTAAGGTCAAGAGGTCGCATAAGGGCAAGAGGTCGCTTAAGGTCAAGAGGTCGGTTAAGGACAAAGGTCGCTAAAGGGCAAGAGGTTGAATAAGGGGGTCGCATAACTACAAGAGGTGGCATAAGTAGAAGACTTTGAATAAGGAGAAGAGGACGCATAAAGACAAAAGGACGCATATGGACAAGAGGTCGTTTAAAAACAAAGATTTCGCTTCAGGGCACGAGGTTTCATAGGGACAAGTCGTCGAATAAGGGCAAGAGGTAGCAACAGGACAAGAGTTCTCATAGGGGCAAGAGGTCGCATAAGAACATGACGTCGCATAATGGCAAGATGTCGCTTAAGGGCGAGAGGTCGCATAAGGGAAGAGGTCGCTTAAAGGCAAGAGGTTGAATAAGGGATGTCGCCTAAGGACAAGAGGTCGCATAAGGGTAAGAGGTAGCAAAATAACAAGAGGTCGCAAAAGGGCAAGAGGTCGCATAAGGACAAGTTGTCGCATAATGTCAAGTGGTCGCTTAAGGGCAAGAGGTCTCAAAAGGGCAGAGTTCGCTTAAGGGATAGAGGGCGCATTAGGACAAGAGGTCGCTTAAGACAGGAAGTTGCATAATGACAAGAAGTCTCTTAAAAACAAAGAGTTCGCTTAAAGGCACGAGGTTTCATAAGGAAAAAGAGGTAGCAAAAGACAAGAGGTCGCATAAGGGCAAGAGGTCGCTTAAGGTCAAGAGGTCGCATCAGGGCAAAAGGTCGCTTTAGTTCAAGACGTCGTATAAGGACACCATGTTGCATAAGTGCAAGAGGTCGCATAAGGACTACAGGTCGCTTAAGACAAGAAGTTGTATAATGTCAAGTGGTCGCTTAAAGACAAAGAGTTCGCTTCAGGGCACGATGTTTCATAAGGACAAGAGGTCGCAAAAGACAAGAGGTCGCATAAGGGCAAGAGGTCGCTTAAGGTCAAGAGGTCGCATAAGGGCAAAAGGTCGCTTTAGTTCAAGAGGTCGCATAAGGACAAGATGTTGCATAAGTGCAAGAGGTCGCATAAGGACAAGAGGTCGCATAAGGGCAAAAGGTCGCTTTAGTTCAAGATGTTGCATAAGGACAAGATGTTGCATAAGTGCAAGAGTTCGCCTAAGGACAAGAGGTCGCATAAGGACAACAGGTCGCTTAAGACAAGAAGTTGTATAATGTCAAGTGGTCGCTTAAGGTCAAGATGTCGCATAAGGGCAAGAGGTCGGTTAAGACAAGAAGTTGTATAATGTCAAGAGGTAGAAAAAGACAAGAGGTTGCATAAGGGCAAGAGGTTGATTAAGGTCAAGAGGTTGCATAAGGAAAAGATGTTGCATAAGGGCAAGAGGTAGCTAAAGGGAAGAGTTCGCATAATGGAGAGGTCGCTTAAGGGCAAGAGGTAGCTTAAGGATAAGAGGTTGAATAAGGGGGTCGCATTAGGATAAGAGGTCGCATAAGTACAAGAGGTCCTTTAAGACAAGAAGTTGCTTAATGACAACAGGTCGCTTAAGGACAAGAAGTTGCATAATGACAACAGGTCGCTTAAAGACAAAGACTTCGCTTAAGGGCACGACGTTTCATAAGGACAAGAGATAGCAAAATTACAAGAGGTCACAATAGATTAAGAGGTCGCTTAAGATCAAGAGGTCGCATAAGGGCAAAGGTCGCTAAAGGGAAGAGTTCGCATAAGGGAGAGGTCGCTTAAGAGCAAGAGGTCACAGAAGGACAAGAGGTCGCGTAAGGGCAAGAGGTTGAATAAAGGGGTCGCATAAGGAGAAGAGGGCGCATAAGTACAAGACTTTGAATAACACGAGGAGGTCGCATAAAGTCAAAGAGGTCACATAAGGAGAAGAGGTTGAATAAGAAGAAGGAGTTGAATAAGGAGAAGAGGTTGAATAAGGGGTTCGCATAAGGACAAGATGTCGCATAAGGACTACAGGTCGCTTAAGACAAGAAGTTGCATAATGACAAGAGGTCGCTTAAAGACAAGGTGTTCGCTTCAGGGCACGAGGTTTCATAAGGACAGGAGGTCGCATAAAGGCAAGAGGTAGCAAAAGGACAAGAGTTCTCATAAGGGCAAGAGGTCGCATAAGGACAAGATGTCGCTTCAGGGTACGATGTTTTTTAAGGACAAGACGTCGCATAAGGTTAAGAGGTCGCTTGAATGCAAGAGGTCGCATAAGGACAGGATGCCGCATAAGGGCAAGTGGTCGCTTAAGGGCAAGAGGTCGCATAAGGGCAAAAGGTAGCAAAAGTAAAAGAGGTCGCATAGGGGCAAGAGGTCGCTTAAGGTCAAGATATCGCATAAGGACAATATGTCGCATAAGGGCAAGAGGTAGCAAGAGGACAAGAGTTCTCATAGGGGCCAGAGGTCGCATAATGACAAGATGTCGCTTCAGGGTACGATGTTTCTTAAGGACAAGACGTCGCATAAGGTTAAGAGGTCGCTTGAATGCAAGAGGTCGCATAAGGACAGGATGCCGCATAAGGGCAAGTGGTCGCTTAAGGGCAAGAGGTCGCATAAGGGCAAGAGGTAGCAAAAGTAAAAGAGGTCGCATAGGGGCAAGAGGTCGCTTAAGGTCAAGATATCGCATAAGGACAATATGTCGGATAAGGGCAAGAGGTAGCAAAAGGACAAGAGTTCTCATAGGGGCCAGAGGTCGCATAATGACAAGATGTCGCTTCAGGGTACGATGTTTCTTAAGGACAAGACGTCGCACAAGGTTAAGAGTTCGCTTGAATGCAAGAGGTCGCATAAGGACAGGATGTCGCATAAGGGCAAGTGGTCGCTTAAGGGCAAGAAGTCGCATAAGGGCAAGATGTCGCTTAAGACAAGAGGTTGCATAATGACAAGAGGTCTCTTAAAGACAAATAGTTCGCTTAAGGGCACGAGGTTTCATAATAACAAGAGGTAGCAAAAGAACAAGAGGTCGCATTGGGGCAAGAGGTCGCTTAAGGTCAAGAGGTTGAATAAGGGAAGAGGTCGCTCAAGGGCAAGTCGTTGAATAAGGGAGATGCATAAGGAAATGATGTTGCATAAGAGCAAGAGGTCGCTAAAGGGAAGAGTTCGCATAATGGAGAGGTCGCTTAAGGGCAAGAGGTAGCTTAAGGATAAGAAGTTGAATAAGGGTGTCGCTTTAGGACAAGAGGTCGCATAAGTACAAGAGGTCCTTTAAGACAAGATGTTGCTTAATGACAACAGGTCGCTTAAAGACAAGAAGTTGCATAATGACAACAGGTCGCTTAAAGACAAAGAGTTCACTTCAAAGCACGAGGTTTCATAATTACAAGAGGTCGCTTAAAGGCAAGAGATCGCATAAGGACAACGGGTCGCTTAAGACAAGAAGTTGCATAATGACAAGAGGTTGCTTAAAGAAAGAGGGTTCGCATCAGGGCACGATGTTTCATAAGTACAAGAGGTCGCATAATGGCAAGTGGTCGCTTAAGGCAAGAGGTAGCATAAGGGCAAGAGGTCGGTTAAGACAAGAATTTGTATAATGTCAAGAGGTCGCTTAAGGTCAAGAGGTCGCATAAGGGCAAGAGGTCGCTTAAGGTCAAGAGGTCGCATAAGGACAAAATGTTGCATAAGGGCAAGAGGTAGCTAAAGGGAAGAGTACGCATAAGGGAGAGGTAGCTTAAGGGCAGGAGGTAGCTTAAGGATAAGAGGTAGAATATGGGGGTCGCATTAGGACAAGAGGTCGCATAAGTACAAGAGGTCCTTTAAGACAAGAAGTTGCTTAATGACAACAGGTCGCTTAAAGACAAGAAGTTGCATAATGACAACAGGTCGCTTAAAGGCAAAGACTTCGCTTAAGGGCACGAGGGTTCATAAGGACAAGAGGTCGCATAAGAGCAAGAGATCGCATAAGGGCAACGGGTCGCTTAAGACAAGAAGTTGCATAATGACAAGAGGTCGCTTAAAGACAAAGAGTTCGCTTCAGGGCATGATGTTTCATAAGGACAAGTGATCGCATAAGGGAAGTGGTCGTTTAAGGTCAAGAGGTCACATAAGGGCAAGAGGTCGGTTAAGACAAGAAGTTGTATAATGTCAAGAGGTAGAAAAAGACAAGAGGTTGTATCAGGGCAAGAGGTTGCTTAAGATCAAGAGGTCGCATAAAGGCAAGAGGTCGCATAAGGGCAAAAGGTCGCTTAAGGTCAAGAGGTCGCATAAGGACAAGATGTTGCATAAGAGCAAGAGGTCCCTAAAGGGAAGAGTTCGCATAATGGAGAGGTCGCTTAAGGGCAAGAGGTAGCTTAAGGATAAGAGGTTGAATAAGGTGGTCGCATTAGGACAAGATGTCGCATAAGTACAAGAGGTCCTTTAAGACAAGAAGTTGCTTAATGGCAACAGGTCGCTTAAAGACAAGAAGTTGCATAATGACAACAGGTCGCTTAATGACAAAGACTTCGCTTAAGGGCACGAGGTTTCATAAGGACAAGAGGTCGCATAAGAGCAAGAGATCGCATAAGGACAACGGGTTGCTTAAGACAAGAAGTTGCATAATGAAAAGAGGTCGCTTAAAGACAAAGAGTTCGCTTCAGGGCACGATGTTTCATAAGGACAAGAGGTCGCATAAGGGCAGTTGGTCGCTTAAGGTCAAGAGGTCGCATAAGGGCAAGAGGTCGCTTAAGACAAGAAGTTGCATAATGACAAGTGGTCGCTTAAAGACAAAGATATCGCTTAAGGGCACGAGGTTTCATAAGGACAAGAGGTAGCAAATTTACAAGAGGTCGCAATAGATTAAGAGGTCGCTTAAGATCAAGAGGTCGCATAAGGGCAAAGGTTGCTAAAGGGAAGAGTTCGCATAAAGGAGAGGTCGCTTAAGAGCAAGAGGTCACAGAGGGACAAGAGGTCGCGTAAGAGCAAGAGGTTGAATAAGGGGGTCGCATAAGGAGAAGAGGTCGCATAAGTACAAGACTTTGAATAACACGAGGAGGTCGCATAAAGTCAAAGAGGTCACATAAGGAGAAGAGGTTGAATAAGAAGAAGGAGTTGAATAAGGAGAAGAGGTTGAATAAGGGGTTCGCATAAGGACAAGAGGTCGCATAAGGACAACAGGTCGCTTAAGACAAGAAGTTGCATAATGACAAGAGGTCGCTTAAGGACAAGGTGTTCGCTTCAGGGCACGACGTTTCATAAGGACAGGAGGTCGCATAAAGGCAAGAGGTAGCAAAAGGACAAGAGTTCTCATAGGGGCAAGAGGTCGCATAAGGACAAGATGTCGGTTCAGGGTACAATGTTTCTTAAGGACAAGACGTCGCGTAAGGTTAAGAGGTCGCTTGAATGCAAGAGGTCGCATAAGGGCAAGATGTCGCATATGGGCAAATGGTCGCTTAAGGGCAAGAGGTCACACAAGGGCAAGATGTCGCTTAAGACAAGAAGTTGCATAATGACAAGAGGTCGCTTAAAGACAAATAGCTCGCTTAAGGGCACGAGGTTTCATAATAACAAGAGGTAGCAAAGGGACAAAAGGTCGCATAGGGGCAAGAGGTCGCTTAAGGTCAAGAGGTTGAATAAGGGACACGCATAAGGACAAGAGATCCCTTAAGGACAAGACGTCGCATAAGGGCAAGATGTCGCTTAAGGGCGAGAGGTCCATAAGGGAAGAGGTCGCTCAAGGGCATGAGGTTGAATAAGGGGGACGCATAAGGACAAGAGGTCGCATAAGGGCAAGAGCTGGCAAAATAACAAGAGGTCGCAAAATGGCAAGAGGTTGCATAACGACAAGATGTTGCATAAGATCAAGAGGTCGCTTAAGGACAAGACGTCGCATAAGGGCAAGATGTCGCTTAAGGGCTAGAGGTCCATAAGGGAAGAGGTCGCTCAAGGGCAAGAGGTTGAATAAGGGGGACGCATAAGGACATGAGGTAACATAAGGGCGAGAGGTGGCAAAGCAACAAGTGGTTGCAAAAGGGCAAAAGGTCGCATAAGGGCAAGAGGTGGCAAAATAACGAGAGGTCGCGAATGGGCAAAATGTCGCATAAAGACAAGAGATCGCATAATGACATGAGGTCCCTTAAGACAAGAAGTTGCATAAAGACAACAGTACGCTTACAGACAAAGACTTCGATTAAGGGCACGAGGTTTCATAAGGACATGAGGTCGCATTAGGGCATGAGGTCGCATAAGGACAAAGTCTCGCTTAAGACAAGAAGTTGCATAATTACATGGGGTCGCTTAATGACAAAGAGTTCGCTTCAGGGCACGAGGTTTCATAAGGACAAGAGGTCGCATAAGGGCAAGGGGTAGCAAAAGGACAAGAGTTCTCATAAGGGCAAGAGGTCGCATAAGGGCAAGATGTCGTTTAAAGGCGAAAGGTCCATAAGGGTAGAGGTCGCTCAAGGCAAGTGGTTGAATAAGGGCAAGAGGTCGCAAAAGGACAAGAGGTAGCTTAAGAGCAAGAGGTTGCATAAGCACAGAGGTCGCTTAAAGACAAAGAGTTCGCTTCAGGGCACGATGTTTCATAAGGACAAAAGGTCGCATAAGGGCAAGTGGTCGCTTAAGGGCAAGAGGTCGCATTGAGAGATGTCGCTTAAGAGCAAGAGGCCACATAAGGACAAGAGATCGCGTAAGGGGAAGAGGTCGGATAAGGACAAGAGGTAGAATAAGGGGGTCGAATAAGGACAAGAGGTCGCATAAGTACAATACCTTGAATAAGGAGATGAGGACACATAAAGACAAGAGGTCGCATAAGGGCAAGAGGTACCTTAAGACAAGAAGATGCACAATGTCCAGAGGTCGCTTAAAAACAAATAGTTCACTTCAGGGTACGGGGTTTCATAGGGACAAGAGGTCGCATAAGGGCAAGAGGTAGCAACAGGATAAGAGTTCTCATAGGGGCAAGAGATCGCATAAGGACAAGACGTTGCATAAGGGCAAGATGTCGCTTAATGGCGAGAGGTCGCATAAGGGCAGAGGTCGCTTAAGGGCAAGAGGTTGAATAAGGGATGTCGCATAAGGACAAGAGGTCGCAAAAGGGCAAGATGTAGTAAAATTACTAGAGGTCACATAAGGGCAGAGGTCGCATAAGGACAAGGTGTTCGCTTCAGGGCACGAGGTTTCATAAGGACAGGAGGTCGCATAAAGGCAAGAGGTAGCAAAAGGACAAGAGTTCTCATAAGGGCAAGAGGTCGCATAAGGACAAGATGTCGCTTCAGGGTACGATGTTTCTTAAGGACAAGACGTCGCATAAGGTTAAGAGGTCGCTTGAATGCAAGAGGTCGCATAAGGACAGGATGCCGCATAAGGGCAAGTGGTCGCTTAAGGGCAAGAGGTCGCATAAGGGCAAGAGGTAGCAAAAGTAAAAGAGGTCGCATAGGGGCAAGAGGTCGCTTAAGGTCAAGATATCGCATAAGGACAATATGTCGGATAAGGGCAAGAGGTAGCAAAAGGACAAGAGTTCTCATAGGGGCCAGAGGTCGCATAATGACAAGATGTCGCTTCAGGGTACGATGTTTCTTAAGGACAAGACGTCGCACAAGGTTAAGAGTTCGCTTGAATGCAAGAGGTCGCATAAGGACAGGATGTCGCATAAGGGCAAGTGGTCGCTTAAGGGCAAGAAGTCGCATAAGGGCAAGATGTCGCTTAAGACAAGAGGTTGCATAATGACAAGAGGTCTCTTAAAGACAAATAGTTCGCTTAAGGGCACGAGGTTTCATAATAACAAGAGGTAGCAAAAGAACAAGAGGTCGCATTGGGGCAAGAGGTCGCTTAAGGTCAAGAGGTTGAATAAGGGAAGAGGTCGCTCAAGGGCAAGTCGTTGAATAAGGGAGATGCATAAGGAAATGATGTTGCATAAGAGCAAGAGGTCGCTAAAGGGAAGAGTTCGCATAATGGAGAGGTCGCTTAAGGGCAAGAGGTAGCTTAAGGATAAGAAGTTGAATAAGGGGGTCGCTTTAGGACAAGAGGTCGCATAAGTACAAGAGGTCCTTTAAGACAAGATGTTGCTTAATGACAACAGGTCGCTTAAAGACAAGAAGTTGCATAATGACAACAGGTCGCTTAAAGACAAAAAGTTCACTTCAGGGCACGAGGTTTCATAAGGACAAGAGGTCGCTTAAAGGCAAGAGATCGCATAAGGACAACGGGTCGCTTAAGACAAGAAGTTGCATAATGACAAGAGGTTGCTTAAAGAAAGAGGGTTCGCATCAGGGCACGATGTTTTATAAGTACAAGAGGTCGCATAAGGGCAAGTGGTCGCTTAAGGCAAGAGGTAGCATAAGGGCAAGAGGTCGGTTAAGACAAGAATTTGTATAATGTCAAGAGGTCGCTTAAGGTCAAGAGGTCGCATAAGGGCAAGAGGTCGCTTAAGGTCAAGAGGTCGCATAAGGACAAAATGTTGCATAAGGGCAAGAGGTAGCTAAAGGGAAGAGTACGCATAAGGGAGAGGTCGCTTAAGGGCAAGAGGTAGCTTAAGGATAAGAGGTAGAATAAGGGGGTCGCATTAGGACAAGAGGTCGCATAAGTACAAGAGGTCCTTTAAGACAAGAAGTTGCTTAATGACAACAGGTCGCTTAAAGACAAGAAGTTGCATAATGACAACAGGTCGCTTAAAGGCAAAGACTTCGCTTAAGGGCACGAGGGTTCATAAGGACAAGAGGTCGCATAAGAGCAAGAGATCGCATAAGGACAACGGGTCGCTTAAGACAAGAAGTTGCATAATGACAAGAGGTCGCATAGGGGCAAGAGGTAGCAAAATTACAAAAGTTCTCATAAGGGCAAGAGGTCGCATAAGGACAAGATGTCGCATAAGGGCAAGATGTCGCTGAAGGGCGAGAGGTCCATAAGGGAAGAGGTCGCTCAAGGGCAAGAGGTTGGATAATTGAACGCATAAGGACAAGAGGTCGCATAAGGGCAAGAGGTGGCAAAATAACAAGAGGTCGCAAAAGGGCAAAAAGTCGCATAAAGACAAGAGGTCGGATCAGGACAAGAGGTTGAATAAGGACAAGAGGTCGCGTAAGGGCAAGAGGTCGGATAAGGACAAGAGGTTGAATATGGGGGTCGAATATGGACAAGAGGTCGCATAAGTACAATACTTTTGAATAAGGAGAAGAGGACCCATAAATACATGAGGTCACATAAGGACAAGAGGTCGCATAAGGACACGAGGTCGTTTAAGACAAGAAGTTGCATAATGAAAAGAGGTCGCTTAAAATCAAAGTGTTCGCTTGAGGGCACAAGGTTTCATAAGGATAAGAGGTCGCATAAGGGCAAGAGGAAGTAAATGGACAAAAGGTCACATAAGGGCCAGAGGTCGCATAAGGACAAGATGTCGCATAAGGGCAAGTTGTCGCTTAAGGGCAAGAGGTCGCATAAGGGCAGATGTCGCTTAAGGTCAAGAGGTCGTATAAGGACAAGGGTCGCTAAAGGGCAAGAGGTCTCATAAGGACAAGAGATTGAATAAGGGGGTCGCATAACTAGAAGAGGTGGCATAAGTACAAGACTTTGAATAAGGAGAAGAGGACGCATAAAGACAAGAGGTCGCATAAGGACAAGAGGTACCTTAAGACAAGAAGATGCATAATGTCAAGAGGTCTCTTAGAAACAGAGAGATCGCTTAAGGGCACGAGGTTTCATAAGGACAAGAGGTAGCAAGAGACAAAAGGTCACATAAGAGCAAGAGGTCGCTTAAGGTCAAGAGGTCGCATAAGGGCAAAAGGTCGCTTAAAGACAAAGAGTTCGCTTCAGGGCACGAGGTTTCATAAGGACAAGAGGTCGCATAAGGGCAAGTGGTCGCTAAAGTGGAAGAGTTCGCATTGAGAGAGGTCGCTTAAAGGCAAGAGGCCACATAAGAACAAGAGGTTGAATAAGGGGGTCGAATAAGGACAAGAGGTCGCATAAGTACAATACCTTGAATAAAGAGATGAGGACGCATAAAGACAAAAGGTCGCATAAGGACAAGAGGTACCTTAAGACAAGAAGATGCATAATGTCAAGAGGTCGCTTAAAAACAAAGATATCGCTTCAGGGCACGAGGTTTCATAGGGACAAGAGGTCACATAAGGTCAAAAGGTAGCAACAGGACAAGAGTTCTGATAGGAGCAAGTGGTCGCATAAGGACAAGACGTTGCATAAGGGGAAGATGTTGCTTAAGGGCGAGAGGTAGCAAAATAACTAGAGGTCGCAAAAGGGCAAGATGTCGCATAAGGACAAGTTGTCGCATCAGGTCAAGTGGTCACTTAAGGGAAAGAGGTCGCATAAGGGCAGAGGTCGCTTAAGGGCAAGAGGTCGCATAAGGACAAGAGGTAGCGTAAGATCAAGAGGTCGCATAAGGGCAGAGATCGCTTGAAGACAAAAGTGCACTTCAGGGCACGATGTTTCATAAGGACAAGAGGTCGCATGGGGGCAAGTGGTCGCTTAAGGGCAAGAGGTCGCATAATGGCAAGAGGTCGCTTAAGACAAGAAGTTGCATAATGACAAGAAGTCGCTTAAAGAGAAAGAGTTCGCTTAAGGGCACAAGGTTTCATAAGGACAAGGAGTAGCAAAAGACAAGAGGTCGCATAAGGGCAAGAGGTTGAATATGGGTGTCGCATAAGGAGAAGAGGTCGCATAAGTACAAGACTTTGAATAAGAAGAGAAGGTCGCATAAAGACAAGAGGTCACATAAGGACAAGAGGTTGAATAAGAAGAAGGACTTGAATCAGGAGAAGAGGTTGAATAAGGGGTTCGCATAAGGACAAGAGGTCGCATAAGGACAACAGATCGCTTCGGGGCACGAGATTTCATAAGGACAGGAGGCCGCATAAGGGCAAGTGGTCGCTTAAGGGCAAGAGGTCGCATAAGGGCAAGAGGTCGCTTGAGACAAGAAGTTGCATAGTGACAAGTGGTCGCTCAAAGACAAAGATTTCGCTTAAGGGCACGAGGTTTCATAATAACAAGTGGAAAACAAAAGGACAAGAGGTCGCATAGGGGCAAGAGGTCGCTTAAGGTCAAGAGGTTGAATAAGGGGGTCGCATTAGGACAAGATGTCGCATAAGTACAAGACTTTTAATAAGGAGAAGAGGACGCATAGAGACAAGAGGTCGCATAAGGAGAAAAGGTCCCTTAAGACAAGAAGTTGCATAATGACAACAGGTCGCTTACAGACAAAGACTTCGCTTAAGGGCACGAGATCTCATAAGCACAAGAGGTCGCATTAGGGCAAGAGGTCGCATAAGGACAAAGTGTCGTTTAAGACTAGAAGTTGCATAATGACATGAGGTCGCTTAATGACAAAGAGTTCGCTTAAGGGCACGAGGTTTCATAATGACAAGAGGTCGAATAAGGGCAAGAGGTAGCAAAATTACAAGAGTTCTCATAAGGGCGAGAGGTGGCATAAGGACAAGACGTCGCATAAGGGCAAGATGTCGCTGAAGGGCGAGAGGTCCATAAGGGAAGAGGTCGCTCAAGGGCAAGAGATTGGATAAGGGGACTCATAAGGACAAGAGGTTGCATAAGGGCAAGAGGTGGCAAAATAACAAGAGGTCGCAAAAGGGCAAAAGGTCGCATAAAGACAAGACGTCGCATAAGGGCAAGATGTCGCTTAAGACAAGAAGTTGCATAATGACAAGAGGTCGCTCAAAGGTAAAGAGTTCGCTTAAGGGCACGAGGTTTCATAATAACAAGAGGTAACAAAAGGACAAGAGGTCGCATAGGGGAAAGAGGTCGCTTAAGGTCAAGAGGTTGAATAAGGGAGTCGCATAAGGACAAGATGTCGCATAAGTACAAGACTTTTAATAAGGAGAAGACGACGCATAAAGACAAGAGGTCGCATAAGGACAAGAGGTCCCTTAAGACAAGAAGTTGCATAATGTCAACAGGTCGCTTACAGACAAAGACTTCGCATAAGGGCACGAGATCTCAAAAGGACAAGACGTCGCATAAGGGCAAGATGTCGCTGAAGGGCGAGAGGTCCATAAGGGAAGAGGTCGCTCAAGGGCAAGAGGTTGGATAATTGGACGCATAAGGACAAGAGGTCGCATAAGGGCAAGAGGTGGCAAAATAACAAGAGGTCGCAAAAGGGCAAAAAGTCGCATAAAGACAAGAGGTCGGATCAGGACAAGAGGTTGAATAAGGACAAGAGGTCGCGTAAGGGCAAGAGGTCGGATAAGGACAAGAGGTTGAATATGGGGGTCGAATATGGACAAGAGGTCGCATAAGTACAATACTTTTGAATAAGGAGAAGAGGACCCATAAATACATGAGGTCACATAAGGACAAGAGGTCGCATAAGGACACGAGGTCGTTTAAGACAAGAAGTTGCATAATGAAAAGAGGTCGCTTAAAATCAAAGTGTTCGCTTGAGGGCACAAGGTTTCATAAGGATAAGAGGTCGCATAAGGGCAAGAGGAAGTAAATGGACAAAAGGTCACATAAGGGCCAGAGGTCGCATAAGGACAAGATGTCGCATAAGGGCAAGTTGTCGCTTAAGGTCAAGAGGTCGTATAAGGACAAGGTTCGCTAAAGGGCAAGAGGTCTCATAAGGACAAGATATTGAATAAGGGGGTCGCATAACTAGCAGGGGTGGCATAAGTACAAGACTTTGAATAAGGAGAAGAGGACGCATAAAGACAAGAGGTCACATAAGGACAAGAGGTTGAATAAGAAGAAGGACTTGAATAAGGAGAAGAGGTTGAATAAGGGGTTCGCATAAGGACAAGAGGTCGCATAAGGACAACAGATCGCTTCGGGGCACGAGATTTCATAAGGACAGGAGGCCGCATAAGGGCAAGTGGTCGCTTAAGGGCAAGAGGTCGCATAAGGGCAAGAGGTCGCTTGAGACAAGAAGTTGCATAGTGACAAGTGGTCGCTCAAAGACAAAGAGTCCGCTTAAGGGCACGAGGTTTCATAATAACAAGTGGAAAGCAAAAGGACAAGAGGTCGCATAGGGGCAAGAGGTCGCTTAAGGTCAAGAGGTTGAATAAGGGGGTCGCATTAGGACAAGATGTCGCATAAGTACAAGACTTTTAATAAGGAGAAGAGGACGCATAGAGACAAGAGGTCGCATAAGGAGAAAAGGTCCCTTAAGACAAGAAGTTGCATAATGACAACAGGTCGCTTACAGACAAAGACTTCGCTTAAGGGCACGAGATCTCATAAGCACAAGAGGTCGCATTAGGGCAAGAGGTCGCATAAGGACAAAGTGTCGTTTAAGACTAGAATTTGCATAATGACATGAGGTCGCTTAATGACAAAGAGTTCGCTTAAGGGCACGAGGTTTCATAATGACAAGAGGTCGAATAAGGGCAAGAGGTAGCAAAATTACAAGAGTTCTCATAAGGGCGAGAGGTGGCATAAGGACAAGACGTCGCATAAGGGCAAGATGTCGCTGAAGGGCGAGAGGTCCATAAGGGAAGAGGTCGCTCAAGGGCAAGAGATTGGATAAGGGGACTCATAAGGACAAGAGGTTGCATAAGGGCAAGAGGTGGCAAAATAACAAGAGGTCGCAAAAGGGCAAAAGGTCGCATAAAGACAAGACGTCGCATAAGGGCAAGATGTCGCTTAAGACAAGAAGTTGCATAATGACAAGAGGTCGCTCAAAGGTAAAGAGTTCGCTTAAGGGCACGAGGTTTCATAATAACAAGAGGTAACAAAAGGACAAGAGGTCGCATAGGGGAAAGAGGTCGCTTAAGGTCAAGAGGTTGAATAAGGGAGTCGCATAAGGACAAGATGTCGCATAAGTACAAGACTTTTAATAAGGAGAAGACGACGCATAAAGACAAGAGGTCGCATAAGGACAAGAGGTCCCTTAAGACAAGAAGTTGCATAATGTCAACAGGTCGCTTACAGACAAAGACTTCGCATAAGGGCACGAGATCTCAAAAGGACAAGACGTCGCATAATGTCAAAATGTCGCTTAAGACTAGAAGTTGCATAATGACATGAGGTCGCTTAATGACAAAGAGTTCGCTTAAGGGCACGAGGTTTCATAAGGACAAGAGGTTGCATAAGGGCAAGAGATCGCATAAGGACAGCGGTTCGCTTAAGACAAGAAGTTGCATAATGACAAGAGGTCGCATAGGGGCAAGAGGTAGCAAAATTACAAGAGTTCTCATAAGGGCAAGAGGTCGCATAAGGACAAGACGTCGCATAAGGGCAAGATGTCGCTGAAGGGCGAGAGGTCCATAAGGGAAGAGGTCGCTCAAGGGCAAGAGGTTGGATAATTGGACGCATAAGGACAAGAGGTCGCATAAGGGCAAGAGGTGGCAAAATAACAAGAGGTCGCAATAGGGCAAAAAGTCGCATAAAGACAAGAGGTCGGATCAGGACAAGAGGTTGAATAAGGACAAGAGGTCGCGTAAGGGCAAGAGGTCGGATAAGGACAAGAGGTTGAATATGGGGGTCGAATATGGACAAGAGGTCGCATAAGTACAATACTTTTGAATAAGGAGAAGAGGACCCATAAATACATGAGGTCACATAAGGACAAGAGGTCGCATAAGGACACGAGGTCGTTTAAGACAAGAAGTTGCATAATGAAAAGAGGTCGCTTAAAATCAAAGTGTTCGCTTGAGGGCACAAGGTTTCATAAGGATAAGAGGTCGCATAAGGGCAAGAGGAAGTAAATGGACAAAAGGTCACATAAGGGCCAGAGGTCGCATAAGGACAAGATGTCGCATAAGGGCAAGTTGTCGCTTAAGGTCAAGAGGTCGTATAAGGACAAGGGTCGCTAAAGGGCAAGAGGTCTCATAAGGACAAGATATTGAATAAGGGGGTCGCATAACTAGAAGAGGTCGCATAAGGACAAGAGGTACCTTAAGACAAGAAGATGCATAATGTCAAGAGGTCTCTTAAAAACAAAGAGATCGCTTAAGGGCACGAGGTTTCATAAGGACAAGAGGTAGCAAGAGACAAGAGGTCGCATAAGAGCAAGAGGTCGCTTAAGTTCAAGAGGTCGCATAAGGGCAAAAGGTCGCTTTAGGTCAAGAGGTCGCTTAAGGACAAGATGTTGCATAAGGGCAAGATGTCGCTTAAGGGCGAGAGGTCGCATAAAGGAAGAGTTCGCTTAAGGGCAAGAGGTTGAATAAGGGATGTCGCCTAAGGACAAGATGTCGCATAAGTGCAAGAGGTAGCAAAATAACAAGAGGTCGCAAAAGGGCAAGAGGTCGCATAAGGACAAGTTGTCGCATAAAGTCATGTGGTCGCATAGATTTCGCTTCAGGGCACGAGGTTTCATAGGGACAAGAGGTCGCATAAGGTCAAAAGGTTGCAACAGGACAAGAGTTCTCATAGGGGCAAGAGGTCGCATAAGGACAAGACGTCGAATAAGGGCAAGATGTCGCTTATGGGCGAGAGGTCGCATAAGGGAAGAGTTCGCTTAAGGGCAAGAGGTTGAATAAGGGATGTCGAGTAAGGACAAGAGGTGGCATAAGGGCAAGAGGTAGCAAAATAACAAGAGGTCGCAAAAGGGCAAGAGGTCGCATAAGGACAAGTTGTCGCATAAAGTCATGTGGTCGCTTAAGGGCAAGAGGTCGCATAAGGGCAGAAGTCGCTTAAGTTCAAGAGGTCGCATAAGGACAAGAGGTAGCCTAAGAGCAAGAGGTCGCATAAGGGCAGAGGTCGCTTGACGACAGAGTTCGCTTCAGGGCACGAGGTTTCATAAGGACAAGAGATCGCATAGGGGCAAGAGCTCGCTTAAGGGCAAGAGGTCGCATAAGGGCAAGAGGTCGCTTAAGACAAGAAGTTGCATAATGACAAGAAGTCGCTTAAAAACAAAGAGATCGCTTAAGGGCACGAGGTTTCATAAGGACAAGAGGTAGCAAGAGACACGAGGTCGCATAAGAGCAAGAGGTCGCTTAAGGTCAAGAGGTCGCATAAGGGCAAAAGGTCGCTTTAAGTCAAGAGTTCGCTTAAGGACAAGATGTTGCATAAGGGCAAGAGGTCGCATAAAGACAAGAGGTCGCATAAGGACAACAGGTCGCTTAAGACAAGAAGTTGTATAATGTCAAGAGGTCGCTTAAAGACAAAGAGTTCGCTTCAGGTCACGATGTTTCACAAGGACAAGAGGTCGCATAAGGGCAGATGGTCGCTTAAGGGAAGAGGTCGCATAAGGGCAAGAGGTCGGTTAAGACAAGAAGTTGTATAATGTCAAGAGGTAGAAAATGACAAGAGGTCGCATAGGGGTAAGAGGTTGCTTCAGGTCAAGAAGTCGCATAAGGCAAGAGGTCGCATAAGGGCAAAAGGTCGCTTAAGGTCAAGAGGTCGCATAAGGACAAAATGTTGCATAAGGGCAAGAGGTCGCTAAAGGGAAATGTTCGCATAAGGGAGAGGTCGCGTAAGGGCAAGAGGTAGCTTAAGTATAAGAGGTTGAATAAGGGGGTCGCATTAGGACAAGAGGTCGCATAAGTACAAGAGGTCCTTTAAGACAAGAAGTTGCTTAAGGACAACAGGTCGCTTAAAGACAAGAAGTTGCATAATGAAAACAGGTCGCTTAAAGACAAAGACTTCTCTTAAGGGCACGATGTTTCATAAGGAGAAGAGGTCGCATAAGGGCAAGAGATCGCATAAGGGCAACGTGTCGCTTAAGACAAGAAGTTGCATAATGACAAGAGGTCGCTTAAAGACAAAGAGTTCGCTTCAGGGCACGATGTTTCATAAGGACAAGAGGTCGCATAAGGGCAAGAGGTCGCTTAAGACAATTAGTTGCATAATGACAAGAGGTCGCTTAAAGACAAAGATATCGCTTAAGGGCAAAAGGTTTCATAAGGACAAGAGGGAGCAAAATTACAAGAGGTCGCATTAGATTAAGAGGTCGCTTAAGATCAAGAGGTCGCATAAGGGCAAAGGTCGCTAAAGGGAAGAGTTCGCATAAGGGAGAAGTCGCTTAAGAACAAGAGGTCACAGAAGGACAAGAGGTCGCATAAGGGCAAGAGGTTGAATAAGGGGGTCGCATAAGGAGAAGAGGTCGCATAAGTACAAGACTTTGAATAACACGAGGAGGTTGCATAAAGACAAGATGTCACATAAGGACAAGAGGTTGAATAAGAAGAAGGAGTTGAATAAGGAGAAGAAGTTGAATAAGGGGTTCGCATAAGGACAAGAGGTCGCATCAGGACAACAGGTCGCTTAAGACAAGAAGTTGCATAATGACAAGAGGTCGCTTAAAGACAAGGTGCTCGCTTCAGGGCACGAGGTTTCATAAGGACAGGAGGTCGAATAAAGGCAAGAGGTAGCAAAGGACAAGAGTTCTCATAGGGGCAAGAGGTCGCATAAGGGTAAGACGTCGTTAGGTTATGTTAGGTTGGGTTATGTTAGGTTAGGTTGGGATGGGTTGCATTGTGTTAGGTTAGGTTAGGTTAGGTTAGGTTAGGTTAATTTAGGTTAGTTAAGGTTAGGTTAGGTTAGGTTGGTTTGTTTAGGTTAGGTTAGGTTACTTTAGGTAAGGTTAGGTTAGTTTAGGTTAGGTTAGGTTAGGTCGCATAAGGGCAAGAGGTCGCTTAAGGTCAAGAGGTCACATAAGGACAAGAGGTTGCATAAGGGCAAGAGGTAGCAAAAGGAAAAGAGGTCGCATAGGGGCAATAGCTCGCTTAAGGTCAAGATATCGCATATGGACAGGATGTCGCATAAGGGCAAGAGGTAGCAAAAGGACAAGAGTTGTCATAGGGGCCAGAGGTCGCTTAAGGTCAAGAGGTCGCATAAGGGCAAAAGTTCACTTTAGGTCAAGAGGTCGCTTAAGGACAAGATGTTGCATAAGGGCAAGAGGTCGCATAAGGACAAGAGGTCGCATAAGGACAACAGGTCGCTTAAGACAAGAAGTTGTATAATGTCAAGAGGTCGCTTAAAGACAAAGAGTTCGCTTCAGGGCACGAGGTTTCATAAGGACAACATGTCGCTTAAGGGCAAGAGATCGCATAAGGACAACGGGTCGCTTAAGACAAGAAGTTGCATAATGACAAGAGGTCGCTTAAAGACAAAGGGTTCGCTTCAGGGCACGATGTTTCATAAGTACAATAGGTCGCATAAGGGCAAGTGGTCGCTTAAGGCAAGAGGTAGCATAAGGGCAAGAGGTCGGTTAAGACAAGAAGTTGTATAATGTCAAGAGGTCGCTTAAGGTCAAGAGGTCGCTTAAGGTCAAGAGGTCGCATAAGGACAAAATGTTGCATAAGGGCAAGAGGTAGCTAAAGGGAAGAGTTCGCATAAGGGAGAGGTCGCTTAAGGGCAAGAGGTAGCTTAAGGATAAGAGGTTGAATAAGGGGGTCGCATTAGGATAAGATGTCGCATAAGTACAAGAGGTCCTTTAAGACAAGAAGTTGCTTAACGACAACGGGTCGCTTAAAGACAAGAAGTTGCATAATGACAACAGGTCGCTTAAAGATAAAGAGTTCGCTTCAGGGCACGATGTTTCATAAGGACAAGAGGTCGCATAAGGGCAAGTGGTCGCTTAAGGTCAAGAGGTCGCATAAGGACAAGATGTTGCATAAGAGCAAGATGTCCCTAAGGGAAGAGTTCGCATAATGGAGAGGTCGCTTAAGGGCAAGAGGTAGCTTAAGGATAAGAGGTTGAATAAGGGGGTCGTATTAGGACAAGAGGTCGCATAAGTACAAGAGGTCCTTTAAGACAAGAAGTTGCTTAATGACAACAGGTCGCTTAAAGACAAGAAGTTGCATAATGACAACAGGTCGCTTAAAGACAAAGACTTCGCTTAAGGGCACGAGGTTTCATAAGGACAAGAGGTAGCAAAATTACAAGAGGTCGCAATAGATTAAGAGGTCGCTTAAGATCAAGAGGTCGCATAAGGGCAAAGGTCGCTAAAGGGAAGAGTTCGCATAAGGGAGAGGTCGCTTAAGAGCAAGAGGTCACAGAAGGACAAGAGGTCGCGTAAGGGCAAGAGGTTGAATAAGGGGGTCGCATAAGGAGAAGAGGGCGCATAAATACAAGACTTTGAATAACACGAGGAGGTCGCATAAAGTCAAAGAGGTCACATAAGGAGAAGAGGTTGAATAAGAAGGAGTTGAATAAGGAGAAGAGGTTGAATAAGGGGTTCGCATAAGGACAAGATGTCGCATAAGGACTACAGGTCGCTTAAGACAAGAAGTTGCATAATGACAAGAGGTCGCTTAAAGACAAGGTGTTCGCTTCAGGGCACGAGGTTTCATAAGGACAGGAGGTCGCATAAAGGCAAGAGGTAGCAAAAGGACAAGAGTTCTCATAAGGGCAAGAGGTCGCATAAGGACAAGATGTCGCTTCAGGGTACGATGTTTCTTAAGGGCAAGACGTCGCATAAGGTTAAGAGGTCGCTTGAATGCAAGAGGTCGCATAAGGACAGGATGTCGCATAAGGGCAAGTGGTCGCTTAAGGGCAAGAGGTCGCATAAGGGCAAGAGGTAGCAAAAGTAAAAGAGGTCGCATAGGGGCAAGAGGTCGCTTAAGGTCAAGATATCGCATAAGGACAATATGTCGCATAAGGGCAAGAGGTAGCAAAGGGACAAGAGTTCCCATAGGGGCCAGAGGTCGCATAATGACAAGATGTCGCTTCAGGGTACTATGTTTCTTAAGGACAAGACGTCGCATAAGGTTAAGAGGTGGCTTGAATGCAAGAGGTCGCATAAGGACAGGATGTCGCATAAGGGCAAGTGGTCGCTTAAGGGCAAGAGGTCGCATAAGGGCAAGATGTCGCTTAAGACAAGAAGTTGCATAATGACAAGAGGTCTCTTAAAGACAAATAGTTCGCTTAAGGGCACGAGGTTTCATAATAACAAGAGGTAGCAAATGGACAAGAGGTCGCATTGGGGCAAGAGGTCGCTTAAGGTCAAGAGGTTGAATAAGGGAAGAGGTCGCTCAAGGGCAAGTCGTTGAATAAGGGAGATGCATAAGAAAATGATGTTGCATAAGAGCAAGAGGTCGCTAAAGGGAAGAGTTCGCATAATGGAGAGGTCGCTTAAGGGCAAGAGGTAGCTTAAGGATAAGAAGTTGAATAAGGGTGTCGCTTTAGGACAAGAGGTCGCATAAGTACAAGAGGTCCTTTAAGACAAGATGTTGCTTAATGACAACAGGTCGCTTAAAGACAAGAAGTTGCATAATGACAACAGGTCGCTTAAAGACAAAGAGTTCACTTCAGGGCACGAGGTTTCATAAGGACAAGAGGTCGCTTAAAGGCAAGAGATCGCATAAGGACAACGGGTCGCTTAAGACAAGAAGTTGCATAATGACAAGAGGTTGCTTAAAGAAAGAGGGTTCGCTTCAGGGCACGATGTTTCATAAGTACAAGAGGTCGCATAAGGGCAAGTGGTCGCTTAAGGCAAGAGGTAGCATAAGGGCAAGAGGTCGGTTAAGACAAGAATTTGTATAATGTCAAGAGGTCGCTTAAGGTCAAGAGGTCGCATAAGGGCAAGAGGTCGCTTAAGGTCAAGAGGTTGCATAAGGACAAAATGTTGCGTAAGGGCAAGAGGTAGCTAAAGGGAAGAGTACGCATAAGGGAGAGGTCGCTTAAGGGCAAGAGGTAGCTTAAGGATAAGAGGTTGAATAAGTGGGTCGCATTAGGACAAGAGGTCGCATAAGTACAAGAGGTCCTTTAAGACAAGAAGTTGCTTAATGACAACAGGTCGCTTAAAGACAAGAAGTTGCATAATGACAACAGGTCGCTTAAAGGCAAAGACTTCGCTTAAGGGCACGAGGGTTCATAAGGACAAGAGGTCGCATAAGAGCAAGAGATCGCATAAGGGCAACGGGTCGCTTAAGACAAGAAGTTGCATAATGACAAGAGGTCGCTTAAAGACAAAGAGTTCGCTTCAGGGCATGATGTTTCATAAGGACAAGTGATCGCATAAGGGAAGCGGTCGTTTAAGGTCAAGAGGTCACATAAGGGCAAGTGGTCGGTTAAGACAAGAAGTTGTATCATGTCAAGAGGTAGAAAAAGACAAGAGGTTGTATAAGGGCAAGAGGTTGCTTAAGGTCAAGAGGTCGCATAAAGGCAAGAGGTCGCATAAGGGCAAAAGGTCGCTTAAGGTCAAGAGGTCGCATAAGGACAAGATGTTGCATAAGGGCAAGAGGTCCCTAAAGGGAAGAGTTCGCATAATGGAGATGTCGCTTAAGGGCAAGAGGTAGCTTAAGGATAAGAGGTTGAATAAGGGGGTCGCATTAGGACAAGATGTCGCTTAAGTACAAGAGGTCCTTTAAGACAAGAAGTTGCTTAATGGCAACAGGTCGCTTAAAGACAAGAAGTTGCATAATGACAACAGGTCGCTTAAAGACAAAGACTTCGCTTAAGGGCACGAGGTTTCATAAGGACAAGAGGTCGCATAAGAGCAAGAGATCGCATAAGGACAACGGGTCGCTTAAGACAAGAAGTTGCATAATGAAAAGAGGTCGCTTAAAGACAAAGAGTTCGCTTCAGGGCACGATGTTTCATAAGGACAAGAGGTCGCATAAGGGCAGTTGGTCGCTTAAGGTCAAGAGGTCGCATAAGGGCAAGAGGTCGCTTAAGACAAGAAGTTGCATAATGACAAGAGGTCGCTTAAAGACAAAGATATCGCTTAAGGGCACGAGGTTTCATAAGGACAAGAGGTAGCAAAATTACAAGAGGTCGCAATAGATTAAGAGGTCGCTTAAGATCAAGAGGTCGTATAAGGGCAAATGTTGCTAAAGGGAAGAGTTCGCATAAAGGAGAGGTCGCTTAAGAGCAAGAGGTCACAGAAGGACAAGAGGTCGCGTAAGAGCAAGAGGTTGAATAAGGGGGTCGCATAAGGAGAAGAGGTCGCATAAGTACAAGACTTTGAATAACACGAGGAGGACGCATAAAGACAAAGAGGTCACATAAGGAGAAGAGGTTGAATAAGAAGAAGGAGTTGAATAAGGAGAAGAGGTTGAATAAGGGGTTCGCATAAGGACAAGAGGTCGCATAAGGACAACAGGTCGCTTAAGACAAGAAGTTGCATAATGACAAGAGGTCGCTTAAAAACAAATAGCTCGCTTAAGGGCACGAGGTTTCATAATAACAAGAGGTAGCAAAAGGACAAGAGGTCGCATAGGGGCAAGAGGTCGCTTAAAGTCAAGAGGTTGAATAAGGGACACGCATAAGGACAAGAGGTCGCTTAAGGACAAGACGTCGCATAAGGGCATGATGTCGCTTAAGGGCGAGAGGTCCATAAGGGAAGAGGTCGCTCAAGGGCAAGAGGTTGAATAAGGGGGACGCATAAGGACAAGAGGTCGCATAAGGGCAAGAGCTGGCAAAATAACAAGAGGTCGCAAAAGGGCAAGAGGTTGCATAAAGACAAGATGTCGCATAAGATCAAGAGGTCGCTTAAGGACAAGACGTCGCATAAGGGCAAGATGTCGCTTAAGGGCGAGAGGTCCATTCGGGAAGAGGTCGCTCAAGGGCAAGAGGTTGAATAAGGGGGACGCATAAGGACATGAGGTAACATAAGGGCGAGAGGTGGCAAAGCAACAAGTGGTTGCAAAAGGGCAAAAGGTCGCATAAGGGTAAGAGATGGCAAAATAACAAGAGGTCGCGAAAGGGCAAAATGTCGCATAAAGACAAGAGATCGCATAAGGACATGAGGTCCCTTAAGACAAGAAGTTGCATAATGACAACAGGTCGCTTACAGACAAAGACTTCGATTAAGGGCACGAGGTTTCATAAGGACATGAAGTCGCATTAGGGCATGAGGTCGCATAAGGACAAAGTGTCGCTTAAGACAAGAAGTTGCATAATTACATGGGGTCGCTTAATGACAAAGAGTTAGCTTCAGGGCACGAGGTTTCATAAGGACAAGAGGTCGCATAAGGGCAAGGGGTAGCAAAAGGACAAGAGTTCTCATAAGGGCAAGAGGTCGCATAAGGGCAAGATGTCGCTTAAGGGCGAAAGGTCCATAAGGGTAGAGGTCGCTCAAGGCAAGTGGTTGAATAAGGGCAAGAGGTCGCAAAAGGACAAGAGGTAGCTTAAGAGCAAGAGGTTGCATAAGCACAGAGGTCGCTTAAAGACAAAGAGTTCGCTTCAGGGCACGATGTTTCATAAGGACAAAAGGTCGCATAAGGGCAAGTGGTCTCTTAAGGGCAAGAGGTCGCATTGAGAGATGTCGCTTAAGAGCAAGAGGCCACATAAGGACAAGAGATCGCGTAAGGGGAAGAGGTCGGATAAGGACAAGAGGTAGAATAAGGGGGTCGAATAAGGACAAGAGGTCGCATAAGTACAATACCTTGAATAAAGAGATGAGGACGCATAAAGACAAGAGGTCGCATAAGGGCAAGAGGTACCTTAAGACAAGAAGATGCACAATGTCAAGAGGTCGCTTAAAAACAAATAGTTCACTTCAGGGTACGGGGTTTCATAGGGACAAGAGGTCGCATAAGGGCAAGAGGTAGCAACAGGATAAGAGTTCTCATAGGGGCAAGAGGTCGCATAAGGACAAGACGTTGCATAAGGGGAAGATGTCGCTTAATGGCGAGAGGTCGCATAAGGGCAGAGGTCGCTTAAGGGCAAGAGGTTGAATAAGGGATGTCGCATAAGGACAAGAGGTCGCAAAAGGGCAAGATGTAGTAAAATTACTAGAGGTCGCAAAAGGGCAAGAGGTCGCATAAGGGCAGAGGTCGCTTAAGGGTAACAGGTCGCATAAGGGCAAGAGGTCGCTTAAGACAAGAAGTTGCATAATGACAAGATGTCGCTTAAAGACAAAGAGTTCGCTTCAGGGCACGAGGTTTCATAAGGGCAAGAGGTCGCATAAGGGCAAGTGGTCGCTAAAGTGGAAGAGTTCGCATTGAGAGAGGTCGCTTAAAGGCAAGAGGCCACATAAGGACAAGATGTTGTGTAAGGGGAAGAGGTCGGATAAGAACAAGAGGTTGAATAAGGGGGTCGAATAAGGACAAGAGGTCGCATAAGTACAATACCTTGAATAAAGAGATGAGGACGCATAAAGACAAAAGGTCGCATAAGGACAAGAGGTACCTTAAGACAAGAAGATGCACAATGTCAAGAGGTCGCTTAAAAACAAATAGTTCACTTCAGGGTACGGGGTTTCATAGGGACAAGAGGTCGCATAAGGGCAAGAGGTTGAATAAGGGTGTCGCATAAGGAGAAGAGGTCGCATAAGTACAAGACTTTGAATAAGAAGAGAAGGTCGCATAAAGACAAGAGGTCACATAAGGACAAGAGGTTGAATAAGAAGAAGGACTTGAATAAGGAGAAGAGGTTGAATAAGGGGTTCGCATAAGGACAAGAGGTCGCATAAGGACAACAGATCGCTTCGGGCACGAGATTTCATAAGGACAGGAGGTCGCATAAGGGCAAGTGGTCGCTTAAGGGCAAGAGGTCGCATAAGGGCAAGAGGTCGCTTGAGACAAGAAGTTGCATAGTGACAAGTGGTCGCTCAAAGACAAAGAGTTCGCTTAAGGGCACGAGGTTTCATAATAACAAGTGGAAAGCAAAAGGACAAGAGGTCGCATAGGGGCAAGAGGTCGCTTAAGGTCAAGAGGTTGAATAAGGGGGTCGCATTAGGACAAGATGTCGCATAAGTACAAGACTTTTAATAAGGAGAAGAGGACGCATAGAGACAAGAGGTCGCATAAGGAGAAAAGGTCCCTTAAGACAAGAAGTTGCATAATGACAACAGGTCGCTTACAGACAAAGACTTCGCTTAAGGGCACGAGATCTCATAAGCACAAGAGGTCGCATTAGGGCAAGAGGTCGCATAAGGACAAAGTGTCGCTTAAGACTAGAAGTTGCATAATGACATGAGGTCGCTTAATGACAAAGAGTTCGCTTAAGGGCACGAGGTTTCATAATGACAAGAGGTCGCATAAGGGAAAGAGGTAACAAAATTACAAGAGTTCTCATAAGGGCGAAAGGTGGCATAAGGACAAGACGTCGCATAAGGCCAAGATGTCGCTGAAGGGCGAGAGGTCCATAAGGGAAGAGGTCGCTCAAGGGCAAGAGATTGGATAAGGGGACTCATAAGGACAAGAGGTTGCATCAGGGCAAGAGGTGGCAAAATAACAAGAGGTCGCAAAAGGGCAAAAGATCGCATAAAGACAAGACGTCGCATAAGGGCAAGATGTCGCTTAAGACAAGAAGTTGCATAATGACAAGAGGTCGCTCAAAGGTAAAGAGTTCGCTTAAGGGCACGAGGTTTCATAAGGACAAGAGGTCGCATAAGGACAAGAGATCGCATAAGGACAGCGGTTCGCTTAAAACAAGAAGTTGCATAATGACAAGAGGTCGCATAGGGGCAAGAGGTAGCAAAATTACAAGAGTTCTCATAAGGGCAAGAGGTCGCATAAGGACAAGACGTCGCATATGGGCAAGATGTCGCTGAAGGGCGAGAGGTCCATAAGGGAAGAGGTCGCTCAAGGGCAAGAGGTTGGATAATTGGACGCATATGGACAAGAGGTCGCATAAGGGCAAGAGGTGGCAAAATTACAAGAGGTCGCAAAAGGGCAAAAAGTCGCATAAAGACAAGAGGTCGGATCAGGACAAGAGGTTGAATAAGAACAAGAGGTCGCGTAAGGGCAAGAGGTCGGATAAGGACAAGAGGTTGAATATGGGGGTCGAATATGGACAAGAGGTCGCATAAGTACAATATTTTTGAATAAGGAGAAGAGGACCCATAAATACATGAGGTCACATAAGGACAAGAGGTCGCATAAGGACACGAGGTCGTTCAAGACAAGAAGTTGCATAATGAAAAGAGGTCGCTTAAAATCAAAGTGTTCGCTTGAGGGCTCGTTTAAGACAAGAAGTTGCATAATGAAAAGAGGTCGCTTAAAATCAAAGTGTTCGCTTGAGGGAACAAGGTTTCATAAGGATAAGAGGTCGCATAAGGGCAAGAGGAAGTAAATGGACAAAAGGTCACATAAGGGCCAGAGGTCGCATAAGGACAAGATGTCGCATAAGGGCAAGTTGTCGCTTAAGGGCAAGAGGTCGCATAAAGGCAGATGTCGCTTAAGGTCAAGAAGTCGTATAAGGACAAGGGTCGCTAAAGGGCAAGAGGTCTCATAAGGACAAGAGGTTGAATAAGGGGGTCGCATAACTAGAAGAGGTGGCATAAGTACAAGACTTTGAATAAGGAGAAGAGGACGCATAAAGACAAGAGGTCGCATAAGGACAAGAGGTACCTTAAGACAAGAAGATGCATAATGTCAAGAGTTCGCTTAAAAACAAAGAGATCGCTTAAGGGCACGAGGTTTCATAAGGACAAGAGGTAGCAAGAGACAAAAGGTCGCATAACAGCAAGAGGTCGCTTAAGGTCAAGAGGTCGCATAAGGGCAAAAGGTCGCTTTAGATCAAGAGGTCGCTTAAGGACAAGATGTTGCATAAGGGCAAGATGTCGCTTAAGGGCGAGAGGTCGCATAAGGGAAGAGTTCGCTTAAGGGCAAGAGGTTGAATAAGGGATGTCGCCTAAGGACAAGATGTCGCATAAGGGCAAGAGGTAGCAAAATAACAAGAGGTCGCAAAAGGGCAAGAGGTCGCATAAGGACAAGTTGTCGCATAAAGTCATGTGGTCGCATAGATTTCGCTTCAGGGCACGAGGTTTCATAGGGACAAGAGGTAGCAAGAGACACGAGGTCGCATAAGAGCAAGAGGTAGCTTAAGGTCAAGAGGTCGCATAAGGGCAAAATGTCGCTTTAGGTCAAGAGGTCGCTTAAGGACAAGATGTTGCATAAGGGCAAGAGGTCGCATAAAGACAAGAGGTCGCATAAGGACAACAGGTCGCTTAAGACAAGAAGTTGTATAATGTCAAGAGGTCGCTTAAAGACAAAGGGTTCGCTTCAGGGCACGATGTTTCACAAGGACAAGAGGTCGCATAAGGGCAGATGGTCGCTTAAGGCAAGAGGTCGCATAAGGGCAAAAGGTCGCTTAAGGTCAAGAGGTCGCATAAGGACAAAATGTTGCATAAGGGCAAGAGGTCGCTAAAGGGAAGAGTTCGCATAAGGGAGAGGTCGCTTAAGGGCAAGAGGTAGCTTAAGGATAAGAGGTTGAATAAGGGGGTCGCATTAGGACAAGAGGTCGCATAAGTACAAGAGGTCCTTTAAGACAAGAAGTTGCTTAACGACAACAGGTCGCTTAAAGACAAGAAGTTGCATAATGAAAACAGGTCGCTTAAAGACAAAGACTTCTCTTAAGGGCACGATGTTTCATAAGGAGAAGAGGTCGCATAAGGGCAAGAGATCGCATAAGGACAACGTGTCGCTTAAGACAAGAAGTTGCATAATGACAAGAGGTCGCTTAAAACAAAGAGTTCGCTTCAGGGCACGATGTTTCATAAGGACAAGAGGTCGCATAAGGGCAAGTGGTCGCTTAAGGTCAAGAGGTCGCATAAGGGCAAGAGGTCGCTTAAGGTCAAGAGGTCGGTTAAGGACAAAGGTCGCTAAAGGGCAAGAGGTTGAATAAGGGGGTCGCATAACTACAAGAGGTGGCATAAGTAGAAGACTTTGAATAAGGAGAAGAGGACGCATAAAGACAAAAGGACGCATATGGACAAGAGGTCGTTTAAAAACAAAGATTTCGCTTCAGGGCACGAGGTTTCATAGGGACAAGTCGTCGAATAAGGGCAAGAGGTAGCAACAGGACAAGAGTTCTCATAGGGGCAAGAGGTCGCATAAGAACATGACGTCGCATAATGGCAAGATGTCGCTTAAGGGCGAGAGGTCGCATAAGGGAAGAGGTCGCTTAAGAGCAAGAGGTTGAATAAGGGATGTCGCCTAAGGACAAGAGGTCGCATAAGGGCAAGAGGTAGCAAAATAACAAGAGGTCGCATAATGGCAAGATGTCGCTTAAGGGCGAGAGGTCGCATAAGGGAAGAGGTCGCTTAAAGGCAAGAGGTTGAATAAGGGATGTCGCCTAAGGACAAGAGGTCGCATAAGGGTAAGAGGTAGCAAAATAACAAGAGGTCGCAAAAGGGCAAGAGGTCGCATAAGGACAAGTTGTCGCATAATGTCAAGTGGTCGCTTAAGGGCAAGAGGTCGCAAAAGGGCAGAGTTCGCTTAAGGGATAGAGGGCGCATTAGGACAAGAGGTCGCTTAAGACAGGAAGTTGCATAATGACAAGAAGTCTCTTAAAAACAAAGAGTTCGCTTAAAGGCACGAGGTTTCATAAGGAAAAAGAGGTAGAAAAGACAAGAGGTCGCATAAGGGCAAGAGGTCGCTTAAGGTCAAGAGGTCGCATAAGGGCAAAAGGTCGCTTTAGTTCCAGACGTCGTATAAGGACACGATGTTGCATAAGTGCAAGAGGTCGCATAAGGACTACAGGTCGCTTAAGACAAGAAGTTGTATAATGTCAAGTGGTCGCTTAAAGACAAAGAGTTCGCTTCAGGGCACGATGTTTCATAAGGACAAGAGGTCGCAAAAGACAAGAGGTCGCATAAGGGCAAGAGGTCGCTTAAGGTCAAGAGGTCGCATAAGGGCAAAAGGTCGCTTTAGTTCAAGAGGTCGCATAAGGACAAGATGTTGCATAAGTGCAAGAGGTCGCATAAGGACAAGAGGTCGCATAAGGGCAAAAGGTCGCTTTAGTTCAAGATGTTGCATAAGGACAAGATGTTGCATAAGTGCAAGAGTTCGCCTAAGGACAAGAGGTCGCATAAGGACAACAGGTCGCTTAAGACAAGAAGTTGTATAATGTCAAATGGTCGCATAAGGTCAAGAGGTCGCATAAGGGCAAGAGGTCGGTTAAGACAAGAAGTTGTATAATGTCAAGAGGTAGAAAAAGACAAGAGGTTGCATAAGGGCAAGAGGTTGATTAAGGTCAAGAGGTCGCATAAGGAAAAGATGTTGCATAAGAGCAAGAGGTCGCTAAAGGGAAGAGTTCGCATAATGGAGAGGTCGCTTAAGGGCAAGAGGTAGCTTAAGGATAAGAGGTTGAATAAGGGGGTCGCATTAGGATAAGAGGTCGCATAAGTACAAGAGGTCCTTTAAGACAAGAAGTTGCTTAATGACAACAGGTCGCTTAAAGACAAGAAGTTGCATAATGACAACAGGTCGCTTAAAGACAAAGACTTCGCTTAAGGGCACGACGTTTCATAAGGACAAGAGATAGCAAAATTACAAGAGGTCACAATAGATTAAGAGGTCGCTTAAGATCAAGAGGTCGCATAAGGGCAAAGGTCGCTAAAGGGAAGAGTTCGCATAAGGGAGAGGTCGCTTAAGAGCAAGAGGTCACAGAAGGACAAGAGGTCGCGTAAGGGCAAGAGGTTGAATAAAGGGGTCGCATAAGGAGAAGAGGGCGCATAAGTACAAGACTTTGAATAACACGAGGAGGTCGCATAAAGTCAAAGAGGTCACATAAGGAGAAGAGGTTGAATAAGAAGAAGGAGTTGAATAAGGAGAAGAGGTTGAATAAGGGGTTCGCATAAGGACAAGATGTCGCATAAGGACTACATGTCGCTTAAGACAAGAAGTTGCATAATGACAAGAGGTCGCTTAAAGACAAGGTGTTCGCTTCAGGGCACGAGGTTTCATAAGGACAGGAGGTCGCATAAAGGCAAGAGGTAGCAAAAGGACAAGAGTTCTCATAAGGGCAAGAGGTCGCATAAGGACAAGATGTCGCTTCAGGGTACGATGTTTCTTAAGGACAAGACGTCGCATAAGGTTAAGAGGTCGCTTGAATGCAAGAGGTCGCATAAGGACAGGATGCCGCATAAGGGCAAATGGTCGCTTAAGGGCAAGAGGTCGCATAAGGGCAAAAGGTAGCAAAAGTAAAAGAGGTCGCATAGGGGCAAGAGGTCGCTTAAGGTCAAGATATCGCATAAGGACAATATGTCGCATAAGGGCAAGAGGTAGCAAAAGGACAAGAGTTCTCATAGGGGCCAGAGGTCGCATAATGACAAGATGTCGCTTCAGGGTACGATGTTTCTTAAGGACAAGACGTCGCACAAGGTTAAGAAGTCGCTTGAATGCAAGAGGTCGCATAAGGACAGGATGTCGCATAAGGGCAAGTGGTCGCTTAAGGGCAAGAAGTCCCATAAGGGCAAGATGTCGCTTAAGACAAGAAGTTGCATAATGACAAGAGGTCTCTTAAAGACAAATAGTTCGCTTAAGGGCACGAGGTTTCATAATAACAAGAGGTAGCAAAAGAACAAGAGGTCGCATTGGGGCAAGAGGTCGCTTAAGGTCAAGAGGTTGAATAAGGGAAGAGGTCGCTCAAGGGCAAGTCGTTGAATAAGGGAGATGCATAAGGAAATGATGTTGCATAAGAGCAAGAGGTCGCTAAAGGGAAGAGTTCGCATAATGGAGAGGTCGCTTAAGGGCAAGAGGTAGCTTAAGGATAAGAAGTTGAATAAGGGGGTCGCTTTAGGACAAGAGGTCGCATAAGTACAAGAGGTCCTTTAAGACAAGATGTTGCTTAATGACAACAGGTCGCTTAAAGACAAGAAGTTGCATAATGACAACAGGTCGCTTAAAGACAAAAAGTTCACTTCAGGGCACGAGGTTTCATAAGGACAAGAGGTCGCTTAAAGGCAAGAGATCGCATAAGGACAACGGGTCGCTTAAGACAAGAAGTTGCATAATGACAAGAGGTTGCTTAAAGAAAGAGGGTTCGCATCAGGGCACGATGTTTCATAAGTACAAGAGGTCGCATAAGGGCAAGTGGTCGCTTAAGGCAAGAGGTAGCATAAGGGCAAGAGGTCGGTTAAGACAAGAATTTGTATAATGTCAAGAGGTCGCTTAAGGTCAAGAGGTCGCATAAGGGCAAGAGGTCGCTAAAGGTCAAGAGGTCGCATAAGGACAAAATGTTGCATAAGGGCAAGAGGTAGCTAAAGGGAAGAGTACGCATAAGGGAGAGGTCGCTTAAGGGCAGGAGGTAGCTTAAGGATAAGAGGTAGAATATGGGGGTCGCATTAGGACAAGAGGTCGCATAAGTACAAGAGGTCCTTTAAGACAAGAAGTTGCTTAATGACAACAGGTCGCTTAAAGACAAGAAGTTGCATAATGACAACAGGTCGCTTAAAGGCAAAGACTTCGCTTAAGGGCACGAGGGTTCATAAGGACAAGAGGTCGCATAAGAGCAAGAGATCGCATAAGGTAACGGGTCGCTTAAGACAAGAAGTTGCATAATGACAAGAGGTCGCTTAAAGACAAAGAGTTCGCTTCAGGGCATGATGTTTCATAAGGACAAGTGATCGCATAAGGGAAGTGGTCGTTTAAGGTCAAGAGGTCACATAAGGGCAAGAGGTCGGTTAAGACAAGAAGTTGTATAATGTCAAGAGGTAGAAAAAGACAAGAGGTTGTATAAGGGCAAGAGGTTGCTTAAGGTCAAGAGGTCGCATAAAGGCAAGAGGTCGCATAAGGGCAAAAGGTCGCTTAAGGTCAAGAGGTCGCATAAGGACAAGATGTTGCATAAAAGCAAGAGGTCCCTAAAGGGAAGAGTTCGCATAATGGAGAGGTCGCTTAAGGGCAAGAGGTAGCTTAAGGATAAGAGGTTGAATAAGGGGGTCGCATTAGGACAAGATGTCGCTTAAGTACAAGAGGTCCTTGAAGACAAGAAGTTGCTTAATGGCAACAGGTCGCTTAAAGACAAGAAGTTGCATAATGACAACAGGTCGCTTAAAGACAAAGACTTCGCTTAAGGGCACGAGGTTTCATAAGGACAAGAGGTCGCATAAGAGCAAGAGATCGCATAAGGACAACGGGTCGCTTAAGACAAGAAGTTGCATAATGAAAAGAGGTCGCTTAAAGACAAAGAGTTCGCTTCAGGGCACGATGTTTCATAAGGACAAGAGGTCGCATAAGGGCAGTTGGTCGCTTAAGGTCAAGAGGTCGCATAAGGGCAAGAGGTCGCTTAAGACAAGAAGTTGCATAATGACAAGTGGTCGCTTAAAGACAAAGATATCGCTTAAGGGCACGAGGTTTCATAAGGACAAGAGGTAGCAAATTTACAAGAGGTCGCAATAGATTAAGAGGTCGCTTAAGATCAAGAGGTCGCATAAGGGCAAAGGTTGCTAAAGGGAAGAGTTCGCATAAAGGAGAGGTCGCTTAAGAGCAAGAGGTCACAGAGGGACAAGAGGTCGCGTAAGAGCAAGAGGTTGAATAAGGGGGTCGCATAAGGAGAAGAGGTCGCATAAGTACAAGACTTTGAATAACACGAGGAGGTCGCATAAAGTCAAAGGGGTCACATAAGGAGAAGAGGTTGAATAAGAAGAAGGAGTTGAATAAGGAGAAGAGGTTGAATAAGGGGTTCGCATAAGGACAAGAGGTCGCATAAGGACAACAGGTCGCTTAAGACAAGAAGTTGCATAATGACAAGAGGTCGCTTAAGGACAAGGTGTTCGCTTCAGGGCACGACGTTTCATAAGGACAGGAGGTCGCATAGAGGCAAGAGGTAGCAAAAGGAAAAGAGTTCTCATAGGGGCAAGAGGTCGCATAAGGACAAGATGTCGGTTCAGGGTACAATGTTTCTTAAGGACAAGACGTCGCGTAAGGTTAAGAGGTCGCTTGAATGCAAGAGGTCGCATAAGGGCAAGATGTCGCATATGGGCAAATGGTCGCTTAAGGGCAAGAGGTCGCACAAGGGCAAGATGTCGCTTAAGACAAGAAGTTGCATAATGACAAGAGGTCGCTTAAAGACAAATAGCTCGCTTAAGGGCACGAGGTTTCATAATAACAAGAGGTAGCAAAGGGACAAGAGGTCGCATAGGGGCAAGAGGTCGCTTAAGGTCAAGAGGTTGAATAAGGGACACGCATAAGGACAAGAGGTCCCTTAAGGACAAGACGTCGCATAAGGGCAAGATGTCGCTTAAGGGCGAGAGGTCCATAAGGGAAGAGGTCGCTCAAGGGCAAGAGGTTGAATAAGGGGGACGCATAAGGACAAGAGGTCGCATAAGGGCAAGAGCTGGCAAAATAACAAGAGGTCGCAAAATGGCAAGAGGTTGCATAACGACAAGATGTTGCATAAGATCAAGAGGTCGCTTAAGGACAAGACGTCGCATCAGGGCAAGATGTCGCTTAAGGGCTAGAGGTCCATAAGGGAAGAGGTCGCTCAAGGGCAAGAGGTTGAATAAGGGGGACGCATAAAGACATGAGGTAACATAAGGGCGAGAGGTGGCAAAGCAACAAGTGGTTGCAAAAGGGCAAAAGGTCGCATAAGGGCAAGAGGTGGCAAAATAACAAGAGGTCGCGAAAGGGCAAAATGTCGCATAAAGACAAGAGATCGCATAATGACATGAGGTCCCTTAAGACAAGAAGTTGCATAATGACAACAGTACGCTTACAGACAAAGACTTCGATTAAGGGCACGAGGTTTCATAAGGACATGAGGTCGCATTAGGGCATGAGGTCGCATAAGGACAAAGTGTCGCTTAAGACAAGAAGTTGCATAATTACATGGGGTCGCTTAATGACAAAGAGTTCGCTTCAGGGCACGAGGTTTCATAAGGACAAGAGGTCGCATAAGGGCAAGGGGTAGCAAAAGGACAAGAGTTCTCATAAGGGCAAGAGGTCGCATAAGGGCAAGATGTCGTTTAAAGGCGAAAGGTCCATAAGGGTAGAGGTCGCTCAAGGCAACTGGTTGAATAAGGGCAAGAGGTCGCAAAAGGACAAGAGGTAGCTTAAGAGCAAGAGGTTGCATAAGCACAGAGGTCGCTTAAAGACAAAGAGTTCGCATCAGGGCACGATGTTTCATAAGGACAAGAGGTCGCATAAGGGCAAGTGGTCGCTTAAGGGCAAGAGGTCGCATTGAGAGATGTCGCTTAAGAGCAAGAGGCCACATAAGGACAAGAGATCGCGTAAGGGGAAGAGGTCGGATAAGGACAAGAGGTAGAATAAGGGGGTCGAATAAGGACAAGAGGTCGCATAAGTACAATACCTTGAATAAGGAGATGAGGACACATAAAGACAAGAGGTCGCATAAGGGCAAGAGGTACCTTAAGAGAAGAAGATGCACAATGTCAAGAGGTCGCTTAAAAACAAATAGTTCACTTCAGGGTACGGGGTTTCATAGGGACAAGAGGTCGCATAAGGGCAAGAGGTAGCAACAGGATAAGAGTTCTCATAGGGGCAAGAGATCGCATAAGGACAAGATGTTGCATAAGGGCAAGACGTCGCTTAATGGCGAGAGGTCGCATAAGGGCAGAGGTCGCTTAAGGGCAAGAGGTTGAATAAGGGATGTCGCATAAGGACAAGAGGTCGCAAAAGGGCAAGATGTAGTAAAATTACTAGAGGTCGCAAAAGGGCAAGAGGTCGCATAAGGGCAGAGGTCGCATAAGGTCAAGGTGTTCGCTTCAGGGCACGAGGTTTCATAAGGACAGGAGGTCGCATAAAGGCAAGAGGTAGCAAAAGGACAAGAGTTCTCATAAGGGCAAGAGGTAGCATAAGGACAAGATGTCGCTTCAGGGTACGATGTTTCTTAAGGACAAGACGTCGCATAAGGTTAAGAGGTCGCTTGAATGCAAGAGGTCGCATAAGAACAGGATGCCGCATAAGGGCAAGTGGTCGCTTAAGGGCAAGAGGTCGCATAAGGGCAAGAAGTAGCAAAAGTAAAAGAGGTCGCATAGGGGCAAGAGGTCGCTTAAGGTCAAGATATCGCATAAGGACAATATGTCGCATAAGGGCAAGAGGTAGCAAAAGGACAAGAGTTCTCATAGGGGCCAGAGGTCGCATAATGACAAGATGTCGCTTCAGGGTACGATGTTTCTTAAGGACAAGACGTCGCACAAGGTTAAGAGTTCGCTTGAATGCAAGAGGTCGCATAAGGACAGGATGTCGCATAAGGGCAAGTGGTCGCTTAAGGGCAAGAAGTCGCATAAGGGCAAGATGTCGCTTAAGACAAGAAGTTGCATAATGACAAGAGGTCTCTTAAAGACAAATAGTTCGCTTAAGGGCACGAGGTTTCATAATAACAAGAGGTAGCAAAAGAACAAGAGGTCGCATTGGGGCAAGAGGTCGCTTAAGGTCAAGAGGTTGAATAAGGGAAGAGGTCGCTCAAGGGCAAGTCGTTGAATAAGGGAGATGCATAAGGAAATGATGTTGCATAAGAGCAAGAGGTCGCTAAATAGAAGAGTTCGCATAATGGAGAGGTCGCTTAAGGGCAAGAGGTAGCTTAAGGATAAGAAGTTGAATAAGGGGGTCGCTTTAGGACAAGAGGTCGCATAAGTACAAGAGGTCCTTTAAGACAAGATGTTGCTTAATGACAACAGGTCGCTTAAAGACAAGAAGTTGCATAATGACAACAGGTCGCTTAAAGACAAAAAGTTCACTTCAGGGCTCGAGGTTTCATAAGGACAAGAGGTCGCTTAAAGGCAAGAGATCGCATAAGGACAACGGGTCGCTTAAGACAAGAAGTTGCATAATGACAAGAGGTTGCTTAAAGAAAGAGGGTTCGCATCAGGGCACGATGTTTCATAAGTACAAGAGGTCGCATAAGGGCAAGTGGTCGCTTAAGGCAAGAGGTAGCATAAGGGCAAGAGGTCGGTTAAGACAAGAATTTGTATAATGTCAAGAGGTCGCTTAAGGTCAAGAGGTCGCATAAGGGCAAGAGGTCGCTTAAGGTCAAGAGGTCGCATAAGGACAAAATGTTGCATAAGGGCAAGAGGTAGCTAAAGGGAAGAGTACGCATAAGGGAGAGGTCGCTTAAGGGCAAGAGGTAGCTTAAGGATAAGAGGTAGAATAAGGAGGTCGCATTAGGACAAGAGGTCGCATAAGTACAAGAGGTCCTTTAAGACAAGAAGTTGCTTAATGACAACAGGTCGCTTAAAGACAAGAAGTTGCATAATGACAACAGGTCGCTTAAAGGCAAATACTTCGCTTAAGGGCACGAGGGTTCATAAGGACAAGAGGTCGCATAAGAGCAAGAGATCGCATAAGGGCAACGGGTCGCTTAAGACAAGAAGTTGCATAATGACAAGAGGTCGCTTAAAGACAAAGAGTTCGCTTCAGGGCATGATGTTTCATAAGGACAAGTGATCGCATAAGGGAAGTGGTCGTTTAAGGTCAAGAGGTCACATAAGGGCAAGAGGTCGGTTAAGACAAAAAGTGGTATAATGTCAAGAGGTAGAAAAAGACAAGAGGTTGTATAAGGGCAAGAGGTTGCTTAAGGTGAAGAGGTCGCATAAAGGCAAGAGGTCGCATAAGGGCAAAAGGTCGCTTAAGGTCAAGAGGTCGCATAAGGACAAGATGTTGCATAAGAGCAAGAGGTCCCTAAAGGGAAGAGTTCGCATAATGGAGAGGTCGCTTAAGGGCAAGAGGTAGCTTAAGGATAAGAGGTTGAATAAGGGGGTCGCATTAGGACAAGATGTCGCATAAGTACAAGAGGTCCTTTAAGACAAGAAGTTGCTTAATGACAACAGGTCGCTTAAAGACAAGAAGTTGCATAATGACAACAGGTCGCTTAAAGACAAAGACTTCGCTTAAGGGCACGAGGTTTCATAAGGACAAGAGGTCGCATAAGAGCAAGAGATCGCATAAGGACAACGGGTCGCTTAAGACAAGAAGTTGCATAATGACAAGAGGTCGCATAGGGGCAAGAGGTAGCAAAATTACAAAAGTTCTCATAAGGGCCAGAGGTCGCATAAGGACAAGATGTCGCATAAGGGCAAGATGTCGCTGAAGGGCGAGAGGTCCATAAGGGAAGAGGTCGCTCAAGGGCAAGAGGTTGGATAATTGAACGCATAAGGACAAGAGGTCGCATAAGGGCAAGAGGTGGCAAAATAACAAGAGGTCGCAAAAGGGCAAAAAGTCGCATAAAGACAAGAGGTCGGATCAGGACAAGAGGTTGAATAAGGACAAGAGGTCGCGTAAGGGCAAGAGGTCGGATAAGAACAAGAGGTTGAATATGGGGGTCGAATATGGACAAGAGGTCGCATAAGTACAATACTTTTGAATAAGGAGAAGAGGACCCATAAATACATGAGGTCACATAAGGACAAGAGGTCGCATAAGGACACGAGGTCGTTTAAGACAAGAAGTTGCATAATGAAAAGAGGTCGCTTAAAATCAAAGTGTTCGCTTGAGGGCACAAGGTTTCATAAGGATAAGAGGTCGCATAAGGGCAAGAGGAAGTAAATGGACAAAAGGTCACATAAGGGCCAGAGGTCGCATAAGGACAAGATGTCGCATAAGGGCAAGTTGTCGCTTAAGGGCAAGAGGTCGCATAAGGGCAGATGTCGCTTAAGGTCAAGAGGTCGTATAAGGACAAAGGTCGCTAAAGGGCAAGAGGTCTCATAAGGACAAGAGATTGAATAAGGGGGTCGCATAACTAGAAGAGGTGGCATAAGTACAAGACTTTGAATAAGGAGAAGAGGACGCATAAAGACAAGAGGTCGCATAAGGACAAGAGGTACCTTAAGACAAGAAGATGCATAATGTCAAGAGGTCTCTTAAAAACAGAGAGATCGCTTAAGGGCACGAGGTTTCATAAGGACAAGAGGTAGCAAGAGACAAAAGGTCACATAAGAGCAAGAGGTCGCTTAAGGTCAAGAGGTCGCATAAGGGCAAAAGGTCGCTTTAGGTCAAGCGGTCGCTTAAGGACAAGATGTTGCATAAGGGCAAGATGTCGCTTAAGGGCGAGAGGTCGCATAAGGGAAGAGTTCGCTTAAGGGCAAGAGGTTGAATAAGAGATGTCGCTTAAGGACAAGATGTCGCATAAGGGCAAGAGGTAGCAAAATAACAAGAGGTCGCAAAAGGGCAAGAGGTCGCATAAGGACAAGTTGTCGCATAAAGTCATGTGGTCGCATAGATTTCGCTTCAGGGCACGAGGTTTCATAGGGACAAGAGGTCGCATAAGGTCAAAAGGTTGCAACAGGACAAGAGTTCTCATAGGGGCAAGAGGTCGCATAAGGACAAGACGTCGCATAAGGGCAAGATGTCGCTTAAGGGCGAGAGGTCGCATAAGGGAAGAGTTCGCTTAAGGGCAAGAGGTTGAATAAGGGATGTCGAGTAAGGACAAGAGGTCGCATAAGGGCAAGAGGTAGCAAAATAACAAGAGGTCGCAAAATGGCAAGAGGTCGCATAAGGACAAGTTGTCGCATAAAGTCATGTGGTCGCTTAAGGGCAAGAGGTCGCATAAGGGCAGAAGTCGCTTAAGTTCAAGAGGTCGCATAAGGACAAGAGGTAGCCTAAGAGCAAGAGGTCGCATAAGGGCAGAGGTCGCTTGAAGACAGAGTTCGCTTCAGGGCACGAGGTTTCATAAGGACAAGAGATCGCATAGGGGCAAGAGCTCGCTTAAGGGCAAGAGGTCGCATAAGGGCAAGAGGTCGCTTAAGACAAGAAGTTGCATAATGACAAGAAGTCGCTTAAAAAGAAAGAGATCGCTTAAGGGCACGAGGTTTCATAAGGACAAGAGGTAGCAAGAGACACGAGGTCGCATAAGAGCAAGAGGTCGCTCAAGGTCAAGAGGTCGCATAAGGGCAAAAGGTCGCTTTAAGTCAAGAGGTCGCTTAAGGACAAGATGTTGCATAAGGGCAAGAGGTCGCATAAAGACAAGAGGTCGCATAAGGACAACAGGTCGCTTAAGACAAGTAGTTGTATAATGTCAAGAGGTCGCTTAAAGACAAAGGGTTCGCTTCAGGTCACGATGTTTCACAAGGACAAGAGGTCGCATAAGGGCAGATGGTCGCTTAAGGCAAGAGGTCGCATAAGGGCAAGAGGTCGGTTAAGACAAGAAGTTGTATAATGTCAAGAGGTAGAAAATGACAAGAGGTCGCATAGGGGTAAGAGGTTGCTTAAGATCAAGAAGTCGCATAAGGCAAGAGGTCGCATAAGGGCAAAAGGTCGCTTAAGGTCAAGAGGTCGCATAAGGACAAAATGTTGCATAAGGGCAAGAGGTCGCTAAAGGGAAGAGTTCGCATAAGGGAGAGGTCGCGTAAGGGCAAGAGGTAGCTTAAGGATAAGAGGTTGAATAAAGGGGGCGCATTAGGACAAGAGGTCGCATAAGTACAAGAGGTCCTTTAAGACAAGAAGTTGCATAATGAAAACAGGTCGCTTAAAGACAAAGACTTCTCTCAAAGGCACGATGTTTCATAAGGAGAAGAGGTCGCATAAGGGCAAGAGATCGCATAAGGACAACGTGTCGCTTAAGACAAGAAGTTGCATAATGACAAGAGGTCGCTTAAAGACAAAGAGTTCGCTTCAGGGCACGATGTTTCATAAGGACAAGAGGTCGCATAAGGGCAAGAGGTCGCTTAAGACAATTAGTTGCATAATGACAAGAGGTCGCTTAAAGACAAAGATATCGCTTAAGGGCAAAAGGTTTCATAAGGACAAGAGGGAGCAAAATTACAAGAGGTCGCATTAGATTAAGAGGTCGCTTAAGATCAAGAGGTCGCATAAGGGCAAAGGTTGCTAAAGGGAAGAGTTCGCATAAAGGAGAGGTCGCTTAAGAGCAAGAGGTCACAGAAGGACAAGAGGTCGCGTAAGAGCAAGAGGTTGAATAAGGGGGTCGCATAAGGAGAAGAGGTCGCATAAGTACAAGACTTTGGATAACACGAGGAGGTCGCATAAAGTCAAAGAGGTCACATAAGGAGAAGAGGTTGAATAAGAAGAAGGAGTTGAATAAGGAGAAGAGGTTGAATAAGGGGTTCGCATAAGGACAAGAGGTCGCATAAGGACAACAGGTCGCTTAAGACAAGAAGTTGCAGAATGACAAGAGGTCGCTTAAGGACAAGGTGTTCGCTTCAGGGCACGTTTCATAAGGACAGGAGGTCGCATAAAGGCAAGAGGTAGCAAAAGGACAAGAGTTCTCATAGGGGCAAGAGGTCGCATAAGGACAAGATGTCGGTTCAGGGTACAATGTCTCTTAAGGACAAGACGTCGCGTAAGGTTAAGAGGTCGCTTGAATGCAAGAGGTCGCATAAGGGCAAGATGTCGCATATGGGCAAATGGTCGCTTAAGGGCAAGAGGTCGCACAAGGGCAAGATGTCGCTTAAGACAAGAAGTTGCATAATGACAAGAGGTCGCTTAAAGACAAATAGCTCGCTTAAGGGCACGAGGTTTCATAATAACAAGATGTAGCAAAAGGACAAGAGGTCGCATAGGGGCAAGAGGTCGCTTAAGGTCAAGAGGTTGAATAAGGGACACGCATAAGGACAAGAGGTCCCTTAAGGACAAGACGTCGCATAAGGGCAAGATGTCGCTTAAGGGCGAGAGGTCCATAAGGGAAGAGGTCGCTCAAGGGCAAGAGGTTGAATAAGGGGACGCATAAGGACATGAGGTAACATAAGCGCGAGAGGTGGCAAAGCAACAAGTGGTTGCAAAAGGGCAAAAGGTCGCATAAGGGCAAGAGGTTGCAAAATAACAAGAGGTCGCTAAAGGGCAAAATGTCGCATAAAGACAAGAGTACGCTTACAGACAAAGACTTCGATTAAGGGCACGAGGTTTCATAAGGACATGAGGTCGCATTAGGGCATGAGGTTGCATAAGGACAAAGTGTCGCTTAAGACAAGAAGTTGCATAATTACATGGGGTCGCTTAATGACAAAGAGTTCGCTTCAGGGCACGAGGTTTCATAAGGACAAGAGGACGCATAAGGGCAAGGGGTAGCAAAAGGACAAGAGTTCTCATAAGGGCAAGAGGTCGCATAAGGGCAAGATGTCGCTTAAGGGCGAATGGTCCATAAGGGTAGAGGTCGCTCAAGGCAAGTGGTTGAATAAGGGCAAGAGGTCGCAAAAGGACAAGAGGTAGCTTAAGAGCAAGAGGTTGCATAAGCACAGAGGTCGCTTAAAGACAAAGAGTTCGCTTCAGGGCACGATGTTTCATAAGGACAAAAGGTCGCATAAGGGCAAGTGGTCGCTTAAGGGCAAGAGGTCGCATTGAGAGATGTCGCTTAAGAGCAAGAGGCCACATAAGGACAAGAGATCGCGTAAGGGGAAGAGGTCGGATAAGGACAAGAGGTAGAATAAGGGGGTCGAATAAGGACAAGAGGTCGCATAAGTACAATACCTTGAATAAGGAGATGAGGACACATAAAGACAAGAGGTCGCATAAGGGCAAGAGGTACCTTAAGACAAGAAGATGCACAATGTCCAGAGGTCGCTTAAAAACAAATAGTTCACTTCAGGGTACGGGGTTTCATAGGGACAAGAGGTCGCATAAGGGCAAGAGGTAGCAACAGGATAAGAGTTCTCATAGGGGCAAGAGATCGCATAAGGACAAGATGTTGCATAAGGGCAAGAGGTCGCTTAATGGCGAGAGGTCGCATAAGGGCAGAGGTCGCTTAAGGGCAAGAGGTTGAATAAGGGATGTCGCATAAGGACAAGCAGTCGCAAAAGGGCAAGATGTAGTAAAATTACTAGAGGTCGCAAAAGGGCATGAGGTCGCATAAGGGCAGAGGTCGCTTAAGAGTAACAAGTCGCATAAGGGCAAGAGGTCGCTTAAGACAAGAAGTTGCATAATGACAAGATGTCGCTTAAAGACAAAGAGTTCGCTTCAGGGCACGAGGTTTCATAAGGACAAGAGGTCGCATAAGGGCAAGTGGTCGCTAAAGTGGAAGAGTTCGCATTGAGAGAGGTCGCTTAAAGGCAAGAGGCCACATAAGGACAAGATGTTGTGTAAGGGGAAGAGGTCGGATAAGAACAAGAGGTTGAATAAGGGGGTCGAATAAGGACAAGAGGTCGCATAAGTACAATACCTTGAATAAAGAGATGAGGACGCATAAAGACAAAAGGTCGCATAAGGACAAGAGGTACCTTAAGACAAGAAGATGCATAATGTCAAGAGGTCGCTTAAAAACAAAGATATCGCTTCAGGGCACGAGGTTTCATAGGGACAAGAGGTCACATAAGGTCAAAAGGTAGCAACAGGACAAGAGTTCTGATAGGGGCAAGTGGTCGCATAAGGACAAGACGTTGCATAAGGGGAAGATGTTGCTTAAGGGCGAGAGGTAGCAAAATAACTAGAGGTCGCAAAAGGGCAAGATGTCGCATAAGGACAAGTTGTCGCATCAGGTAAAGTGGTCGCTTAAGGGAAAGAGGTCGCATAAGGGCAGAGGTCGCTTAAGGGCAAGAGGTCGCATAAGGACAAGAGGTAGCGTAAGATCAAGAGGTCGCATAAGGGCAGAGATCGCTTGAAGACAAAAGTTCGCTTCAGGGCACGATGTTTCATAAGGACAAGAGGTCGCATGGGGGCAAGTGGTCGCTTAAGGGCAAGAGGTCGCATAATGGCAAGAGGTCGCTTAAGACAAGAAGTTGCATAATGACAAGAAGTCGCTTAAAGAGAAAGAGTTCGCTTAAGGGCACAAGGTTTCATAAGGACAAGGAGTAGCAAAAGACAAGAGGTCGCATAAGGACAAGAGGTTGAATAAGGGTGTCGCATAAGGAGAAGAGGTCGCATAAGTACAAGACTTTGAATAAGAAGAGAAGGTCGCATAAAGACAAGAGGTCACATAAGGACAAGAGGTTGAATAAGAAGAAGGACTTGAATAAGGAGAAGAGGTTGAATAAGGGGTTCGCATAAGGACAAGAGGTCGCATAAGGACAACAGATCGCTTCGGGGCACGAGATTTCATAAGGACAGGAGGCCGCATAAGGGCAAGTGGTCGCTTAAGGGCAAGAGGTCGCATAAGGGCAAGAGGTCGCTTGACACAAGAAGTTGCATAGTGACAAGTGGTCGCTCAAAGACAAAGAGTTCGCTTAAGGGCACGAGGTTTCATAATAACAAGTGGAAAGCAAAAGGACAAGAGGTCGCATATGGACAAGAGGTCGCTTAAGGTCAAGAGGTTGAATAAGGGGGTCGCATTAGGACAAGATGTCGCATAAGTACAAGACATTTAATAAGGAGAAGAGGACGCATAGAAACAAGAGGTCGCATAAGGAGAAAAGGTCCCTTAAGACAAGAAGTTGCATAATGACAACAGGTCGCTTACAGACAAAGACTTCGCTTAAGGGCACGAGATCTCATAAGCACAAGAGGTCGCATTAGGGCAAGAGGTCGCATAAGGACAAAGTGTCGTTTAAGACTAGAAGTTGCATAATGACATGAGGTCGCTTAATGACAAAGAGTTCGCTTAAGGGCACGAGGTTTCATAATGACAAGAGGTCGAATAAGGGCAAGAGGTAGCAAAATTACAAGAGTTCTCATAAGGGCGAGAGGTGGCATAAGGACAAGACGTCGCATAAGGGCAAGATGTCGCTGAAGGGCGAGAGGTCCATAAGGGAAGAGGTCGCTCAAGGGCAAGAGATTGGATAAGGGGACTCATAAGGACAAGAGGTTGCATAAGGGCAAGAGGTGGCAAAATAACAAGAGGTCGCAAAAGGGCAAAAGGTCGCATCAAGACAAGACGTCGCATAAGGGCAAGATGTCGCTTAAGACAAGAAGTTGCATAATGACAAGAGGTCGCTCAAAAGTAAAGAGTTCGCTTAAGGGAACGAGGTTTCATAATAACAAGAGGTAACAAAAGGACAAGAGGTCGCATAGGGGAAAGAGGTCGCTTAAGGTCAAGAGGTTGAATAAGGGAGTCGCATAAGGACAAGATGTCGCATAAGTACAAGACTTTTAATAAGGAGAAGACGACGCATAAAGACAAGAGGTCGCATAAGGACAAGAGGTCCCTTAAGACAAGAAGTTGCATAATGTCAACAGGTCGCTTACAGACAAAGACTTCGCATAAGGGCACGAGATCTCAAAAGGACAAGACGTCGCATAAGGTCAAAATGTCGCTTAAGACTAGAAGTTGCATAATGACATGAGGTCGCTTAATGACAAAGAGTTCGCTTAAGGGCACGAGGTTTCATAAGGACAAGAGGTTGCATAAGGGCAAGAGATCGCATAAGGACAGCGGTTCGCTTAAGACAAGAAGTTGCATAATGACAAGAGGTCGCATAGGGGCAAGAGGAAGCAAAATTACAAAAGTTCTCATAAGGGCAAGAGGTCGCATAAGGACAAGACGTCGCATAAGGGCAAAAAGTCGCATAAAGACAAGAGGTCGGATCAGGACAAGAGGTTGAATAAGGACAAGAGGTCGCGTAAGGGCAAGAGGTCGGATAAGGACAAGAGGTTGAATATGGGGGTCGAATATGGAGAAGAGGTCGCATAAGTACAATACTTTTGAATAAGGAGAAGAGGACCCATAAATACATGAGGTCACATAAGGACAAGAGGTCGCATAAGGACACGAGGTCGTTTAAGACAAGAAGTTGCATAATGAAAAGAGGTCGCTTAAAATCAAAGTGTTCGCTTGAGGGCACAAGGTTTCATATTAATAAGAGGTCGCATAAGGACAAGAGGAAGTAAATGGACAAAAGGTCACATAGGGGCCAGAGGTCGCATAAGGACAAGATGTCGCATAAGGGCAAGTTGTCGCTTAAGGTCAAGAGGTCGTATAAGGACAAGGGTCGCTAAAGGGCAAGAGGTCTCATAAGGACAAGATATTGAATAAGGGGGTCGCATAACTAGAAGAGGTGGCATAAGTACAAGACTTTGAATAAGGAGAAGAGGACGCATAAAGACAAGAGGTCGCATAAGGACAAGAGGTACCTTAAGACAAGAAGATGCATAATGTCAAGAGGTCTCTTAAAAACAAAGAGATCGCTTAAGGGCACGAGGTTTCATAAGGACAAGAGGTAGCAAGAGACAAAAGGTCGCATAAGAGCAAGAGGTCGCTTAAGTTCAAGAGGTCGCATAAGGGCAAAAGGTCGCTTTAGGTCAAGAGGTCGCTTAAGGACAAGAGGTAGCAAAATAACAAGAGGTCGCAAAAGGGCAAGAGGTCGCATAAGGACAAGTTGTCGCATAAAGTCATGTGGTCGCATAGATTTCGCTTCAGGGCACGAGGTTTCATAGGGACAAGAGGTCGCATAAGGTCAAAAGGTTGCAACAGGACAAGAGTTCTCATAGGGGCAAGAGGTCGCATAAGGACAAGACGTCGCATAAGGGCAAGATGTCGCTTAAGGGCGAGAGGTCGCATAAGGGAAGAGTTCGCTTAAGGGCAAGAGGTTGAATAAGGGATGTCGAGTAAGGACAAGAGGTCGCATAAGGGCAAGAGGTAGCAAAATAACAAGAGGTCGCAAAAGGGCAAGAGGTCGCATAAGGACAAGTTGTCGCATAAAGTCATGTGGTCGCTTAAGGGCAAGAGATCGCATAAGGGCAGAAGTCGCTTAAGTTCAAGAGGTCGCATAAGGACAAGAGGTAGCCTAAGAGCAAGAGGTCGCATAAGGGCAGAGGTCGCTTGAAGACAGAGTTCGCTTCAGGGCACGAGGTTTCATAAGGACAAGAGATCGCATAGGGGCAAGAGCTCGCTTAAGGGCAAGAGGTCGCATAAGGGCAAGAGGTCGCTTAAGACAAGAAGTTGCATAATGACAAGAAGTCGCTTAAAAACAAAGAGATCGCTTAAGGGCACGAGGTTTCATAAGGACAAGAGGTAGCAAGAGACACGAGGTCGCATAAGAGCAAGAGGTCGCTTAAGGTCAAGAGGTCGCATAAGGGCAAAAGGTCGCTTTAAGTCAAGAGGTCGCTTAAGGACAAGATGTTGCATAAGGGCAAGAGGTCGCATAAAGACATAAGGTCGCATAAGGACAACAGGTCGCTTAAGACAAGAAGTTGTATAATGTCAAGAGGTCGCTTAGAGACAAAGAGTTCGCTTCAGGTCACGATGTTTCACAATGACAAGAGGTCGCATAAGGGCAGATGGTCGCTTAAGGCAAGAGGTCGCATAAGGGCAAGAGGTCGGTTAAGACAAGAAGTTGTATAATGTCAAGAGGTAGAAAATGACAAAAGGTCGCATAGGGGTAAGAGGTTGCTTAAGGTCAAGAGGTTGCTTAAGGATAAGAGGTTGAATAAGGGGGTCGCATTAGGACAAGAGGTCGCATAAGTACAAGAGGTCCTTTAAGACAAGAAGTTGCTTAAGGACAACAGGTCGCTTAAAGACAAGAAGTTGCATAATGAAAACAGGTCGCTTAAAGACAAAGACTTCTCTTAAGGGCACGATGTTTCATAAGGAGAGGAGGTCGCATAAGGGCAAGAGATCGCATAAGGACTACGTGTCGCTTAAGACAAGAAGTTGCATAATGACAAGAGGTCGCTTAAAGACAAAGAGTTCGCTTCAGGGCACGATGTTTCATAAGGACAAGAGGTCGCATAAGGGCAAGAGGTCGCTTAAGACAATTAGTTGCATAATGACAAGAGGTCGCTTAAAGACAAAGATATCGCTTAAGGGCAAAAGGTTTCATAAGGACAAGAGGGAGCAAAATTACAAGAGGTCGCATTAGATTAAGAGGTCGCTTAAGATCAAGAGGTCGCATAAGGGCAAGGGTCGCTAAAGGGAAGATTTCGCATAAGGGAGAAGTCGCTTAAGAACAAGAGGTCACAGAAGGACAAGAGGTCGCATAAGGGCAAGAGGTTGAATAAGGGGGTCGCATAAGGAGAAGAGGTCGCATAAGTACAAGACTTTGAATAACACGAGGAGGTTGCATAAAGACAAGATGTCACATAAGGACAAGAGGTTGAATAAGAAGAAGGAGTTGAATAAGGAGAAGAAGTTGAATAAGGGGTTCGCATAAGGACAAGAGGTCGCATCAGGACAACAGGTCGCTTAAGACAAGAAGTTGCATAATGACAAGAGGTCGCTTAAAGACAAGGTGCTCGCTTCAGGGCACGAGGTTTCATAAGGACAGGAGGTCGCATAAAGGCAAGAGGTAGCAAAGGACAAGAGTTCTCATAGGGGCAAGAGGTCGCATAAGGGTAAGACGTCGTTAGGTTATGTTAGGTTGGGTTAGGTTAGGTTAGGTTGGGATGGGTTGCATTGTGTTAGGTTAGGTTAGGTTAGGGTAGGTTAGGTTAGGTTAGTTAAGGTTAGGTTAGGTTAGGTTGGTTTGTTTAGGTTAGGTTAGGTTACGTTAGGTAAGGTTAGGTTAGTTTAGGTTAGGTTAGGTTAGGTCGCATAAGGGCAAGAGGTCGCTTAAGGTCAGGAGGTCACATAAGGACAAGAGGTTGCATAAGGGCAAGAGGTAGCAAAAGGAAAAGAGGTCGCATAGGGGCAATAGCTCGCTTAAGGTCAAGATATCGCATAAGGACAGGATGTCGCATCAGGGCAAGAGGTAGCAAGAGGACAAGAGTTCTCATAGGGGCCAGAGGTGGCATAAGGAAAAGATGTCGCTTCAGGGTACGATGTTTCTTAAGGACAAGACGTCGCATAAGGTTCAGAGGTCGCTTGAATGCAAGAGGTCGCATAAGGACAGGATGTCGCATAAGGGCAAGTGCTCGCTTAAGGGCAAGAGGTCGCATATAGGCAGAGGTCGCTTAAGGGCAAGATGGCGCATAAGGACAAGAGGTAGCGTAAGAGCAAGAGGTCGCATAAGGGCAGAGGTCGTTTGAAGACAAATAGTTCGCTTCAGGGCACGATGTTTCATCAGGACAACAGGTCGCATAGGGGCAAGTGGTAACTTAAGGGCAAGAGGTCGCATAAGGGCAAGAGGTCGCTTAAGACAAGAAGTTGCATAATTACAAGAAGTCGCTTAAAAACAAAGAGTTCGCTTAAGGGCACGAGGTTTCATAAGGACAAGAGGTAGCAAAAGACAAGAGGTTGCATAAGGGCAAGAGGTCGCTTAAGGTCAAGAGGTCGCATAAGGGCAAAAGTTCACTTTAGGTCAAGAGGTCGCTTAAGGACAAGATGTTGCATAAGGGCAAGAGGTCGCATAAGGACAAGAGGTCGCATAAGGACAACAGGTCGCTTAAGACAAGAAGTTGTATAATGTCAAGAGGTCGCTTAAAGACAAAGAGTTCGCTTCAGGGCACGAGGTTTCATAAGGACAACATGTCGCTTAAGGGCAAGAGATCGCATAAGGACAACGGGTCGCTTAAGACAAGAAGTTGCATAATGACAAGAGGTCGCTTAAAGACAAAGGGTTCGCTTCAGGGCACGATGTTTCATAAGGACAATAGGTCACATAAGGGCAAGTGGTCGCTTAAGGCAAGAGGTAGCATAAGGGCAAGAGGTCGGTTAAGACAAGAAGTTGTATAATGTCAAGAGGTCGCTTAAGGTCAAGAGGTCGCTTAAGGTCAAGAGGTCGCATAAGGACAAAATGTTGCATAAGGGCAAGAGGTAGCTAAAGGGAAGAGTTCGCATAAGGGAGAGGTCGCTTAAGGGCAAGAGGTAGCTTAAGGATAAGAGGTTGAATAAGGGGGTCGCATTAGGATAAGATGTCGCATAAGTACAATAGGTCCTTTAAGACAAGAAGTTGCTTAACGACAACGGGTCGCTTAAAGACAAGAAGTTGCATAATGACAACAGGTCGCTTAAAGATAAAGAGTTCGCTTCAGGGCATGATGTTTCATAAGGACAAGAGGTCGCATAAGGGCAAGTGGTCGCTTAAGATCAAGAGGTCGCATAAGGACAAGATGTTGCGTAAGAGCAAGAGGTCCCTAAAGGGAAGAGTTCGCATAATGGAGAGGTCGCTTAAGGGCAAGAGGTAGCTTAAGGATAAGAGGTTGAATAAGGGAGTCGCATTAGGACAAGATGTCGCATAAGTACAAGAGGTCCTTTAAGACAAGAAGTTGCTTAATGGCAACAGGTCGCTTAAAGACAAGAAGTTGCATAATGACAACAGGTCGCTTAAGGACAAAGACCTCGCTTAAGGGCACGAGGTTTCATAAGGACAAGAGGTCGCATAAGAGCAAGAGATCGCATAAGGACAACGGGTCGCTTAAGACAAGAAGTTGCATAATGAAAAGAGGTCGCTTAAAGACAAAGATATCGCTTAAGGGCACGAGGTTTCATAAGGAAAAGAGGTAGCAAAATTACAAGAGGTCGCAATAGATTAAGAGGTCGCTTAAGATCAAGAGGTCGCATAAGGGCAAAGGTTGCTAAAGGGAAGAGTTCGCATAAAGGAGAGGTCGCTTAAGAGCAAGAGGTCACAGAAGGACAAGAGGTCACGTAAGAGCAAGAGGTTGAATAAGGGGGTTGCATAAGGAGAAGAGGTCGCATAAGTACAAGACTTTGAATAACACGAGGAGGTCGCATAAAGTCAAGAGGTCACATAAGGAGAAGAGGTTGAATAAGAAGAAGGAGTTGAATAAGGAGAAGAGGTTGAATAAGGGGTTCGCATAAGGACAAGAGGTCGCATAAGGACAACAGGTCGCTTAAGACAAGAAGTTGCGTAATGACAAGAGGTCGCTTAAGGACAAGGTGTTCGCTTCAGGGCACGACGTTTCATAAGGACAGGAGGTCGCATAAAGGCAAGAGGTAGCAAAAGGACAAGAGTTCTCATAGGGGCAAGAGGTCGCATAAGGACAAGATGTCGGTTCAGGGTACAATGTTTCTTAAGGACAAGACGTCGCGTAAGGTTAAGAGGTCGCTTGAATGCAAGAGGTCGCATAAGGGCAAGATGTCGCATATGGGCAAATGGTCGCTTAAGGGCAAGAGGTCGCACAAGGGCAAGATGTCGCTTAAGACAAGAAGTTAATGACAAGAGGTCGCTTAAAGACAAATAGCTCGCTTAAGGGCACGAGGTTTCATAATAACAAGAGGTAGCAAAAGGACAAGAGGTCGCATAGGGGCAAGAGGTCGCTTAAGGTCAAGAGGTTGAATAAGGGACACGCATAAGGACAAGAGGTCGCTTAAGGACAAGACGTCGCATAAGGGCAAGATGTCGCTTAAGGGCGAGAGGTCCATAAGGGAAGAGGTAGCTCAAGGGCAAGAGGTTGAATAAGGGGGACGCATAAGGACATGAGGTAACATAAGGGCGAGAGGTGGCAAGGCAACAAGTGGTTGCAAAAGGGAAAAAGGTCGCATAAGGGCAAGAGGTGGCAAAATAACAAGAGGTCGCGAAAGGGCAAAATGTCGCATAAAGACAAGAGATCGCATAAGGACATGAGGTCCCTTAAGACAAGAAGTTGCATAATGACAACAGTACGCTTACAGACAAAGACTTCGATTAAGGGCACGAGGTTTCATAAGGACATGAGGTCGCATTAGGGCATGAGGTCGCATAAGGACAAAGTGTCGCTTAAGACAAGAAGTTGCATAATTAAATGGGGTCGCTTAATGACAAAGAGTTAGTTTCAGGGCACGAGGTTTTATAAGGACAAGAGGTCGCATAAGGGCAAGGGGTAGCAAAAGGACAAGAGTTCTCATAAGGGCAAGAGGTCGCATAAGGGCAAGATGTCGCTTAAGGGCGAAAGGTCCATAAGGGTAGAGGTCGCTCAAGGCATGTGGTTGAATAAGGGCAAGAGGTCGCAAAAGGACAAGAGGTAGCTTAAGAGCAAGAGGTTGCATAAGCACAGAGGTCGCTTAAAGACAAAGAGTTCGCTTCAGGGCACGATGTTTCATAAGGACAAAAGGTCGCATAAGGGCAAGTGGTCGCTTAAGGGCAAGAGGTCGCATTGAGAGATGTCGCTTAAGAGCAAGAGGCCACATAAGGACAAGAGATCGCGTAAGGGGAAGAGGTCGGATAAGGACAAGAGGTAGAATAAGGGGGTCGAATAAGGACAAGAGGTCGCATAAGTACAATACCTTGAATAAGGAGATGAGGACACATAAAGACAAGAGGTCGCATAAGGGCAAGAGGTACCTTAAGACAAGAAGATGCACAATGTCAAGAGGTCGCTTAAAAACAAATAGTTCACTTCAGGGTACGGGGTTTCATAGGGACAAGAAGTCGCATAAGGGCAAGATTTAGCAACAGGATAAGAGTTCTCATAGGGGCAAGAGATCGCATAAGGACAAGACGTTGCATAAGGGCAAGATGTCGCTTAATGGCGAGATGTCGCATAAGGGCAGAGGTCGCTTAAGGGCAAGAGGTTGAATAAGGGATGTCGCATAAGGACAAGAGGTCGCAAAAGGGCAAGATGTAGTAAAATTACTAGAGGTCGCAAAAGGGCAAGAGGTCGCATAAGGGCAGAGGTCGCATAAGGACAAGGTGTTCGCTTCAGGGCACGAGGTTTCATAAGGACAGGAGGTCGCATAAAGGCAAGAGGTAGCAAAAGGACAAGAGTTCTCATAAGGGCAAGAGGTCGCATAAGGACAAGATGTCGCTTCAGGGTACGATGTTTCTTAAGGACAAGACGTCGCATAAGGTTAAGAGGTCGCTTGAATGCAAGAGGTCGCATAAGGACAGGATGCCGCATAAGGGCAAGTGGTCGCTTAAGGGCAAGAGGTCGCATAAGGACAAGAGGTAGCAAAAGTAAAAGAGGTCGCATAGGGGCAAGAGGTCGCTTAAGGTCAAGATATCGCATAAGGACAATATGTCGCATAAGGGCAAGAGGTAGCAAAAGGACAAGAGTTCTCATAGGGGCCAGAGGTCGCATAATGACAAGATGTCGCTTCAGGGTACGATGTTTCTTAAGGACAAGACGTCGCACAAGGTTAAGAAGTCGCTTGAATGCAAGAGGTCGCATAAGGACAGGATGTCGCATAAGGGCAAGTGGTCGCTTAAGGGCAAGAAGTCCCATAAGGGCAAGATGTCGCTTAAGACAAGAAGTTGCATAATGACAAGAGGTCTCTTAAAGACAAATAGTTCGCTTAAGGGCACGAGGTTTCATAATAACAAGAGGTAGCAAAAGAACAAGAGGTCGCATTGGGGCAAGAGGTCGCTTAAGGTCAAGAGGTTGAATAAGGGAAGAGGTCGCTCAAGGGCAAGTCGTTGAATAAGGGAGATGCATAAGGAAATGATGTTGCATAAGAGCAAGAGGTCGCTAAAGGGAAGAGTTCGCATAATGGAGAGGTCGCTTAAGGGCAAGAGGTAGCTTAAGGATAAGAAGTTGAATAAGGGGGTCGCTTTAGGACAAGAGGTCGCATAAGTACAAGAGGTCCTTTAAGACAAGATGTTGCTTAATGACAACAGGTCGCTTAAAGACAAGAAGTTGCATAATGACAACAGGTCGCTTAAAGACAAAAAGTTCACTTCAGGGCACGAGGTTTCATAAGGACAAGAGGTCGCTTAAAGGCAAGAGATCGCATAAGGACAACGGGTCGCTTAAGACAAGAAGTTGCATAATGACAAGAGGTTGCTTAAAGAAAGAGGGTTCGCATCAGGGCACGATGTTTCATAAGTACAAGAGGTCGCATAAGGGCAAGTGGTCGCTTAAGGCAAGAGGTAGCATAAGGGCAAGAGGTCGGTTAAGACAAGAATTTGTATAATGTCAAGAGGTCGCTTAAGGTCAAGAGGTCGCATAAGGGCAAGAGGTCGCTAAAGGTCAAGAGGTCGCATAAGGACAAAATGTTGCATAAGGGCAAGAGGTAGCTAAAGGGAAGTGTACGCATAAGGGAGAGGTCGCTTAAGGGCAAGAGGTAGCTTAAGGATAAGAGGTAGAATAAGGGGGTCGCATTAGGACAAGAGGTCGCATAAGTACAAGAGGTCCTTTAAGACAAGAAGTTGCTTAATGACAACAGGTCGCTTAAAGACAAGAAGTTGCATAATGACAACAGGTCGCTTAAAGGCAAAGACTTCGCTTAAGGGCACGAGGGTTCATAAGGACAAGAGGTCGCATAAGAGCAAGAGATCGCATAAGGGCAACGGGTCGCTTAAGACAAGAAGTTGCATAATGACAAGAGGTCGCTTAAAGACAAAGAGTTCGCTTCAGAGCATGATGTTTCATAAGGACAAGTGATCGCATAAGGGAAGTGGTCGTTTAAGGTCAAGAGGTCACATAAGGGCAAGAGGTCGGTTAAGACAAGAAGTTGTATAATGTCAAGAGGTAGAAAAAGACAAGAGGTTGTATAAGGGCAAGAGGTTGCTTAAGGTGAAGAGGTCGCATAAAGGCAAGAGGTCGCATAAGGGCAAAAGGTCGCTTAAGGTCAAGAGGTCGCATAAGGACAAGATGTTGCATAAGAGCAAGAGGTCCCTAAAGGGAAGAGTTCGCATAATGGAGAGGTCGCTTAAGGGCAAGAGGTAGCTTAAGGATAAGAGGTTGAATAAGGGGGTCGCATTAGGACAAGATGTCGCATAAGTACAAGAGGTCCTTTAAGACAAGAAGTTGCTTAATGGCAACAGGTCGCTTAAAGACAAGAAGTTGCATAATGACAACAGGTCGCTTAAAGACAAAGACTTCGCTTAAGGGCACGAGGTTTCATAAGGACAAGAGGTCGCATAAGAGCAAGAGATCGCATAAGGACAACGGGTCGCTTAAGACAAGAAGTTGCATAATGACAAGAGGTCGCATAGGGGCAAGAGGTAGCAAAATTACAAAAGTTCTCATAAGGGCAAGAGGTCGCATAAGGACAAGATGTCGCATAAGGGCAAGATGTCGCTGAAGGGCGAGAGGTCCATAAGGGAAGAGGTCGCTCAAGGGCAAGAGGTTGGATAATTGGACGCATAAGGACAAGAGGTCGCATAAGGGCAAGAGGTGGCAAAATAACAAGAGGTCGCAAAAGGGCAAAAAGTCGCATAAAGACAAGAGGTCGGATCAGGACAAGAGGTTGAATAAGGACAAGAGGTCGCGTAAGGGCAAGAGGTCGGATAAGGACAAGAGGTTGAATATGGGGGTCGAATATGGACAAGAGGTCGCATAAGTACAATACTTTTGAATAAGGAGAAGAGGACCCATAAATACATGAGGTCACATAAGGACAAGAGGTCGCATAAGGACACGAGGTCGTTTAAGACAAGAAGTTGCATAATGAAAAGAGGTCGCTTAAAATCAAAGTGTTCGCTTGAGGGCACAAGGTTTCATAAGGATAAGAGGTCGCATAAGGGCAAGAGGAAGTAAATGGACAAAAGGTCACATAAGGGCCAGAGGTCGCATAAGGACAAGATGTCGCATAAGGGCAAGTTGTCGCTTAAGGGCAAGAGGTCGCATAAGGGCAGATGTCGCTTAAGGTCAAGAGGTCGTATAAGGACAAGGGTCGCTAAAGGGCAAGAGGTCTCATAAGGACAAGAGATTGAATAAGGGGGTCGCATAACTAGAAGAGGTGGCATAAGTACAAGACTTTGAATAAGGAGAAGAGGACGCATAAAGACAAGAGGTCGCATAAGGACAAGAGGTACCTTAAGACAAGAAGATGCATAATGTCAAGAGGTCTCTTAAAAACAAAGAGATCGCTTAAGGTCACGAGGTTTCATAAGGACAAGAGGTAGCAAGAGACAAAAGGTCGCATAAGAGCAAGAGGTCGCTTAAGGTCAAGAGGTCGCATAAGGGCAAAAGGTCGCTTTAGGTCAAGAGGTCGCTTAAGGACAAGATGTTGCATAAGGGCAAGATGTCGCTTAAGGGCGAGAGGTCGCATAAGGGAAGAGTTCGCTTAAGGGCAAGAGGTTGAATAAGGGATGTCGCTTAAGGACAAGATGTCGCATAAGGGCAAGAGGTAGCAAAATAACAAGAGGTCGCAAAAGGGCAAGAGATCGCATAAGGACAAGTTGTCGCATAAAGTCATGTGGTCGCATAGATTTCGCTTCAGGGCACGAGGTTTCATAGGGACAAGAGGTCGCATAAGGTCAAAAGGTTGCAACAGGACAAGAGTTCTCATAGGGGCAAGAGGTCGCATAAGGACAAGACGTCGCATAAGGGCAAGATGTCGCTTAAGGGCGAGAGGTCGCATAAGGGAAGATTTCGCTTAAGGGCAAGAGGTTGAATAAGGGATGTCGAGTAAGGACAAGAGGTCGCATAAGGGCAAGAGGTAGCAAAATAACAAGAGGTCGCAAAATGGCAAGAGGTCGCATAAGGACAAGTTGTCGCATAAAGTCATGTGGTCGCTTAAGGGCAAGAGGTCGCATAAGGGCAGAAGTCGCTTAAGTTCAAGAGGTCGCATAAGGACAAGAGGTAGCCTAAGAGCAAGAGGTCGCATAAGGGCAGAGGTCGCTTGAAGACAGAGATCGCTTCAGGGCACGAGGTTTCATAAGGACAAGAGATCGCATAGGGGCAAGAGCTCGCTTAAGGGCAAGAGGTCGCATAAGGGCAAGAGGTCGCTTAAGACAAGAAGTTGCATAATGACAAGAAGTCGCTTAAAAACAAAGAGATCGCTTAAGGGCACGAGGTTTCATAAGGACAAGAGGTAGCAAGAGACACGAGGTCGCATAAGAGCAAGAGGTCGCTTAAGGTCAAGAGGTCGCATAAGGGCAAAAGGTCGCTTTAAGTCAAGAGGTCGCTTAAGGACAAGATGTTGCATAAGGGCAAGAGGTCGCATAAAGACAAGAGGTCGCATAAGGACAACAGGTCGCTTAAGACAAGTAGTTGTATAATGTCAAGAGGTCGCTTAAAGATAAAGGGTTCGCTTCAGGTCACGATGTTTCACAAGGACAAGAGGTCGCATAAGGGCAGATGGTCGCTTAAGGCAAGAGGTCGCATAAGGGCAAGAGGTCGGTTAAGACAAGAAGTTGTATAATGTCAAGAGGTAGAAAATGACAAGAGGTCGCATAGGGGTAAGAGGTTGCTTAAGGTCAAGAAGTCGCATAAGGCAAGAGGTCGCATAAGGGCAAAAGGTCGCTTAAGGTCAAGAGGTCGCATAAGGACAAAATGTTGCATAAGGGCAAGAGGTCGCTAAAGGGAAGAGTTCGCATAAGGGAGAGGTCGCGTAAGGGCAAGAGGTAGCTTAAGGATAAGAGGTTGAATAAAGGGGTCGCATTAGGACAAGAGGTCGCATAAGTACAAGAGGTCCTTTAAGACAAGATGTTGCTTAATGACAACAGGTCGCTTAAAGACAAGAAGTTGCATAATGACAACAGGTCGCTTAAAGACAAAGAGTTCACTTCAGGGCACGAGGTTTCATAAGGACAAGAGGTCGCTTAAAGGCAAGAGATCGCATAAGGACAACGGGTCGCTTAAGACAAGAAGTTGCATAATGACAAGAGGTTGCTTAAAGAAAGAGGGTTCGCTTCAGGGCACGATGTTTCATAAGTACAAGAGGTCGCATAAGGGCAAGTGGTCGCTTAAGGCAAGAGGTAGCATAAGGGCAAGAGGTCGGTTAAGACAAGAATTTGTATAATGTCAAGAGGTCGCTTAAGGTCAAGAGGTCGCATAAGGGCAAGAGGTCGCTTAAGGTCAAGAGGTTGCATAAGGACAAAATGTTGCATAAGGGCAAGAGGTAGCTAAAGGGAAGAGTACGCATAAGGGAGAGGTCGCTTAAGGGCAAGAGGTAGCTTAAGGATAAGAGGTTGAATAAGTGGGTCGCATTAGGACAAGAGGTCGCATAAGTACAAGAGGTCCTTTAAGACAAGAAGTTGCTTAATGACAACAGGTCGCTTAAAGACAAGAAGTTGCATAATGACAACAGGTCGCTTAAAGGCAAAGACTTCGCTTAAGGGCACGAGGGTTCATAAGGACAAGAGGTTGCATAAGAGCAAGAGATCGCATAAGGGCAACATGTCGCTTAAGACAAGAAGTTGCATAATGACAAGAGGTCGCTTAAAGACAAAGAGTTCGCTTCAGGGCATGATGTTTCATAAGGACAAGTGATCGCATAAGGGAAGTGGTCGTTTAAGGTCAAGAGGTCACATAAGGGCAAGAGGTCGGTTAAGACAAGAAGTTGTATAATGTCAAGAGGTAGAAAAAGACAAGAGGTTGTATAAGGGCAAGAGGTTGCTTAAGGTCAAGAGGTCGCATAGAGGCAAGAGGTCGCATAAGGGCAAAAGGTCGCTTAAGGTCAAGAGGTCGCATAAGGACAAGATGTTGCATAAGAGCAAGAGGTCCCTAAAGGGAAGAGTTCGCATAATGGAGAGGTCGCTTAAGGGCAAGAGGTAGCTTAAGGATAAGAGGTTGAATAAGGGGGTCGCATTAGGACAAGATGTCGCATAAGTACAAGAGGTCCTTTAAGACAAGAAGTTGCTTAATGGCAACAGGTCGCTTAAAGACAAGAAGTTGCATAATGACAACAGGTCGCTTAAAGACAAAGACTTCGCTTAAGGGCACGAGGTTTCATAAGGACAAGAGGTCGCATAAGAGCAAGAGATCGCATAAGGACAACGGCTCGCTTAAGACAAGAAGTTGCATAATGACAAGAGGTCACATAGGGGCAAGAGGTAGCAAAATTACAAAAGTTCTCATAAGGGCAAGAGGTCGCATAAGGACAAGATGTCGCATAAGGGCAAGATGTCGCTGAAGGGCGAGAGGTCCATAAGGGAAGAGGTCGCTCAAGGGCAAGAGGTTGGATAATTGGACGCATAAGGACAAGAGGTCGCATAAGGGCAAGAGGTGGCAAAATAACAAGAGGTCGCAAAAGGGCAAAAAGTCGCATAAAGACAAGAGGTCGGATCAGGACAAGAGGTTGAATAAGGACAAGAGGTCGCGTAAGGGCAAGAGGTCGGATAAGGACAAGAGGTTGAATATGGGGGTCGAATATGGACAAGAGGTCGCATAAGTACAATACTTTTGAATAAGGAGAAGAGGACCCATAAATACATGAGGTCTCATAAGGACAAGAGGTCGCATAAGGACACGAGGTCGTTTAAGACAAGAAGTTGCATAATGAAAAGAGGTCGCTTAAAATCAAAGTGTTCGCTTGAGGGCACAAGGTTTCATAAGGATAAGAGGTCGCATAAGGGCAAGAGGAAGTAAATGGACAAAAGGTCACATAAGGGCCAGAGGTCGCATAAGGACAAGATGTCGCATAAGGGCAAGTTGTCGCTTAAGGGCAAGAGGTCGCATAAGGGCAGCTGTCGCTTAAGGTCAAGAGGTCGTATAAGGACAAGGGTCGCTAAAGGGCAAGGGGTCTCATAAGGACAAGAGATTGAATAAGGGGGTCGCATAACTAGAAGAGGTGGCATAAGTACAAGACTTTGAATAAGGAGAAGAGGACGCATAAAGACAAGAGGTCGCATAGGGACAAGAGGTACCTTAAGACAAGAAGATGCATAATGTCAAGAGGTCTCTTAAAAACAAAGAGATCGCTTAAGGGCACGAGGTTTCATAAGGACAAGAGGTAGCAAGAGACAAAAGGTCGCATAAGAGCAAGAGGTCGCTTAAGGTCAAGAGGTCGCATAAGGGCAAAAGGTCGCTTTAGGTCAAGAGGTCGCTTAAGGACAAGATGTTGCATAAGGGCAAGATGTCGCTTAAGGGCGAGAGGTCGCATAAGGGAAGAGTTCGCTTAAGGGCAAGAGGTTGAATAAGGGATGTCGCTTAAGGACAAGATGTCGCATAAGGGCAAGAGGTAGCAAAATAACAAGAGGTCGCAAAAGGGCAAGAGGTCGCATAAGGACAAGTTGTCGCATAAAGTCATGTGGTCGCGTAGATTTCGCTTCAGGGCACGAGGTTTCATAGGGACAAGAGGTCGCATAAGGTCAAAAGGTTGCAACAGGACAAGAGTTCTCATAGGGGCAAGAGGTCGCATAAGGACAAGACGTCGCATAAGGGCAAGATGTCGCTTAAGGGCGAGAGGTCGCATAAGGGAAGAGTTCGCTTAAGGGCAAGAGGTTGAATAAGGGATGTCGAGTAAGGACAAGAGGTCGCATAAGGGCAAGAGGTAGCAAAATAACAAGAGGTCGCAAAATGGCAAGAGGTCGCATAAGGACAAGTTGTCGCATAAAGTCATGTGGTCGCTTAAGGGCAAGAGGTCGCATAAGGGCAGAAGTCGCTTAAGTTCAAGAGGTCGCATAAGGACAAGAGGTAGCCTAAGAGCAAGAGGTCGCATAAGGGCAGAGGTCGCTTGAAGACAGAGTTCGGTTCAGGGCACGAGGTTTCATAAGGACAAGAGATCGCATAGGGGCAAGAGCTCGCTTAAGGGCAAGAGGTCGCATAAGGGCAAGAGGTCGCTTAAGACAAGAAGTTGCATAATGACAAGAAGTCGCTTAAAATCAAAGAGATCGCTTAAGGGCACGAGGTTTCATAAGGACAAGAGGTAGCAAGAGACACGAGGTCGCATAAGAGCAAGAGGTCGCTTAAGGTCAAGAGGTCGCATAAGGGCAAAAGGTCGCTTTAAGTCAAGAGGTCGCTTAAGGACAAGATGTTGCATAAGGGCAAGAGGTCGCATAAAGACAAGAGGTCGCATAAGGACAACAGGTCGCTTAAGACAAGTAGTTGTATAATGTCAAGAGGTCACTTAAAGACAAAGGGTTCGCTTCAGGTCACGATGTTTCACAAGGACAAGAGGTCGCATAAGGGCAGATGGTCGCTTAAGGCAAGAGGTCGCATAAGGGCAAGAGGTCGGTTAAGACAAGAAGTTGTATAATGTCAAGAGGTAGAAAATGACAAGAGGTCGCATAGGGGTAAGAGGTTGCTTAAGGTCAAGAAGTCGCATAAGGCAAGAGGTCGCATAAGGGCAAAAGGTCGCTTAAGGTCAAGAGGTCGCATAAGGACAAAATGTTGCATAAGGGCAAGAGGTCGCTAAAGGGAAGAGTTCGCATAAGGGAGAGGTCGCGTAAGGGCAAGAGGTAGCTTAAGGATAAGAGGTTGAATAAAGGGGGCGCATTAGGACAAGAGGTCGCATAAGTACAAGAGGTCCTTTAAGACAAGAAGTTGCTTAAGGACAACAGGTCGCTTAAAGACAAGAAGTTGCATAATGAAAACAGGTCGCTTAAAGACAAAGACTTCTCTTAAGGGCACGATGTTTCATAAGGAGAAGAGGTCGCATAAGGGCAAGAGATCGAATAAGGACAACGTGTCGCTTAAGACAAGAAGTTGCATAATGACAAGAGGTCGCTTAAAGACAAAGAGTTCGCTTCAGGGCACGATGTTTCATAAGGACAAGAGGTCGCATAAGGGCAAGAGGTCGCTTAAGACAATTAGTTGCATAATGACAAGAGGTCGCTTAAAGACAAAGATATCGCTTAAGGGCAAAAGGTTTCATAAGGACAAGAGGGAGCAAAATTACAAGAGGTCGCATTAGATTAAGAGGTCGCTTAAGATCAAGAGGTCGCATAAGGGCAAAGGTTGCTAAAGGGAAGAGTTCGCATAAAGGAGAGGTCGCTTAAGAGCAAGAGGTCACAGAAGGACAAGAGGTCGCGTAAGAGCCATAGGTTGAATAAGGGGGTCGCATAAGGAGAAGAGGTCGCATAAGTACAAGACTTTGGATAACACGAGGAGGTCGCATAAAGTCAAAGAGGTCACATAAGGAGAAGAGGTTGAATAAGAAGAAGGAGTTGAATAAGGAGAAGAGGTTGAATAAGGGGTTCGCATAAGGACAAGAGGTCGCATAAGGACAACAGGTCGCTTAAGACAAGAAGTTGCATAATGACAAGAGGTCGCTTAAGGACAAGGTGTTCGCTTCAGGGCACGACGTTTCATCAGGACAGGAGGTCGCATAAAGGCAAGAGGTAGCAAAAGGACAAGAGTTCTCATAGGGGCAAGAGGTCGCATAAGGACAAGATGTCGGTTCAGGGTACAATGTTTCTTAAGGACAAGACATCGCGTAAGGTTAAGAGGTCGCTTGAATGCAAGAGGTCGCATAAGGGCAAGATGTCGCATATGGGCAAATGGTCGCTTAAGGGCAAGAGGTCGCACAAGGGCAAGATGTCGCTTAAGACAAGAAGTTGCATAATGACAAGAGGTCGCTTAAAGACAAATAGCTCGCTTAAGGGCACGAGGTTTCATAATAACAAGAGGTAGCAAAAGGACAAGAGGTCGCATAGGGGCAAGAGGTCGCTTAAAGTCAAGAGGTTGAATAAGGGACACGCATAAGGACAAGAGGTCGCTTAAGGACAAGATGTCGCATAAGGGCAAGATGTCGCTTAAGGGCGAGAGGTCGCTCAAGGGCAAGAGATTGAATAAGGGGGACGCATAAGGACAAGAGGTCGCATAAGGGCAAGAGCTGGCAAAATAACAAGAGGTCGCAAAAGGGCAAGAGGTTGCATAACGACAAGATGTCACATAAGATCAAGAGGTCGCTTAAGGACAAGACGTCGCATAAGGGCAAGATGTCGCTTAAGGGCGAGAGGTCCATAAGGGAAGAGGTCGCTCAAGGGCAAGAGGTTGAATAAGGGGGACGCATAAGGACATGAGGTAACATAAGGGCGAGAGGTGGCAAAGCAACAAGTGGTTGCAAAAGGGCAAAAGGTCGCATAAGGGCAAGAGGTGGCAAAATAACAAGAGGTCGCGAAAGGGCAAAATGTCGCATAAAGACAAGAGATCGCATAAGGACATGAGGTCCCTTAAGACAAGAAGTTGCATAATGACAACAGTACGCTTACAGACAAAGACTTCGATTAAGGGCACGAGTTTTCATAAGGACATGAGGTCGCATTAGGGCATGAGGTCGCATAAGGACAAAGTGTCGCTTAAGACAAGAAGTTGCATAATTACATGGGGTCGCTTAATGACAAAGAGTTCGCTTCAGGGCACGAGGTTTCATAAGGACAAGAGGTCGCATAAGGGCAAGGGGTAGCAAAAGGACAAGAGTTCTCATAAGGGCAAGAGGTCGCATAAGGGCAAGATGTCGCTTAAGGGCGAAAGGTCCATAAGGCTAGAGGTCGCTCAAGGCAAGTGGTTGAATAAGGGCAAGAGGTCGCAAAAGGACAAGAGGTAGCTTAAGAGCAAGAGGTTGCATAAGCACAGAGGTCGCTTAAAGACAAAGAGTTCGCTTCAGGGCACGATGTTTCATAAGGACAAGAGGTCGCATAAGGGCAAGTGGTCGCTTAAGGGCAACAGGTCGCCTTGAGAGATGTCGCTTAAGAGCAAGAGGCCACATAAGGACAAGAGATCGCGTAAGGGGAAGAGGTCGGATAAGGACAAGAGGTAGAATAAGGGGGTCGAATAAGGACAAGAGGTCGCATAAGTACAATACCTTGAATAAGGAGATGAGGACACATAAAGACAAGAGGTCGCATAAGGGCAAGAGGTACCTTAAGACAAGAAGATGCACAATGTCAAGAGGTCGCTTAAAAACAAATAGTTCACTTCAGGGTACGGGGTTTCATAGGGACAAGAGGTCGCATAAGGGCAAGAGGTAGCAACAGGATAAGAGTTCTCATAGGGGCAAGAGATCGCATAAGGACAAGATGTTGCATAAGGGCAAGATGTCGCTTAATGGCGAGAGGTCGCATAAGGGCAGAGGTCGCTTAAGGGCAAGAGGTTGAATAAGGGATGTCGCATAAGGACAAGAGGTCGCAAAAGGGCAAGATGTAGTGAAATTACTAGAGGTCGCAAAAGGGAAAGAGGTCGCATAAGGGCAGAGGTCGCATAAGGACAAGGTGTTCGCTTCAGGGTACGATGTTTCTTAAGGACAAGACGTCGCATAAGGTTAAGAGGTCGCTTGAATGCAAGAGGTCGCATAAGGACAGGATGCCGCATAAGGGCAAGTGGTCGCTTAAGGGCAAGAGGTCGCATAAGGGCAAGAGGTAGCAAAAGTAAAAGAGGTCGCATAGGGGCAAGAGGTCGCTTAAGGTCAAGATATCGCATAAGGACAATATGTCGCATAAGGGCAAGAGGTAGCAAAAGGACAAGAGTTCTCATAGGGGCCAGAGGTCGCATAATGACAAGATGTCGCTTCAGGGTACGATGTTTCTTAAGGACAAGACGTCGCACAAGGTTAAGAGGTCGCTTGAATGCAAGAGGTCGCATAAGGACAGGATGTCGCATAAGGGCAAGTGGTCGCTTAAGGGCAAGAAGTCGCATAAGGGCAAGATGTCGCTTAAGACAAGAAGTTGCATAATGACAAGAGGTCTCTTAAAGACAAATAGTTCGCTTAAGGGCACGAGGTTTCATAATAACAAGAGGTAGCAAAAGAACAAGAGGTCGCATTGGGGCAAGAGGTCGCTTAAGGTCAAGAGGTTGAATAAGGGAAGAGATCGCTCAAGGGCAAGTCGTTGAATAAGGGAGATACATAAGGAAATGATGTTGCACAAGAGCAAGAGGTCGCTAAAGGGAAGAGTTCGCATAATGGAGAGGTCGCTTAAGGGCAAGAGGTAGCTTAAGGATAAGAAGTTGAATAAGGGGGTCGCTTTAGGACAAGATGTCGCATAAGTACAAGAGGTCCTTTAAGACAAGAAGTTGCTTAATGGCAACAGGTCGCTTAAAGACAAGAAGTTGCATAATGACAACAGGTCGCTTAAAGACAAAGACTTCGCTTAAGGGCACGAGGTTTCATAAGGACAAGAGGTCACATAAGAGCAAGAGATCGCATAAGGACAACGGGTCGCTTAAGACAAGATGTTGCATAATGAAAAGAGGTCGCTTAAAGACAAAGAGTTCGCTTCAGGGCACGATGTTTCATAAGGACAAGAGGTCGCATAAGGGCAGTTGGTCGCTTAAGGTCAAGAGGTCGCATAAGGGCAAGAGGTCGCTTAAGCCAAGAAGTTGCATAATGACAAGTGGTCGCTCAAAGACAAAGATATCGCTTAAGGGCACGAGGTTTCATAAGGACAAGAGGTAGCAAAATTACAAGAGGTCGCAATAGATTAAGAGGTCGCTTAAGATCAAGAGGTCGCATAAGGGCAAAGGTTGCTAAAGGGAAGAGTTCGCATAAAGGAGAGGTCGCTTAAGAGCAAGAGGTCACAGAAGGACAAGAGGTCGCGTAAGAGCCATAGGTTGAATAAGGGGGTCGCATAAGGAGAAGAGGTCGCATAAGTACAAGACTTTGAATAACACGAGGAGGTCGCATAAAGTCAAAGAGGTCACATAAGGAGAAGGGGTTGAATAAGAAGAAGGAGTTGAATAAGGAGAAGAGGTTGAATAAGGGGTTCGCATAAGGACAAGAGGTCGCATAAGGACAACAGGTCGCTTAAGACAAGAAGTTGCATAATGACAAGAGGTCGCTTAAGGACAAGGTGTTCGCTTCAGGGCACGACGTTTCATAAGGACAGGAGGTCGCATAAAGGCAAGAGGTAGCAAAAGGACAAGAGTTCTCATAGGGGCAAGAGGTCGCATAAGGACAAGATGTCGGTTCAGGGTACAATGTTTCTTAAGGACAAGACGTCGCGTAAGGTTAAGAGGTCGCTTGAATGCAAGAGGTCGCATAAGGGCAAGATGTCGCATATGGGCAAATGGTCGCTTAAGGGCAAGAGGTCGCACAAGGGCAAGATGTCGCTTAAGACAAGAAGTTGCATAATGACAAGAGGTCGCTTAAAGACAAATAGCTCGCTTAAGGGCACGAGGTTTCATAATAACAAGAGGTAGCAAAAGGACAAGAGGTCGCATAGGGGCAAGAGGTCGCTTAAGGTCAAGAGGTTGAATAAGGGACACGCATAAGGACAAGAGGTCGCTTAAGGACAAGACGTCGCATAAGGGCAAGATGTCGCTTAAGGGCGAGAGGTCCATAAGGGAAGAGGTCGCTCAAGGGCAAGAGGTTGAATAAGGGGGACGCATAAGGAAAAGAGGTCGCATAAGGGCAAGAGCTGGCAAAATAACAAGAGGTCGCAAAAGGGCAAGAGGTTGCATAACGACAAGATGTCGCATAAGATCAAGAGGTCGCTTAAGGACAAGACGTCGCATAAGGGCAAGATGTCGCTTAAGGGCGAGAGGTCCATAAGGGAAGAGGTCGCTCAAGGGCAAGAGGTTGAATAAGGGGGACGCATAAGGACATGAGGTAACATAAGGGCGAGAGGTGGCAAAGTAACAAGTGGTTGCAAAAGGGCAAAAGGTCGCATAAGGGCAAGAGGTGGCAAAATAACAAGAGGTCGCGAAAGGGCAAAATGTCGCATAAAGACAAGAGATCGCATAAGGACATGAGGTCCCTTAAGACAAGATGTTGCATAATGACAACAGTACGCTTACAGACAAAGACTTCGATTAAGGGCACGAGTTTTCATAAGGACATGAGGTCGCATTAGGGCATGAGGTCGCATAAGGACAAAGTGTCGCTTAAGACAAGAAGTTGCATAATTACATGGGGTCGCTTAATGACAAAGAGTTCGCTTCAGGGCACGAGGTTTCATAAGGACAAGAGGTCGCATAAGGGCAAGGGGTAGCAAAAGGACAAGAGTTCTCATAAGGGCAAGAGGTCGCATAAGGGCAAGATGTCGCTTAAGGGCGAAAGGTCCATAAGGCTAGAGGTCGCTCAAGGCAAGTGGTTGAATAAGGGCAAGAGGTCGCAAAAGGACAAGAGGTAGCTTAAGAGCAAGAGGTTGCATAAGCACAGAGGTCGCTTAAAGACAAAGAGTTCGCTTAAGGGCGAAAGGTCCATAAGGCTAGAGGTCGCTCAAGGCAAGTGGTTGAATAAGGGCAAGAGGTCGCAAAAGGACAAGAGGTAGCTTAAGAGCAAGAGGTTGCATAAGCACAGAGGTCGCTTAAAGACAAAGAGTTCGCTTCAGGGCACGATGTTTCATAAGGACAAGAGGTCGCATAAGGGCAAGTGGTCGCTTAAGGGCAAGAGGTCGCCTTGAGAGATGTCGCTTAAGAGCAAGAGGCCACATAAGGACAAGAGATCGCGTAAGGGGAAGAGGTCGGATAAGGACAAGAGGTAGAATAAGGGGGTCGAATAAGGACAAGAGGTCGCATAAGTACAATACCTTGAATAAGGAGATGAGGACACATAAAGACAAGAGGTCGCATAAGGGCAAGAGGTACCTTAAGACAAGAAGATGCACAATGTCAAGAGGTCGCTTAAAAACAGATAGTTCACTTCAGGGTACGGGGTTTCATAGGGACAAGAGGTCGCATAAGGGCAAGAGGTAGCAACAGGATAAGAGTTCTCATAGGGGCAAGAGATCGCATAAGGACAAGATGTTGCATAAGGGCAAGATGTCGCTTAATGGCGAGAGGTCGCATAAGGGCAGAGGTCGCTTAAGGGCAAGAGGTTGAATAAGGGATGTCGCATAAGGACAAGAGGTCGCAAAAGGGCAAGATGTAGTGAAATTACTAGAGGTCGCAAAAGGGAAAGAGGTCGCATAAGGGCAGAGGTCGCATAAGGACAAGGTGTTCGCTTCAGAGCACGAGGTTTCATAAGGACAGGAGGTCGCATAAAGGCAAGAGGTAGCAAAAGGACAAGAGTTCTCATAAGGGCAAGAGGTCGCATAAGGACAAGATGTCGCTTCAGGGTACGATGTTTCTTAAGGACAAGACGTCGCATAAGGTTAAGAGGTCGCTTGAATGCAAGAGGTCGCATAAGGACAGGATGCCGCATAAGGGCAAGTGGTCGCTTAAGGGCAAGAGGTCGCATAAGGGCAAGAGGTAGCAAAAGTAAAAGAGGTCGCATAGGGGCAAGAGGTCGCTTAAGGTCAAGATATCGCATAAGGACAATATGTCGCATAAGGGCAAGAGGTAGCAAAAGGACAAGAGTTCTCATAGGGGCCAGAGGTCGCATAATGACAAGATGTCGCTTCAGGGTACGATGTTTCTTAAGGACAAGACGTCGCACAAGGTTAAGAGGTCGCTTGAATGCAAGAGGTCGCATAAGGACAGGATGTCGCATAAGGGCAAGTGGTCGCTTAAGGGCAAGAAGTCGCATAAGGGCAAGATGTCGCTTAAGACAAGAAGTTGCATAATGACAAGAGGTCTCTTAAAGACAAATAGTTCGCTTAAGGGCACGAGGTTTCATAATAACAAGAGGTAGCAAAAGAACAAGAGGTCGCATTGGGGCAAGAGGTCGCTTAAGGTCAAGAGGTTGAATAAGGGAAGAGATCGCTCAAGGGCAAGTCGTTGAATAAGGGAGATACATAAGGAAATGATGTTGCACAAGAGCAAGAGGTCGCTAAAGGGAAGAGTTCGCATAATGGAGAGGTCGCTTAAGGGCAAGAGGTAGCTTAAGGATAAGAAGTTGAATAAGGGGGTCGCTTTAGGACAAGAGGTCGCATAAGTACAAGAGGTCCTTTAAGACAAGATGTTGCTTAATGACAACAGGTCGCTTAAAGACAAGAAGTTGCATAATGACAACAGGTCGCTTAAAGACAAAGAGTTCACTTCAGGGCACGAGGTTTCATAAGTACAAGAGGTCGCTTAAAGGCAAGAGCTCGCATAAGGACAACGGGTCGCTTAAGACAAGAAGTTGCATAATGACAAGAGGTTGCTTAAAGAAAGAGGGTTCGCATCAGGGCACAATGTTTCATAAGTACAAGAGGTCGCAAAAGGGCAAGTGGTCGCTTAAGGCAAGAGGTAGCATAAGGGCAAGAGGTCGGTTAAGACAAGAATTTGTATAATGTCAAGAGGTCGCTTAAGGTCAAGAGGTCGCATAGGGGCAAGAGGTCGCTTAAGGTCAAGAGGTCGCATAAGGACAAAATGTTGCATAAGGGCAAGAGGTAGCTAAAGGGAAGAGTACGCATAAGGGAGAGGTCGCTTAAGGGCAAGAGGTAGCTTAAGGATAAGAGGTAGAATAAGGGGGTCGCATTAGGACAAGAGGTCGCATAAGTACAAGAGGTCCTTTAAGACAAGAAGTTGCTTAATGACAACAGGTCGCTTAAAGACAAGAAGTTGCATAATGACAACAGGTCGCTTAAAGGCAAAGACTTCGCTTAAGGGCACGAGGGTTCAAAAGGACAAGAGGTTGCATAAGAGCAAGAGATCGCATAAGGGCAACGGGTCGCTTAAGACAAGAAGTTGCATAATGACAAGAGGTCGCTTAAAGACAAAGAGTTCGCTTCAGGGCATGATGTTTCATAAGGACAAGTGATCGCATAAGGGAAGTGGTCGTTTAAGGTCAAGAGGTCACATAAGGGCAAGAGGTCGGTTAAGACAAGAAGTTGTATAATGTCAAGAGGTAGAAAAAGACAAGAGGTTGTATAAGGGCAAGAGGTTGCTTAAGGTGAAGAGGTCGCATAAAGGCAAGAGGTCGCATAAGGGCAAAAGGTCGCTTAAGGTCAAGAGGTCGCATAAGGACAAGATGTTGCATAAGAGCAAGAGGTCCCTAAAGGGAAGAGTTCGCATAATGGAGAGGTCGCTTAAGGGCAAGAGGTAGGTTGAGGATAAGAGGTTGAATAAGGGGGTCGCATTAGGACAAGATGTCGCATAAGTACAAGAGGTCCTTTAAGACAAGAAGTTGCTTAATGGCAACAGGTCGCTTAAAGACAAGAAGTTGCATAATGACAACAGGTCGCTTAAAGACAAAGACTTCGCTTAAGGGCACGAGGTTTCATAAGGACAATAGGTCGCATAAGAGCAAGAGATCGCATAAGGACAACGGGTCGCTTAAGACAAGAAGTTGCATGATGACAAGAGGTCGCATGGGGGCAAGAGGTAGCAAAATTACAAAAGTTCTCATAAGGGCAAGAGGTCGCATAAGGACAAGATGTCGCATAAGGGCAAGATGTCGCTGAAGGGCGAGAGGTCCATAAGGGAAGAGGTCGCTCAAGGGCAAGAGGTTGGATAATTGGACGCATAAGGACAAGAGGTCGCATAAGGGCAAGAGGTGGCAAAATAACAAGAGGTCGCAAAAGGGCAAAAAGTCGCATAAAGACAAGAGGTCGGATCAGGACAAGAGGTTGAATAAGGACAAGAGGTCGCGTAAGGGCAAGAGGTCGGATAAGGACAAGAGGTTGAATATGGGGGTCAAATATGGACAAGAGGTCGCATAAGTACAATACTTTTGAATAAGGAGAAGAGGACCCATAAATACATGAGGTCACATAAGGACAAGAGGTCGCATAAGGACACGAGGTCGTTTAAGACAAGAAATTGTATAATGAAAAGAGGTCGCTTAAAATCAAAGTGTTCGCTTGAGGGCACAAGGTTTCATAAGGATAAGAGGTCGCATAAGGGCAAGAGGAAGTAAATGGACAAAAGGTCACATAAGGGCCAGAGGTCGCATAAGGACAAGATGTCGCATAAGGGCAAGTTTTCGCTTAAGGGCAAGAGGTCGCATAAGGGCAGCTGTCGCTTAAGGTCAAGAGGTCGTATAAGGACAAGGGTCGCTAAAGGGCAAGAGGTCTCATAAGGACAAGAGATTGAATAAGGGGGTCGCATAACTAGAAGAGGTGGCATAAGTACAAGACTTTGAATAAGGAGAAGAGGACGCATAAAGACAAGAGGTCGCATAAGGACAAGAGGTACCTTAAGACAAGAAGATGCATAATGTCAAGAGGTCTCTTAAAAACAAAGAGATCGCTTAAGGGCACGAGGTTTCATAAGGACAAGAGGTAGCAAGAGACAAAAGGTCGCATAAGAGCAAGAGGTCGCTTAAGGTCAAGAGGTCGCATAAGGGCAAAAGGTCGCTTTAGGTCAAGAGGTCGCTTAAGGACAAGATGTTGCATAAGGGCAAGATGTCGCTTAAGGGCGAGAGGTCGCATAAGGGAAGAGTTCGCTTAAGGGCAAGAGGTTGAATAAGGGATGTCGCTTAAGGACAAGATGTCGCATAAGGGCAAGAGGTAGCAAAATAACAAGAGGTCGCAAAAGGGCAAGAGGTCGCATAAGGACAAGTTGTCGCATAAAGTCATGTGGTCGCATAGATTTCGCTTCAGGGCACGAGGTTTCATAGGGACAAGAGGTCGCATAAGGTCAAAAGGTTGCAACAGGACAAGAGTTCTCATAGGGGCAAGAGGTCGCATAAGGACAAGACGTCGCATAAGGGCAAGATGTCGCTTAAGGGCGAGAGGTCGCATAAGGGAAGAGTTCGCTTAAGGGCAAGAGGTTGAATAAGGGATGTCGAGTAAGGACAAGAGGTCGCATAAGGGCAAGAGGTAACAAAATAACAAGAGGTCGCAAAATGGCAAGAGGTCGCATAAGGACAAGTTGTCGCATAAAGTCATGTGGTCGCTTAAGGGCAAGAGGTCGCATAAGGGCAGAAGTCGCTTAAGTTCAAGAGGTCGCATAAGGACAAGAGGTAGCCTAAGAGCAAGAGGTCGCATAAGGGCAGAGGTCGCTTGAAGACAGAGATCGCTTCAGGGCACGAGGTTTCATAAGGACAAGAGATCGCATAGGGGCAAGAGCTCGCTTAAGGGCAAGAGGTCGCATAAGGGCAAGAGGTCGCTTAAGACAAGAAGTTGCATAATGACAAGAAGTCGCTTAAAAACAAAGAGATCGCTTAAGGGCACGAGGTTTCATAAGGACAAGAGGTAGCAAGAGACACGAGGTCGCATAAGAGCAAGAGGTCGCTTAAGGTCAAGAGATCGCATAAGGGCAAAAGGTCGCTTTAAGTCAAGAGGTCGCTTAAGGACAAGATGTTGCATAAGGGCAAGAGGTCGCATAAAGACAAGAGGTCGCATAAGGACAACAGGTCGCTTAAGACAAGTAGTTGTATAATGTCAAGAGGTCGCTTAAAGACAAAGGGTTCGCTTCAGGTCACGATGTTTCACAAGGACAAGAGGTCGCATAAGGGCAGATGGTCGCTTAAGGCAAGAGGTCGCATAAGGGCAAGAGGTCGGTTAAGACAAGAAGTTGTATAATGTCAAGAGGTAGAAAATGACAAGAGGTCGCATAGGGGTAAGAGGTTGCTTCAGGTCAAGAAGTCGCATAAGGCAAGAGGTCGCATAAGGGCAAAAGGTCGCTTAAGGTCAAGAGGTCGCATCAGGACAAAATGTTGCATAAGGGCAAGAGGTCGCTAAAGGGAAGAGTTCGCATAAGGGAGAGGTCGCGTAAGGGCAAGAGGTAGCTTAAGGATAAGAGGTTGAATAAAGGGGGCGCATTAGGACAAGAGGTCGCATAAGTACAAGAGGTCCTTTAAGACAAGAAGTTGCTTAACGACAACAGGTCGCTTAAAGACAAGAAGTTGCATAATGAAAACAGGTCGCTTAAAGACAAAGACTTCTCTTAAGGGCACGATGTTTCATAAGGAGAAGAGGTCGCATAAGGGCAAGAGATCGAATAAGGACAACGTGTCGCTTAAGACAAGAAGTTGCATAATGACAAGAGGTCGCTTAAAGACAAAGAGTTCGCTTCAGGGCACGATGTTTCATAAGGACAAGAGGTCGCATAAGGGCAAGAGGTCGCTTAAGACAATTAGTTGCATAATGACAAGAGGTCGCTTAAAGACAAAGATATCGCTTAAGGGCAAAAGGTTTCATAAGGACAAGAGGGAGCAAAATTACAAGAGGTCGCATTAGATTAAGAGGTCGCTTAAGATCAAGAGGTCGCATAAGGGCAAAGGTTGCTAAAGGGAAGAGTTCGCATAAAGGAGAGGTCGCTTAAGAGCAAGAGGTCACAGAAGGACAAGAGGTCGCGTAAGAGCCATAGGTTGAATAAGGGGGTCGCATAAGGAGAAGAGGTCGCATAAGTACAAGACTTTGGATAACACGAGGAGGTCGCATAAAGTCAAAGAGGTCACATAAGGAGAAGAGGTTGAATAAGAAGAAGGAGTTGAATAAGGAGAAGAGGTTGAATAAGGGGTTCGCATAAGGACAAGAGGTCGCATAAGGACAACAGGTCGCTTAAGACAAGAAGTTGCATAATGACAAGAGGTCGCTTAAGGACAAGGTGTTCGCTTCAGGGCACGACGTTTCATAAGGACAGGAGGTCGCATAAAGGCAAGAGGTAGCAAAAGGACAAGAGTTCTCATAGGGGCAAGAGGTCGCATAAGGACAAGATGTCGGTTCAGGGTACAATGTTTCTTAAGGACAAGACGTCGCGTAAGGTTAAGAGGTCGCTTGAATGCAAGAGGTCGCATAAGGGCAAGATGTCGCATATGGGCAAATGGTCGCTTAAGGGCAAGAGGTCGCACAAGGGCAAGATGTCGCTTAAGACAAGAAGTTGCATAATGACAAGAGGTCGCTTAAAGACAAATAGCTCGCTTAAGGGCACGAGGTTTCATAATAACAAGAGGTAGCAAAAGGACAAGAGGTCGCATAGGGGCAAGAGGTCGCTTAAGGTCAAGAGGTTGAATAAGGGACACGCATAAGGACAAGAGGTCGCTTAAGGACAAGACGTCGCATAAGGGCAAGATGTCGCTTAAGGGCGAGAGGTCGCTCAAGGGCAAGAGGTCGCATAAGGGCAAGAGCTGGCAAAATAACAAGAGGTCGCAAAAGGGCAAGAGGTTGCATAACGACAAGATGTCGCATAACATCAAGAGGTCGCTTAAGGACAAGACGTCGCATAAGGGCAAGATGTCGCTTAAGGGCGAGAGGTCCATAAGGGAAGAGGTCGCTCAAGGGCAAGAGGTTGAATAAGGGGGACGCATAAGGACATGAGGTAACATAAGGGCGAGAGGTGGCAAAGCAACAAGTGGTTGCAAAAGGGCAAAAGGTCGCATAAGGGCAAGAGGTGGCAAAATAACAAGAGGTCGCGAAAGGGCAAAATGTCGCATAAAGACAAGAGATCGCATAAGGACATGAGGTCCCTTAAGACAAGAAGTTGCATAATGACAACAGTACGCTTACAGACAAAGACTTCGATTAAGGGCACGAGGTTTCATAAGGACATGAGGTCGCATTAGGGCATGAGGTCGCATAAGGACAAAGTGTCCCTTAAGACAAGAAGATGCATAATGTCAAGAGGTCGCTTAAAAAAACAAAGATATCGCTTCAGGGCACGAGGTTTCATAGGGACAAGAGGTCACATAAGGTCAAAAGGTAGCAACAGGACAAGAGTTCTGATAGGGGCAAGTGGTCGCATAAGGACAAGACGTTGCATAAGGGGAAGATGTCGCTGAAGGGCGAGAGGTCCATAAGGGAAGAGGTCGCTCAAGGGCAAGAGGTTGGATAATTGGACGCATAAGGACAAGAGGTCGCATAAGGGCAAGATGTCGCATAAGGGCAAGATGTCGCTGAAGGGCGAGAGGTCCATAAGGGAAGAGGTCGCTCAAGGGCAAGAGGTTTGATAATTGGACGCATAAGGACAAGAGGTCGCATAAGGGCAAGAGGTGGCAAAATAACAAGAGGTCGCAAAAGGACAAAAAGTCGCATAAAGACAAGAGGTCGGATCAGGACAAGAGGTTGAATAAGGACAAGAGGTCGCGTAAGGGCAAGAGGTCGGATAAGGACAAGAGGTTGAATATGGGGGTCGAATATGGACAAGAGGTCGCATAAGTACAATGCTTTTGAATAAGGAGAAGAGGACCCATAAATACATGAGGTCACATAAGGACAAGAGGTCGCATAAGGACACGAGGTCGTTTAAGACAAGAAGTTGCATAATGAAAAGAGGTCGCTTAAAATCAAAGTGTTCGTCTGAGGGCACAAGGTTTCATAAGGATAAGAGGTCGCATAAGGGCAAGAGGAAGTAAATGGACAAAAGATCACATAAGGGCCAGAGGTCGCATAAGGACAAGATGTCGCATAAGGGCAAGTTGTCGCTTAAGGGCAAGAGGTCGCATAAGGGCAGATGTCGCTTAAGGTCAAGAGGTCGTATAAGGACAAGGGTCGCTAAAGGGCAAGAGGTCTCATAAGGACAAGAGATTGAATAAGGGGGTCGCATAACTAGAAGAGGTGGCATAAGTACAAGACTTTGAATAAGGAGAAGAGGACGCATAAAGACAAGAGGTCGCATAAGGACAAGAGGTACCTTAATACAAGAAGATGCATAATGTCAAGAGGTCTCTTAAAAACAAAGAGATCGCTTAAGGGCACGAGGTTTCATAAGGACAAGAGGTAGCAAGAGACAAAAGGTCGCATAAGAGCAAGAGGTCGCTTAAGGTCAAGAGGTCGCATAAGGGCAAAAGGTCGCTTTAGGTCAAGAGGTCGCTTAAGGACAAGATGTTGCATAAGGGCAAGATGTCGCTTAAGGGCGAGACGTCGCATAAGGGAAGAGTTCGCTTAAGGGCAAGAGGTTGAATAAGGGATGTCGCTTAAGGACAAGATGTCGCATAAGGGCAAGAGGTAGCAAAATAACAAGAGGTCGCAAAAGGGCAAGAGGTCGCATAAGGACAACTTGTCGCATAAAGTCATGTGGTCGCATAGATTTCGCTTCAGGGCACGAGGTTTCATAGGGACAAGAGGTCGCATAAGGTCAAAAGGTTGCAACAGGACAAGAGTTCTCATAGGGGCAAGAGGTCGCATAAGGACAAGACGTCGCATAAGGGCAAGATGTCGCTTAAGGGCGAGAGGTCCATAAGGGAAGAGGTCGCTCAAGGGCAAGAGGTTGAATAAGGGGGACGCATAAGGACATGAGGTAACATAAGGGCGAGAGGTGGCAAAGTAACAAGTGGTTGCAAAAGGGCAAAAGGTCGCATAAGGGCAAAAGGTCGCATAAGGGCAAGAGGTGGCAAAATAACAAGAGGTCGCGAAAGGGCAAAATGTCGCATAAAGACAAGAGATCGCATAAGGACATGAGGTCCCTTAAGACAAGAAGTTGCATAATGACAACAGTACGCTTACAGACAAAGACTTCGATTAAGGGCACGAGTTTTCATAAGGACATGAGGTCGCATTAGGGCATGAGGTCGCATAAGGACAAAGTGTCGCTTAAGACAAGAAGTTGCATAATTACATGGGGTCGCTTAATGACAAAGAGTTCGCTTCAGGGCACGAGGTTTCATAAGGACAAGAGGTCGCATAAGGGCAAGGGGTAGCAAAAGGACAAGAGTTCTCATAAGGGCAAGAGGTCGCATAAGGGCAAGATGTCGCTTAAGGGCGAAAGGTCCATAAGGCTAGAGGTCGCTCAAGGCAAGTGGTTGAATAAGGGCAAGAGGTCGCAAAAGGACAAGAGGTAGTTTAAGAGCAAGAGGTTGCATAAGCACAGAGGTCGCTTAAAGACAAAGAGTTCGCTTAAGGGCGAAAGGTCCATAAGGCTAGAGGTCGCTCAAGGCAAGTGGTTGAATAAGGGCAAGAGGTCGCAAAAGGACAAGAGGTAGCTTAAGAGCAAGAGGTTGCATAAGCACAGAGGTCGCTTAAAGACAAAGAGTTCGCTTCAGGGCACGATGTTTCATAAGGACAAGAGGTCGCATAAGGGCAAGTGGTCGCTTAAGGGCAAGAGGTCGCCTTGAGAGATGTCGCTTAAGAGCAAGAGGCCACATAAGGACAAGAGATCGCGTAAGGGGAAGAGGTCGGATAAGGACAAGAGGTAGAATAAGGGGGTCGAATAAGGACAAGAGGTCGCATAAGTACAATACCTTGAATAAGGAGATGAGGACACATAAAGACAAGAGGTCGCATAAGGGCAAGAGGTACCTTAAGACAAGAAGATGCACAATGTCAAGAGGTCGCTTAAAAACAGATAGTTCACTTCAGGGTACGGGGTTTCATAGGGACAAGAGGTCGCATAAGGGCAAGAGGTAGCAAAAGGACAAGAGTTCTCATAGGGGCAAGAGATCGCATAAGGACAAGATGTCGCTTCAGGGTACGATGTTTCTTAAGGACAAGACGTCGCATAAGGTTAAGAGGTCGCTTGAATGCAAGAGGTCGCATAAGGACAGGATGCCGCATAAGGGCAAGTGGTCGCTTAAGGGCAAGAGGTCGCATAAGGGCAAGAGGTAGCAAAAGTAAAAGAGGTCGCATAGGGGCAAGAGGTCGCTTAAGGTCAAGATATCGCATAAGGACAATATGTCGCATAAGGGCAAGAGGTAGCAAAAGGACAAGAGTTCTCATAGGGGCCAGAGGTCGCATAATGACAAGATGTCGCTTCAGGGTACGATGTTTCTTAAGGACAAGACGTCGCACAAGGTTAAGAGGTCGCTTGAATGCAAGAGGTCGCATAAGGACAGGATGTCGCATAAGGGCAAGTGGTCGCTTAAGGGCAAGAAGTCGCATAAGGGCAAGATGTCGCTTAAGACAAGAAGTTGCATAATGACAAGAGGTCTCTTAAAGACAAATAGTTCGCTTAAGGGCACGAGGTTTCATAATAACAAGAGGTAGCAAAAGAACAAGAGGTCGCATTGGGGCAAGAGGTCGCTTAAGGTCAAGAGGTTGAATAAGGGAAGAGATCGCTCAAGGGCAAGTCGTTGAATAAGGGAGATACATAAGGAAATGATGTTGCACAAGAGCAAGAGGTCGCTAAAGGGAAGAGTTCGCATAATGGAGAGGTCGCTTAAGGGCAAGAGGTAGCTTAAGGATAAGAAGTTGAATAAGGGGGTCGCTTTAGGACAAGAGGTCGCATAAGTACAAGAGGTCCTTTAAGACAAGATGTTGCTTAATGACAACAGGTCGCTTAAAGACAAGAAGTTGCATAATGACAACAGGTCGCTTAAAGACAAAGAGTTCACTTCAGGGCACGAGGTTTCATAAGTACAAGAGGTCGCTTAAAGGCAAGAGATCGCATAAGGACAACGGGTCGCTTAAGACAAGAAGTTGCATAATGACAAGAGGTTGCTTAAAGAAAGAGGGTTCGCATCAGGGCACAATGTTTCATAAGTACAAGAGGTCGCAAAAGGGCAAGTGGTCGCTTAAGGCAAGAGGTAGCATAAGGGCAAGAGGTCGGTTAAGACAAGAATTTGTATAATGTCAAGAGGTCGCTTAAGGTCAAGAGGTCGCATAGGGGCAAGAGGTCGCTTAAGGTCAAGAGGTCGCATAAGGACAAAATGTTGCATAAGGGCAAGAGGTAGCTAAAGGGAAGAGTACGCATAAGGGAGAGGTCGCTTAAGGGCAAGAGGTAGCTTAAGGATAAGAGGTAGAATAAGGGGGTCGCATTAGGACAAGAGGTCGCATAAGTACAAGAGGTCCTTTAAGACAAGAAGTTGCTTAATGACAACAGGTCGCTTAAAGACAAGAAGTTGCATAATGACAACAGGTCGCTTAAAGGCAAAGACTTCGCTTAAGGGCACGAGGGTTCATAAGGACAAGAGGTTGCATAAGAGCAAGAGATCGCATAAGGGCAACGGGTCGCTTAAGACAAGAAGTTGCATAATGACAAGAGGTCGCTTAAAGACAAAGAGTTCGCTTCAGGGCATGATGTTTCATAAGGACAAGTGATCGCATAAGGGAAGTGGTCGTTTAAGGTCAAGAGGTCACATAAGGGCAAGAGGTCGGTTAAGACAAGAAGTTGTATAATGTCAAGAGGTAGAAAAAGACAAGAGGTTGTATAAGGGCAAGAGGTTGCTTAAGGTGAAGAGGTCGCATAAAGGCAAGAGGTCGCATAAGGGCAAAAGGTCGCTTAAGGTCAAGAGGTCGCATAAGGACAAGATGTTGCATAAGAGCAAGAGGTCCCTAAAGGGAAGAGTTCGCATAATGGAGAGGTCGCTTAAGGGCAAGAGGTAGCTTGAGGATAAGAGGTTGAATAAGGGGGTCGCATTAGGACAAGATGTCGCATAAGTACAAGAGGTCCTTTAAGACAAGAAGTTGCTTAATGGCAACAGGTCGCTTAAAGACAAGAAGTTGCATAATGACAACAGGTCGCTTAAAGACAAATACTTCGCTTAAGGGCACGAGGTTTCATAAGGACAGGAGGTCGCATAAAGGCAAGAGGTAGCAAAAGGACAAGAGTTCTCATAAGGGCAAGAGGTCGCATAAGGACAAGATGTCGCTTCAGGGTACGATGTTTCTTAAGGACAAGACGTCGCATAAGGTTAAGAGGTCGCTTGAATGCAAGAGGTCGCATAAGGACAGGATGCCGCATAAGGGCAAGTGGTCGCTTAAGGGCAAGAGGTCGCATAAAGGCAAGAGGTAGCAAAAGTAAAAGAGGTCGCATAGGGGCAAGAGGTCGCTTAAGGTCAAGATATCGCATAAGGACAATATGTCGCATAAGGGCAAGAGGTAGCAAAAGGACAAGAGTTCTCATAGGGGCCAGAGGTCGCATAATGACAAGATGTCGCTTCAGGGTACGATGTTTCTTAAGGACAAGACGTCGCACAAGGTTAAGAGGTCGCTTGAATGCAAGAGGTCGCATAAGGACAGGATGTCGCATAAGGGCAAGTGGTCGCTTAAGGGCAAGAAGTCGCATAAGGGCAAGATGTCGCTTAAGACAAGAAGTTGCATAATGACAAGAGGTCTCTTAAAGACAAATAGTTCGCTTAAGGGCACGAGGTTTCATAATAACAAGAGGTAGCAAAAGAACAAGAGGTCGCATTGGGGCAAGAGGTCGCTTAAGGTCAAGAGGTTGAATAAGGGAAGAGATCGCTCAAGGGCAAGTCGTTGAATAAGGGAGATACATAAGGAAATGATGTTGCACAAGAGCAAGAGGTCGCTAAAGGGAAGAGTTCGCATAATGGAGAGGTCGCTTAAGGGCAAGAGGTAGCTTAAGGATAAGAAGTTGAATAAGGGGGTCGCTTTAGGACAAGAGGTCGCATAAGTACAAGAGGTCCTTTAAGACAAGATGTTGCTTAATGACAAAAGGTCGCTTAAAGACAAGAAGTTGCATAATGACAACAGGTCGCTTAAAGACAAAGAGTTCACTTCAGGGCACGAGGTTTCATATGTACAAGAGGTCGCTTAAAGACAAGAGATCGCATAAGGACAACGGGTCGCTTAAGACAAGAAGTTGCATAATGACAAGAGGTTGCTTAAAGAAAGAGGGTTCGCATCAGGGCACGATGTTTCATAAGTACAAGAGGTCGCAAAAGGGCAAGTGGTCGCTTAAGGCAAGAGGTAGCATAAGGGCAAGAGGTCGGTTAAGACAAGAATTTGTATAATGTCAAGAGGTCGCTTAAGGTCAAGAGGTCGCATAAGGGCAAGAGGTCGCTTAAGGTCAAGAGGTCGCATCAGGACAAAATGTTGCATAAGGGCAAGAGGTAGCTAAAGGGAAGAGTACGCATAAGGGAGAGGTCGCTTAAGGGCAAGAGGTAGCTTAAGGATAAGAGGTAGAATAAGGGGGTCGCATTAGGACAAGAGGTCGCATAAGTACAAGAGGTCATTTAAGACAAGAAGTTGCTTAATGACAACAGGTCGCTTAAAGACAAGAAGTTGCATAATGACAACAGGTCGCTTAAAGGCAAAGACTTCGCTTAAGGGCACGAGGGTTCATAAGGACAAGAGGTTGCATAAGAGCAAGAGATCGCATAAGGGCAACGGGTCGCTTAAGACAAGAAGTTGCATAATGACAAGAGGTCGCTTAAAGACAAAGAGTTCGCTTCAGGGCATGATGTTTCATAAGGACAAGTGATCGCATAAGTACAAGAGGTCCTTTAAGACAAGAAGTTGCTTAATGACAACGGGTCGCTTAAGACAAGAAGTTGCATAATGACAACAGGTCGCTTAAAGACAAAGACTTCGCTTAAGGGCACGAGGTTTCATAAGGACAATAGGTCGCATAAGAGCAAGAGATCGCATAAGGACAACGGGTCGCTTAAGACAAGAAGTTGCATGATGACAAGAGGTCGCATGGGGCAAGAGGTAGCAAAATTACAAAAGTTCTCATAAGAGCAAGAGGTCGCATAAGGACAAGATGTCGCATAAGGGCAAGATGTCGCTGAAGGGCGAGAGGTCCATAAGGGAAGAGGTCGCTCAAGGGCAAGAGGTTGGATAATTGGACGCATAAGGACAAGAGGTCGCATAAGGGCAAGAGGTGGCAAAATAACAAGAGGTCGCAAAAGGGCAAAAAGTCGCATAAAGACAAGAGGTCGGATCAGGACAAGAGGTTGAATAAGGACAAGAGGTCGCGTAAGGGCAAGAGGTCGGATAAGGACAAGAGGTTGAATATGGGGGTCGAATATGGACAAGAGGTCGCATAAGTACAATACTTTTGAATAAGGAGAAGAGGACCCATAAATACATGAGGTCACATAAGGACAAGAGGTCGCATAAGGACACGAGGTCGTTTAAGACAAGAAATTGTATAATGAAAAGAGGTCGCTTAAAATCAAAGTGTTCGCTTGAGGGCACAAGGTTTCATAAGGATAAGAGGTCGCATAAGGGCAAGAGGAAGTAAATGGACAAAAGGTCACATAAGGGCCAGAGGTCGCATAAGGACAAGATGTCGCATAAGGGCAAGTTTTCGCTTAAGGGCAAGAGGTCGCATAAGGGCAGCTGTCGCTTAAGGTCAAGAGGTCGTATAAGGAAAAGGGTCGCTAAAGGGCAAGAGGTCTCATAAGGACAAGAGATTGAATAAGGGGGTCGCATAACTAGAAGAGGTGGCATAAGTACAAGACTTTGAATAAGGAGAAGAGGACGCATAAAGACAAGAGGTCGCATAAGGACAAGAGGTACCTTAATACAAGAAGATGCATAATGTCAAGAGGTCTCTTAAAAACAAAGAGATCGCTTAAGGGCACGAGGTTTCATAAGGACAAGAGGTAGCAAGAGACAAAAGGTCGCATAAGAGCAAGAGGTCGCTTAAGGTCAAGAGGTCGCATAAGGGCAAAAGGTCGCTTTAGGTCAAGAGGTCGCTTAAGGACAAGATGTTGCATAAGGGCAAGATGTCGCTTAAGGGCGAGAGGTCGCATAAGGGAAGAGTTCGCTTAAGGGCAAGAGGTTGAATAAGGGATGTCGCTTAAGGACAAGATGTCGCATAAGGGCAAGAGGTAGCAAAATAACAAGAGGTCGCAAAAGGGCAAGAGGTCGCATAAGGACAAGTTGTCGCATAAAGTCATGTGGTCGCATAGATTTCGCTTCAGGGCACGAGGTTTCATAGGGACAAGAGGTCGCATAAGGTCAAAAGGTTGCAACAGGACAAGAGTTCTCATAGGGGCAAGAGGTCGCATAAGGACAAGACGTCGCATAAGGGCAAGATGTCGCTTAAGGGCGAGAGGTCGCATAAGGGAAGAGTTCGCTTAAGGGCAAGAGGTTGAATAAGGGATGTCGAGTAAGGACAAGAGGTCGCATAAGGGCAAGAGGTAACAAAATAACAAGAGGTCGCAAAATGGCAAGAGGTCGCATAAGGACAAGTTGTCGCATAAAGTCATGTGGTCGCTTAAGGGCAAGAGGTCGCATAAGGGCAGAAGTCGCTTAAGTTCAAGAGGTCGCATAAGGACAAGAGGTAGCCTAAGAGCAAGAGGTCGCATAAGGGCAGAGGTCGCTTGAAGACAGAGATCGCTTCAGGGCACGAGGTTTCATAAGGACAAGAGATCGCATAGGGGCAAGAGCTCGCTTAAGGGCAAGAGGTCGCATAAGGGCAAGAGGTCGCTTAAGACAAGAAGTTGCATAATGACAAGAAGTCGCTTAAAAACAAAGAGATCGCTTAAGGGCACGAGGTTTCATAAGGACAAGAGGTAGCAAGAGACACGAGGTCGCATAAGAGCAAGAGGTCGCTTAAGGTCAAGAGATCGCATAAGGGCAAAAGGTCGCTTTAAGTCAAGAGGTCGCTTAAGGACAAGATGTTGCATAAGGGCAAGAGGTCGCATAAAGACAAGAGGTCGCATAAGGACAACAGGTCGCTTAAGACAAGTAGTTGTATAATGTGAAGAGGTCGCTTAAAGACAAAGGGTTCGCTTCAGGTCACGATGTTTCACAAGGACAAGAGGTCGCATAAGGGCAGATGGTCGCTTAAGGCAAGAGGTCGCATAAGGGCAAGAGGTCGGTTAAGACAAGAAGTTGTATAATGTCAAGAGGTAGAAAATGACAAGAGGTCGCATAGGGGTAAGAGGTTGCTTAAGGTCAAGAAGTCGCATAAGGCAAGAGGTCGCATAAGGGCAAAAGGTCGCTTAAGGTCAAGAGGTCGCATCAGGACAAAATGTTGCATAAGGGCAAGAGGTCGCTAAAGGGAAGAGTTCGCATAAGGGAGAGGTCGCGTAAGGGCAAGAGGTAGCTTAAGGATAAGAGGTTGAATAAAGGGGGCGCATTAGGACAAGAGGTCGCATAAGTACAAGAGGTCCTTTAAGACAAGAAGTTGCTTAACGACAACAGGTCGCTTAAAGACAAGAAGTTGCATAATGAAAACAGGTCGCTTAAAGACAAAGACTTCTCTTAAGGGCACGATGTTTCATAAGGAGAAGAGGTCGCATAAGGGCAAGAGATCGCATAAGGACAACGTGTCGCTTAAGACAAGAAGTTGCATAATGACAAGAGGTCGCTTAAAGACAAAGAGTTCGCTTCAGGGCACGATGTTTCATAAGGACAAGAGGTCGCATAAGGGCAAGAGGTGGCTTAAGACAATTAGTTGCATAATGACAAGAGGTCGCTTAAAGACAAAGATATCGCTTAAGGGCAAAAGGTTTCATAAGGACAAGAGGGAGCAAAATTACAAGAGGTCGCATTAGATTAAGAGGTCGCTTAAGATCAAGAGGTCGCATAAGGGCAAAGGTTGCTAAAGGGAAGAGTTCGCATAAAGGAGAGGTCGCTTAAGAGCAAGAGGTCACAGAAGGACAAGAGGTCGCGTAAGAGCCATAGGTTGAATAAGGGGGTCGCATAAGGAGAAGAGGTCGCATAAGTACAAGACTTTGGATAACACGAGGAGGTCGCATAAAGTCAAAGAGGTCACATAAGGAGAAGAGGTTGAATAAGAAGAAGGAGTTGAATAAGGAGAAGAGGTTGAATAAGGGGTTCGCATAAGGACAAGAGGTCGCATAAGGACAACAGGTCGCTTAAGACAAGAAGTTGCATAATGACAAGAGGTCGCTTAAGGACAAGGTGTTCGCTTCAGGGCACGACGTTTCATAAGGACAGGAGGTCGCATAAAGGCAAGAGGTAGCAAAAGGACAAGAGTTCTCATAGGGGCAAGAGGTCGCATAAGGACAAGATGTCGGTTCAGGGTACAATGTTTCTTAAGGACAAGACGTCGCGTAAGGTTAAGAGGTCGCTTGAATGCAAGAGGTCGCATAAGGGCAAGATGTCGCATATGGGCAAATGGTCGCTTAAGGGCAAGAGGTCGCACAAGGGCAAGATGTCGCTTAAGACAAGAAGTTGCATAATGACAAGAGGTCGCTTAAAGACAAATAGCTCGCTTAAGGGCACGAGGTTTCATAATAACAAGAGGTAGCAAAAGGACAAGAGGTCGCATAGGGGCAAGAGGTCGCTTAAGGTCAAGAGCTTGAATAAGGGACACGCATAAGGACAAGAGGTCGCTTAAGGACAAGACGTCGCATAAGGGCAAGATGTCGCTTAAGGGCGAGAGGTCGCTCAAGGGCAAGAGGTCGCATAAGGGCAAGAGCTGGCAAAATAACAAGAGGTCGCAAAAGGGCAAGAGGTTGCATAACGACAAGATGTCGCATAAGATCAAGAGGTCGCTTAAGGACAAGACGTCGCATAAGGGAAGATGTCGCTTAAGGGCGAGAGGTCCATAAGGGAAGAGGTCGCTCAAGGGCAAGAGGTTGAATAAGGGGGACGCATAAGGACATGAGGTAACATAAGGGCGAGAGGTGGCAAAGCAACAAGTGGTTGCAAAAGGGCAAAAGGTCGCATAAGGGCAAGAGGTGGCAAAATAACAAGAGGTCGCGAAAGGGCAAAATGTCGCATAAAGACAAGAGATCGCATAAGGACATGAGGTCCCTTAAGACAAGAAGTTGCATAATGACAACAGTACGCTTACAGACAAAGACTTCGATTAAGGGCACGAGTTTTCATAAGGACATGAGGTCGCATTAGGGCATGAGGTCGCATAAGGACAAAGTGTCGCTTAAGACAAGAATTTGCATAATTACATGGGGTCGCTTAATGACAAAGAGTTCGCTTCAGGGCACGAGGTTTCATGACAAGAGGTCGCATAAGGGCAAGGGGTAGCAAAAGGACAAGAGTTCTCATAAGGGCAAGAGGTCGCATAAGGGCAAGATGTCGCTTAAGGGCGAAAGGTCCATAAGGGTAGAGGTCGCTCAAGGCAAGTGGTTGAATAAGGGCAAGAGGTCGCAAAAGGACAAGAGGTAGCTTAAGAGCAAGAGGTTGCATAAGCACAGAGGTCGCTTAAAGACAAAGAGTTCGCTTCAGGGCACGATGTTTCATAAGGACAAAAGGTCGCATAAGGGCAAGTGGTCGCTTAAGGGCAAGAGGTCGCATTGAGAGATGTCGCTTAAGAGCAAGAGGCCACATAAGGACAAGAGATCGCGTAAGGGGAAGAGGTCGGATAAGGACAAGAGGTAGAATAAGGGGGTCGAATAAGGACAAGAGGTCGCATAAGTACAATACCTTGAATAAGGAGATGAGGACACATAAAGACAAGAGGTCGCATAAGGGCAAGAGGTACCTTAAGACAAGAAGATGCACAATGTCAAGAGGTCGCTTAAAAACAAATAGTTCACTTCAGGGTACGGGGTTTCATAGGGACAAGAGGTCGCATAAGGGCAAGAGGTAGCAACAGGATAAGAGTTCTCATAGGGGCAAGAGATCGCATAAGGACAAGACGTTGCATAAAGGCAAGATGTCGCTTAATGGCGAGAGGTCGCATAAGGGCAGAGGTCGCTTAAGGGCAAGAGGTTGAATAAGGGATGTCGCATAAGGACAAGAGGTCGCAAAAGGGCAAGATGTAGTAAAATTACTAGAGGTCGCAAAAGGGCAAGAGGTCGCATAAGGGCAGAGGTCGCTTAAGGGTAACAGGTCGCATAAGGGCAAGAGGTCGCTTAAGGCAAGAAGTTGCATAATGACAAGATATCGCTTAAAGACAAAGAGTTCACTTCAGGGCACGAGGTTTCATAAGGACAAGAGGTCGCATAAGGGCAAGTGGTCGCTAAAGTGGAAGAGTTCGCATTGAGAGAGGTCGCTTAAAGGCAAGAGGCCACATAAGGACAAGATGTTGTGTAAGGGGAAGAGGTCGGATAAGAACAAGAGGTTGAATAAGGGGGTCGAATAAGGACAAGAGGTCGCATAAGTACAATACCTTGAATAAAGAGATGAGGACGCATAAAGACAGAAGGTCGCATAAGGACAAGAGGTACCTTAAGACAAGAAGATGCATAATGTCAAGAGGTCGCTTAAAAAACAAAGATATCGCTTCAGGGCACGAGGTTTCATAGGGACAAGAGGTCACATAAGGTCAAAAGGTAGCAACAGGACAAGAGTTCTGATAGGTGCAAGTGGTCGCATAAGGACAAGACGTTGCATAAGGGGAAGATGTCGCTGAAGGGCGAGAGGTCCATAAGGGAAGAGGTCGCTCAAGGGCAAGAGGTTGGATAATTGGACGCATAAGGACAAGAGGTCGCATAAGGGCAAGATGTCGCATAAGGGCAAGATGTCGCTGAAGGGCGAGAGGTCCATAAGGGAAGAGGTCGCTCAAGGGCAAGAGGTTTGATAATTGGACGCATAAGGACAAGAGGTCGCATAAGGGCAAGAGGTGGCAAAATAACAAGAGGTCGCAAAAGGACAAAAAGTCGCATAAAGACAAGAGGTCGGATCAGGACAAGAGGTTGAATAAGGACAAGAGGTCGCGTAAGGGCAAGAGGTCGGATAAGGACAAGAGGTTGAATATGGGGGTCGAATATGGACAAGAGGTCGCATAAGTACAATACTTTTGAATAAGGAGAAGAGGACCCATAAATACATGAGGTCACATAAGGACACGAGGTCGTTTAAGACAAGAAGTTGCATAATGAAAAGAGGTCGCTTAAAATCAAAGTGTTCGCTTGAGGGCACAAGGTTTCATAAGGATAAGAGGTCGCATAAGGGCAAGAGGAAGTAAATGGACAAAAGGTCACATAAGGGCCAGAGGTCGCATAAGGACAAGTTGTCGCTTAAGGGCAAGAGGTCGCATAAGGGCAGATGTCGCTTAAGGTCAAGAGGTCGTATAAGGACAAGGGTCGCTAAAGGGCAAGAGGTCTCATAAGGACAAGAGATTGAATAAGGGGGTCGCATAACTAGAAGAGGTGGCATAAGTACAAGACTTTGAATAAGGAGAAGAGGACGCATAAAGACAAGAGGTCGCATAAGGACAAGAGGTACCTTAATACAAGAAGATGCATAATGTCAAGAGGTCTCTTAAAAACAAAGAAATCGCTTAAGGGCACGAGGTTTCATAAGGACAAGAGGTAGCAAGAGACAAAAGGTCGCATAAGAGCAAGAGGTCGCTTAAGGTCAAGAGGTCGCATAAGGGCAAAAGGTCGCTTTAGGTCAAGAGGTCGCTTAAGGACAAGATGTTGCATAAGGGCAAGATGTCGCTTAAGGGCGAGACGTCGCATAAGGGAAGAGTTCGCTTAAGGGCAAGAGGTTGAATAAGGGATGTCGCTTAAGGACAAGATGTCGCATAAGGGCAAGAGGTAGCAAAATAACAAGAGGTCGCAAAAGGGCAAGAGATCGCATAAGGACAAGTTGTCGCATAAAGTCATGTGGTCGCATAGATTTCGCTTCAGGGCACGAGGTTTCATAGGGACAAGAGGTCGCATAAGGTCAAAAGGTTGCAACAGGACAAGAGTTCTCATAGGGGCAAGAGGTCGCATAAGGACAAGACGTCGCATAAGGGCAAGATGTCGCTTAAGGGCGAGAGGTCGCATAAGGGAAGAGTTCGCTTAAGGGCAAGAGGTTGAATAAGGGATGTCGAGTAAGGACAAGAGGTCGCATAAGGGCAAGATGTAGCAAAATAACAAGAGGTCGCAAAATGGCAAGAGGTCGCATAAGGACATGTTGTCGCATAAAGTCATGTGGTCGCTTAAGGGCAAGAGGTCGCATAAGGGCAGAAGTCGCTTAAGTTCAAGAGGTCGCATAAGGACAAGAGGTAGCCTAAGAGCAAGAGGTCGCATAAGGGCAGAGGTCGCTTGAAGACAAGAAGTTGCATAATGACAAGAAGTCGCTTAAAAACAAAGAGATCGCTTAAGGGCACGAGGTTTCATAAGGACAAGAGGTAGCAAGAGATACGAGGTCGCATAAGAGCAAGAGGTCGCTTAAGGTCAAGAGGTCGCATAAGGGCAAAAGGTCGCTTTAAGTCAAGAGGTCGCTTAAGGACAAGATGTTGCATAAGGGCAAGAGGTCGCATAAAGACAAGAGGTCGCATAAGGACAACAGGTCGCTTAAGACAAGTAGTTGTATAATGTCAAGAGGTCGCTTAAAGACAAAGGGTTCGCTTCAGGTCACGATGTTTCACAAGGACAAGAGGTCGCATAAGGGCAGATGGTCGCTTAAGGCAAGAGGTCGCATAAGGGCAAGAGGTCGGTTAAGACAAGAAGTTGTATAATGTCAAGAGGTAGAAAATGACAAGAGGTCGCATAGGGGTAAGAGGTTGCTTAAGGTCAAGAAGTCGCATAAGGCAAGCGGTCGCATAAGGGCAAAAGGTCGTTTAAGGTCAAGAGGTCGCATAAGGACAAAATGTTGCATAAGGGCAAGAGGTCGCTAAAGGGAAGAGTTCGCATAAGGGAGAGGTCGCGTAAGGGCAAGAGGTAGCTTAAGGATAAGAGGTTGAATAAAGGGGGCGCATTAGGACAAGAGGTCGCATAAGTACAAGAGGTCCTTTAAGACAAGAAGTTGCTTAACGACAACAGGTCGCTTAAAGACAAGAAGTTGCATAATGAAAACAGGTCGCTTAAAGACAAAGACTTCTCTTAAGGGCACGATGTTTCATAAGGAGAAGAGGTCGCATAAGGGCAAGAGATCGCATAAGGACAACGTGTCGCTTAAGACAAGAAGTTGCATAATGACAAGAGGTCGCTTAAAGACAAAGAGTTCGCTTCAGGGCACGATGTTTCATAAGGACAAGAGGTCGCATAAGGGCAAGAGGTCGCTTAAGACAATTAGTTGCATAATGACAAGAGGTCGCTTAAAGACAAAGATATCGCTTAAGGGCAAAAGGTTTCATAAAGACAAGAGGGAGCAAAATTACAAGAGGTCGCATTAGATTAAGAGGTCGCTTAAGATCAAGAGGTCGCATAAGGGCAAAGGTTGCTAAAGGGAAGAGTTCGCATAAAGGAGAGGTCGCTTAAGAGCAAGAGGTCACAGAAGGACAAGAGGTCGCGTAAGAGCCATAGGTTGAATAAGGGGGTCGCATAAGGAGAAGAGGTCGCATAAGTACAAGACTTTGGATAACACGAGGAGGTCGCATAAAGTCAAAGAGGTCACATAAGGAGAAGAGGTTGAATAAGAAGAAGGAGTTGAATAAGGAGAAGAGGTTGAATAAGGGGTTCGCATAAGGACAAGAGGTCGCATAAGGACAACAGGTCGCTTAAGACAAGAAGTTGCATAATGACAAGAGGTCGCTTAAGGACAAGGTGTTCGCTTCAGGGCACGACGTTTCATAAGGACAGGAGGTCGCATAAAGGCAAGAGGTAGCAAAAGGACAAGAGTTCTCATAGGGGCAAGAGGTCGCATAAGGACAAGATGTCGGTTCAGGGTACAATGTTTCTTAAGGACAAGACGTCGCGTAAGGTTAAGAGGTCGCTTGAATGCAAGAGGTCGCATAAGGGCAAGATGTCGCATATGGGCAAATGGTCGCTTAAGGGCAAGAGGTCGCACAAGGGCAAGATGTCGCTTAAGACAAGAAGTTGCATAATGACAAGAGGTCGCTTAAAGACAAATAGCTCGCTTAAGGGCACGAGGTTTCATAATAACAAGAGGTAGCAAAAGGACAAGAGGTCGCATAGGGGCAAGAGGTCGCTTAAGGTCAAGAGCTTGAATAAGGGACACGCATAAGGACAAGAGGTCGCTTAAGGACAAGACGTCGCATAAGGGCAAGATGTCGCTTAAGGGCGAGAGGTCGCTCAAGGGCAAGAGGTCGCATAAGGGCAAGAGCTGGCAAAATAACAAGAGGTCGCAAAAGGGCAAGAGGTTGCATAACGACAAGATGTCGCATAACATCAAGAGGTCGCTTAAGGACAAGACGTCGCATAAGGGCAAGATGTCGCTTAAGGGCGAGAGGTCCATAAGGGAAGAGGTCGCTCAAGGGCAAGAGGTTGAATAAGGGGGACGCATAAGGACATGAGGTAACATAAGGGCGAGAGGTGGCAAAGCAACAAGTGGTTGCAAAAGGGCAAAAGGTCGCATAAGGGCAAGAGGTGGCAAAATAACAAGAGGTCGCGAAAGGGCAAAATGTCGCATAAAGACAAGAGATCGCATAAGGACATGAGGTCCCTTAAGACAAGAAGTTGCATAATGACAACAGTACGCTTACAGACAAAGACTTCGATTAAGGGCACGAGGTTTCATAAGGACATGAGGTCGCATTAGGGCATGAGGTCGCATAAGGACAAAGTGTCGCTTAAGACAAGAAGTTGCATAATTACATGGGGTCGCTTAATGACAAAGAGTTCGCTTCAGGGCACGAGGTTTCATAAGGACAAGAGGTCGCATAAGGGCAAGGGGTAGCAAAAGGACAAGAGTTCTCATAAGGGCAAGAGGTCGCATAAGGGCAAGATGTCGCTTAAGGGCGAAAGGTCCATAAGGGTAGAGGTCGCTCAAGGCAAGTGGTTGAATAAGGGCAAGAGGTCGCAAAAGGACAAGAGGTAGCTTAAGAGCAAGAGGTTGCATAAGCACAGAGGTCGCTTAAAGACAAAGAGTTCGCTTCAGGGCACGATGTTTCATAAGGACAAGAGGTCGCATAAGGGCAAGTGGTCGCTTAAGGGCAAGAGGTCGCATTGAGAGATGTCGCTTAAGAGCAAGAGGCCACATAAGGACAAGAGATCTCGTAAGGAGAAGAGGTCGGATAAGGACAAGAGGTAGAATAAGGGGGTCGAATAAGGACAAGAGGTCGCATAAGTACAATACCTTGAATAAGGAGATGAGGGCACATAAAGACAAGAGGTCGCATAAGGGCAAGAGGTACCTTAAGACAAGAAGATGCACAATGTCAAGAGGTCGCTTAAAAACAAATAGTTCACTTCAGGGTACGGGGTTTCATAGGGACAAGAGGTCGCATAAGGGCAAGAGGTAGCAACAGGATAAGAGTTCTCATAGGGGCAAGAGGTCGCATAAGGACAAGACGTTGCATAAGGGCAAGATGTCGCTTAATGGCGAGAGGTCGCATAAGGGCAGAGGTCGCTTAAGGGCAAGAGGTTGAATAAGGGATGTCGCATAAGGACAAGAGGTCGCAAAAGGGCAAGATGTAGTAAAATTACTAGAGGTCGCAAAAGGGCAAGAGGTCGCATAAGGGCAGAGGTCGCTTAAGGGTAACAGGTCGCATAAGGGCAAGAGGTCGCTTAAGACAAGAAATTGCATAATGACAAGATGTCGCTTAAAGACAAAGAGTTCGCTTCAGGGCACGAGGTTTCATAAGGACAAGAGGTCGCATAAGGGCAAGTGGTCGCTAAAGTGGAAGAGTTCGCATTGAGAGAGGTCGCTTAAAGGCAAGAGGCCACATAAGGACAAGATGTTGTGTAAGGGGAAGAGGTCGGATAAGAACAAGAGGTTGAATAAGGGGGTCGAATAAGGACAAGAGGTCGCATAAGTACAATACCTTGAATAAAGAGATGAGGACGCATAAAGACAGAAGGTCGCATAAGGACAAGAGGTACCTTAAGACAAGAAGATGCATAATGTCAAGAGGTCGCTTAAAAACAAAGATATCGCTTCAGGGCACGAGGTTTCATAGGGACAAGAGGTCACATAAGGTCAAAAGGTAGCAACAGGACAAGAGTTCTGATAGGGGCAAGTGGTCGCATAAGGACACGACGTTGCATAAGGGGAAGATGTTGCTTAAGGGCGAGAGGTAGCAAAATAACTAGAGGTCGCAAAAGGGCAAGATGTCGCATAAGGACAAGTTGTCGCATCAGGTCAAGTGGTCGCTTAAGGGAAAGAGGTCGCATAAGGGCAGAGGACGCTTAAGGGCAAGAGGTCGCATAAGGACAAGAGGTAGCGTAAGATCAAGAGGTCGCATAAGGGCAGAGATCGCTTGAAGACAAAAGTTCGCTGCAGGGCACGATGTTTCATAAGGACAAGAGGTCGCATGGGGGCAAGTGGTCGCTTAAGGGCAAGAGGTCGCATAATGGCAAGAGGTCGCTTAAGACAAGAAGTTGCATAATGACAAGAAGTCGCTTAAAGAGAAAGAGTTCGCTTAAGGGCACAAGGTTTCATAAGGACAAGGAGTAGCAAGGGCAAGAGGTTGAATAAGGGTGTCGCATAAGGAGAAGAGGTCGCATAAGTACAAGACTTTGAATAAGAAGAGAAGGTCGCATAAAGACAAGAGGTCACATAAGGACAAGAGGTTGAATAAGAAGAAGGACTTGAATAAGGAGAAGAGGTTGAATAAAGGGTTCGCATAAGGACAAGAGGTCGCATAAGGACAGCAGATGTTTCATAAGGACAAGAGGTCGCATGGGGGCAAGTGGTCGCTTAAGGGCAAGAGGTCGCATAAGGGCAAGAGGTCGCTTGAGACAAGAAGTTGCATAGTGACAAGTGGTTGCTCAAAGACAAAGAGTTCGCTTAAGGGCACGAGGTTTCATCATAACAAGTGGAAAGCAAAAGGACAAGAGGTCGCATAGGGGCAAGAGGTCGCTTAAGGTCAAGAGGTTGAATAAGGGGGTCGCATTAGGACAAGATGTCGCATAAGTACAAGACTTTTAATAAGGAGAAGAGGACGCATAGAGACAAGAGGTCGCATAAGGAGAAAAGGTCCCTTAAGACAAGAAGTTGCATAATGACAACAGGTCGCTTACAGACAAAGACTTCGCTTAAGGGCACGAGATCTCATAAGCACAAGAGGTCGCATTAGGGCAAGGGGTTGCATAAGGACAAAGTGTCGTTTAAGACTAGAAGTTGCATAATGACATGAGGTCGCTTAATGACAAAGAGTTCGCTTAAGGGCACGAGGTTTCATAATGACAAGAGGTCGCATAAGGGCAAGAGGTAGCAAAATTACAAGAGTTCTCATAAGGGCGAGAGGTGGCATAAGGACAAGACGTCGCATAAGGGCAAGATGTCGCTGAAGGGCGAGAGGTCCATAAGGGAAGAGGTCGCTCAAGGGCAAGAGATTGGATAAGGGGACTCATAAGGACAAGAGGTTGCATAAGGGCAAGAGGTGGCAAAATAACAAGAGGTCGCAAAAGGGCAAAAGGTCGCATAAAGACAAGACGTCGCATAAGGGCAAGATGTCGCTTAAGACAAGAAGTTGCATAATGACAAGAGGTCGCTCAAAGGTAAAGAGTTCGCTTAAGGGCACGAGGTTTCATAATAACAAGAGGTAACAAAAGGACAAGAGGTCGCATAGGGGAAAGAGGTCGCTTACGGTCAAGAGGTTGAATAAGGGAGTCGCATAAGGACAAGATGTCGCATAAGCACAAGTCTTTTAATAAGGAGAAGACGACGCATAAAGACAAGAGGTCGCATAAGGACAAGAGGTCCCTTAATTCAAGAAGTTGCATAATGTCAACAGGTCGCTTACAGACAAAGACTTCGCATAAGGGCTCGAGATCTCAAAAGGACAAGACGTCGCATAAGGTCAAAATGTCGCTTAAGACTAGAAGTTGCATAATGACATGAGGTCGCTTAATGACAAAGAGTTCGCTTAAGGGCACGAGGTTTCATAAGGACAAGAGGTTGCATAAGGGCAAGAGATCGCATAAGGACAGCGGTTCGCTTAAGACAAGAAGTTGCATAATGACAAGAGGTCGCATAGGGGCAAGAGGTAGCAAAATTACAAGAGTTCTCATAAGGGCAAGAGGTCGCATAAGGACAAGACGTCGCATAAGGGCAAGATGTCGCTGAAGGGCGAGAGGTCCATAAGGGAAGAGGTCGCTCAAGGGCAAGAGGTTGGATAATTGGACGCATAAGGACAAGAGGTCGCATAAGGGCAAGAGGTGGCAAAATAACAAGAGGTCGCAAAAGGGCAAAAAGTCGCATAAAGACAAGAGGTCGGATCAGGACAAGAGGTTGAATAAGGACAAGAGGTCGCGTAAGGGCAAGAGGTCGGATAAGGACAAGAGGTTGAATATGGGGGTCGAATATGGACAAGAGGTCGCATAAGTACAATACTTTTGAATAAGGAGAAGAGGACCCATAAATACATGAGGTCACATAAGGACAAGAGGTCGCATAAGGACACGAGGTCGTTTAAGACAAGAAGTTGCATAATGAAAAGAGGTCGCTTAAAATCAAAGTGTTCGCTTGAGGGCACAGGGTTTCATAAGGATAAGAGGTCGCATAAGGGCAAGAGGAAGTAAATGGACAAAAGGTCACATAAGGGCCAGAGGTCGCATAAGGACAAGATGTCGCATAAGGGCAAGTTGTCGCTTAAGGTCAAGAGGTCGTATAAGGACAAGGGTCGCTAAAGGGCAAGAGGTCGCATAAGGGAAGAGTTCGCTTAAGGGCAAGAGGTTGAATAAGGGATGTCGAGTAAGGACAAGAGGTCGCATAAGGGCAAGAGGTAGCAAAATAACAAGAGGTCGCAAAAGGGCAAGAGGTCGCATAAGGACAAGTTGTCGCATAAAGTCATGTGGTCGCTTAAGGGCAAGAGGTCGCATAAGGGCAGAAGTCGCTTAAGTTCAAGAGGTCGCATAAGGACAAGAGGTAGCCTAAGAGCAAGAGGTCGCATAAGGGCAGAGGTCTCTTGAAGACAGAGTTCGCTTCAGGGCACGAGGTTTCATAAGGACAAGAGATCGCATAGGGGCAAGAGCTCGCTTAAGGGCAAGAGGTCGCATAAGGGCAAGAGGTCGCTTAAGACAAGAAGTTGCATAATGACAAGAAGTCGCTTAAAAACAAAGAGATCGCTTAAGGGAACGAGGTTTCATAAGGACAAGAGGTAGCAAGAGACACGAGGTCGCATAAGAGCAAGAGGTCGCTTAAGGTCAAGAGGTCGCATAAGGGCAAAAGGTCGCTTTAAGTCAAGAGGTCGCTTAAGGACAAGATGTTGCATAAGGGCAAGAGGTCGCATAAAGACAAGAGGTCGCATAAGGACAACAGGTCGCTTAAGACAAGAAGTTGTATAATGTCAAGAGGTCGCTTAAAGACAAAGAGTTCGCTTCAGGTCACGATGTTTCACAAGGACAAGAGGTCGCATAAGGGCAGATGGTCGCTTAAGGCAAGAGGTCGCATAAGGGCAAGAGGTCGGTTAAGACAAGAAGTTGTATAATGTCAAGAGGTAGAAAATGACAAGAGGTCGCATAGGGGTAAGAGGTTGCTTAAGGTCAAGAAGTCGCATAAGGCAAGAGGTCGCATAAGGGCAAAAGGTCGCTTAAGGTCAAGAGGTCGCATAAGGACAAGATGTTGCATAAGGGCAAGAGGTCGCTAAAGGGAAGAGTTCGCATAAGGGAGAGGTAGCGTAAGGGCAAGAGGTAGCTTAAGGATAAGAGGTTGAATAAGGGGGTCGTATTAGGACAAGAGGTCGCATAAGTACAAGAGATCCTTTAAGACAAGAAGTTGCTTAAGGACAACAGGTCGCTTAAAGACAAGAAGTTGCATAATGAAAACAGGTCGCTTAAAGACAAAGACTTCTCTTAAGGGCACGATGTTTCATAAGGAGAAGAGGTCGCATAAGGGCAAGAGATCGCATAAGGACAACGTGTCGCTTAAGACAAGAAGTTGCATAATGACAAGAGGTCGCTTAAAGACAAAGAGTTCACTTCAGGGCACGATGTTTCATAAGGACAAGAGGTCGCATAAGGGCAAGAGGTCGCTTAAGACAATTAGTTGCATAATGACAAGAGGTCGCTTAAAGACAAAGATATCGCTTAAGGGCAAAAGGTTTCATAAGGACAAGAGGGAGCAAAATTACAAGAGGTCGCTTAAGATCAAGAGGTCGCATAAGGGCAAAGGTCGCGAAAGGGAAGATTTCGCATAAGGGAGAAGTCGCTTAAGAACAAGAGGTCACAGAAGGACAAGAGATCGCATAAGGGCAAGAGGTTGAATAAGGGGGTCGCATAAGGAGAAGAGGTCGCATAAGTACAAGACTTTGAATAACACGAGGAGGTTGCATAAAGACAAGATGTCACATAAGGACAAGAGGTTGAATAAGAAGAAGGAGTTGAATAAGGAGAAGAAGTTGAATAAGGGGTTCGCATAAGGACAAGAGGTCCCATCAGGACAACAGGTCGCTTAAGACAAGAAGTTGCATAATGACAAGAGGTCGCTTAAAGACAAGGTGCTCGCTTCAGGGCACGAGGTTTCATAAGGACAGGAGGTCGCATAAAGGCAAGAGGTAGCAAAGGACAAGAGTTCTCATAGGGGCAAGAGGTCGCATAAGGGTAAGACGTCGTTAGGTTATGTTAGGTTGGGTTAGGTTAGGTTAGGTTGGGATGGGTTGCATTGTGTTAGGTTAGGTTAGGTTAGGGTAGGTTAGGTTAGGTTAGGTTAGTTAAGGTTAGGTTAGGTTAGGTTGGTTTGTTTAGGTTAGGTTAGGTTAGGTTACGTTAGGTAAGGTTAGGTTAGTTTAGGTTAGGTTAGGTTAGGTCGCATAAGGGCAAGAGGTCGCTTAAGGTCAAGAGGTCACATAAGGACAAGAGGTTGCATAAGGGCAAGAGGTAGCAAAAGGAAAAGAGGTCGCATAGGGGCAATAGCTCGCTTAAGGTCAAGATATCGCATAAGGACAGGATGTCGCATAAGGGCAAGAGGTAGCAAAAGGACAAGAGTTCTCATAGGGGCCAGAGGTGGCATAAGGAAAAGATGTCGCTTCAGGGTACGATGTTTCTTAAGGACAAGACGTCGCATAAGGTTCAGAGGTCGCTTGAATGCAAGAGGTCGCATAAGGACAGGATGTCGCATAAGGGCAAGTGCTCGCTTAAGGGCAAGAGGTCGCATATAGGCAGAGGTCGCTTAAGGGCAAGATGGCGCATAAGGACAAGAGGTAGCGTAAGAGCAAGAGGTCGCATAAGGGCAGAGGTCGTTTGAAGACAAATAGTTCGCTTCAGGGCACGATGTTTCATCAGGACAACAGGTCGCATAGGGGCAAGTGGTAGCTTAAGGGCAAGAGGTCGCATAAGGGCAAGAGGTCGCTTAAGACAAGAAGTTGCATAATTACAAGAAGTCGCTTAAAAACAAAGAGTTCGCTTAAGGGCACGAGGTTTCATAAGGACAAGAGGTAGCAAAAGACAAGAGGTCGCATAAGGGCAAGAGGTCGCTTAAGGTCAAGAGGTCGCATAAGGGCAAAAGTTCACTTTAGGTCAAGAGGTCGCTTAAGGACAAGATGTTGCATAAGGGCAAGAGGTCGCATAAGGACAAGAGGTCGCATAAGGACAACAGGTCGCTTAAGACAAGAAGTTGTATAATGTCAAGAGGTCGCTTAAAGACAAAGAGTTCGCTTCAGGGCACGAGGTTTCATAAGGACAACATGTCGCTTAAGGGCAAGAGATCGCATAAGGACAACGGGTCGCTTAAGACAAGAAGTTGCATAATGACAAGAGGTCGCTTAAAGACATAGGGTTCGCTTCAGGGCACGATGTTTCATAAGGACAATAGGTCGCATAAGGGCAAGTGGTCGCTTAAGGCAAGAGGTAGCATAAGGGCAAGAGGTCGGTTAAGACAAGAAGTTGTATAATGTCAAGAGGTCGCTTAAGGTCAAGAGGTCGCTTAAGGTCAAGAGGTCGCATAAGGACAAAATGTTGCATAAGGGCAAGAGGTAGCTAAAGGGAAGAGTTCGCATAAGGGAGAGGTCGCTTAAGGGCAAGAGGTAGCTTATGGATAAGAGGTTGAATAAGGGGGTCGCATTAGGATAAGATGTCGCATAAGTACAAGAGGTCCTTTAAGACAAGAAGTTGCTTAACGAAAACGGGTCGCTTAAAGACAAGAAGTTGCATAATGACAACAGGTCGCTTAAAGATAAAGAGTTCGCTTCAGGGCACGATGTTTCATAAGGACAAGAGGTCGCATAAGGGCAAGTGGTCGCTTAAGGTCAAGAGGTCGCATAAGGGCAAGAGGTCGCTTAAGACAATTAGTGGCATAATGACAAGAGGTCGCTTAAAAACAAAGATATCGCTTAAGGGCAAAAGGTTTCATAAGGACAAGAGGGAGCAAAATTACAAGAGGTCGCATTAGATTAAGAGGTCGCTTAAGATCAAGAGGTCGCATAAGGGCAAAGGTCGCTAAAGGGAAGAGTTCGCATAAGGGAGAAGTCGCTTAAGAACAAGAGGTCACAGAAGGACAAGAGGTCGCATAAGGACAAGAGGTTGAATAAGGGGGTCGCATAAGGAGAAGAGGTCGCATAAGTACAAGACTTTGAATAACACGAGGAGGTCGCATAAAGACAAGATGTCACATAAGGACAAGAGGTTGAATAAGAAGAAGGAGTTGAATAAGGAGAAGAAGTTGAATAAGGGGTTCGCATAAGGACAAGAGGTCACTTAAGACAAGAAGTTGCATAATGACAAGAGGTCACTTAAAGACAAGGTGCTCGCTTCAGGGCAAGAGGTTTCATAAGGACAGGAGGTCGCATAAAGGCAAGAGGTAGCAAAGGACAAGAGTTCTCATAGGGGCAAGAGGTCGCATAAGGGTAAGACGTCGTTAGGTTATGTTAGGTTGGGTTAGGTTAGGTTAGGTTGGGATGGGTTGCATTGTGTTAGGTTAGGTTAGGTTAGGGTAGGTTAGGTTAGTTAAGGTTAGGTTAGGTTAGGTTGGTTTGTTTAGGTTAGGTTAGGTTAGGTTACGTTAGGTAAGGTTAGGTTAGTATAGGTTAGGTTAGGTTAGGTCGCATAAGGGCAAGAGGTCGCTTAAGGTCAAGAGGTCACATAAGGACAAGAGGTTGCATAAGGGCAAGAGGTAGCAAAAGGAAAAGAGGTCGCATAGGGGCAATAGCTCGCTTAAGGTCAAGATATCGCATAAGGACAGGATGTCGCATCAGGGCAAGAGGTAGCAAAAGGACAAGAGTTCTCATAGGGGCCAGAGGTGGCATAAGGAAAAGATGTCGCTTCAGGGTACGATGTTTCTTAAGGACAAGACGTCGCATAAGGTTCAGAGGTCGCTTGAATGCAAGAGGTCGCATAAGGACAGGATGTCGCATAAGGGCAAGTGCTCGCTTAAGGGCAAGAGGTCGCATATAGGCAGAAGTCGCTTAAGGGCAAGATGGCGCATAAGGACAAGAGGTAGCGTAAGAGCAAGAGGTCGCATAAGGGCAGAAGTCGCTTGAAGACAAATAGTTCGCTTCAGGGCACGATGTTTCATCAGGACAACAGGTCGCATAGGGGCAAGTGGTAGCTTAAGGGCAAGAGGTCGCATAAGGGCAAGAGGTCGCTTAAGACAAGAAGTTGCATAATGACAAGAAGTCGCTTAAAAACAAAGAGTTCGCTTAAGGGCACGAGGTTTCATAAGGACAAGAGGTAGCAAAAGACAAGAGATCGCATAAGGACAACGGGTCGCTTAAGACAAGAAGTTGCATAATGACAAGAGGTCGCTTAAAGACAAAGGGTTCGCTTCAGGGCACGATGTTTCATAAGGATAATAGGTCGCATAAGGGCAAGTGGTCGCTTAAGGCAAGAGGTAGCATAAGGGCAAGAGGTCGGTTAAGACAGGAAGTTGTATAATGTCAAGAGGTCGCTTAAGGTCAAGAGGTCGCATAAGGGCAAGAGGTCGCTTAAGGTCAAGAGGTCGCATAAGGACAAAATGTTGCATAAGGGCAAGAGGTAGCTAAAGGGAAGAGTTCACATAAGGGAGAGGTCGCTTAAGGGCAAGAGGTAGCTTAAAGATATGAGGTTGAATAAGGGGGTCGCATTAGGATAAGATGTCGCATAAGTACAAGAGGTCCTTTAAGACAAGAAGTTGCTTAATGACAACAGGTCGCTTAAAGACAAGAAGTTGCATAATGACAACAGGTCGCTTAATGACAAAGACTTCGCTTAAGGGCACGAGGTTTCATAAGGACAAGAGGTCGCATAAGGGCAAGAGATCGCATAAGGACAAGGGGTCGCTTAAGACAATAAGTTGCAAAATGACAAGAGGTCGCTTAAAGACAAGGATTTCGCTTCAGGGCACGATGTTGCATAAGGACAAGAGGTCGCTTAAAGGTAAGTGGTCGCTTAAGGTCAAGAGGTCGCATAAGGGCAAGAGGTCGCTTAAGACAAGAAGTTGCATAATGACAAGAGGTGGCTTAAAGACAAAGATATCGCTTGAAGTCACGAGGTTTCATAAGGACAAGAGGTAGCAAAATTACAAGAGGTCGCAATAGATTAAGAGGTCGCTTAAGATCAAGAGGTCGCATAAGGGCAAAGGTCGCTAAAGGGAAGAGTTCGCATAAGGGAGAGGTCGCTTAAGAGCAAGAGGTCACAGAAGGACAAGAGGTCGCTTAGGAGCAAGAGGTCACAGAAGGACAAGAGGTCGCGTTATGGCAAGAGTTTGAATAAGGGGGTCGCATAAGGAGAAGAAGTCTCATAAGTACAAGACTTTGAATAACACGAGGAGGTCGCATAAAGTCAAGAGGTCACATAAGGGGAAGAGGTTGAATATGAAGAGAGAGTTGAAAAAGGGGAAGAGGTTGAATTAGGAGTTCGCATAAGGACAAGAGGTCGCATAAGGACAACAGGTCGCTTAAGACAAGAAGTTGCATAATGACAAGAGGTCGCTTAAAGACAAGATGTTCGCTTCAGGATACGAGGTTTCATAAGGACAGGAGGTCGCATAAAGGCAAGAGGTAGCAAAAGGACAAGAGTTCTCATAGGGGCAAGAGGTCGCATAAGGACAAAATGTCGCTTCAGGGCACGATGTTTCTTAAGGACAAGACGTCGCATAAGGTTAAGAGGTCGTTTGAATGCAAGAGGTTGCATAAGGAAAAGAGGTCGCATAAGGACAACAGGTCGCTTAAGACAAGAAGTTGTTTAATGACAACAGGTCGCTTAAAGACAAGAAGTTGCATAATGACAACAGGTCGCTTAAAGACAAAGACTTCGCTTCAGGACACGATGTTTCATAACGACAAGAGGTCGCATAAGGGCAAGTGGTCACTTAAGGGCAAGAGGTCGCATAAGGGCAAGATTTTGCTTAAGACAAGAAGTTGCATAATGACAAGAAGTCGCTTAGAGACAAAGATTTCGTTTAAGGGTGTGACGTTTTTTTCTACGCATTTGTATTTTCGCGTGGAAAAACGTCACAATTTCTCGTTTTATTCGTACGCCCTGCGTCTTGTTTGTTTTCTTGGATTATAAATTATCACGCTAGAGGTCTCCACCGACCGCTCGCTCCGTGCTCGCTTCCCGAGCAAGAAAGCAACAGCAGTTCCGATCCTGTAACCTTCGCGATAAGAACGACGTGACTTTGCGTCACGAGTGAGAGAGAGAATTTTCCGTGCGCCGCATGGTTAAGTGTGCAAGTTGCCTCGCTGGCGAGACTTAACCTCCTTTTGATTTCTTGCTTTTTGCTCGCACCATAAATTGGTTTTCTCTCTCTACGAATATTGGACATTATATCGCGAAGCAGTATTCATTCCTTTCTCTGATTAGTTTTATACGTTATATGGAAGGCTGCGTTTGACGAATGTACGAAGATGATCGCTGCCCAGTTTGATTTGGGTGTTTTCATCCATAACGCGAATCAGTATCCATGTTGGTGACTGAATACGAATTCAGAGATGTTCCTACGTGTGACGCCAATATCCTGAAGACGAGACGTGAAGGAAGCCACGATTTCTAGTGACTTACCGTCCCTGGTAGTGAGGGATTGCTGTCTGATACACTATGTGAAATCTAATGGAGGTATGTACAGTGTTGTTTTCTCCCTCCTTTGTGATTGCAAAAAATGCAAAGTTCGTGGACAGTGATAGATTGGAATATGTTTAATTTGACCGAATCGAAAATTTAAAGGAAGAGTGTAATTGGATTAAACGACGAATCGACGAAAACACTAGTTGTTTCAAAATCGCTATTACATTACTTTATCTCACCCATAGCGTCAAACTACCTTTTTTGATTGCGTGTTAATAATAACACGAATGAACTTGGGGCATTTTTGCCTGAATTGTTAGCGTAAACCAAGGAGTACGCGGGCTACTTGCTATTTATAATTGCGATTTCCCTAAAAATGTAAAAATAAGATTCATGCGAGATTGGCACTAATAGACAAGTAAATACTGGGAGCATCAAATAGTTATAGGAATTATAAGATTGCTTATTGTCAAAAGGAAATGGAAATGATGTGTGGTAAAAGTGGCTAATATATCGATAAATTGTAATGTTCGAATTTCTTGATATGCTCAGTTTTTTTAGAAGCATCAATTAAAGGAGTTCAATTGGAACTCGTGCATGTACTAGCATTCGTTACAATTCTTGTAATTTGCGTAAATGCATGTACATATTACTGCCATGACTAGTGACAAAAGAAAGAACGACAGTAAGAATTGTTAATGTTGTAGTTTGAGGGAAATTCTAAAAGGATACGTAAAACTAGAATTGTACGTCATAAAACTATCCTTTTTTATATTGTTGTTATTGGAGAAATTAACTGTTTCTTGTTCATGATTGGATATAAATAAATTTGTTACTCAAAAGTATTCTTCGAAACTTTCATACAATTTGTGCCTCTCTCCTTTTGTTTACAAACTTTGCGTAAAGTAAAACGCTGAAATAACGCATCTATTATTGGTAATAAAAAAGAACTAGTGTTGAAGCATATGGTAAAGGATGTATATTGTTACGTGTAGTTATTTTGCGTTGGTGTGATAATTTTTTCTGAATTGCAGCAGTGTAATTTTCCACGATGTTTTTTGTGATCATGTATGTTTGCCTACAATTCCTCTTTTGATTGGTAAATGGGGAACAATTAACCCTCGCGTTCTATTTAAATTCGCACGATAATAGGCATTGGTTCTCTTTTGAGACTGAGGGGGTAGCCCTAAAGGCTGGCCGTAACCTTCAACAATTCGAATTTGTAGCTGTTGGTTGTAGCCTTACTTTAAGCGCGTGCATTAAATTGATCCCGGACCTTTTCACGCTTCCCACGAGGTTAATTTATTCTTTTTCTTCACGCACGCAACCAGCAGGTTACAAATTTCCTGGTAGCCGAGCAGGTTATATTAATTCATACACCCCCTAATATCACAAAATTTTTTTCCTTTACTGTCATTCATATTTTTTTTAGGTGATATTGAAGTTACGATCATTTCGCTTCATAACTTTTCTTGTTTAATAACTTTCCCTTTTGTTCTCCCCCTTTTTTTTGTGTGTTCAACAATTTTTTTTTGATAATATTTACCCCCCACCTTTTTTTGAGAATTCTTTGTACCCCCCTTTTTTTATCATCGGCTTTTGCCTTTCATTATCTTACGGTATATCTTGATGTTGCATTCTTGCAATTATTCTGTACCTTGGTTATTATTCGCTTTTCTTTTGTTTTGCCTATTACCTATTGAACATTCTAGACATCTTTGTCGACGGATAAATATCATGTCGTCTCCCTTTCAAGGCCATTTGCAAGGCGTTGGGTCAGTTTCTTTTCCCTTTCCGCCTGTAAATATACAACCGTCACCATTTTTACAGACCCCCAAGTGGAGTTATCAGACTCTCACATGGCTTCACTTTTGTACAGTGTCTCTCAAAAGTTTTAGGACAACGACATTTTAAACTAGGCCACCCAATTTACACAAGCCGTTGGTGGGTTGCGTGCAGAGTTAGGCTCAATTTCAGGGTTGCCACATGCACAATAGATATTTATAAAATACGCGAAAGAAATGTAAACAAGTATTATTGTATAAAATTATTAAAAATATCACTAATAATCGCAAATGACAAAATTCTTTCTGAAAGAAAAAAAGGGTTTTCTAGTATTTCATCGCTGTTGAGTCTACAGTAAGGAAAAGAGGTGAGAGGAAACGAGAGGTTACAAAGGAGAGGAGAAAGAGAAAGCGAAAGTAGAAGAGGAAAAGTAGAGGAGAGAAGAAAGATACGATAGACGAGGAGAGGAGATGTAGTGAGGAGAATGGAAAAAGATTCGAGGAGAGATGAGGAAAAAAAGAACAAAGAAGAGAAAAGAGGAGGAAAACGAGAGGAGAGGAGAGGAGGAGACGAGCAGAGGGAAGTGGAGAGTAGAGTAAACGAGAGAAAAAGAGAAAATCGAAAAAAGAGAGTGCAGTGGAGTCGGAAATCTAAGACAGGAAAGGAGATAAGAGGAGTGGAGAAGAGTGGGATGGAGATAAGATGCGAGAAAAGTAGGGAAGGTGATATGAGATAAAAACAGAACAGAAAGAGGGGAGAGAAGAAGGAGAAGGAACTGGAGAGAAGATTTAGTTGCAGAAAATATCGTCTGAGCGTCAAGAATGGATGCATTGGTCAAATTATCGACATGAAACATTCAATAACATTTTGAAATGTATTGGAGAATTTATTAGATCGGTCCGAAATGTATTTTGGCTGAGTTAAGAGCAATTTAAAAATCTTCCATGTAAGATCTTTGAATTTACCTGCGATTACACCACTAAAAAAATTAACGTAATTTTTAATATTTATAAGAATCATTCAATTTTTCTCCACTTCTCGGTTCGTTGAAATTGAGATTTTGTAATTCAATATTTCCCCTCCCCCATCGTTAATTCCAAACTCAATCGTTCCGTTTCACACGGCGTGGACAATGAACACAATGGGATATGTCTAAAACTTACGAAAATTTTCTGCCACTGGAAGGGTTTGAACCTACGACCATCAGATTGACAATCCTGAACGGTAGCCACTACCCTACAAGCTTTCGCTCCTTAAGCCAGGTAGAAGGAGCTGACCAATGTGAAATGTAGATGTAACTCTGCTGCATGTAACGTGCGAACAAGTATTGTTTGTAACAAAGAAAACGAAAGTAGTACGACTCGGCGAAAACATTTAATGGAGAATTGCACATTTTGAGAACTTTTCATTCGATATTTGTGGAGGTATCCTTGCATTGAACTCAAGTGGGAAAAGGGGTAAAATTAGCATGTCCTGAATTGCCACACATATAAATAGTTATTTGATTAACATTTGTCAATGTCTTTGAAGCAGTACACAATTATCGTTAGTGTCTCATAATTCACGATCTTATATGTAAAAATATCCCGTTGAACGTGTGTCAATTCATTTATTTGTTTATTTTTTTTCTTATAAATTCTATATGCAGAACAATGGAGCCACTATATACTGCTATTACAAATAATGTTACCATGCTCTTGTTTAATGGAAAGGATTCTTTTTTAAGGAACATCTAGTATGGAGGATCGAACATGGGACCGCAATGCTTTCAAGAACTCTAACCAATATACTACGCCCTTTGTTTTCTTGGAGCTACAGTTCCTAATTATTCTGTCGCCTCAATATTGTAAACGTTATCTGCAAAAAAAGTTAAATACTCAGATATAGCTCTGTACTTCTAGAATTACTTTATACACATGCATTTGAAATTTAACTCTGAATTTCTTTCTTCGTATTAGTATATCTAAGCTTGTGAATATATTTTATTTGTAATTTTATAACGGTTTCATGAACATCTACGAAATAGTTCCTTACAACTTGGAATATGGTGAATAGATATGAAATGTCTCTGAAATTAATTTTCGACCACTAGATTTTGGCAAGATTTCCAATCATTCATTGCTTAAACAAACGTTTTAAAACTATGTGGAATTTTCATTCTGGGATAAGTTTCTTTACTTGCTACATGTATGCGAACTACACTCTGTCCCACTTATCTATGGAGCAGGTGAACGAAAACAAGTATCTGAGCAGCGATGAACACGTGAGAGGAACGGGATTGCGTGGAGGGAGGAAAACCTCTGCAGTTACCAGCCTTCCCAGCAGCGTGCACTGATTCGCTCTGTCCACTCGATCCCCTCTCCCCTCTCTCCACTTCTCTTCCGCTATGCGCGGGTTTGCTCCAGAGATGCTGGGACAGAATACAGTTAATTGTTTCTCAAAAGGTATCGTCTATCTCTGTATGCCACACATTTAATTCTTACTCACATTGAAAAAAATGTCAATTTGTATTCAGGGGTAGTTTCACAGTTACACACTATTTTGGCCTTGATGAGAAGTTTAGCGTAAGTAGGCATTTTGTTTATAATTTTGAATAAGGTTGAAATCCTCATATTTAGGGCTTGAACTCGTCACTTAAGAGGTTGAAGATCGTCCTCTACGTTGTGCGTGACCTTCTTTATTTTTCTATTCATAATTCATCCTCATCGTCGCGATTAGCCAAAGGTAAAATAAGAAAAGTCCTCCTCCGTGACCGTGGGGTCTAAAGAGCTGTGCTTTGGACTCCGACTGCAGGACGGCATGGATTCGAGTCCGCCTATGCTCACTCTCTAGGTTCTCGGCCTGTGTATGGGACCGGTAGCAACCCACCATCGTGAGAAAATTGGGGAGCTACGAGTGAGTAGCGTAACCCGGTCTCGGAAATCTCCTATGGGGCATGTTCCTGGGTAAACAAAAAATAATCGATCAGACAATTCGATTATCGAAGGCGCTAAAATAACCTCCGGTTGACCAAGTTGCCAATATAAATAAATGGAATACAGATTGTCTTCGAGCTTACATTGTTAAAAAGGAGCGGATACACGTATTACTAGACCAATAATTATTCAATACGGTTTTTTGTTTGTCAGGAATTATCACTTAAACTATTGCATGTTGAGCTGGTGCCTACCTAGCCAGCCGCCTCTGATGAAATCTACCATTGTTCAGATTCTCTTTAAAATTCGACTCTGGTCACTTGTAACGTGCTGGGTGCAGACACTGTGCATCGAAGCACAGTGTTTTTGTGATAAGAAGCGGCCTTGAATAGCGTGAGTGAGTCACTTTGATCGCGAGCAAGCTAGACTACCAAGCTTGTCTGCCTTTGAAAACCAAGTCATTTTTTTCACGGTTTCCGAACGCGATTGCTATTGTAGAAGTTAAATACTCAATTTGACCAATGTTCTCCCGTCGTCTAAAACCAAATATTATCTATTAAACGAAAAGTTCACGATTGTCAATAAACGCTTTAACCTATCTGAGCATAAGGTGAATGTAAATACTAAATTTAATAGAAAGGTTCTCCAAAATTTCTCTTCCACTGTCTACGTAAGGTCAGTACCCAGGGGAGGGGCCATGTGGGCCATGCTCCCCCCTCGAACCCTAAAATATTTAAATGTGAACCTATATATAAATAAATACGAAAATAACATCGTCGATTTTTGAAATGTGTAAAAATTTCAATTTTGCTCTTGCATAAATGAATCTGTTTCTTGCGCAAAAGTCTTCAAGCTGCAATATTGGGTGGTTTTAGTTTCATAATCATTGATGCAAGGCTACCAGACGTCCGATTCACCGATTTAGTCAGGACAGTGCGTTACTTTCAATCCCTGTCCCGACTTTCTCGAACTGCAATCGTGATGCGAAAATGTCTCTTTATTATTGTTTTTTTGTTAACTCACAATTAGACATGTTCTTTATTGTATGAATAATTCTAAGTACGCAACATAGAATTATCATGACTTTTTAATGGCGCTCGCACTATTTGAACTATTTTGTAATATCTGTCTGTCTGTCTGTCTCTCTCTCTGGTCTACGTCAATGACAGAAATGCAAGCAATATTCTTATTTATTTTTAACCCAATTAAAGGAAAGTGTAAGCATTTAAAAGAAATAAGAAAAATCATCACTGTTGCTCTTCCTTAGAAATTGTTGTTCTTCGAGGAAGAAAAATTAGAAGGTTTAGTCCAGCACCTTAACACAGTGTCCCAAGAGTCTCTCTTGACTAATACTGTCAAATGTGACATGATTTTATGAATAAAATTTTCCGCCTGTTTACGTATAACGCTGCACTGATTTGGTAGTTCGCACACGGTGTAATTATTTCGTGTTACCTTACGCAACAGCAAATACATTTCATAAGACTGTTCTGGACACAAGATTTGCATCAGTAAACAAGCATTTTGTCTGTTACAGTATCACAGGTAAAGAACATCGTCCGGTAATGTTCAAGCCTCTAGATATTTTCCATTAGTAATGTCTAATCACAATAATAAGTTAGAAGAAATAACTCGCATTTTCACAAATACCAATATTCTCGTTTTTAATCAGTTCGAAAATTAGATATCGGTTATACTACAAGAAAGCAAAGAAAAATTAAAGTAACAGTTCAACTACACGTATACCAAACGACATTTACAATATTGGAGGGACAGAATGCTTAAAAAAAAATTGTTGTTTCATTCGAAGGTAAAGGCGTGGTGTAGTCCTTCTTCTACCTTGTTTAAGCAGCGAAAGCTTGTAGGGTAGTGGCTACCGTTCAGGATTGTCAATCTGATGGTCGTAGGTTCAAACCCTTCCAGTGGCAGAAAATTTTCGTAAGTTTTAGACATATCCCATTGTGTTCATTGTCCACGCCGTGTGAAACGGAATGATTCAGTTTGGAATTAACGATAGGGGAGGGGAAATATTGAATTACAAAATCTCAACTTCAACGAACCGAGAAGTGGAGAAAAATTGAATGATTCTTATAAATATTAAAAATTACGTTAATTTTTTTAGTGGTGTAATCGCAGGTAAATTCAAAGATTTTACATGGAAGATTTTAATTTGCTCTTAACTCAGCCAAAATACATTTCGCACCGATCTAATATATTCTCCAATACATTTCAAAATGTTATTGAATGTTTCATGTTGATAATTTGACCAATGTATTCATTCTTGACGCTCAGACGATATTTTCTGCAACTAAATCTTCTCTCCAGTTCCTTCTCCTTCTTCTCTCCCCTCTTTCTGTTCTGTTTTTATCTCATATCACCTTCCCTACTTTTCTCGCATCTTATCTCCATCCCACTCTTCTCCACTCCTCTTATCTCCTTTCCTGTCTTAGATTTCCGACTCCACTGCACTCTCTTTTTTCGATTTTCTCTTTTTCTCTCGTTTACTCTACTCTCCACTTCCCTCTGCTCGTCTCCTCCTCTCCTCTCCTCTCGTTTTCCTCCTCTTTTCTCTTCTTTGTTCTTTTTTTCCTCATCTCTCCTCGAATCTTTTTCCATTCTCCTCACTACATCTCCTCTCCTCGTCTATCGTATCTTTCTTCTCTCCTCTACTTTTCCTCTTCTACTTTCGCTTTCTCTTTCTCCTCTCCTTTGTAACCTTTCGTTTCCTCTCACCTCTTTTCCTTACTGTAGACTCAACAGCGATGAAATACTAGAAAACCCTTTTTTTCTTTCAGAAAGAATTTTGTCATTTGCGATTATTAGTGATATTTTTAATAATTTTATACAATAATATTTGTTTACATTTCTTTCGCGTATTTTATAAATATCTATTGTGCATGTGGCAACCCTGAAATTGAGCCTAACTCTGCACGCAACCCATCAACGGCTTGTGTAAATTGGGTTGCCTAGTTTAAAATGTCGTTGTCCTAAAACTTTTGAGAGACACTGTACCCTACCACCTGAGATCGGAGTTCACGACGTCCTTCACGTCCATTACAGTCCTTTTATTGTAATTTTTGTCATCAAGCTGGACATACTGATTCACATTGTCGACGGCGCCCTCCTTCTGCCCAACATACATCTTATGAATCTGCTCGCCGCAGATAATACTGAGTATTGTGTATACTTGACATAGGATTGATTGTTTTTTCTCCTATTATTGTGTATTGTACTATTGCAAATCTAGCAACAATTAAGAGTATTTATTCGCTAACATTTAATGGTGTATACACATTTTTATTCATTGATTCATGTATTGTGGGTTTAGTGTCATGTTTTGGTGTCATATATCTTTTGAATTTTGCCTTTTATTACATACAAGAATTGATTCTCCATTTCATTGACTAGCATGTGTTATAGTGTATTTTTGCCTGTATTTTTGATATGTAATTTGTGATGGAAGTTACCTTTGTAATTGATGCTCCTAATTATTTATTCTATTCCCCTCCAATAGGTTTTCCTCCCCTCTTCCCTTTTTTTTCTTCTATTTCTTCTTCTTTTCTAATTCTCTTTTTTTTCTTTATTTTGCATGTTTTATCGAGGAAACTTATGTGTCGAGTGTGTCATCCTGGAAATTCCCTTTTAGTGTGCATCATATATTGCTATCTCGGACTACACATGGAATAGTTGCAACGCCTTCTGTATTGTTAGTCAACCAAACAAAAAAAGTTTTTCTCGCCGCACAATATTATATATGGAACTTTTTTGTATACCATGGTTATTTATATCAGGTATTTCTATGCTTAGTGTATGGTGAAACTGTGTGTCAAATTCAGGTAAATGTTTTCCCTCTTTCTCCTTTTTTGGCTATAGTATTCTAACCATTTTAAGAGGGTTACATTAATTTTCGTTTAATATTGTTCATAAAGTCATTTGATTGCAATCAATTCATCATTTTCATGCCTCATTTTTTACATGATTAATGCTTGTTATATTATTATTGCATTATTTACCCTGTGTAAATTATTTATATAAGTGTATAGTCAGGGTAAAGATCCTATTCTAGTCTTTAAATTATGGTTCTATATGCCATTATATATATATATATTTATTGTTACTGAGTTGTCCAATGTCAGATATGATACATGTGGTAAATTCTATCTTAGTGTTTTCTCAAATGGCATATATTATTATTTTAGAGGTATCCTTGATGCTCTCAGAAGGTGGTATTTGCATGTGAGTGTAAGTTATGTGCCCTTCTCTAAATTTTGGATTCTTCATTGTACTATAATTGGTGCCCTTTTTCTTTTGCCACAAGGGGGAGTTTGTGACGTTTTTTTCTACGCATTTGTATTTTCGCGTGGAAAAACGTCACAATTTCTCGTTTTATTCGTACGCCCTGCGTCTTGTTTGTTTTCTTGGATTATAAATTATCACGCTAGAGGTCTCCACCGACCGCTCGCTCCGTGCTCGCTTCCCGAGCAAGAAAGCAACAGCAGTTCCGATCCTGTAACCTTCGCGATAAGAACGACGTGACTTTGCGTCACGAGTGAGAGAGAGAATTTTCCGTGCGCCGCATGGTTAAGTGTGCAAGTTGCCTCGCTGGCGAGACTTAACCTCCTTTTGATTTCTTGCTTTTTGCTCGCACCATAAATTGGTTTTCTCTCTCTACGAATATTGGACATTATATCGCGAAGCAGTATTCATTCCTTTCTCTGATTAGTTTTATACGTTATATGGAAGGCTGCGTTTGACGAATGTACGAAGATGATCGCTGCCCAGTTTGATTTGGGTGTTTTCATCCATAACGCGAATCAGTATCCATGTTGGTGACTGAATACGAATTCAGAGATGTTCCTACGTGTGACGCCAATATCCTGAAGACGAGACGTGAAGGAAGCCACGATTTCTAGTGACTTACCGTCCCTGGTAGTGAGGGATTGCTGTCTGATACACTATGTGAAATCTAATGGAGGTATGTACAGTGTTGTTTTCTCCCTCCTTTGTGATTGCAAAAAATGCAAAGTTCGTGGACAGTGATAGATTGGAATATGTTTAATTTGACCGAATCGAAAATTTAAAGGAAGAGTGTAATTGGATTAAACGACGAATCGACGAAAACACTAGTTGTTTCAAAATCGCTATTACATTACTTTATCTCACCCATAGCGTCAAACTACCTTTTTTGATTGCGTGTTAATAATAACACGAATGAACTTGGGGCATTTTTGCCTGAATTGTTAGCGTAAACCAAGGAGTACGCGGGCTACTTGCTATTTATAATTGCGATTTCCCTAAAAATGTAAAAATAAGATTCATGCGAGATTGGCACTAATAGACAAGTAAATACTGGGAGCATCAAATAGTTATAGGAATTATAAGATTGCTTATTGTCAAAAGGAAATGGAAATGATGTGTGGTAAAAGTGGCTAATATATCGATAAATTGTAATGTTCGAATTTCTTGATATGCTCAGTTTTTTTAGAAGCATCAATTAAAGGAGTTCAATTGGAACTCGTGCATGTACTAGCATTCGTTACAATTCTTGTAATTTGCGTAAATGCATGTACATATTACTGCCATGACTAGTGACAAAAGAAAGAACGACAGTAAGAATTGTTAATGTTGTAGTTTGAGGGAAATTCTAAAAGGATACGTAAAACTAGAATTGTACGTCATAAAACTATCCTTTTTTATATTGTTGTTATTGGAGAAATTAACTGTTTCTTGTTCATGATTGGATATAAATAAATTTGTTACTCAAAAGTATTCTTCGAAACTTTCATACAATTTGTGCCTCTCTCCTTTTGTTTACAAACTTTGCGTAAAGTAAAACGCTGAAATAACGCATCTATTATTGGTAATAAAAAGAACTAGTGTTGAAGCATATGGTAAAGGATGTAGATTGTTACGTGTAGTTATTTTGCGTTGGTGTGATAATTTTTTCTGAATTGCAGCAGTGTAATTTTCCACGATGTTTTTTGTGATCATGTATGTTTGCCTACAATTCCTCTTTTGATTGGTAAATGGGGAACAATTAACCCTCGCGTTCTATTTAAATTCGCACGATAATAGGCATTGGTTCTCTTTTGAGACTGAGGGGGTAGCCCTAAAGGCTGGCCGTAACCTTCAACAATTCGAATTTGTAGCTGTTGGTTGTAGCCTTACTTTAAGCGCGTGCATTAAATTGATCCCGGACCTTTTCACGCTTCCCACGAGGTTAATTTATTCTTTTTCTTCACGCACGCAACCAGCAGGTTACAAGGGCACGAGGTTTCATAATAACAGGATGTAGCAAAAGGACAAGAGTTCTCATAGGGGCCAGAGGTCGCATAAGGACAAGATGTGGCTTCAGGGTACGATGTTTCTTAACCTTCGAGCGGGCGCGCCTGCGCAAAATTTACGCCAAAAGTAATTTTCTTTAATTTTCTTGTGTTTCCTTTGAATTCGTCGACCTATGCTTTTTATGTATTCCTCAAAGAGGTGTTTTGTGTTGCATATTAGCAGTCATTGTTACTAATCCATATGTTATACTCTGTCAATTGATGTTTATTTCAGATCAGAACACCGTGTCGTAAAGTTTGCGCTGCGCGCCTGCTCCTGTTCTGTAATTATTTAGTCAGGTCATTTTTGAAAATGAGTCGACAAAACGTAGACGTTAGCGAAATTCAGCGTATCCTTCAAGTTTCTCGAATAGAATAGATCGATTGATTTTGATTTTGATTTTGTTTTTGAGTCCGCTTTATGCACAGAAAGGCTAATCGCGACTTGACTTACTTTGGTAGCTAGGCTCGTTCCCAGGATGTTTTGAGGGGACGGACATATCCGAAAATGTGAAAGTAAGTTCTTATTATTTGGTTTATTTTACTTAGTTTATACGAGATATAGTGTGTGTGTTTGTGTGTGTGTGTTTGTTTGTATGTGTGTGTGTTGTTGTGTGTGTGTGTGTGTGTGTGAGGTGAGGGAAGGGGGAGGCTGGAGTGTGTACACAGGATATTGCCATAGACTGCCCATAATTTTTCATATGACTTAGAGAATTTTTACTCGACTCGGTCCCTCTTGAACTTAGAATGTAAAGTGTTTGTACATAGACTTGTAACATTTAGGTTTTCAGCAGGAATATCTGTCGTAAAAAGTACGACACGCGCCTGCTGATGAAAAGCGTGGTGCGCTATAAATATGTAATAAGTTACGTACTGTTATTTCTTCTTTTTTCAGCATTCTAACTTGTATTTCGATATGTTTCATTTATATTAACCTCAGATATGATATCAATGAATGTAGACCCAAAAACATTTACGTTTATATTATAAAAATCCTTGCTCATAATGAATGATACTAAATGGCGTAAAAAATGCGTCACGCGCCCGCTGGTGACACGATTATGAACGCGCCCGCTGGAAGGTTAAGGACAAGACGAAGCATAAGGTTAAGAGGTCGCTTGAATGCAAGAGGTTGCATAAGGACAATATGTCGCATAAGGGCAAGTGGTCGCTTAAGGGCAAGAGGTCGCATATAGGCAGAGGTTGCTTAAGGGAAAGAGGGCTCATAAGGACAAGAGGTAGCGTAAGAGCAAGATGTCGCATAAGGGCAGAGGTCGCTTGAAGACAGAGAGTTCGCTTCAGGACACGATGTTTCATAACGACAAGAGGTCGCATAAGGGCAAGTGGTCGCTTAAGGGCAAGAGGTGGCATAAGGACAAGATGTCGCTTAAGACAAGAAGTTGCATAATGAAAAGAGGTCGCTTAAAGACAAAGAGTTCGATTAAGGGCACGAGGTTTCATAATAACATGAGGTAGCAAAAGGACAAGAGGTCGCATAGGGGCAAGAGGTCGCTTAAGGTGAAGATGTCGCTTAAGGGGCGAGAGGTCCATAAGGGAAGAGGTCGCTCAAGGGCAAGAGGTTGAATAAGGGGGACGCATAAGGAGAAGCGGTCGCATAAGGGCGAGAGGTGGCAAAACAACAAGAGGTCGCAAAAGGGCAAAAGGTCGCTTAAAGGCAAGAGGTGGCAAAATAACAAGAGGTCGCGAAAAGATAAAATGGCGCATAATGACAAGAGGTCGCATAAGGACAAGAGGTCCCATAAGACAAGAATTTGCATAATGACAACAGATCGCTTACAGACATAGACTTAGGCTAAGGGCACGAGGTTTCATAAGGACAAGAGGTCGCATAAGGGCAAGTGGTCGCTTAAGGCAAGAGGTCGCATAAGGGCAAGAGGTCGGTTAGGACAAGAAGTTGTATATTGTCAAGAGGTAGAAAAAGACAAGTAGTTGCATAAGGGTAAGAGGTCGCTTAAAGTCAAGAGGTCGCATAAAAGCAAGAGGTCGCATAAGGGCAAAAGTTCGCTTAAGGTAAAGAGGTCGCATAAGGACAAAATGTTGCATAAGGGCAAGAGGTCGCTAAAGGGAAGAGTTCGCATAAGGGAGAGGTCGCTTAAGGGCAAGAGGTAGCTTAAGGATAAGAGGTTGAATAAGGGGGTCGCATTAGGACAGGAGGTCGCATAAGTACAAGAGGTCCTTTAAGACAAGAAGTTGCTTAATGACAACAGATCGCTTAAAGACAAGAAGTTGCATAATGACAACAGGTCGCTTAAAGACAAAGACTTCGCTTCAGGACATGATGTTTCATAATGACAAGAGGTCGCATAAGGGCAAGTGGTCGTTTAAGGGCAAGAGGTCGCATTAGGGCAAGATTTCGCTTAAGACATGAAGTTGCATAATGACAAGAGGTCGCTTAAAGACAAAGATTTCGTTTAAGGGCACGAAGTTTCATAATAACAAGAGGTAGCAAATGGACAAAAGTTCTCATAGGGGCCAGAGGTCGCATAACGACAAGATGTCGCTTCACGGTACGATATTTCTTAAGGACAAGACGTCGCATAAGGTTAAGAGGTCGCTTGAATGCAAGAGGTTGCATAAGGACAAGATGTCGCATAAGGGCAAGTGGTCGCTTAAGGGCAAGAGGTCGCATATAGGCAGAGGTCGCTTAAGGGCAAGAGGGCTCCTAAGGACAAGAGGTAGCGTAAGAGCAAGATGTCGCATAAGGGCAGAGGTCGCTTGAAGACAAAGAGTTCGCTTCAGGACACGATGTCTCAAAACGACAAGAGGTCGCATAAGGGAAGAGGTCCCTCAAGGGCAAGAGGTTGAATAAGGGAGGCGCATAAGGACAAGAGGTCGCATCAGGGCAAGAACTGGCAAAATAACAAGAGGTCGCAAAAGGGCAAAAGGTCGCATAAAGACAAGATATCGCATAAGATCAAGAGGTCGCATAAGGACAAGACGTCGCATAAGGCCAAGATGTCGCTTAAGGGCGAGAGTTGGCAAAACAACAAGAGATCGCAAAAGGGCAAAAGGTCGCATAAAGGCAAGAGGTGGCAAAATAGCAAGAGGTCGCGAAAAGGCAAAATGTCGCATAAAGACAAGAGGTCGCATAAGGACAAGAGCTCCCTTAAGACAAGAATTTGCATAATGACAACAGGACGCTTACAGACAAGGACATCGATTAAGGGCACGAGGTTTCATAAGGACAAGAGGTCGCATTAAGGCAACAGGTCGCATAAGGACAAAGTGTCGCTTAAGACAAGAAGTTGCATAATGACATGAGGTCGCTTAATGACAAAAAGTTCGCTTCAGGGCACGAGGTTTCATAAGGACAAGAGGTCGCATAAGGGCAAGAGATCGCATAAGGACAACGGGTCGCTTAAGACAAGAGGTTGACTAATGACAAGAGGTCGCTTTAAGACAAAGAGTTCGCATAAGGACAAAGTGTCGCTTAAGACAAGAAGTTGCATAATGACATGAGGTCGCTTAATGACAAAGAGTTCGGTTCAGGGCACGAGGTTTCATAAGGACAAGAGGTCGCATAAGGGTAAGAGATCGCATAAGGACAACGGGTCGCTTAAGACAAGAGGTTGAATAATGACAAGAGGTCGCTTTAAGACAAAGAGTTCGCTTCAGGGCGCGAGGATTCATAAGGACAAGAGGTCGCATAAGGGCAAGGGGTAGCAAAAGGACAAGAGTTCTCATAAGGGCAAGAGGTCGCATAAGGACAAGACGTCGCATAATGGCAAGATGTCGCTTAAGGGCGAGAGGTCCATAAGGGAAGAGGTCGCTCACGGGCAAAAGGTTGAATAAGGGGGACGCATAAGGACAAAAGGTCGCATAAGGTCAAAAGGTGGCAAAATAACAAGAGGTCGCGAAAGGGCAAAAGGTCGCATAAAGACAAGATGTCGCATAAGGGCAAGAGGTAGCGTAAGAGCAAGATGTCGCATAAGGGCAGAGGTCGCTTGAAGACAAAGAGTTCGCGTCAGGGCACGATGTTTCATAAGGACAAGAGGTCCCATAGGGGCAAGTGGTAGCTTAAGGGTAAGAGGTCGCATAAGGGCAAGCGGTCGCTTAAGACAAGAAGTTGCATAATGACAAGAAGTCGCTAAAAAACAAAGAGTTCGCTTAAGGGCACGAGGTTTCATAAGGACAAGAGGTAGCAAAAAACAAGAGGTCGCATAAGGGCAAGAGGACGCTTAAGGTCAAGAGGTCGCATAAGGGCAAATGTTCGCTTTAGGTCAAGAGGTCGCTTAAGGACAAGATGTTGCATAAGGGCAGGAGGTCGCATAAGGACAAGAGGTCGCATAAGGACAACAGGTCGCTTAAGACAAGAAGTTGTATAATGTCAAGAGGTCGCTTAAAGACAAAGAGTTCGCTTCAGGGCACGAGGTTTCATAAGGACAAGAGGTCGCTTAAGGGCAAGAGATCGCATAAGGACAACGGGTCGCTTAAGACAAGAAGTTGCATAATGACAAGAGGTCGCTTAAAGACAAAGGGTTCGCTTCAGGGCACGATGTTTCATAAGGACAAGAGGTCGCATAAGGGCAAGTGATCGCTTAAGGCAAGAGGTAGCATAAGGGCAAGAGGTCGGTTAAGTCAAGAAATTGTATAATGTCAAGAGGTCGCATAAGGTCAAGAGGTCGCATAGGGGCAAGAGGTCGCTTAAGGTCAAGAGGTCGCATCAGGACAAAATGTTGCATAAGGGCAAGAGGTAGCTAAAGGGAAGAGTTCGCATAAGGGAGAGGTCGCTTAAGGGCAAGAGGTAGCTTAAGGATAAGAGGTTGAATAAGGGGGTCGCATTAGGACAAGAGGTCGCGTAAGTACAAGAGGTCCTTTAAGACAAGAAGTTGCTTAAGGACAACAGGTCGCTTAAAGACAAGAAGTTGCATAATGACAAGAGGTCGCTTAAAGACAAAGACTTCGCTTAAGGCAACGAGGTTTCATAACGACAAGAGGTCGCATAAGGGCAAGAAATCGCATAAGGACAACGGGTCGCTTAAGACAAGAAGTTGCAAAATGACAAGAGGTCGCTTAAAGACAAAGAGTTCGCTTCAGGACACGATGTTTCATAAGGACAAGAGGTCGCTTAAAGGCAAGTGGTCGCTTAAGGTCAAGAGGTCGCATAAGGGCAAGAGGTCGCTTAAGACAAGAAGTTGCATAATGATAAGAGGTCGCTTAAAGACAAAGATATCGCTTAAGGGCACGAGGTTTCATAAGGACAAGAGGTAGCAAAATTACAAGAGGTCGCAATAGATTAAGAGGTCGCTTAAGAGCAAGAGGACACAGAAGGACAAGAGGTCGCGTAAGGGCAAGAGGTTGAATAAGGGGGTCGCATAAGGAGAAGAGGTCTCATAAGTACAAGACTTTGAATAACACGAGCAGGTCGCATAAAGTCAAAGAGGTCACATAAGGAGAAGAGGTTGAATAAGAAGAAGGAGTTGAAAAAGGGGAAGAGGTTGAATAAGGGGTTCGCATAAGGACAAGAGGTCGCATAAGGACAACAGGTCGCTTAAGACAAGAAGTTGCATAATGACAAGAGGTCGCTTAAAGACAATGTGTTCGCTTCAGGGCACGAGGTTTCATAAGGACAGGAGGTCGCATCAAGGCAAGAGGAAGCAAAAGGACAAGAGTTCTCGTAGGGGCAAGAGGTCGCATAAGGACAAGACGTCTTTAGGTTATGTTAGGTTGCGTTAGGTAAGGTTAGGTTGGGTTGGAATGGGTTGGGTTGGGTTAGGTTAGGTTAGGTTAGGTAAAGTTAGGTTAGGTTAGGTTGGGTTTCGTTGGGTTGCATTGGGTTAGGTTAGGGTAGGTTAGGTTAGGTTAGGTTAGGTTGGGTTGCTTAGGTTAGGTTAGGTTAGGTTAGGTCGCATAAGGGCAAGAGGTCGCTTAAGGTCAAGAGGTCATATAAGGACAAGAGGTTGCATAAGGGCAAGATGTATCAAAGGGAAAAGAGGTCGCATAGGGGCAAGAGGTTGCTTAAGGTCAAGATATCGCATAAGGACAGGATGTCGCATAAGGGCAAGAGGTAGCAAAAGGAAAAGAGGTCGCATATTGGCAAGATGTCGCTTAAGGTCAAGATATCGCATAAGGACAGGATGTCGCATAAGGGCAAGAGGTAGGAAAAGGACAAGAATTTTCATAGGGGCCAGAGGTCGCATAAGGACAAGATGTCGCTTCAGGGTACGATGTTTCTTAAGGACAAGACGTTGCATAAGGTTAGGAGGTCGCTTGAATGCAAGAGGTTTCATAAGGACAATATGTCGCATAAGGGCAAGTGGTCGCTTAAGGGCAAGAGGTCGCATATAGGCAGAGGTTGCTTTAGGAAAAGAGGGTTCATAAGGACAAGAGCAAGATGTCGCATAAGGGCAAAGGTCGCTTGAAGACAAAGAGTTCGCTTCAGGACACGATGTTTCATAACGACAAAAGGTCGCATAAGGGCAAGTGGTCGCTAAAGGGCAAGAGGTGGCATAAGGGCAAGATGTCGCTTAAGACAAGAAGTTGCATAATGACAAGAGGTCGCTTAAAGACAAGGAGTTCGATAAAGGGCACGAGGTTTCATAATAACATGAGGTAGCAAAAGGACAAGAGGTCGCATAGGGGCAAGAGGTCTCTTAAGGTGAAGATGTCGCTTAAGGGCGAGAGGTCCATAAGGGAAGAGGTCGCTCAAGGGCAAGAGGTTGAATAAGGGGGACGCATAAGGACAAGAGGTCGCATAAGGGCGAGAGGTTGCAAAACAACAAGAGGTCGCAAAAGGGCAAAAGGTCGCTTAAGGGCAAGAGGTGGCAAAATAACAAGAGGTCGCGAAAAGGCAAAATGTCGCATAATGACAAGAGGTCGCATAAGGACAAGAGGTCCCATAAGACAAGAATTTGCATAATGACAACAGATCGCTTACAGACATAGACTTAGACTAAGGGCACGAGGTTTCATAAGGACAAGAGGTCGCATAAGGGCAAGTGGTCGCTTAAGGCAAGAGGTCGCATAAGGGCAAGAGGTCGGTTAGGACAAGAAGTTGTATATTGTCAAGAGGTAGAAAAAGACAAGTAGTTGCATAAGGGTAAGAGGTCGCTTAAAGTCAAGAGGTCGCATAAAAGCAAGAGGTCGCATAAGGGCAAAAGTTCGCTTAAGGTAAAGAGGTCGCATAAGGACAAAATGTTGCATAAGGGCAAGAGGTCGCTAAAGGGAAGAGTTCGCATAAGGGAGAGGTCGCTTAAGGGCAAGAGGTAGCTTAAGGATAAGAGGTTGAATAAGGGGGTCGCATTAGGACAGGAGGTCGCATAAGTACAAGAGGTCCTTTAAGACAAGAAGTTGCTTAATGACAACAGATCGCTTAAAGACAAGAAGTTGCATAATGACAACAGGTCGCTTAAAGACAAAGACTTCGCTTCAGGACATGATGTTTCATAATGACAAGAGGTCGCATAAGGGCAAGTGGTCGTTTAAGGGCAAGAGGTCGCATTAGGGCAAGATTTCGCTTATGACATGAAGTTGCATAATGACAAGAGGTCGCTTAAAGACAAAGATTTCGTTTAAGGGCACGAGGTTTCATAATAACAATAGGTAGCAAATGGACAAAAGTTCTCATAGGGGCCAGAGGTCGCATAACGACAAGATGTCGCTTCACGGTACGATATTTCTTAAGGACAAGACGTCGCATAAGGTTAAGAGGTCGCTTGAATGCAAGAGGTTGCATAAGGACAAGATGTCGCATAAGGGCAAGTGGTCGCTTAAGGGCAAGAGGTCGCATATAGGCAGAGGTCGCTTAAGGGCAAGAGGGCTCCTAAGGACAAGAGGTAGCGTAAGAGCAAGATGTCGCATAAGGGCAGAGGTCGCTTGAAGACAAAGAGTTCGCTTCAGGACACGATGTCTCAAAACGACAAGAGGTCGCATAAGGGAAGAGGTCCCTCAAGGGCAAGAGGTTGAATAAGGGAGGCGCATAAGGACAAGAGGTCGCATCAGGGCAAGAACTGGCAAAATAACAAGAGGTCGCAAAAGGGCAAAAGGTCGCATAAAGACAAGATATCGCATAAGATCAAGAGGTCGCATAAGGACAAGACGTCGCATAAGGCCAAGATGTCGCTTAAGGGCGAGAGTTGGCAAAACAACAAGAGATCGCAAAAGGGCAAAAGGTCGCATAAAGGCAAGAGGTGGCAAAATAGCAAGAGGTCGCGAAAAGGCAAAATGTCGCATAAAGACAAGAGGTCGCATAAGGACAAGAGCTCCCTTAAGACAAGAATTTGCATAATGACAACAGGACGCTTACAGACAAGGACATCGATTAAGGGCACGAGGTTTCATAAGGACAAGAGGTCGCATTAAGGCAACAGGTCGCATAAGGACAAAGTGTCGATTAAGACAAGAAGTTGCATAATGACATGAGGTCGCTTAATGACAAAGAGTTCGCTTCAGGGCACGAGGTTTCATAAGGACAAGAGGTCGCATAAGGGCAAGAGATCGCATAAGGACAACGGGTCGCTTAAGACAAGAGGTTGACTAATGACAAGAGGTCGCTTTAAGACAAAGAGTTCGCATAAGGACAAAGTGTCGCTTAAGACAAGAAGTTGCATAATGACATGAGGTCGCTTAATGACAAAGAGTTCGGTTCAGGGCACGAGGTTTCATAAGGACAAGAGGTCGCATAAGGGTAAGAGATCGCATAAGGACAACGGGTCGCTTAAGACAAGAGGTTGAATAATGACAAGAGGTCGCTTTAAGACAAAGAGTTCGCTTCAGGGCGCGAGGATTCATAAGGACAAGAGGTCGCATAAGGGCAAGGGGTAGCAAAAGGACAAGAGTTCTCATAAGGGCAAGAGGTCGCATAAGGACAAGGCGTCGCATAATGGCAAGATGTCGCTTAAGGGCGAGAGGTCCATAAGGGAAGAGGTCGCTCACGGGCAAAAGGTTGAATAAGGGGGACGCATAAGGACAAAAGGTCGCATAAGGTCAAAAGGTGGCAAAATAACAAGAGGTCGCGAAAGGGCAAAAGGTCGCATAAAGACAAGATGTCGCATAAGGGCAAGAGGTAGCGTAAGAGCAAGAGGTCGCATAAGGGCAGAGGTCGCTTGAAGACAAAGAGTTCGCGTCAGGGCACGATGTTTCATAAGGACAAGAGGTCCCATAGGGGCAAGTGGTAGCTTAAGGGTAAGAGGTCGCATAAGGGCAAGAGGTCGCTTAAGACAAGAAGTTGCATAATGACAAGAAGTCGCTAAAAAACAAAGAGTTCGCTTAAGGGCACGAGGTTTCATAAGGACAAGAGGTAGCAAAAAACAAGAGGTCGCATAAGGGCAAGAGGTCGCTTAAGGTCAAGAGGTCGCATAAGGGCAAATGTTCGCTTTAGGTCAAGAGGTCGCTTAAGGACAAGATGTTGCATAAGGGCAGGAGGTCGCATAAGGACAAGAGGTCGCATAAGGACAACAGGTCGCTTAAGACAAGAAGTTGTATAATGTCAAGAGGTCGCTTAAAGACAAAGAGTTCGCTTCAGGGCACGAGGTTTCATAAGGACAAGAGGTCGCTTAAGGGCAAGCGATCGCATGAGGACAACGGGTCGCTTAAGACAAGAAGTTGCAGAATGACAAGAGGTCGCTTAAAGACAAAGGGTTCGCTTCAGGGCACGATGTTTCATAAGGACAAGAGGTCGCATAAGGGCAAGTGATCGCTTAAGGCAAGAGGTAGCATAAGGGCAAGAGGTCGGTTAAGACAAGAAATTGTATAATGTCAAGAGGTCGCATAAGGTCAAGAGGTCGCATAGGGGCAAGAGGTCGCTTAAGGTCAAGAGGTCGCATCAGGACAAAATGTTGCATAAGGGCAAGAGGTAGCTAAAGGGAAGAGTTCGCATAAGGGAGAGGTCTCTTAAGGGCAAGAGGTAGCTTAAGGATAAGAGGTTGAATAAGGGGGTCGCATTAGGACAAGAGGTCGCGTAAGTACAAGAGGTCCTTTAAGACAAGAAGTTGCTTAAGGACAACAGGTCGCTTAAAGACAAGATGTTGCATAATGACAACAGGTCGCTTAAAGACAAAGACTTCGCTTAAGGCAACGAGGTTTCATAACGACAAGAGGTCGCATAAGGGCAAGAAATCGCATAAGGACAACGGGTCGCTTAAGACAAGAAGTTGCAAAATGACAAGAGGTCGCTTAAAGACAAAGAGTTCGCTTCAGGACACGATGTTTCATAAGGACAAGAGGTCGCTTAAAGGCAAGTGGTCGCTTAAGGTCAAGAGGTCGCATAAGGGCAAGAGGTCGCTTAAGACAAGAAGTTGCATTGTGATAAGAGGTCGCTTAAAGACAAAGATATCGCTTAAGGGCACGAGGTTTCATAAGGACAAGAGGTAGCAAAATTACAAGAGGTCGCAATAGATTAAGAGGTCGCTTAAGAGCAAGAGGACACAGAAGGACAAGAGGTCGCGTAAGGGCAAGAGGTTGAATAAGGGGGTCGCATAAGGAGAAGAGGTCTCATAAGTACAAGACTTTGAATAACACGAGCAGGTCGCATAAAGTCAAAGAGGTCACATAAGGAGAAGAGGTTGAATAAGAAGAAGGAGTTGAAAAAGGGGAAGAGGTTGAATAAGGGGTTCGCATAAGGACAAGAGGTCGCATAAGGACAACAGGTCGCTTAAGACAAGAAGTTGCATAATGACAAGAGGTCGCTTAAAGACAATGTGTTCGCTTCAGGGCACGAGGTTTCATAAGGACAGGAGGTCGCATCAAGGCAAGAGGAAGCAAAAGGACAAGAGTTCTCATAGGGGCAAGAGGTCGCATAAGGACAAGACGTCTTTAGGTTATGTTAGGTTGCGTTAGGTAAGGTTAGGTTGGGTTGGAATGGGTTGGGTTGGGTTAGGTTAGGTTAGGTTAGGTAAAGTTAGGTTAGGTTAGGTTGGGTTTCGTTGGGTTGCATTGGGTTAGGTTAGGGTAGGTTAGGTTAGGTTAGGTTAGGTTGGGTTGCTTAGGTTAGGTTAGGTTAGGTTAGGTCGCATAAGGGCAAGAGGTCGCTTAAGGTCAAGAGGTCATATAAGGACAAGAGGTTGCATAAGGGCAAGATGTATCAAATTGAAAAGAGGTCGGATAGGGGCAAGAGGTCGCTTAAGGTCAAGATATCGCATAAGGACAGGATGTCGCATAAGGGCAAGAGGTAGCAAAAGGAAAAGAGGTCGCATATTGGCAAGATGTCGCTTAAGGTCAAGATATCGCATAAGGACAGGATGTCGCATAAGGGCAAGAGGTAGGAAAGGGACAACAATTTTCATAGGGGCCAGAGGTCGCATAAGGACAAGATGTCGCTTCAGGGTACGATGTTTCTTAAGGACAAGACGTTGCATAAGGTTAGGAGGTCGCTTGAATGCAAGAGGTTTCATAAGGACAATATGTCGCATAAGGGCAAGTGGTCGCTTAAGGGCAAGAGGTCGCATATAGGCAGAGGTTGCTTTAGGAAAAGAGGGTTCATAAGGACAAGAGCAAGATGTCGCATAAGGGCAAAGGTCGCTTGAAGACAAAGAGTTCGCTTCAGGACACGATGTTTCATAACGACAAGAGGTCGCATAAGGGCAAGTGGTCGCTAAAGGGCAAGAGGTGGCATAAGGGCAAGATGTCGCTTAAGACAAGAAGTTGCATAATGACAAGAGGTCGCTTAAAGACAAGGAGTTCGATTAAGGGCACGAGGTTTCATAATAACATGAGGTAGCAAAAGGACAAGAGGTCGCATAGGGGCAAGAGGTCTCTTAAGGTGAAGATGTCGCTTAAGGGCGAGAGGTCCATAAGGGAAGAGGTCGCTCAAGGGCAAGAGGTTGAATAAGGGGGACGCATAAGGACAAGAGGTCGCATAAGGGCGAGAGGTTGCAAAACAACAAGAGGTCGCAAAAGGGCAAAAGGTCGCTTAAGGGCAAGAGGTGGCAAAATAACAAGAGGTCGCGAAAAGGCAAAATGTCGCATAATGACAAGAGGTCGCATAAGGACAAGAGGTCCCTTAAGACAAGAATTTCCATAATGACAACAGGTCGCTTACAGACATAGACTTCGATTAAGGGCACGAGGGTTCATAAGGACAAGAAGTCGCATAAGGGCAAGTGGTCGCTTAAGGCAAGAGGTCGCATAAGGGCAAGAGGTCGGTTAAGACAAAAAGTTGTATATTGTCAAGAGGTAGAAAAAGACAAGTAGTCGCATAAGGGCAAGAGGTCGCTTAAAGTCAAGAGGTCGCATTAATGCAAGAGGTCGCATAAGGGCAAAAGTTCGCTTAAGGTCAAGAGGTCGCATAAGGACAAAATGTTGCATCAGGGCAAGAGGTCGCTAAAGGGAAGAGTTCGCATAAGGGAGAGGTCGCTTAAGGGCAAGAGGTAGCTTAAGGATAAGAGGTTGAATATGGGGGTCGCATTAGGACAGGAGGTCGCATAAGTACAAGAGGTCCTTTAAGACAAGAAGTTGCTTAATGACAACAGATCGCTTAAAGACAAGAAGTTGCATAATGACAACAGGTCGCTTAAACACAAAGACTTCGCTTCAGGACATGATGTTTCATAACGACAAGAGGTCGCATAAGAGCAAGTGGTCGCTTAAGGGCAAGAGGTCGCATTAGGGCAAGATTTCGCTTAAGACATGAAGTTGCATAATGACAAGAGGTCGCTTAAAGACAAAGATTTCGTTTAAGGGCACGAGGTTTCATAATAACAGAGGTAGCAAATGGACAAAAGTTCTCATAGGGGCCAGAGGTCGCATAACGACAAGATGTCGCTTCACGGTACGATATTTCTTAAGGACAAGACGTCGCATAAGGTTAAGAGGTCGCTTGAATGCAAGAGGTTGCATAAGGACAAGATGTCGCATAAGGGCAAGTGGTCGCTTAAGGGCAAGAGGTCGCATATAGGCAGAGGTCGCTTAAGGGCAAGAGGGCTCCTAAGGACAAGAGGTAGCGTAAGAGCAAGATGTCGCATAAGGGCAGAGGTCGCTTGAAGACAAAGAGTTCGCTTCAGGACACGATGTTTCATAACGACAAGAGGTCGCATAAGGGCAAGTGGTCGCTTAAGGGCAAGAGGTCGCATATAGGCAGAGGTTGCTTAAGGAAAAGAGGGCTCATAAGGACAAGAGCAAGATGTCGCATAAGGGCAAAGGTCGCTTGAAGACAAAGAGTTCGCTTCAGGACACGATGTTTCATAACGACAAGAGGTCGCATAAGGGCAAGTGGTCGCTTAAGGGCAAGAGGTGGCATAAGGGCAAGATGTCGCTTAAGACAAGAAGTTGCATAATGACAAGAGGTCGCTTAAAGACAAGGAGTTCGATTAAGGGCACGAGGTTTCATAATAACATGAGGTAGCAAAAGGACAAGAGGTCGCATAGGGGCAAGAGGTCTCTTAAGGTGAAGATGTCGCTTAAGGGCAAAAGTTCGCTTTAGGTCAAGAGGTCGCTTAAGGACAAGATGTTGCATGAGGGCAAGAGGTCTCTTAAGGACAAGAGGTCGCATAAGGACAACAGGTCGCTTAAGACAAGAAGTTGTATAATGTCAAGAGGTCGCTTAAAGACAAAGAGTTCGCTTCAGGGCACGAAGTTTCATAAGGACAAGAGGTCGCTTAAGGGCAAGAAATCGCATAAGGACAACGGGTCGCTTAAGACAAGAAGTTGCATAATGACAAGAGGTCGCTTAAAGACAAAGGGTTCGCTTCAGGGCACGATGTTTCATAAGGTCAAGAGGTCGCCTAAGGGCAAGTGGTCGCTTAAGGCAAGAGGTAGCATAAGGGCAAGAGGTCGGTTAAGACAAGAAGTTATATAATGTCAAGAGGTCGCTTAAGGTCAAGAGGTCGCATAAGGGCAAGAGGTCGCTTAAGGTCAAGAGGTCGCATAAGGACAAAATGTTGCATAAGGGCAAGAGGTAGCTAAAGGGAAGAGTTCGAATAAGGGAGAGGTCGCTTAAGGGCAAGAGGTAGCTTAAGGATAAGAGGTTGAATAAGGGGTTCGCATTAGGACAAAAGGTCGCATAAGTACAAGAGTTCCTTTAAGACATGAAGTTGCATAATGACAAGAGGTCGCTTAAAGACAAAGATTTCGTTTAAGGGCACGAGGTTTCATAATAACAAGAGGTAGCAAATGGACAAAAGTTCTCATAGGGGCCAGAGGTCGCATAACGACAAGATGTCGCTTCACGTTACGATATTTCTTAAGGACAAGACGTCGCATAAGGTTAAGAGGTCGCTTGAATGCAAGAGGTTGCGTAAGGACAAGATGTCGCATAAGGGCAAGTGGTCGCTTAAGGGCAAGAGGTCGCATATAGGCAGAGGTCGCTTAAGGGCAAGAGGGCTCCTAAGGACAAGAGGTAGCGTAAGAGCAAGATGTCGCATAAGGGCAGAGGTCGCTTGAAGACAAAGAGTTCGTTTCAGGACACGATGTTTCATAACGACAAGAGGTCGCATAAGGGAAGAGGTCCCTCAAGGGCAAAAGGTTGAATAAGGGAGGCGCATAAGGACAAGAGGTCGCATCAGGGCAAGAGCTGGAAAAATAACAAGAGGTCGCAAAAGGGCAAAAGGTCGCATAAAGACAAGATGTCGCATAAGATCAAGAGGTCGCATAAGGACAAGACGTCGCATAAGGGCAAGATGTCGCTTAAGGGCGAGAGGTCGCATAAGGACAAGAGGTAGCTTAAGACAAGAAGTTGTATAATGTCAAGAGGTCGCTTAAAGACAAAGAGTTCGCTTCAGGGCACGAAGTTTCATAAGGACAAGAGGTCGCTTAAGGGCAAGAGATCGCATAAGGACAACGGGTCGCTTAAGACAAGAAGTTGCATAATGACAAGAGGTCGCTTAAAGACAAAGGGTTCTCTTCAGGGCACGATGTTTCATAAGGACAAGAGGTCGCATAAGGGCAAGTGGTCGCTTAAGGCAAGAGGTAGCATAAGGGCAAGAGGTCGGTTAAGACAAGAAGTTGTATAATGTCAAGAGGTAGAAAATGACAAGAGGTCGCATAGGGGTAAGAGGTTGCTTAAGGTCAAGAAGTCGCATAAGGCAAGAGGTCGCATAAGGGCAAAAGGTCGCTTAAGGTCAAGAGGTCGCATAAGTACAAGAGTTCCTTTAAGACACGAAGTTGCTTAATGACAACAGGTCGCTTAAAGACAAGAATTTGCATAATGACAACAGGTCGCTTAAAGACAAAGACTTCGCTTATGGGCACGAGGTTTCATAAGGACAAGAGGTCGCATAAGGGCAAGAGATCGCATAAGGACAACGGGTCGCTTAAGACAAGAGGTTGCAAAATGACAAGAGGTCGCTTAAAGACAAAAAGTTCGCTTCAGGGCACGATGTTTCGTAAGGACAAGAGGTAGCAAAATTACAAGAGGTCGCAATAGATTAAGAGGTCGCTAAAGATCAAGAGGTCGCATAAGGGCAAAGGTCGTTAAAGGGAAGAGTTCGCATAAGGGAGAGGTCGCTTAAGAGCAAGAGGTCACAGAAGGACAAGAGGTCGCGTAAGGGCAAGAGGTTGAATAAGGGGGTCACATAAGGAGAAGAGGTCTCATAAGTACAAGACTTTGTATAACACGAGGAGGTCGCATAAAGTCAAAGAGGTCACATAAGGAGAAGAGGTTGAATAAGAAGAAGGAGTTGAATAAGGAGAAGAGGTTGAATAAGGGGTTCGCATAAGGACAAGAGGTCGCATAAGGACAACAGGTCGCTTAAGACAAGAAGTTGCATAATGACAAGAGGTCGCTTAAAGACAAGGTGTTCGCTTCAGGGCACGAGGTTTCATAAGGACAGGAGGTTGCATAAAGGCAAGAGGTAGCAAAAGGACAAGAGTTCTCATAGGGGCAAGAGGTCGCATAAGGACAAGACGTCGTTGGGTTATGTTAGGTTGGGTTAGGTTAGGTTAGGTTGGGTTGGAATGGGTTGGGTTGGGTTAGGTTAGGTTAGGTTAGGTAAAATTAGGTTAGGTTAGGTTGGGTTTCGTTGGGTTGCATTGGGTTAGGTTAGGGTAGGTTAGGTTAGGTTAGGTTAGTTTAGGTTAGGTTACGTTAGGTTGGGTTGCTTAGGTTAGGTTAGGTTAGGTTAGGTCGCATAAGGGCAAGAGGTCGCTTAAGGTCAAGAGGTCATATAAGGACTAGAGGTCGCATAAGGGCAAGAGGTCGCTAAAGGGAAGAGTTCGCATAAGGGATAAGTCGCTTAAGGGCAAGAGGTAGCTTAAGGATAAGAGGTTGAATAAGGTGGTCGCATTAGGACAGGAGGTCGCATAAGTACAAGAGGTCCTTTAAGACAAGAAGTTGCTTAATGACAACCGATCGCTTAAAGAAAAGAAGTTGCATAATGACAACAGGTCGCTTAAAGACAAAGACTTCGCTTCAGGACATGATGTTTCAAAACGACAAGAGGTCGCATATGGGCAAGTGGTCGCTTAAGAGCAAGAGATCGGATTAGGGCAAGATTTCGCTTAAGACATGAAGTTGCATAATGACAAGAGGTCGCTTAAAGACAAAGATTTCGTTTAAGGGCACGAGGTTTCATAATAACAAGAGGTAGCAAATGGAAAAGAGTTCTCATAGGGGCCAGAAGTCGCATAACGACAAGATGTCGCTTCACGGTACGATATTTCTTAATTACAAGACATCGCATAAGGTTAAGAGGTCGCTTGAATGCAAGAGGTTGCATAAGGACAAGATGTCGCATAAGGGCAAGTGGTCGCTTAAGGGCAAGAGGTCGCATATAGGCAGAGGTCGCTTAAGGGCAAGAGGGTTCCTAAGGACAAGAGGTAGCGTAAGAGCAAGATGTCGCATAAAGGCAGAGGTCGCTTGAAGACAAAGAGTTCGCTTCAGGACACGATGTTTCATAACGACAAGAGGTTGCATAAGGGAAGAGGTCCCTCAAGGGCAAGAGGTTGAATAAGGGAGGCGCATAAGGACAAGAGGTCGCAACAGGACAAGAGCTGGCAAAATAACAAGAGGTCGCAAAAGGGCAAAAGGTCGCATAAAGACAAGATGTCGCATAAGATCAAGAGGTCGCATCAGGACAAGACGTCGCATAAGGCCAAGATGTCGCTTAAGGGCGAGAGTTGGCAAAACAACAAGAGGTCGCAACAGGGCAAAAGGTCGCATAAAGGCAAGAGGTGGCAAAATAGCAAGAGGTCGCGAAAAGGCAAAATGTCGCATAAAGACAAGAGGTCGCATAAGGACAAGAGCTCCCTTAAGACAAGAATTTGCATAATGACAACAGGTCGCTTCGAGAAAGAGACTTCGATTAAGGGCTCGAGGTTTCATAAGGACAAGAGGTCGCATTAAGGCAACAGGTCGCATACGGACAAAGTGTCGCTTAAGACAAGAAGTTGCATAATGACATGAGGTCGCTTAATGACAAAGAGTTCGCTTCAGGGCACGAGGTTTCATAAGGACAAGAGGTCGCATAAGGGCAAGAGATCGCATAAGGACAACGGGTCGCTTAAGACAAGAGGTTGAATAATAACAAGAGGTCGCTTTAAGACAAAGAGATCGCATAAGGACAAAGTGTCGCATAAGACAAGAAGTTGCATAATAACATGAGGTCGCTTAATGACAAAGAGTTCGCTTCAGGGCACGAGGTTTCATAAGGAAAAGAGGTCGCATAAGGGCAAGAGATCGCATAAGGACAACGGGTCGCTTAAGACAAGAGGTTGAATAATGACAAGAGGTCGCTTTAAGACAAAGAGTTCGCTTCAGGGCACGAGGTTTCATAAGGACAAAAGGTCGCATAAGGGCAAGGGGTAGCAAAAGGACAAGAGTTCTCATAAGGGCAAGAGGTCGCATAACCACAAGACGTCGCATAATGGCAAGATGTCGCTTAAGGGCGAGAGGTCCATAAGGGAAGAGGTCGCTCAAGTTCAAAAGGTTGAATAAGGGGGACGCGTAAGGACAAGAGGTCGCATAAGGGCAAGAGGTGGCAAAATAACAAGAGGTCGCAAAGGGGCAAAAGGTCGCATAAAGACAAGATGTCGCATAAGGTGAAGAGGTCGCTTAAGGGCAAGAGGTCGCATGAGGGCAGAGGTCGCTTAAGGGCAAGAGGTCGCATAAGGACAAGAGGTAGCTTAAGAGCAAGAGGTCGCATAAGCACAGAGGTCGCTTAAAGACAAAGATTTCGCTTCAGGGCACGATGTTTCATAAGGACAAGAGGTTGCATAGAGGCAAGTGGTCGCTTAAGGGAGAGAGGTAGCATAAGGGCAAGAGGTCGCTTAAGGGCAAGGGGTCACATAAGGACAAGAGGTCGCGTAAGGGCAAGAGGTAGGATAAGGACAAAAGGTTGAATAAGGGGTCGAATAAGGAGAAGAGGTCGCATAAGTACAATACTTTGAATAAGGAGAAGAGGACCCATAAAGACAAGAGGTCACATAAGGACAAGAGGTATGTTAAAACAAGAAGATGTCAAGAGGTCGCTTAAAAACAAAGAGTTCGCTTCAGGGCACGAGATTTCATAGGGACAAGCGTTCGCATAAGGGCAAGAGGTAGCAACAGGATAAGAGTTCTCATAGGGGCAAGAGGTCGCATAAGGACAAGATGTCGCTTCACGTTACGACATTTCTTAAGGACAAGACGTCGCATAAGGTTAAGAGGTCGCTTGAATGCAAGAGGTTGCGTAAGGACAAGATGTCGCATAAGGGCAAGTGGTCGCTTAAGGGCAAGAGGTCGCATATAGGCAGAGGTCGCTTAAGGGCAAGAGGGCTCCTAAGGACAAGAGGTAGCGTAAGAGCAAGATGTCGCATAAGGGCAGAGGTCGCTTGAAGACAAAGAGTTCGTTTCAGGACACGATGTTTCATAACGACAAGAGGTCGCATAAGGGAAGAGGTCCCTCAAGGGCAAAAGGTTGAATAAGGGAGGCGCATAAGGACAAGAGGTCGCATCAGGGCAAGAGCTGGAAAAATAACAAGAGGTCGCAAAAGGGCAAAAGGTCGCATAAAGACAAGATGTCGCATAAGATCAAGAGGTCGCATAAGGACAAGACGTCGCATAAGGGCAAGATGTCGCTTAAGGGCGAGAGGTCGCATAAGGACAAGAGGTAGCTTAAGACAAGAAGTTGTATAATGTCAAGAGGTCGCTTAAAGACAAGGAGTTCGTTTCAGGGCACGAAGTTTCATAAGGACAAGAGGTCGCTTAAGGGCAAGAGATAGCATAAGGACAACGGGTCGCTTAAGACAAGAAGTTGCATAATGACAAGAGGTCGATTAAAGACAAAGGGTTCTCTTCAGGGCACGATGTTTCATAAGGACAAGAGGTCGCATAAGGGCAAGTGGTCACTTAAGGCAAGAGGTAGCATAAGGGCAAGAGGTCGGTTAAGACAAGAAGTTGTATAATGTCAAGAGGTCGCTTAAGGTCAAGAGGTCGCATAAGGGCAAGAGGTCGCTTAAGGTCAAGAGGTCGCATAAGGGCAAAATGTTGCACAAGGGCAAGAGGTAGCTAAAGGGAAGAGTTCGCATAAGGGAGAGGTCGCTTCAGGGCAAGAGGTAGCTTAAGGATAAGAGGTTGAATAAGGGGTTCGCATTAGGACAAGATGTCGCATAAGTACAAGAGTTCCTTTAAGACACGAAGTTGCTTAATGACAACAGGTCGCTTAAAGACAAGAAGTTGCATAATGACAACAGGTCGCTTAAAGACAAAGTCTTCGCTTAAGGGCACGAGGTTTCATCAGGACAAGAGGTCGCATAAGGGCAAGAGATCGCATAAGGACAACGGGTCGCTTAAGACAAGAGGTTGCAAAATGACAGGAGGTCGCTTAAAGACAAAGAGTTCGCTTCAGGGCACGATGTTTCGTAAGGACAAGAGGTAGCAAAATTACAAGAGGTCGCAATAGATTAAGAGGTCGCTAAAGATCAAGAGGTCGCATAAGGGCAAAGGTCGTTAAAGGGAAGAGTTCGCATAAGGGAGAGGTCGCTTAAGAGCAAGAGGTCACAGAAGGACAAGAGGTCGCGTAAGGGCAAGAGGTTGATTAAGGGGGTCACATAAGGAGAAGAGGTCTCATAAGTACAAGACTTTGAATAACACGAGGAGGTCGCATAAAGTCAAAGAGGTCACATAAGGAGAAGAGGTTGAATAAGAAGAAGGAGTTGAATAAGGAGAAGAGGTTGAATAAGGGGTTCGCATAAGGACAAGAGGTCGCATAAGGACAACAGGTCGCTTAAGACAAGAAGTTGCATAATGACAAGAGGTCGCTTAAAGACAAGGTGTTCGCTTCAGGGCACGAGGTTTCATAAGGACAGGAGGTCGCATAAAGGCAAGAGGTAGCAAAAGGACAAGAGTTCTCATAGGGGCAAGAGGTCGCATAAGGACAAGACGTCTTTGGGTTATGTTAGGTTGGGTTAGGTTAGGTTAGGTTGGGTTGGAATGGGTTGGGTTGGGTTAGGTTAGGTTAGGTTAGGTAAAATTAGGTTAGGTTAGGTTGGGTTTCGTTGGGTTGCATTGGGTTAGGTTAGGGTAGGTTAGGTTAGGTTAGGTTAGGTTAGTTTAGGTTAGGTTACGTTAGGTTGGGTTGCTTAGGTTAGGTTAGGTTAGGTTAGGTCGCATAAGGGCAAGAGGTCGCTTAAGGTCAAGAGGTCATATAAGGACTAGAGGTCGCATAAGGGCAAGAGGTCGCTAAAGGGAAGAGTTCGCATAAGGGATAGGTCGCTTAAGGGCAAGAGGTAGCTTAAGGATAAGAGGTTGAATAAGGTGGTCGCATTAGGACAGGAGGTCGCATAAGTACAAGAGGTCCTTTAAGACAAGAAGTTGCTTAATGACAACCGATCGCTTAAAGAAAAGAAGTTGCATAATGACAACAGGTCGCTTAAAGACAAAGACTTCGCTTCAGGACATGATGTTTCATAACGACAAGAGGTCGCATATGGGCAAGTGGTCGCTTAAGAGCAAGAGATCGGATTAGGGCAAGATTTCGCTTAAGACATGAAGTTGCATAATGACAAGAGGTCGCTTAAAGACAAAGATTTCGTTTAAGGGCACGAGGTTTCATAATAACAAGAGGTAGCAAATGGAAAAGAGTTCTCATAGGGGCCAGAAGTCGCATAACGACAAGATGTCGCTTCACGGTACGATATTTCTTAATTACAAGACATCGCATAAGGTTAAGAGGTCGCTTGAATGCAAGAGGTTGCATAAGGACAAGATGTCGCATAAGGGCAAGTGGTCGCTTAAGGGCAAGAGGTCGCATATAGGCAGAGGTCGCTTAAGGGCAAGAGGGTTCCTAAGGACAAGAGGTAGCGTAAGAGCAAGATGTCGCATAAGGGCAGAGGTCGCTTGAAGACAAAGAGTTCGCTTCAGGACACGATGTTTCATAACGACAAGAGGTTGCATAAGGGAAGAGGTCCCTCAAGGGCAAGAGGTTGAATAAGGGAGGCGCATAAGGACAAGAGGTCGCAACAGGACAAGAGCTGGCAAAATAACAAGAGGTCGCAAAAGAGCAAAAGGTCGCATAAAGACAAGATGTCGCATAAGATCAAGAGGTCGCATCAGGACAAGACGTCACATAAGGCCAAGATGTCGCTTAAGGGCGAGAGTTGGCAAAACAACAAGAGGTCGCAACAGGGCAAAAGGTCGCATAAAGGCAAGAGGTGGCAAAATATCAAGAGGTCGCGAAAAGGCAAAATGTCGCATAAAGACAAGAGGTCGCATAAGGACAAGAGCTCCCTTAAGACAAGAATTTGCATAATGACAACAGGTCGCTTCGAGAAAGAGACTTCGATTAAGGGCTCGAGGTTTCATAAGGACAAGAGGTCGCATTAAGGCAACAGGTCGCATAAGGACAAAGTGTCGCTTAAGACAAGAAGTTGCATAATGACATGAGGTCGCTTAATGACAAAGAGTTCGCTTCAGGGCACGAGGTTTCATAAGGACAAGAGGTCGCATAAGGGCAAGAGATCGCATAAGGACAACGGGTCGCTTAAGACAAGAGGTTGAATAATAACAAGAGGTCGCTTTAAGACAAAGAGATCGCATAAGGACAAAGTGTCGCATAAGACAAGAAGTTGCATAATAACATGAGGTCGCTTAATGACAAAGAGTTCGCTTCAGGGCACGAGGTTTCATAAGGAAAAGAGGTCGCATAAGGGCAAGAGATCGCATAAGGACAACGGGTCGCTTAAGACAAGAGGTTGAATAATGACAAGAGGTCGCTTTAAGACAAAGAGTTCGCTTCAGGGCACGAGGTTTCATAAGGACAAAAGGTCGCATAAGGGCAAGGGGTAGCAAAAGGACAAGAGTTCTCATAAGGGCAAGAGGTCGCATAACCACAAGACGTCGCATAATGGCAAGATGTCGCTTAAGGGCGAGAGGTCCATAAGGGAAGAGGTCGCTCAAGGGCAAAAGGTTGAATAAGGGGGACGCGTAAGGACAAGAGGTCGCATAAGGGCAAGAGGTGGCAAAATAACAAGAGGTCGCAAAGGGGCAAAAGGTCGCATAAAGACAAGATGTCGCATAAGGTGAAGAGGTCGCTTAAGGGCAAGAGGTCGCATGAGGGCAGAGGTCGCTTAAGGGCAAGAGGTCGCATAAGGACAAGAGGTAGCTTAAGAGCAAGAGGTCGCATAAGCACAGAGGTCGCTTAAAGACAAAGATTTCGCTTCAGGGCACGATGTTTCATAAGGACAAGAGGTTGCATAAGGGCAAGTGGTCGCTTAACCTTCGAGCGGGCGCGCCTGCGCAAAATTTACGCCAAAAGTAATTTTCTTTAATTTTCTTGTGTTTCCTTTGAATTCGTCGACCTATGCTTTTTATGTATTCCTCAAAGAGGTGTTTTGTGTTGCATATTAGCAGTCATTGTTACTAATCCATATGTTATACTCTGTCAATTGATGTTTATTTCAGATCAGAACACCGTGTCGTAAAGTTTGCGCTGCGCGCCTGCTCCTGTTCTGTAATTATTTAGTCAGGTCATTTTTGAAAATGAGTCGACAAAACGTAGACGTTAGCGAAATTCAGCGTATCCTTCAAGTTTCTCGAATAGAATAGATCGATTGATTTTGATTTTGATTTTGTTTTTGAGTCCGCTTTATGCACAGAAAGGCTAATCGCGACTTGACTTACTTTGGTAGCTAGGCTCGTTCCCAGGATGTTTTGAGGGGACGGACATATCCGAAAATGTGAAAGTAAGTTCTTATTATTTGGTTTATTTTACTTAGTTTATACGAGATATAGTGTGTGTGTTTGTGTGTGTGTGTTTGTTTGTATGTGTGTGTGTTGTTGTGTGTGTGTGTGTGTGTGAGGTGAGGGAAGGGGGAGGCTGGAGTGTGTACACAGGATATTGCCATAGACTGCCCATAATTTTTCATATGACTTAGAGAATTTTTACTCGACTCGGTCCCTCTTGAACTTAGAATGTAAAGTGTTTGTACATAGACTTGTAACATTTAGGTTTTCAGCAGGAATATCTGTCGTAAAAAGTACGACACGCGCCTGCTGATGAAAAGCGTGGTGCGCTATAAATATGTAATAAGTTACGTACTGTTATTTCTTCTTTTTTCAGCATTCTAACTTGTATTTCGATATGTTTCATTTATATTAACCTCAGATATGATATCAATGAATGTAGACCCAAAAACATTTACGTTTATATTATAAAAATCCTTGCTCATAATGAATGATACTAAATGGCGTAAAAAATGCGTCACGCGCCCGCTGGTGACACGATTATGAACGCGCCCGCTGGAAGGTTAAGGGAGAGAGGTAGCATAAGGGCAAGAGGTCGCTTAAGGGCAAGGGGTCACATAAGGACAAGAGGTCGCGTAAGGGCAAGAGGTAGGAAAAGGACAAAAGGTTGAATAAGGGGTCGAATAAGGACAAGAAGTCGCATAAGTACAATACTTTGAATAAGGAGAAGAGGACCCATAAAGACAAGAGGTCACATAAGGACAAGAGGTATGTTAAAACAAGAAGATGTCAAGAGGTCGCTTAAAAACAAAGAGTTCGCTTCAGGGCACGAGATTTCATAGGGACAAGCGTTCGCATAAGGGCAAGAGGTAGCAACAGGATAAGAGTTCTCAAAGGGGCAAGAGGTCGCATAAGGACAAGACGTCAAGTGGTCGCTTAAGGGCGAGAAGTCGCACAAGGGAAGAGGTCGCTTAAGGGCAAGAGGTTGAATAAGGGATGTCGCACAAGGGAAGAGGTCGCTTAAGTGCAAGAGGTTGAATAAGGGATGTCGCATAAGAACAAGAGGTCGCATAAGGGCAAGAGGTAGCAAAATAACAAGAGGTCGCAAAAGGGCAAGAGGTCGCATAAGGTCAAGTTGTCGCATAAGGTCAAGTGGTCGCTTAAGTGCAAGAGGTCGCATAAGGACAGAGGTCGCTTAAACGCAAGGGGGCGCATAAGTACAAGATGTTGCATTAGGTCAAGAGGTCGCATAAGGACAGGAGGTCGCATAAGGACAACAGGTCGCATAAGACAAGAAGTTGTATAATGTCAAGAGGTCGCTTAAAGACAAAGAGTTCGCTTCAGGGCACGAGGTTTCATAAGGACAAGAGGACGCATAAGGGCAAGAGATCGCATAAGGACAAGAGGTCGCTTAAGACAAGAAGTTGCATAATGAAAGGAAGTCGCTTAAAAACAAAGAGTTCGCGTAAGGGAACGAGGTTTCATAAGGACAAGAGGTAACAAAAGACAAGAGGTCGCATAAGGGCAAGATATCGCTTAAGGTCAAGAGTTCGCAAAAGGGCAAGAGGTCGCTTAAGGTCAAGAGCGTAAGAGCAAGAAGTCGCATAAGGGCAGAGGTCGCTTGAAGGCAAAGAGTTCGCTTCAGGGCACGATGTTTCATAAGGAGAAGAGGTCGCATAGGGGCAAGTGGTCGCTTAAGGGCAAGAGGTCGCATAAGGGCAAGAGGTCGCTTAAGACAAGAAGTTGCATAATGAAAGGAAGTCGCTTAAAAACAAAGAGTTCGCGTAAGGGAACGAGGTTTCATAAGTACAAGAGGTAGCAAAAGACAAGAGGTCGCATAAGGGCAAGATGTCGCTTAAGGTCAAGAGATCGCAAAAGGGCAAAAGGTCGCTTAAGGTCAAGAGGTCGCATAAGGACAAGATGTTGCATAAGGTCAAGAGGTCGCATAAGGACAAGAGGTCGCATAAGGACAACAGGTCGCATAAGACAAGAAGTTGTATAATGTCAAAAGGTCGCTTAAAGACAAAGAGTTCGCTTCAGGGCACGAGGTTTCATAAGAACAAGAGGACGCATAAGGGCAAGAGATCGCATAAGGACAACGGGTCGCTTAAGACAAGAAGTCGCATAATGACAATAGGTCGCTTAAAGAAGTAACAAAAGGACAGGAGGTTGCTTCAGGGCAAGAAGTAGCAAAAGGACAAGAGTTTTCATAGGGGCAAAAGGTCGAATAAGGACAAGACGTCGTTAGGTTAGGTTAGGTTAGGTTAGGTTAGGATAGGTTGGGTTAGGTCAGGTTAGGTTAGGTCAGGTCAGGTCAGGTGAGGTCAGGTCTGGTCAGGTCAGGTCAGGTTAGGTTAGCCTAGGTTAGTTCAGGTCAGGTCAGGTCAGGTCAGGTTAGGTTAGGTTAGGTTAGGTAAGGTTAGATTTTGTTAGGTTAGGTTAATTTAGGTTAGGTTAGGTTAGGTTAGTTTAGGGTTAGATTAGGTTAGGTTAGGTTAGTTAAGGTTAGGTTAGTTTAGTTAAGGTTAGGTTAGGTCGCATAAGGGCAAGAGGTCGCTTAAGGTCAAGAGGTCATATAAGGACAAGAGGTTGCATAAGGGCAAGAGGTAGCAAAAGGATAAGAGGTCGCATAGGGGCAAGAGGTTGCTTAAGGTCAAGATATCGCATAAGGACAATAAGGGGGGAACCCCCGAATGTATCCTAACCTCCACCCGCATACATTCGAGGGTATGCGCATGTCCCAGTGCCTCTGTGAAAAAACTGGGACGGCAGTTGCTCGTTTTACGGTTCCCCCGTTATTGTTACGCTCCATTACTTTATTGAAATTTGCATTTTACATAAATCTGGAAATAAAAATTTGACAATTACAATAATATTTAATAACATAATATATAACATAAATATAATTTTGTATAATTACATTGGTATCAGTACAGTACAATGTTAATACATCTATACCTTTTATTTTTTACATGAACCTTAGCTGGAATATGTTTAAAATACTATATAAGTATTGTGTGTATGTATGCATTGTTTAACATATATCGGATTTCGGGATCCGAAATCTATAGTGTTGAGAGCTCACGCGCCCTGCATATTACAATTTTCTTGTTACAAATAGTGCATAGGGACAGGATGTCGCATAAGGGCAAGAGGTAGCAAAAGAACAAGAGTTCTGGCAAAATAAGAAAACAACATGCGCGCCTCACTACGACCCCGCCGCCCGTGCAATATAAAAAACAAAATTCGCAAAATAAGAAAAAAATGTGCGCTTAGCTACGACCCCGCCGCCCGTGCAATATAAAAAACAAAATTCGCAAAATAAGAAAACAACATGTGCGCCTCACTACGACCCCCCCGCCCGTGCAATATAAAAAACAAAATTCGCAAAATAAGAAAACAATATGCGCGCCTCACTACGACACCGTCGCCTGTGCAATAAAAAAAAAATTCGCAAAATAAGAAAACAACATGCGCGCCTTGCTACGACCCCGCCGCCCGTGCAATATAAAAAACAAAATTCGCAAAATAAGAAAACGACATGCGCGCTTTGCTACGAACCCGCCGCCCGTGCAATTAAAAAAAAAAAATTTCATAATAAGAAAACAACATGCGCGCCTCACTACGACCCCGCCGCCCGTGCAATATAAAAACAAAATTCGCAAAATAGGAAAACAACATGGGCGCTTTTCTACGACCCCGCCACCGTGCAATATAAAAAACAAAATTCGCAAAATAAGAAAACAACATGCGCGCCTCATTACGACAGCGCCGCCTGTGCAATATAAAAAACAAAATTCTTAAAATAAGAAAAAAAATGCGCACTTTGCTTCGACCCCGCCGCCCGTGCAATATAAAAAACAAAATTCCGAAAATAAGAAAACAACATGCGCGCCTCACTACGACCCCGCCGCCCGTGCAATATAAAAAACAAAACACGCTAAATAAGAAAACAATATGCGCGCCTGAATACGACCCCGCCGCCCGTGCAATATAAAAAACAAAATTCGCAAAATAAGAAAACAACTTGCGCGCTTTGCTACGACTCCGCCGCCCGTGACATATAAAAAACAAAATTCGCAAAATAAGAAAACAAGATGCGCGCCTCACTACGACTCCGCCGCCCGTGCAATATAAAAAACAAAATTCGCAAACTAAGAAAACAACATGCGCGCCTCACTACGACCCCGCCGCCCGTGCAATATAAAAAACAAAATTCGCAAAATAAGAAAACAATATGCGGACCTCACTACGACCCGCCGCCTGTGCAATAAAAAAAAATATCGCAAAATAAGAAAACAACATGCGCGCTTTGCTACGACCCCGCCGCCCGTGCAATATAAAAAACAAAATTCGCAAAATAAGAAAACAACATGCGCGCTTTGCTACGACCCCGCCGCCCGTGCAATATAAAAAAAAATCGCAAAATAAGAAAACAACATGTGCGCATTGCTACGACCCCGCCGCCCGTGCAATATAAAAAACAAGATCATCAAGATAAGAAAACAACATGCGCGCCTCACAACGACCCCGCCGCCCGTCCAATATAGAAAACAAAGTTCGCAAAATAAGAAAACAACATGCGCGCCTCACTACGACCTCGCCGCCCGTGCAATATAAAAAACAAAATTCTTAAAAGAGAAAAAAACATGCGCGCTTTGCTACGACCCCGCCGCCCGTGCAATATAAAAAAAAATTCGCAAAATAAGAAAACAACATGCGTGCCTCACTACGACACCGCCGCCCGTGCAACTTAAAAAACAAAATCCGCAAAATTAGAAAACCATATGCGCGCCTCACTACGACCCCGCCGCCCGTGCAATATAAAAAAAAAATCGCAAAATAAGAAAACAACATGCGCGCTTTGCTACGACCCCTCCGCCCGTGCAATATAGAAAGCAAAATTCGCAAATTAAGAAAACAACATGCGCGCCTCAATACGACCCCGCCGCCCGTGCAATATAAAAAACAAAATTCGCAAAATAAGAAAACAATATGCGCGCCTCACTACGACCCCGCCGCCTGTGCAATAATAAAAAAAATTCGCAAATAAGAAAACAACATGCGCGCCTCACTACGACCCCGCCGCCCGTGCAATATAGAAAACAAAATTCGCAAAATAAGAAAACAACATGCGCGCTTTGCTACGACCCCGATGTCCGT